>NW_027555736.1:40206774-41696774 GCF_003287225.1 Phascolarctos cinereus
GAGACAGAGAGAGCAACCTGCTCTCCTCACCAAGGTTAATTTCCTCTCAATAATCCTTCATCAGCGGATTTAACAACCACTTGATTTGCTTGCTGTTTTAATGTATAACCCCAAGAGGTGTACTTGATTCTCTTCAACCAATCATGATTGTTTTCATCCAATAACCCATAACCCTATCGTCCTTTCAGATTGATTAGTTTGCTTTGGATTGATGATAATTGATTGACTTAATTGGTATGGCTTTCTGTGACTAATCAGGGTGGGGGGCAGACCTCCACTTCGCAGGTACAAACCCTCTTCCCTCAGCCTTTTGCACAAAGATTATGGTCCTCATTTTTTTTAAGCCTATGCTTCTTTCCCTAGTAGTTGTACAGCTGGGGTAAAATAGATTACTCTAGAATTCTTCTCAATTTGCCTACCAAAAATCATTTAACTGTTTGATAAGTATGTTATAGTAGAAGTTATATCCAATCAAAAGACCTAGATTCTAGTCTCGGCCCTGGACAAACTGTATTTCACTGAATTTCTCCAGCTTTCAGCATAAAACAAGGGGATTGGACGTGATATTTAAGGTCCCATCCAGTCCAACATTCTATGATTTTAAGAAGTAAAAGTAATCCATACATTCATTATCTAATTCATGTCTCACAACAAACCTGTGATATAAATATTTTTCTTTGTCACAGAGGAGAGTTCAATTATGGGACAAGTAAAATAAAAGGTATCAGTAAAACTTGTTCATCCTTCATTTTTTGAAGGGGAGCAATGACATTACTAGTGATGTTTTGACTTACCCGCGAATCGGATTTAAGTGAGGTAGAATTACACAAGTCTTCAGCTTCTCTTTTCCTGAGTCATTGAAGTCCAGTGGCAGAACAAAAGTGTTTGAAATCCTGTTCAGAATCCTACCCACATTTATATTACCAAGAAGTATCAGAAGAAGAGTATAAACAACAAAGCTATTGCGTGGGGGTGAGGAGGAGGAGAGGGAATGGACCTTGAAAGGAAGAGGTCTCTCAAACATTCTTGAAATGAAAAGATGAGGGCCAATTAGGAACACTGAAATACAAATCCAAGAGTCAAGAGAAATGTATTGATTTGAACAATTGGAAGGAGGCTGGCTATATGATGACATAAAGCTAATATCATAAAACAGGAGAAAGAAAGAAATAGTTGTCGCTTCAGAGCTTTAATGTCCTCAAAGGATATTGAGGGACTAATAAGGATGCACTTGGGCCCCCCATTCATCTTTTCATCTCCAGTTGGATGAGCCACAATTTTGATTCTTCAGATAATATAGCGTTGGTGCCATTTTGATTCTGCAGATAATGCAGTGCTGGTACCATATTGCTTCACCATTAGTGTTTTTAAAATGGGCTTTGCACAGAGGGGTGGCTTAATGAATTGCTTTTGAATGAAAGAATGAATGAATTGTTGATTAATCAAGATAGTGATTGCCAAATGAAAATAATTATAATTATAATCTAATATTGATTCATAAAAGAGTGAGAACATCATGGGATGAATTCATTTGGAAAGGCTTCATAGAGTGTTCGTTGTTCAGTTATTTCAGTCTTGTCAGAACCTTCGTGACCCCATTTGGGATTTTCTTGGCAAAGATATTGAAGTGGTTTGCCATTTCCTTCTCCAGTTTATTTTACAAATGAGGAAACAAGCAAACAGGGTTAAGTGACTTGCCCAAGGTCACATGGCTAGGAAATGTCTGAGACCAAATTTGAATTTCCAGACTCCAGGCCCAGCTCTCTGTGCACTATGGCCCCACCTAACCGCCCTTACTCTTCATAGAATAAGAAGTACTTAAACCGGGCACTAAATAGAGGGAAAAATTGGATACCACAGAGAAAGGGGAAAAGCATTGAAAGAGAATTATCAGCTATGTTCAGAACACAGTGAAGAGGTCAGTTCATCTAGAGCAGTTGGTATGGGTAAGCAGGAGGAGACATGCTCTCGCTGGTCTTCTCAGCCAAGAGTGATAACTCCTACTTTTTATCATCTTTGAGTACAATTTGTGCCTTTCACGCTCTAGTTGCATTAGAATTGTAACATGGTTGACTTTGGCCCCGGCTCTCACATCACCTGAGGGGTTGAGCAGTGTGTTTCCTCTTTTATGGCTTAAGCTCCCACCATCTGTGTTCCTCCTACTTGTAGGGGCCCAATGACTAGAATCTCACTTCCCTTTAACCATTTAACATCAGACAGGCTTTACAAAGGGAGAGAGAAGGGGGCATTTATTATAGAGAAAAAGGGGAGAGAAGAAAGCCCGAAGGCCCTCTCCCTTACTGCACTGTCTCATCAGCTATGAATGATGGAGTCACCTCACTTCCTCAGATGTAAATGCAGTGCCACGTGAGGAGTCTGGTCATTTTGAAGCACAGAAAGTTTCCAGGCAACGGAAAAAGGCTATTCTCAAGCACAACGGAAGGCCAATATAGAATGTCTTCAGTCCTGCTGAACTCCACAGGCAGCTCCATAGCATCTTCCATGTGAACGATGCCATCTTTGGTGGTCTGGGCATGCACCAGACTCCCATGACAATTGTAAGTTGTCAAGATATTAGAAGACATCCTGTTTTCCAGAGCTAAGGCCCAGCAAGCGGGCTGTGCCCTGAGCTTGGCATGACAACAATCCTTTGCACTCACTCTCTGGATGATCTCAGCCCCAGCAAAATCCCAGAATTGTTTCCTACCAGCACCAGGTGTTCTCTGAGCTTGGACAAGGACCCATGATTCCGGTCATGAAGCCCTGCTATGAATCCAACTCGTCACCTTGTTGCTGTTACCCTGTGACCCTTCATTGTCAAGGCTACAGGTCACTCTGTAGCCATCGGTGCAAGCCTAGGGACGGGGCGCCTGCTTGCAAGCCGTTTTTCCTCACTTTGAAATTAAATTCTGTTTGATTCCTGACTCTCCCGTCTCTAACCCACTTTGTTTGGCTCCGGTCACTCACTGGTTAGAGACCAATTCCAGTCTGGTTGACAAAGTTCATGTCTTATTTCCCACATGTAGATTTTTAAGTTTCTTGAGAGAGAAGGATTGATGTTTATTACCCCTTCAGTATCTAGCGCAGTGTTTTTTACCGATCATGTGCTTAATAGATACTTTTTCAATTAAATCGAGAAATAATAACCACTATCATTTATATATCACCTCTTATATGCTAGGTACTGTCCTAAGCACTCTACAAATATCTTATTTGAGACTCACAACTCTCCAAGGTAGGTGCTGTTGTTACCCTCATTTTGCAGTTTAGGAAACTGACACAAACAGAGTTTAAGTGACTCTACCAAGGTCACATAGCTAGCAAGTGCCAGATTTGAACTCAGGTCTTCCTGATTCCAGGCCCAGCACTCTATCCACTAAACCACTCAGCTGCCTCAGTAACCTGGGGCCACATTAGAGACAGTCCTCAATGCCAAGTTCAGGAATTTGGAACTTAATCTATAAGCACCAGGGAACACCTAAAAGTTTTTTAGGCAGTAGTGTGACATGATAAAAGGGATGTTTTAAGGCTAGCCTGGCAGCAATGTGTAGGATGGATTGAAAGGAAGGGAGAGAAACTGGAGGAAGGAGGAACTAATTTAGAGATTACTATAATGCTTCCAGAATGTGGTGACGAGAATCTGAATGAGGATGGTGGCAGTGGGATGGAAAAGGAGTCGGGGAAGGGGAAGGGAAAGGAGGGGAAGCAGGAAGGAAGGAAGGAATGGAGGGCAGGTAATAAAGAATGGAGGGAGGGAAGGAAGAAGGGAGAGGGAAGAAAGAATGAATGGAGGGAGAGAGGGAGAGGGAAGAAGGAAAGAAGGAAGGGAGGGAGGGAAGAAAGAATGAATGGAGGGAGAGGGAGAGGGAAGAAGGAAAGAAGGAAGAGAGGGAGAGAGGGAGAGGGAAGTAGGAAGGGAGGGAGGGAGGGAAGAAAGAATGAATGGAGGGAGAGAGGGAGAGGGAAGAAGGAAAGAAGGAAGGGAGGGAGAGAGGGAGAGGGAAGTGGGAAGGGAGGGAGGGAGGGAGAGGGAAGAAGGAAAGAAGGAAGGGAGGGAGGGAAGAAAGAATGAATGGAGGGAGAGAAGTAAAGAGGGAAGGAAGGAGGGAGTGAGATAGAGGAAAGAAGGGAGCAAGTGAGGAAGGGAAGGAGAGGGGAAAAGGAAACCAGGAAGGAAGGGAGGAAAGGGAAGAAGCAAGGAAAGAAAGAATAGATGGAGGGAGGGAAGGAAAGGGGCAGCTAGATAACACAGTGGATAGAGCACTGGCCCTGAAGTCAGGAGGACCTGAGTTCAAATGCAGCCTCAGACCAAGCACTTGACACTAGCTTTGTGACCCTGGGCAAGTCACTTAACCCCAGTTGCCTAAAAAAAATTTTTTTAAGTATTTAACAGGGGAGGAGGGATGGAGAGAGAAGGAGGAAAGAAGGGGGCAAGTGAGAAGGGAGGGAGGGAGAGAGAAAAAGGAAACAAAGGAGTAAGAGAGGAAAGGAAAAAGGAAGGGAAAAAAGGGAGGGAGGGAGGGAGGAAGGAAATATATAAGCATTTACTAAGCAATTATTATGTGCCAAGCTCTGTATTAAGTCTTGGAAACACAATACAAGAGTGAGATAGCTCTTTCCTTTAAGGAGCTTATGTTCTAAGAGAGGAAACAGCACATATATAAGGATTAGAGACCAGGGAAAAGCATATCTGGGAGTACCTAGGATGATGATTTGATCCACAGGGCAGTAAACTGACATTAGCTTTCCAGAAACAATGTTGGCATGGTAGTATTAATTTGATTAACGTTGATTATCATAGCAAGAGGTGAAAAGAATAATGGAGGGAAGAGGGCACATAAAGTTACAGGGTGGATGGCAAGATAGGATGTGATACATGGTCTGAGGCCAGCCAAGTGTGTAGTGAGCTCATTGAGCTTGCCTTCATTTGCCAATCGAGGCAGCTCAGCCTAGGAAAGGAGAAGAAAATCAAATCAGAATTCAACTGGTGACTGACTTGGATTTCAGCATCTCAATATTTCAAAGCTTAAAATTTAGTAAAAAGATGTGAAATACACATTGATAGTATTAAATATTACATGATAAGTGCACCAAATCAAGTGCTCAGTAAGGCCAAGGGGAAAAGGTGATTACCCAATTGAGAAGAGGTTGGGATCAGAGAAGACTTCAGGAGGAGGTAGCATTCAAATTGGGCTTTAAAAGATGGGTAGAATTCAGCAGGCAAAGAGGAAGACAGAAGACATTCCAGACACAGGAAGCAAGGTGAGCTAAAGTATGGCAAAGTATAGGGTGTGTTCAAGAGAGAGAGAGTAGACTAGTTTGGCTGGACTGTAGAGTTCCTGGAGAGGTGGGTTGGCATAAAATTATGGAGGGCTTTGAACACCAGGAAATCCACAGTAACCTCTAAATAGCTCTACCTTTTCTTCTCCCCCTCCTCTTTCCACCATCCAACTCAATCCCATCCCTTTCCATCTCTACCAACTCTTTCCAGTACACCTCTTGAAATTGCTGAGTAATCATTAATAAACTTCAACTTTATCATTGTTCTCTTATTTCACATTTTTTCCATCTTCTGATGCTCATGAAAATCTGAGTTTCTTCAGAAGACACTGTGTACCCAGACATTTCCTATGTTGGTTTCTCCTTCTCTCATGACCACTGATACACTAGGGCAGGAGAAAGAGCTGGAATATTTTTTCCAGATACTCCTTTTGCACTATTATTCATAAATTTTCTTTCTTTCAGTTTCACTCTCTTCATCTATATCATCTGGTTCATATTCCTGGTGCTGCTATCAACAAGCCTCCACATCACCTGTACCTCCTTTCTCAAAGAATCAGTACCTGACTCAGAACCTTTCTTTCTAACCCAAACCCTGCCTCCATACTTGAGGACCTCAATACATGGGAAGATGTCCCCCTCAAGATCTGGCATCCCAATTCATCAAACCCTATAGTTCCCATGCCTGCCAGTTTCACTCTATCTCAGCCACCGACATCCATATCTTAAATCTCATCATCTGTAATTGCCACCTTCATGATTTTGAAATCTGAAATTCCTCTCTCCAATCATAATCTCCTGCTCTTCTCTCACACATCCTTCCATCCCTGTTCTCCCAATTCTTTCACCGTTTCTTTGGCCTCATTTTCCTCCCTTAACAGTTTTGACCTTAAATTGGTTAATCAGCCAATTCAACTATACACTGTTCTCCACCCTTGACTCCGTTGCCCCCTTGTCCTGCCATCATTCAGCACTGTATTATCTTGACTATCTATCTTCCCGGCTCATACTTCTACAATGCTGAATGCCACTGGAAGAAGTCATGCAATCATACTGAAATCAGCTACTACAAATTCGTGTTAACTCAATTGGGCTCTTATTACTGCATGACCAAACTTTTATTCTTCTTTTATTGACTCTCTAGGCCACTCCAAACCTTCCTCAGCAGTTCCAAACCTTCTATTCTCAAGCCTCCAACAAATTGTCTCTCAGGGCTTCAGTTTCCTCATCTATAGGATGAAAAGGGGGGTTGGCTAAATGTTCTCTCAGGTCCTTTCCACATCTAAAGTCTGTAGCAAAAGCCACACTGCCAATATAACAATTTAATAGCATATCATCTGAGATGGTGTCAAGTTAGTCTTTTATATAGATATACATATACATATACATATACATATACATATACATATACATATACATATACATATACATATACATATACATATACATATACATATACATATACACTATTTTAAGAGGTGATTATTGGCTTCTGAAAGTATTCTATTGTCTTGGTAGGTGATAATGGTGCTCTTTGGAAGCCAAAGGTGACACATGGACAAATATAATAGCTGTCTTCAAATATTTGACATGATATTGAATTTATTACGTACCTAAAAGCAAGCTGTACGTACCAGAATCATAATTTCATGTACAATCTTCTTTTTTTCTATTCTATGTATATGAAACACCCATTTTATTTGGGCATTTGTCAAATTCAGAATTTTCAAAAAATCAAAAACAAACATTAGACATAGGATTATATAGAAATAGGATTTGCTCTTTAGAGAAGGGAATTCACCTTGTCACATTTAGCTCCAGAGAACAGAGTTAAGAGTACTGGGTGGAAATTGCAGAGAGGCAGATTTGTGCTCTACGCATGAAAAAAGTTTGCAACAATTAGAACAATAACAATTAGGGCTGCCTTGGGAGGTGGTGGCTTCGACACCCACCCCCACCCCTGCCGGTCACTAGAAGCCTCCAAGCAGAAAGCAGAGGCTGGAGGACCATTTGTTGGGAATGCTGGGGCAGAGGTGGGGACATATTCTATTGAGATGTTACTTCATAATGCTTGGCTAACGAACCAAGCCTAGCCCACAACGTGCAGCTCAGTGTCAACTTTTTGCACAAGGAACAACACATTCCATTTCTCATATGACTCTCACCCAGAACAGGCTAGCATATAATTAAGGAAAGACATGGCATAGCGATACACAGATATCTACATAGATCTATAGATATTAATCCCCTTCACTTTACCCAGCTCCCATTTGCCCAGGTATTTCAAGTTGCTCTACTGGAATATAATAATAATAAATAGTTAGCATTATGTAGCACTTTAACATTCACAAAGTGCTTTACATATATTGTCTCATTTGATCCTCACAACAATCTTGAGAGGTAGCTGCTATTATTATTCCCACTTTACTAATGAAGAAACCGAGATAGACAGAGTCTAAGTGACTTTCCCAGGACCACATAGCTGGTAAGTGTCTGAGGGTAGATTTGAACTCGGGTCTTCCTGACTCCAGGCCCAAGGCTCTATTCACTGCTGTCTATTTACTCCCTAGGAAACCTAGAAAGTGACCCAAAGGTCACTAATACTGCACCTCACTAGGTGACAAAGGGACCGGTCAAATTTCAAGGAGTACTTTCTCACTCCTGGTCTTGCTACTGGGTAAGGAAAATTTCTTTGGAGGAAAAAAAAAAGTGTCATTGGCAAAGTTGGTCTTATTCTCCATTACCTTGTTCCTTAAATTCAATCAATCAATAAGCATTTACTAATCCCCTATTATGTGACTGGAACTGTGCTAGGTGCTAGAGATACAAATAGGAAGAAATAAATTATACATTCTCTCAAGGGGCTTACATTCTAACAGGAGAGACAAGAGTTTGGAAGGGAAGATACTAGCTATCATTCTATAAAGTTTCTCAGTTTCTGGCTTTTCAGGCTTCATGATTAAGGAACAAAGATATGAACATCTAACGTTAATCTGTAGTAAATCTAACTATTTATGATACCATAATCATTATATTTTGCCTTATTTCAAGTAAAAAGGTGATCCAGCTGCAAATGGGAATTAACCAATGATTTGGGACCCCATGGTAGAGATTAAAAAACATAAATCTTGCATCTCAGAATCTGAGAATTTCCAAGCTGGAAGAGGCCTCAGAGGTCAGCTAGCCCAATGCATACCTGAACCAAATTTCCCCCTCCAACAGTCCTGATAAGTCATACAACCTGGGATGGCAGCCACAGAATCAAGGAATCATAGAGTTAGTAGGGATCTCAGAGGCAGTGGTGATCAGTGGACAGAAAATTGGGTTTAGGTTCAAAGGACCAGGGTTTTAACCTTGTCTCCATCAATTAATAGCCTTACTTACCAAGGACAAGCCACTAATCTTCTCCAGGCCTCATAAAATTGCATAATCTACATGGTCCCCTCCAACACTAAAATCTTAGGTTCCTAAAATCATCTAATCCAACCCTTACCTCAAGTGGGCAATCCATCTGTAATATCTCTGACCATAAAGCAAAAGAAGAAACTTGATGACATGTGCTGTTAGCTGGATCCTAGAGGAGTCATGAATCCAGGCACTTTCTCTTCGCCATCTCTATTCCAGCCTCATGAGCTACTCCCATACATGACATTCCATTTCCCATCATCCCCTTGCCTCTGAACAGTCTTATCTGGGAGCCTATGTACTCCCTTCTCACCTAGTCTTAAGATTACACAGTTTCAGGCTACAAAATAAACCAACAAAAATTTGCAGCATTTCTAGATAGCAACAAGAAAATTCAAAAAGTAATAGTGAAGAGTCTGAAATAGGAGAAAGGTTGGGCATATGCAATTGCCCACTCCAGGCTCTATCCACCAAGCCACCTAGCTGCCCCAATTTCCCTTGCTGGGGCACTAGCAATTGGGAGGATCAGGAGAAGGCTTCTGTAGGAGCTCACACTTAAGCTGAGACTTGAAAGCAGGCTTAAAAATAATTATTGATATCTTTTTTTTTTTCATATCATCCACATTTCCCGACTGATTCCCAGATAACTTAGGCATTTGAGCTCAGGTTTTCCTGACTTAATGGCCAACACTCTAGCCACTCCCTAGCTAGGTGGTAATAATAATAATAATAATAATAATAATAAGTGAATTTATATGTCACTTAACATACATGATCCCGCTTGAGACTAACAACAAAGCTGTAACATTAGCACTCCATGTATTATGATCTCCATTCTATAGAAGAGGGAGCTAACGCTTAAGGAGATAAAGGACCTTGCCCGAGGTCACACACCAGGAAGAACTAGGGCCGGAATTTGCCATCAGGAGAGAAGGAGTCTGAGAGAGCAACAGTAACAATAATGTCTAACATTTACATGGTGATTTAAAACTTACCAAGCACCTCACACACAATATTGCATTGGAGGCTCATCAAAACTCAAATGAGGAAACTAAGGCTCCAAGAGCCCATGACCACATAGCTAAGAAGGGGCAGGCCCAACATCCATGCCCACGTCTTTTCTAATCCCACGTGCAACACTCTATTCATTATGGTGCCCAGCCTCAAGGGAAGCCTGTCTCAATCCAGACAAGTGTGCATTCTCCAGAAGTCTTTGAAGATAATTCAAGAAAGAGTGAAGAGATTGCTAGACTCCTGCATCTGAATCCTTCCTGGGCCACTTTCTGGCTGGGGGATCATGGACAAGTGTCCTGACTTCTTGGAGCCTTGATTTCCCCATCTATAAAATGGAGATGATTGTAATACCTGTAGCAGATACCCAGCAGGGTTGTCATGAGACTCAAAGGAGATCATGAATGTAAAGGCCTTTGCACACAGTGAGCATTGTACCAATGATTGTGTCACACGCTCCAAATTCCAGTCAGGCTGGACTACTCCATACTTGCTGGAGCCCTTCCTCAGGATGCTCCCTCCTCCTGGAATGTGCACCACCCTCGTGTCCACCTGATGAACCCAGGTTTGGAGGCTTAGCTCAAATGCCACCTCACCCATCGAGCATCCCCACCCACGCCCATCCACTCCAAGCCGAGCAGCTTCTCCTAGTCCATTGAATTGTTCCATTGAATCTTCTCTGCACTTGTAAGGCTTTCTCATATTCTGCTCTATAGTCATTTGCACACATAGCTAGTTGTCCCTTCTAGGTAGTAAGCCCTTCAGGCAGGGCTATCCTCCTCATTTATCTTTGGCTCTCTGGCACTAAGCATAGCACCTCCCTCACAGCAGATCCCTAATAAACATTTATTGAATTGGAATTGTCTCTACTCCAACAATGCAAATTCGCAGCAGACTCTCCCCTCAAATGGTACAAATCTGTTGTATCAGCCCCTTCACCCATAGGAGGAAGATGAAGGTTGGGCAGAGACAGCAAAATTGGATGAGGGTTGTATTGGCCAATTTTTAACAGCGGTCTAGGGGAAAATGTATGCAAGATGCTTTTAAATTTAATACGTGTAACTAACATTTTCTCCATCACTTTTCTAAGTCTTGACTATCCACAAAACAGTAAATCAGGGCCTAATTTGTAGCCTTCGCTGATTTCTGAAATGTAAATGCTCACATTAAAAATTTAACAATCGCCTTTCAGAAGCCAATAGGAGCTGATTCCAGCATGTCCTGGCACCCAAGGAAATCTGCCAACCCTTACATTTAACTTGATCTATGTTCCATAACCTATGCACTTGTAAAAGGCTCTGGCTTCCTTTGTCTCCTCCAGGGCAAAAGTTCACAGTGTCCTAACTGTAGATCATCCATAACCAGCCAGCTGCGCTTACCAAACTGGCTTCCTAAGATTCAGCTACACAGGCACGCTCCCCTCCTCAGTCCAAACTAGGGATCCACAGATGACAGCAAAGTGTGGAGTCCACATAGCTCAAACCCTTTTATACAAGTAGGCGCTCTGCCAGTGGTCTGCAATCATTAGACAGCATTGACTTACTGCGAGGGTGAGCCTTCAGCTTTTTGTTTCCTTGAGTTCCCTGAACCCGCTTGGCTCACCTAGGTTCTTCAAGTGCCAAGAGGGAAGTGGGTTCAGAGTGGTTATGGACAAAGTTAATCATATTTAATCCATCAAAAATCATTCATTGTGTGTGTGTGTGTATATACATATATATATGTATATACACACACATATGTCATCACTTCTTTAATTTATTTATTCAAAAATGTTTACTGACAGAAATGGGGATCAGTAGCAGGAGTACTAGATTTGGGTTCAAATCCTGACTCTGCTATTTACAATCGAGGTGACCTCAGCCAAATCTCTTAACTTCTCTGTACCTCAGTTTCCTCACCTGTAAAACAAGGAGGCAGGATATGATGACCTCTAAGGTCCCTTCCAGTTCTAATTCTGTGATCCTATAGCCAGGAGTAATTAGTCTGACCTCCTACTATATCACAGAAGTCATTAGCCATCAAAGTAGTTGCTTTAAACAATTATAATCATAGAATGCCCAAATTAAAGGCAACTCAGAGACCATCTAAGGTCTAATACACCCCCACCCTGATTCACTGTATAAATTCTCCTAAAATATTTTCAAGTGATCATACTACCTCTACTTGAACGTCTCTTGGAACAAAAAATTCACCATCTCAACAACTCACCCCATTCCATCAGTGGATATCTCGAATTGCTGAAGTCTTCTCCAAAATTTATACTCGTTAGTCCTAAATCTGCCCTTCAAAGCTGAATGTCCTACACTTTCTTCCCCGTGACAGCCCTTCAGATATTTGAAGACAGCTATCATGTCCACATTTCCCTAAGTCTTCTCTTCACCAGGATAACATCTTCAATTCCTTCTAACAGCTTCTCATCTGACATGGTTTTAAGGCCATTCTAGTCACTATACTCCAAATGCACTTAAATTGCCCAACAATTATGATAGTTGTATCTCTGAGGTACTAAATAGGATTTTCCTTAAAGATTATATGGTTTGGGTATTATTCAAGTAGATAGAGATATCCAAATAGTATATCCAGTTCTCTGTCTATGTAACAGAGGACTGGTACCCTCTCAGCCTGAGCCAGCATGAAGCCAAGAGCTCGTTGTGAGTGTAATGGGAGTCTGGCCACTAAGCCCAGTCCTTATGTACGTGTACAGAGTATCACTGATACAGTTCTCCACATGGAGGAAGCTAAAGAATTTGTTTCTGGGAGAATCCTGATGACATTTAATGGAAATGCCTTGTAAAAATTTGGAGCATGTGCAGGCAGACCTTCTGTAACTGGTTCCAATCCGCTAATACTATGGTGAACTTGGTTGACTGTAATTGTGTAGACAGAACTGTGGCTATATTCAAAAGGCATGAGGGAACCAGAACCTCAGCTCTTTCTCTTCCTGTGACTTCTCCCTAATAGGTAGCATTCTGGGGAGAGAAGAGATATAATACTATAAAAGCCTTGGGTCCTCTCTATCTGAGGCCAATAGATGGTCCATGATTATGAACCTCTGTTCTTTACCTTGTCTTTGTTCTTGCATTTTAGGTAAAGAATATTGGGGGGGGGCGGAGAAGAATATTGTAGGCTATAACCTTGTAAGTTTCCAAAGGTCTAGGAGTCAAATACATTCTGTATCTTACAGAAAAATGGTCTGGCTTGGAGGTCCCAATGAATAAGAAATGGATCTTCTCTCTCCAATATGCCACTCGTTAAGAAGTCACCACAAAAAAAAAAAGTCACCAGAAGAGAAGGTGCTTTTGAACCTGGGTGACTAGGAGATGGTAGTACCCCCAACAGAAAGCAGAAAGTTCAGAAGGACTGAGTTTAGGGGAAAAGTCTTGTTTTGGACATGCCAATGTTGAGAACCCAGAGCTCTCTCCATGCAATGGAGAGACATTGGTATAGGATCTTAATGCTGATACTTAATATTTACAACTGATAGAAAGAAATATAGATATTTTAAAGCTATATACTCATATTTGCTAGGTTCTTAACCCTCACAAATAAAAAACTCATTTATTTAATAAGAGCTATTTTGGAGAAATGAAAATTGACATAAATTAAGAGGACCCCAGAATGAGTTCCAGAGACAATTTGTTACACACCCACCTCCTACCCTTCCAAGGCCATCACTCACCACTAACAAAATCATACAAAATAGAAGGATTCTACCTTCCAGTTGTGGGTGAGGAGCTGAACCCACCCGTCTGAAGAATAAACGGTTGTCTGGCAACTTCCTTGAAAACTTGGGTGTGAGTTAATGCTGAGAAGTCTCACTTTTATGTAACTGAATTGGAAAACCCTCCCCAAAAGCAACCATAGCCTTCAACCTGCCAAGCCCCTGGGCTTTGTTGAAGGGAGGGAGTGTCAGACCAGCAATCTAAGTCACATGGAAATAAAAAGCTGATATTTTAACTCATTTTTTAATCAACATCCTTTGTGTCACCAGTCCACAGTATTGTGAATCCTTTCTGCCCAAGCATGGTCACTCTTATCACAGAACTTCTGAGTGGGAAGGGATGTCAGAGGCTGTGGAGATCAACCCAACCCTGAATGAAAATCCCAACATTATACCTAGCCACTGGTCATTCAGCTGTTCCTTAAAAATTTCCAGGCAGGGGGAACCCACAATCTCCCAAGGCTGTCCATTGGCCTCAACTAGCCTCTGCTGATGGGGGCCTTTACATCAAGCCTAAATATGCTTCTTTGGCACTTTCACCCACTGCTTTCAGTTTTACCCTTTCATTGGTCTAATCTCTCTTCTAGCAGAAAGTCCTTTGAATATTTCAAATTAGCTGTCTTGTCTCCTTTAAATCTTTTCTTCTTAAAGCTAAACATTCCCAGTTGCTTCATGGCCCTAGGGGTACGAAACAGTAGATTTGGAGTACAGAAGGCCTCCAAGTTATTTAACTTCTCTCAGCCTCTGTTTCTTCATCTGTCAAATGGAGAGATAAAAGCACCTACCTCCCTGGGTTGCTGAGAGGAACAAATGAGATGATATTTGTAAGTCACTTTGCAAACTTTAATGCTCTATATAGATGATGATGATGTGGCATATTCTAGAGACTCTTTACCATCCAAAGTTGCCATTGTCTGGATACTCTCCAACTCTCCAATGTCCTTCCTAAAATATGGAGCCCAAAACTGAACATGCTCTTCCAGGTGGAGTCTGACCAGGGCAGAACACAGCAGTCCTACTCCTTAGTTCCAGGCACTGTATCTCTCTTACTATACTTTTGTTTGGCCCATCTTCCCTCCTTTAAATGTAAGGAGAGGTGGTGACTGCCACATAATGAGGTACAGTGTCAGAGAACCTAGGCTCAGATCCTAGCTCTGTCACTACGGGAGTGAACCTCAGTTCTCTGGGCCTCACTTTCCTCATCTGTAAAATGAGAAATTGGACTACATGACCTCTAATGTCCCTCCCTTCCAGCCATACATCTGTGATCTGGTAATCCCCCCAACCAGTCGAGTTTCAAGTAGCTCAGAGTACAATATCTAAGTCAGCCACTAAGTGGCACTCTACTTGAGCTAATCTTTCCATGCCCTAGCTCAGGCTTTGAATGTTTCAACAGACTCTAATATCCCTTCTGGCCATTGGAGTTCACTCAAAACCTAAACTCCTCTCCTCTCTGCCTGCTAACTATGTGCCTTTTGCAAAAGAAAGGGGTGTTTTCTCCCTGCACCTGTTATTTCTTCCCACATTCACATCTAGGAGCAATTAATGAAATATCAAAAATTAGAGTAGTTGCTATCATTATCTTGGCTCTGCCCCTCCTCCATTAGCATACAGTTCACTCTCTCAATTTCTCTCCCCTCTCTACCCAGTGATTCAGAGAAGCAACACATGGGTCACTAAGAGAAGAAAAATGAAAGTAAAGCAAATGAATTCATCTACCTGCATGCAGTTGATTGTTCCAGACAAGCTAGGTGTCCCCATTTGTTTTTCCCTTCCCTTTTCCCCAACCATCCTTATTTGTAGGAAAATCCCTGTGTATGTCTGCTGCCCACAGAATAAAAGAAAGCAGAAAGATTCTCACAGTGTTTGTTCTTTAGGGACAAAGGAAGGTGGAAAAACAAAGGCTTTGGATGGCTCATCTAGGCTGGTGCTTGATAGGATTCATTGCATCCCATGGGCTGCAGTTCATTCTGAGCAACAGAAGGTCATGCTGTCTTTTCCTACCCCTTTGGTGGTATCTCAGATCCAATTGGAAGATTTGAAAGTGGCCATAAAGCATAGTCATCCTCTTTTTATAGTGTGCTTGGTTGTAGAAGGGTGGTTCAACACCCAGAGTCACCCCTTTAGGGTAGAAATTTCCCATACTCTGCTTTCCCCTCTGAATTTTCTGAGCCCTTAAGAAAGACAGAGGAGCAGTTAAAATGACCCAAAATTCCTACGGATTATGTTGGCATTAGCATCTTGGCTGACATATTACATCATCAAGAGGCAGACTGGGAACTGGACTGAAAGTCAGAAGATCTCATTTCAAATCCTGCCTCAGACAGTTACTAGTTTTGAGGCTCTAAAGAAGTCACTTAACCTCTCTGTTCTTCAATTTCCTCATCTATAAAATGAGGAAGTTGGATTTGAAATCCTCTAAGGTTACATCTGATTCTATGACTCATCTTGAGCTTCCAGTCTACTAAAATCCCCAAACCTTTGTCAGACAAACCGGGATCTAGCCTCCTCCATCTCCCCAGTTTTAGGAATATAACAATGGCAGGTAATCTAAACAAGTGAAGCGCATTAATTGGAGGTCATAAGGCAAAATAGGAGGTAGAATGCATTAGCTAGGGGATAGCTGGCAAGAGGACCAGCCTAGCTAAGTACAAAGAGGTTTAACACCAGTAGGCTGGCTACTTGGTGATAAATTCTTTAGCCATGGAAACCTATGAAATAGAAAAAGAAAAAACACAAAACGGACCTACTCCTGTGCCATCTCCTTTCTGCAGTTGTGGTGATGGTAGTGGAATGGTAAAAGAGGGCGTACGGAGTGCTAAGAACCACACAGTTTTTAAATCTGTGATGCATAAACCCTCTCGGGGTGAGGATTAGAAGGGAAATAGGGGGGATGGGTTGAGAGTTAGTAAGACATAGAGAAAATGTCCATTTTGTCTTACTCCATTAACATTAAATTAAAAAGGGTTTGTACAAACAAAACCAGTGCAATCAAGATTAGAAGGACAGCAGAAAGCTGGGAAATATACCAAATGTTTCTGATAAAGGCCTCATCTCCCAAAGATACAGAGAACTGAGTCAAATTTGAAAGAATACAAGTCATTTCCCAACTGATAAATGGTCAAAAGATATGAACAGGCATAGTTTTCAGATGAAAAAAATTAAAGCTATCTACAGTCATATAAAAAAGTGCTCTACATCACTATTGATTAGAGAAATGCAAATTAAAACAACTCTGAGGTACTACCTCACACCTATCATATTGGCTAATATGACAGAAAAGGAAAATGATAAATGTTGGAGAAGATGTGGGGAAATTGGGACGCTAATACATTATTAGTGGAGTCGTGAACTGAGCCAACCATTCTGGAGAGCATTTTGGAATCATTCCCAAAGGCAATCAAACTGTGAATTCTTTTTGATCCCAAAATACCACCACTGAGTCTGTTTCCCAAAGAGATAATAAAAAAGGGAAAAGGAATTACATGTACAAAAATATTTATGGCAGCTCTTTTTGTGGTAGCAAAGAATTGGAAATTGAGGGGATGCCCATCAGTTGGGGAATGGCTGAATAAGTTGTGGTATATTAATACAATGGAATACTATTGTACTATAAGGAAATGATAAGCAGGTGAATTTCAGAAAAACTTACATGAACTGATGTTGAGTGAGGTGAGCAGAACCAGGAGAACATTTTACCCAGTAACAGCAACATTGTGCTATGATCAACTATAATACACTTAGCTCTTCTCAGCAATTCAATGATTCAAAATAATTCCAAAAGACTCATGATGGAAATTGCTATACACTTCCAGAGAGAGAATTGATGAACTCTGAGTACAGAGTGAAGCATCCTATTTTCACTTTGGGTTTCTTTTTTCTATGGTTATTCCCTTTTGTTCTGTTCCTTCTTTTACAGCATGACTAATATGGAAATACGTTTAACACAAGTACACATTTATAACCTATATCGGATTACTTGTTGTCTTAGGAGGGAGGGGGAAATGGAGGAAGAAAATTCAGAACTCAAAATCTTATAAAAATGAATGTTGAAAACTATCTTCACATATAATTGAAAAAAATAAAATACTATTTACAAAAGTAAATAAATAAATAATTGAAAAGTAAAATAAAATGCCAATAACAGGGAAACTGAGACACTTATTTTTCCGGGCAGGATAGCAGTTTATTAACAGTGATTCCTATAGCTGTTAATAAACTGGGTCACTCTGGCAACCTCAGTACAACCAGAGACCCAAGAGGTACAGAAAAACATTTTTCTTGAGATTTAGGAAAAGAGGGGCTATAGAAAACCTTACAATTGGCTACAGGTGGGGAGAGTGGATTGGCCTTCAGGTAAGGCTTATCATGCCCCTCTCTGCCAATTACCAAATGTTAATTGCTTTGGGGCCCCAAATGCCTCTAGTATTCTTGGCCAGAAAATCAGAACCACCCAAAATCAAGACCACCCAGTTAGTCTTCTCCTTGGGGTAGCTCAAACCACCCCTAGTTTTATAAGGACAGGCAAGGGCAGAAGAATTGTCCCCTGGGGAAGGGATTAGTCTAAACTGGTTTCTGTTTACAGGTAAATAAAACAAGTATCCTGGCTCAAGCTAATTATCAAGGAAATGCCTGGAGACTAGGAGTGATAACCTTTTTCAGCCCCTCCTTTAGTTCCCAACTGGAGGAGAAGGCAATTTGGAGCTTAACTGAAAAATGATGTTTGACAAAAATGAAGATAGGGTAGAATCAACTATTCAATTATATAGCTTAATTTTAATTTCCTCATGCCCCACTGAGAAACACTGTTTCTTCAATGAATCACCAGCTATGCCAATTATTAAATTTTTCTATCAGGACTCAGGATTGGCTTCCTAGGATGCAGACAGACTTGCAGGCACTAAACTCTTCATTAAGGATTGTAATTATGAGGCCTAGGTGTTTTACCATGATGGGAATAGTGTAAGGGGCAGAGGGGCAGTCCCCTTCAGCAAGCAGCCCTTACAGAGATAGATAATGGAACATGGGAAAAGAATGGGAGGGAAGAGTGAACGTTCGGTCTCTTTCTTAGTAACCCATTCCCAATGTCCATTTCATCAGCACATCATATCTTATGGCTCAGACATCTCATGCAGTTGTGCTCTTTTTAAGAAGGTAACTTCTATGCCTAGGTGCAATGAGTATACAAATGAATTTACATAACATGTTCATTTGATTCCAATTATCACAAAAAGGCCCAGGGTGGGACGAGTAAACATACTAAGTAATTAATTCTAAATTGTGTATGTAGAACAGTGTACATCAAGTGAGTTGTCTATACTAAAATGAGTTCGGTTATTAGCCATGTTCAGATGGAATAGATGTTATAAGCACATAGACCACGGCTCTTGAATACTGTCTAAACCATGGGTACATATTTAAGGTAGCTCTCAGGCAGTTTGCTTGCATTTCAGAGCACACCTTGTGTGTAGGTTTATTTCACCTGACACATGAATATATAACTATTAGTATGCAAGTGACAAGCCCAAGTACTCTGTAACTTGGTTGTTGAAGACATGGAAAGGACTATAACTTCAGATTGAATAATTTAGATCTTACATACTTGCATCTTATTATAGTACCTTAGATGTGTTCCAGTATTAGTCTATTAGATAAGTATTGTATTCCTATCTTCTACTGATCACCTGACATGATTACAGAAACTTGCCATAAAAGGAAAAAGATGGATATAGTTATAGTCATGGGAAGTGCTCTGCTACTTCTGTGTTAATTCCAGGCAAAGAGTGTCTACGTCAGACAGTTGATAGCATTGACTCGAGTCACAACCAGGCTCAGAATTAAGTAGGTGGGAAAATTTCTTGTTTGGGAAACTGAGTCTAGAGGGTCCTTAGTCTTCCTAAAGTCACCCCCTCCCCCCAATTATTTTCCAGGGACAGATATCCACCAGTAGCAGTAGACAGATCACTCCCATTGGGTTGCTGGTATTATAAATCACTGCCTCAATGACATTTCCCAAGGACCATATCTGGAATCAGCATAATATCAATTTCAGTCCCACAAGATTTAACCTCAAACAGCAAAGTTTCACTAATCATAGCTTAGGGTTGGATTCAGTTACTATTACTCTCATTTTGTCGAGAATAAGTATTCCATATTGACCTCTTAATCAAAATCAAGTCCCTAAGATTGGAGTCTGTTAAGACTAGTTGGTTCAAGACGTAACTTCAATATATACCATTCCAGATGTAACTTCATAATTTTCATAATCACAAATCATCACCTAAATCTCTTGTATACTATTGTGGAAGTACCCCTGAGATTGATATGTCTGTTTTCTATGAGTTACCTTACCAGGTAGATGCACTGGACACAGAGTAAGCCTGTTTGCTAAAAAGAGCCATTCAGGAGACTTCAGTGAGCCAAAGTCTTATTCACTCCCAGATGCCTTTGCTGGTGTTCAATGGCTGACCTTGCTGCACTGTGCTTCCCCCACCCCCATCCCCCAAACTGGCCCAAATTAGCTTTGCAGTCAACTGTTCCTGCAAAACATCCTGCTCCCAGGTCTACCTGTTCCTGGGAAAGATTGTTCCTTCTTTTTCCCAAACCCTTCCTGAACCTCCCCTTTGTAGTTTTCCAGCATAAATCTCCCCTGCCTCTCCTGAGCTATAGGCACCTTTGTACCTTGTACTGGAGGCCTTAGCACTAGTGTCTGATTTTCCTCCTAATAAAATGTTTTTGCTTTCAACCCACCTTGGACTCCTCTGAATTTTGAGGGGTGGGCTTCACCTGGTTGACACGATAAACAAAAAGTGCCTTTTTAAATTCTCCCCTCTTTGTCAAGGAGTATTAATAATATAAGAGAGGGTCTCATTTTCTCAGCATTCCAGGCAAAGCAGTTAGTTGTGGGATGGTTGGAAGGACTAAAGGGCTAGGTCAAAACCTTTAGGGTGACATGGGATTCCCCATTTTGGGGGGAGGAATTAACCAAGATAACTAGGTCTAGGACCTTAGGCTCTGGGGAAACAAAAAGTCTTTCTTCCAGATCCACAGCCCCTACTCTTCCCCCACGTCATCATACATTACTCTTCCTGTAAGAACCTTCATGGCTATTTCTCTTTTTATTCTCTTGGGTCCCATTTTTCCTTTCTGCAGTCTTTGGCCCTTCCTCCTACAATAAAAACACTCATGTGAATCACAAGGTTTTGAGATTGCCCCTAACACTGCACATATATAACACTGCCTCTGAAACAGCCAAATGGTTTGGACTGAAGCTTCTGTCATTAAATAACAGTTGGTTCTCTTTTTCCAGTTTGTCCATCTCCTGTTTTTCCTGTTCTCGTTTTCCTTTCTCCCTACCTTCATAACCAATAGCCTTTAAGCTGACCTTCGGGCATCTCACGCCATCCAGGGTATCCTTTACAGAAATGTTTCCTTATTTCAGGCAATAATTAACATATATTTATGTGTCAATATTACATGTTAATATGTTGACATATATTAATGTGTTAATAACAATATGTTAATACATGCATATTTCAGGTTGATAGGGTCTGGTCTCCCATACAGTTTAGCACTTTTTCACAGCCTATCATAAAAATGATTAGGATTCTCAACCTCCTCTTGCATTATCTCCTGGAACTTATTCCAGTTCTCTAGACATGCTGCATAATCACTCATACCTTTAAGCGAAGATTGCCTGGCCTGCTGTAATCTAATGTAATCATCCATATCTATGGGTCCCAATATGGATCTTATAAAAGCCAAATGGGGAGATCATTGGTATTGGAGACCTCACCTTCCACTGGGGCGAACCTATTTGTTGCTTCTATGATGTTTCATCTTTCTCCCATGGAGAGCAGAGTCACCATGAAATCAGTTACATCTTCTCAAGGAGAATTATAACCTGTAAGTATGGCTTCAGAGTGATCTATGACTGCTCCAGGGATTATTTCACTTTCTTCTTTGTATACCAGCATTTCTCAGGGCGCCTGGCACATAGTAGATGTTGATTGTTTGAAAAAGGACCTAGGAAGTACCCAGTGGCATTTCTGTCTAAATTCATCATGTGAGACCCTAGGACTGGGCTGTGGAAGGCAAGGTAGCTGAAGAAGCATGGAAGAGTGAAGTGAGTGCCACTTTTAGGAGGCAGAACAACAACCATGTTTATTAACCTGGCCATATCCTACAAAGAGTAGTGGGTGTGACATGAAAAGAATGTCAGTGGATCGACCAGTAACTAATAGTAAAATATGTAAGAAGAAATACATGATCCAGGTTTCTATAAACAAATGCACTAAGTATGGTTAAGGTGAGCTAGAGATTTGAATGCATAGAGGCAAATACACTCAAATGATTAATTAACAAGCTTTAATTAAGCATATATTATGTGCCAGGTAGTGGGTGCCAGAAATATGAAGAAAAATTGAGTCATTCACTCAACTTGATAATTATCCATTAATCAACAAGCAGTTATTAAGTTTATATGATGTGCCAAGCATTACATTAGGTGATGACTATACAAGTATGCTGGTTTAAAAAAGGAGAGACTGATTAGTGCAACAGATTAGGTATATGACGTGCAGAAGCAAACATCTCTAGTACCCTCCCAGTACTTGATAAACACAAATACCCCAACTACTGCACAAGGATTTACTATATGACAAAAACTTCTAGAAAAACTGGACAGCAGTATGGAAGAAATTGGGTTTATACCAACATCTCACACCTTACACCAAGATAAACTTCAAATGGATAAGTCAAATGGACCTTAGATGTGAAGGTCATATTAGAAACATATTAGAGAAACATGGAAGAAATTGCCTATCATATCTAGTGATTAAAGAAAAGTTCCTTGAATAAACAAGGAATATAGAGGATCACAAAAGATAAAGTGGATAATTAATAACAAAATAGAAAAGATTTTGCATAAACAAATCCAATAAAGCTAAGATTAATAGGGAAAAAACTGGAGGAAAAAATCTTTGCAGCAAGTTTCTCTGATAAAGATGTGATTCCCAAGATATATAAAGAACTAATTCAAAATTATAAGAACAAGAGCCTTTCCCCAGTTGTGAACAAGTAGTTCCTAAGGGAAAAACCTGAGACTACCTATAGCCATATGAAAAAAAAAATGCTCCAAATCACTACTAATTTAGAGAAATGCAAATTAAAACAGTTCTGAAATTGTAGCCAGGGTGTAGCAAAGATGATAAAAAAGGGAAATGACAAATGTTAGAGGGGCTGTGGGAAAACAGGCGCATTAACACATTATTGGTGTGGGTGTAGCAACTCTGGAGAGTAATTTGGAATTATACCCAAGAAGCTACTAATCGATGCAAGTCCTTTGATCCAGATGTATCACTGCTAGGCCTGTACTCAAAAGTGATCAAAGAAAAAGGAAGGTCCTATTATACAAAAATATTAACAGAAGCTCTTTTTGTGGCGGCAAAAAAAAAAACCAACCCTGGAAACAAAAGAGATGCCCATCAATTGAGGATTGGCTGAATGAGATGGGGTCTATGAATGGTATGGAATATAATTGTGTTATAAGAAATGAGGAAATAGAAGTTTTTATAAAAACATGGACTTACATGAAGTGATACAGAGCAGAGCTAGGAGAATGATTTATATCTTAACATTAATATTATAAAAATGAAAAATTTTGAAGACTTTTATAAACTAATGAATAAAATAAGCAGAATCAAGAAAATTATTTATACAGTAACAACACTGTAAAGTCAAACAACTTAAAAGCTGAAAAAACAATTATTAATACAATCCATGATTAATACATCCATGATTCCAGAGGACCAATGATGAAACATACTATCTACCTCCTGATTATTTAGAATGCAGAATGAGACGTATATTTTTGCGCATAACCAATGAGGGAATTTGTTTTTGCTTAACTATGCATATTTATTACAAGGAAATTGTTTTTCTTTTATTTTTTCAATAATGTGGAGAAGGAGAAAAATAGGTTTCTGTTCATTAGAAAACAATTCTAAATATAGAGAGGTGGGGGTGTGTAGATGTGGAAGATAAAATCTATAGCATATTTACAATGTGCTAAGCATTAGGAAATCAAATACCACAAGCAAAACAACCATTTCTACCCTCAGGGGGAGAAGGTGCTTGTGCCAGGGGAAGGTAGAGAAGTCCAGAGAATCAGAAGCAGAGCCTAGAAAGAAGTGAGCCTTAATTGGAGTGCGTACTTGCTCAAATGAGGGTTTCAGGTAGAAAAGTGTAGAGGTACCTCCTGAGTGAGAAGTCAGCTAGGCTAGAGGTGGAAGAGCCCAGATAATGAGGAGCTGAGGCAAGAGAGAAGTGAGCCATGGTGGAACTGGACACTTCTTCAACTGGAGGTGACCAATCCACCTCTCTGATATCTTTCAACCATTTCTCTTGTACAATCTTTCTTTCATAATGTGGTACAACTTGTTCAGACCAATCACGCTCTTCTTTCTCCATTGACATCTGTGCGATTGACTCTTAAATTCTTCAAAGACTACGGTAGTTCATGACTGGAAGTCATACAGCACTAAGTAGAAGAATATGGAAGCAAAAAGATGGGCCTGTGTTTCAGAGAGAAGCTAGGGGTTATTTGAAGCCCTTCCCAGAGTGGTCCCACCCCATGGTCCATGGCTAGTTTCTATCCAAAATCTATGTACTAATGGATCAAATATATGGATTTCCCAACCAACTGCCTGTCATAATTTGGACAATAAGCATTTATCATCAACGTGATTTTTCCCGTGGAGTTAGACTGAACTCTATTCAGTGTTTATGGGTCTCAATCAAGAGGCTTTACAATGGCTTAGGGGTTGATACAACCAATGCAATATCCGAAACCAGGAGCACCTGGAGGACCTCACCATCTAGAAAATCCTTCTTCAATTTGGATTCTCTGATGGATAGAAAATCCCTTCAGTGGCCCTCTGTTTCCCTGTTTTATATCTTGTTTAAATGTAATCATCAGAAGGTAAATGAGCAGTTATTTCAATCTTTAAAAGTTTCCTAGAATTTAGTATGATTTCAACATATGCAGGGGAAACCGCTTGTTAGAAGAGAGCCTTTAAGGTGATATTTTGCTCTACTGAATCATTGAATATTGAACTTTTGAATTGTTGGGTTTTTTTAAGTATTCAGTAAGCTATGAGGACAGCGAGATAAAGACCTTATTCTCTATACCGCTGAGTCAATTGTGTGACCATAAATGTTATCTGCTGTAGCTTGTTTGTGGAATCTTGCTTATTCTCTTCTCATATCTTCGTCAAGGATACTTTTAATATGAATGTAGATTATTCTTATAAAAATTTTTATGAGAAAGTAAGCCTATGAATCAGTAATATTAATATTCTCTTGGCCACCTTTTTGTGAGTTAGCAATAAAGTCTGAGTTTTTTCACCCCAAGTCTTTGGCATCTTCCTCTCTTTCATATACATTATGAATGAACGAATGAGGGAGTGAAGATAAAGCATTTATTAAATGTTTAATAACTACCAAGTACTGTGAAGGACACTGAGGATATGAATACCAAAGTACTATGGGGTCATGATAATATGATGATGGACCCACATAACATGGTAACTCCACTGCTTAATTCCCTCCTGAATTTTTCTGCTTCCTTTCCTGTTGTATTTCTCAGCAAACCCTTTTTAAAATGTCTCTGGCGTTTCTTTCAGCAGAATATATGCTACTCAAGTTGGAACAATACAAAGACTAGCCATAGCCTTTGCACAAGGATGCATTGATGGTGTGCCCCATATTTTAACGAAAAAAAAAATTTTAGTACATCCAAAAGATCATGTTCTATTTTCTAGGAGCAAGAGTAAATAACCTGTGTGTCCACCTCTCCTCCATGTTCGGGTTTGTAGAAACCAAAAAAAAATAAAGAAGGGCTCAGATTCTTAAAATCTAGCCACTAGCTCACTAATGTTCAGACCCCTTAAGAGTCTGCTCACTATGACGGATGTTCTAATTAACCTTATCTTTGGCTGAAAAAAAAAAAAAGAAGGTGATGGCATGAAGATACCAGGAGGGAGCACCATTGAGCCAAGTTGTGGGCTTGCTGTTAAAAGGGAAGAAAAAAAGAGTGGGTTTGGCAGGTGCTAGTAGAGATTCAGGTGCTATTCGAAAAGAGCTTGGAAGTGAGAGACTTGGAAGTGAGAGAACCTGAGTTCTGCTGCTTGCTACATGTCTAGGGTAGGTCCTCTGCCGTTTTGTATATTTGCATGCCCTCAGTACCCACTTTTTGGTGATTAATAAAAGTTTGTTGAGAAATCTAAAAATAAATTAATTAATTTTAAAAATCAGGAAAAACAATACAAGTTTGTTGAACAGAACTCAAGGAACGTTGAATCGCATCATGGCCGAGCTGAGAGCCAGTCTGGTGTAATGGATCAGGCAGGGACCCTACCTCTGATCTATGGGGGCTGTGGGACCCTGGGCAAGGTACTTCCCTCAGTGCCTCTGGGCAACGTTCTAAGACTCAGAGTGACAGGAGGTGCTGTCCACTTTGGTAGAGTTAATTTCCTCACTGAGAGTTCAATCAAGTCACAGATCCACTTTGAAATGCCTCAAAGAACACAGGACTTGGAGTCTGACCACCTGGCTCTGTAGCTTATGAGAGCTGTCACTTTCCCTCTGGGGAATCTCAGTTTCTGCATTTATAAAATGAGGAGGTTGGAATAGATTATCCCTAAAGTCTCTGCCCGCTCTAGAGTCTATGGACATGATAGGTGCTTAATAAAAGTTTTCTTAGTCTGGTCTGGAGTTTCCATCTCTGTGGGGAAATCCCAGCATGGAAACCATCTTTACCAGTCCAGACTGTCAACTCTTCTGGACCAACGGATTTGAGAGCTGAATAGGGACTGGGGTGATTTGCACTAATAATAATATTGCACTTTTAGGTTTACAAAGTGTTTCAAGTAAGTTGTGTCATTTGAGAGTCACAACAGCCCTGGGAGGTAAGACGCAGTTCTTATCCCTATTTTACAGATGAGGAAACTGAGGCTCCCAGCGATTTGCCTAGGATCCCACTAGACAACGTCTCAGGCTGCATTTGAACTCGCTCCTCCCGACTCCAAAGCCAGCCCTTCATTCACTGCGCCACCTAGCTGTCGTTAACACTGGGAGATCAATCAGTCAACGCTCGTTAATTGATTGATTGGTAAGGGACTAGGGTGGATTGATTGACAGCTGACATGGGCCGTGGGCGTACGTCGTTTTAAGAGCGAAGGCGCACCGGCTACTCCCGGCTAGCTGACCGGCGTGCCGAGGCTCGTCACGTGAGCGTGGAGTCACGTGGTGCCTGGCCGTCACGTGAGGCGGGGGCGGAGCCGGCACTGCGGCTCTGAAAGGCTGGTCTCGGGTCTCGCGTTCGGGAGCTGACGGGACGCCGCGGGAGCTGTGCCGGTGTGTGAGGGGAGGCGGTCGAGGCGGAGGCCGGCCGGGCCCCCAGTCCCTGGCACCGATGAGCGGGCCGGAGCCGGGGCCCGGGCCGGGGCCCGTGTGGGAGCGGCCCTGGTCCTTGGAGGAGATCCGCAAGAACAGCCAGAGCTGGTCCCTGGCTGCGGACGCGGGCGTGAGTGGGGCTGGGTCGGGTCACGCGGGCGGAGGGAGGGACTCGAACCCCGGGCCGAGCCGGAAGAAGCTGCAGCCCGCGGTCACCCGACTTGTGTGGGGTTTTTACCTGTCTCCGCTTCCCCCAAACCGAACACCAGAAGCACCACGGCCAGAGATGAAGTGGAGGCCCTTTAGTGAAGTTAACGAGCATTTATTAAACATCTACTGTATACCGGGCACTGGGCTGCTCGCCTCGGGTACAGTGAAAGTTGAGGCAGCCCCTGCCCCCGGGGGGCTCTCACTCCAATAAGGGACA
Source organism: Phascolarctos cinereus (assembly GCF_003287225.1). Lineage (NCBI taxonomy): Eukaryota > Metazoa > Chordata > Mammalia > Diprotodontia > Phascolarctidae > Phascolarctos > Phascolarctos cinereus. The sequence goes on from NW_027555736.1 coordinate 40,234,074, forward strand.
CAACAAGTCATCAACTATAGACCGACCCGCTCTAGCCAGGGAGGTGATTAGCAGAGGGAAGGGAGAGACTTCCGGGAGAAAGTGGGATTGTGGGTTGGGACTCGAAGGAAGCCAGGGGGCAGAGATGAGAAGGGGCGGCATTCCAGTCGTGGGGGACCAGCTAGCGCCAGTGCGTGGAGTCTGGAGATGGGATGTCAGGTGCAGAGACCCGAATCTCTGATGGCGGAGTAAGAGAAGAGGGGTGGGGAAAAAGAAGACTGGGAAAGTTAGGAAGGGGCCAGGTTAGGAAGGCCTTTAAAATCTCCACTTTGGCTTTAACCTGCTTTCTGTACCATTTAAAACTATGGTTTGACTTGAGGAAAAAGGCTGCTTGAGATCTGTAAATGTCGTCTCCCTTTCTTTGTCTCTCTGTGTTTAGCACAGTGCATGGCACATAGTAGGTGTTCTATAAATGCTTGATGATTGATCCATTGATTGGAGGAAGGGGAGAGACAGGGAAGCCTGGAGAAGATTTTTTTATTCTTTTTCCCCTCATCAGCCTGTCCTCAAGGTTGTCACAAAAACAATAGCTTAGCTATTGACCCACTTATCCTAGAGAACTCCATTTCCAAGGCTTCACTTCAGACTCTCCATGATTGGAACACTGGGAGCTGTCCACAGTTGATTATTGGATCCTTCATGGGGAGCAAGGCAGGATCTCATTAGTTTGCATAGTTTTGCTCAAGACAAGAGAAAGGTCTTGGAACCATGTGGCTCCTCAGGAGGGAAAGGACAAAATCCACGTCTTTTAGCCCATTTTGTTCTTTTGCTTCTGTTTTTTAATATTAACATTTATCTCTGTTGCCATGACTAGCAAATTAGTGAAAATTTCGACCAAAAATGACTTCACAGCACTGAAATGATGACAAAGGGTGATTTGTTTGGATGTTGCTTTAGTTTTTATGTCATATCCCAATGCTTTTCATCACCTTTCATGATGGTGAATCTGCTGGCCCTAACCCTCCTTCCCTGTGTCACTCACAAAAGGAAGGGAGCCCTCCCCAGTGAGATGTTGATTTCACAATTGATGTACTGGGGGAGAGGGGAGGAAGAAACAGATTCTGAAACTGGCTTCTCCAGCCAAAATTTAAGCTTAAAGATTGTCACTGTGTCTTTTGAAAATAGCTTTTACAGTTTCTTCAGGAGTTCTCACAGCAGACCATCTCTAGGACACATGAAATCAAGAAACAAGTGGATGGACTGATTCATGAAACAAAAGCTACAGATTGTCGCCTTCACAATGTCTTCAATGACTTCCTCATGCTGTCTAATACGCAGTTCATTGAGAATGTGAGTTCCTCAGATACTAATGTCGAATTTGACATTTTTATTTCTATAGCTGATCTGGTATAAATTTCTATTAAAAGACAACTTTGTATTGTACTTTAAGATTAACAAAGCATGTTCCTCATAACAACCCTGTGAGGTGCCTGGCACAATTATTCCCATATTATAGGTGAAGGAAACTGAAGTTCTGAGAGTGACACATCTCTGGTCATGAATGAGGTCTGCCTTGAATTTTAGATTGACTACCTATTAGGGTAATGGAATCATATTCAGAGCTCAGAAGTCAACTAGTCCAACTCACTTCTTTTACAGATGAGAAAAGTGAGGCCCAGAGAAATTAAGTGACTTAATAATAATAGTTTGCTTTTATGTAGCACTTTAGGTTTTAATACACTTTTTATAATGTGATTCTCAAACACCTCTGGGAGGTTATGGCTGTTATTTTTCCAGTTTTACAGATGAGGAAACTAAGGCACAGAGAGGTTAAGTGATTTGCCCAGGGTCACACCTGGCATCAAATCTAGCATTCTGCCCACTTACCATGCTGACCCTCACAGAGTAGTAAGCAGTAGGTATGAACCTAGTTCCTCTGACTCCAAAACCAGTAGTCTTTCCAGTGTCGAATTCGATCTTTGAAACTGTGGCACATCACCAAAGCCCACCATTTCTTTGCCTCGGCTTCTCAAAGGCCACAGGTGAAATATGTTACTGTCAGGTGCCCTAAAGCTGAAACAACTTTGAGAAGAGACCTGCGGTGCACTGTGTCATCAGTCATTTATGCATCGGCTTAGCTAAATTCAAAAAGGCTGGTCACCTTTAGGCTAAACCACAGCTCACGAAAGTGCCACCTGAGGCATTGGGGTTTATTGAAGCCAGAGAAATCGGGGACCTTTCAAAGTGTTGAGGAAGCAACTTGGCACAAATGTATTGGATCTTTAGCTTAATAAATGCTTGTTGTCTGATTGTCTATGCAAAAGAAATTTGTTACCAGAGAGGTTTTATATTTATTTTTCAAGAATTTAGTATTTATTATATGTCCTCTTTCTGTAATTCAGATGATGACAGATAGTTAGCATGGTTCATGTGGCAAATCTAACTTAATTTGCAATTCTAAGCAATTTATTTGATGACTGAATCCCCAAATTTCCTCATTTTTGAAGTAAAGATTATGATACTGATTGAATTCACAGAATGCCTAGATGTAACTTAAAATACACTGATTTTGCAAGATTGCAGAAGTATGAGCCTTTGAAAGTATTTCGTATAATTTGAGGGAAGAATTTTCAAGTCATAGTTTTCAGTTTGAAATTGTCTACTGTGTAGTCATAAGGATGAAGCCATGCATGCATTTGATGGGAAAAGAGAAAAGGGGAGGCAGAGGGAGATAGAAGCATTAGTAGCTCCATCTTCATGCATATAGGTAGACAGTTTCACAATTGGATATATGTGTATTATACATGCACATAGGTATGTACTAGTTTATGCTTCTTTTAACAGTTCTAGGAAATACAAATAGAAAATACTATAAAAAAACCTCTTTTGGGGTATGTGAAATTGGTCTCACATAGTTACTGATTTTTCTTCATTGTTGGATATAGCGACAATTTTTTAAAACACTTAGGAATTGTAAAGAAAGCTATTTTATAATAAAAAGCTCTAATTTGTTCTTGATATCTGAAAGTTTGATTTTCTGTGACTAACTTCAGCGCTGTGTTTTGCTGCTGTCCACAGTCTTGCTTCTTACAGTCCAGTTGCTGCTCCAAGTGGCTGAAATGTTTGCAACTGAATAATCCATCATTTCCACGGTCTGTGACAGAATGTCCTTGAATTCATATATGTGATTGAGAATAGAGTACATGTGTTTATGTTGGACAAAGAAAATTCCTTTTGAACATTTTTTTCAGTGACCGTGTTCAGAAGCTAGATTGGCTAAAAGTAACATACAGTTATTATAGTAGCCATATCATATTTGTTTTGTTACAGCCTTTGAGAGAATGGCTGTTCCAAGATTGTCATTCTCTGCCTCTAGCACTTTTTCATCCAACAACAGAGAAGGTGCCAGAGTTCAAAACAGGCAGCTCCTGGTGCTGTTCAATGCTGAAATGGTAGCTTCCTTGTCACAAGAGGGAGGCTGAGACCATAGGGTCTAGTGGGAAAGGTCCTGGACTCGGTGTCACTGACCATCTGTATGACCTTGGGCAAGTCCTTTAACCTCTGAGCCTCAAAGTACTCATCTGTAAAAAATGGAGACAAGAAGGCCAGTAGTACCTACGTCCCGGGGTTGTTTTAAGTAGCAAATGAGATCGTGTGTAAAGTATTTTGCAAATCTTGGAAAAAGTAGATTAACATCAGCTGTTACTGTTAGTTTATGGCTAGTGACATAGTTCACCTTGATCATACATCTTGAAAGGAGGAAGCCTCCAGGCTGTCCGACCTTGCAGGTGCCCTTACTGCTTTTACTTTCTTCCGTCCTTCTAGTCACCCAAGTACTTGATCTTTGATTCATCCTCAACATTTCCCGTGACCTCAGCCCCTGTATTTATCCAGTCATTTGCCAGGTCTGTCCCTTTTCCCTTCATGGCACCTGTTGTGTCTATGCCCTTCTGTTCACTCGCATGGTCACAACCCAAAGTCAGGCCTTTACCACTCCTTGACGAGATTGTGGGAGTAGCCCCCTGATCAGTCTCTCCATTTCCAATTTCTCCACTCTACAATCCATCCTTCATTAACTGCCAAAATTATTTCCCTAAAGCACAAATGATCTAACCCTGTCATTCCTCTGTTCAAGAAACTTTCCATCTTTTTTTTTTTTTTTTTGGTTAGGCAGTGGGGTTAAGTGACTCGCCCAGGGTCACACAGCTAGTAAGTGTTATGTGTCAGAGGCTGGATTTGAACTCAGGTCCTCCTGAATCCAGGGCCAGAGCTCTATCCACTGCGCCACCTAGCTGCCCCAAGAAACTTTCCCTCTTAAGGACTTCACAGCCTGGCTCCAGCCTACCTTTGTACACTTACTTCACATTTCTCCTCTTCATATACTTTGTGTTGTAGCCATCCTGGCCCATTGGCTATTCCCTCAGCTCACCATTCCATCTCCAACCCTCTGTGTCCAGGCCTCATCTGTTCCCAATGCCTGGAACCCACTCAGAAGGACAGCATTGGAAAGCTGAAATGAACTTCTGTAGCCACCTGAAAAATAAAGCAACATTAACATACCCAAGAAGTGGTCAGCCTGGCTTTGCGTGGAGATCTCCAAGGAGAGAAAACCAGATCCCTCCCTTCCTTCCTTTCTTCTTCCCTTCCTCCTCTGCTTCTTAGAATCATTAGCGTCCTTCAAAGTACTTAGTAAATATTTTAGTCATTCATTTCAGGTTCCGCTCAGAAAGCATTTTTTGGTGCCCCCGATTGTTAGTGCTTTTTCCTTCTTTAAAAATTTTCTTTTCTTTATATATCTATGTACATGTTGTATCTTTCCAGTAGAACATAAACTCATTGAAGGCAGGGACTTGAATCTCATTTTGTCTTTGAATGCCCTATATCTTTTACAGTGCCCTGCATACAGTAGGCGTTTAATAAGTGCTTGGTGAATTAAAACAAAATTAGTATACTTAAGGGCATAAGCTAGGCACTTAGCCCTCTTGTCGGCTTCCCACACTATGGTTCCAGAGAGGGCAGGGAAATGCTGTATAACTACATAATATGACCAGTTAGGGTTTATTATTTGTTTTCTGACTCTCCATCTTTAGGATAGCTATTTCCCTTCTCATCAACAGAAGGTTGGCCACCAAGTAATGAAATGTTTAGCTGTGGCTACTGATAGAAGGGACAGGCATAAAATGCCCCCTCTACTTCTGGCAATGATGGAAAAAAAATGGGCAGAGGGCATGAAGACTCTCAAATCTTAGGCTCTCTACAAATATTCTTTAACTGCTAGTGTTCTCAGTGGGAAATCTCAAATACACTGCTTGAAATTGTAAATCAAATTAGATTTGCTACATGACCTTGTTAACTATCTGTCATCATCTGAATTACAGAAAGAGGACATATAATAAATACTAAATTCTTGAAAAATAAATATAAAACCTCACTGGTAACAAATTTCTTTTGTATAGACAATCAGACAACAAGCATTTATTAAGCTAAAGATCTAATGCATTTGTGCCAAGTTGCTTCCTCAACGCTTTGGAATCAGTCCTCCTCATGAAAGTGAGTTACTCCAGGATATTGGGTAGCTCCTCAGTGAAAGATTTATGGGAAATTGGGGGGGCACGTGAGAGTGACTGTCCATACTGATAAAATCACAACCGAGCCAAAGTAAGACTTGAAATTCACCTTGTATTTTTCGCATTTTCCTGGTAGCACATCCATTTTTTATGCTTACTTAGTTGTGTGTGATTTTTTTAGGAACAGAAATAGGTTTCTGAATTTGGGTATTTGGAAGGTTAAGAGCCATTTTGCATGAACTGCTGTTCTGTATAGGTCTAATGAAAGAGAATCACAGAATATTAACAGTGAAATGGACCAAAAAAGTCATGTGGCCCAACCTCATTTTTTCAGTTGAGGAAACTGAGGCCCAAGAAGTTAACAGTCGTAGCTCAGCTCACAAAATCAGTTTGTCCTAGAGTCAGGACTGTCTGACCCCCCAGGTCAGTGCTCTGGGCACTGTGCGAGGTCATATCAAAAGGGCACCTGGTATTCAGAGTATCTAGTTGAACAGTAGGACGGCCCCTAGTAGGAATTCTGCTTCCCAAGGGAGACAACAAGTGAAGGCTTGAAAGGGAAATTTCTGAGGAAACAGAAATGCTGTTTACTGTTGTTTGACACCATCCTGGAGGTATAGGGGTGACACACTGGGTTCCTGAGAGAGCCCTGCTGATGTGGAGCTGAAGCCGTTTGCCAGGGGAAAAGTGGAGTCTTTGGGCAAGGACATGGCCAGGTTAAAAGAGAGATGATTTTCCTGGCAATTACAAGGTGCTTGTTGTCAGGGCCCTTTTGCTTCTGAAGGCTGTTTACTTTCGTTTGATTTATACTCACTATTGCACTTTCCAATGAGCATTATTACCCTGAGGAGGACTGCTACTGCCAACAAAGACAGCAGATCAGGAGGCAGAGGCGAGAGCCAAAGTAATCTTCATGGAAAACCCGAATCCCTAATAAAGGCTGATGTCCGCTGAGAATGACTGTGGACAGCTCCCCTCACTGGCGAGGTCAAGACTAGGCAAGTCAGTCCTTAGCTGCCTCCTCCTTCATAAGCATTTTGAGCTGTGAGTTGTGTTTGTGTCTGGTGACAAGAGGCAGGAGGGACCAAGATTCAGGCAGGAAGCACTCATTTTAATGACAATGATCTGTTGATCTTTCTGATAGAAAGATAATTTTCTTTTGTTTTATATTTCAACTCTGGATCCAGTCTTCATATCTTTAGCTTTTGGCATAGTACAGAACAGACTTTTTCTCATTTAGACAGGGTGATCCAAAAGTCTTAGTATGGGGGGTTTTTTTAAATTTTTTTGATTTTTTGCTCTTTGGTGAGGCAATTGGGATTAAGTGACTTGTCCAGGGTCACACAGCTAGTAAGTGTCAAATGTCTCAGGTCCTCCTGACTCCAAGGCCGGAGCTTTATCTACTGTGCCACCTAGCTGCCCCTTTAGTGTGGTTTTTAAGCTTGAATAAAACTTCACTAAGACTTTCGGACTATTCTGTATCAGGAGCTTATTTTCTCTCTTTAAAACTCCCCTGTACATAATAATATCTGTACCTTGGTCATTTCTTTGTTGCCTTAATTGTAGTAGAAATGGTAAGTGTACTTGCATCCCCTAGAACTGATAACAAAAATATCTTTACAGAGCAGCCCCTCTGCAACACTTGGAGATCTCAATTCATATTTTTTTTGTTTGGCTATTTAGGAGTAACTTTGAAACAGTCTTTTAAGGAATAATTATGTCTACTTGACCACTTAAGTAACTTTGCCAATGGTTGCTGCCAGGTGGATTTTTGAATTGCATTTTAATTAGTTTGCTTCCTTCTCTAGCGTGTATATGATGAAGAAGTGGAGGAGCCAGTTCCCAAGGCTGAAGCAGAAAAAACTGAACAGGTATCTGGGACCCCCAATCCCTTATGAATATCCAGTCTAGTTAGTCAGCTGGAACAGGCGTGGTAGACAGTTTTGAATGTGGAAACAGTCATTTCTGGTGTGGACCCGTCAGCCATTGTTAAGTAATTCGTGGTCTTACTTCTGCTACATTTAGTGTAGTTAGTATCACATGAGCTAAGTTCCTGAATGCTCCAGTGGTGCTTGAGGATTAGAGGTGGACTTCTTTTGGATCAGCTTTTCAGAACCAGAGGTGTGATTTAGTCACTTTTAGCTCAGCTGTGTGATGCCTCCACATCAGCTCTTAGTGACTCTCCTAGATGATCCAATCTCCTCATCTTGTTCCTGGATTCTGAAAATTCCAGTTGGGGAATGGTAAGGACCTGGCCCTCTGTGTTCTTTCACAGAACCGTGATTGAGAGTTTCTTGGATTGAGTCATCAAGACAGAGTGCTCACTCGATGCTCAAGCACTGGCACAAACATTGCCTTCCGAGTTCAAGCATTGTGCTTAGCACTGGGGGCCCAAGATAGGATCTTTGTCCTCAAGAACATTCCTCTGCTTAGCAGTCTAGGACATAGGCTTTAAAAAATGAGTAAAAGCATTGAATGTGATAGCAGGTCAGAGGAAGGAGGGAGACCAGAGGCGGTGCTTCGTGGAGGTGGAGTTTGAACTGGGCCATAAAGGAATCTGCAGAGGAGAGGCCCTCCTTTAGACAGGGAGAAGACTACGCCACAGTGGTAACAGTGGAGCGTCCAGTTAGGCTGGAACTGAGAGAGGTTTTGGAGTAGGAGACAGTGTGGTGAGATAAGTGTAGAGAGATAGCAGGGCATGAGGTTGTGGTGGGGCTTGAGCGTCAGGCTAGGAAGTTGGAATCCTCTGGATAACAGAGAGGTTTTGAAGCTTTTGGAACAGAAGTTGATGTCTATAAAGCAGGGTTTTAAGATTATCTGGCAGACATGCGGGATGAATTGAGAGATGCTGGAGGCTGGAAGGCTAGTTGCAAACCCACACATCTGACTATCCATTTCTAACACTACCTAAGGGGCCATTAACCCAGGGCAGAAGGGAGAAGAAAATGTCAGGGGATGACAGGGAAACAGCATCATGACAGATGCCATGTAGCCATATCTCATCAAAGGAAAAGCAAAAGTCAGTCTTTGGGGGTCTGGGTTTTGACAACTCAACTCATTTTCCCTAAAATTTTGTCACTCTAGACTCAGATTTTTTAAAATTTATTTATTTATTTATTTTTAGTTTTCAACATTCACTTCCATAAGATTTTGAGTTCTAAATTTTCTCCCTCTCCTTCCCAAGACAGCCTGCAATCTGATATAGGCTCTACATATACATTCATATTAAACATATTTTCACATTAGTCTAGACTCAGATTTTAAAGAGTATTTTGGTATCCCATTGGGACATGTTCACCATGTTCACAATTCCTACTGTGCTTTTGTCGTTGTTTATAATTTTATCACAACATCCCAGAATAGAAATGTAATAGACCTTTTTTGTTTGTTTACAGGAGAAAACCCGGGAACAAAAAGAGGCAGATCTGATTCCCAAAGTCCAGGAAGCTGTCAACTATGGGTTGCTGGTACTGGACAGTGCATTTGAACAACTTGATATAAAAGCTGGAAATTCAGACTCGGAAGAAGAAGAAGCAAATGAAAGAGTAGAACTTATCCTTGAGCCAAAGGTGAAGGCCCCCTGACCCTTGGTCAGACTGGCGCGGTCTTTGGGTACCTGGTCTTGTTTCCCTTTACGTTTGAATGGCTCCAAATCTTTCACTTGAATTGAGATGAGTGGCCCCAGAGGACTAGGTGTAGCAGTAAATTTCACAAGTCTTATGTTTATAAAAACAAATTTATGTGATTCTGATATTTACTTTAATGTGGAAATAGAATTGGACCGAATTTCCCTTCATTCTCTTTTTTGCTTTGGCTTTCATAATTTCCCCAAATGATCATTTTCACGTTTTGAAACCTGCTTTTTCTGTTTTGAACCCCCGTTCATTTACAGTGTTAGAGAAAGTAAACATTAAACTTGCTTGATATTAGCAAATGCTTTTCAAAAAAAAGCCCTAATGCAGGCATGCAAATTAGCACAGGCTCACAGTGGAAAGAAATTGTCTTATGGGGAAGTATTTGAATCCAAATTACAGTTTTGAACTTGGCATTTGTGCTGTGCTTGCTCAGGCTGCTCATGCTTACTCACCATCTGATGCCTGCGTATTATGATCACTTTGGTGGCAAGAATTGGCTTATTCTAGCCTAGCTTCTTCCTTAGTTTTACCCTTTGTAGCTTCAACTGTGACGCCTCATACTAATCCCAGACACGCATTCTCATTCTGTACTACTTTGGGCTATGAAGTGTTCAGTTATTGCTACGCTCTTGTCTCATTTAAAATGAGAGTGGGGCAGGAGGGATTAAGGAAGCAAGATGGCGGCTGGGAAAGTGTCGTTGCTTATTCCTAAGTCTCTGAAGGAGTCTACCTTTAAAGCCGTGACTCGGTTGGTTCTTTGCAGGATCTCTACATAGATCGCCCCTTGCCCTACTTGATTGGTTCCCAGTTGTTCATGGAGCAAGAAGATGTCGGTCTTGGAGATCTTTCAAGTGAGGGTATGTTTAACACCAGTTCCTAACTTGTTAAAGCCTCTGGTGGTGCTCATCATGGGGGTTTGTGATTACGAGACGGGATTCTCATGTTCGTTTTGGTTTTCTGTGGTGCATTTTAACTAGTCTTCTCTGTTCCCTAAATAGAAGGCTCTTTAAACAGTGATCCAGATAGCGTCTTGGATAGTGAAGAGGAGAAAGATGAAGAGGTAAGTTCTGTGGAGGGCTCCATGATGGGGTTTATGAACTTTTTGTCAAGTAGTGGATGACATGAGACAACTTTCAGCAAAGACAAAGGTCATATCCTGAAGAAAGGGTTGGGACTGAAGATGTTGCCAGTAGTAGATGCAGTACAGAAAATAGCTTTCTTCTTCTCCACAGTCGTCTGAGCATAGCAGCTTCAGAGACTTTGTGTAACTGTCCCTCTGCTACAGCTTTTATGCTAAACTACCAAGGAGCTCTCTCATGTCATTCAGAATAAGAAGAGCCCTAGAGTGGGAGTCACAAGGACTGGGTTCAGTCCTGGCCCTGTCCCCGTGGAGCTCGGTTACTACAGACTCCCACAGGACAGCCAGATTGAGCATTTTGTCTCTGGCAGAGCCTCATGGCCAACTGCATACAAAAGGGTGATCTAGGTGTAGAACTGGGTTCAGAGAAAGCAGGCGAAGGAAGAGGGGAAAGCCATCGTGGGAGCCAGGGGACTCTATTCAAGACATGATTCTGCCCCTTAAGGCCTGTGTAATGGAGAGCAAGGCTTCACCTCACTCTGAGCCAAAGCCCCACATCAGTAAAAGGCAGGCATTACCTCAGATGCTTTCTAACTTCCCTTCCATCTCCCAAGTCCATGGTTACACAGCTAGTAAATTTTGAAAGGTAGGGTTTCTACCCAGGTCTCTCCCAATTCTAAGTTCATGCTCTTTCCACTACTCCACAAGCCAGCTACCACAAGTCAGTTCACCTTTCTAGGCCCTTTCTGAGATATACCATCCATACATGTAATGCCAGATATTACAATAAGGAAAATTTTTAAATGGTCTTTTCACCCTTTTGGCCAAAAACTCATCTGCTCAACTATAATATTAAGCACACTTCATCCCTTTATGTCACTTCCACATCTGAAACTGAATTTCTATTAATCAGTTTTCTGATCCTTTTTACTCTTAAGAATTTTTATTATGAAAGAGGCTTAAAGGCCTTACTGTCTATTAAGTTGTTGTTCTTCATTCCTTTCAGCTGTGTCCAGCTCCTCTGACCCTATTGGGGGTTTTCTTGGCAAAGACATTAGAGTGGTTTGCCATTTCCTTCTCCAGTTCATTTTATAGATGAGGAAACTGAGGCAAACAGGGTTAAGTGACTTGCCCGGGGTCACACAGCTAGTGAGTGTCTGAGGCTATATTTGACCACAGGTAGATGAGTCTTCCTGACTCCAGGCCCAGCGCTCTTTGCAGTGTCCCCTGCTGTCTGTTAGATGCTAGTTATTTACTGACAACTTCACAACAAGGGGATTGGCTTTTGCCCTAGTGGTAGTTTGAGCATAGCTGCTGTGTAACATGATGACATTAGAGGAACTACGCAGTATGTAAGGCACCAGTATACCCTGCCGGGTAGAGAAGTTAGTGATGGCCAAAGGACTACCACTCAGATGTCCAGAAATAGAAGCTTTCATATAAAATGACCGTCCTAGGCAGGGGAAAACCTGCCATGTGCTGCTAGTTCTCCAGTAACTTACTAATGAATACGTATATTAAAAATAAATTTTGACATAGTTTGTTTTTACACATTGACCGGATTTCACCTGTATTTTCCCTCCATTTTAAAAGAATGCTTTTGGGTTGTTTTGTTTTGTTTCATTTTTCCAAGAAGAGTAAAAGCAGTGAAAGTGATCAGTACATCAGGAAGGTTTGAAAGTGTACACCCAGTTCCATACTCATGGATTTCTCACATCCACAAAGGAACAAGGGGAGAATTGTCTTCTTTGGGACCAAGCTTATTCTTTGCCATTTTGTATCATTCTCTTTAGATTGTTTTGTGGTGGTTCTTTCCATTTATTGTAGTCATATATATTGTTGTCTTGGCTCCACGTAATTCACATTACATAAGTTCACATACGTCTTTCTGTGCTTCTCTGTATTCTTTATTTTTGTTTCTTCTTAGACACAATGATATTTCATTACCTTGATGCACCACATTTTAGTTAGTTGTTCCCCAGTCAGTGGGCATCTACTTTGTTTCCAGTTCTTTGCTACAACAAACAAATTGTTGTCTTTAGAGCTTTTTTATCAATGACCTCCTTGGGTCATATACCTAGTAGTGGAATCTCTGAGTGAAAGGGTTTTTTTATTTTAATAACTTTAATTGCCTAATTCCACATTGCTTTCAAAATGGTCCCACTAATTCACAGCTCCACCAACAATGTACTAGGGTTCACGTCTTTTCACAAACCCTCCAACCGTGACCATTCCCATCTTTTGTCATCTTTGCCAGGTTACTAGGTTGGAGCATTCTCCCATATGGTTATTGTTTCTTCTTCTGAGAACTTTTTGTTCATATCTTTTGACTGCTTCTCTGTTGGAGAATGTCTTTTAGCAAATGAGTTAGGCTTTGTTTGTTTTTGTTTTTAGTAACATTATCAGATACTTTGAACCCTTTCATTAGTATTTACTATCAGTTTTTTTTCTCCAGCTTTATAAAAGACTAGAAAGAATCAGAGAAATGAGTTAGTTGGATTTCCTTCTGGATGGCGAAACTCTGCAACTGGAATAAGCTCAACTTGTGTACTTAACTAAATATGGAATTCTTTTGCCACAAAATGGATAAGATTGATAGTACAGCTTAACAGAAATCAGGAGTCGTTTGTGAAAGGGGTTTTAAAAATCAACTGTTTTAAACTCCGTAGGAAAAAATTTTTAAATATTGGCAGCACATCCAGCTAGGAATCTTTCTGTAGGTCTGTAGTATGTTGGTAGCATACGAAGTCATAAGTACACTACAAAAATGGAGTAGTCACTTGAATTTACAAATTAACTTTGCATCAAAGACCTAAAATTTGAAAGTATGTGACATAGAAAGTTTGTACTAACAAAAATTGGCTTGTTTCTATTCAAGGAATCAGATGATGACTTCGGCAGTCAGAGTGAAAATGACCAAAAACGGTAAGGTTACTACCTTGAAATAACTCAGTTGTTTCTGGCTTGTGAGAGAAGTCTGGACTTCACCACATTTAATGTGTCTTCCACCAACAGAGTTAACCATTGGTTAACTTGGTTACCAGGTCAAAAACTCCTTTATATTGCTTTCTCTTGGTATCCCACCTTAGAGAATTCCCTTTTAGGGAAAGTTTTTATGAAATGAACTTTCCAATTGTTAAATGAACCATAAAACCAGGAAGTGTGTTTTAAGCCTCTTCTAACTATCATTTAAAACTCTTCTTAGTATTTCTCCTTTTTTTTAAAAAAAAATTCTCTTTTTGTATTTCCTCAATGGGTCATAAATGTAATAATAAAAGAAATAGTAATAACAGTTAACTGTTTGGTGCTTTAAGGTTTTGCAAAACACATTACATATGTTGTTTCAATTTAGTTTGGATTCATCAATTGCACCTTCATTAAGAGGCTCAGTTTACTTCAGTGCGTACTGTCTAATAGGTAGTAAGATTTTAAAAAACTTTTCAAGTCAATTGTAAACAGGATTTGAGGAGATAATCTGTTTACAAATTAGTAAGGTATAGACCTTTCAGTAATGAAAAGGCTTTATCCCAAAGATGTACATTCTGTGTGCTTAATACTGGTGTGATGTAATAAGGGGAGCTTTTAATCGGCTCCTTTTTTCCCTTTTAGTTGAAAACATGTCTCATTTTAGAAAGAAGACCCAAAAGTTTTAAATTGGCAGTGTCTGTTACCTTAACTGTGCCTGAGCACTATTGCCAGTAGAGGTTAAGTTTTAATCTGGAATGTTGTAATATTGCTCATCAGCACATAACACTGATAAGTGATGAAGAAGAGGAGGAAGAAGGTTGTGATCTCTTTGGTGATTCTGAAAAGGAAGAGGAAGAAGGAGAAGAGTTCGATGGAGAAAATGCTAGACCTGTAAGAGAACTCCTGCTTATTCTGGGTCCAGGGCAAGGAAGAAGCATTTCTTCTTCTGTTAATTCATCTCTCTTATTGTCGTGTAGTTTACAGTTAACATTTGTACAGTATTGTTAGAAAACACTGTTATATTTGGTTCTTCAAAGATAGTTTAAACATCAGACCATTTGACACACATTTTCTTGTCTCACCATCCTAGTTTTGAAAGTTACATCATCAAGTGTTTATTGCCATGCCAGGAACTTAAGGCATAAGATGTTTCCTCTCCTACAGAAAAGGTTTCCTTCCAAGAAGTGCCCTTGTCTATAGATCTGGGCAGTAACATAGAAGAGCAGAGGAGAACTGGAAACTTACTGTGCATGGGAATACCTTACAGGTTGTGCTTCCCAACTTGGTGGTCTGCCCGGGGTATATTGATCTAATTCTATGTTTGTCCCATTTATACCCCTCTCATTTTAATTTCTAGTCAAAGCTTTAAGTAAGCATCCTGTTTAGAAGTGAACCAAAAGCTGTCAGTTGTTTTCAGTACATTGCAAAGAGGTTACTCATCCCTCACTCTTATACCTATAGAAAAGAAATCGACCTACTTCATTTGCTGATGAGCTGGCAGCAAGAATCAAAGGAGATGTGACAAGCCGAACATATGAGGGGCAGACAAGTAAGGCCGGTATTTACTATTTGAAATTTCCTTCTCTCCCCCCCCCCAAAAAAAAAGTAAAGGGACCAGATTACTCTCCCTAGACTTTATCAGGGACAACAATTTTTCACTTTTATTCATTGATAGAATAGGACAGCCTCTACGGCTTTATTTAAAATAAATCCTCTTCCAACTTATGGACACTGTCAAAAGAAAACAGCTAGCGTATGTGTAACTGTGATGACTTCTGAAGTAATAACTATACTGTGCAATGCATTTCAGTTGCATGTCAGAGCAGAAAAATACTAGATTTTGGTTTTGACCTAATTTTATTTACTGTTCAGTCTTCTCTTGCACTGGAATAAGATAAAAACCTTCTATGGAAAAGTCTTTGTATAAATTCTGAAATTTTCTTTTCAAGTTACAACTTCAGGGGAAGCAAAAACTAAGAGAACAACAAAAGAGAAGAAGGATGTCAGGAAAGTTCCCTCTGATGGTAAGCCTTTCTCTGTTACAATTATAGGCCTTGTGGCACAGAATGTCATGTATAAAATGCCCAAAGTAGCCTTTGCATCTGTTTGTAAACAGCTGGCTTTGCTTGCTTGGTTAGGATATCCGAAAGAGAGTGCCTGTGCCCTGTGGGCATGTCTCAATTTTAGGCATAAATAAATCAGGGGCACCAGAGAGCCAGCGTCAGGCCCTCTTCAAGTTAAGCCTCTGATGCCCAGAGGACCCTGAAAGGTAAGACAACCAGTACCAGAGAAAGGGGAAGCATCAGAAGTTTGGATGTGCCAAATGTCTTCGTTTTCGAAAGGGTTCCCGGAAAGGATATATCTTGGGAACTATAGACTGGTCATTTTGATCCTGGCTCCCAGGCAAACATAAAATAAGCATTATAGATTTTATCCCTGTTTTATGACTGAGGTTTGGAGAAGTGGTGACCTGCCCCATAATCACACAGATGGGGAGTGTTCGATGCTGGATTCAAACCGTGATCTCTTAATGCCAAGTTCAGCCATCTTCCTCCTTTACTGTCCTACCTCTAGTAAGGGAGTACAGCAATTTTATTTTTTGTTTTGTTTTGTTTTTATATCATTTCAGGATGTATCTTTTCTCCTATACCCAGTGGGCCATCCATGTAATGAAAAAAAGAAGGGGGGGGGGCCATGGGAAATTAGCTGAACAAAACCACCCAACATGCCCGCTTTCCAAGTTCCTAGTCTCCCATCTCTTCAAAAAAGGGAAGGAGCATGTAGCCATTTTAAATGATTGTTATGCTGAAGGAATTTACTGCTATATTCACAGAGTCACTGTAGGATTGAAAAATTCAGGAAAGCTCCAGAAGGCCATGTCCTCAGTTTTAAAAGGGGCAGGGGAAATGAATCCAAGCAGTCTAGATTATTCATTTGGAGGTTAATCCTCAGCGAAATTTTAGAACAGGTTACCAACAGGTGGTTTACAGATGTTTCTAATACAAGGCAATGATATATGAGTTAACAGGGATTCACTAAGAATCCATTCCAATCAAGTCTTTCCAGACTATGGTAACTTAATATACTTTGGTTTGTTTTGGGTTGTTTTTGTTTTTTTTTTTTGTTTTGGGTTGGTTTTTTGTTTGTTTGTTTGGGGGTTTTTTTGGCTAGGCAGTGTGGTTAAGTGATTTGCCCAGGGTCACATAGCTAGTAAGTGTCAAGTGTCTGAGGCTGGATTTGAACTCGGGTCCTCCTGACTCCAGGGCTGATGCTCTATCCACTGCACCACCTAGCTGCCCCAACTTCACACATTTTGATGATACGGCTACTGGATTTTTCAATCAGAAATGCATTATATATACTATATTTGGATTTCTAGAAAACATTAAACAAAAACTCCCTTGAGTTCCATGGAGATAAAGTGGTAAAATAGGGGTTGTGTGTTAGTATGATTTTTGAGAGTGGTTGAAGGTAGTTTAGCAATGGTGCCCAGAGAATATTGATATATCTGTCAACATGAAAGGGAAGGCCTCTGCTGGCATGTCACAGGACTCTGTAATTGACTGTGTCCTTGGAGGCAGCTAGGTAGCACAATAGATAGAGCACTGGCCCTGGAGTCAGGAAGATCTGAGTTCAAATCCAGCCTCAGACAAGTGACATTTACTAGCTGTGTGACCCTGGGCAAGTCATTTAACTCCATTGCCTAGCCCCAGCCCCCCACCCCCCACAAAAATTGACTAAGTCCTTCTCTACATTTTTGTAAATGACTTGGATTAAGGCATATTTATCATGTTTCCAAATGACGGAAGACTTTAAAAGATAGCTTGTATAGATTTCAGAATCAAGATTCAGAGTGATCTCAGCGGTCTGAAGTGTGAAGCTAAAACCGAGAAGATGGAATTCACTAGAGATAAATATCAAGTCCTTCACTTAGGTTCAAAAAATCAATTGTATGAGCAGAGAGTGGTGAAGACCTAGTTTGACAGCAATACACATGGGGAAAATGACCAAATTTTAGTCATTCATAAGCTTAATAAGAGCTAGTCCTCTGATGCTCCTGCTCATAGAACTTTAATGGTCCAGTTTACAGGAAGTAAAAGTATCACTGTACTTTTGTCAGTCCCTATCTGACCTAAGTGTGCTACCTGGAATACTCTTCCCTTTTCCTTGGCCTACATCTTCCAGACCAGTTTAGTTCTTCTCTGTTAAATTTTACCCACATTTCAAGGCTCATCTCAGATGCTACCTATTCTCCCTCAATCTTCCAGCTAGAGTTCAAGATTGAGGGAGAAGAGATGTAAATTCTACCTTCACAGAATTTTCCCTGACTGAAAAGAGACGTAACCAAACAAGTGACTGCCCCATTCACAGAATCACCCGCTGTACAGGAGATCACAGCCTCACGGGCCAATACTTTTCTAAGTGTAAAGAAACTCGGATCATGTAATTTCTCTTCTCTTCAATATTCCTAAAACCTACTGGCTTTTAATCCTTGTACATAGTAGAAGCATTTTAGCAGAATTTGTTAACCAGTTTAGTTCTGCATATCTTTTCAATACAGATTTCTTATTGGCATTTGTTTTTATACCACGAATTCCCAGAGGGCAAGGACAATGTTATTTAATTGTGCTTTTGTTTTTGGCTAGGCAGTGGGGTTAGGTGATTTGCCCAGGGTCACACAGCTAGTAAGTATTGTGTGTCTGAGACTGGATTTGAACTCAGGTCCTCCTGAATCCAGGGCCGGTGCTCTATCCACTATGCCACCTAGCTGTCCCCTAATTGTGCTTTTGCATAGGACCAAGCAGAGCACCTTAATCAGATTGCTTTGATGTTTTGGAAAATGTCGCCCTTCATGTGCAAGTA
Source organism: Phascolarctos cinereus (assembly GCF_003287225.1). Lineage (NCBI taxonomy): Eukaryota > Metazoa > Chordata > Mammalia > Diprotodontia > Phascolarctidae > Phascolarctos > Phascolarctos cinereus. Next base: position 40,252,160 of record NW_027555736.1, read on the forward strand.
GGTGCTGCTAGATTTTGAATTCAGGGCTTAGCCATCCTCATCTTGCAATTCTACTGAAAAATTTGCAGAGATGGCTGCAAAATAAGGACTCTGCATTTATTTCCATTTCTCAGAATTGTGGTTTTCTTTTTCACCAGATGAAGAAGATGACATGTTCAAACCACCCAAATTGACAGATGAAGACTTCTCACCATTTGGCTCTCGAGGGGGCCTGTTTAGTGGAGGAGTGGGACTCTTTGATGATGATGAGGTCAGTTGGGGATGAGAGGCAGAAAAGAAATAGTCTGTTCCCCCGTTACCAAAATAATTCTCTACCTTGGGTAGTCCCTGTTCCTTTTCGTACTTTATTGGCTATCTTGACATCCTTTGTGTAAAGGAGAGTCATTTGCAGTTTCTTAGACCAGAAGACTGTATGATGATGCTTCCTAGGTGATACTCCTGATTTATAGGCATTAACTCCTGGAGTAGACTGGAATTTTCCAAGTTCTTAATTGTTCAACAGCCTTAATTCAGGAGGTCAAACCATATCCAGATTAGTCAGAGCACCCTGAACTTTGCAAGGTTTCTTTTCTACGGGGAGGGGAAGGCTTAGTTCTCTGTAGTTATAAAGAAATTTCAGTGTTTAATACTTTTTTTTTTTACTCATTTGATTTCCATGTCATGATCAATTAGAGTGACCTCTTTTCGGAAGCTCCTAAAGACAATGAAAGTCAAGCCCCAGTTAAGGAAGGTAAGGATGGATGAGGTCTGAGTTTATTTGTATTACTAGGGAAAGAGGCTTTCAAGGTTCTTTTTTAATGCATTTCAAGGCTTTAAATTCTCTTTAGTTTGTTCCCAGGAATTATTTTGTTAGGCATAATTCTGTTAATCCTTTAAAAGCAATCCAGTTGAGATATTTCATATCACTATAAGGGGAAAAAGCATTGGCTTTTTTTTTCTTGCTAGGCAGTGGGGTTAAGTGACTTGCCCAGGGTCACACATCTAGTATTATGTGTCTGAGGCCAGATTTGAACTCAGGTACTCCTGAATTCAGGGCCAGTGCTCTATCCACTGTGCCACCTAGCTGCCCCCCAAAGCATTGTTTTTAAACCCTGTATTCAAACCTAGCCCATCAGGGTGAGCAACTTGAGAGTGTTCTCAAATCTAACTCCTCATCTTACAAAGACTGACAAGAAAAGTGACTTATAATAAATATTGGATATAGGTAGAACCAAACATATTCTAAAGGAGTATTTCTGAGGTTTTGTTTGTATATGCAGAGTTGATCAATAATGATAGCTTGTACTTAGCCTTCTAAGATTTATAAAGCACCTTTTCCAGAATAACTTTGTAAGGAAGACAGCACAAGGATTATTCTCCCCATTAACAAATAAGGAGACTGAGTATTCAGAATAGGCAGTTCATAGCAGCCTTGCTAGAATGTAAGTATTCTTATTGCTAGAATTAAGTATTCCATGGTTGTTATCCACACATTTCCTTCCTGCACTTCTTATGGAGAGAGTATTGGAAAGTGCTTTAAGGATGGATTGTACCCACCATAGCTTTATCCATCAGCAAGCCTGTGGGGCTTTCTGACCTCTAGAATAGCAAGAAATGACTGCTAATATCAAACCTGTTATAGAATTAACAGATTGCCATAAATTAACATTTATAATTTGGGTGGAATTAAAATCCTGTCATACTATTTTAATCTCACTTTAAACATGTCCTTAGATTGTGTAGTGTTGAGTTTTAAAAAAATTAAACTGTGAATTTAAAGTAGCACATGTAGGATCAATTAATTTCAACCACCAAAAAAAATTTCTCCAATTTGACTTCACAGAAGAGTGAATTTAATGATTTATTTCCTTGTTCCAGAGACTTCATCATCCAAACCTGGAAAAAAGATACCAGCAGGAACTGTGTCGTTGTTCTTAGGTATGTCCATTCTTAGGGTTTTGTGTTTTTACTTTTATCGTTTTTAACACATCTTTTTTTTTTTAATGTTATATTCAGATCTGGCTGGCATGTAGTAGACTACTCGGGATTTCAAAGGTGTCATTAAGGGGGCCAATTTGTTTATTAGGCCAACTGTTACACACATTATTGCCTCCAACAACAAACCTTTACCTACAGGCTTGTGTCTGGAAAAAATGGATTTATAAACAATAGATGATTTGTATTAGGGGGAATTTATTTGAACTGTCCTTACTCTTGCCTGGGCTTATTCAGCAACTCTAGCATTTTATTGCTGCAGGGGAAGTATTTCTGGAAAAGATGAAATTTGAATGACTTCTGGAGAAAATGAGTACCTTTTTATGTAGTGGTGAGGTACGCAGTACCTGACTGCTGTTGGCTTCATCTTCCTCTGTTTGTAGGGGATCCTGATGTGTTCAGTGTTTCTTCAGTGCAGTCACCAAAGGAGCACCAGAAGCCTGCACAGTCAACACAAGGGCAAACGCCACAGAGTCCTGCCCCTGTCGGCCTCTTTGATCACGATGACAGTGACTTCTTTGTTGCAGCTAACAGCAAACCCATACGCGCAGGTGTGTGCTGCCTCTTTGTTTTCACTCGAATTATTTGAAATGACCTTTAACCAGGTACTGCGAAGGCTAGGGCAAGCCTCTGCTAGCTATTCTGAGCTGTTCAGGTCCCAGAGAGATTTATTCAGGACTGCCTGGTGGTTGCCCTAGTTTATACCATCTAGGGAGCAGATAGTCTTGAGCAGCTTGAAGAACAGCCCCTGTCAACGTCAGGAGCCTGGTCGTCGTTCACCCCTTGGTGCAGTGGATTACTCAGAGCCCAAGGTTCGAATAATCTATCCATTTAATAAAAACATATGCAGATACCCCAAAGGAAAAGCAATCCACAAAAGTTAATACCACCAGTGAGAAAATTAAACCCAGCAGGCAGGGAGTTTCCCTAGGGCCTCAGCTTCTCTCTGTTGAAGATCTGAAAGCCACTTTTATTTTCTTCTTGCCCAAGGGGCCCCCAGTTGGATTCCAAATTTAGTCTGCTTGTTAACTCAAACTACCCCAGGTCTTCACCAGGACTTCTTCAGTCCTGGCAAATTTGGGCAGGGTTGGGGGGGGGGGTTTGAGAAGGATGCATTTGTGCCTCCTTCCCAGTTTCCTTAGCTCCCTTTGAGAGTGCCCCTCAGCATGACAAGCAGAGACCTAGATTCTTCTCACACCACGTGATGAGGGGATTACTGCATTTGCAGTCACAAGCCCTGGGTTCAAATCTTGGCTGTATGATTCGCTATCTGTTTAATCTTACATGGCCACTTCACACTCCCGAGCCTCAGTTTCCTCGTCTGTACAATAAGACAATTAGCTTAGACGATCCATAAGTTGCCTTTCAGTTCTTAAGTCCTGTGATCTCTTACCGTGGGCGAATTAAAATAGGAGTGAGAAGATGAGAGGCAACAAAATGATTTTGCCTGGACACATGAGAAGAGCACAGACTTAATTCATTACACATGTAGGGCTCGGTGAATTAAGAAAGCAGAAAAATGAAAGAGAATGCTGTCAATGCCTAAGAATGGTAGTCAGAAAATGGAGGCTCCCTTTTAAGGTGGCGCAGCTCTTGGATAGCTGTCCCTTCAGGCCTTTGAGGAACTTGAAGAAAAAGCCCGCCTCCTCCTCCCATTTCCCTTGTTGTTAGCTTTCTTCTCTTCACAGTGATTTAATGTTTTCCTAAATATTAAATGAAGCCTCATGCCTGCAGAGTTCAGTTCACCTAATCAAAGCTCAGTGTAAAAGACTGCCAAGGCTTCTGCTTTCGTCTTGGCGTTGACGTTGTGGGGGAGCTACGGGATAGCTGTTCATCTTGTTTGTTTAAAGTGTTTTGCTTTTTTTTCCTTTATAAAATAACGAAAGAACTATTTTTAATGTTGTGGTAAGTTTTTCAAGACTACTTTTTTTCTTTAAATCAAAGCCAAGCCAACTGTTGATCTGTTTGATGAGGAAGAAGAGGAGGAAGATCTCTTCCAAAAGAAAGTGGCCCCTCCTTCCACTGATTCTTTCAGTTCTGAAGCCAAGGAGGCCCCTGAGAAGGTGATGGAGGAGGGGGGAGGTGTGCACACTGGTGTTTCTTTTTGGGATAGCCTATTCTTAGCTCACCTTGAACCAAATTGAAATGAGTTGAACTGTATTATGAAAGAGGTTTAACATTCGATTAAGAGAATGTTCATCAAGCACCTACCACGGGTGGTGCACCGTGCTGGGCAGGGAGACGAGAGCCTTACAGCTCTAACACAAGGTGAGCACAGATGCAGACTGTGTGGTTTGTGCCTCACTCATCCAGGTCTTGAGGCCCACCCAGGCCTGCTTATCTCCTCCACTGCCCTGGGCATCTCTTCATTCTGAATCTGCCCTATGTCCTCCACTGGCAGAAGCTTCTAAAAGGAGAGACTGTGTTGTCATCTAAGCTTGCCTTCTCCCCCCAGGGTCTAGTGCACACTGTAGGTACTCGATAACTGTTTGCTGATTTGAACTTCCATAAAGCATTATTTCATATCCTCCTATTCACTAAAACTGGGCATTTCCATAAGTATTCCATGTTTCCGCATTAGACACAGCTACTTTTTCTGTCATTCCCCCGGTTTCATCTGGCTAGGAGGAATGATGCCTTGAGACCAAAAGCCAGGAGATGAGGTAGTCAGCTATTTAGCTGCCACTCAGCAAGGGAAGGGAAGAGCTGAGAGAACTTAATGAATGGAAGGGTTGGGGAATAAACTAGCTGCAAGGAAGAATTTTTTCTCTAAGTACACTTCCATTTGGAACGTGATGGTGTGGGGCCCTCCACAGATCTCAGGCAGCTAGTATTTGTGATGTACCTTCTCTATCCAGCACTGCTGGGTATACAAGTAGAAGTAGAAAATACTTGCCCTCCAAGAGCTCATATTCTAAGGGAAGAAGACGACAGAAGCTAAAGCAGAGGGATAGGGAGGGACAGAAGAAGGCTGGGTCACAGCCCAGAGAGGACTGAGACAGGCTATTAATGAGTCCTGGTTTTGTGGCCCCTGCAGTTACCAGAGCAGAGGGATGGACTAGAGAGTAAATGGAGAATTCTGATTGCTCTATTTCTTACCTAAATCCAATTATCTTTCATATTTAGGATTCCAAATGTGCCAGGGTCTGACTATCCATTAATCCTTGCTGAATTTCTGTTTCTTATCAATGCCTATACCATGTACACTTTGGATAAAGCATATTACTCAGGGACACACAACCTGGAGTAAGAGCTCGATTTTAGAAGTTGGTCTCTTGGTGGGGGCTTGACATCTTTCTTTTCCTTCTTCTGTCAGTTCTTCCTTTATAACATGTTGCTTTGTCCCATTGTAGAAAAATGATGATAATGGTTTATTCATAATGAAACTTCCACATGCATTTTGACTTAGAAGCATACATGAGAGCACATGGTAACACTCTTTCTGCCTGTGCTCATGGCAGAGAGCATACTGCTAAAATTCTACTTTAGTTCCAAAGGTCTTTGGCATTAACAGTTGGCAGGCAATTCAGATTCTCTAACTTCAGAAAGTCCAGGCAAAACTTGACAGATTCACAGTGCGGCATGGTTCAGAACACCTCGCTTCCCCTTAGGAAGTTACAGTCCCAGTTCTTGAAGGCAGCTTTTTGTAGAGTCCCATCCTGTATATACATTCAGGTTTTATCATTTTAAAACACTACAACCAAGCTTCTTTTTAGCAATTCTATATTTAATGCTCTTAGGTTATTTTCTCTTTTGCGGCAGCTAGGTGGGGCCGTGGGTAGAATGCCAGGTCTGGACTAAGAAGACCTGAGTTTAAGTGCAGCCTCAGACACTTACTGGCTGTGTGACTCTGGGCAAGTCACTTAACTTCTCCCCATCTCAGTTTCCTCAGCTGTAAAATGGGGTAATAATAGCACTTGCTTCAAGAATCAAGGGTTGTTTTGAGAATCCAACGAGAGAATATTTGTAAAGCACTTAGCACAGTGTCTGGTAAATAGTGGGCTCTCTATGTAAAGTATTATTATTGTCATTTCATTCTAAATTTTAAGAAATCAGACATAATTTCCAGATATCAGTAGTGTGTATGTGTTTCTTTAGATTTGGGATCTTACTGTTTAATGAAAATCTTGTGTCTGAAATGGTTCCCCCAATTGTGTGTTTTCTTTTACTTTGACAAAGGTTATGCCACCTTCCAACAAAAGTCTCAAGGCCTTGTCAGAAGAAGTTCCCAAGAAACAAAAAGGCTTATTCTCAGATGAAGAGGACTCCGAGGTGAGGTCTCCATATATTTCTGAGCGCTCTTCCCCTGGAACTGGGTCACGTTCACTAGCTTGAAGGTTTAGAAACAACCTGTCCCTGGTCATTTTCCCCAGAGGCACCTTCTGCTCTTCCGCTGTTGACAGCCAATGAGAATAAATGATGTTACTTAGCGTTTTGGTTTACTGGGATGTATTACTGTGAGATTGTGAAGCTCCTGAGTTTGGGCCCATCCTTGGTCAGCACCTTCATTGCAGCGTCTGCTGCTTTGTTCTCGGGCATTTACATCCAGCTCTTGTGTCTGGGGTGCACAGTACGGACCCTCCAGCCACAACTGGCTTCTGTTAGTGGTGGGCTAACTGGGGGCCAAGGATGGTGACCTTGTGGAAGGAGTTGTTTGGTTTTTTTTTTTTCATTAAAAAGGAACGAGGAGGCATTAAAAGAAAGATTCAAGGAAATGTATTTACGAAGAGAAGAGTTGAATGCACAAGAAGTTTCAGGAATCTTTGTCTTGTTTGCAGGCATTCAGCTTTGGCACTTCAGAGTGCATTCTTTTAGGGAACTGAGCTTTTCTAAATCCCTGTTGGGTGGTCGCCTTTTCCAAGTGTTTGTTTTCCACTCAAGGACAGCGTACATATCCCTGGGAACAGGGTTCTGACATGATTGTGTGTCATAAATAATCTCTCTCAGAATTTTCTCAAAAAAAAAATTTTTTTTTCTCAGCTCCCATTCTGTGAGCAGAACAAGACCTCCAGCACCTGCCCTGACCCTTTAGGTTTTCCACTAGCGCTTGATCTTGCACCTTTGTCAGGCTTGGGGTCGACTTGCCGAGCCAGTCGTCCAGTCGTTCTCTTGGCTGGAGAGTCAGTGATGCACCCCCGCTTCCACTGACCCTCACGGCAGTGATCCCCACCGTGCTTCTCCCTTCCATTGCGTTACTTCTGCCGACCACTGAGCTCCCTGTTCCTTTGGAATAGGGTGTGATAGCCAGCATACTGGTGTTGTAGTTGGGGGTCTCAGGGATTGATACTGGGGGTTCTGCTTGCTTCACTCCGTTAAGAGCTCTCGCGTGATTTGCTTCTTATCCACGCTGCTGTGTTTGTTCCTTCGGGTCTTTGGATTAGTGAGTGGTTCCAGCGCTGACCTTTCTTTGTCTTGACTCGGACTCTGTTGTGTCTAGCTTGATAGTTTGAGTTAACCAGTTTCTACCCTCGTTCTCCCTTCATACTAGAGTGGTTTGTCATTTTTTTCTCCAGCTCATTTTACAGATGAGGAAACTGAGGCAAATAGAATCAAGTGACTTGCCCCGGGGTCACACAGCTATTACGTGCCTGGCACCAGATGTGAACTCATCACCCTGACTCCAGGCCCAGTGCTCTATGCACTATGGCGCCCCCTACCTGCCCTCATAAATGGATAGTAACGGTCCTATTGGGACAGATGTCAAAAGACTCTTAATCTTACACTAGATACCCACCTTAGAAGATACCATGCTGGTCAGCAGGTTGGTGTCCAAGAGATTCTCCCACACACACCCATTTTATACCGAGAAGTTGTTTAATACCGACTGAGACACAAATGTGACACTCTTCCTATTGGACGCAGAAGTAGTCTCCTTGGCGTCTGTTCTTGCTGAGCCTGAGAACTCCAGCTCTCGGTGGCTCCTGCTGCTACATGCTGCCCCTTCTTGACAACACTTGGACCCTCTCTCAGGGGGAAGGCCAAATGATTTCCAGGTGCCTTTTAGGAGATTCCTGCACAAGAGAGTCTTCTGTGGAAATTCAGTTTCCAAATTTTTCCCATTGTCTTCTTTCTTGGCTTGGTGATCAGAAGCTGTTTACTTGTATTTTACCCCTTTGTTGTGCCTCCATCTTCATTTTGGAAACGCTGTCGTGCTTTAAATCTAAATGACGCAGATATTTACTGAGCGCCACAGCATAGATCACTGTGCTGAGCACCATGTAAAGACAAAGAAGCCATGATCCCTTCCCTGAAGGAGCATCCAGTCTAGCATAGGAATTAAGATGCATGTACACATAGGAAAGGTGCAGAGTTAGTTACGTGAACTTCAAAGAGGAAAAGGTCGTTTGATCAAGAATGGAGACTGAAGAAGGCTTTAGGGAATGAATGTTATTTGATCTGAGTGTTGAAAGAATGGTAGAATTTCATTGGAGAGAAGATGAGGTTCCAAGTATTTAGAGTGGTGTGAAGAGGAGACCAAAGGTCAGGTTCTGTTTTGAGTTAGGTGAGTAAGAGAAGGGTAAGAGAAGGTGAGTAAGTAAGTTTGGGAAAGTAGAGTGGCACCAGGTTACAGAGGGCCTTAAATGCCAGGGTCAAGAGTTAAAACTTTGCTTGGGAGGCAATAGGGAGCTCTTTAAGGGTTGTTCGGTTTTGAGCAGAGGAATCACTTTATCAGTTTTATGCTCAGGGAAACAACAGTGTGGAGGAAGGATCAAAATAGGAGGGAGATTAGTCTGGAAGCTATTGCTATCATCTAAGCAGTCAATGAATAAAAGAATAAAAAATCATTTAAGCACTTGCTGTGCCCAGGACTAGGGCTATGAAAAGGAAAGTGAGTCAGTCCCTGCTCTCAGGGAGCACACATTATGAAAGGGTAGATAACACATGGAGGAGCCCTTGGCTCTAAGTCAGAAGAAAAAGATTCCATGGTTTTGGGACCACAGGTGGTACCAAGCCTTCTTTATTCATAACCATCTCTTTTGATGTTGTACTATTTGACAGGGGGCATGAATCTTGGTTAGAGAGAACATTCTTTTCAAGTCTTAAGAAGTTATGGCTATAAGAGTTGATGGATACCTGGACTAAGGTAGTTAGAGTAGAAAGGAGGAAATATATGTGGGAGATATTTCAGCTGTAGAAACTAATTTGAATGTAGGAGAAAAGAGTCAAACCAGTATGGCTAGAAGAAGAACAAAAATAGGAAAGTGAAGGACAGGTTTTTGGGAAGACACAGTAAGTTCATGTAGGGCTACATTCAGTTTCAGATGCTGGTGAGATAGTTTAATGATGTCCATCCAGTAAGCAGCTGGAAATTGACTCAGGAGCATGGTAGAGAGGACGTGAAGAAAGACTGACACTGGAGAGTCTAAAATAAAGTTTGGAGTTGGGGTTTTTTTTTAATAAGAACAAATTGGACCTATCCTATATTTGGTGAGGATAGGTCCAAAGCAAAGAAACAGTCCAAGGAGGCCTTGTAAAATATTTCCCTTTGCTGAATAAATGTGCCATCTACATTTAGGTTTCTCCCTCCAGGGTACAGTTGTCCTAGTTATGTTTCTAGTACATGCCATTCACAGAGCTTAGTGGCTGTTTCTGTGTCATAGCCTGGCTTCTTATAGCTATTCAGAAATAAGTTTAACATCTTTCTAACAGAATGATTAACACTCCAGAGCATCTGCATTCGTCGCAGTGTGTGGTATCTCCAGATTTTCAAAACAGTATCCAATTTACTTTAATTTTTAAAATATAAGCAACTTAACACTTTAAGGGGGACCTGAGTTGTTATACTGAGTATGAAACAGTGGAACTCCATTTAGCTTGATAATCATTATTCCGACCTCTTTAATTTTCTGTAATTCATTTTGTTCATACCTTTCCCTTTCCGTTTTAATCTATTATTTAGGGAAACTTTTAGCAGCATCATTTTGTAACTTCACTTTCTGGACCTCAGTTTCTGTATCTGTAAAAGGAAGTGTTTGTAGTAGGTGATCTCTAAAATCTCAGATTTGAATCCTGTGGTCACATGTTTTAGAACAATAGAAACAGTGACCTGGAAGGAACCTCTAGAAGATATTTATTTCATCCTTTCTAACATTAACTGAAAGCATCCAAGTAGAATGTGGAGACAGCTAGCATACTGTGCTGGTTTTACAAGGACAAGCTATACCTAGAACCACTAAGGGCTACTTTCTTTCTGTACAGTATCTGTTAGTGAGTTGGCCACCACAGATCCACGCAGAGCCCTTTACACACCTCAGAACCAGGACTTTAATTCCTATGCCAGATTCTGTGGCCGTTACCAGGCAGAAACTGGTAGCCATAAGGTTTGAGCTTTTCACAGAAACCTATGCGCACTGTCCCCAGGAGACAGGAGATGGAGCCTTGTGTCTGTTTTGTCTGGAAAGATAGGTTGGGGCCTGATTAGGAACACTTCCTGATGACCAGCAGTTCATGTAACATTCTAGAGACAGTAGGGGTGGATAATGATTGATGATGGGGAGAGGAGAGAGGGGATGGGCATAAAAATAAGATCTAAATTTTCCCCACACCTTCGGTATCCTCCCCCTTTTCAGATACCTTAATCCCTCAGCGCCTGAAAATGGTTTTACCTCTAGCATGAGCCTCTTCATTGTGTGATTGAATCTAATCCAGCAGATTTTCCTCGTGTGTTTTCTGCAGTACTTTTTCTGCTTTTTCATCCAGCACACAGAAGGTGCTTCCGAATCCATCCAGCCCCCTCCTTCACTTTTCAGATGAAAAAAACAGAGGCCCAGCCAGATTGAGTCCCACAAGAGAAATCACTGGAAGTAGGATTAGAACCCAGGTTCTGTGACTCCTTCAGAACCTGTGCTCATTCCCACTTACCTCACTGCTTCCACATGTAGCACTATGATGTTAAGGGCTCTACTTTCCTTATAATAGTGAAGAGAGTTTGGTATAAAAGTCTTTATAGACCTTGCCCTTTTTCATCTATTAATTATCCTTCAGGTTTCATTTTTAAATAAACTTCAAGATGACTTTGCTTAAATGGGACTCAATAAGTTTTCTTTAAACTTGTTTTCCCTCCCTTGCTTCTCACTGAGCTAAGAGGCAATACTACTTAGAATCTTTTGTCATCCTTTTTCATAAGATTTTGTGGTCAATTTTATATTTTAAGGTAGTGCTGCTCTTAACTACCATGTCTATCTACGTAACAAAGAGGTCAGGTGTTCCCTGGATGAAGCAACTTCTCTGTTTTTTGGTCTCCTTTTTATGGCAGTTGGTTTGCATTAGTTAAGCCATTGTAGGAAATTGTTACAATGCATGTAAATATCCATTTCTCCATTTTCCATTTTTCACTATCAATAGCTTATTTAAACTGGTCCTCAGAAAGCAAGTATAGTTTTTGCCAAGATTCTATCCAAAGCCTTTCCAGAATGGTAGACTAGGTCCAAGCTTTGTGTTCTGCTGGCTACCCTTCAGGGCCCAGAGGTAGTTATCTCCATACTGTGAGGAGGCATCAGAGTTGACTTTGTAGAGGTAACTATAACAAGATAAAATCATTTTTTCAACTGCTTGTCTTATTTGTGCTATTTTTTATAACTTTATTTTTGGATCCAACAGGACTTGTTTTCTTCTGCTCCGAATGTGAATAAGGCAAAAGCTGTAGCTCCCCATTCCAGCAAACTCACCACAAAGAAACCACTTTCTCTTTTTGATGATGACGATGAAGAGGTAAAATAATATGGAATCTCACGAGGTGGGTGGAGCAAGGGCAAATCTGATAGCTGTTTTTAGGGAAATAGGAGAGAAGTATTGATGTTTGAGGATGATGTCGCAGGGACATTTCTATGTCTGTTTTAAGGAATCCTTGCTTCACTTTTCCTAGCTTTAAAAGAGGAAGTACTGCGAAATTCTTGATCCTGTATGAGAATTAGACTACTTAACTGGATCTGTTAATGAATAGCCTCATCATCAGATATTCTTATACAAGTGTTTGGATTGCTTGGGCTTTTTTTTTGAGATTTCACACTAAAAATTCACATGTTAGAAAATACACCTTTCTTCAAAGGGTGTCATTTTATTTCTACTGGATGATTTATAGAATGTTTCAACAAAGTATTTCTTAAATTTATTAAATCTTTTTGACAGTAGAGAAACTTAAAGGTCATTTTTTCCTCATCTTGGCCTCTTCCCCATCTAAAGGATGAGCATTTTCCATACAGAGAAAGGGAAAAACCTTTGTTTTGGCCCTATCCTATTTTTTTCTCTTGCTTAGATTTAAACCTGAGAGAGTGGGAAGGGAGCTAGCTGTCCCTGAAAGCCACATTCTCAGCTCCTTGTGGTGCCTGCTGGAGAGCCTTTGTAGTTTATAGTTTTGAGCTACATCAGTAAAAACTCCAAAGAACACCAAAGTCGTATTCTCTCTGCTGCTCCATTAATTGAGGAGACCATCTTTCTTTCCCGTTAGCTGTCCTTTGCTTTGGTGGTAAAATTGAACTCGGAGTATATTGTGGCAGAAATATGATGAGGGAGTAGCATTGTTTTAGTACTAGTGATTTTTGAAAGGCGTCTGTTGTTCTAAATTGTCACTAGGTTGACTTACATCTAACTCATTTCCTAACTTTTTTTTTTAGGAAAATCTTTTTGGAGAAACGCCTGCTAAGAAACAATCTTCTTCATCGTCTCTGCCTAAGCGAACTCAAGAAAAGACAAAATCCTCTGAGCCGCACAAAAAGACAGCCACCTTACTGTTCAGCAGTGATGAGGAGGTACAGTTGCCACCATCTTGAACAAATGAAACACTTGAAAGCTTACCGCGTGCAAAGGGCTGTGCTAAGTCCTGGGTGTACAAATAGAGAAGTAAGACACTTCCTGCTCTCAGGGAGGTCACGTTCTAATCAGGGAGACAAACATAACTCTTCTTAGAGGAAGAAATTAGTTTGACAAAATCAATATCAGAGGGGCAGCTAGGTGGCACAGTGGATGGAGCAGCAGCCCTGGATTCAGGAGAACCTGAGTTCAAATGTGGCCTCAGACACGTAACACTTACTAGCTGTGTAACCCTGGGCAAGTCACTTGACCCCATTGCCTAGCCAAAAAAAAAAAAATCAATATCAGACTGTCACAGATTGTCACATAAGTATTTTTTCCCCAGTTCGCATCAGTTCTTAGAGTGTTGGAGTTTGGCAAGTGAGAATGTCCAAAACTCTTGAGAACCACGTGATACGTGCAAAATGCATTAGTTGAAGATTTTAAGGTTCTCTTACCCCAATACTTCCAAAGTTAATAAACATGTATCAAGTAGAATAACAGCATGATTTATATACTATATGTTTGACTTAGTTTTGATGTCACTGAATAATTAGCTTCTAAGCGTTATTCAGTAAGAGAACTTTTCTTTTAACCCAGATGTGGCAGCAGAAAATGCAAGTTTGTCAGCCTCATTATTCAGGACACTCAGAATTGTTTTCTTTGTGCATTGAGGCAGTCTGGCAAAAACTGGCTATAAGTATAGGTAAACTTCCATTTCAGTCTCCTAACTTTACAGAAAAATACATGTTATAGTATCCTGGGTACTATTTTCCATAAAGTAAAGATTTTCTTCTCTCTACCTGTTATAAGAATAAATTCAACATAAATATACACATGAACACACAGAGATACAGATGATAAATGTCAAAGCAAATATTACAATAGAAAGTTGTTATATACGTCCTAGGTATACTAGCATTATTTCTAGAAGTCACTTAGATTAAAAGGATTCAGCATAATTGCCTTTCTCTCCTCTTTATTTGACCAAACCTGTCTCTGCATCCATTTCCATTTGATTTCTTCAACAACCTTAATGGTGTCTTCTTTCTGAGCCTCTGTACCAGAAGTCATCAAGAGAAGCACCATCCTCCCAAACAGCCTCGCAACCTTGGTGTGATGCTCAGTAACACCAGATTACTTCCATGACTTAAGAGACATGAAGGAAAAAGACTTTAGTGAAGGTGCAACTAATAACTAGTTTTATTTTGCTTCATATGTACCTTCAATTGAATTACCTTTGACAGAGAGAAGTGGACAAAAGTTTCTTTCTGAAGTTCCTTTGATTGACAGAATACTGTTTTAATTTCTTTTTTAGGACCAGTGGAGCATGGGTGATTCACAGATCAGTAAGGTGCCTGACAACAATATAAAGGAACTTAAGAAGCCTGACACAATGCAGGATCACGTAGAGAAGGATGTGAAAAAGATAAGTCTGTTTGAGGAAGATGAAGAAGAGGATTTATTTGCTATTGCTAAAGACAGGTAATGGCGTTGCTGCAGCAAAGCGGACAACTGTATAGAGAATAGCACAGAGATTGACCGTGGATAGTAATAAACTTCAGGGATCAAGTTAAGAGCATCTCTCTCAATAATGTGAAGGCCACTGAGGTTTTTTATTTTTTTGTATCCAAAGAAGCAATACTTCTTCTGCCATCACCACCATCACCCCAAACTAGTTCACTATGTTATGGGTGAATATTATAGTTACAGGAAAAACACATTGTTTGTAGATGTGCAAAGTCAAGTCAGCAAGAATTTATTAAGCACCTACTATATGCTTGACACTGTGCTAACTGTTGGGAGGTTTTCCCAATGCATTGTCTTCAGAATCCAAATAGACTTTTTACAATAAAACAATAATCATATTAAGAACAATGAATTTGACCAGAATTCATATTTTTCACTACATGAACATTAGCTGTTAGTACTCCAAATATGAAGCCTTTGTTCCATTGACCAATTTGTCGTGAAGAGCTTTAAATGCCAAATGGAGCATTTTAGTTTTGACCCTAGTGGTCAATAAGGAGCCACTGGCGCTCACTGACCAACAGGCATGGTCAGACTTAGACTTTAGAGAAATCACTTTGGCAGCTGATGCATCAGCTTCCTATTTTTTTGTAACTGGTGTTTCCCTTTAACAGGGTGAACTAGTTGGGGGTGGGGGGCCAGAAATGATAGCGGAAGTGGTGTATTCATGTCAGCTTTATCAGAGACATTGCAATTGCAGTGTGTAAGTGAGACACTATGTGAACAGAAAGAAGGGGTCAGATGCAAGAGATGACATGGACATAGAAAAGACAAGATTTGGCAGCCAGTCGGGGGTATAGGGTGAGAATGAGGAGTCATGGATGGCACTAAGGTTGGGATCCTAGCTGAGGATGTAGAAGGATGCTAGCTGTGTATGACCAAAATAGGACAGTTCAGAAGAGGGGTAGGTTTGAGGGGGAAAGACTAGTAAGTGCTTTTATTACATGTTGAGGTCGACATGCCTAAAGGACATCCAGATCTAAATGGCCAGTAAACTATTAGTAATGTGGTCTGGGAGCCCAGGAAAAAGTAAAGTTGCCCCAGAACAATAAGTGGACCCCAAGGAAGCTAAGGAGATGACCAAGAGACGAAGGACCTGTGATGAGGGGAGGGGCTAGCGATGTCAGATGCTGGAGAGAGGGAGAAGATGAGCACCGGGGACAGGCCCATTGCATCTGTCAGTGACGGTGATGGTGGAGACCTCGGGGGTACGTATCAGTTGAAAGAGTGGTGAGTTGGTAGCCAGAGGAGGTGGGAGATAACTTTGGGAATTTGCCTGTATAAAGGCGGCCAGATAGAAGACAAGAATTTGAGGGAATGGTGGGGTCAAGTGGAGGGCTAATTATAGATTGGGGCAAGGGGAAGGAGCCAGTAGATGGGGAGAGTCTAAAGATTAGAGAGGGGAGATGAAGTGAATAAGAGGAAGGATGGTCTTAACAAGAAGCATCACCTCTTCTTAGACACTAGAACAATAGGGGAGAGAGCAGGGAATGATGTAGTGGTTATGCAGCATGAGGGCAAGGAGGGGGCTTAACCCACAGTTATCCTCATCTGCCTAAGCCAAGCTACTCCTTCAATGTATTTTTAAGTTTCTTTCTTTTTTATTATGAACCTAATAAATATAAAGAAACATACCTTTCAATATTCAAATAACAAAAAATAAGATTACGTATGAAACTGCAAACTCTTGTTCTGTTTTATCTTTTCTACTTTGTACAGCTTGATTTGTCTTTGATAATACAGATTTAACATGGAAATATCTGTCCTGCCCTTCTGTGTCCATCCCCTTCACTGGATTCTTAATAACTTTGACACCTTTCTGACTTGTCTTTGTTGCTCTATCTTACTTTCCTGAAGCACTCTTTTTTTTTATTGTTTTCCCTTTCTTCTTTCATTTAACCTCTGATTTCTTTATATTTCTTATTAAGGTTTTGTTGCCAATATTTTAATTTTTATGAATTTGATCTCAAGAAGGTACCAAGTGCAGTTGTTCCTTATCTTCCCAAAAATTTCTGCCTATTTTTTCCTGATTTATTATAATTAGACTTTAATACTCAAGGGATGTTGTTTTTTATTTTGTAGCCAGAAAAAGGCTCCTAAAGCTTCCCTCCTTTTCGAAGAAGATACTGATAGTGGTGGGTCTCTATTTGGCTCTCCTCCTCCATCTGTTCTTCCTGCAAAAATGGTAACTTTAATCAGCTAAGAGATGACTTTGTTTCCATACTATGTTAATTAAAATTCTGCATTATGATTACTACTCAAAAATCAGGCTTTGTGGACAGAACCTCAACAGGCATTTGTCATGCCCATTTGGAGTTAGTACATTTCCAAGCCCATAGTGTTACCTTACAATTAGTGAAACAGGCTTATAGACTGATTAAAATGACTCACTTATACATAGTCCATGGGGTAGCAGATTTGAATAGCAGATCCTAAATCTCTGGGCTTGTACACAGTGGTTTTCTTCCTTGGGCTCCATTGCCACCCTTCTAATTTAAGCAGTTTAGGATGTCATCATTGTCACCTGCTTATATTCATCAGACATTCTTATCTGTATAATGTTATGATAACAGAAAATAGAGATATAGGTACAGTTTGTACCATTTTTAGGACCTTATTCCAAAGGATAAAATTCAGATCTGGAATATTATTATTAAAGAGATTATGATATAAAGAAGATAAAAATCAGATTCATATTTGCGGAAATAACTATAATCTTAGGGACAGTAATTCCCTTTCTGAAAATGTTTTTTTCCAAGGACACCATGCTCCAGCGTTGTAGTCACCACGTTTTTACAAGTGTTACAAAGTTTTTACAAACTTTTTTCTTTGGTGCAGGGCTATTACACTGAGAAAGTTGAAAAAAGTTATTTTAGTTCACAAAAATGACAGTTGGCAATAAAACTATGAAGATTCATGGTTTTATGAATGATTTAAGAACGTGTTATGGTGAGTGTGTTAACATTTTCACCAATGTCTGTGGACTTCAGTTTTCTCCCATTTGTAAATGACAAAAAGCATCAAGCTATGTTGATAAGGTTTAATTTAAAATACTTTTGAAATTCTTAAGACCAGAGAAACTGTGAGAGGTAGCTGAACAGTTGCATGTCATTCTGTAAGCATAATGATTCTTTTTTGGAAGCTTGTAAGCTGTAAATATTAAATAAGAAATAAAATTAACAGCCTGTATATATTTAACTTTTCCTGCATGGAAAATGGAAGCACTTCTGGACACCAAAAGTCCTGTAGTATTTCAGACTGAAGAGTTCAAAGTTTTTTTCACATATATAAACCTTTCAGAAAAGAAACATCATAAAAAGTGTTCTTATTTCTGAGACTTTCATATAATTAGATTCACATTTTACAATATTTAAATCATTGTAATTATGAGTAGAATAAACAAGTTGCCTGAAAACACAAATCTTTTGCCTAAGTTCACAACTGGGTTATATATAAAGCTAATCACTTTAGCATTTACACATTCCTCCTTAGAGTCTTTCATGACCTCATTTCCCTCTATCTCAAGTTCAAATTATATTGAGTTTCAGTGTCCTCCTAATCATAATTTCCTGTATATCTCATTTCTTTTCCTTATCCCCTTGTCCCTACTCCTTTTGCTTCAGTGAAGTGAAACTGTGTTTTTACTTCTTTTATTTGACCATCCTGTTTGAAAGAACATACCCAGGTTAGCTAACCAGGTCTCATTCCAGAATACTTTCCAAAGTCCATGTCCTTCGTAGAATCCAGTCCATTTAGAACATCAAGGCTGCTTGCCTAATTAGTCTGTTCATTGATAAGGCCAGCTACTCCCTCCAGCTGTCCTGGCCCCCTGGAACTTATCTCCACCCACTTATCTCACTTCCAACAAAACTGAAGTCAAATCCATAAACACTACACTGAAGGAAATGTTCAGTCATGTCCTATTAGAATGTACATCCTAAAGAACAGGATGATTTATATTTGTTTGTGATTTATATATGCTCTCACCCTTCCAAAAAGGATTTGAGGTACTATCTGAACACTGAGGAGATTGTTTGCATAAATGGACTGAAGGTGTCAGTCACTTAGACACCATCCATACTTTTTGTGGGAATTTCATGGGTTTTTCTCCTTTTTCGTAGGGGAAAGATAAAATCCCTCCAGCGGTGCCCTCATTATTTAGTGATGAGGAAGAAGAAGCCGCTCCATTTGGAACTATGAAACCAGTAGATAAGCAGGCTGAGTCGGCTTCCTCCGGGAGTACACTTGTGGTCAAGCAGGAAGAAAAGGTAAGATGTTACTTTCTTAAGTGTACAATTATAATGTTTTCTGTATTTAATCTTAGTCTTGTCTTTTAATCTGAAGTCTTTTGATAACTTCATTTCAATATAATTAGTTTCTTTTGCAATCCTTAGTACTTTCTCTTAGGCATTTATAAACATTATTCTGAGAAGGGGCTTCAACAGACTTCCAGAAGGGTCCATATCACAGAAAAGTTAAGAACTCCCACCTCACAGGCTCTTTATTTTTCCCTGTTTTCTGCTAATCCCATGCTGTACCTCATTTGAAATATCATTTAGAAGGGGATTGAATTTTCCGTTGTAACACGGTTTTGTTCATAATAGAATTAGTGGGTTGTTTTGTTTTTTTTTTTTAATTTAGCTTTCTTCTTGTGAAATACCTGTGATCTATATGGCCTACACACTGTTGTCATCTAGAAAAGAGAAGTAAATTATTTCCTCTTAGAATCTATAGGCTCTCCTTTCTTGGTGCTTTCAACATGAAACTATCCTGCCATCTTTTCATTACTAAAGAATGCAGAAAGTTGTCATGACTTGTAAAATACCTCCAGGTTCTGATGCCTTAACCTTGTATTTGTGCTCAAATGAGGGACTGGCTCACTCTTCACACTTCATCATTTCAAATCCATGTGTTGCAAGATCTTAATACGGAATCTTATAACTCCAGTGAATGGTATACTGTGGTGTCACATACAGGCACTCATTCAGCAAGCATATATTAAACACTTAGAATGTCTATGACATCCTAGCAAAGTTTTAGAATATATAACTTTTAAATTAGACTGCTTCTTTGGATGTTTAGTACTGTAAGTTTTAGGATACAGAAAACAGATGTTGTCTGTTCAGTAGACAGTGGCAAAAGTATTAGAATAAAAGCAAACAGACTGGGACTAGTTTCCAGCTGTGCCACTAATTTTCTTTATCATTTTGGGAAAGTTGGTTAACATCCCCAAGCCTCAGTTTTTTTATCTGTTAAAAAAAAAAAGGGAAAAAAAGAAAGTCTTTGCCCTCAAGAAGCTTACATTCTAAGAGGGGAAGACAGTATCCAAAAGAGGAACTGGGAAGTACAGGACCTCGGGGGACAAGATGATGTCTCTTGTCCTTTCTAACCATGTTAACTGTCTAAATAATCAATTCCCAGTTAACCACATTTGTATTAGATGTATGTATTAGAAACTGTTTCCACCTATCTGTTATTCCTCCTGAGTGGGAGAACTCAGTGTATGGGGGCCATAGTCGCAGTGTGATTTTAGATTTTATATTTCAGTGATCCCTTTCTTTAGTTCAGATAACCGAAAGCTCACTGTGGTACTGTGGAGAGATTTGACTATAATAATGGCTACAGATTCAGTTGCCCCCACAACCATGTGGTACCATAGACACAGTGCTTGATTTCTAGTTGCCGCATCTGCAACTTCGAACTGAGTACTGTCTCTTATTCTTTCCTCAATTTAAAGGAATTCACCAAAGAGTAAGCCTACATAAGCTGGTATTGAGGAGAATACACTGAGTATTCATACCTGAGGTTCTGCCTTTCTCAACTTCACTTTTTACTTTTCTGCCCTGATTTTTTTGGAGGTCTTGATCTCTGATGTACCCTTAGCCCAGAATAGCCAAGCCAGGGTATTCATTCAAATGAATACCTATCATAGAAGCTTCTAAAATTTTTGAGGGGATTACATCTTTTTCAGGATAGAGGCAAAGAATCTGTGGTTCAGCATTCTCAGATCCTTTCTTTGTCACCTTGAACTTGTGGTCGTGCCCCACATTGGGGGCATGACACACTAACTATAGTCCAAATAATGTGGGATTCCTTGTCTTAGTAGTCTGAATTCGTGTCCAAAAAAGTGAACCAGAACTGGAACATTCTCTGGAAATGTCCCTTCTCTATACCTGCTTGGGGATGATCACAGTACTTGAATTGTTTCTTTCTGGCTGCTTGCAATATTTTCTCCTTGACCCAGGAACTCTGGAATTTGGCTACAATATTCCTAGGAGTTTTCCTTTGGGGATCTCTTTCAGGAGTGATTGGTGGATTCTTTCCATTTCTATTTTGCCTCTGGTTCTAAAATATCAAAGCAGTTTTCCTTGATAATTTCTTAAAAGATGATGTCTAGGCTCTTTTTTTGATCATGGCTTTCAGATAGTCCAGTAATTTTAAAATTCTTTCTCCTGGTTCTATTTTCCAGGTCAGTTGTTTTTCCAATGAGATATTTCACATTGTTTTCTATTTTTTCATTCTTCTGAATTTGTTTTACAGTGTCTTGATTTCTCATAAAGTCACTAGCTTCCAATTGCTCCATTCTAATTTTTAAGGAAGTATTTTTTTCAGTAAGCTTTTGGACTTCCTTTTCCATTTGGCCAATTTTGCTTTTTTAAGGCATTCTTCTCATTGGCTTTTTGGACCTCTTTTGCCATTTGGGTTAGGTTATTTTTTAAGGTGTTATTTTCTTCATTATTTTTTTGGGTCCCCTTTAGCAAGCTGTTGACTTGTTTTTCACGATTTTCTTGCATCACTCTCAGTTTTTCCTCTACTTCTCTTACTTCTCAAAATCCTTTTTGAGCTCTTCCATGGCCTGGGACCAATTCGTATTTTTCTTGGAGGCTTTGGATGTAGGAGCTTTGACTTTGTTGTCTTCTAGTTGTATGTTTCTAGTTGTATGTTGTCACCAAAGAAATGGTCTGACTTTTTTTGCACAGTTTGCTCATGATCCCAGCCAGTTACTTGAGTTATAAACTCTTTGTTAAGGTAGGGGTCTGCTTCCAATGTGGAGAATGTACTGTCCCAAGCTTCAGGGGTTTTGTGCAGCTGTTTTCAGAGATACTTCTAAGGACCTGTAAGTTTTCAGTTCTCCCAAGGTGCTGTGATCAAGGGCGAGGTGTTTACTCCTTTCCTGGCCTGTTCTCTGGTCTATGAGTGCCCACAAGCACTCTTTTCTGCCTTGGAACTGTGAGGAGGATTTTCTCTGCACCACCACTACAAGTTCCACCATGCTAGCACTCCTCCTCGCCCCAGAACTGTGACCCAGATCCAAGCAAGGGCAAAGCAAGAGAATCCTACACAAGCAAAGAGATCCCTGCAATCCTCTGATCAGCCACTGGATTCCCCCTCAGTCTGTGGGCCAGAAGCTCTGGAGGCAGCTGCCCCGCCAGGGCTGCACTCAGGGACTGGGGCTGGGACCCTACCCTTGTCTCTCACCACAGAAACAGACATTTCCCACTGACCTTCTAAGTTGTCTTTGGCGTTCATGGGTTGAGAAATCTAGAAACCGCCACAGCTGCCTGTGATTCAGTTTGCTGAGGCCTGTGCGCCCACGCCAAACTGCGTTCCTCGCCCAGCCTGGCATGATATACCTTTCTGATCAACCATCCAGGCTGTCTTGGGCTGGAAATTTGTTTCACTCTGTCTTTTGTGGGTTCTGCTGCTTTAGAACTTGTTTAGAACTATTTTTTACAAGTATTTGGAGGGGTTTGGGGGAGAGCTCAAGTCATTGCTTTTACTCCACCATCTTGGCTCTGCCTTCCTTTTTTCTTAGGGATGATCAAGAATTCAAATTTATTTTCTCCGTTGTCTTCACTGGAGAGGGAGGCAAAGGGCAGAATCAAATATATAAAGTTTTATATATTATATATTATGCATATAACATGAAGTTTTATTTATAGATATAGACACACACACACACACGCGCGCGCCTTGGGG
This sequence comes from Phascolarctos cinereus, assembly GCF_003287225.1. Taxonomy (NCBI): domain Eukaryota; kingdom Metazoa; phylum Chordata; class Mammalia; order Diprotodontia; family Phascolarctidae; genus Phascolarctos; species Phascolarctos cinereus. Next base: position 40,274,432 of record NW_027555736.1, read on the forward strand.
TACGTCACTGATTTCACTGATGCAGGTACAGCTCCCTCTAGCCATTCAGGTTACCCTCCGCCCCCTACCCCTCTTGTCTTCCCATACTGCACAGCTCTTATCTGTATGTTCCAGTGGGCCCTCCACCCCAGGCCACCCAACATGCAAGGGGCCTTTCTCTGGTGTTTTTAATATTATGTGCCTGCCAATTGAATACTTCTTTTCTCCATCACTTATCCTTGGTTCTTGCTTGATGTACATCCCATCTTTTTTTCTAGTGATACATCTCCTTGATGACCTCCATTATACCATTTCTCATTTTTAGTTCTAAGGTTACTAATGGGTTGTGGCCTATTCCAGTGGTTAGCACTATCCCCAGCACAGAGTAGATTGCTTAATAAATGTATATTGACCGACTGACTATTCATGTCTACCACATGGCTCTCCACATGGATAATGTTCAACTTTAATTCTTCAGATGCTGTGTTCTTTGGTGACTCACAGCCACACGCCATCAGTTTCACAAAATGCTACTCTGATGCCTCATTCATCATGGGGTAGAGGTTGCCCAGAGTTCACGGAGCTTTTGCCAGAGGAACATATGGTGTGATAGATTCTACTGTACAGGAAAGGCTTGGAGAATGGTCCTGACACCAAACTGTGGTACTTTCCAAGAACCAGCCTACCTAAGTCCAATGGGATTCATCTCCATTAGGAAGCCCACTTGGTGATTGACTCTGGCAACACATGAAACAGAACATAAATAAACCAATAATTAACCTACCTGTTTGGCCCATACCTGAAATTGGATTTCTTTTAACAGAAGAAAAGGTTTTTCATATGGTAATTAGAAATAAAAGACCTAAAAGACAAATGCCGGCTTTATGGTAACACTAACTGAAATTCATTCCTACATAAATGTAATCAAGTCGAACATCAGTTGTAATTGGTATCAGATCCTTCCTTTTGTTGACAGAAGAGAGTTGGAGAATAGGAAATAGCAGATGTTGAAGGTAGAAGAGGACAGCTAGGTATCGGTGTCACTGAACACTATTTCACCTAGAGCTGGACTTTTCTTTCAGCTTTATGTCACATTAACAGAGGAGGCTGTGCAGGGATTTTTTCTGGGAAGCCACATGGCACTAGACTTTGCACAGATGTTGATTTGAGCTGGAACATCTACTTTCTTAAGTGGTTTAGAAAGACGACTGGTCTTTTTAATGAGGCAGTTTAATTGCCAGGAGGCATATTAATTGAGATAGCATTTTATGTCCAAACCTGCTCTTCCCTTCAAATGTCTGGTTTCCTCATTCCTGGGCTGCTTGAAGCAAACAGCTCTTAAGGTCCTCAGCTGACCTCCCTTCTCCTTCTTTATTCCTAGCCTTCCAGTCCTGGTGCCTATTTCAAGACTACCACAGGCGTCTTTCAGGATGAAGAGCTCCTTTTCAGCCATAAGCTCCAACAGGACAACGATCCTGATGTTGACCTCTTTGCCAAGGTCAGTTCTCCTCGTCTAGGTCAGAGGAGATCTTTGCCTCAGGCAAAGGCAAGAGGATCTTCTTGGGTTTCTTTTTGCTTTCTCACATAGGGAATTTGTCCTTTTCTTTTAGTCATCAGAACAGCGGGCTGGTCCCCCACCCAAAGAGGCCCTTTTTGGGGATGAAGAAGATGATGATGATTTCTTCACTTCTGTTCAACCACAGCCCCCGGTACCAGCTTTTTTTATTATAAAGACTGAGGAGTAGTGAAAAACTTCTTGGAAAGGAAGGGATTGCTTAAAGTCTTCAGCTTTCAGTGTGTTTAGGGAAAAGACCCCAGAAGATATGAGTAATACTTGCCTACTAGTAAATGAATATTAAGATCCCTTATTTTTCCCAAGCCAAATAGTGCTTATTTTTTTAAACACTCAAATAACTCAAGTTAATCTAGCATTTTTAGTTAGTATATTATTGCTTGGCTCTTTTAATGGTTTATTGAAGGATAAATTCAATATAGTAATAAAAATAGACATGTATAAGAAGGTTTCAGATCTTGAATGTAGGCCTGGATGTTTAGTGCCATTTTTTTCCTGTCCCAGCGGAAATGCTGAACTAGTGTGTTCTTAAATCTTACATATCAGAAAGGCACAAATATAATTTCTTTAGATTTGGAATAATTTGGGAATGTTTATCTTTTAATTCGCCAACCCACTGAAGTCAGGATGTTATTTCACTTAAGAGGGAAAAAAAAATTAGATCCCTTTGTTACATTGTGATTCCTTAGGATGGATGATTTCTATATCTAATTGTGAATTTTGGCCCTACTTTTCTCTTAGAAGGTAGCCCAAAAGAAAACAGTAGTGAAAAAAGATAACTTTGGTCCTCCTCTTGAAAGCCATAAATTTCCCGAATCATCTCCAAGTATTAAACATGAAAGAGACATGTGGAAACTGGAAACTGCCCAGGTTAGTATAAATAGACTTTTCAAGTTTATTATTGACATAGCTAAAAATCTATAAATGCAGATGCACAAGGAGATGAAGAATGTACCCTTCTAAAATGTTTCTTTGGAAAAAATTCACATATTTGAATTGGGGAAGGAAGAAATAGAATGATGTTAAGCCACAATAATTGTTTTTTCTTTTCACATTTTGTTGGTGAAACTATAGTCAGTTTAGAGGAGAAAATGCTAGTTATCTGTTTGGAATTTTGCACTCCTCTGTGGCATGCTGAATGGCTTAATACACTTGTAGATTTCTTGGGTGTTTTCACAAATATTGATGGCTGCCTTTTTTTTTTCTTTTTTGAAGCAGCTGGGATTAAGTGATTTGCCCAGGGTCACACAGTTCGTGTCTGAGGCCAGTTTTGAACTCGGGTCCTCCTGACTCCAGGGCTGGTGCTCTATCCACTGTGCCACCTAGCTGACCTGATGGTTGCTTTTAGGTAGAAGACCCTTGGGGGTAATTTTAAGAACCTGATATAGACCTATATTTAGGAATTTCCCAAAGAGTACTTCTGAATAAGCTGATATTGAAGAATATATAGAGTATTCTTAACTTCACTTTTTACATTTCCTCCCTGGCTTTTTGGAGGCCTTGATCTCTGATGTACCTTTGGACCTAAACAGCTATTCCTGGGTAGCCATTCAAATAAATACCTATTATAGAGACTTCTAAAATTTTGTTTGGGATTACATCTTCTCCAGGATAGAGGCAGAGTCTGGTCCAGTATTTCCAGACCCTTTCTGTTCCACCTCGGCCCTGTGGTCATGCTCCATGACATACTCATTAACTATAGTCCAAATAATATAGGATTCCTTGTCTTAGTAGTCTGAACCCATGCCCAGAAAAGTGAACCAGAGCTGGGCCATTCTCTGGAGATGCCCCTGGCTTTCCCTCTGTGCCTAGACATGTGCCTGGGAGACCAACAAGATATTTGTTCAGTTCGGCCCTGCTTGACTTTTCATGGCCTGATGACACTATCAGTCCATTGGCCATTTCATTTGGGAGGTGCATGAGGGTGCATTTCCCAGCTTGGAGGGGCTGATAAAGCCTCTGGAGGAAGTCTCCGAAACCCCTAGGATATCCTCAAAAGCAGTTCTCATTTTAGGGAAAAGGAAAGAGGAATGATGTGTGTCACACGTGAATGTTTAATTAGTGTTGCAGTTTGGGGACCTTTCCCATCCCTTTTACCCCTGCTGGTTTTTAATCCAGTGTCATTTCACACAGGACTCTGCAGGCCTCCCTCCACATAAAACCAAAGAGCCTTCCTCTCGGATCGGGAAACTACAAGTAATTCTTGCCACACTTTGGGAGCCTTCACTGCCAACTGTGGGGCCTCCTTAATCTTTGGATATTTTGTCTCTTCTTCAGCTCTTCCCCTGGCATTTTCCCCCCGTTGTTGCTTCCCACATGATGCTAGGGCTGTCTCACCTTTTCCTCTTTTTCCTGTGGCAATGATTGTGGGCACGGCTGCATATCCTCTGTCTGAATCTGGGGGCTCTGTGGAACCTTCCCTTGCATCTATTTTTCCTTGCCCTTCTAGTGCCCTGCCCTCGTTAAGTGTTTTCAGTCACTTGTCATCTCCCCTAGCACTGTTGTGATCTGGATACAGATAAGAAACAGCAAATTTCATTTTTATTCCCCAGGCGGACTTAGCTATTAATCCGGCAGCCTTGCTGCCCGGGACAGCTCCCAAAATCTCCGGGATGAAGGCTGCTGTACCAGGGTTTGCCTCTACTGCATCTGAGCCCGATGGAGTCAGGGGTGTGGAGACAGCCTCTGCTGGTGAGACAGGCGTGAGCTTTGAGGACCCAGCCCGAGCAGATACCTTACACAGTGTAAACAAGGTGATGAATGGCTTTATTCTCTTTTGAAGTATTTCTGACACCTCTCTAGGGCATCGAAGATCCTTCTCAGACACATTCAGCTATCCAGGGGATCATCAGCCTTGCCTTACAAACACATTGTGTGTTCTTACTTGTCTGCCCATTCTCTCCAGCCCTGCCCCTCCCAGGTGCAGCCCACTGCCCTCTAGTGAGCAATCAAAAACATGGGATCCATTCTCCATTTGCTGTTCCATAGAACCATAAAGGTGTAGACCTTCGAGGGATCTCAGAGGTAGCTTTCCAGTCCATTGGTTCAGAATATGTATGAAGACACAAAACTGACTTCAGGAACACTCTTAAATGAGTTTTATCAATCACATCATGAAGTGCATGAGACATTTTTCAGTCTACAGAACTTGTTACCTGTTTAGCGAGTCATTTAACTAGGTATCTTGTAGTCAGTCACTTTGCATTGCTCCTAGGGTCTTCAGCCTATGGGCTGGGAAGCCTTGATTTCATCCAGTCCTCTTACTGCCCACTTACCAGAAGAACCCAAAGGAGGGCCCAGGTCTCTTGGCGCCCTTTTCCACTGCCCTACAACCACTTACTTTTTCTGGGCAGACACCCAGCAGCACCTTGCTCTTTGGTTGAAGTAGACAAACTGTGAATTTTTAGTAAGAAAACAAATTCTGTACCCTCTACCTTCTCTGCCTCCAGGTTTAATTCATTTTAAGCAGCATCTTTTTCTATTTTGGAAAATGTGATAATGGCTACTTTTTAATCTAAACTGATACTACTAATAATTCTGGTTTCTTAGCTATTAACATTTTTAATGTACATATCTTTGCATAAAATTAATTGAGAATTTTATTCTTAAAAAAAAGAATTTGATTCTTATGTAATTTGGCTAATATTACCAACATGATATACAGAACACATAGTTATTATCGCCCTCAGCTTCACAGGGTATCAGATCAAAGCATTTTTGTGTAATTGAAGTCAAAGGGACACCTTTTGTGTAGTGCTGTGTTTAAATTGTAGTGGGAGGTCAGAATTTTAAAGGATTAGAACATAAAAGAGAAAAAGTTTAGATTTATTTAGTATGAGAAGACTAGGAGTCTTTTTCCTTGACCATATTTAATAGGAGAAGCATCAATTGACCTTCAAGATAATATTGTCTTTTTTGTTCAGTCTGCTTTTTTTATTTCCAGTCATGTCTAACATTTTATGACCTCTTTTGGGGTTTTCTTGGCAAAGGTACTGGAGTGGTTGGCCATTTCCTTCTCTAGCTCATTTTACAGATGAGGAAACTGAGGCAAACAGGGTGAAGTGACTTGTTCCAGGATCACCCAGCTAGTAAGTGTCTGGGGCCAGATTTGAACTTAGGAAGAAGAGTCTTCCTCAGTTCCAGGCCTGGAGTTCTATCCACTGTGCCACCTAGCTATCATTAATATTGTCTTACTTGGAGATAAGAGAGAGCTTACTGATTCTTTGATTTGCCTCAAATATTTGTATAGAGTAGAAGTTCTTAACCTGCAGTGCATGGACTTAATTTTCTAATTTGTCAATTGTATTTCAATATAATTGGCTTTCTTTGTGATCCCCTATGTATTTTATTTTATGCATTTACAAATACTCTTCTGTGAAGAGGTCTGTAGATTTCCCCAGACCACCAAAGGAGGTCCATGACACCAAAACAAGGTTAAGCCCCCTGGTATAAAGTAACCAAATTTCAGGTTGTGGTGTGAGAACATTCCTTTGTCGCTGCAGAACCGAATCAAAATGAAAGGCAAACGAAGGCCTCAAACCCGAGCTGCCCGGAGGTTGGCTGCCCAGGAATCCAGCGAGGCTGAGGATATAAATGATGCTGAAGGGCCTCAGTTGGGCAGAGAGCATGTCATCTCCCCACGCATCAAACAGCAACATACCAGAGAAGCAGACAAGAACAAGAGCTTTGAAAAGGTTTTTGCAGCTCCTTCTCCCTTTTTGGAAGATGCCCTAATGCCCGGAGGGGAGAGAAGTCCTTCGACTAGATCTGTGGACCTGACTAGTGAGGATAGCCTTTTTGATTCTGGTGACATCTTTGCAAAGGTTTCTGGATCACAGTTGACAGCAAAGAGAGCAAAGGACAAGGAGAAGGCCTCGGAAGACCTGACCAGCCAGCCCCCAGGCAAAGAAGAAAAGCAGTCTTTGCTTCCGGTGCTGGACGAGCCAGAGATTGAGGAGGATCTCTTTCAATCTGTGAAGCAGAAACCATCTAAGAAAAAAAGTACTCTCCCTCTCCTGGAGGAAGAAGATGATCTCTTCACAAACCAGAAAGCCAAGAAAAAGACATCAGAACCTCTGTGGCAGCAAGATGTTGTCTCGAAAAAAACAGACATTTTTGAGGTAATTAGATAGTCTTTAAGTTGGTGCATTGTTCTTTAAGAGTCTGGATAGAGAAATAACCCATTGATTCATTTGGGTCTTGCTCATTTTTTATGGGTAGCTGACATCTGCCTACATAAATTAGGGCATTGATTGGCCCATGAAATTTACTCAGAAAAACCAGAGGCAGTTCCTGTTCTTTAAGAGTTGCATCAACCTTGGTTTGGTCACAAAAAATGGAAAAGATCTTGATTTTTAGATTATTCTCAAAATAGTATTATGGCTAGCTCCATGGAATGCTTTCACATTATGTGCAGAGTTGACCTCACTGCTAACATTTTGATCCATGAATTCTAGAGAAGCTTAAAATTTCCCAAAGCATATCTAATTTATATGGAAAAACTCAATTTTCTATTTTAACAAAATTAAGATCCTCCTGGTTAGGTAAACATTTTTAACCATCTACTATATACAAATCGCTGTACTAGGTGCAGGGGAGATATAAAATTTATACAAGGCAGAGTACAGGTTGTATTTCTCCAAGTGGAATTTCAGATTTTAAAGGCAAAGATTGTGTCATTGTTTCTGTAGGATGAAAGTAGTCTGTGAGTGTAGATCTTTCTACCAATAAATTATAAAACAGCATATGATAAGCAAAGTGTTCTGTGCCATCTGAGGAGGAGAAGTATCATTACCAGCTGGGAGACCAAGTAGTACTTCACATGGAGAAAGTGATATTTGAATTGGGATTTAAAGGATAAGAACCCGAATGTCCAATAGGCAGCTTAGATTCACTGTATCCAAACTGAACTCCATATCCCCTCCTCAATCTGTTATTCCGTAAGATGTCTTTGGAGGGGCATGCCATTCTCTCACTGACCCATGTTTATAACCCTGTAGTCATCCTAGACTGTTTCTGTTCCTTTACCTTCCATACCTAATCATTTGTGATTTCCTGCCAGTTTTATTTCCATGACACTTTTTGCTTCTTTCCCCTTCCTTCTACCTTCATTAAAGGTCTTTAAAATGTTTCCTCTAGACTATTATAATAGCCTCTTAATTGAGCTCCATACCCCTCCCCTTTTCTCACCAATCTACCCAACTGCCAAAGTAATTTTCCTAAGATGCAAACCTCTAACCATTTCATTCCCCTGCTTAAAAATGTTCTTCAGCTCCCTGTTTTCTGTCCTATATAAAATACTGATGCCTTAACCTGGCATTTAAGACCCTTCATAATGGAGTTGTATCTCCATCCTGTTTCCTAGTTATTCTCCTCTACATTCCTGGCCAGCTGGACTATTAGCTCCTCTCTAAACCTGGGGAAACTGAAACTGAAAGGTCTTGATTTGCCCAGGGTCACATATAAGTGTCTCAGGATTTGAACTCAGGATTTCCTAAGTCTGTTGCTCTTTGTACTGTGTCCTATAACACCAAGGGCCATAGGTCATGATGAAAATGAAGAATGAATTTAACGTACGTGAGAAAATTAGATGTTTAGGAACATGCAGTTTGGAAGATTAGAATTTTGTTTTTTTGTTTTTGGTTTTGGTTAGGCAGTGGGGTTAAGTGACTTGCCCAGGGTCACATAGCTAGTTTTATGTGTCTGAGTCCGGATTTGAACTTGGGTCCTCCTGAATCCAGGGCCCGTGCTCTATCCACTGCGCCACCTAGCTGCCCCGGAAGATTAGAATTTTGGAAACATGGTTTTATGAGCTGTTGAGGTCTTAAGGAATGAACTTGTCCCTTTGTCTCTAACAGAGATGTTAGAGCCTCCCAGGAGGAGGCAGGGAAGGTAAGGAGAAAAAACCAACCATGTTAGAAAGTAGTAGTATAAAATAATTCTAGGTGCTATAGGAGTTCAGAGATTAAATAATAATACATTCATGACAAATGTAATAATCATTATCAATTTGAGCAGCCATACAGTCTTAAGTATTTGTTATGTTTACTTAAAAGGAGAAAAACATCTTAAAGTTGTCTTTTTCTTTCTTTTGTGGTGGGGTACAAGGATGATATATTTGCTACAGAAGCAATTAAACCAGCACAGAAAACAAAAGAGAAGGAAAAAGCCTTGGAATCCAACCTTTTTGATGATAGCATCGACATCTTTGCTGACCTAACTGTAAAACCCAGAGAGAAGAAGTCAAAAAAGAAGGTGGAGCCTAAGTCCATATTTGATGATGACATGGGTGAGTGTGGTTTTCTGTAGGTGAGCAAATTACATTAAACATGACACATGGAGAATTTTTGCCATCCACTCCATTCTGCTGTTCCTCTTTTTGGCTGAATTGTTTGTATATGAGGAGTGCATTTGTCTCTGGGCGTTCTGTAATTATGCCACTACTTCTTCTTTTATGACATTCCATTCAGCAGTCTGAAAATCCAAGGCTAGTGAAAGAGCTAGCCTGGAAAGGAGAAGACTGAGTAAGGGCATGCATGATTGCGGTCAGATCAGTGACGAGCTTTTTGTAAAATAACAAGTGTTTGGTGCCACAGGAGAGAACCAATCCAGAGAAGGCACCAGGGGAAAGAGACCTGTGAAGCCTGAGAGACATGGCAGACATCTGGCCAGCAAGGGTCCCAATCTGGTCTCCTACATTTGCTTCTGAACACTAAGAGACATTCTGGCTGCTGAGCGTTAAGCTGGGCTTCCAGCAGTTGGTGTGTTTCTCATATTAACCAAAACTGTGGTCCAGAGTGTAAGGTCACGTAGCTAGTTAGACCTAGAGCCAGTGCCAGAAGCTGGGTGTCAAGACTATCAGTTTGGGACGCTTTCCCCTTTTTCATGTTGTTTGTTTTCAGTAATTTGGCCCTGGGGAGGGCAGTTGGTTTCTGTGTGGGATATGTTTTACTTAACATCTCTTCTTTTTCTTTTATTCAAGATGATATTTTCTCATCTAGCGGCAGCCTAACCAAGATGCCCAAGCCAAAAAGCCAGTCCACTCAGTCAATGCCTGAAACAAGATTGGAAACCAAGGTGTCCAGTACGTTTGATGACCCTCTGAATGCTCTGGGAGGCCAGTAGAGGACACATGCACGCAGAAGACCGTGACAGAAGTGGGGGTTTCATTGTTGTTAGATCTCTCATTGGTTTATTATCACACCCTTGTATTCTAACAACTGTAGCAAGAGAAGCAGATCCTGGAAAAGGCTCTTTTCTTGTTCAATGTAAACAGTATTATTTTTGCACTGATTTTAATCATGCTTAATTAATATTAAAGGAAGAAATAGATATTCTAAAATACTTTTGGTTATGTGTGGTTCAACTTTAATTATACTGTGTAATACATGCAATGATGTACTCTATTATATAGAACATTGTTTCTTTTATTGAACAGAGGCAAAAATTGCTGATAGAGTTAAAATGGTGAAATATAAATTGTTAAACTATTTTTTGCATGATTATTATATCTGTTTAAGTTATCACAGTCAGAATTTATCAGTAGATACTCTGAGAAATACAGCCTGAAAAGCAGGAGATTTTGCAATATTGCCTCTCACCTTCATGTTCACTGTTATAAGGGGTCACTGAGTTTAGAGGAAAGTCCTTTTTTTGATTCTGCTTTCGTGCAGGACAGCATTAAAACTGTTCATTTGACTGCCACCCTGTTACTATATTCAGGGCCTGCTGGGTATTAACCAAACATCCCATGTGAATCACTGGCTGCATCAGGTTCAATGAGGCTGCGTCAGGGTACTTGGAAAGCAGAGCAATCTGATGAAGGCCAAGAACATTCTCAATATATCCAGACTATTGACCAGTTAATTTGTGTTAGCATAGCATGGAGAATTAATGCATTATTGGTCTTGGTATTAACAACTTCTCATGGTATTTTACAGTTAAGTGCTTTTAAATAACACTCGAGGCAATAAGGTCTTACATGGATAGAGTGCTGGACTTGGAGGAAGCCCTGAGCTGAAATCCAGCCTGACACATTCTTGGCTGGGTAGCCCTGGCCAAGTCACTCACCATCTCTCAGCCTCAGTTTCTTCATCTAATAAGTAAAACGGGAGGTAATAATAGCACCTACTGTCTAGGGTTATGTGAGGAACCTTAAGGTGCTCTCTAAAGGTAGCTAATTTTCACTTCTGATCAAAGACAGCACAAACCAACCTGGGTTCTGAATGGTGAATCGCACGTTCGGTCTTAGGTACACCAGTTACCTTGTGCATGGCTCTGTGTTTTCTTAAACTCACATACCAACAGAAAAGCTCCCTCATGGCCCCCTTCTCTCTCCAGGATCGTCTAATAAACAGACTGAATACATAACCTATTCCTGTTAACTGCTGCTACTTCCCCAAAATTGATCTTCAGTTGGCAGTTTCCTACTAACATCAAAATGCTAAAGTAACTTCAGATCTTCCAAAGCAGAAGCATAGACTGCCAGCCACCTGAGTTTGACACCACTGCTCTAAAGAAATCAAATTTCTGGCAGCTTTTTCTCTCTTCAGGACTAATGTTCTCCAATTCCATCTTTTTGTTGTTCAGTCATGTCTAACTCATGACCCCATTTGGTGCTTTCTTTGCTAAGATACTGGAGTGATTTGCCATTTCCTTCAGCTTATTTTACAGATGAGGAAACTGAGGCAAAGAAGGTGAAGTGACTTGCCCCAAGTCACACAAGTAGGAACTGTCTTTGGCCAGATTTGAGTCTCCCTGACTTCAGGCCTGGAGCTCTATCCACTGCACCCCCTAGCTGTGCACCTTATTCATCATGCTACTGTTCTTTCCCTGCAGACTGCAAAGGCTTTCCTAGTAGCAAGCTTCCCCATTTTGTTTTGAGGAAAGGGATCAGTTTCTGGCATAACGTGGAAACCCTTTCTAGTGCATCTGTGACAAATGCTCACTCAGCCTCAGCTTGAGCAGTTCCTGTGGCCACGAGATTACAACTGGGAAAACACCTGTATCATTACTGGACAGTTACCATTAGAACCTTCTTTATGCTGCTCTAAAATCTGATTACCTGGAGCTTTTACCTGTTAGTCCTACTTCTTCCCTCAGGAGCAAAACAGAGCAAGTCTACACAACAGACCTTCAGTTATTTGCAGCCTACATCACGTTTCTGATTGGTCTGCTCTTCTCAAGGGTAAATTTCCCTAGTTTTTTCAATCATACTTCATATTACCTGGTTTCCAGACCTGTTACCACCCTTTGGAATCATTCTGATCTTTCAGTGTCCTTAAACTGTAGCACTATAACGCTCCAAGTGGAGCTTGACCTGTGCTGTGGAATTGGCCACCCATGATATGTACACAAGAGCTTTCTTGGTTTGGCATAATAGTCATTAGCCTCTTCAGCAGCTGCATTACACTGCTTATACTCAATTTTAACTAAAACTCACGTCTCTATCCTGTAGAGTAAGAGAGAGAGAGTGTGTGTGTGGGTGTGTGTGCGCACACACACACCCTAAAGGAGGAATCTTACATTTATCTCTACTTAATTTTATCTTATGATTTGGGCCTTGTGTTCCAGATTGTATTCATTATGCTTCCTAGTTTTTGTCTTCTTCAAATTGAATAAATACCCTTTCTAAGTCACTGACAAAATTTCAGAGCTGAAAAATGGAATTCATAGGATTCAACACCTTCATTTTATAGATGAAGAAACTGAGACCTCAAAAAGACTAAGGACTTGCTTGACCAAAAAGCTCTTTACGACTCTACCAGAAACTTCCCACAAATAATTAGGCTTTCATTTTGATGGACAAAATCACCAATCCAAGTTGAAACTGATCTGATCAGTACACAAGAAAAAGGGAAATGGTCAAATTGGATGGATTTTGACCTGTGTTTCCCTGCCTCAAAAAGAAGTAATGTATGTTGGTCCTACACATTCTTCACTTAACCTGAAGTGACAAAGTGTATCAACATGGTGACGACAGTAGAGAATTTCATATATCGCTTGACATTTTATTGTTTTACTCAAGACTGTTGGATGTTTTCCTGAGTTACAATAGTTGCAAGAAGGGTACGGGAGGTGAAGTTCGAGATACCTTTTGGCTACTTCAGCCACATGGCAGGGGATGAATGTTATTTGGCCAGCTTCTTACTCCTTTTAACATTTATGGACCCCAGTTAAGAACCTGTGCTGAATTTAATTGTCAGGAGAGGAACTTACCACAGAAGCAATATCTGTATGGCACTGGACACTTCGGACCCTTGGGAACACACCAAATCTTCCTGGCCAGAACATAATTTAGGACAGATATCACTGGGTACTTCCCAGACCTAAATGTTGCACAGTGAATGAATGTCAAGGGTTAAGCAAAATGGATAAGACTAACTCTCTTGAGCAAACAGTTACAAGATGAGTTTCAGAGAGGGAAAGTTAAGCCCTTTTTAGGGCTGTTTCCCATTACTGATCAGTCTGAGGGCCAAGTCCATGCTGGGAGGGCAGCATGGAGACCCCTCAGACTAAATGAAGTAAAGATGCTCAATTCTGTGATCTGCTGTGGCTTCCTCAACTTAACACCAATGGCACTGATCCCACTGCATCAGCTTGCCATGGTCATTTTCTTGGCATCAGAACATTTTAAATTATTATTTTTTAAACTGAAGGAAATAGGACAATTTTACATTTTGTATACAGTAGTAGATTTTGAGGAAGCTCAGACCTCATTCACATGCTTTCTCTGGAATGCAGGGAAAATGAGGCACAAAGGGTTTAAATCTAGTGCTGCAAGCAATGTTCTGTGGAAAATATTTAACAAAGTAAAGGAAAAATACAATAAAATAGACATTTTAAAACTAAGTCAATTTGCACTCTTTGTCCTTAGCAGTTCAATATAGTCTTTTAATGGAAAAGTTCCAGCCTGAGCCACTAATCGGGCTAAGTCTTTCTTTTTTGGCAAAAAGAGTTCTCATTTTCTGGATTTCTCTCACTGGAAGCAGTATATGGGTCAGTGGTGTCTGCCAACACCCCTTCAGAAGCTTCTATATCTGTTAAGTCTTAGGCTCTGGAATTCCATTAAACACACTTCTTTACTTACACATTTTCTATGACTTTAGTAGAACTTCTCTCAGAGTTGCTGCAGTGAAAAGTTATTTACCTTTTGGCTGATCCCAAAGATGAGCTCCAAACTGTCTAAACTGGTCATCAGATAACAGTCCATCACTGGGACCATAAGCAAAGCCTTTCCTGCTAGAGATTGTACATAACTGGTATAGCCCTCGAGAACCCATGGGTCGCAATGCCATAACGACAAATTACAATGGGTCTTGAGAAGATTATTGAAAGCCTGTATTACAACTCCATTATAGAATCCTTCCAGTGGAAGGGATCTCAAAGGTCTAATATGCATATTTGACAGGAATCCTCTCCACAATATCCCTGACTGCATACTCCACTCTCTACTTGAAGACTTCCAGCTATACACAAGGAACTCACTACTTCCAGAAGCAAACTATTCCATTACTGGACAGCTCTGATGGCTGGGTAGTTTTTACTTATATCAAGCTTCATTTTACTTCTCTAAAACGTCCCCACTTCTGCCATCTAGAGTAGAATATATTGAATCCCTTTTCCATATACGATAGTCTTTCAAATATTTGTAGATAGCAATAATGGCCTCGTAAGTCTTTTCCATTTCCTGTGACTGATCCTTGTTTGTCTTGATTTCTAGTCCTCTTTCTGTGCTGGTTGTCTCCCTGAGGTATTTATTATTATGTCATTCCCAAAACACGAGCTCCCAGCACTGAGCACAGTATTTTAGATGTAAGCAAAGTGTGGCAGAACTATCCTCTTTATTCTGGACACCGCCTTCATTCATTAGATTTTAGGCATTCTGAAGATTAAATAACATTGATGACACAGAATGTTATTATATAAAAGATAACTAAATGCTATGCACATCACCATAGCAACAAGTCCTTATAGTTTGTATAGGAATGTTCACATCATATCAAGTAAACCATGAGGTTGTGGATTTGAAGTGGCGTTCTGCTGCTGCTGTTTACCATTTGTGTAACTTCAGATATGTAGGTCACAGGGATACTGGAGGCGAAATTGGAAGGAATGACAGACATCATCTGGTCCAGCTCCCTCACTTTACAAATGGCCAATGCCTTGTCCAAGTTTGGGGAGGTGAAGTGGGTGTGGTAAGTCACCCTCCAGCATTTAAGCCCAGGACCTCTCACTGCAAATCTAGGGGCTCTTTCTACCACTACCACCCTTCCCCCTCCTGTTTAGCCTTACACATCTCTGGGATTTGTTAATGTTAAACTGCTTTGCAAACCATAAAGCACAATGAAAATACAAAGCTATATTACTTCAGTAATAAAGCTTAAAACCTTAAAAAAGAGAAACTAATTATCAGGCAGCTAGGTGGAGTAGTGGACAGAGTGCCCAGGCCTGGAGTCGGGGAGACCTGAGTTCAAATCCAACCGCAGACGTTTAGACCCAGACTTCTGGGCAAGTCACTTAACCCTGCTTGCCTCATTTTTCTCATCTGTAAAATGAGCTGGAGAAGGAAATGGCAACTACTCCAGGATCTTTGCCAAGAAAACCCCAAATGGGTTGAAAGGGAAGAACTGGACCAACATCAACAACAGTTAAGGTTTGCTGACACTTTGAATGATTATCTTAAATCAAACTTCCCAATTCAATTTACTTTTCAATTAAGTCCCTAGAAGAAGACACGTAAAAAAGACTTTACAGTTTTTCTTGAACTTTTGAAAAGAGAAGATAGCCTGGATTTGGTGTGTGTTGGGGAGTAGGGGAAGGGGGAAATAAGGTGCTCAAATGGTAAAGTGATTATTAGCCCAGTGCCTGACACATAGTAGGCACTTAATGTTTAGTGGGTAATTAAATTAGCACTTGTGGTGGAGCAGGATCAGACAAAGCACTTAGATGTTAGAATTTATCAAAAATGTGCTGCAGACTTGTTTTCAAATTGTAGGAGCATAGACCCGGAAGTAAAGCAGATTTCTGGGACCTTCCCTTTAGTCCAGTCCCTTCTTTTGAAACCTTGAGGGTCTTCCCATCCCAGACTGATTTTTTTTTTTTGACTAGGTAAAGAAGCCATTCTCTGCATTTCTTACCTAACCTTAATCACTGAATGGGCGCTGCTTCAGTGAGATGGAAACCTGTTAAAGACCTTAGCTTAAAAAGGCCCTGGTGTCCAGTTACTTCTAGGGCCATTTCCAGTTGTCCTGACCTGGCTGCTGGACCCAGATGGCTCTGGAGGAGAGAGTGAGGCTGGTGACTTTGCACAGCCCTCCCTCACTGTAATCCAATTCATTTGCCTGTATCAACTCTCTGATGTCAAGGTCCTCTTTGAGAATGACGAGAATGAAGAACAAACAACAATCCCCTCCTTTGATGGGTGAGGAAACTGAAACCCAACAGCTTTTGTTTATGTTTAAACTGTTTATGTTGTTCCTACAGGTTTTCTAAATATTATGTAACTGAACTGATCTATTTTTGCATTCACAATCACTTCTATCTCCTTTAAAAAAATTCCCCTGCCTCGCCATAATGGTACAAGGTATCGCCTACTTCCCTATTTAAAATAAAATTGTGACCCTTTCTACATACGTGGAATTACCTTCAAGATGTTGGATTTAGCCCAATTTCTGACAATGTTGTTTCCAATTTTCCATAGTAGTTTTTGTGAAATGGAGAATTCTTACCCTAGTAGTTTGGGGTTTTTTAGGATTTACCAACCCCAGGAGTACTCTGTTCAATTGTTTCTGGGTCTTGCTTAACTATGTGATCGACTCTTCTATTTAACTAGCACCAAAGAGTTTTGATTATTATTCAAAGGTAGAGTAGCCAATTAACTCTACAAGGAAAATGTATTTGATCTAGCTTGTATATTAAGCCATTTTCATTATATTTTACTTAAGTGTGTTTTGTTTTGAAAGTAGATGAGAGATGATTCTCCATCATCTTGCTATGAAATGCTAAAAAAAGGGAAAAAAAGAAAAAACTTTGGCACACTCTTTTAGACTTGTTTTGACCATGAAGAGTTTTTTGTTTATTTTGCTAGTATGTTGTTTTTTTTTGTGGTTTCCAATGAGTCATTTCTTTAACTTCCTGTTTGAGCAAGTGCTTTGTAACAGGTCATTACAGCGTTTGTGTGTCCCGGTTTTCAAGTCCAAGACAAGTCCGTTTTTTAAATGTGTTTCCCCTTCTTGGGATGAGGGAGGTGTAGATTTCTTGGGTTCACGGTCTGAAACTCAAAGACACAACTAATTGGCCAATGCTTAAAGCCCAGAACTTGGGAGTCAAGAAGACCCGAGACCCAGTTGTGTGATAGGATCCTGGTAGACTGGGCAAGTCACGCTGGGCCTCAGTTTCCTCCTCTGTAAAACGAGGATCACTATCACCCACCTCCCAGGGTTGTTGTGAGAAACAAATGAGATCATATTTGTAAAGCGCTTTGGAAACACAAAGCAACCTTGGAACTCATCTAGCAAAATTTAAAATTAGTTTTGCAAGACTTCCTGGTTGTCCAGTGCGATACTGCTGGATTTTTCAATGGGTGGGGGAGGAGCCAGACGAAAGGAGGGAATTTGGAACTTAAAATTTAAAAAAAACTGAATGTTTAAAAAAAAGAGTCCCTCAATTTTAGGTATGAAGTAACAGAGACCCCAGAAGGGTGTGCGACCCCAAGGTCAAAGGCTGTTTCTGGTGCAGTTAACTCCTCCAGGAAGCCCCGGCCACGACAGCCTTCTTCGGCCGCTGCTTTGGCTCTCTCTGCCTCCGCAGCTCGGAAAGGTGAGGGTCCCCGGGGACAAGCCGAGGCCACCAACCGGCAGGGGGATCAGCTCCAACCAGAAGCGAAGTCGTAAGGCCCACTCCCACCGCTACAACCACCGGCCTTCAACCGCCCATGACCTTTGACCTCAGGACGAGCGACGTCCGGTCAGGTGCCCTCTGTTGTTAGCAATGGAGGGTCAACATCCGGGCGTCTCGTAACCGACAACAGCCTCCGAGGTAGAATGGGGCTCCGCCCCTCGAGCAACCGCCCGCGCTGGTCACCGAAGCCCCTCCCCAGCCCGGTGCTGATTGGACGATTTTGCGAGCGCGGGCCCGCGATTGGTAAGAGATGTCACAAAGGGGGTAGGTGGGAGCGGGGAGTGGGCTGGAGAGTTGGCCGGGCCAGTCCCCCCGCTCCGGCTCGGCTCCGGGAGCGAAACCGAGAGCTGAGTGTCCGAGGGGCTGCCTCCGCCGGGGGGCCGGGCTGGATGGGGCCGGCGACTAAGCCCGGGGAGCAGGTGGCCCCAGGCTGTCTCGCCGCCTCTTACTTCTGAGGAGGAGACGAGTCCTGGGCGCCGCGGCGGGTCTGCTCAGGTGAGCGCTCCTTCCTCCTCCCCCTCCCCCTCCGCCCTGGTTCGGCTCCGTCCTCCCCGGTTCGGCTCCGTCCTCCCCGGGGCGCCCCGCCCCCGCCCCTCGGCCAGCCAGGCACTGCCCGCGGCGAGCGAAGGAGCACGCTCACCTCCTGCCGCCGCCAGCCCCCGCCGCGCATGCGTAAGACGAGCCCCGCCCCCGAGCCCTCCCGCTGAGCTCCTCGCTGCCGCCTCTGCCTACCCCATTCTACCCATTGGCCAACTGAGGCCGTACGGGGCCGATATTTGAACCCGGGTGCCAGTCCAACATCGTCTCCCAGGCAGGAACTCCTGCGCTCGTCATTTGACGGTTATAGCGGGGAAACTGAGGCTCGCACGGCCGTGTGGACCTTAAAATTTGGTTAAAAGAGGCAAACAAGTTAGGCGATGTACATTCATATTGCTTATTCCCTCGAACTAGCGGAGTTCACGTGCCTGGAGTCCAATTCTGACTGACAGGCAGGATGAGACCTTTTGCCCATTTAGAACAGTCCCGACCCAGGACGCCTGTGTCACTCAAAGATTCGTCTCCGTTTGGTTAAGCAGAGCGTGAGAAAGGACTCTGCTTCATGGAATAGGTTGCACATACAGTAAGGGAGCGTCAGTGTCAGTTGAAGTTACAGGCCCTACATTGCATCTGTCCATAACGTGCCCAGGTAAGAAAAGCCCCACCATTCCGGGCAGTCCGGCCCTCAGGGTCGCAAACAGAAGTCGCAGGCGCAGGAGGGGGCCGCTTCAGATGATCTGAAATGATGGTCACCCGCAGTTGCTTTCCAGCAGCCTCTCCTTGAGTCGGTGGTATCGCGTCCCTGCCCAGGCTCAGCCCCCGCAGGCTCCACGAGTAAGCCCAGGTCTTCAGGGCCTGCCCTGTGCGCTCCCCAAACCAAGCACACTCCCTCCCGGCCCCCGCTTATGCTCTGTGCCCCTTCCCCGAGGGGAAGGTAAGCCCCCTGAGGGCAAGGCAGCTCGGCCCATTCCCCCCCCCGCCGCCGCCGCCGCCACCGTAGTGGGGACTAGCTGCCCCATTTCCCGAGAGGGCTCCTGGGGAGCATCAGGCCGGCGCTCTTTCCACCTCTTTGGACTTCCTGCCCTCGGGCACTTCCACTCTGTCGCGTTCCTAGCAAGTTTCTGGGGAACCTTAGGGATTTGAGATTTTGCTGGAGCCCTCCTCCTTAACCGGTATCTGCTTCCCCCGCCCCTTCTGGAGTACAGGGCTCTTGAGGGTACTCAAGGCTCTCACTGCGCCCCAATCACCCGTGTCTAGAGCAGTGATGGCTTTGCTTGCAGCGGTGCGGGGCGCACCCGCTGTGGAGACGCCCTCCAGAGAGATTAAGGTCGGTGCATTCCCTGCACACAGAGCCCCAGCTGGTGCATTCTGATGCTTCTCTAGCCTTGCACTTAGTAGGCACTTAATAAGGATCTGTTGAGTAATTGGGAGCTGGAAAGGACTCTGGAGGGGATCTAGCTCAGCTCCCTCTTTTTACCTAGAAGGCCACCAATGCCTCTAGAAAGGAGGTGATCTGCCTGGTGACTCAGAGCCAGCTGCCCTGGACTTTCTTTGTCGGGAAGGTACAAGAGGATGGCCAGGATGGCCTGGATGCCTGGGCTCCTTTACCTGCTTCTTCGATGTACGGCATCTGAGCGGGTAAAGCAAACTATAACACTCCGTTTTCTAGGGCGTTAGGGTTCCAACCCTGTGGGGTACGTGGTGCAGTTATCCCCCATTTTACAAATGAGGAAATCCCTCCCCCCCCCCAGGTCCTACAGCTAGCGCATATCGGAGCTGGGATTCAAACCAGCTCTGATTCTGAATGCAACCCTCTTTCTGTTATGGCAGGCTTGTTCTGTCTATCCCCAGTGCCTAGCACAAAGCTTTCCTTGCTCTTAGGAGACGCTGAATGTGCAATTTGAATGATCTCACCCCTGTTCTCTAGCAGTTCTACTGTGACTTAACGGGTTTGCTCTGGGCTTTACGAAGGGCTTCATTGGCTTCTTTATAAAGAAAATGAGACTGAAAGTAGTCCTGAATAAGAGGAATAAAAACCACCTCCTCCTGAGGATTTCCAGTCCAGCAGGGATATTTTAAACTAACTGTAAAATGTCCAGTTTGGAGATTTGGAGAACTTAGGGTTCTCCTGAGATCTTTAAAGGTAGCAAGGAAAAGTCCAGTTAGTAAGCTGAAACAGTGGCGACCAGGAGAAGTTCTTCCAGTATTCAGATGAAAATCGTTAACAGAAAAAGTTGATGTGGAGGGATAATGGTTGGTTACTTTCCATCCTGCTGAAATGTTGACTTAAGACTTAGAAGGACACCCAGAGACCGTATGATTCCAAAACTCTCCCTTTCCAGAAGAGGAAACTGAGGCCTATTCAGGACCTACCGGAAGTGGGATTTGAAACAGCTCCATCCTCCCAGCTCCACACCCAAGTTCTTTCCACTGTACCTGGCTGTCTTATTTTACTGGTTCTGATTATTGTTTTGACAGTTAGAATGGGGAAAGGTGAGAAAATTTTCTTTGGGAGTATTTACAGATAAGGTAGATTCTGACTTTTTTTAGTTGGAGATGGAGAAAAGTAATGAATAGTTACTAAAGTGTGTAATTCTGTGATACCAGTGTGCTTGATATCCATTTTCATTCAGGTTCTCCTACGGCTGAGTCTCGTTTTCCCCATCTGAAAGATGCAGCTGTTAATAGCTGTAGGAGCTATTAACAAGGTTATTGGGAGCTTCTGGACTTTGCAGATTTTAAAATGGTCCATGTTGTCTGTTGTAATTAATTATTATTACCTCCATTTTACAAATGAGGCACCTGAAGGTCTAGGCTTGTGGCCTGTGCATTGCCCCAAGCTTATGGGTTTCACAGCCAGGATCTGAATCCAGATGTCTCCTGACATGTCCGATGAGTGCTCATAGGGGTGACTAGATGGCACAGTGGATAGTCCTCTGGGCCAGAAGTCAAATTTGGTCTGGGCAAGTCACATCACCCTCTTTTCCTCAGTTTCCTCATCTGTAAAAGTGGGCTGGAGAAGAAAATGGCAAACCTCTCCAGTATCTTTGCCAAGAAAACTCCAAGTGGTGTCTTGAAGAGTCTGAAACGACTGAACAACAACAGTGCCCATAAATTATTTAAGTGTAGGTAAAGCCTCTAAATATGAAGAGATGTTCCACAATACACGTTTACTGAAAGAGCCAAACAAGTAAATACAAATTCTGAAAGAATTTAGTGGCGAGAGAATACATTCTTGGCTAACGGGATCAGAGAAAGTTTCACAAACTAGTGAGACATGTTGAATAGGTGGAATTCGTACAACCAATGAAGAGGCCGAAGGGCTTTTCAGACAGTGAATGACGTAGGGTTGGGTTCACTTCCAGTTTGTTAGAAATGGTTGCCAGGCTTCTAGATCAGTCTGAAAGAACCTGTTTTACCAAGTAGTACTATAGCCCCAGTCACCATTTATAACCTTGCTTCCATGAAAAAAATATGTTTTTCTCCCCCTTGGGGCTGGGGTCATGGGTTCTGTCAGGGCCATCAGCTGCTTGAGCCTCACAGGAACTCTGCCCTTCTGGGTCATTTTGCTGATTTTGCTATAATAAAATGTTCAAATTTAAATTTTTGAGGTTGGGGGGATATAGAACTCTTAAGTATTCAAGCTCCATTTATAAACAGTTTGGTGCTTTGGGGTTCTAGTCAGCTTTGGGATTATTTAGGCCCGTGGCTTCTCTCTCCCCTTTCCTTATTTTATGTTTTGTTTAGCTGTTACAGTCATCCCAGTCCTCAAGTGAGTATGATTGGTCCCTCTGGATTTGCTAGGAAAAATAATTCGGAGACCAAGACAATTGAGGTAATCATTGGTTTATTGCTGCTACACATTACCCAAGCTAGGGGAGGTCTGCCTGTTACACTCATTGGTCCTGACCTCCAACAGAATCTCCTGTTAAATGTTCTTTCCATAACTCTCCCAAAGCCCGTGATGAATGTAGGGAATCCGAGCCAAGTTGTTGCCATGCATCATGGATAGCTCAGAGTACTTGGATGTCAAGCTACCCTAGGGATCAGGTCACCAGGTAATCGTTAAGGAGGAAGTTGGTAACTTGAGCCACATCTTCCTTCTTTAAGAAGTTTTTTAAAGTTCAAGTTTAGGTAAAGAAAGCTTTTCACTTTCTTTATGCAGTTTTCAGTTGCTGAGTCATGCATTATTACCTGGATAGGAGGAAGCTGGTAATATACAGACAGACTTCCTGCATAAATGTAACCAGCTATTTTTCATTAAATTTTCTGTCCACCAAACCTTCCCAACAGATGCTTCTGTCAGAGGGCACGAAGGATAAACAACAAACCTTGAGTTGTTTATTTCAAGTAATTATCTGAAACCTGGAAGTTGCTTCAGCCAGGCATCTGCCTTGTACAGCGCGGCCTGCAGAATGCAAACACCCCTTGGAAAGGCTTGTTTTTCCTCAGCTTGCTTTCTACTTGGCCGCTCTCCTCCGTTGTCCTTTGTGACTGCGCCCCCTTTTGCTCACCACTTTCTGCATCTGTCTTATGAAACTTCCTCTCTAGTACTGCTCATGGGAGTGTTCCCAGGCACTTTTGCATTTCTTTCACTGCTCTGCCTCTTTTTGTTCTTCACCCTCCTTCTGTTCTTCCAGCCCCTGCCCATCTGATGTGTGTTTTCACTACCAGAGAGTCAGTGTAACCAACCTTGATTTAGTGCCCACCATGTGCACAATTAAGTATTGAGGGGGTTATAGAGAAGTGAGAGCTTGAGGCCATCAAGAGCAGATGAAATAAATACATGCATAAGTAACTGGAATACTTATTAGAGCACACGAAATATATAAGAAGGTTACCGAAGGCTGTGAGAGCCAAGGAAAAGAGAGAGAGCACTTCTGGCCTGGGGACCCACGAAGGCTTTTGATTTCACCTTGAAAGCTGGCTTGGTTTACAGCAGGCAGAGATGAGAGGGGGAGGGAGTTAGAGGAGTAATAGGAGCATAAACATGGAAACAAGAATGTGTAGGATGTTAACAAAGAGGCAGCAAGTAATTTTGGTATGCTTCTAACTGGAATACTTGCTTAGGAAAGACAAAAAGTATACTAATGACCCTGAGTAATACATCTTTCTATTGAATGAGACCCAGGTGGATGTTTAGGAACAGGGAGATGGATTAGAGAAACCAAGTTTCATGGTGATCAGGCAGGACATCTCTGAAAACCCCATTATTTTGTTCCTTTAAAGAGTCCTTCTCCCCCCCCCCAATTTGGTTGATCAGAAGTCTGGGTTGTATGTCTTTTAGTAGCACAAAAAAAAGACCAAGCTTTGCCCAAAATAAAAATGAAATTAAAAGAGACTAGACCCGGCAAAACTCTACAGGCTCATACTGTAATTCCTAGACCAGAACTTATCAAGACACAATCCACAGTGTTCCTGTTTTCCTTGCTAAGTTGTAATCCTTAATAATACTTCTCTAATGGTGTTATGTCTACTTAACAAATTGGCATATTCCGAAAAGAAACAAATATACTTTTGTTTTCAGAATGACTTGTGAACACTTGAGTCATTGGGTACAATTGATCTCATTTTCCCAAGATTATTAAAGCACACATCCATGGTAGAAATAACCCTAATGATGCTGATAGAGTAAAGGTTCTTAGGCTGGGCCTATGAACATTTTTTTCAATATTTTGATAGCCATGATTCCATATGATTTCTTTTTTTTGCTTTCTGGTGAGGTAATTGGGGTTAAGTGACTTGCCCAGGGTCATACAACTAGTAAGTGTCAAGTGTCCGGGGCCATCCATATGATTTTTTAAAGTAATCCTAAGTATTTTATCGTATGCATTTTAAAATACAGTAACATTCCCAGAAGAGGTCTGTGAGCTTCACCAGATAGCCAAAGGTGCCGAAGGTCCATGATACAAAAAGAGGTTGAGAATCCTTGTGATAAAGGACGTTGGCATAGATTTAAACTTAGAGATGAATCTCACTAGCAGTAATTCAGTTTGTCTGGACCATGGAGCATAAAGTAAGGAGTGAAAGTGAAAGGGCTGGAGCAGAGTGGGACCACGTTGGACGGCCTATATAGGACTGTGTTTGGGCTTTTTAAATTTTGAGCCTGATGACATCAACAGAACTGTTCATTCAGAAGATTGATGTGGCAGTACTATAGAAAGGTTTGAACTGGGCGATCTCATTGGCAGATCTCATTTTTTTGTATTTGTATCATTAGTGCTTGGCACATCGTAAGTGCTTAATTAATGCTCATTCATTAAAGACAGCTAGGTGTTGCAGTAGATAGAGTGCTGATTCTAGAATCAGGAATACCTGAGTTCAAATCTAGCCTCAGAGATTTCTTAGCTTTGTGACCCTGAGCAAGTCACTTAACTGCTGGCTGCCTCAAGTTTCCTTTTTTTTTTTCCAGCCAGAGGAAAAGTTTATTAGTGATAAAACAGTTAGGGTCAGGTGATGCCTGTAAAGACGAGCGGGCATGAGAGTGCCTCAGTTTCCTTAACATAAAAAGGGGATATATCAATATCATAGCACCTACCTCCCAAGGTTGTTGTGAGGATAAAATGAGATAATATTCGCAAAGCACTTACCACAGTGTAGTAGTAGGCAGTTACTAAATGTTTCCTTCTAGTCCTTCCTTCACTGTGTGATTGTATTAGATTTTAGGCTCCTTAACGGTAGGCATTTTTGTTTTAAATCTTTGTTTCTCCAGCGTCTAGCAATGGTGTCTTGCATATAATATGCTTTCAATAAATTGCTTCTAAAATATGCGGGTTGGCCATCTGATCCACTAGATAATTAAAAACCTTTAACATATCCAAGAAAGGGTCACCTGGCCTTTGCTTGAAGGCCTCAGTCAAGGGGCCTGTTACCTCTTGAGGCAATTCTTCCTACTTTGGAGCCTGCTGGTGCCTCTCAAGGTAGCCCATCATACTTTGGACCCCTCCTTTGAAGCATTTCCTCACATCCAGCCTTATTTTCTTCATTGAACCTTCTTTCATGCTCCTAGTTCTGCCCTCTGAGGCCAGAAAGAATAAATTAATCCCCATACACATCAGCCCTGCAAATATTTGAAGACAGCTACCATATTCCCCATCAAGCCTTCTCTTATACAGATTAAACATGCTTTATTTCTTTAAGGGATCCTCCTATGACAGGGGTAGGGGACCTTTGGTCCTCTAGGTCCTCAAGTGCCAGTCAAAGGGCCACACTTGAGGACCTGGAGGGCCTCTTGTGGCCTCAAGGCCACAGGTTCCCCACCCCTGTCCTATGGTATAATACTCTGTTCTTTTCCCTTGGCCTTCCTGAGATGTGCTGTCTGGAATAGAACACAGGGTGACTGAAGCTGACTGCAGAGAGTGGTATTGGCTTGCACAGGATTCAGAAAGCCAGAGGAGGAGCCCGTTCTAAGGGAAAATGTTGACTTCAAACATTCTTTTAGTAACACGGCTGTAGTTGTACCTCCCCTTAATGCAGCTGCTTCTGCTTGGGGTTAGTTACTCTCCACGACCTCTTCTCTGCCTTCTTGTCAGTGCACTGATGCCTCTTCGTTCTTGACGTACATGAGTACTTGCTCCTTTATTATTTCATTGGTTAAGGCCCCCTCATCATGGCTGCTGTAGTGCAGCCTAGGTAACTCTATTGGGACCAGTGCTCTTCTCCCGCTGGACCCATTTCATTGGTGAGTTCTTCCATTCCTGGATTTTTTCCTACTACTTAGAGATTACAGATTTCTTTGGTGTCCTTCCTTTTCTGTGGCAGATTACTGGTTGTGGTCATTGTATCTAGAATTTAATATCCTGCCGAAAAGCTTAAAGCAGTATGGTAACAATACATCTTCCCCTTCCCACTTCCTGAGGAAAGGGGCATGAGGGTTTTAGAGCTGGAACATTCTCATTTTACAGATGTAGAATAGGCCCAGCAAGGTTAGTGACCTGCCAAAGGTCCCCTAGGTCCTAACAGCAGGACCGGGATTCAGGTGCGGGTGTTCTGACTCCAAATCCTGCACTCTTCCCACTAGATCCTACTCTTCCATTTTAGCAGATGAAGAAACTGCAGCTGTGAAGAGACTTGCAGAGCCGTTGTCTTGATTCCTGTCTTGAAGGTCGACCTTGAAACCTAATGTTCTCTCCCTCACATGGTGCTAATTCCAGTGCGCCTCTGTGCCCCCCAAATCCTGATCATGGAAGGCCTGGATTTTGAGAACCTTGTTGACTTCCTTAAACTCCAGCCCCCTCAGTTTTGGATTAAAAAAAGCCATCCAGTTTGTGAACACTCGGCTTAGAAATGACTCGGGCACACGGATAACCTGCAGCCTGTCCTGCTGCTGCACAGCCCTAGCTGGCTCTCTGGTTTCCCAGGGTTCTCGCCCGTTCTGTGAGCCTCTCTGTAGTTCTCTCTCTGCCTCCTGTCCACAGTATCCAGAGAAACCAGGGCTCCTATTCTTGTGTGGTTCTGGAAACCAGCCTACTCATCATTTCTGCTGAAAGGTCCATTCTGCATGTAAAGTGGTACAGCCAGTGGGTTTGGGGATGTCCAAAAAGTGAATGTAAGCCAGAGGCTCAGGCGCGCTGGCAGGAGGGGCTTGGCTTGAGATAGGCCTGATGCCATTGTTCTTATGTTTTAGGTGCAGCACTCAAAACATGACCAGCAAGATACATAGCCAGTGTTCAGAGCTAATTTGGCTAGAACTGGAATACAGCTGTCTACAGCATATCCACAAGGAATCGGAAAAGTCAATCTGATGGCTAACAAGAAGGAACCTCCATTCTTTAATGAAGATAACGTGGGACCATTTTGCTACAAACTTCCTTTCTACGAGACTATGGAGCTCTTCATTGAGACACTGACGGGGACATGCTTTGAGTTGAGGGTTTCACCTTTTGAAACTGTCATCTCTGTGAAAGCTAAAATTCAAAGATTAGAAGGTAGTTGTATTCTCAATTCTTATTACTAAGAGTGATGGAAATTCATTTCCTGCCGTCAGTTAGGTTAATGCTTTTGACGTGTAGTGGTGTAGGTGGATGGGGTAGTGGAAGATTCCAGAGGGGAGGCTCCTTCTACCAACACAGGTCAGCAGATTTTCTGTAAGTTAGAGAGGCAGAGTTGCCTGGGGCCCAGAGTTTTGGGGTCTCAGGGACGCAACTTGGAGCCAGGTGTTCCTTGCTGCAAGGCCATTCTGTCTGACCTCTCTGCCTTTCATCTCTGAAATTACCCCATAATAAAGAATTTATTTCCTCATCTTATTACTCCATAATAAATATCTTGGTTTTGATTTTTTTTTAATGTATTGCTTTGACACCCAGTCCAGTTGTTGGGTCATTTTTAATGCGGATATGTTGTGGCTTTCTGAAACTTTTTGCCAAAATTCTATTGCCATTTACAAATGCTGATTTTTACATTTTATGTGCTTGGTACTGTCATTAGGCCCTGACTTTCTCCTCTCCCTTCCTCTGCCCCCAGTTTCTAGCATTTATATTCGCCTTTTAAGTTCCTGAAACATTTCTCTTGATTCTACGTGCTACTGAAAGGGACATAAGAATCCATGATTTTTCCATCAGCTTCGTCAGTGGCCTCCTTGGTTCTCTCCTTCAGTGTGTGTGCAGCTGGCTCTGCTCCAGAGTGGAGGAGTAATGGAGTCTCCCTCCAGCTCTGTTAGAGGTCAGGGGCTCACAGGAAAGGAACTTTAGTCACCTTTTCCCATGAGAACTCTGACACCTGAGCAGAGAAGGGTAGGGGGAATCTGGGCTTCCTCTAGGCGATAGAATCTGCTGCTAGTTGCAACTTTCTTTTTGTTTAACTGTCAAGATCTAATGGCATAATTCTATAATGATCCCATTTTGCTTTTAGCCTGTGATGAACTTAATGATCTAGGTAATCTGTCTACTCAGGAGGGTGTGCTTTTTTAGACATTTTTGTTGAATACGCACTTGTAAATTCACAGCTAGGTTTAGAGGATTCAGAATTGGACGGTATGTCCTTCAAGATTCAGCTTACATCAGGGCAGCTAGGTGGCAAAGTGGATAGAGCGCCAGCTCTGGAGTCAGGAGGACCTGAGTTCGGATCTGACCTCTGACACTTACTAGTTATGTGACCCTGAGCAAGTCACTTAATCCTGATTGCCTTCAAAAAAGAAAAAAAAAAGATTCCACTTACATTTTACTTTCTGCTTTTCCTTTTCCTTGCCTCCACTTTACCCCATATACATATCTTGTATGTATGTACATAGCTGTGTGTGCATGTTGTCTCTCCCACTTCTTCCCCCATTTGCTAAGCCCCTTGAGGGCAGGGACTGTGTGTATATGCCTTTCTTTGTGTTCCCAGTGATTGCCACAGTGTCTGGCATGTAGCAAGCCTTTAAGTAACTCTTGTTGACGGTGGGAAAGCCATTTGTACCACTTATCTCCACTTCCTCTCCTCTTACACTCTTTTTAACTTTATGAGACTGTGCTCTCAAACTTACCATTGATATCTTAATTGCCTTTTCTAAGTCTTCATCTGTCTTGTCCTCCAAAGCATTTGACACTATTGATCACCTGACTTGGATCCTCTCTCCTCTCTGGGTTTCTCTCCTTGTTCTGCCTGTCAGACCACTCCTTTTCAGTGTCCTTTTCTAGATCTTCAGTTATGTGATGCCCACTAGCCATGGGTGTGCCCCAGCATGCTGTCCTAGGCTCTCTTTTCTTTAGTCTATGCTGTCTGATCTGGTGATCTCATCAGCTCCCATGCTTTCACTTATCTGTGCACATA
The DNA here is from genome assembly GCF_003287225.1 of Phascolarctos cinereus. Taxonomy (NCBI): domain Eukaryota; kingdom Metazoa; phylum Chordata; class Mammalia; order Diprotodontia; family Phascolarctidae; genus Phascolarctos; species Phascolarctos cinereus. Next base: position 40,303,170 of record NW_027555736.1, read on the forward strand.
ATTCCCAGAGGTATTGATCCAGCCCCTAGATTCTGTGCTGTGTTCCAGTACCACATCACTTCCTGCCTTTTAGAATCTGGAATTTTGTGTCCCTTAGACAGCTGAAGCTCACATGTTCAGAGTGGGTAGAAGTCATTGTCTTTCCCTCCAAACCCACCCTTTCCTGAACTCTTCTTATTGTTGAGGACACTTCCATCCTCTCAGTCACCCAGGTTTACAGTATCAGAGTCATCCTCAATGCCTGACTCTAACTCATTCCCATATATAATAATAGCTAGCATTTATATAGTGTTTTAAGGTTTGCAAAGTACTTTACAGATATCTCATTTTATCCTCATAGCTACCCTGGGAGGCAAGTACTATTATTATCCCCATTTTACAGATGAAGAAAGTGAAGCTGACGGAGGTTAAATGCCAAATCTTGTCATGTCTGCCTACACTATCTCTCTCATATGTCTCCCCTTCATTTACATAGACATTTCAGGCCCTCTTCACCTCTTGCTTAGACTGTTGCCATTGGCTTCTAATTCCTTTCCCTGCCTCACATCTCTTCCTAACCCAGTCCATTAATAAATGATTGTTTCCTTTCTTCCTTCTGTCCTTTCTGTCCTTCCTTCCATTTATCCATCCATCCATCTTCCATCACATGCTAAAATTCTTTTTCTAAACACAAGTCTAAGCATGCCACAATAAACTCTGTCGTTCCCTCTTGTCTTTAGGGTTAACCATAAAATCTTCTGTCTTGCACTTAAATCTCTTAGTAACCTGGACCCTTCCTACCTTTCTAGTCTCCTTACATTTTACTCCTTTCTGTGAACTCTGCAGTCCTGTTAGTCACACACAGTGCTTCATCTCCCGTCTCTTTGCCTTTACTTGAAATGCTCTCCCTTCTCCCTTCTGCCTCTTAGTTCTCCTGACTTTTCCTTTAAGACTCACCTCTGATCCCACTTTCTTCAGGAACAGTTAGGTGGCCCAGTGGATAGAGCACTGGACCTAGAGCTGGGCCAGTCACTTAATTTCCATTTGCCTCAGTTTTCTTAACTATAAAATGGTAAGAAAAAATAACCTACCTACCTCCCCCAGGGCTGTTGTGAGGATCCTATGAAATAATATAAAGTTTTTAGCACAGTGTCTGGCACATGGAAAGCACTATATAAATATTAGTTATTATTATTAAATGAGGTAATATTTATGAAACTCTTAGCTTAATAAATGCTTGTTTCCTTCTTCTTCTAGTACCACAGCTGCTATTGCTTTCTGTTCTTGAGATTATCTTCCACCTTCTCTCTGTGTATCTCGTACATAACCAATCGAATGTGAGCCTCTTGAGGACAGGGGCTGTTTGCCTTTCTTTGTATTCCCAGTACTCACCACAGTGCCTGGCACATTATGAACATTTAATAAATTCCTGTTGACTTACTAACTATGCTTGTCCCTCACAGAAGTAGAAACAGACCAGTTTATGAGATAAATTACATGTAAACAAAGTATGGCCTACAATAATCAGACAGTTATACATATAACTCTGGGGGACTTTGAAAATGTGAGACCAGGTTTGGTTGGGTATACAGAAACTCCACACAACAAACTTTCAAAGCAACTGGCAGATCTACTAATTGGCCTCTTCTCCATTGTTGAGGCAATATGTCTAATGGGCTGCCATCGCCAGTTCACTTTGTCCATGGGCATTTATCCTGGGCTACCCTGTTCCCTACTCCGTTGTTCACAGTAGCCTTGTACCTACTAGATACGTGCTCACTGCCTCCATTTCTCTCCTCCCCCACTCCCACCCCCAGACCTGGCATGGTCAAGGACAGTAGGAATTATGTTGGGGCCATTTTTGGTGCTGGTATGATGAGGAAGATGCAGTGATGCATGAAAAAGGAGAAGGGTTAGCAGGTACTTCACATCATTCATGCCTCTGAATTGTTGAAGGACTTCTCTTGCCTCATCATTTCTGGGGCTATTGATGAGGACAGCAGTGGTATAAATGGTTCTCTAGCTGAAGAAGGCTTTGGGTGGCAGTTGGGATTAGAGAACTAATCAACACATGACCAGGCTTACTCCTGACATGAACCTGGGTGTGCAAGTTATCAGCATTCTTATTTCTTGTCTAGCCCAACCCTTCCCCTCTATTCTAACTCTTGGACCCTAAACTTTGTGCTTCTCATCAGCCCCCCTCTTGGATCTTCTTATAATACATGATTTTGACCCTTATTCCATCCCTGATTTCACTCCCCTCAGTCTGGTCCTTGCCAACTAATCTTCTAGTCAGCCAATTTTTGGTATTCATATTTTACCCTCTGTCCCTGAACTAATGTCTACATGGGATATTAAATCACTATCCTGCTTCCATGACTGAAAAGAGTTCAGATTGAACCCTGGACCTTCATCTCCTGTGGTGATTTTTACCTGGCCTTGATGGGTTTGGAATAGGTGACTTTGAAGGCCTTTTCCTGCTCTATCGTCCCATGAACTGTATAGCTACTGAACCCCTTTATAATTAATGTAACACATTATATCTTCTTTCAAACAGTTTTATAGCTGTGGAAGCTATTAGGAAACACCCGCTAAAGTTCTTATTTTCAAAATATCAAATTACTTAGAATTTTTATAACTTATCTAGATGAAGTACTAAGGCCTCTTTTTTATTTCATGTGGGATAGATTTAGTGTGTGCAGTTATTCTTCTCTGGGTTAATTCTGTATAACTGTAAGTGGGGAATTAATTTCTGCTTAGGATTTTGGGGGAAGCTAATGAGAGTGTTCTGTGACCTTCATGGGTGGGGAGATTTTAAAGGGCCTGTAATGTGAAAGGCCACTAGTGTGTTGTAGAGCAGGGGGCTCCAAAGTGGGGCGCAGGCAGAAAGTACTGAAACTTGGATATCTATTTTTATTTAAAAATAACAGAATCAAGGTCTCCTAACATAGCGCAAATGTTCTGTTACTGGCATATGCACACATGTAAAATAGTCACAGGTCACACGTAATATGGAAGATTACCTGACAGAAGGCTAGGAGGGAGTTCCACAGGGCAGGGGGCCCTCCTTCATTCACTTTTAGCTTTTTGTATTGCGTTGTAGTTTACATGTTCCTGATTAAACAGATTCTGTCACATACGTTCAGCTAATCTAAACCTCATAAGCAGACAGAGTAGTTTACAGCCTCCTTGCTGTTCCTCAAACAAGACTCCATCTGTAGGCTCCAGGCATTTTCTCCGACTGCTCACCACCATGTCTAGAACGTGTCCCTTGCCCCATCCGTCTCCCCCCAGCTCTGCCTTCTGGCTTTCCTGGCTTCCTTCAAGGCCCAGCTGAAATCTCACCTTCTTTGGGCAGCCTTTCTTACCCATCTTAGTACTAGTCCTTCTCTCTGTCGACTTTCCAATTCAGTGGCTTATTTGTACAAAGTTGTTTGTGTGTTGTTTCCCCCATTAAACTGTGAGCTCTTTGGGGGCCTTGCTTTGTACCCCCAGCACTTAGCACAGTACATGGTACATAATAGGTGCTTAATAAATGTTTATCAATGGACTAATGATATCAGTAATGCAAACATAAGCAACCAACCAACCAAGGCAGGGCTGACTGATACTCGAATCCTAATGCAATTATGAAGTCAAAAACTGATCTAATTAGAGCTGAGAAGTCAAAACTATCTAGACTATTTCTTGAAATACCAATTTACATCCAGTATGCCTAGTGATGAATCTCACCCTACTGTGTTGTGTTATGAGATATTAATTAGTGACAGTATAAAACCAAAATTGTCAGGGCATCCGAAAACCAAGCTTTTGTTGCCAACAGTGATGTAAGAATATCATATTTGCACACTTTCACAACTTTGAAACAGAATCCTTTGACCATCATTATAAAAATTTTCCAAATTTCAAGGAATTTTGAACCCATTTGTTAAAAAATATGAACGTGTAATACCTTGCAGTTAGTTTTCAAGAGTAATGGGTTGTCATAAAGGAAAATGGAAATTTTCTAGTCACATTTCAGTAAAAACCTTTACATAATCTGTGGATTGTATTGAGAAATGAGTGTTATGATTTAGTAATTAAATTTAGCCAGAAATACAGTTCTCCCATTTGGAGCTGTGTGTCTTTTGGCAAACTATCTTTTTCAGTATACTGGCCGTTAAAATCAAGAATTGAAATAGAATGAGCCTAGACCCTTCCCTTTAAATTGCTGTTTCACAGAGTGTTCAGCCAAAGTTTTTAAAAATAATCAAACTGATCAAATTGCATTGCTCTCACTAAAATATCATTTGGTAATGGTAATAATTCTGAGCAAAAACAGAATGCTTTTTGAAACTTGTTATTTTATCTTTATCTCAGCCTTTTAAAATTTTTGTGTGTTTTATAATGAAGATGGTGATGTATTATAAATTTAGTATATCAGACAATACGTTAACATACTTTGAGGATGTTCAAGTGTTTTTTACTGTTAGGGGATTTTGATCAAAAAAGTTTGGAGACCATTGGCATGTAGAATGAGGACCTGCCTCAGAGTTGGTATAATTCAACTAAACACACATCAAGCATGTAGTATGTGCCAGGTACCATACCAAGTTCTAGAAAAACAAAACGGCCCCCATCCCCAGTGATCTTAGTTTATTGGAAAGAAACAACAGATGCATGGAAAATTAAATACAAAATATGTATAGAATAATGTAGTGGAGAAAGGTTGATCAGTACAGGCTTCTTATGGGAAGCAGGTAGCATATGAGTGTACCCAAATGACGAGGGCCATGGCAAGGCAGAGGCCAGGAGCATGTGTGTTCCAGGCGAGATCATGGCACAGAACTGGGTGATGGAATCTCCTCTGTGAGGAAAAGTAAAGACAACCAATTGGGAGTGGGGGACTGATGTGCTGGAAATCTGAAGAGACGGTCTGGAACCAGACTGTGAAGGGCTTTAAAAGCCAAACCAAGGACTTTGTATCATATCCTCCAACAGGGAGTGTTCAGACCTGTCCTGTAGGGATCTCAATGGGGTAGTTGTGTAGAGGATAGATTAGAGAGGAGAGGGACTAGATGACGAGAAAATGAATTAGGAAGCCACAGAAATAGTTTAGGCCAGAGACGATGGAGGGGCCTGGCCTAGGGTGGTGGCAGTGTGAATGAGGAGAAGATGACAGTTGGGAAGTATTATGGACTTGGCAACTAATTCGATATGAAAGGAGAAGAAAGATGATTCCTTTTTCCTTGTTAGGTTTGTACCTCTCCACATGGTTTTACAAATTTATCAGTTGCTAAACTTATTTACCTATTTGTAAAAAAAAAAAATGAGGATAATATCTGCACTACCCTCATAGAATCAGGCATTTTTGAGGAAGAAGGATCTTCATCTGCCATTGAGTTTTCACTCATTGTGAAAAGTAATTCCCCCTATAACTTAATCAGCCTGCTCACTAGTGTTCGTTCAGGCCATGCTTGAAGACCTTGAAGGAGAGTGAAACCCCTATGCCCAGGAACAAGCCATTTCATAGCCTGTGTCAGGTCCTGCTTCTGATGTATGTGGGCTCTGGAACTGTGAGTCTCTCAGTGAGCTGGGCAGCTGTGTTAAGACTGGCATGAGTGTTGCGGAATCATTGATGATCTGCTTTGTCATTTCTCAACACCAGTGAAATCATACGTCTGAACCAAAAAAAGTATTAAGAACCTTTGTTTCAATTCAACTGATCAGGTACTGGGTGGGTAATTAATATGCCTTTTATCCATTGTCTCTTTCCCCAGATAATAAATGTGTAGGTAATGAGAAATGAGTTTTTCTTTGCTAATCAACTTATTTTAATTTCTTCATAATTTTGAGGGCTAGAATTAGAAACACAATGGAACTTCACACAGAATTTAATTTAGCAAACAGTGGATTACATCTTGGATTTTCTTACAACTTATTCAGTAATCCTACCAGCTGATAAGTGGAACTCAAAGCAATATAGTCCTATATAAGGTAGTACCATAGACCCTAAATACTGAGACTTAAACCAAATGAACTATTATGCTGATTCAAGTTGAAGTTTGAGAGTATTTTAATCAGTAAATTTCCTATTAAGTGATTTCACAAAATACTAGTTAACTTCGTGCACCTTTGAACCAAACAAAATTTTGATGTAGAGCCTACATATATATATATATATATATATATATATATATATATATATATATATACACACACACACACATATATATATACATATATATATATACACATATATATACATACATATAATACTACCCTTACTTATCCAGAGGTTAGAGTTCCCATAATTCTCAAACATCTGGAACGTAATCTAAAAATCTATAAATAAGCCAAAAAGGTCTCTCTGAGTACTGAAATAGCTAAATCCAGGGTAAATCATAGGAGTAAAAAAGTTCTGAACTTGGAGTCAGGAAACCTGGTTTTGAGTTCCCCCAACTATTCTTAGTAATTCATGTGCCCTTGAGCAGCAGGTCATGAATCTTTTTGAGCCAGCTTCATCATCTGTGAAGTATAGAGAAGACTACATCTACTACTCATCCCCCAGTATTGTCTTGAGGAAAGTGCTTTATACACTGTGAAACAGGATACAGATACATTTGTTGTTGTGGGAGAGATGAGAGAACCTTATGGCTTTCTTTACACATGGTTTTAAGGTTGGCAGTCTAGTTTTTCAAAAAGGGGCAAGGGAGTGTTGCCATAATACCTCATGTAAAAGAGGTAGGCAGTGTGAAAATAAAGAAAATATAAAGAGTTGGGGCAGCTAGGTGGTGCAGTGAACAGAGCGCTGGCCTTGGAGTCAGGAGGACCCGAGTTCAAATCCAACCTCAGATACTTAACACAACTAGCTGTGTGACCCTGGGCAAGTCACTTAACCCCGATTGCCTCACCAAAAAAAAAAAAGAAGAAAATACAAAGAGCTGTTTAAAATGTTGCCCATAGATAATGCTATAAATAAAATTGCTTTTTATCCTGTTTTGTAAATGGCATTGAATTATTTTTAACCCATTGTGGCTTCTCTCCTTTTAAGGCATTCCTGTCTGTCAGCAACATTTAATTTGGAATAACATGGAGCTTGAAGATGAATGTTGCTTGAATGATTATAAGTGAGTACACGTTTTTAAAAATTCTGATATTGAAGAGTAATCACACTGACACTAGTTTGTTTTTTGTTTCTACTGCTTTAATAATGCTCCCCTTCCCTGCCCCTCACATTTTTGCAGAGGTTTACAGCTCCTCTAGGCATCAGATCCAGATTTCTCACCCTAAGGTTCAAGTCCTTTTCTTCAAATACATCTCCTTTTACTTCTGTATTCAGTCTGCATTTCACTTTTTTAAAAATAGTATTTTATTTCTTTCAGTGACATGTAAAGATAATTTTTAACATTTTTTTTAAAAATTTGAGTTCTAAGTTTTCCCCGTCCCCAAAAGAAGGTAAGCAATTTGATATGTTATATATGTTGCAATCATTTGCATTTCATTTTTGTAAAACTATTTAGCCACTCTTTTTGCTAGTTCATCCTACCTTTATAACCATGCATTCCTTCTGAATTTCTTTATCTGTAGAATAAGGGGATTGGAGTGGGTTGTGTATGAGGTCTCTTGCACCTCTAAATCTGTGATCCTTTTTTTTTTCTAGAAATTTGTCTGTAATGATTTCTTGCACACAGGTAGCCAAATTATTTCCCTTTCATTGTAGTCAAAAGATAATTCCATAAAACCTTTCAGTCTTCAGCACTTAATGCTATTTCAAAGAAAAGACTCCCATTGGCTTTCTCCCTGCCAAAGCACTAACAATTGGTAAATAATACATATACTTAAAAGTCTGCATAGTGTAGTGGCTCTCGGTGTCAGTAAGATTGGCAGTCAGGTCCTGTCTCTTACATGCATTGGCTGTGACCCTGGCTACATCCCCCAACCTTTCAGTCACCCAGCTTATTCTCTAAGACCCTTAAGTTGCAGAGCTGATACTGACTGGCTTGCATTGATAGAGGAAGCTCCCTCATCAGGAGTTCCTATGCCATATGAAATTCCTGGTCCAGCACAAATAAATATGAAAGACTTATAAAAATAATATTTGAGTTTTGATGTTCAAGCAGTTGGATACACATCCTTTTATTTTTCCACCTTGAAACATATTAGTTCAAATTTCTTGAAGATAGGTCCTATGTCCAGCCAGCCAGCATGATATTATGTGTATTTTGAGCACTGAATACACTTTGGTGATATGTTCTTATGTTTTTTATCCCACAGCATTTCAGAAGGTTGTACCTTAAAACTGGTATTAGCTATGCGCGGTGGACCAATAAATACTAGAAGAGGTAGGCACAGAAAGTAAAACAATTTGAATATGAATTTTAAAAAATGTTTATTTTCACAGAATTTCAGCTTGGACACGATCTGAATCTTTGTTTTTTTAATTAATTAATTAGTTTTTAGTGATCTGAGAGTCTTTCTAGTATAACTTGCACATGAACAAGATTCCCTTGAGTCATGCTCTGCCAGTGACCATCCAGCCCTTGACAAGTTCTTCATGAAGAGTTCTAGTAAGGGGGAGCCCCCTGCCTCCCAAGGAATCTCACCCCACTCCATTTTGGGCATGATGCTTGAGTCTGCCTCTTTGTATCTTCCACCCATCGGTCCTAGTTTTGACCTCTGGAGTCAAACAGAACAAGTCTTATTCCCCTTTCTTATGACAGACCCTTGACTGTAACAAGGAAGTTAGAAAAATTGGAAGTTGCAGGGAGGAGAGAGAATTAGTTGTGTTTTAGACAAGCTGAGTTGAAGTTATACATGGTGCATCTAGTTCAAGGTACCTAATAAGAGGTTAGAGATGTAAGACAGAAGTCAGGAAAGAGGTTTTCTGCGTGTGTGTGTGTGTGTGTGTGTGTGTGTGTATATGTACATATATATGCATATTTATGTCATACATACAGACAAATAACAGCTAGAATTGAGTTACTGGGCCTGGCGTCAGAAAGAGCCGAGTTCTATCTTCAGTCGTTTTCTTGTTGTGTGACCCTGTGTCAGTCACTTAACTGTTGTTTCCCTCAGTTTCCTCAACTGTAAAATGGAGATAATAATATTTGCACCTACTTCCCAGGGTCATTGTCAGGATCCAATGAGATCATAATTGTAAAGTGATTGGCACAGTGTGGGTAGTAAATGTTTGCTTCCTATGTATCTTGTTTCTAGGGGGTTGTTTACATTTTGTCTCCCCTCATGAATGTATAAGCTGCTTGAGATCAGCTTTTTGCCTTTGACTGGTTTTTGTCTTTTGTGTATTGATGGCACTTAGCACAATGCCTGACACATAGTAAGCACTCAGTAAGTGCTTGTTGACTTGTTAGCTCTTGCCTTCAGTTTCCTTATCTTTAAAATGGGGGATTTTACTGGTTGACTTCTACAGTTCCTTCCAGCTCTCAATCTCTTACCCTTGAACATGTTCAGAATTATTGTCCTGTATTAAGGCAAGAACAGAAAGTACTGTTTGAAACATGAAACTTTTATGCATATTCCTTACAGCTTCCTGTGACTTAAGGATAAGTGTTTCAGCAAGCAGTTAGAGATTATGCATATGGAATATTTTTTGTGATTCTGAGTAAAAACGTGAATCTTCCACATAAACTGAATCAGAGCTTAATCCAGCCATACTTCAGTGTAAACCTGGCTGAGTGTACAAGTTGTGCATAGATACAGGAATTCTCCTTGATAAGCACTGAATCTTTGTACCAGTAAAAGATTACAGTTAAGAAATACCATTTTTATTCTTGAATTCATCTTTGGTTTGAGTACACATATGTTTCTCTTCTTTGAATTCTGTTTATGGTTAAAATAGTTCTCTACTATTTCACTCATTCATTCTCTTAAAGAGTTTTCTTAAACAATTTTCATTTTAAACTTAGGCCAGTTAGCAGGAAAATTTCCCCCCCAAACCTTGATTTCTACTTGAGCGCACACTAAGATTTCATTTCCTGTATGCATTGCTACTTCCACTGAAGTACCCCCTTGTGCCTGGAGATGCCCCTGGGTTCTGGAAGTCTGAGCCATCAGACTTCCTGCTTGGGCAGGCCCTACCAAGCTGGAAAAGCTGTCTCTGTTATCTGAGCACCAGCCTGGCTACATGTGAAGATGCTCAACAACGGGTTGACTACAAGGTGAGGAATTTTTCAGTCATAGCAACTCTGCTAGAGCAGTGATGACGTGCTCTGGTGGAAGCAGTATCCACTAATAAAATGAGAGAGCTCTGAGGTAATGCTCACCTTCTCTAAAGTCCCCCCTCTAGTGGCTCATTACAGAGTAGAGGTGACCCCAGATTCCAAAATGGTAGGCCATTGGACTGTATCTCTGGAACAAATTGTTGTAATGGGATTGATTATTGTATAACTAAGTATGGAAAGGCTTCTGCCAGATGGGTCAGAAGGGGGAGGGTTAGGGGGAGGGTTGTGGTGTTTGGTTGGTTGGTTTGCTTTTGTCACAATAAAATGATTAAATTATGTCCTTGAAAGATCAAAGTGAGAGGCATATATGCTAAATAAGATGATTTGTTTTTCAGAAAGTTTTATTCATGCCCTTTGCTTTTCATGTTATTGTTTCCTGCTGTCTGTCCCACCCAAATAAAAATCACCCTTGTAACAAATAAAAATATTTTTCCGTTAAAGCAATAAATGGATTTATGGGATACATACCAACTCAAAAATACATGTAGTATCTTTAAAAGATAATTATCTCTTCAATTACTGTACATTTGAAAGATTGCAACCAAAAGTCCATCCTGTTGGTTAATGGTGATGTTATCCATAGATGATGCTGAACCTAAACACTTGAATTTCTTAAAACAATTATTTTATCTGTCACAGTTTATTTGTTGTGTGAATATTGTATTTGATGGGATTTTTTCCACCATGTGCCTATAAGGCACATGGGCCCCTTCAGAGAGTTGGACAAGGAGTCTCAAAATGTATATGCTTATACTTTTTTGTTATTTTTTGGTTAGGTTTGGGTTTTTTGGAGACAATTGGGGTTAAATGACTTTCCCAGGGTCACAAAGCTGTTAGGTGTCTGAGGTTGGGTTTGAACTCAGGTCCTCCTGACTTCAGGTCTGGTGCTCTACTGACTGTACCACCTATCTGCCCTGTTTGCTTATTTAAAGAATTTAAAATAAAAGGATTTTTATTATTAGATTTTTCAGAGTATAAAATCTTCTTGCCAGCATTTGATTTTTTTTATATACATAGACTACCAGTAGAGCTACATGTAAATTAGGCTTATGACAATAACTGTTATCCATGGTCCTAGAAGCCTATGAGGGTTGCTGTCCAGGTGCTAGAAATTCAACATACTTGTAATGTCCACATACGTATCCCTGTATCTCTTTTAATGTTGCCTATGTGATCAGTCTCAGTCCCCTGTAGCCTTCTGTGGAGATTTCATCAGCATTGCAAATCTTAATAGAATGGCTTCTAGATAGAAGAACCTTCTAAGAGGATAATAATAGCTAGCAAGGATAATAACATCTTGTTGCTAACGTTACATATGAGTTCTCAAAGGGATCACGTGTGTAGGAAGTTATGGTGACCCCATTGACTAACCAGAATGTATTCAGCCTTGCATGCATGAATCCTTACTTGTCCTGTGCCTTTTGAGGTTTTTGTGCCATTGCTGTATTGCACTATGTGAATCCATTTGTCTTCTCTCTTTATTAAGGCTGGGGAAGCAGCTTCTAAGGAGGCCAGTAGTGCCAAGTGGCTGTATGTTAATTAATCCCATGTATGAGAATTAGACTTCTGATGTTAGAATTAGAGTAATCTCCAGGAAAAGGAATAGAGCACAGCAGCATCTTTAGAAATTGTGTTGATTCTTTCGAAATGAAATCAAAGCCACCCAGGTGAAATTTGGTCATTGAACACTTTCTGCCACAACATAAGAGTCGGAGTTACAACACTGGTCCTTTTGCATCATGATGCACAAAATATCCATGGTAGTGATGTGCTTTGGAGGAGCATCTTTCCAGGATCCTCACATGAAATCCCAAACCCTGGAATTTTAAGCTGGAAAGCCTTTAGACTATAAATAAAAGCTCTCCGCAGTTCTATTGCAAATCTAGCTTTTAGGTTATAGAATTCATAGAAATAATCTGTTATAAGACTTGGGGAGGGCAGTACAGCCCGTGACTTCTCTTAACTCGTTTGAAACCACCAATGGCTGAAGACCTTGGGAACAGATTCCCTTTGTTTTGCTCTGGTGTTGAGAGAATCTTTAAGACTGCCCTACACCAAAAGCAAACCCTGATAAACATCCCTTTGTACAACTTGTGGTAGCCTCCATCCCCTTCCTGTGGCCCCTTCACAGCCAATCTCTGTTTTGCATCATTCATCCAAAGGCCTTATATTCACTATTTACTAGGACATTGGATACTCTCTGAAAATACTTTGAAGAACTAGGATATTGACTGATTATTACATTTCAGCTTCATTTGCATTAAACAGGACCCTAATATGATTAATGCATCTTCTCATTTGTATCACTTTCTGCCAGGCTCTCTAAGAAAGTAAGCCCAAGTTGTGGATTCATTGCTTCTTTTAATTCCATATATATGCATCCTAATATAATGTACATGGTATGTTACTTGTTGCTTTTTACTGACTGGAGTTTACTTCCAGTGACAGTAACAGAGAAGGGGCAAGATGGTTATTAAAATTATCATCTGTACTGACTTGTCAGGCACTCTATAGTAAATAGACACTGCACTGACATAAACTTGTGTCTGAAGATGCTACCAATGGAACCTGAGAACTAGAAATTATAACTTTATGTTTCTAATTGTGAATTGTAGAGGACATTATTTGAAGGTCCCAAATGCCATAAACTTGCTTAGAGATATGTAGTAAGTACAAAAACTCATTATTTCAGTAGAGCTTCTTATCAGGTCCTGCAAGTGTATTGAGATGCTTTAAACCAAAGAGAAATTGAGAGCCTGTTTATCATTCTTTTTCCCCCTTGTAGTTCCAATGGAAGACCCTCTTAGGGAAATGGCTGAATACACGGACTCCAGTCGTGATGAGGTCTGGGAGAAGGCCTCATGCAACAAACAAGTAACCTTTTTGGTGTACCGAGAAGGAGATCAGTTGAATTTCTTCCGTGTAGTAGATAGGGGAGATGGCACTTTAACACCATTATCTGAATCCTTAAGGTAAAATGAGCTTGGAACCCTCTGCCTGCTTCAGAAAGGGGAAAGTTAGTAGAACATTAAGTTTATGATAAATCTTTTAAGTTTACCAAAATTTGTCCAGATAATTTCATTATATGGATAGATATTTTTGTTTGCTTTTGCCTAAGGGATAAAATTGCTTAAGAAATTCTAGACATATTGTCAGCTTGTTAATTCGCGTTATGTTATTGTTGGTGCTGGCCTCTTTAATCTGAAGGTTTATAATGGGCCCTTTGAAGGGTGCTTGAAAACCTAACCTGGAAATGGCTTTATTAAGTTTGATTCTTCTTCTTCTACCCCCTTATAAAAACTATGGAAAGGTTGCATTTTTAAATAATTCATATATGTTTTGGATCAGAGCATGTTACACTGACATGTAATTGTTCAGTAAAAGCTAAATTCAGCATACTTCACAAAGAAAGAATTTCCTTTTCACTGGTCTTATAAAGGGGCTCTTTTATGAACAACATATATTAAGTACCCAATAAATACTCAGTGACCAGTTGATTTCTATAACAAAAAACCTTCACTGCCCAGAAGAGGTAAGACATTTGTAGCAGAACGATATTATGGAAAGAGGCCTAGTCTTGGAGTTAGAGTGCTGGGTTCAAATCCCAGCCCTAACACTTTCCCGTGTGATCAAAAGAAAATGAATTAACCTTTTGTGCCTCTGTTTCCTTAACCATAAAGTAGAATCAATAATACACTGTCTTCCTTAAAAGACTATTGTAAAGAAAGCTCGTTGGAAAACAGAATTCTGAGAAGTTACTATCTTGGTTAGGTGTCAGTGTAAAATAAACTCTGTGGTTCATAGGGTTGAGAGTTAGAGTGGACCTTTAAGATCATCTGCCCCAAGCTTTTATCGATGCTTCCCTTGACAAGGCTCAGAGGGGTAACATGTTTTGCCCAAGGTGGTTATCCATCTATTATTTGGAAGAACCAGAATTCCAAGGATAAAACCTTGTAGTGTCAAACTTAATTGTTGAAGCCTTTTCAGAATTAGTGTATGTTATTTCTTCAGCCGTTCCAGTGTGTGGAACATAAGTGAATCTTTCTTTGATGATTTGAGGACCTTGTGTTTCTAGGATACAAGTATGAACATTAGTTATCTTCATGGTGTGTGTAAGTGTGAAAGAAGTTGGGGTGAATGTGTTCTGGCCACAGGGTGTACAAGAAGTGCATGTAACAGTGTAGAAGGTAGTATGTTAGACAGTGGAGAAGATGTGTTTTCACAGATGGCTGAAAAATGAAATAGACTGTAAATACACAGAAGGACATGAAGAAGGTGCTCTGAGAGTTATTAGGAGGCCAGGATCAATCCCAGTTAGGGTGGCCAGGGAAGGTTTCATGGAGAGGCTGACATTTGAGTTCAGCCTTGAAGAATAGATAAACTTGTATCAGGAGGGAGAAAACCTGGATGTAAGAAAAGTACGAGCAGAAGTTCAAAGATGGGAGCTTACAAAATACATTTGTTTGAGGGAGTCACAAGGAGGCTGTTTTGAACAAAAGGATGTGAGAGTGTGTGCATAAAGTCTGGAAGTGTGAGGTGTGTAGGAACTGTAATGCCAAGCTAATGAATCTTGAATTTTGTTCATGTAACCTTGTGGGGAATGGTGGAAGATATGGTCAGGCTTGGATGTTAGCCAGCTGTTCTGACAGTGGTGTGTAGGATGGCTTAGAGAGACAAAATCCTCACGACAGGGACTTTTGCATTAGTGCAAGATGAGAAGTAATGAGGAAGTTACTGTTTTGTTTTTTTCTTAAGTAAGTCCTGGATATGAGCTTATTTTCTTAACATTTCCCTCCTTAGCTTAAAACTGGAGTTTTCTTCTTGGCATCATTTTGTTTCTCAAAGCTTTCCTCTCCTTCCTTACTCTCCCCAATTAAAATCCCCAAGTGGGTTGAGAGCATCTCAGTTGCTGCATTGACAGGACGAGGGTTGAATAAGCAGCAAGGCTCTGGGGACAGGCTGCAAACCACTTGCAGAGCCTGACCGTTCTCATAGGACACTTGGCAGGGCCTCTGTCTGCAGGGAACCAACGTCACGTGAGAAGGAGAGAGCGCCTGCACCTCTTTATGCAGGCTGTGCAGTCTGACAGTGACTATGGCGGTTTGGGTCTATGTCAGCTCACGTGGACATCTTGACTTGGGCACTGGCATTGCTTTGGCCATCTGCTGGTGGGTGTTGTTGGAAATAAGACTATATATTGTTAATGCACTTAGCCTGGGGATGTCACAAGGCTGATGGTGAACTAGAAAGTTTATTACCTAAAGGCTTTTGAAAATAATTGTGACTAGATTTACTAAACTACTTCGTGTTGAATAAATTCCATCTGTTTAAATGTCAGCCTCCCATTCTGAGTCTTACTGAATCTCCATGAAAGCATGGAAATGATCTTCAGATAAGTCTTTAAAAGCCATGACGGCAAAGTAGCAAGCTGTGATCTGCGGCCTGATCAAGCACAACAGGTCGTACATGGATGCCCAGCCATCTCCTGTTTGTGCTCTATGGGTCAATAATGTGTTTTGTCCATAGTCACTCCTTAAGGCGAGGAAGGCTTAGAAGCTGCATTTCCTTGGAGCGAGCAACTGCATCAGGGAAGTCCCAGAGGTTTTCAAATATTGACATTTCTTAAAATTGCTATTTGCTCTAAAACATTAATGTAAAGTACTATATTCAATCTAAAATGGATAATAATTATGTTAAATTATAGCTGTTTATCACTTTAAAGGAAATTTTACTGTGACCTCATAATGAAACTTAGTGGTGAATCCTGTTTTGAGTAGAGTCATCTACTTTGAATAGCCAGTTTTTTCTCTTGTGGAAATAACTGAATTTTAATATTTAACATTTTTTGTATGTGTTTTTTAATCACCAGTAAGCATTTATCAAGTTTCTGCTATATCAAAGTCACTTTACAAAAGGATTCACCATGATTCCTTGAAACTGTGAGCTCTCCTAATACGCATTAGAATTATTTGATTGACAAAACTTAAATTTATACCACGAAGCCTACAGCCAGAGGGCCAAATTGGGACTGCCACCTATTTTTGTATGGCCTTGAGCTAATAATGTTTTTTTTTTATTTTTAAATACAGTAGAAATTTATTTTAAAACATAAAAGCCATTCCTAGCTCAAAGCGGGCAGTCAGTGTATTTACCCCCAGCTATAAGTAGCTAACCCCTGATTTACACACATCCTATAAATTAAGTCCACCTGTAATCATTAGACTCTTAGTCACCTACAGGTTTTCTTTGTATAACTCCCTTCAGGAAGACATATTCTTTCCTGTGTTTAGGATAGTGGGGATCATATGTGAATGTGAATGCCATCATAGCTACCTGGTCACAGCACAGCTTCCTGTTTGGAGTAGGGGAAATGTGTCATTCTCACCCAGGGTCCATTGACTTCTTTGTGTTTACAAGATGACTTCCCAGAAATGCTGCAGTCCCATAGAGGTTGTGGCCCTGATCTCTTTAATATGCGTCCTTTGGCCTTTTTGAAATTAGTACAGATTAGAGAGCTGCAAGGGGCCTTAGAAGTCATTTAATTCAGTGTCTCAATTCTGTAGATGAGAAGGCAGAATGATGCCCCGAATTAAGAGACTTGCTCAAGGGGCAGAGCCCAGAGGCAGGATTTGAGGCCAGGCCTGAATACGTGCCCAGTGAGTACTTTGTGCTGCCCTTGGTATCTCAGGTATTACCAAACGGAGACAACAGTGTCTATCATCTGGGTCATTTTATTGCTATTCATACAGATTGCATTTTATTACAAATAGCCGCTAGGGAGCATTAACTGTTTTCCACAAACTGGATCAGATTCTGAGGCTTTTCTCTGCTTTGATCTTCTTCTGAAGCCGTAGGATCCTAGTCGAACAGAACTTCGGCTGTGGGTGGTCGGCCTAGGACACAGATGTTTGTGTCAAAGTCAGCTCAACAAGAGCCACTTGTTAAATTTTCATTGGGAGCATTTATACCTCAGAAATCAGCAAATGCTGCAAATCCAAGCTTGAGTTATTGTGTTGTTGATTGTTTGAACTTAGGAAAATAATGGAGAAAATATTAATAATGCAAATTAAGCTTAAAAGTCTGTCCAGGGTACTTTTTCCCCCCAGGAGAGCCAGGGCACCTCTGGACATAGAGGTCCACAGGCATAATTTGGCCATGTTTTGTCATGACAGAGTACCAATAGTAGTAATGTCCTCTCCTCTTCACACAACTTCCTGTGAAGACCACATAAAGAGGCTCCAGCATCTGGTCATATACCTTGCAGAAGGCCAGGGCCATTTCATTAGTGAGAATAGCAGCCATGATCATGATATCTGACTAGCATAGACTGGCCCAGAAAAAGTGGTTCACCACCAAAAGTGGTTGGTGTTGTACTGGGGCGTTGCCATATGCATCAGTTCCGGAGAACAACAATGCAACCCAAAGGTCATGAGCCCCGGGGAACTCCATCGGGCCTATGTCATCTGGTCTGATTATTAAATATTCCTTCTTGCTGCTTGGAAGTGAGAAAGATTTGGGAGGGATGCCACTGTTTTCTTTTCTTTTCTTTTTTTTTTCCTTGCGACTTTGTTTTCTATTCTCATAATTGAACTTACCTTTAATCTTTATCTGATCATTTTACAGGAGTTAACCATTCACCCAAGCAGTTTTTCCTTGTTGTATTATCTTTCTAGAAAGAAGTATTTAAAGATAAGACAGGAGAGAAATATTTGTTGATAGCTTTAAATTGTTCGTGCACTCAATGTGTGTTTTGTATTATAGTTATTTATGAGCATGTCTTGTCTTCCTACTAAACTGTGAGCTCTTAAGGGCAGGGACCACGTATAATTTAATTGGTATGTCTTCCCCTAATGACCAGAACAGTGCTTTGCTTGTGGTAGGAGTTTAATAAATGTTTGATGAATGAAAGAATCTGTGTTCCTGGGTTAGCAGAGCTATCCATCTGCTTCTAAACGAGTTCTTCTACCCTGAAGATATAATGGTTTTCCTATTTGCTATCATTAGATATGAAATAAAATCAAATATGTATTTGCAAATGATATTCCTACAGTTTTTGCCTTTATAACTGTGTAGTTCATACCAGGTTTTCGACTAAGATTGTATTGTTATTCCTTGAATTTTAATACTACTTGACCTTTTTTTCTTCTTCTCCCTCTTCTTTCATTTATAAGAATTGACCCAGATCCACAGAATCAGAAGTATGTAACAAAAAAGGGGAAAGACATAGAAGTAAGAGGAGTCAAAGCACCTTGGTTCAACTCCCTTTTCCTGCTACTCATTACTTGTGTGACCTTGACCGAGTCATTTAATCTGTTGGGGTTTCGATTTCCTCATCTGTAAAATAAAGTGTTTTGATTATGTAATCACAAAAGATTCTTTAATCTACAAAGTCTATGACTCTGAACTGGCAGGAACATCTTAAAAAGTACTTGAAATTTTTATCTGTTCACAACCTAGGAAACACTCATGTTCCAGTCAAATGGATGTTGGTGACTTTGCATTTCTTAGAAAAATCTAGAACTAGATGCTTATCAAAAGGCAGCATGGCATTGTATAGGACCTCTGAATCCCACCTCTGATAGTTATTGGCTCTGTGCTCTAGGCAATTCACTAATTCTGCTTCCTCATATGTAGTCTAATGCATTGATCTTAAACTCTTAAGGTTCCTTCTGGCCTCAAATCTATGGTTTTTGATCCTAAGAGATTAGTGATCTTTATTTTTCCACTTAACATGACTTTACATCACTTAACTTCTCAAGATCTCAATTTCTTCTTCCATTTAATTAAACTATTGGGCTTAGATGCTCTTCATCTCTTCAGACTGAGAAACTTCTGTGATTCTGTTCTGCCTGATTAAGTTTGTCTAAAATTTGTCCCAAATCAGTCACTTTTATTTTTCTGAGAAGGTACTTAATTTGCTGTGTCAAAATGTTAATGATTTCATTACTTAAGTGGAGAAAAAAAAATCTTTAGTTTCTTGGCCATAAGAACCATGTTGAAAGACCATCTGACATTGTGAAAAGAAGGTCCTGTATGAAATGGAAGTGTTGCAAAACTTTCCTGGCCATGTAAATTTAATAATTAGATCTTTCCAGTTCAGTTAGACTGTATGTCCTTTATCTCCGTTCTTTTTGTTGTATTTTCAGATACAGGTTTTTTAAAAATATCATTTGGTAGGCAGAAAAAAATTTCTTTGCTCCTGATTATTTACCAGTGTGTCAAAATAAACTGGTAACATTCCTCTTTTTAAAAGAATTTTATGCTATTCACACCTGCTAAGGATCTCAGAAATCATGCTGTTTCCAAAAGAAGCCAATTTGTGGGAATGTTACTAATATTCTGGCATACTGTAGATTTTCCTGTTGGAGGGATGCAGTTTCCTTCTCCATACACATCTGTACAGTATATACCCATCCCTCCTTTTCTAGGGGCAGCAAAACAGCCTGGATTTCATCAGCAAAGATGAAACTCTTAATAGATTTTGAACTTAAACACAGACTGCTAAATGATGATTAAAAACATCTCCTTTCTGACACCACAGAATGAATCTGAACTACATAGAGGGAAAAATCTTTCCCCACCCCCTTCCCGGATATAGCTGAAACGAAAATGAGGTACATGCTACAAGCCCTGTGCCTTTATTGAAATACACAAAAGTGACAAAGTGGAGCCTTAAAGACCATTGTCTAGTTCATCCTTGATCAAGCCCACTTAGCCTGCAGGAGCCTTGGAATAGTTAAAGGGTACAGTACCAAATAAGCAGTAACAGCCATGATTCAGAAAGCCATTCTAGTCAGAAAGAACTGCTGAGATCACTTCCTTCCAAATTGAAAGCCGTATCACCTCCACTTCCTGGAAGTGAGTGATTCAACCATTTCATGCCCCTTTCTCATTTTCCTACCACTTCTACATATGTACTAATAGGGCAGTCCTCTTTCCTCTCATCTTCTCTGGGAAATTAATGAACACATCCTCTTTAGAGGTGGCATTATCACTTTGACTAAATGGAAATAAGGGAAGTGGACCGCCCAGTTTACCTCCCTTGGGTAGAAGTGAATGCTTCAAAAATATTGCCAAATGTGCCTTTAGTGGCCAATGACCACTATCCTAGTATATTCAGCCATACATGGTAATGCAATTTGCATTTGCAAACTTTTCTTGCACAGATGTGTACTCTTAAGTAGTCCTTCTAAACAAGAAAAGCATTCAAACTTGATGCCTACTCAGTTCCATTCTGGTATATTTAAAATTGAGCTATTCCTTATAAATTTGAACTCTCATATCTCTTTGTAAGTTTCCTTGTTAAACCAAACTTTATGGATTTTCCTCTTCTTTTCTCTATCCTCAGTACTGAAAAATCCAAATGGAGTTTCCCTCAGTTTAATAGTTAAATTGGGCTTGGAAGCAAACTTCTGCACAGTGAGTTTTAACCAAAGTGAAGTTTTTGGAAAGTTACAGATGAGGATTATGATGATTTTTCTTTCAAAGCTTATGCAAAACCATGACAGTCATCATCATGGGCACTCATACTATTGTTGCAAACAGTACAGTCGCCATACCTTAGTAAACAAGATGGTGTCTTTATGAGCTGTTATGCACTCCCCCGAACCACCAATAAATAAAATCACTTGGTGGTCAGCCTTCATTGGATGAGCCTTTCTCAACTTAGCTGGTCCTTAAATTATTTAGACATGTTCTGTTGCCATGTCCATACTCTAAAGCCTTTCTATCTTGACAGAATGGGCCAAAGTTTACAGTCTGATGGCATAGCATAATAAGGCATTGGAGTAATACTTTATTCCATACTCTATTTTCAGAGATCGTATCATTTAATTTGTTCTTAGAGTCAGTATGTGACAATATTTCAGATTAGTCTTAGTCCCTTATGGTTTACAAGCACTTTTCCTTAACAATCCTGTGAGGAAGGTCCATGTATTGTCCTTATTTTACAGATGAGGAGAATGGTGATCAGAGAGGTCAAGTGACTTGGCCATGGTCACACAACTTGTAAGTATTTGGGTCAGAACTCAAACCCAGGTCTTCAGATTCTTTGAATCTAGTGCTCTTTCCTCTGTTGAATACTCTCCCTCCATCAAAGCATTAAAAAAAAAAGTTTCACATTATTCAAGTTATGAATTTGCTAGGGTTGAGTTTTTTCATGCTCTAAGATCCTGGGTATTATGGGTGGTTGGTTACATATCCAAGTAACACTTAGGAAAGCCTTAAATTGTCCATCTTTTTGTTTTTTGTTTTGTTTTATTCTTAAAGAGCAAAAATAGAATGTCATATCCATACGGGTGTGTCAGTTCCTGTATTGTTTGAACCCCCTTAGGATGGATAGAAATTTGGACTTCCCTTCTATACCATTGTCTGGTTAATGGAAAACTGATCAGCCTGTGGTCTGGGTTACACAATTAACAGCTTTGGCCATACCAGCAGGAGACCCTTGTGGATTTGCCTCTATGGGAATACTATAGTGAGTGCAAAAAAAAAAAAATCACGGAGTGTAACAGAGTCCCAGAAGCTCCATTAACACTATATTTTTAGTGTCTCCACTTCATGGTCTCTATACTCATTTTAATTTTTTTTCTGTTCCCAAAACTTGCTTTTAAAAATATTCCTTTTGTTTACACAGTGGTGACAGATGATTTTATCACTATCTGTAGTTACAAGTGTGCATTGGATAACAGGATGGTTTTGTTTTTATTTTTGCAGTGGTGGTTCTGTTTATAATTTATATACAGATGATGATGAAGAAATTGAGCCTTCTCCCTCTGGGCAACAGATAATTGAAAATTCTATCACTATGAATAAAATGAAGCTACTGAAGGCAAAAATGGAGACCATGAACCTCAGTAAAAAGGTGAAGCAGTCACCACATGACCAGGCTTTTCCATTGTTTACCACAGCAAAATTTAAAAGACACATCCTATTGTTTATATTCTTTTGTATATTTTTATTTATGTTTATATTATACATATACATTTATTTATATATAATTGTTTTATATTATTGGCTTTGGTCATTTATTAAAATATCAAAAGTAATATGTTTGTAAACAGTGCTATTTTAATGTCAATATATGCTATATTTGTCATTTAAGTTATTTAATGATTTGCATGTGTGTATGTGGGTTATAGAATTATGTCTCTAAATCTAGCCCAGACCTGCAATTTTTTTTTCTTAAGTGCCTTCCTAAAACACATTTGTAATGGATTTAAATCCTACATTTTAAATGGGATGCTTACTTTCCTCTGCCTAGGGCTACTTTGCCCTACCCTCTTTCCTTCCTGTTTGTACCAGGCTGGTCTCTAGGATCCTGTTTACGAGAATAAGGTGAGAACAGAAAGACTCTCATATTCTTTGTGCTTCCCTCTCTGAGGATCCCTAAATTTTAAGACCTCCAACTTGGAACTAGACAAAGCTGTTTGCCCCCAACTCCCATATTGATATCTTTGAAGCTATCATAGCACTCTCTGTCAGGTAGAAAATCTCAGCAACATGAGGAAGTGGCTTTTTCTCCAAAGAGAATAGTAAGGTACTTAACATGGCTACAGTAGATCTTTCTCTGTATCTAATGTGACCACATTTTTAGGAAAAACAAGAGTCAAGATCTTTAAGCCTCTCCATGTGACTCAGTAGAGTACCTGATGAATTGGCCTCTTAGAGGTCACCTAATTCATCCCTTAGCCAATCCAAGGATGATTTTTAGGCACTTGAAATAGGTAAGATGATTATCTCACCCAGTCCATCTACTTCCTATCAATCAAAACAGCATCAAAATGGTTTAAAAGAAAAATGCCATTTTCTCTACAAATTTTTAAAATAAGAGATTCCATTGTCTTTGTGATATAATCCAAACTGCAGTAGGTTAGAATATTAATATCTTTAAACGTTAATTTGAGGGATCAGCTGATACAAGCTGATAAGGCACTTCTTTCTTGAATTATTCTTGCTAACTGGACAGAGATAATAACCATGCATGTACAGATATTATAATTTGAATCTTTTCTTGTAGCCTAAGAAAACTGTCAAGATAAAACCTCGTCCACCTATGGCTCCTCGACCTTCAAGTGGTTCAATGGCAGCTGCTCGTCACAGATTGTTCAGAGTACTCCCCCACATTGGACAGTCTTGTCTGCCTCCACCTGGGAATTCCTATCCTTCTGAGCCTTCCCAGAATGCACTTTCAGCCTTGGCTACTTTGGCCACTACCAGTAGACCTATACCATCTATCACTACTGATTTCCTTAAGGAAGATAATAATTGGGAGAGCACCACACTCTCCCAGTCAATCAGCAGCATTAAACTACCAGCCAAAGTATCTCATGTTGAATTAGAAAGCACCAAACAGTCCATCCCTGATGCTGTCCTTCCTCTTGTGTCATCTCTGTCCACACAGACAGAAATGTTTTCAGAACATTTAATATCTAAAACAGAGGAAGACACTATCATATTTCCAAATATGGAGTTGTGTGCCACTGAAGAATCTCTTTTACCTGAAATGGATGTGTCTGCTTTGTTAGCAGAAGGAAATGTGGTGGAACAATACAGTGATCTGGATAGCACAGAGAAGGTAAACCACGACCTTGTACTGACCGATGGGGATAAAGATATTAAAACTGCAGAGCAGCATCATAAGCCTGTTGCAAGAATGTTGAACTCTGAGACCATGGAAACTTCGATTCTGAACCCTCGTGAATTAAGCCCACAGAAGAACAGGCTTTTGTCACCTCTTCAGTATTCTGCACCAATAACACATCACAGTTCTCTAGTGAAACCACAGAGACAGTCCAGATGTTTTGAGACTGGTAGCCTCAGGTCCCCTGCCTCACAAAATGTGTTTCGATCGTTGGATGTCCGAAATATAGCTGATCCTTCCTTTCCTAGGACTACTAGATTTCATGGTGTTAAAGTTGACTCACCTGGTAAAAGATCCGATATTATTTCCAAAGGCGAGGCTAGGGACATCACAGAAATGGCTAACAAGGCATCCAAAGAGCCTGTAGGTTCTGTAAACAACATAGGTTTTCTTGCTTCACTGGCACGAAGTGCAAGCAGAGACAGTTTACAGAGCTCATGTGGGGCCAGCAGGCTTCGGACTTCTGCCATTGTACTGTCTACAAATCTCAAGCATTTTCAGGAAGAAGGCCTTAGAAAAAGCTCTCCCCAAATTGAACCTGCTGACTTTTTTCTAGTAAGTATTGACCTTCCGAGTGTTTTTCCCTCCCTCCTTAATTTGCATAAAGAGTTGGGAAATATATTAATTTTTTTTTGAAATATATTAATATTATAATTGAATGAGGAGGCTTATGGTTAAATTCCAGTTCAATAATATCAAGCTATGTTTCTTTATGAGGTTATTATATTTTATTCTGTTTATCAAATTTAACATTATATAATTCAATATAAAAGAATTCATTTACTTTTATTCCATTTCAGGAACTTCCTTTTAGGTCATCACATTTCAGTATATCTAGTTATTAAGTGTTTTAAAAAATAAAATATAAGTGCATTCATAGATTTGTTCTTGGTTAATTTAAATTAAATACGTTTGGAACCTTAGGGATAGTTTGGCTACATTTAACTTTCATGGGTATTGTTTTGTTTTTTAAAACCTGACAATTTTGTAAATATTAAATATTTACATAAAATATTGGTACTTAATGTTCTTTCCCCTTACCATTGATTCACTTTTGTAGATGTTGTTTTGTTCTTTAATTGTAGTCTACCCATGGGCTTGGAATGAATGGAAATAATACATCATCAGGGAAAAGAGTAGGTAAGCAACTTAAAGAGAATTTAGAGGAAATTATAAGGGTATAATTCTGTCATATAATTGAATGAGCCAAGTAGGAAGAAAACATCCCATAGCATGGCAGGCTAAAATTATATATTTGTTTGTATTCTTCACCTACCCACAGTCTCAAGAAGGAGCAGGGGGGAGTGTGGGTACAATACAAAATAAATAAGCCCCTGTCTTCAAGGTGCTTTTAATCTATTTAAAAAGATAATACAAAGGAACAGTGTGAGTGTTGGTTCCTAAACTCAAATCAAGAGGCAAACTAGATGCCTTGGAATACAAGGGGTCTCCCCCACCCTCAAAAAGTGTACACACTGTCCGCCCCCCCACTCCCATGTCCCACCCCACAGCGCTCTGGTCCCCCTGGTCTGCCTAGTCCAACATAGAAGTAGGGAAGCTGTTTGGGTTTCAAGGACAATGTAGTCACAGCAAACCACAGCGGTGGTGGTGGTAACTGGCAACAGTAATGTTGAAAAGATGGTTTGACCAGTCATCAATCACTTCCTGCCTACCTGGGAATTCTAGGGAGCACAGGCTGAGTGGTCGCAGGGGAAAGCAAGTGACTTGTGATACACCATACTCTAAGCCACATGTGGCCTCAAGGCCACAGGTTCCCCACCCCTGCAAGCTAATTTTGTTATTGTGATCATCATTTTTGTTACATGTCAGTGTTGCTACTTTTTTTTTTTTAAGTGAGGCAGTTGGGGTTAAGTGATATAACACTGTGCCCAGAGCTGAGGCAGTTACAGAGGTTTTTTGAGTCACAGTCTCTTCCTTCAGAGCTTACAGGCTGGTAGAGGGATAAGACATGAACACATACAACTTATAATACACAAAAATGTTAGAAGCATATTGGATTTGAAACAGTACGACATGAAGTCAAGAGGGAGAGTTGTTAGCAGCTTTTCAGGCAAGACTTTAGGAAGAAGGTGATATTTGAGTTACTTTTAAAAATAGGTAGGAATCTGACATGGGACTAGAGGGAAGGACAACATTTTAAGCCTAAAGAATAGAGGCAGAAAAAGTCCAGGGTGTGTTTGGAAAACAAAGAAGAGTCTCCTTTGGCTGGAGTATAGATCACGTGGATGGGGGAAGCATATGAAATATGACTAAAAAGGTGGGTGCTGGGCACCAACTGCTCAGCAGAGGAGTTTGAACATTTGAAACAACAGAGAGCTAGTGAAGGTTTTTGAGCAAAGAAGTGAACATGAACAGTTCTATACAAAGTCTTTTCATTCATGACTGAAAAACTGGATAATTAAGCCTTCGTTTATACATTTAGTATTTGTACATAAGATTTTTAATATTTTGGATATTTTATGTATCTCCCACTAATATCAAAATAACACTTTCTAAATATGATGTAGATAAGTTAGAATAGTCATATGTTGTTCAATGCTGTTGTCTCTTTATAAAAGTCCTATTAGCACGTAATTCAGGTTATGCTTAAGTGTTGTGATAGTAAGATGGATTAAATGAAGCTGCTTTGTTTCATTTTATAAGATATTTGATAAATCCTTGTTTCCATCAAAGTAATTTACCTCTTAAAGTAATATGTTTGTATTGTTTATTTTAGAAACATTTAAAGTTAGGGCATTATTTTATTATAAATGGAATTTAACATCTTTATAATTTATTACCAGCTCTGTCTTCTCCCTGCCTCCTCTCTCAACCCTCTTACTCCCTCCTTCAGCTCTGAAGTCAAAGAACTTGGTTCAGATCCAACCTCTGGCATCTCTTTTGGACCTTGGCAAGTTCCTTAACCTCCCTCAGCCTCAGTTTCTCCATTTGTAAAGTAAGGAAATTGGACTGAATGGCCTCTGAGATCCTTTCAGCTCTAAATTTATAATTCTGTGATCTCCCTAGCCCCAGCTTCATCCTTACCCCTTCCCTCTCAGCTTCTTCCCATGCCTCTTACTGCAGAAGAATAGGAATTCTTTGAGAGCTGAGACTAGGTTTTTTGCTTGTGGTTGTGGTGGTGGTGTTGTTTCTGTTCTGCGTACCTCGCACCTAGGTGCTTGCAAAGTTCCCTTACAGGGGATGATGACAGCATTTCATCCTGCTCCCTCTGCCAATCTCCTGGTTTCTGCACGTATGGACGAAGCGAAACATCATTCTGTCATGCTCCTTTTACTGGTCTCCTGGCCAGGCTTGGCCTGATCTGCCTCCAGGGAAAAGATAAAACCCCAATTCCATTGGCTTCCCCCACTGTTCCCTTTGCTTAACCTGCCTAATACTTTGAGAGGACTCCATGCTGAGGCCAGACCCGTAAGGATGTTGATAATCCATCTGAACTCTTTTGTCAAAGATTGACAGGCTTCCACCTCGCCATACCCTCCCCATTCCAGGAATTCTGAACCCCTGCCCTGGCTGTATTAGTCAAACCCTATTCTTTGTCCCCCACTGCTTTGTTCCCTTATTTTCATCCTCCTAGTCATCTAGACTTTCAACCTAAATGTCATCTTCGACTCATTACTCTGACTCCACCGTTTTCAATTTGTTACCGAGTCCTGTTGATTTTATGTTATTAATATCTTTCACATGTGCCGCCTTCTTTCCTCTGACATTGCCAGAAATCTGGGACAGCCCTCGTCACCTCATGCCTGTACTATTGCAGTAACCTGCTGATTGGTATCTCTGGTGCATTCTCCACTAAAGTACAGGCCTGAACATGTCACTTCCCTGTTCAATAAATTCCAGTGCCTCCCTGTCACTTCCAGGATCAAAATATAAAATTTGGCATCACAGCCTTTCATAACCTGGCCCACTCCTGTCTTTCTTGTCTTTTTACACCACCTGCCCACTGTACTCTTTGACCCAGTGACTCATGCCTCCTTGCTGTTCCTCCATGTCCTGATTGCATGAATTTTCCCTGACTGTCTGTTCTCCATGCCCAGAATTCTCTCCTTCCTCATCTCCACCTCTGGCTTCCATGTGGGAAACCTTTCCCAACCACCCCTACACACACACATAATGCCAGTGCATTCTTTCTGCTGATTAACTCCAGTGTATCCTATGTCTTACTTGTACATAGTTTTTTCCCCTGTTAGACTATGAGCTCCTTGAGAGTAGGGGCTATCTTTAGCTTTTTACCCCAGTACTTAGCATAGTGCCTGGAACAGAGTAAGTAGACACTTAATAAATGCTTATTGACTGATTGAGGAATGAATATTTAAATTACTGAGAAGGCTGAAAGCTGTTTATAGGGCTCTTGTTTTGCTCATGTTAGTTCAGTGATCTCTTAAATTCTTTCTCCTTCATGTTTTCTGAGTCACTTGCTTTTGATATGATACTTTACATTTTCTTTTATTTTTCAGTCTTCTGACTTTATCATTTCTTGTTGTTATCATGGAGTTATTAACTTTATTTCTCTATCTTTCCTCCATAGCTCTCAGTTATTTTCCAATTCTTTCCTCTTGTTTCATTTATAAAATCATTTTTAAACTCTTGATTTATTTATCCCAGGAATTTTCATTGAACTGATACTAATCTGGGTTTTTCTTTGAGGTTTTGCTTGTCGGTGTTTTAGAGTCATTCCTCTCATCATCATAACTCTTTATGGAGGAATTTTTTATTTGTTTATGCCTTCTTCCCACCTTAGTCTCTCTCCAGCCCTTCTGGAGAGAATGGTTGAGTTGTACGTGATCTTGTTTTGTATTCTTTTGGGTCCTGTTACTGCTTTCTTTGAATATCCAGTTCTGTGTTCTTGATGAATCTCAAGTGAGCTTTCATTGCACCTACAGCTTTCTGATAAAGGACAAAGGACAAAGTCTGATCACTGTCTTCCTGGTTTGAGGTTTGCAAGCTCCTAACCAGAGTTAGGTCTGAGTAACACAACTGAGGGCTTGCCCCTGGCTGGCGCTGCAGTAGACTGCTGCTGGAGCCAGCCACTGTAAGCAGGCTCTACATGTTACCCTTTTGTCTGGTTTGGTTACAAGCTTCAGACTGGGCTACGGGCAGTAGTTGAAACCTTGCTTCATTCTCAGGTTCAGAACCCCACAGATGTTCCTTGTCCAGTACCCACTCTCAAGCCCTGACCATTCCTTGCCCTGGAGTACAACTCTCTGCTCAGGTCCCAACAACTGTCCTTCACCCCTGGGGGCAGGTACCCTCTTCAGTCTACGCTGGATCTGTGACCCTGCTGTGGTGAGTCTGTGATAGAGCTGCTGATTGCCCTTGTTCCTGCTATCTGCACAGCATGCAGGCCTCTCTGTGCTACATCTGGGACCTCTTCTTGCCCTAGTACACAGTGGCAGGTCACAGTTCAATCCTAACGGAAGGCTCATATCTTCCTAGATAGGCCTCATCCGCAGTTTACACAGAGCTTTGTCTCCCTGTGCCCTGAGCTGTAAAAATGACTCACTGTGGTTTTTCCTTAGGATTTCCCAGTTGGTACTTGTGTGTTTTCTGGCTCTTTGTGGGTTAGGTGTGAAGGAGATCCCTACGACTGTACTGCTTCCTCCCTCTCTGCCATCTTGACTGGGCTCTTTCCCTGTTACTTTTGAGGGCTCCACCGTCTTTGCAGGCACCCAGGTGTCATTCTCTGGTACTCCCTCTCACTCACTACACATAACAAGTGTGTTATAACAAGATCTTGTTATTTCTTTCTCTGTAACATTTCTTGCATATGTCTCCTCCCCTCCGTTTACACAGCCACCATCCTAGTTCACCCACTTACCTCCTGTAGCCTGTTTTATTGCAGGCAAGTCTTCTAGTTGGTCTCCCAGCCTCATCTTTCCTCATCCCCACTCAAATCCTTCCTCTAGTCAGCAGAGTGCTCTTCCTAAAGTGTAAGAAAATGGTCAATGAACTCAGTAAACTCCAGTGGCTCCCTATTACCTCCAGGTTCAACTATAAAGTCCTCTGTTTTCATTTAAAGCCCCTTCCTAACTTCCCAACCCTCTTACATTCTATCCACCCATACTGGCCTACTTTCAGTGCCTCACAATGCTCTGCCTCCCATCTCAATGGCTTGGCATTCCCTGTTTCCTCTGCCTGGAATGCTCCCTCTTCTAATTTCTGACTCAGATTCCCTGGCTTCTTTTAAGACTCAGCTTAAGCTCCACTCCTGGTCCCTTGAGCTACTGATGCCATCTCCTCTGAAGTTACCTTCTCCCTGTATTAATCTTATATATTCTGATTTCCTTGTGGGTAATGACTTGTTTTTGCTTTGTATTTGTATCCCTAGCACTTGGCACAATGCCTATGTGCCAAATATACAGCGTTGGTGTTAAAAGCATATTGACTGATTGAACAGAGATTTCTTTTTAAAAAATAAATTTATTCATTAATTTTTGAATGTATTTATATTATGTACTTTCCATTGCATTGCCCCTCTAGTTGAGAAAACACACACATATACACGCCTATTCAAATAAACATTCATCATATATTAATTCCCACATTGGTCATGCTTGAAAATGCATCTATCTCATTCTAATTTTATCACCCCTCTGGCAGCAGGTGAGTGTCATGTTTCATTTTCAGTCTTCTGGATTCATGATTTATCATTGTATTGCTCAAAGTTCTTAGGTCTTTCAAAGTTGTTTTTGTCTATAATGTTGTAATTTTTTCCTAGTCTGCTCATTATAATCACTTCATAGATGTTTTCCCAGTTTCTTCAGAAATCTTGTCCATTTCTTGATTTCTTTCCACATTACATTTCCATACTATAATTTGTTTAGCCAATTTCCAGTAGGAGAACACTCCCTTAGTTTCCAGTTGGCTATTATGAAAAGAATCGCTATAAATATTGTGTATGTGTAGGTCCTTTTCTTCTTTTTTTGATTTCTTTGAGGTACAGACTTAGTACTGGTGTTTTTGGGGCTCAGTTTCATCATTTGGGGACCATAGGTACAAATTGCTCCCTTACTATGTTAAGCTCAGAAAGAACTAGGACTCTTGTCATTTTTTGTTTTCTTATGCCCAGCATTTATCATAGTGCCTTGAACAGAATAAATACTTAATACATGTTTCTTGAGTGACATTAAATTTTCCTTTGCTTCATAATTATTTTGTAGACTGTGTCCTCCTTCGTGGCATGTTTTATTAAGTTGACTTTGTATTGAATATTAGAGAAATCTACTTCTCTGAAACATGTTTTATTGGTTATTATTGTAAAAAGGGATTTATTTTTCATTTTATTTTTCCATTATTATTGATGGTATACAAGGATGTGATTATATTTTGTGTGCATTTTTATCTTAAAACCTGCAGTCAAATTGGCTTGAAGTGAATTGAATTTGCTAAATTCACTTATTACTTTTAATAAAATTTGTTGATTTCCTAGGTACATAACTACTTATTTCTTTTTCATACATTATTGCAATTGGTGATATTTCCAATACTGTGTTGAACAGAAATGTTAGTAGGCTATTCTTGCTTCATTCTGTTTTTAAGGGAAATGATAGGAATGTTCCCCCATTGGGAATAATGTTTGTTCTGGGTTTCAGGTAAATACTTTTTGTCACGTTAGAAGACAACCTTACTACTGTTTAGGGATTTTTAATCATTGATGGATTTTTAACTTCATTAGATATTTTTTCTGCAGCTTATAATATCAAATGATTTTTTTCTTTCCTTTTTTCCTATGTTATATTAATCCTATTCTCTTATACAATACCATCTGGTAGTCCTGAGGAAAAAAACCTTCCTTGGTTGTGATACCTTTAATGTATTTCCTACATTCTGTATGGAAAATTCACATTTAACATTTTCCATTTCTGTTTATGAGTGAAATAGGTTTATAATGTTTTTGGTTGTCTTCATCAAGTTTTAAAATTGAACACTTGCCTCATAAAATGAATTTGTACCATACACCATATTTTTATATATTTTAAGTCATGGGGAAAATTCTCTGGTTAACCCATCTGATTCCTGTTGTCGTGAAGGTTAGAGGGAAGGAAGGCAGGAAGAGTTGGTACTTAGCTATCTTTCCCTTTTTTTACCCTCAGTGTTTTTTGGTTTAAATTTTACCTCATCAGGCAGTCATTGAAACCTGGTCCTTTCTCATATACTTGTATTTGCCTGACAGATCTTGACTCCATCCTTTTCTTTTTGGTCTCTATGTGGGGTTTTGCTTTTTCTTGTAAGCAGTATATTGTTAGATTGGGTTTTTAATTCAATTTATAACTGTTTAGTGGAGTTTTATGTCGTTCACATTTAATGTTAGAATCTGTTATATTTCTCAGATCTTTTATGACCTATATTAGCCACATGGTTAATGTTATTTCTGCTGTTCTTTCTGGATATTTCTTGTCTTTTGGGTAAGGTCAAATGGTAATTTTTATTAATCTGCTTAATAGGCTGCAAATTCTAAATTTGTCTACCAGAAACGAAACTGTGTTCATTTGTACATTTCTGTTGAGAGGCGGCATGGGAAATAATGAGCAGGCCTCAGAACTGAGAAGGCCTGGGCAAAGTCCTGTCTCTGAAACCCAGGGTGTGTGCCCCAGGCTAAATCACTCGACCTTTCTCTCCATGCTCCCCAGCAAATCTAAGACTATACTTTGTAGGGCAGATCCTCATCTCAGTTGGAGTGGGGGTTTCCACATCTGGCTTTCCCTGTAACCTAACAAATCATAGGTCTAGTCATAATTTTTACCAAATCTTGAGTTTTGTTTCCAGCAAAGATACAGCTTTGCTTCCACATTTGTCTAGTCCTCCTTTTGCCCACCTCTTCATTCTTGTGTCTTAGTTTGAAACCAGTCCCTTCTTACATTCTTTTTTTCATCTTTCATTTTAACCTTAAAACCAACACCCTGTATTAATGATGCTTCTCCACTTGAAACCTATTCTTTGAAGTATAGAGTTCTTTGGTTTTGGCCTAGTGAAAAGAGTACCACATTGGGGTGTCCAAACCTGACTGGAAATCCTGGCTTTGTGATTTACCAGCTCTGTGATCTAAGACAAGTCACTTCACCTTCTTTTCTGTATTTGTAAAATGAGGAAGCTGGACCCTCTATAAAGTCACTTCCAGGTCTGACAGTCCATAATGCAGAAGCATTTTGTGGCTTTTGCATTATTACCAAATACAGGCGTGCCCAAAGTCTTAGTGTAGTTTTAAACTTTAATAACTTCAGAGGTTTAAAGGCTACAATCCATACCCAAAAGTCATTAGAAAGCTCAGTTATTTACATTTCTTCTACACTTATTTTAGCTTTGTGAATTTTTTAACAACATAGGTAGGGTATCCTATCTGTATGCATTGTACAACCAATGGTTTCTGGATGACACTTTCTCAGACTGGTGGATGAGTAAGAGGTCCTTGTGCTTGGCCCCTCATCTATCTCCATTAGACTTGTTCTTGTGGGGCCACATGCCACTGCCCATTAAAACCTCCGTTTTCTGTGGATGACCTTTTTCAAGCTGAGATTGTAAGTGTAAACTTTTCAGTCACTGAGGAGCAGCACCTGCTGAAAGTTTTTTACAAAATTTGAAAATTGACTGGAGCAAGCTGTAAAACACAAGATAGTGCTTATGTTGAATTTTAATAGGATCAATATTTTTAAAATTTAAACCTTCTAAATAATTTTTGTAAGTTGGTAATATTTATACATCTGAAGTTATTTTAGCTTAAAACTGCACTAAGACTTTAGAACACTGTATAATTAAAAATTCTGTGTTTCTTAAAGTTGAGTTTTGATATACTCTTATTAGTTAGCTTTAATTGAGATATGTTCTTGCTTCTCCTTAGTCTGTGCCTTATAACTGAGAATGCAACTCATAAAATTCTAGAATATTAGAGCTGAAACCTTAGATATCATCTGGCCTATCCTTGTCATTTTACAAATAAGGAAACAGGCCTGGAGAATAAGAAGTGTTTAACCCTAGGTTATGTAGCTAGCTAATGACAGAGCCAGAGATAGAGCTTCATTAGAATTCTTTCCATTCTTAACATCTTTCCTCTGGTGAAAAGAGAACCTCCTAAACCAGGCATGTCAAACACAGATGGGACCGCGTGTACCTGGATCAGATTAATGTGTAATTGGGAAATATTTAACAAAATAAATAAAATTAGAACAGAATAGATAATATTAGTGTAACGTTTTTTAAGTCGGTGTGTGGCCCATAGGGATCCTCACGTATGGTTTATTCTCCCCTTCACCCACCCCCTTTTCTATTTGAGTTTGATACCACTCTCTTAGTTTGGAGTCAGGAAGACCTGGTTCAAAACCAGCCTCTGATACTTACAGCTGTGTGATCCTGGGCAAGGCACTTAAACTGTCTCTTCCTCAGTTTTCACAACTGTAAAATGGGGATAAGACTGGCACCTGCCTTCTAGGGTTGTTGTGAGGATCAAATGAGATGATGATTTTAAAGTGCTTAGCACAGTGCCTGGCATGTAGTAGACACTTAATAAATGCTTCCTTTCCTTCTTCCTTCCTTCTCTTATTCCTTGCCTCTGTCTTCCCACCACCCACTTCCCTCCTCCCTCCTTTCTTCTACCCTTCCATCTTCCTTCTCTCCTTCCCTCTCTGTGCTAGGTGCTGTGCTAAGAGAGCAAGGAGTCAAAAGAAAAAAACAATGATTATGCATTTATCCCCAAAATGGAAATATTCATGTGTAAAAATATAAATCGATTCTAAGTCCTAAAAATCCGTAGCCATCAAGGATTCCTATGTAAGTTTTTATAGATACTTGCCTTTTCCTTTCCTTACATAAAGGCACCCCATTTTCTGTATCACATGTCGTATGTGTATATGTATCGAGAAAGGCAACAAGAGGGGAGTAATCCTCAGTAAAGAGGATTCAGGCCCTGCCTCTGACACTTTTGGGTACAGAGGCCTAGAATAAGACAGTCCACCTTTCAGTGCCCCAGGCAGCTCTCTTAGGCTATCATTCGCAGAGAAGGTGCTGATTTGTATGGTAGGGGGAGTTTCCACACTGAGATGTCTCTAAACCAATGAAATTATATATCTAGGCCAAAAAATACTTTACATGAATGTGTGCGTGTATACACAGAAATATAGAAGGTACTCTGAAATGCAATGTGTAAACTTGATTTCTGTAGATTAAATCAGATTTTCTCATAACAGGATGATTTCAGAGAATATTGTTTTATTAGTTGTCTCGTTGATTTCTCAAGATTAGTTGTCTCGTTAATCACGAGTATATCTAAAAATAC
Organism: Phascolarctos cinereus; assembly: GCF_003287225.1. Classification (NCBI taxonomy): domain Eukaryota; kingdom Metazoa; phylum Chordata; class Mammalia; order Diprotodontia; family Phascolarctidae; genus Phascolarctos; species Phascolarctos cinereus. The sequence goes on from NW_027555736.1 coordinate 40,338,301, forward strand.
AGACTTAAAGAGCAAGATAATTTGGTGTCATTGAATATTCATTTTGTACAAAGAATTTGCCCCAGTTTCCCTTTCTGTTTTGGTTTGCTATATTATGGTCAAGGCTTGACTCTGGATAGCAGCCCCTTCCCCTCAGACTTCCAGAAGGACTCAGAACCTGGAAGTAGCTGAAGGGAAAACACCCCCCAAACCTCTTTGGCAACAAAGAAGCAGTCTTGAGCCAGCCCTTAGAATCCAGCTGAGAAGATCCAGCAGCCTAAAGCTTCCATCCAACATTCTCTGAATCATCAGTGACTCTTGAAGGCCAGTCTTTTCACAGGAGAGCTGAGAAGTGACAAGAGATCGAAAAGATAAAGGATGAAAAGCTCAAAAAACCAATCAGTGGGTAATTGATAAGCATCTACATTGTATCAGGACCTGGTAGTCATGGAGGGTAGAAGGACAGCAATGTACGTACTTCAAGAAGTCTATGTAACATCAATACAAAGTACACTCTATTGTACCTTTATTGAGATTGGCCAGGGCCTGGTGTAGAAGCTTCACCTTGAGCAGAGTTTTGAAGTCACCAAGGGATTCTGCAGGGTTCAAGTGAAGGAGTGAGTGTATATCAGACAGGGGACACAGCAAGTGCAAAGGTCCAGAGATGGGAGATGGAAGGTCATCTATGAGAAAGCAGTGTAATGGACGCTAAGGTTGGAAAGGGCTTTTCAAACTAAACAGAGGGGCTTATCATTAAGTCTGGAGGCACTAGGGAGCTACTGGAGTTTGAGTAGGCGAGTGACATGGTCACACCTGTGTGTTAGGGAAGTCACAAAAGAAGGGTGGGAGTGGGTTGAATTAATAGTACTACTGATTCTGGTTTATGGGATCATAGTTTTACCACTGACAGGAACATTGGAGATTATTTAGTCCAGATCCTTCTGAGGAAACTGAGATCTAGAGACTTTCTAGGACTTGCCTCAATGACACACACAGCTAGTAAGCAGAGGTGAGATTTGATCCCAGGTCTCTGAGTACAGTGCCCTATTTCTAGCCCCATGTTGCTGCTCTAAAGTGATAAAGATTATGGTTAAAAAGCAGAGAAGCTAGGAATGAGAAAATGAAAGAGCAGTTCTGTGATTCGGAGGGAGAAAAGCAGCCATGTAAACCCTAGCATTTTATCTCTTGGAGGCATAGGAACTTTCTTCTGTGTCACGGGAACAACTGACCCTCTGCATTTTTGAATCCAGTGCTTTTGAAAGAGTGAGACATTTCTGTAGTGACAAGCTGAGAGCAGTGATGTTTATCCCCTGCACAGCATCCTCTGGGGAAAGGGGAAAAGTAAAATGAAGATCATGCTGACCTTAACAAAGGTGTTAGGCTCATGCTTGGTGAAAAAGGCAGGCTCAAGAAAATAGCAGTGCATGGGATCATAGCTAACAAGGGGCAGCAGCTATTGAAGTGCTTTGCAAATTCATAATCACTTAAGACATATGGAGCAGTGATACATCGATATGCTGCCTAATTAGAGCATCTTGGATTGGATTCTCAGTGAGTGTACCTTTGCAGAAAGATCCAGAGATGCCTCTAATTGCCACTCCCATGCTGATTGGAATGACAAAAGGTTCTTCATGAGCAAATGCAATTTCCTAGTTCATGTGTGTTTTCAGGATGGCCTTAGCTTTTCAAATTTAGGTATAATTGGAGTCTAGATAATAGGTAATAAAAAGTGTTGGGTTTTTTTCAAGAACTTCCTGCTAAATTATATCTACCTCCTAAATAGCTTTCCAGTACTGGTGAAACTGATGTACTTAAGCAACTTTACAACTTCTGTCTTAGCAGGTGTAAGTCAAGACTCTAAACTAGAATTATAAAAAGCACAAAATCTCAGAATTGGAATGGACCTCAGAAACTATCTGGTCCAAATTAGTTTCTATACCTAAAAAAGAATTCCTTCTATATCATAACTGGACACATTGTCAATCATTTAGCCTTTGTTTAATCTCTCATAAAGGGAAGCTCCCCACCTCCTGCCCACTCTTTCTGAGGATGTGTTGATCGGTGGGGTGTGTGTGTGTGTGTGTGTGTGTGTGTGCAGGCTTCCCATAAAAGAAGTCTCTAGTATATTCACGGGTATCACATAGGTTACCCACTGCATAACTGAACAAAGGAAAGTTTCTCTATCTGGTTCTTTCATCTTTTTCTACCTTCAGTGAATTCAGAACCAACCAATCAAAGCTATTTTCTCTATAAAAATTGTACATTTTGCCTCAAGGGAGCAAAATTCTAACATTTTTTATTACCTTCCTGATACTTAAAAGTTACTTCACTTGATCCCGTTTGTGGACCAGGATGTTAGAGTACAGAATATCATTCGTGAGATACTTGCTTTATCCTGAAAGGGATGTTGTAGAAGAGAAAATGCCTCAGGTAGGGATGAGACTGAATAATCTCTAATGTCCTTTCTAACTCTTGAGACTCTGAACTAAGAGGCTAGACAAAATGACCTTCCTGAAGACCTTTCCAACATGAAGATGTGTTGAATTCGACAAAACCTGGCCATGTTAATATTTCCATGTTAATTGGAAATAAACTCCATCTTGTGGCCTCATAGGAGACTGCAAGTGACTTAAATTTCAGTGACAGGCACTCTCTGCCTTTGACTGAAAACTAAAACAAAACAGGCCATTTGTGCCACTTACTGTTCTTCCTAAGCTTCTGGCATAGATCCTGCCAACTTCAGCAACCCTCAAGAGTAAATAATGTTGGGAAGGAAGCAGGAGGGGAATTATTCAAAATTGAGGACAGGTAGATGTTAATAAATTTGTCACTGACTGACTCTAATCAGTGGTTGTAAGCAGGAGTTTAAATGTTATGAATGTCTAGTCATTTAAGACTTTGCCTACTGTATCATGATAAACCACAAGCCTAGAATTGTAAAAGCAGATGGAATGGTAAAACCACATTAATTTGGACTAATTTGGAAAGAAGACCAAGCAAAAGAATATTTGAGAAGAAATAAAGTTATTTAGTGTATATTAAAACTCCAAAGAGTCACAAACCTAGTTTTGTCAAGTATAGGTTTTGTTAAATCAGCATAATGAATAGATAAGATTCAATTGTATTTAAAAGACTTGTTCACATATAATTAATATGCTAAAAAGAACTTTTAAAAATACATATTCCTAACTTCCTCTTCTGGGAGCCAATATGGCGGAGTAAAAAGGTAGTCGCTCTGTCAACCTCAGAAAACCCAGAAAATATCACCCCAGAAAAAAACCCTGGAACAACTGAACTAGAAGAAAGACAGGGAGCAGCAGTGCAGCAGCCCAGCAAACAGGTCTCCCAGTGCCTCAGCAAAATAAGGGAAGCAGCACTACAAAGCGCCCCAGGCAGATAAACACCCTGCAGCATTCATCTGAAAGGAGCTGAAGAAAGCACCCTAAAGTCTTCCTAAAGTCTCAGCCTTGCTGATTCCAACCCACCACCAGGTAAGCTGTCAGAACCCTACAGCCTCCAACTGTCAACCAGGAGGAGATCCTGAAGGCCAGGTGGTAGAGCAGGCAAACACCAACACCTGGACCTCCGAGTGCCTCAGTGTGTGTGTGTTGGGGGGGGGGCGGGCAGCACCACGGCACGGGAAACCGGTGGAAACCAGAAAACCACCAGGTGCCTCCGAACTCTACTGCAAAGGAAACTCCCAGTGCATTAGCAGAAACAAGGGAGGCAGTACTGCAAGGGGCCCCAGGCAAATAAACACCCTGCAGCACCCATCTAAAAGGAGCTGAAGAAAGCTAAAGGAAAGGAAAAACAGGCAGACTTGCTGATTGCAGCCCAACTCGAGGTAAACTAACAGAACCCTACAGCCTCCAGTTGCCAACATAAGAGGCTGTAGTACACAAAGCCAGTGACCAAGACCTAGGCTCCCAACACAAGAAGCTTGGGTCAGTGCCCTCTGTTCCCCAGCAAGAGAGCTCAATCACTTTAAAGGACAGGGAATAAAGAAACACCATGAGTAAAAAAGAAACGTACCACAGATTCATATTATGAGAAGAGTGAAGATCAAGACAGAAATTCTGAAGAGGACAACATTGTCAACAAACCCACATCTGCAACATCAAAAGGGAATATGAACTGGTCTGAAGCCCAAAAAGCCTTCTTAGAAAAGCTCAAGAAGGATTTTAAAAGTCTAATGAGAGAGGTAGAAGAGTCCTTAAAAAATACAATTGGCCAATTGGAAAAAAAAGTACACTGAAGAAAACAAGTCCCTAAAAAACACAATTGGCCAATTGAAGAAGGAAGTACAAAAACTAACAGAAGAAAACAATCTGTTAAAAACTAGAATTGGACAAATGGAAACTAATGACTCTATGAGAGAGCAAGAATCAGTCAAACAGAAACAAAAGAATGAAAAAATAGATGACAACATAAAATACCTCATCAGTAAAACAACCGACCTGGAAAATCGATTCAGGAGAGACAATTTAAAAATTATTGGACTACCTGAAAATCATGATGAAAAAAAAGAGCCTGGACAGTATCTTTCAGGAAATCATAAAGGAAAACTGCCCTGAAGTCCTAAAACCAGAAGGTAAAATAGCCATAGAAAGAATACACCGAAAAAAAAATAAAAATTTTTTAAAAAATGAATACACCGCTCACCACCTGAAAGAGATCCCAAATTGAAAACACCAACGAATATAATAGCAAAACTCCAAAATTACAAGATGAAAGAGAAGGTGCTGCAAGCAGCCAGAAAGAAACAATTTAAATATCATGGAACCACAGTAAGGATTACACAGTACCTTGCAGCTTCTACATTAAAGGACCGCAGGGTGTGGAACATGATATTCCATAAGGTAAATGAGCTTGGATTGCAGCCAAGGATCAACTACCCAGCAAAAATGAGCATCATTTTTCAAGGGAGGAGATGGATATTCAACGACATAGGGGACTTCCAAACCTTCCTGATAAAAAGACCAGAGCGCAACAAAAAATTTGATCTTGAAGTACAGATTCAAGAGAGACATAAAAAGGTAAATGGGACAGAAAGATACAATATGTTGTTAATAAGGGTGGACTGTTTACATCCCCATCCCTACAAGGGAAGATGACACTTGCAACTCTTGAGAACTGTATTTTTATTACACCATGTTAAAGGAGTATACATAAAGAGGGTGGATGTTATTGACTTTGATGTAATGATAAAAAAAAAATCTAATCAAGTGGGTTAAATGGATCCAAATAAGTGGATTAATCTGATCTTAGAAAATGTACTGAAAAAGGAGGAGGCAGACAAGAGTACATTACATTACAGGAAAAGACACAAAATCCTATTCCAGCAGAGGGAGAGAAAGGAGAGGGGTGAGCATTGTTTGAATCTTGCTCTCATCAGATTTGGCTCAAGAAGGGAATAACCTAATCAGTTAGGTATAGAAATCTAACTTGCCATATAGGCAGTAGGAGGGAAAGGGGGAAAGAAAAGGGAGGGGGAATAGAAGGGAGGGAAGAAGCAGTGAGGGCAAAGGAAGAAAAGGGAAAGGGATAATAGAAGGGAGGAGGGACTGAAGGAGGCAGTGGTCAAAAGCAAAACACTAGTGTTAATTTTTACTTACAACTTCATTAATGTGAAAATATGTTTAATAGGAATGTAAATGTACAGCCTATATCAGATTGTGCACTGTCTTGGGGAGGGTGGTAGGGAGGAAAGGGGAGAAAAATATTAAACTCAAAAGCACATGGAAGTGATTGTTGATAAATCAAAATAAATTAATAAAATTTTTTTTAAAATAATAAAATAAAAATACATATTCCTTTTTTATCTACTTCTGTTTGGGGTCTTATTTTTCCTAAGATGTATCTTTTATACCCTTGCCTAGATTGCAAGGACCACTTGTACTAGTACTAGTACTTTTATCACTTAGGGTCTCCAGCAGAGCTCTGAGCTCATTGTAGGTGTTCAAGATGCACTTGTTTGGCTGCATTTTCCCAGCCCTTGCATTAGAATGCTATGGTATTTTGGGACAGTCACCTGCCCAAAGAGGTTCAGGGTGTGTTATAATGACCTGGAGTCATTAACTTCACCTTGACCAGGAATGTGGAAGGGTGGAAATAGAAGTAAACATGCTGGAGAAGTGTTAGCCACAGAGTAGGCACCCAGTAAATATTTGTTGAATAAATGAGTGGTAGATGGATGGCCAACTAGGTGGGGAAGCACTACCATCTATCTCATCCTTACTTCTACCGTATTCTATGTCTTTTGGCAAAATCACTTTTTAATTTGTGGAATAAAAAGTTTTGGGAAACACTAAGATGCAACTCCAAAGACTAGGAAAAGAATTTGTGGTGCTGAAATGAATCCTCTTCAGCTGCTTCTGATGACTAAGCCTTCTTTTCTGGAAAGATGTTATTTGGTATTCTGAGCATATATAATTCATAAAATGCTGAGGCAGAATGATTTTGACTCCTTTATATGTGTATGATGATTATTTATCATTTCGTGTTCTTTCCTATATACTGTCAGTCTTCACAGTAATCCTATAAGAAAGGCAGAGCTGATATCTCCATCTTTGAGATGTGCATCTGAAGTCAAGGAAGGTTGAGACTAGATTTGTCAGCTTCACCCAGATTAAGTTATGCAGTGAGGCTAGGAAGGCAGTTCTGTAAAGAGGTCTTTGGTCATCCAGGGGAAAGCTCCATTGTTAGGCTTTGCCATCAGATCCAAGGACACCCAAAGACAGATGCCTATAAAACATTAGTGGGAGAAAGCATGGAAAGGACCAGGAGTCAGTAGCAGCTTCTTTTAAGGCATAGTTTTTAATATTTTGCTTTATACAGGATTTTTAGTATATGCAGTTGTCCTTCAGTCTATATTGAAATATAAAATTATTTCAGTTCACTGATCTTTTTCTCAGGTCTCACCCTCCTTTGTTTGCCACTATTAGCCATTTCCTCTTCCTGGAGGCTCTCTCCTTCCTTGGCTCCTGTGATGCTGCTCTCCTGGATTTCCTCATGCAGGTGTTCACCATTCCTTCTCTGTCTCATTCACTGTGTCATTATCCTCTAGCCACCTAAATTGTCAGTGGCCCCTAAGATTGTCCTAGCCTGTTTCTTTTTCTATACCTTCACCTTTAGAATTCTCATACACTCTTCTGGATTCAATTTCTACATCAATAACTCCCACATCTGTACATCCAGCCCAAATTGACCCCAGTCCACTCTTTTTCCAAATGCCTGCCAGTCATCTCTAACTATAGGACCTGTCAGCCCCTCTTAACACATCTAAAATGGAATTTTTCCTCCATCCCCCTGTCAACAGGATTCCATGATCAACTTTTTCTTCTCCCATACTCCTGTAACTCATGAGCTGCTAAGTCTGGTCACACCCTGTCTTCCATACCATCTTCTATACCTTCTTCCCTCTCCATTCAGACCCCCCTCATTCAGACTCACCAGTCCTTCTGTGTTGTCTGTCCCCACGAGGAGGGCATGGGACTCTCTATACTTCTGTTCCAGTCCTCATACTGCCTATCCCCTAGGAAGCCCTTGATAACTGCGTTTCCTTCCTTCACCCTTCTTTGCCTAGGCTCTTACAACAACTTCTTACCTGGTCTTATTCTAAATCTCCCTAAGGCCTGGTCTGACCATGTGCTTCCCTGCTCAAAATCCTTCAGTTGTTACCTTCTTTAGAAATTACCTTCTAAAATAGCATCAATCCTTTCTAAGATTTATTTCAGGTCTATTTTACCGCCCTGCCTAGACTGTTAGCAGTTCCCTAATCTTGACCAGACTTAACCTTTTAAGGTTTCGTTCAAGGGCCATCTCTTCCGTAAAGCTCTCTCTCATGCAGTTTCTCAACAGTCACACAAAACAGACACATATCCATGGCTGCCTCCTGAAAAGGCTTCCTTCTCTTCAGATTTTCCTACTGCAGTGTCAACACTCAGGGCTGCCCCCATCACACCCTAAATGGTGTTATACTTTTGCTGAATTATGTACTTGTCCTGTCTCCCCACTCAGCTGTCCACTCCTTAAAGGCAGGTATTTGTTCAGCTTTGTATTCCCAAGTATAGCACAGTGCTTCCCACATAGATGCTTTAAAAATGTGAATTGAATAGAATTAAATTGTTGTTTTGGATGGTTCCTATCGACTGAAAATCACTGGAAATGAGCAAAGGTTGTTGGTTTATCAAAGAAATGTAGTGCTTAGTTAATGGAATCTTTTTGAAAACATAGAGTGAGTCCTATACTAAAATCATGTGTAAGTTCATTCAAATTATTTTAGGCTAAATTAAAGAATATCAATTAATATGATTTTTCATATTAAGGTATTAAAGGTATGGATTACCATGCCTTGAAACTGTTAGGTGATTTTTCAAGAAATATTTTGTGCTGAATGGGATCTTAGGTAATTTTGTTTTCATCCTAAGCTAATCTACATATCTTGTCTCAAAACAGGTGAAACAACTCATCATCTTCCCCCTGTGAAAGCCCCTGTTCAGACCAAAAAGAAAACATCCAAGCATTGCTTTCTTTGTGGCAAGAAAACGGGACTAGCCACCAGCTATGAATGCAGGCAGGTTGCCTAGTTGGAAAAGTTGAAATATTTGTGTACAGTGATCCAGCTTGAGGATTCTGCTGCCCCAATGCCACCCCCCAAACCCTACCCCCTAAAAGCTTGAGCTTAATTATTTACATTTCCATTGTTAGGTGATGTTAAATTAATTGACCTTAATCAAACAGTGTTCTGCCTTCATGACTGGCCTGAAATAATAGCCAGAGAGAATGTGTAAGTCCTTGAAAAGCAGCTGGGGCCCTGGAAACTTTTAGATGCATCAACAGAAGAGTGTAGTTGATTAATTTTTAGCCTAAACCTCAGTATGGGAAGATATGCTGTTATTAGAGAAGGAACTTGTGGAGTTGATATTCAGTTTGTGAAAATAAGGAAAACTGCATTTATGAACTTTGGAAGCATATTCACAATTTTTTTTTTGTTTTCCAATTCTACTTTCCCCAATGTAAATTTTTATCTTTTTGAAACTTAGTATGACAACATTTCTTTTTTTAAAAAAATGAACCTTCCTATTGAAGAGATCAGAGATGAAGGGTTAAGAGTGGGAAGATAAGTGCATTTTAATTCTGTATTTGCATTGAATTCTGATTTTTTTTCCTTTTCATGATGATTATTATTTTTTAATCCATATGAGTACCAATTAGTCCAATGAGAACTGCCTTCCTGGGGCTCACTCACACTATGTAACTGAAATTGCTTAACAGGATTTTATATATATATATATATATATATATATATGTATATATATATATATATATATATGTATAAAATTATCTTTTTCAAAAAGTTGTATTGATGATGCCTTTTGTCTTTACTTACATCCTGAGGTGGAGAGGGGCTTCTTCCTTCCCACTCTCTCTCCAGATTGAGCCTTCCATTATAACAAAGAACCAATTAAGCAAAAGGGTCCCATACTGTGGCTCCCCCGGACAGGGTATGCAAGTACTGAGTTCAGAGTTTCCCTCTTCCCCCTGCCAAGGTGGGGAGATGTTTTTTAAGATCTGTTTTCTGGCTTCAGCATTACTACTCCTCCTCCTCCTCCTCCTTCTTCTTCGACAATTGGGGTTAAGTGACTTGCCGAGGGTCACGCAGCTAGTGAGTGTCAAGTGTTTGGTCTGAGGCCTGATTTGAACTCAGGTCCTCCTGACTCCAGGGCCGGTGCTCTATCCACTGCACCACCTAACCATCCCGTCAGCATTATTTTTGCCATTACTTTTAGCAGTCTTTTCATTTATGCTGAGCCATGTTTGAAAAGATCTCTCATAGAAATTTTAAATTTCAAATGTCAGTGTTAGGTAGATTTTAAATTATTTGATTTTTACCCCACAACCAAATTCCCAAGATACTTACCCTTCTTCTAAGTTTACAAGCTACAGGAGAATTTTTGAACATTGTTTTAATATGATGTGTTTTTAAGATTTTTATAAGACTAGGGCCCCATTCTACCACCTGAAAAATGTTTTATTATAAAATGTCATATTCCTGAGCTAACATAATGGGGGAAGGGGTTGAGGGTTATTTTGTGGTTATAGTTTTCCTAAGTGGGAAGAAAATGGCAGCTCCAAAATGGCTCCAGAAAACCAGAGGTTCCATTTGGCTCACTAGGAGCTCTAGCTCTGCTTTCATGTGCCTGTCATAGAAATGTGACTATTCATACACACTTTCTTTGTGCTTTAGATGTGGAAACAATTTCTGTGCAACTCATCGATATGCAGAAACACACGGCTGCACTTATGATTACAAGAGTGCAGGAAGGAGATATTTACAGGAGGCAAATCCTGTTGTTAGTGCACCAAAACTTCCAAAAATCTAACTATGGTGGCACTGCCAGAGGAAATGGATTACTAATGACAGAAGAAGTATTGCTTAGACTGAATTAATTTTGTTCGACTCCACAAAAAAAAAAGATTTGCCAAGTAACAAAAAGCACACAAAGCATACTGTTGCAGAGTAATGTGAACACTGCTGTCATTAACATCTTTATTCTTTAGTGAATCAAAAGTTTTAAAAGTAGTTTTTAAAAATTTACACTATAATGATTTAACTTTTGTTATTGCACGTCTTGTGTTAAGTGTTTTATATTTGAAAATGCTATTTCACTAGACAAGTCTTTAAAAGATGCACTTTTCTAAGTTAATTTTACTGTGGAACCAACCAGATTTGAGGGGGTGCTAATGAGAGTGTCATTCATAGAAGGTCTTCATGTCATGGAATGTCTTCTGTATTCAATCCTACCTGTTGCTGTTTTATTTCATTTTGTTTTTAATCCCATGGGTGATCTTTTAAGTTAATTCACTAGGAAGCTCCCCCTTCAAACCATATTTTAAGAACATTCAGTTTGCTGTGTGGTGTTTTATCACACATTTTTTCTCTTCCATTCAGATTGGCATTCAGATATTGTGTATACATTCTACAAAACATATCATGTGAATCACAATATATATTTCTTAAAACATTACTCTGTGTATGGCAGTTTTTTTTAAATAGACAATGTCCCACTTTTTGCCATGAAATACAGAAAACAGCTTATTTTAATTTTTTTTGTAATGGATAGATTTTTTTTTTAAAGACTTCACAACTTGGTTTGTTTTGCTAAGATGTTGAATACTGTTACCAAGAGAAATTCAAATAAATACTCAATTTTATTATGTGTCTGATGCATTTTTTATAAGTAACTCAGTAATTTAAATTTTTATATAAGCCAATCTGAAGTGAATGCAGAAATTAAAACACTTGGAAAATAATCAGTCTTTATCATTAAATTCATTCATGGAAACAGGTCAATTAAGCCCAAGGGGCAATTAGAAATATATTTCCATGCATTTGGATTACTTAAAATACCAAGGTCCAACTGAGGTTAGAACTTTACTGGACTATTTTCCATATCAAATGAGATGATGCCAGGCAGCTAAGAAGCCTGTCTTGTCTGCTACAAATCCATCCTGCTGATTTACCACTAAATGCCAGTTAGTTGAGCTTTTGTCACATTGACCCATAAGTATTTTCTTGACTCACCATGTCCCCAGAGCTTCTCCTTCCTCCACATCCCAAGACATTAGGAAAAAGATCCACAAGTGGCAGAAAAGCTAGGCAGAAAGTGGAAGAAGAGGAATGTGGAAGAAAATAAAAATCCAGGTGGGTTGAGGAAGCAGCAATGGTAAATGCATGGTGGCTTTCCAAAGGCATCCATCCAAAGCTGCCTACATAAATATGTGACCAATATGCAGCACCTGAGATTCCTGACCTGAAGCTAGAGAAGCTTCATGCTCACATGGGCTCACATGCCTTTGTCCATGCTAATGCATGCCCTGGTGGTGACGTCTTACAATCTAGGTCATTGTAGACCCTCCCAGTATTAGATCTTGGACAGATGAGCATGGACACCAGAGACAAGTAGCTTTCTTGACATATAGATATGGAAAATATATAGAATGGACAATAAATGATGGAAGGGCTTGGATCCAGCTTCCTGTTTACAATGGCTGGTTTAGGTTTCATAATTCTAGACCAATTCAGTATACCAAACATTCCAGACCTTAGTCGGTTTCTTCTCTTGATTGGCTTCATCTGTGTCCCATTAGAGTTTCTTCATGACCAGCGTTTTCCTGAGAATAAAGCTGGTGGACTCCTATCTGTGGGACAAAAGTACTTTTTGTAAAGAAATAATAAGATACTGGATTTGTTCTATTTAATGATGTGTTAAAGGCTGGACTTGTCCTCTAGTACAAACCATGGAAAAAGAATTATTTCTGTTTTTGAGATGACACGGGTCTTGGTATAAAAATGCAAAAGGCCTGATTGCATCTTTTGGAAGAAACTTCCCTTGGTAGCCATGAAGAGGATAAACTTACAACAATTACTTTTCCTCTCTGACCTACCCTTCATGGGAAGTAGTCACTTCCTTTTAGGTGTTTCTTTTTTCATTTTTAAGAGAAAATACTTTTCTTCATTTAATGAAAATACTGAATGAAATATTTCATTACTTTTTACAACTCCATTTGTAAATTTCACTTTTTTTTTAAATAGGAAAAGGCATTGCTAGTCAAGATTTTAACATGTAAATGTAGGAAGCTAGAACCTCCAAACTGATAACTATAAACAAACTACAAGAATGACCATACATTATTTTAAATGTAGCTTTAATAGTCTGTGACCTTATGTGACACTCTTCCCTAAACAATAAGCTAATGAGATATTTTTCTTAATATTTTTTCTTCTAAAATAAGCAAAAAAAGAAAATAAGGTCCAAATCCTTGGTTATGGGAGATTCAATTTGAAAAAAAAATTTTTTTTTTGTTGATTTTGCTTTTTCAGTTCTGTACAGAAAAGGAAACTAGTTCATGCTTTGTGTATAATAAAATCTTAGCATTACATATGTGATCACAAGCACTTTTTTAATAACATGGGAGAAAATTTGTTTGACAAAGCTTAGCATTTCTTTTTTGAAATGTACGTAGATATATGTACGTATCCATATACATATGTGACAATTTTATAAGGACAGTAGGAGTAAATAATATAAAGTCTTCTTGAAATTTGTGGAGTGAGCTTATAATAGGCCTGGGACACTTTACATTTCCCTCATTGACACTAAGAAAAGCCAAACTGTTAAAAAGCCATTTAAGAAAGTGAAAGTCACTCCCCAAAATTCAATTGAACAAACTTTATTAGAGAATGAGAAAACTGGAGAACAGTTTCACACAGTTTTTTGAGTGACTAACTTATGAAACAAGAACACCAGAAGAAATATGGACGGAAAAAGAAACTATAACATATCTGGAGAAGTCCTCAAGTGGATAAATAAGTGACCTGAAGAATTTAAGGAAAAATGAATCCTGGCGAGAATGTCAACAGAAGAGCTTGCCTCAGTTAAAAGAAAAATCCTAGAAAGAACTGAAGCCTGAATCAAGTTTGAATAAAGTCAGAAAGTAAAACTAGAATGTAAACATATCTACAAAAAGATCAAGAGAGAAATAATGTCCTACCTCATCCTCCAAGGAAAACTAGAGGATCTATGGAAGGAATAAAGAGCACAGGCCCTAAAGTTGAAAACCAAATCACAGATAAGGTAGAGGACATGAAAGCACAAGCTCATAAAATAACTTTAAAATATGGAAATTATGTGGCTGTAAAGTAACAGATTAAGACAATCTCAGAACTACTGTCATAGAGACAAAAAACCCTCAAAACATGAACACCATATTCCAAAACTACCAGTTAAGAAAAATTGCATAATTATTAAAATTATATGTATGAAACATCAAAGAATAGCTTAAAATTTGTCTCCCAAATACGTGACTAAACTTAAGCAAAATAATGATGGTGGGGAAGGAAGCGGATCATGCTACAAGAAGACAAGTGTGACATGGCAAGGGACATCACTCAATATGTAATGTCGTTTTTCTAGGAATAGCAAGGGAAATTTGAGATACACTGTATATAAAATAAAAAACCCAAGGACTGCAAACCAAGAATCAGCTCTCCAGCAGAACTAAATAAGCTATTCAAGGACAAGAGATTTTGGCTTAATGTAAGAAAAAACTTCCCAACAAGTACAGGGACCCCAAAGTGACCTGCCTCAAGATACAATAGAGTAGGTCCCTTTATAACAAGAAAGTTACAAGTATAGATTGGATGGCTCCTCACTGATAATCTATATGGTAGAAGGGATTCTAAATGGTTGTGTACCAGCTGGGCCTCAGATTGTTGCTTCCAATTTTGTGAAATCTATTAAGTCATAGATTGATGCAATACCAAGCAACATGCCAATAGGCCTCTTCATGGAATTAAATAAAACAACAACAAAATTAATGAGGAAAAGAAAATGAGCAAGAATTTCAAAAAGAGCTAGCCAAAAAAAAAAAAAACCACCATCCCTATCAGATTACAAAATTTATGCAGTAATGATGAAAAGCAGTACTGGATATAGACTAGGAAAACAAAACATTAAATGAGCATTTACTAAGCACCTATATGTAGATAAAAACAAAATGGTCTCATTCATTTCCAGGAATAGGCCACTAGCTACTGGGACATTAGGGAAGGGTTGGGGTGTCAGGATAGGCCCTCCAATTGAGTGAAGGAAGTTAAGGAGTGAAAAAGTTCACAGCCTGGTTCCAACCTACTTTTCCAGTTATAGTACATTACCATCATTACATAATCTATGGTCTAACTCGGGAGTTTCCAGTCTGGGTTACACATACCACAGGGGCTATGAGGAGCTTGTCAAGGGGACAGATGAAATATTTGGTAAATATATTAAACATAAATTCCCACAATGGGCAATGCCACCCTCTGGGGGGTGCTGGAACGATCAGGTGGGGGGGGAGTAACCGGTGCAATTGGGAGGGTTGAATAAAAATAAAGGGGTAGTGGAATCATAAGGAAAGAAGAGGAGAACATTTTGAAAAACCATTTGTACGTTTCATCTGTTGTGTAACAGAGTTAAAGTCAGAATGATTATATTATTTTCCAAATAAACACACAAAATGCAAGTTATAAAGGATCAGCGATCAAGCCCACCAATAGGTTTCATCAAGCATGTGTTGGCAGGTGAGCGTATCTCACTGTCGGGAAGTCCAGCATGCATCGGCAGGAGTATGTTCACATGATGACTTGTTTACAATGTGATACTGCATGGTTACGTGATGCAATATGGCATCATCAAAATTTCAGTGCAGGAAAAAAACCCCACAAATTTATAATAAGTTATTAAGTTTAAGATGTGTCATTTTAAAATATATAGATTATATATATATTGAAATGATGCAAATTTTTTAAAAAACCGTTAAAGGATTAAAGAAAGTAGATTTCCAGGGGGGCGATGAGTAATTCTTTTTAAAGGGAACAGTAGGCCAAATAAGTTTGGGAACCTCTGATATTAAACTACTGAAATACTCCAGGGATAGTGGTATTAGTGAAAAAATGTCGGGCAGCTAGGTGACACAGTGGATAGAGCACTGGCCCTGGATTCAGGAGGACCTGAGTTCAAATGTGGCCTCAGACCTGGAACACTTACTAGCCGTGTCACCCTGAGCAAGTCACTTAACCCCACTGCCTAGCCGAAAAAAAGAAAAGAAAACGTGGACTGGAGAGAGTACAGTGAAAGGGATGTGGGTAGAAATGGGAGAAAGAACGTCTGAAAATTTTGAGTCAGTTGGAATAATTCCTACTTGCCCAAACTAAATAAGCAAGGTTTAGATACAAAACCCTTGGTGTACGAGAGAAACTCAGCAACAGGCCAGGGAAAGATGAGCTGAGCTCCACAATAAGCTGTAACTGAACTGATTTCCAATCCATGAAGTTACAACCTTTTTGCTGTCGAAGCATGTCCCAGTCTGACTGAACATGCTCACAGTTTCATTTGCTTTAAAACAACTTATCTTTGTGAATCAGGATTCTCAGCCTGGAAGTGAAACATGATATGAGGGTATCTCTTTCAAAAACTATTGAAAAGAAAACTATCTGTTGGCAAGAGAGGATTTTTCACTACTTTGTGTTCTAACACAACAACTGATGCTCCATGTTATGTTGCAAATAGTTTTCCTTGTGAAAAATCAATCTCTTATGCACATATACATGGTATAACGCATATGTAAACTTTAGAATTTCTTTCCCTTCACCTTGAATTGGGGTTATGGGAAGGTTTACTAAAAGCCATGGGGTATGTGAACTGAAAAAGGCTGGGAACTCCTGGCCTTCCTAAACTGGCCCTGCCCTTCCCTACACAGGACAGCTCTACCCAATCCATGCCTTGGACAGACAGTTCCCTGTGCCTGAGAGGTACCTCTTAGACACCCTAGTTTGCTGCAAAGCTCAGCTGCATACCATCTCCTACACTGGACCTTTTTTGCTTATAGCCCAGCCCAGCTGCTTTTCCCTTTCCCAGAAAACTACCTTGTTTCGATTTTGTATCTTCTTAGGCATATAATGGTATATCTCTGGGTAGGATGTCAGGTTTTTGAGAGCAGGAATTATGTCTCCTGCACCTGGCACCTAGTAGGGGCTTAATGCTTGTTGAATGACTGACTGATTGAATTCATTTTTTTCTAAATCTGATGGACTTCTTCCGGCCCCCATTAGTTTAAATTAATGGGGTTTTCCTGTAACTTTTACCATACTGCTTTAGTCTTTACAGGAATATCTGACATGTTCTTGGTGGTTAAATACTGTTATAGCTAATGCTTGTTAATTCAGAATGTAATTCGTGTGAGATCTCACACGAATTACCTTTTGAAATATACATATGTGTATGTATGTATGTATGTATGTGTACACACACACACACACACACACACACCTGCCTCTTTTGGTTATAATCCCGAGTGTCTCCACAAAACAAAAAGGTGCCTGATACATTAAACCCAAACCTGTTTTATACTACTCTAACAGAACTTTTTTGTTTTGTTTTGTTTTCCCCCCCTGGCTAACTTGTTCAGCCAAGATAAATCTCTCCCCTGAGTACTCCGGAGTGCTGGATCCCTCTCCCTTGATTCAGCAGACCCTTGATGATGCTTTATGGATCAGCAGTTCCCTTTGTTTGCCCCTCACCCCTTGCTTTTTTGTTGACTCTTCAAATATTGGTGAGGATATCAGGATTCTAAAGCTATATGACAGAGGCATATAAAAACAAAAAAAAAAACAGTGAGATATATAAAGGCTGTTCAAACATGAATGGAACAACTGGGACTCCAAGAGACAAGGCAGCTCTTGTAGAAGGGACCTCATTCAGCCCTATCTGGTTCTTCAGGTTTATGTTGGAATTAAGACACTTGTTGAGCATCTAATAGTTAACACCAACATCAAAAAAAAGAGCCGGCAAAGGCTACTAAGAAGGCTCCAACGTGAATTCAGCTGAATACTGCTTCCCTGCCTAGGGCTGGTCTACCAGCCAGAAGCCTGAAATAGAGCTTCCCCCTCCTCCTCTCTGGCCTTTGTGCTCAGGCCACCAGAAAGCTACCTCTGTTAGTGGTTCAGACCTTGGTCTCCTTGGCCAAGTCTGGAAGACAGTTTCAATACCTTTTAAGCTAGCCTAGACTGCATGGGGTAGAGCCTTTGGAGACAGTGCCTATCCCACCAGCCAAAGTACAGGGTGAAATGCTCCAACTAATTGCCAAGGCCAGAAGCATGTGGCCACTCTACTCCAGTCGGGTGCCAGCAGCACAAAGACTCATGACTACTCTTGGGAGGGTGGTACTCTAGCTAGTTACACAAATTAGTTCGTTAAACCAGCTGAACAACAAGCAAATTGTGCTGCGTGCCGATCTGACAAGGTACTTCTGGATAAGTCATCAACCCCCAAAATAGCTAGCATTTTAAGGCTTGAAAGATGCTTCACAAATACCTCATTTGATCCTCACAACAGTCCTGGGAGAAGGATGCTATTATCCTCATTTTACAGATGAAACAAGCAGACGGAGGTTAAGTGACTTGCCCAAGGTGTAGTGGATAATTTATAGTAACTGAGGAAACACAATCTGAACTGTTTGATTTATTAGCAAAACAGGCATAATAAATGGGTCTAAGGACTCTCCAATCAGTCCAAAGACCCTGAATACAGAATGAGACAGATTTTTACCAATTAAAAACAAATAAGACCAATTAATTAAAAGAAAATAATATGATAAAAAGCAGGAAACCAAATTAGGTGATCTGATTTCTAACTGGAGGGAAAATTAGGGGTTTTCCAAGTTGGGAGGGGGGAAGAGTGAGTTTCAATAGAGTTAAGAGAGGCGGTGAGTAGGTTTCAGGGGCTTTCTTATCCCAAAATTGCAAGATGCTGATTAATTGCATCCACCTGCATTTATGAAACAATAGATGGCTTATTATACCACCTAGTTTCCCATGGATGATTTGCAGAAACACAAGATGGATGATGATACATGTGGCAGCAGAAGATGGTGTCAGTGTTCATGAAATAGAGTCTGATAGGTTCTCACACCAAACCAACTCCAGGATGTAACTGACATTCACTCTCAACACATGTTCCCTAACTAGTGAGTGTCTGGAGTCAAATTTGAACTCAGATCTTCCTGACTCAGAGTCCAGGGCTCTGTCCGAGGCTCCACTTAGTTGCCACAATCATATTCGCACTTGGCTTTGAGGGATGAGGCATTTTAGGTTCAGCCCAGAGGGTGCATCACACTGACAACAGGTTTCCCAAACCCTACCTGGAGCTTGGTCTCACCCCAAATAACAGGAAGCCCAGCCCAGCTACAGGGGCAGCACACAGTAGCAAGAGCACCAGGTCTGAAGGCACAAAGGTAGCTCTGCTAACTGCCTCCGTGAGTAACTTCCAGCAAGTTACTTGTCTCTAGTCCTCAGTTTCCCTCACTTGTAAATGAGAGGGTTGGACTAGATCACCTCTGAGGTCTGTGCTGCCTCCAAATCCTTTCACCTCCAGAACTCTCCCCTCTCCTCCAACGGTGAGTGCCTTAGCTTGCCTACTATTTCAGGGGAGCCCTGCCTATTCTCCACCCACTTTCTTACGTTGGCCTTGCTAAAGAGTATATCACCTCTCCCTTTCCATTTCTGTGACCATAATCAAATAAATAGTGGCATTCTTGCTGGAAAGGCAACCAAAATAATCCTTCCTGGTCACAGTTTCCCTGCATGTATTGTCTCCTTCCTTGAAAATATAAGTTCCTAGAGAGCAGGGACTGTCTTCTCTTTTGTATTTGTGTAATGGGGAACCAGTTGGCCACCGAATCAGTTCCTTAAGGGCATGTGCTGAGTACTCACTGATACAATTCTTCAAACAGAAGAAGCTAGAGAGGGAGCCTACTTCCAAGGGAGTTGTGAGGAGCAATGGAATTATCTTGGAGAAAGATGAGGTATGCATGCACAAATAATATGTAACTGGTGACTGCATGCCCTACATAGGGAGGACTGGGGAAGGAAAGAAGGAAGGGAGGAAGGGAGAAAGGGACGAAGGGACGAAGGAGACAGGAAGGAAGGAAGGAAGGAAGGAAGGAAGGAAGGAAGGAAGGAAGGAAGGAAGGAAGGAAGGGAGGGAGGAAGGGGGGGAGGAGGGAGGGGGGAAGGAAGGAAGGAAGGAAGGGAGGAAGGAAGGAAGGAAGGGAGGGAGGAAGGGAGGAAGGAGGGAAGGAAGGAGGGAAGGAGGGAAGGAAGGAAGGAAGGGAGGAAGGGAGGGAGAAAGGAGGGAAGGAAGGGAGGGAGGGAGGGAGAAAGGAGGGGAGGGAGGGAGGGAGGAAGGAAGGAGGGAAGGAAGGAAGGAAGGACGGAAGGAAGAGAGGGAGAGAAAGGACAAAAACAAACAAGGAAAGATTAAGTACTTACTAATGGGGTAATGGGACCCAGACCCTAAAAGGAAAAGACCATATCTTTGAAAGCAGCCCAGACCCTGAACTCTCCCACACAACCCAGTTCCTGTTGTCTCCCTGGAGGCATCTGGCCCAGCCCAGCACACCTTATCGCATTCTATGTGCCAGGCCTGTACTAAGTACTTCACAAATATTATCCCATTTAATCTTCTAGAAGGATCAAACCCTGCAAGGAAGGTGCTATTGTTATTGTCATTTTACAGATAAGGAAACCTGGGCAAACAGAAATTAAATGACTTGCCCAAGGTCACATAGCTAGTAAAAGTATCTGAGATCATATCAGAACTCAATTCTTCCCAATTCCAGGCTCAGCTCTCTGTCCACAAAGCCACCTAGCACAGGGCCAGCGATGCATCATGGGAATCCACTAGAGAGCTCCCTCCAGACTGATATCAACCCATTAATAACTACTCTTCGGATCCACTCATTCAACCAGTTCCTAAAACACCTAATTGTGTATCATCTAGCTAACGTGCGCATTGTGCTTTTTGGTTGCAAAAGCACTTTGCACATATCATCTTATTGGACTCTCACAACCATGTGAGGTAAGTGCTACTATCTCCTTTTTGCCGATGAAGGAAATGAGGATAAAACGTTAAACGACTAACCCAGGCTGACACAGGAAGTGTCTGAATCAGGATTTGAAAACAGGTCTTCCTGACTCCAAGACCAATACTCTCTCCCTTCCCCACCCAGCATGAAAGGCTATGGAAACATTTCCTGGATGTAACAGTGACCTTGTCAAAAAAGGCGCAGGTGCTGTTTTTGCCTTTCTTTGTATCCCAAGGGCTTGGCACACAGTAAGCTCTTAAAAAATCTGGAAGAAAAAAAAGAGCTTAAAAAGTACCCACGTTCACTACTTTCATTTGACGTGGTACTGGAAATTCCAGCTTTTGCAATACAGAAGAGGAAAAGATATTAAGGGTATTGATATTTGAAATCAAAATGGCAAAATATCATTACTCCTAGACAACAGGATCGTGAATTTAGAAATTCCAACTACTTCAAAAAAAAGAAACAACAAAATCCAAAAGACAGAAGATTAATTGAAAGATCATTTACATCCTTATTAACAACAAAGATCAAGAAAGCATAAAAAGAAAGAAACTCTACTTATAATAACAACAAAAATCATTAACCTACCAAGGAATACACAAGACCTGCGTATGGAGAACTGTCAAAGTGGAATGAACAAAATAAAGCAATCACTTAAAACAAACTGAGAGATATTCAATTTCCATGGACGGATCAGATTATTAAAAGAGTGAAAGAGTTCTCCCCAAATTAATTTATATGTTTAATTCAATGCCAATCAATACATGAGTAAGTTTCTTCATAAAATTAGACATTCATGAAGTAATTAATTTGGAAAATAGCTGAACAGAAATATCAAGGGGCACATTAAAAAGAAAAGCTGAGGAAGTGGTTTTTATAATTCTTAGACTTTAAAATATTTTATAAAATTATCTTCAAAACTATAGGGTCGGGCAAAAATAGAAAAAATGGTCAGTAGAATAGAATGTACACATCAAACATTCAACTAACTGTATAAAAAATACTTATGTTTGACAAACGATTAGAAAATAAAAAGAAAAAAGATTTGTTGGGGACCATTATTTGGCAATTTGGCAGGAAGGAAATTTGGACCCATATTCTTCACTATGTGACCCAGTGAATAGCAACTAGATGAAACATAAAGGGGGATGAAAAAGAGCAAAACACAGTCCCTGTCTTCAGGGAGCTTACAGTCTAATGGCAGAGACAACATACTAACAAATATATACAAATCAAGCCATATATAGAAAATAATTAACAGGGAAGGCTCATGAATTAAGAAGGGATAGGAAAGGCTTTCTGTAGAAGATGGGGTTTTAGTTCAGACTGAAAGGGAAGTCAGAAGGCAGAGTTGAGGAGGAAGAGCATGCCAGGCATAGAGAACAGCCCAAAAGAATGGCCAGGGCCAAGAGATGGAGTGCCTTGTTCATGGAACAGCCCAGAGGCCAATGTCTCTGAATGGAAGAGGACATGTAGGGGAGTGAGGTGTGTGATGACTGGAAAAGTAGGAAGGGACTAGGCTGTGAACAGCTTTGAACATATTTGATCCTGGAAGCCATAGGGAGCCACTGGGGTGGGGGAGTGACATGATCATTCTTGTGCTTTAGGAAACTCTTTGGTGGCTAAATGGAGGATAGATCAGAGTAAGGAGAGAGCTGAGGCAGGCAGACCCATGAGCAGGCAACAGGCCAGGCACAAGGTGATGAGGGCTTGCACTGGAGTGGTGGCAGTGTCAGAGGAGAGAAGAAGGGCGTATATGAGATGTTGCAGGAGTTAAAGTCAACAAGCCTAGGCATAATATTGGATGTGCAGTGGGGGAGGGGGTAAGAGATAGTGAGGAGCTGAGGATAAGGCCTAGATTTCAAGCCTGTGGGATCAGGAGGGTGGTGTTGCCTTTGACAGTAACCTAGGAAGGTGAGAGAAGGGGAAGATTCAGAGGGAAAGATAATGAGTTCTGTTTTGAGCATGTTTCCTTTAAGTGGTACACAGTTTTTGCTGTCTCGAAAGGCAGCTGAAGATGTGAGACTGGAAGTCAGTAGAGAGACTTGAGTAGCTTGATAATCATCAGTCTAGAGATGGGAGCTAACGGGATCACCAAGTGAAGTAGTGTCCAACGGAGGGGGGAAGAGGGTCCAGGATGAAGCCCTGAAGGACACCTGACTGAGTGATTAGGGAGCTTGAGGGAAAGCCAGTATGTATGTTCAAATCCCTCAGTATGAATGCAGGCGCTGGGGAGGAGAGGACAATTGTGAATACTGAACTCTTTGAGGAACGTGGAGAGCCTGGAGGTCTGTAGACAGCAGCCACTAGGATTTTGCTTGGTGGTAGATATGAATAGTATGAACCTCAAAGGAAGAGAGGTTATTGAGTCATGGAGGTAGGCAGAAAATCTAAACGTAGCAATTGAGAGCAAGAAGTATTCCAACTCCCCCACCTCAGCCAGTGAGCCAAGGAGAAAGGATGGCCATGGAGGCTGTTATCATGGGGGAGCCAGGTTTCAGTAATAGCTAGAAGATGGAAGGAGCAGAATAGGAAAAGATCAAGACAAAGAAAAGTTTGATATCTATGGAACAAGCATTCCAGAGCGCATGGTAAAAGGGTTTAATGGTATTTGGTTGAAGCTTGGAGGTAGGGTTGAGGAAGATGGGAATAAGGTACCAAGTAATGGGGTGGGGGTGGGGAATTGGCTTTGGAAGAAATCAAAATCACTGGGATGTGAAGGTATGCCTAGATGTGAAAATGTTCATCAGGCCACCCTCTTCCCAAAGGACATTTGGAGATCCTGGTGGAGGCAAGGGCAACCTAAGATGGGAGGGACATACATGGTCAGATGGTCACTTTTTCAATTCATGAATGAAATTAGCCTATACTTTTTTTAAAAAAGAATTATCTTTTAGGTTTTAAGAGCAAGACTATATTTGCTTCATACAGTAATTTGGGTCACATCACCTTTTTCTTTGTTTACAAACAATTTAATCCATAAGGAATTATTGTTAGGAAAATTCTCTGGTAAATCCATCTGGTCCCAATACATGAGGAGGAAGAGGAGGAAGAAGAGGAAGAGGAAGAGGAAGAGGAGGAGGGCTTTAATAACTTTTCTTTTTAATCTTTGTTGTTGGCTTACTTATTCAATCTGTTCCTTCTTGCTATATCAACTTTGGTATTTTGTATTTTTCTCAGAAGTTGTCCTCTTCTCTTCAGGCTTCCAATGTATTTGCATATAATAGCCTGGAAAAGAAAAGCCTCAGTGGGAGACCTAATAACCCTCTTCAATCATTTAATGAGGAAGAGTGATTAGATTTTCATTGCTTGGCCCCAGAAGGCAAAATTAGGAGCAGGGGAGAGAAGCTGCAAAGAAACAAATTTAGCTTAATGTCCACTCCAGAGGAGTTGAAGCAGATTAAACTGTAATTGGAAAAATATTTAAAAATAAATAAAAATACAACACAATATAGAGAATGATCATTTGTGTTCTTCTAAGTCAATATGGGGTCCACAGAAATCCACTTCTGTTTGAGTTTGACACCAGTGGATTGGATGACCTCTAAAGGCCCTTCTAGCTCTAAGTCTGTCCAGACTAGACTAGAGAGATTTGCATTTTAAAATACAAAAACCATTCTTAGCTTACTGGCCTACTGCCCCTTCCCTAATACAGGCCTTCATTACAGTCTGCATAGATCACTGCAGTAGTCTCTGGATAAACCTTCCCACTTCCATTCCTTCCCCCTTCCAAAAAACAGTCTTGGTTGTTGTTGACCTACTCTTTGTGATCCCATTTGGAGTTTTCTTGGCAAGGATACCAGTGTGATTTGCCATCTCCTTCTCCAGCTCATTTTACAGATGAGGAAATGAGACAAACAGGGATCAGGGTCACCCAACGAGTCAATGTCTGAGGTCACATTTGAACTCAGGTCTTCCTGATTCCAGGCCTGGTGCTCTACCCACTTTGGCCACCTAGCTGCCCCCAGTGCTTAGGAAGCACTTAAATGACCGATTTATCCATACAGTTAGCCATCCAGTCATCTGTCCTTTTGTCTGTACCTCCCTCTGCAAATCTCCTTTCTTTCCCTTTTCACTTGCTGAATTTCTACCCAATTTTTCAAATGTTCCACGAAGCCTAACTGGGTGTCCTAACCCAACGCATGAGGTTGCTATAAACCGTTTCCTCCCTACACCTCAAATACATTGTGCCTAAGGTCTTTATCCTGTAATATTCAGCGTTACAGTTATTTGTATATGTGTTGCATACCCCTTACTAGACTTTGAGCTCCGTCAGGGCAGCAGTCACCTGGCATTCTCTCTGTTGACCCCCATTCTGGAACACCCTCCCTCCTCCACTCCCATTACTGACCTCCCTGGCTTCCTTTAAGTCCCAACTAAAATCCCACCTACCACAGAAAGCTTTTCCCAACCTCTCTTAATTCTAGTGCCTCCCTCTGTTAATTATTTCCTGTTTATCACACACATATATCTACGTATATTTACATACATACAAACATATACACACACACCCAGAGTTAGAGAGAGGGAAAGTTTGTTTTATATGTTTGCTTGTCGTCTCCTTCCACTACAATGTAGTGTCCTTGAGGGCAGGGACTGTCTTTTGCCTCTTTCTGCCTCCCCAGTGATTGGCACGATGCTTGGCTTGGCACACAGTAGACATTTAATAAATATCAACTGATTGACTAATAGTGAAAGATTTGGAGTTTAGTGACATGATATGGGGCTGAAAGGGATAATCACCAAGTTAGACGAGAGAGTCACATCCAAAGAGATCGAAACAGGCTTGTCGTGGGACAAAGTCCATTAATAAGTTAGTTATTTAATAGGGAACAAGTTAAAGTTCCAAACTCTAAATCCGACTTAAGGCACTGTGCTAGGCTGAGGGGATGCAAACACCAAAACAGCCCTGTCCTCAAGGACCTTACACTCTACTGAGGGAAAACAGCCTAGAGCTGTTTGAGGACCTGATTTGTGAAGTCATTGGTATGGCCTCCGCAGAGGCGGCAGGCCACCTTCACGGTGATCCCCACCTATCAGCAATGCTTATTCATTTAGTCGAGGTCAGTTAGCGAATAAACATTTATTCAACACCAGCTATGCGTCAGAGACCGAGCTAAGTGCTGGGAATACAAAGAAAGAGAAACCGCAGTCCCCGCGCTGGAGCAGCTCCCAGTCTAATGGGGCAGATAACATACAAACCTGCACAAACAACTATGGATAGGGCAGATGGTAAATAATTAAGAAGGAGGGCGCTGGAATTAAGAGGGGCTGGGAAGGCATCCTGTAGAAGGCGAGATTTTAGCAGGGGCTTGAAAGGCAGAGATGAGGAGGGAGAGCCCGCCAGGAACGGGGAACGGCCAGAGAAAATGCCCAAAGACAAGAGGGGGAGGGTCTTCTTCGAGCAGCGACCCCCGGGCCAGAGCCACTGGACTCAGGTGTAGTGTACGGCACAGGTGTGAGACCCACCACTCTGCTGAGTGCCGGGCACCAGATGAAAGTAATGGGAAGACAAAGGAAATGTAAGTACAACAAGGCACAGATAATGTTACTTTTTAAAACTAAGTCCGCATGGCCCCACGGGGCGGGCCTTACGTACCTATTGGTGGCCCCTTGTCTAGTGAGTTTGACACCAATGGTGTTAAGGTCTAAGATCTCGTGGAGGAAGCTGACAGCGCTGAGCCTGGAGTCAGGAAGACCCGAGTTCAAATCCTGCCTCAAATTTGCTAGCTGTGACCCTGGGCAAGTCACTTCGCCTTCCTCTGATTCCTCACCTGTAAAAAGAGGTTAACAACAGCGGCCACCTCCCAGGGCTGCTGTGAGGCTCCAAAAGGGATAATCATTGCAGAGTGGCTGGCATTCAGTAGGAGCTGCCTAGGTGGTTCCCCGTTTGCACACAGGGAGGAGCATTCACACGACACAATCACACAGTCCAGTAGCGCTGGCGGGTCTGCTGGGGGCTTTACACGTGGGATCCAGCCGGAGCCTTCCGGACCCCTGCTGGGAGGCTCGGGGCGCTTCGGCGCCCCCTCGCAGCACGGGCTTGAAGGTGGGCCAAGCACTTTAGGAGTTTTTTCAGACTGCAGGACGCCAGGCAGCGGAGGGCAGAGACGTGCCTCGGCCACGCCAGGAGGCCCCGCCAGGTGACCCGCAGCAGGAGCACAGTGATTGGATGGAGGGGTGGGTGGTTGGGTGGGTGGGGGAATGAAAGAAACATCGATCACTTCTCTCCAAGCCAGCAGTGCCCTTTCAGAAGAACTCTGCGCATGCCCGGGGACACGCCCCTTCAGAGTTGAGTGGACAAGCTGTTGCCTTGGAGTCGGCGCTGTCCCCGCCTCCGGTCTGCGGCCACATGACATCCACCACGTGACTCCCAGGTGGACCTGCCCCCCGGCCGGTCCCTTTTTTCCCCTGAGGTGAAAGGCAGCGCAGGCGCAGTGGCGCTCGTCCCCGGCGTCCGTCATGAGGGACCGTAGTTCCCGGAGCCGGAACCGAAGCCGGAGGCGGCGGGGAGCGTGTTCGCCCGGAACCCGGAGGTAACGCCGCAGCTATCCGCCCGGCTTCCCCTGCCCCTCCCCCGAGGACCGGCCCGGGGAGCCCCCGGCCCCGCCCCCCAGGCCGAGCAGGCGCCAGGGGGCGGAGGAGCCGGGCCGGCCCCGCCCCGGACCCTGCCCGGTTTTTCCCACCCCCTACCCGGAAAGTGCGAGCCCCGAGCCCCGGGGTCCCGTGGCCGTCCTCTGCCGAGCCGGAGACTACCGACCGGCCCGACCCCGGCGCTTTACGAACGGGGAAACTGAGGCCCAGCGAGTGGGGCTGGGCCAAGGTCACCCAGCTTGTGGGTGACAGCTGGCATCTGAACCCAGCTCTCATGACTGGAATCAGGGAGTAGCAAGGGTCCGTCCTGTCCGCCCCCGCGGCCTTTCAGGCTCGCCAGCCTCCTGGCTGCCTCCCAGGCCGGGGCTGCCCTCCCTGCTCAAGGCGGAGCCATGACCCCCCCACACCCGTCCTGAGAGCCCTGACCCCTCCTGTTTGTCCGAAGCGTTTGCTCGGTGTCTCCCCTCCCCCGTCAGACTGGCAGCTCCTCGAGGCTAGGGACTGCCTTGCTTTTCTTTAGATCCACTGTACTTACTTAGCATATAGGTGGCACTTAATAAATGCTTGTTGACTGACTCGCTTTTCCATCGAAAGAAGCAGAGCCCTCAGAAAGGATAAGGGCCTTGCCCAAGGTGACACGGGTAGGAAAGTGCTAGAGCTAGGAGGTGAACCCGGGTTCTAGGGTTGGTTTGAAATCCAGAATGCTCCTTGTACTGGGGGGCCGGATTATTTTAATAAATGTTCGGGCAGTCTTGCTGTGGAAGGACCGCCTGGCCACAGAAACCGCCGAAGTGTTTGGAGGAAATGGTGGACCTCAGGAAGAACTGAGTTTTAATGTTGCTTCAGATCCTAGCTGCCATGTGACCCTGGGCAAATTACTTAATCGCTGTCTGCCTCAGTTTCCTCATCTGTAAAATGGAGGCACTAATGGCATCTGCTCCCCAAGATTATTGTAAGGCTCAAATGAGATAATACGGGAGAGGCTAGATAAATGTTAACTATTGTTATTAACAATAATAATAATCCAGAACTTCAGGCTCTAAACTCATCTCTCTCTACTCCCAAAGTGAGATTGGGAGCAGTGCTTTAGGAAGTAGTGAGTCACCTTTCACTGGAAGTGTTGGAGCAGAGAATTTGTACGAGCACTTAGAAGGGGTCTTATGTTCCAAGCTTTAGACTTCAGTTTCATAACAATTCAGGCTTTTTGTTATAGCAAACCTATTAATGAATATCCCCATTTTGCGGTTTCCTTAAACGCTGTCCTAGAGCTTATGTGATTTATTCAGGGTCACATGATTAATGTCACAACTTGGATGACTCTCAGACTCCATGTCTGTAAAAATGAGGGGATTGGACTAGACCTCTGAGACCCCTTCCAGCTCCAGTGATCCTAATTGCTAGCGCTTGGAGACAAACATTAAAACCCAACTTCAAAGGGAATGTAGAGTTTGAAGGCAGGGTTCAAATATGTATGGAATGTAGAGTTTTTCTGGATCCAAGTTCATTGTACTGTCCACCATAAAACACTGTCTCTTATCTTTGAGAACCAGAAGGTGGAAAGAGGTTATCTGGGATGGTGAAGGAACTGGAGAGTATCCCGCTGGAGGACTGGTAGGAATTGTGGATGTTTAGCCTGGAGAAGAAAAGGCTGTGGGGGAGTGAGGTACAGGATAGCAGAGTTATCTCAAGGGATTGTGGTCTGTAAAAGAGATTAGATATGGTCCACTTGGTCCCAGAAAGCAAAACTAGGAGCAGTGAGAGAAGATGCAGAGAGAGAGATTTCGATTTTCTGTATGCAAAAACCTTGCTAACAATTAGAGCTATCCTGAAGTGGAATGGTCTGCCTCAAGGAAAATGAGTGCCCTTTCCCTAGAGGGTCTCATGCAAAGGCTATATTCTTACTTGTATGAAATTTTATAGAGGCTTAGGCTTATTGACTTCTTTGTGATCTGTCAACTCTGAGATTCTTTGACCTGCTTCCAAGGTTTTGTCTAACCCTAAAATACTGTAATCTAGTCTTCAAAGAAACTGTTGCTCCCTGGAAAGAGCACCCACTATTTGGAACCAGAGGACCAAGATTTGCATCCTGGCTTTTTTATTTACTACCTGTAGGACTTTGAACCAGTCAGTTAACATCTCTGGGCTTCAGGTTTCTTAGCTGTAAGATGAGGGGGTTGGATTAGATGACTGTTAAGGGCCTTCCTGCGCTGAATCTATAATCTTGTGATGATTTTTAGGAAATCTAGTTTATTTTTAAAAATGAATATTTTCGTTCTTCCTCTTTGTCAGAGATTGTGAATTTGTGATTATTTTATATTTTGATAACTGTCTTTTCTTTTATTATAATTAATTTCCTTTGTAATATTAGATATTTAATTTTATTCATTTAAAAACATGATTAAAAACATGGAGAAGAGCTCCATGGGCTTCACCAGATTGGGCCGAAGGGGTCCAGTACATGAGAAAGATGAAGAATCTCTGTTCTATGTGGACTTGATTGAAATACCGTTCATCTGTATTAGTTTTTGCTCTTAATTTTTAAATGTCATCTTTTAGCTCCAGTGATGTTAAATTAGATGAGGTGAACTGCTGAATTATTTGTTTTGAAAGAATGAAGGTTCCAGGGAGGCAGATTAGGCCCTGACATGAACAATGTGTGGCAGGAAATGTTAGCATGAAATGGGCCAGATACAAATATATTAGCACAGAATGCTTATTGATTTATGAGATACATGGGGGTTGTGGAGCTCCTTTAATTAATAAGTGTTTGTTGAATTAAATTCTTTCAAGAGCAGAATTTTAAATCAGCTGCTGTGATCCTTAGTCTGCCATTGTTATTCCAAAGTGTTTCAGTTGGGTAAATATTTAAGTGTCTTGCCTCCTGTAAGATGCTAAGCTGGGCTTTAGAGAATACAAAGGTGGGCAAAAGTATGTACAAGTTAGTGAAATAACTTACTCAAATGGCTAGAATATAATTCAGAATACAGTTAATAATAATACACTAAGTTTGCTGGGCTTTCCTCAAAACACCCTTGTGAAGTAAATAATCAAGTAGTTGTATCCCCATTTTACAGTTGGGTAAACTGAGGTCCTAAGATCAGTGACTTCCCATTGTCAAAGAGGTAGACTTTGAATTCTGGACTCTTTTCTTCATAATCCATCCTGTTCTGCACTGTACCATACAACTTTTGGCCCATAAGAGAAATCGAACAAACTGAGATGACATTTGTCCCATAGAAACATAGCAAACCTCCGGATAAATTTTACGTAGGCTTTTTGGGGAATGCTTTGTAGAATGGGGGAGGCAGCAAGTGAGCTGGGCCTTGATGGAAAGAATCATCATTGCTTATTTAAACCACTTTTTTTTTTAATGTTTAGCAAAGTAGGTGCTTTTTAGAGGAGGTACTTAATAATGTTTGTGGAACTGATCAGATGGAAATGTGGAGGAGAGTCTTGCTGACTTGGAGGGTGCAAATGCAGAGGTGGAAAAGGTAGGACGCATTTGGAGGATGAGTAGTGCAGACTTTGAAAGGGTGTTAGGAAACAGATTTGGGGAGGATAGATGGTAGTGGAGTCTTGTGTGTTAGGCTAAAGAGGCTTTTATTTGTTTAATCTTGTAGGCGTTCAGGAGCCACAGATGCTTTTTGAGCAGGAGAATAAATGTGATCAGTGCAGAAGATTTATTTTGGCTCTAGTTTGAAGGATGGATTGGAGAAGGGAAGAGACTGCGGGTAGGGAGACCTACCACAAGGCTTCCGGGAAGAGGCGATGAGGGGCTGGCCTAGGATGGGGGTGGGGGTGGAGTCAAAGGAAGGGCATGGATGTGAAAGAGAGGCTGTGTGTACAGTAGATTCAAGAGTGACCAGTATGTGCAGAAGTCTTGTTTGTAATGTTTCTATGGGACACGTTTGCAATTTGGCAAATGTCTTCCTCTTTTGTTTTCCTCCCAGATGTGTGATTTCTTTGGAGTAGGAAACAAACTCCCTCTGCGCAGGGCGGCAGCTTTCCCAATTTGTAGTCTTACCTGGGGGTTGAGTGACTTTTCCGGGGTCATAGAACCAGCACATGTCAGAGGTAGCACTTGATCTTAGGTCTTCCCAACTCAGACACTCCACCAGATCATGTTGCCACCTTAATCATAGGCGCTTAATGAATGGTTGGTGAATGAAGTGAGCCTTCGTTTTCTCATCTGCAAAATGCAGTTGGACTAGAATGAATTCTAAGGTCGCTTTCAACTCTAAATGAAGTGAGGGAATAGGCAGTAAGTAAAAAATACCTAGATTGTAACTTGACTGCTTTAAATGTGTATTTACTCCGTGTTTTTCCTCTGATGTTTTCATGTGGGATCCTTCTTGAAATATGTGCCCTGGAATTCTGATGCCAGAAATTAGAAACCTGATCAAAACATTCTGTCTGGTTTCTACATCTAAAAAAAGATGTCCAGAGAAAGGTGACAAAAGTGATCAAGGTGATGGGAGGGCTTTTCTAAACGAGCCAATTTAAAATATTTCAGATTCTGGTTCTAACAAAGAAGGCTGAGAGAAGGATATGTTTTCTCAGTGAAATTATAACTAGTGTGTAGTGTGGCGAATGGTTTTGTGCATTAACTCTTATACTATTTTTCTTCCTGCGATAGATCTAAGTTTAGGAGAAAACAAAGTTTTGTGTATGGAACTAATTCAATTATTATCAGCCAGTCGATATGAAAATTTTATACAAATAGAGGATTATTAAGGCTCATTATTTAAGTAGTGGTGGAGGTTGATATCAAATTTTGATTAACATGCTGAATACTCGATGATTATTAAAACAAACTGGGATGTTTTGGAATATGGCCCTGACCTCAGAGAGAACCATTTCCTTTCATGTTTCTTTGTCGCCATTGTTAGAAACAGACCCAAAAACTGAATAGATCACAGGTATGATCCCGTATGACAGTTCTTCTCTTTGAATTGAAAATAATAAAGCATTTGTCTCATTTTCTGTTTCTCCTATACTGAGATACTATTTATCCTTTGCCTGTAGGACAGGTGATTTTAGTTGTTTTTTCCGTACTCATGATAAGTTGTTTTTGTTTTGTTTTTTTGTGTATGAGGCAATTGGAGTTAAGTGACTTGCCCAGGGTCACACAGCTAGTGAGTATCATGTGTCTCAGGCTGGATTTGAACCCAGGTCCTCCTGCGTCCAGGGCAGGTGCTCTATCCACTGCACCACCTAGCTGCCTGTCATGATAAGTTCTGAACTGAGCAGTTCATAGTTACCCTAACTGCACATTTCCAAAACAACTGGGTAATAATAGGGGTATGGTCTGTGAGATGGTTTCCCTGGTCCAGTTGCCAAATTCACAACTTTGGCCAGTGCTTTAAACCAGTTGTGCTAACAAGTCTAGATTCCTCTTTGTGTCTAGCTCAGAGATAGTGGAGTTGAAAATTGTTTTTGTCATTTTCGGACTTTAATTCATATATCTTAGTGTCAGTGCTATAATGATTATCTGAGCTATTTATATTATTGAAGGAAATTATTTATATGTATAAAAGCAAACTTTTTTGCCATAGTTTAAAAAATTAATCTAAATCCAGTTATATTTTGCCTCCCCCCTTTTTGCTGTATAGGCTGCTTTAGAATCTATTAAACTCTGTGATTCTGTGGGTGACCTCAGGAGATTTTTCTAGTTCACTGCAATTCTTTGTCTCCAGGAGTACTTAAACCAGGGCAGACATTCTAGTTAGTTTGTTTTAGTCATCATCACGTATTCAGCATGTTATCCAAAATTTCTTATCAACCAATACCACTGCTTAAATAATTAGCCTTAATAACCTACTATTTGTATGGAATTTTCATATCAGCTGGTTGGTAATAATTAAGTTAGTTCCATATGCAAAACTTTCTTTCGTCCTAAACTTAGACCTATTCCAGGAAGAAGGGTATTACGAGATTTAATTAACAAAACTATTCACCACTCTACGCACTAGTCTTGATTTCACTGAGAAAGCATATCCTTCCTCTTTGAGAAAGTCGATGACCTTATTCTTAAAGGTCCTCAAATAAAGGTATTCTACAATCTCCTTAAACTTTTCCTTATAACAATTCTAATTTTAGTTTAAGCCTGTTCTCTTGTGTTTTTTTTTATAAAGGTAGAAAACTGTTAGTCACTATCCCATTTTAAATATTTTACATACTTACTGTTTTTCCAGTCTTTTTTTCTCCAGACACTGAAATATTAAGGGGACAAGTCCTCTAATATTGCAAATAGCAGGTCACTGTGGGAGCAGGGGTAAGTCATTTCAGCTCTCTGTTCAGAGTAACCTCTTCTACAAAGAGAGGAAGTTGGAGTAGATGACGTCTCAGATTTTTTTCAGCTCTAAAAATCTATGACTTTCTTCATATCAAACTTTATTTTAAAAGGTAAAGGAAAATTTTCATAGTGATTCCTCTCCAGTTTATAACAAAAATCTTTATTCTTTTTGTGATTTTTGGTTTCCTGTAACCTCAGTTGAAACCCTAACATATTCTCATCATTTTTTTTCATTTGGGGTTTGCCTTTTAACTTCAGAAGAAGCTAATTAAAAAAGATGATCTTTTGAAAGTAAGGCCTGTAGGACCTAAGGCCTCTACACCTAGGCTTATGGAATATTGTCTGTGATGACAGACACTTTGGGATCTCTGATGTATTTCTTCTTTAATACAGGGATTTATAAAGAGCTGTAGTTAAGATATTAACCTACAATTAAATCTCTTTTATCCAGCAGTCTCTCAAACAGCTGTTTGTACATTTTTGGTATGATAATAATTGATGTTTGTCATGTTGAATCCAAGATACCTATCTTCAAGATCCTAAAATGCCTTCTAAGTCACAGAAGAAAAATTCACATATGTCCATTTTTGTTTTGGCACCAAGTATATATTATTGTATTCTAATTCTTTGAAAATCAGTGATTTCTAAATGGTACTTCTCTATGAATCAAAATCTATGTGGTGTAATAGCCTGTTTCTAGATTATACAGCATAGTTTCCTGATGGCTATTTAATCTATACAATATGTATGATGTTGTTTATTCAACTTGTTTTCTCATTTGGCTAAGCATCCAGAAATGAACAGCTGTTGAGAAAAACTTTTTATTTCCTCAAAAGGAATTTCTTCTGTGTGTGCTCCCTCCTGTTGTGTAGTAACCCATCCATGCCTTAGCGCCCTGTAGGACAAGTTTATCTTTATCTCCTGTAAATTCTCCACCAAGGGCTCTCTACCTAGCATGCTGGTGGACTTTGTCCTTGTCTGTTGACATTACATTAGTACCAGGATAGCGTACAGTCTGTCTACCTCTTAACCCTCTCTCATGTTACGTGATCTGCCCACCTCCTTTCTAGCCAGGTATCTATCTCTTGGATATCTTTTATGCCACTTCTTATTCGAATTCATTCGTTGTTGGTATGTTACAGCCTCATTATCTTGTCATTATGCATTTCCCCATTGTCTTTTGGTGGCATGAAATGTTTATTCTTAAGAGACATTGGCATCCCAAGATTCATACTCCTATGGTTTCATTAGAGGCATATTACTGTTAGGAAAAAAATGGGCTTTTGTTTTAGGGAGCAGCTTGGGCTCATTAAAAGCACCACATAGTTTCCCAAATGCATTCCAACCTACTGTTTTCCTCCTCTTCAATTGTGGGCCTAGTTCTTTGTCTGCCTACTGTGCAAGATATTTGGACTGATGGACAGCTCTGTGAGCTGCATGTTGCCTGGACAAGAGGCATTTTTAATCCACTGGGTTTTTCTTGTATAGATAGGTTTAATTCTTTTTTTTTTCTTTTTGGTGAGGGCAGTTGGGGTTAAGTAACTTGCCCAGGGTCACACAATTAGTGAGTGTTACGTGTCTGAGGGCGGATTTGAACTCAGGTCCTCCTGACTCCAGGGCCGGTGCTCTATGCTCTATCCCGAGCTGCCCCTACGTTTAATTCTTTTGAGGGATTTTTGAATCAGGTTAGAAGACTTCAGCATTCAGTACATTATGATTTGCAAACAAGAGCATCTGAAAAAATTTGTAGTCATCTTTTTCCATTTAGAATTTGTGCTGGACACCATAAATGACAGCAGTAAACACCTTTTGTGAGCCTATGTCTTGTTTTATGTCAGAGAGGTTGTTTGAATCAAGGTATCTCTGTTAGCTAGGTGGTCCATGGTGCATAGAGTTCTGGGCCTGGAGTCACGAAGATTCAGCTTCCTTGGTTTGAATCTGGCCTCAGACACTTACTAGCTGTGTGACCCTGGGGAAGTCAGTTAACCCTATTTGCCTCAGTTCCTCTTATGTAAAATGAGCTGGCTGAGGAAATGGCAAATCACACCAAGATCTTTGCCAAGAAAACACCAAATAGGGTCATGGAGAGTCAGACA
This sequence comes from Phascolarctos cinereus, assembly GCF_003287225.1. Taxonomy (NCBI): domain Eukaryota; kingdom Metazoa; phylum Chordata; class Mammalia; order Diprotodontia; family Phascolarctidae; genus Phascolarctos; species Phascolarctos cinereus. Next base: position 40,373,734 of record NW_027555736.1, read on the forward strand.
CAAGTGAAAAATTATTGAACAACATCTCTGTTGTGTCTTTCAAGGAATGATGAGGGGGAGCCTTCAAGATGATTCTACTGAGTCAGCTACTTTTTAGAGACCATAAGCTAAGCAAAGGGATCATATATTCTCTACAGCTCAGTCATTTGTAGAGAACTGGTTGTAAAGATGTAATGTTACAGAATATTGTTTGCTAAAGATGTGTTTGTAAATTATTTTCACCAAAATTTTGTAGAGAGAGGAAAATAGCCCTGTGGTTCAGTAGTTATCAAGATCTTTTCAGCTACCTTTTTTAATGTTAGTAATGCCTTTGATTTGTTTCCCAAACACTTGTTATATTTCATAAATCTTGAAAATGGACCACTGAACACCCTCAAAATGGTCTTGCTTCCAGCAGGGACTCTGTGTGTATGCACACTTGTTTGGTCTAGCTGTTCTAGCTGTTCATCTCATCTTTGTTTTCCTTTCAGTTATATCCTTTTCCTCAGGCAGTGTTTCAGGGGGCTAGGATACTAGCCTAAATCTGGTGGTTTCACCATCCTTGATGGAGTTTGTTATAGTACTTGAGATTGGTCTTTCCCGTTTAGGGGTCTGTTGTGCTCCTTTCAGTTTCCTATTTAAATACTCTTGGGATTATCTGGCTTAATTGCATCTCTAGGCAAGCTTTTCATAAATGTATTCTCTCTACTGCCTTACAGCTGTATGAGGCAATACTGCTCATGTTCTTCAGATGTTCTTTTCTGTAGGGTTTTACAAATAAATTTGTCTTTAAACCTCTTTTCCATACTAGGACAAAATGAGGAATGATTAAGGGAAGTTCATGCTCATAGGACCTTAAATATGTGCATTTTATAAAGCAAAATGTATTTATGTAATATTTGCATTCTAAATAGACATGTAGTGAAATTTGTGTGCTTTTCCATGTGTTTTAAAATTATTTTTATAAATGAAACAACTAAAATATTTTAAAATCAGAAAAAAAAATCACCTTAAACAGTAACATTGTTTTTTAATGATGGGACATACAGTACATTTTGTTTTTAAATCGGTGAAAATAAGCATTTTTACCTGAACAGTCATTTGTTTTCAGTTTGTTCTTGACTCTTTATTTGAATTCTAGAGTCAAGAAATCTAGAATATTCCTTTATTTAAATGATTTTGGGAACTGACTTTTAGAAATTTAACATTATTGTCCCCAATTATAATCAAAGATGAAAATTATCATGGGCTAGAATATCAGTTTTTTTTCTTTTACAGGCATTTTTGGTATAGTATTTTCTAGTTTTCCCAGTACTTTAATTTATATAATTTAATTTGATCCTCACTACAACCCTTGGAAGCAGGCAGGGCAGGCATTGTTATCTACATGTTAAAGATGCTGAAATTGAGGCTCTTAGTAATTTACCAGTTGTTATCCATGTAATAGGCAATTAACCTGGGAATCAAATATAGGACCTCCACTCTGCCCTACAGCTTGTTTTTTAATTTTCGTGGAAACCAACTTCTTAGTTTTGTCAGAACTAAGTCATAACTGAGCTAGCTCATCTGAGAGAAGTCAAGCTGAGTCCTTTCTGTGGCTTGTAGTGATCAGGGCACGAGTTCACTTCATATATTACAGCTGACCCAGGTAGATCCCAGAAGCTGGAGGGATTCTTGGATTTTGTTTGGAGGCAGACAGTCACATTGGTAGGTAAGCTGCCAAGTTTCCTGGAGCTGTTTACCAGGCTGCATAGTAGTGATAATATTATCTTCTTCACACAGACCTTGCGTGCCATGTTTACAAAATTATTAAACTTGAGGAATAAAGCCTGTAAGAGAGGTGTTGCTATACCTTATTAGGCTCCTTCCCTGGGGCTGCAGTTGGAGCTTGAATGTCAAGTCAATGATTCCTTCATTGTCTCATAAACTTAGCTCCTCCTGTGTAGTTTTTTTCCTTTCTATATTTATTAAACTACCGCATCTCTCTGTGTTGTGACCGTACCAAATGAAATCACATTCCAGCTGTGTTTCTCCCTTGGTGGTTAATGTCTTCTTTCCTGACTATTTGCTACCGATTGACACCATTTTCTCTTCCTGCAGTCCCTTGTTGCTGTCCAACTGTGCTCCCAACTCTCCCCTGCCTTTGCCTACTGTTTAACTGATGGATGCCTCACAGCTAATTAGGCATGGGAGTCAGCAGTCTGCTGGGTGGAAGGCAGGGTCAGTGGGGAGTGCTGCGGGAGGAGCAGTATTAGGTGTGGTTAGTGCTGGGTGGTAGCTGGTTTTGTAGCACATAGATGCGTGACAATTTTAGGTGGCATCAGATGATTAGGATATTTTTTTAAATGGTTCTTTTACTTGGAACTTGTGAACAGAAGGTAGCAGGTGGTGGTGCCAGCAGCAGCACACAAACAACAGTAAACAGGTATGGACTACCACATATTGCTAGCTAGATACATCTTAGAAGAAGCCTCTCTATTCATGGTCTTCCTCTTTAGCTTTTCATTTGAACAGTTCTGTTTTCCTTAGGGTAATGAAGTGGTTGCTTCCTTTATATCCTGATTGTTTTACACTAAATGAAAAAAGTTGCTGTACTTTATTCTTTTAAGGGCTGGGTATTTACTGAAGTGGGAGGTAGTTCTGTAAGACTAGCCTTAGATATTTGGAGTTATGTTCACTTGGGGCTTTCATCTTGTTTTTTTGTTTTTTTGAAAAAGAAGGTGTATCAAGCCTCTTGTCTGCAAAATTAGATTGTTTTTTTGGTTTCATGTTCTACTTGTTAACAATGGTTAAGAAGCTCAGGTACTACCTTCTGTAGAAAATCTCCTTTTCTGGTCATTTACCCACCTATTGGTGCCCTTCTTCCCAAGCTGTCTTGTATTTAGCTACTTTATATTTGTTTTCTTAAATTTTATTATTTCTTCTACATGTACTTGTCTTCCTCATTAGAATGTGAACTCCTTGCCAAGAATAGGGATTGTTTTATTAGTGTGACTGTAGGCAAATAGTAGGTGCTTAATATATGCTGATTAAGAGCACGGTGGTTGTATTTGAATTTAACCCATAGAATCTTTTAGAAACTAAAGTTTGGGAGAGACCTTCGGGTCTAGCAGTTCTGTCTCCCTTCATTTTTGAAGGTGAAGACAGAGTTGAAATGACTTGCCCAAACTGGCAGAGCTGGAATGAAAACCTGAGTCTCCTGCTCTCAAATCCAGTTCACTTTCTGTACTACATTTGCCTACCTTTTTGTGATATATTTGAATTTATAATAATTTATTTTTTTAAAAAAATTAGTAAGATACACTATAGGGCAGATGCTTTTTTGCTCTGTCATTTTTTAAAGCATACATTGGTTTTTAAAGGCTTGAATTAGCTACGAGATTATGTCATGTATGACTGGTTCTTGATGCTATGCATTGTATAAGAATTAATTAAACTGCTCAATATTTGTGGATACAATGCAACATTAACATTATAGGTAGAAAGAGTGTTCTTTTTAATGATTAAATTTAAAGCCAGCCAGGCTATCCCTAACTTGGAAACCTTCAGGATGATTGTGTTGCACCAATAAATTTGGCAGTTTTAGAATGCTCAGGTAAAGACTGTCTTATTCATGCGTATGATCATTGTGCTTCTAGGATTTCAACCAAAAAGGAAATACAAGTTCCAAGTCATTTGTGGGAATTTTAATTCTCAAGGACTGTGAAGCTACTTGTTTTAAAATTTTCCTCTTCCTTGAAAGTATCAGCGAATAGCTTTGAGTATAGTAGTGAGAATGCCTGTATTTCAGTGAAAGCTGATGGTTAAGTTTATCAAGAGAGAGATGAAGTTAATAAAAGTTAATCAGAGATGTTCGTGCACATTTAATGTTGATTTTTAAATTTGTATTCATTATATTACATGTTCCCCTCTGATAAATCCATGTTAATACTGAGAATAGCCTTTATATTCTGCCATTTCATAAAACCCTAAAAAATAATTTATTTTTGTATAACTTCTTGAGATTTTCCTATCAGCTGCTTTTGAAGGATGTAAGCTACTTTTAATTTATGTGTAATCCAGATAAAGGCTTTTTGTATCTGAACAGATAGATTTTGATCCACAAAAGAAAAATCCCCAGCCTTTTTTCTTTTTTTGTTTAAACATAGACAAAAAGGCAAATACTGTAATCTCTTTTTTGATGTTAAAATCCTGATAAGAGAGAGTCTGATTGTGTTTTGGAGGTTGGTGATGATGTCATATACCTTGTTAATGCTCACCTTTGAACAGAGGAACCTAAGCTTCACTGTTTCGTTCTTTTCCTTTTTTGTTATAGCGGAGTTGTTTTTGAATTTTTTTTTTTGCAAGAGAAATAAGTATTAAAATGGGAAATCTGTAAAAATTCTTTGTTTAAAAAATTAGCTTCACACAAATTTTATTAAGTTCATCTGTTAGTTTTAAGTGTGGAAAAGGAGTTAGAGAATTGGAACATTTCATATGAATTTTCAAACCTTCCAAATGGAGGGGCTATATTTCTTCGTATCTATATGGGACAGCACAGTATGAATTAGGTATATTTAAATGGAATTTGTTACTATAGGTCATTAGTGAAGTAGTGTAAAAAACTATGTTGCCCAGAATTTTACCAGCCAGAAATCCTTGAGATAGATTCTTTTCCAAGTTTCTCCAACCATTTTCTTGTTAAAGGTCTTCTGTGGTTGGAGAAAGGAAATTTGAATCATGAGGTTAAAATGTTTTTTTCCTGATTTGATAGGTGTGTCAGTGTTGGAGTGTACATCTCTGCTTCCCAGAAATGGTCAGGGAGTACAGTAGAATGGAGGAAAAAGCTGGTGCCCTGGTAAAGTTCTCTGCTACCTTAGGCCTGGACCAAATTAAATGGATCCCTTTAGAAACTGAGGAAGACTGACTGTGGCAAAACTTCTCCTTACCTCAAATATATTGGTATTTAAATATATTCTTAGCTACCTTGAGGCAGAAGTTGTCATAATGTAAAACTGAATTTTAGAGATCATGATCCCAGAATTGAGTGAAGACTTAGGGGGACAGTGGAGCTGGGCAATGTGAAACTTGAAGGAAAGAACTATAGATCAGAAGGTGACCTAAAGTAGGGGCAAGCAAAGGAGAGAAATGAAATTATTTAAGTAACTGGGAATCGTAGGACCATAACTTTAGCATTGGAAGAGACATTAGGGGTCATCAAGTTCAACCCCTGATTTTAAAGATGAGGAAACTAAGGTCTGGAGAGATTAAAGGACTTACCAGGATCACACAAACAGTAAATGATAACTGACTTTTTTCAGAGAAATTTAATGCAAGAATTCCCTTACACCACAACAGTTTCTTTTTATATTCTAGCTGAATTGATTTTGTTCATGTAAAATCTTTTACCTTTTATATAATTAAAAGTACCTATTTTATCTCTCTTGATCATCACTATCCCTTGATTGGTTAAAAAAAAATGTTTCCCATAATCTCAGCTGTGAAAAGAACTTCATCCATTCTCTTCTATTTCTTTTTTTTCATGATTTTACCTTTTATATTTATGATGTGTATACATTTGGAACTTACCATGGTATATGGTATAATATACTGGTCTAAGTCTAATTGCTGCCAAACTGCTTTTTGATTTTCTCAGCTGTTCTTATTGAATATAATTCTTCCCCCAATAATTTGTATTATCAAATTATCAAATGGTTTATCAAATGCTGGAATGCCATATTTACTTATTTCAGGTTTTTGCTTATTTGGTTTGTTCTACTGATTTAATTTCTGTTTATCAAATAGTAATAGTGGGTGAGGTGGGGTGGGGTGAGAGAGAGAGAGAGAGAGAGAGAGAGAGAGAGAGAGAGAGAGTGAGGTGTTGAGGATAATACCTAAGTTGTGAGCCTTGGCATTTATAGGGAAGTTAGGAAGAGGGGAGTGTTTGAGGAAGAAGGATAAGGAGTTTAGTTTTGGATATGTTGAGCTTAAGATGTCTATGGGACATTGAGTTTGAGATCTCTAATAGGCAGTTGGAGATCTGAGAGTTATCTGCATAGAGAACATGATAGAATCTATGGGAGCTAATGAGATTATCAAGTGAAATAGCATAGAGTGAGAAGAGAAGAGGGATCAGGACAGAGCTTTGAGGGACACCTATGGTTAACCGACACAACCTAGATGAAGATCCAGCCATAGAGATTAGGAGTGATCAGAGGAGAACCAGGAGAGAGCATTGTCATGTAAACCTAGAGAGAAGAGAATATCAGGGAGGAGAATCTAATCAACAGTGTCAGAGGTTGCAGAGAAGGATGAGGTTTGAGAAAAAGCCAGCAGGTTTGAAGAAAACTGTTTGAATTGAATGATGATGTGGAATCCAGACTAAAGCTTAAAGAAGGGGGTGAAAGGAAAGGCAGTGAAGGCACTGATTGTTGACAACCTTCTCCAGGATTTTAGTCACAAAAGGGGTGGTGGGGGAGAGGATGATAGTGGGGATGGTTGGTTCAAGTGAGCAGTTTTTGATAATGGGAAAGACATGGGCATGTTTGTAGGCAGTGGGAAAGCAGTCTATAGACAGGGAGAGATTGAAGGTAAATGAGAGAGTGGGGATAATAAAGGGGGGTAATCTGTTGGGGAACATGGGGTAGTCTCAGATCACTTGTTAGCCTTGGCCAGGAGTATGGTCTCTTTTTCTTATGAGACAATAATGCCAGAAGGCACCTGAGTAAATGTGCGACCAAGAGGGAGAGCTCTGCGAATTGCCTCCATTTTTTCAGTGAAAAAAGTTGCTAAGAGGCAAATTTAGGCTTGCAGTTTGGAAAATTTTTCTTTTTAATAAATTATCCAAAAGTGGAATGAACTTTTTTGGGAAGCAGTGGATTCCCCATCACTAGAGGTCTTCAAGCAAAGGCAAGGTGACTACTTGTAGGTTATATTGTAGAAGGGATTTTTGTTCAGAGAATATAATGCTAAATGAGACAGTCTGCTTTGAGGCCCAATCACTAGTCAACAAGGGTAGTTGACTATGTGTACTAGGTATTGGGCATATAAACACGAAAGTGAAAACCCCTGCCTTCAGGACTTAGCACCAACATCTTTGGTTGGGGAGAAGATAGCATTTCTCTCTGAAGCATCTGATGTTGTAAATCAACCCTTTTTCTTGGGGAGGTGGGGGAATGTAGGAGGAAGGTTATACTTTCTCTTTGGCTTCAGAAAGGCACATTCTCCTGGTTTTTATCCTACTTCTCAACTACTCACCCTCTTTTACTGTACTCTTTCCAAGCAACTTTTAATGACTTAGTCTGTTTGGTGCTTCTTCAGATGTCCCCTGTGGAGGGAGGACGTCTGGGGTTATTATTCATTCCATAGGCTCCATCAGGAGGTAAACTCCTCCCTGCTGCATTGGAGAAATGTGATGGTGTATACCTGTTTTCAGGCATTACTATTGCTTGTTGAAGTGGTTTGTTTGTTCCAAGGAAAAAACTGTTTTTGTCAGGTTTTGACCTGTTTATTATATCATTTGCTCTAAGAACATTTATCATTCTTCTTCCTTTTTTTGGTGAGAAAGTATTTTTATAGCTATCTTTATTTAATTTATTTAATATTGTGTTTTTTGTTAGGGTTTTTGTTCAATTATATTCCACATTTATTATGTTGTTATTTTGTATTTTAGTTATTTGTATATGAGTCTTACCTTCACAAGATTATAAGCTCCGTGTGAGAGTTGGTGGTGTCTTATCTAAACATCATGTCTTCCCTAGGACTAAGAAGTGCTTTTAATAAATGTAAGTGATTAATAAATGTTGAATTTAATTGCTGAGCAGCAGACAGAATTCCCTTTCTGTGGTCATCAGATCACTATCACTTTCCTGGATGCCCCAGAACCATGCTTTTTCCTTCCTCCCCAGGCCATAGCAGTGGTAGAGGGAGCTGCAGTAGCTGCCTCAAAGACTCCCCTGGTGTTCTCATTGGAAAGTGGTGGGGGTGGCTCCTGGAGGGTTTTTTCTTCAGGCCCTGAGAGGTAAAAACGGAGTTGTCTGCTGTGCTTGCTTTGCATCCACTTTCTTCCCAGTCCTTCACCTCATAGAATTATTGTGAGGGGCTAGGGCGAAGGTAAGACCTGCTCCAGAGTGGGATGCTGGCTATCCTTATTTGGTGTATGTCATAGTAGTTATGGGAAATATTCCTAAATGGTTTCTTGTTCCTACTGAAAGCTGTTTATTAAATAAACATGTACCATATGTGCATACCATTGGAGGATACAAAATAAAAAATGAAACATGCTTTCACAGAGTTTGCATTCTGTCAAAAGAAACAACATCTACCTAAAACAGAATAAATACAAAGTAAAGTCAAGATAGTTTAGGGTCACTAGGAGTGGAGATCAGGGAAGGCTTCATGTAGATTTTATATCAAAGTCATGTTATATCACTGTTGGGTGAACATAACAGATTTGAATATCATATCTTCTTGGAAGGAGGGAACAATGTTGTAAGTGAGAAAGATGAGAAAAGGCCAAAAAACTTGGTAATTAAGAGATCATTGGTAACTTTGGCCGGAATAGTTTTAGTTGAGTGATAAGGTCAAAAGCCAGGTTTCAAAGGGTTGAAGAGTGACTGAGAGAAGAGAAAATAGAAGTAGCCAGTGTAGACAGAACATTGGAAAAGTGGGAAGGAGCCAGCTTGTGGAAGGCTTTATTTTTTTCTTTTTCTAAAAAAAGGTTTTTTACCTCATTTAAAAAATTCAGAACTTAACAAACATCAACTGAAATGAACTCTTCTATATGCAAAGTGCAACAGAGAGAGTTCTCCATGAAACTCTTCAGTGTCTGTGTTACACAGCTTGCTTTCCTTTTCAATTGTACAGTAAATTCAGTAAGTTACTTTCAAAGCTTCCTTGCCCATTTGTTCTTCCTTTTTGGACTTCCAGTCTTTTCTGTGTACTTCAAAATGTGTTTCAGTGATCCTTTTTTTCCCTTTTTCTTTGTGAAAGGCTTTGTATGCCACACAAAGGATTTTAGATTTCATCCTGGAGGTGGTAGGAAGCTGGTGGAATTTATTGAGTCAAAGGTGACATGATCAGCTCTGATCTTTAGAAAAATCACTTTGACAACTTTAGAGTGAAAAGAAAGTTGAGGCAGAGAGACCAATTAGAAAGCAGTTGTCATAATTCAGGTAAGAGGTGATAAGGCCCTGTACTAGTATGGAGACCGTATGAGTGGAGAGAAGGGGAACTACATGAGAAATATATTTAAGTTAGAAACAACAAATTTTGACAACAGATTTTTATGTAGAGTGAATGAAAGTGAGAAGTCAAGGATGACAGTGATATTGAGAAGCCTGGGTGATCATGAGGGTAGGATAGTTTTGTCCTTGGCAGTAATAGGGAATTTAGAAGGAGGGAAAGGTTTGGAGTTTGAGTTGCCTATGGGAGATCCATCTCAAGGTATTTAATAGACAGTTGGTCATAACAGGTTTGGAGCGAGAGACAGACAGACTATAGATGGTAATATAGATCTGGGAATCATTATAGAGAGATGATCATGGAACTTATGGGAGCTAAGATCATCAAGTGAGATAGTGTAGAGGGAGAAGAGAAGCAGCCCTGGCTAGAGCCTTGGGGAACGCCTCTAGTTAGTATGAGCTGGATGAAGGTTCAGCGGAGGAGGTTGAGGGGTGATCAGGAGAGGGTAACGTCATGAAAGCCCAGAGGAGAAAGAGGATCCAGAAATAGATGGTAATCAGTAGTGGCGTAGGTTTCTGAGAATTCAAGAAGGATGAAGGCCATTAGATTTGGCAGTTAGGAGATCATTGGTAATTGTGGAGAAAGCCATTTCAGTGGAACAAGGAGGTGTGAAACCAGACTGTAGAGAGTTTAGGAGAGAGTGAGAGAAGTCATAGTAGAGGCACCAAGTGTAGACAGCATTCTCCAAGAATTTAGCCAAGAAAGGTAGGAGAGCCTACTGGATGATTGCAGATATAGTCAGATCTAATTAGAGTGGTGGTTTTGTTTGTTTTAAATAAAGAATGGGAAGGGTGGGGCAGTCCATCTGAGTGTGCTTACAAGCAGCTGGGAAGGAGCCAGTAGATAGGGAGGGATTAATAATTAGAGAGAAGATGAGGATGATAGTACGGGCAGTCTGCTAGAGAAGATGGGAACAAGGGCACTTAAATTAGGTTTTGCTTTGGGAGGAGATAGCTACCTTTCATGTAAGGAGGAGGTAGTAGCTGTGAGGGAAGTTCATGAAGCATGAAGGGATATGAGTAATGTGAGATGAGAAGGAGAGAAGATTCAGCTCTTGACAAATAGTCTCATTTTCTCATTTTTTGTTTTTAGTGAACTATGAGGTGAAATTTTCATTTGTGAGTGGACAAGTGGTATATATGACTTCTAAAATTATCTAAGTTCGTTCAGAGAACACATCAAGATATGTTGAAGATTAAAAAAGAGACAAAATGAAAAATGCTTAATAGTGTTGACAGGAAATGCCTTTCCTTCTTATAACTAAAGACATTGATTTTCAGGTTAACTAGAAGTAATTTTTAGTTGGGCCTTCATTTAGCCTTAGTTAACAGTTTATTTCCCTTGTTGCATTGATATCACTTGCATTTCTAGAACCATGTCAAATAACAGTGGGGAGAAGGGTATTCTTGTTTTACTCCTGTATTGATTAGGAAAGCTTCTAGTGTTTTTCTCATTGAAAATAATAGTAGTTTATTATTTTGGATATGTAATTTTTATCATTTTAATGATCCCATGTCAGTGATATGTAGGATTTTTGTCATAAATGAGTACTGTACACTATCAAATGGTTTTTCTGCATCTGTTGATATAATCACATCTAATTTATTTTTCTAATGTTATATCATCATACTAGCACACTTGCTATAAGTCCAGTTTGACCATAGTGAATAACTTTTTTTTCTGTATTGTAGTGGTCATTTTGCTAGGATTTTGTCTTAAAATTTTGAATCAAAAATGGTATTGATTTGTAGTTCTCTTTCTTTGCTTTCTCCTTCCCTGTTATAGTTATTAGGATTATGTTTGTCCCATATAAGGAGTTTAGCAGACTATAATTTTTTGAGAACAATTTTCATAACATAGTTATTAATTTTTCTTTAGATGTTTTGTAGAAGTTTCCTGTTAGTCCATCTGGGCCAGGATTTCTTCCTTAGCCTTTGTGGCTAATCACATTTCTTTTTTCTAATTCTTGTTGTTCAGTTGTTTCTGTTATATCCAACTCTTGGTGATCCTATTTGCGGTTTTCATGGCCAAGATACGATTTGCCATTTCCTTCTGTAGCTCATTTTACAGATGAGGAGCTAAGGCAAACAGAGTTAAGTGACTTGCCCAGGGTCACATAGCTAGTAAGTGTCTGAGGCTGGATTTAAACTCAGAAAGATAAGTTTTCCTGATTTCAAGCCTAGTGTTGTATCCAGTGTACCACCTAGCTGCTCTTTTTTTCTGATGTTGAATTGTTTAACATCTTTATTTCACATTCTTTTAAATTTGGACATTTTGCATTTTGTTGGTATGTAATTGCATATATAGGTATAATAATACTTTTTCTCTTATGATTTTACATTGTTCAGTTTTTTAAAAAAAATTTATTTTCTTCCTTTTTAATCAGTATAGTTAAGAATACTTTTTTTTTGTATTTTTCAAAGAACCACTATTAGTTTGTTTATCATTTGGTGCCCAATCTTTCTTTTTCCACATTTTTTTCAAAGTTCTCAACCTTTGGGCTTATTTGTTGTTTTTTTCTAATTTTCTAATTGTAGTCAATTCATTAACCCTTTCTACATCTTGAGTGCTCTGAAATTGTGGTGAGTCATTGTGTTGATCAGATACTAAATCTTTCAAAGTAGAGTGCCTTTACAATATTGCTGTTACTACGTAGCTTGTATTCCTGGTTTTTCCCTCTTCACTTTGCATTAGTTCATGTAAGTCTTCGCAGTTATTTTCTGAAAACATCCCCTTCATCATTTCTTACAGTACAATAGGATTCTATCCCATTCATAAACTGTTAACTTGTTCAGCCATCTTCCACTTGATGGGCATCCCCTTAGTTCCCAGTTCTTTGCCACCACAAAAAGAGCCATTATAAATATTTTTGTACATATGAATCCTTTTCCTCTTTGGGATATATGATTAGTAGCAATATTACTATCTCAAAGGATACATGCAATTTAGTAACTTTTGGTTGGTAGTTCCAGATTGCTTCTCAGAATGATTAGATGTGTTCATAGCTCTCCTGACAGCGTGTTAGTGTGCTTGTTTTCTCACAGCACATCAAACATTTGTGATTTTCCTTTTTTTGTCAACTTTGCCTTTCAAATAGGTCTAAGTTGGAATCTCAGAGCTACTTTAGTTTATATTTCTCTAATCAGTGATTTGGAACATTTTTTAATATGACTATTGATGACCTAGATTTCTTCAGTTGAGAACTGCTTCATCATGCATTGACCATTTATCGATCTGGAAATGGCTTTTATACTTGTACATTTGAATCAGTTCCTTGTATATCTTGAAACTGAGACCTTTCTTTGTTAAAGAAACTTGCTGCAAAGACTGTCTTCCTACTTATGTGTTTCCCTTTTAATCTTAGGTGCATTCAGCCTACACCCTCTTAAAAAAAAAACAACCCTTAATTTTATATTTTAATCAATGAAAAGCCACATTTTCCCTCCCATCCCCCATTGAAAAAGAAAGAAAAGCAAAAACCTTGTAACAGATATCTATAGTCAAGAGAAATATTCCTACATTGGGCACATCCAAAAAAGTAACATATTTCACTATACACCCTGTATACATTTCATGTATCCATCACCTCCCTGTCAGGAGGGTAGGTAGAAATGTTTCACAATAAGTCTGTAAAATCGTCATCAGTCATTGTATTGATCCATTTATAAAGAAGAGCATGGTGAGAAAAAAATGTGTTCTGTACAAATGAGTGCTCTAGGTATGATGTAATATGTTTTGCCTCCCTTACCTTCTGGAAGTTCTCTTGCCCAGAATGCAAATACAGGTTCTTATCCTTTTTTCTTTCCTTTTAAATCCCTCTTCATGGTCCACTTTCTATGGTTAAAGTTGGTTTTGCTTAGGATTCATCTCTCTCTTAATTTATTCTTCCTTCTCTCCTTTCCTGTGTTTTTCTGTTGAGTGAAATGCATGTCTGCACCCAAATGTGTGTGGATATTTTCTCTTTTCATTAGTTCAGATGAAAGTGAGGTTATCTGTTTCTTGCACCCTCCAACCCTTGCTCCTTGTTTATATAGTCTTCTACTTGCACATTCAAATTATATGTGGTAATTTTCCCCATTTTCGTCTTCATTTTTCCTAACTAGTATATTACTTTTCTTATAAAACATAACAAAACTATTCCCAGATCCTCTGTCTTGTTAGACTCCCTCCGTGACCTCTAATAAAGGTAGTGTTCTGAGGAGACACATTGTTTCCCCATATTAGAATGTCAGTAGCTTATCATTGTTTAATCCTTTATGATTGCTTATTCATATTTCCTTCTTTTATATTTCTCCCTTACTTGTAGGGATGCTTGAAAGTTCACTCGTTTGTTAAAGGTCTATTTTTTTCTCATGTAGGATCATACTCACTTTTGCTGGGTAAGTGTTTCTTGCTTATATGTCTAGATTGGTTGCATTCTAGAATGTGATATTCCAAGCTCTCCACTTCTTTTGGGTGGTGGCTGCTAAATCTTGTTGGATCCTTGCTGTGACTTTTTGGTACTTGAATTCTTTTCTGGCTGCTTGCAATATTTTTTGTTTGACCTAGATACTCTAGATTTTGGCTGTAATAATCCCAGGAGTTTTCATTTAGGAGTTTCTTTCATCAGATGATTGAAGTAATGTTTTTAAATCTATTATACTTCTTTTTTTTTAAAGATTAAGTTTTATTTTCATGAAGTTCCACTTTCTCCCCCCCTCCCCCCATTAAGAAGGCAAGATAAACAAAGTCCCTGTTAGAAACATATATAATCAAGCAAAAACAAATTCCTACATTGATCATGTAAAAGGAACAATTTCTCTGGGTCTGGTGAATAATCCAAACATTAGAACAATTCCTTAGTGATGATGAAGATCTCTAAATATTTCTGTCCACGGTGACATTGTACCATGCACATTTGAAAATCAAAGTGAATGAATAACTTTTATTTCCCAGATTGCAACATACATTTGGACACATAGCCCCTTGAGTTAGCCTGTTAATTTTTATCTTGGATGAGGTCTGCAGTACCTATGGTATATGTGGATGGTGAGCCAGAAGACTATATGGGATGAAGCATAAAGTATAAAAAAACTGAAAAGGTAGCGGGCGATCAGGTTATAAAGGGCTTTGAATGCGTAACAGTGGGTTTTATATTTATATATAGGGAACCATTGTGACTCTTTTTTTGGGGCAGAGGAACACTGCTTTTGTTTATTTTTAATTTATGGAATAAAACAAACATTTCCATAACATAGCACAATAAAAAAAGATGATTACACGTGAAACTGCAAATCTACTATGCTTAACTTGCTTTTCCTTTCAAATATACAACAAAATTGTCATGTAAATTTTTTCCTTCCATCCTCCCCCACCCCCCATCCTAGAAATGGCTGCCATTAGACACAAATAGGTGTTTATGTGTGTGTAAAATTGTTCTATACATACTTTTAAAAAATTAATTTAATTTTAGTTTTCAGCATTCACTTCCATAAGCTTTTGAGTTTTATGTTTTCTCTGCCTCCCTTCCCAAGATGGCTTGCAGTCTGGTATTGGGTCTACATATACTTTCCTATTAAACATATTTTCACATTAGTTATGTTGTAAAGAAGAATTAGAACCAATAGAAGGAACCACAAGAAAGAAGAAACAAAACAAAACAGAAGGAAAAAGAAAAGAACAAATAGTATGCTTCGATGTGTATTCAAACTCCATAGTTCTTTCTCTAGATGTAGATAGCATTTTCCATCGTGTGACTTTTGGAGATGTCTTAGATCCTTGCATTGCTGAGAAGAGCTAAGTCTGTCAGGGTTAAGTCATGGCACGAAGTGGCTGTTAATGTGTACAATGTTCTTCTAGTTCTGCTCACTTCATGCAGCGTCAGACCATACGAGTCTTTCTAGGTTTTTCTTAAGTCCACCTGATCCTCATTTCTTATAGCACAATAGTATTCCATTACATTCACATACTACAACTTGTTTAGCCATTCCTTAATTGATGGGCATCCCCTCAATTTCCAATTTTTTGTCACCATAGAAAGAGTTGCTATAAATAGTTTTGTACATGTGGGTCCTTTCCCCATTTTTATGATCTCTTTGGGATACAGGCATACAAGTTGTATTGCTGGTTCAAAAGGTATGCACATTTTTATAGCCTTTTGGGCATAGTTCCAAATTGCTCTCCACAATGGTTGGATGGGTTTGCAACTATACCAACAATACATTAATGTTCCAATTTTCCCACATCTTCTCCAACATTTATCGTTTTCCTATTTTGTCATTTTAGCCAATCTGATGAATGTGATGTGGTACCTCAGAGTTGTTCTGATTTACATTTCTCTAATCAATAGTGATTTAGAGCATTTTTTCATATGATTATACATAGCTTTAATTTCTTCCTCTGAAAACTGCCTGTTCCTATCCTTTGACCATGGAGAATGATTTGTATTCTTATAAATTTGACTTAATTCTCTATATATTTTAGAAATTAGGCTGTTATCAGAGATACTGGTTGTATATGCATAGTTTTGTTTATTAGTTCTTTTTCTGTTTGCAAATAGTGTCTTTCTTCATATGTCCTTTGTAGTTAATTTAGGTATTTATAATCAAAATAACTTATTTACTCAAAGCTATTCTTAAAACAATATTGCTGTTACTATATACAGTGTTCTCTTAGTTCTGCTCATTTTGCTCTTCATTATTTCTTGCAGGTCTTTCCATGTTTTTCTAAAATCATTGAGCTCATAATTTATCATAGCACAGTTGTATTCCGTCACAATCATATACCACAATTTGTTCAGCTATTATCCAATTGATCGTCATCTCTGCAACTTCCAGTTCTTTGCCATCACAAAGAGAGCTACTATAAACATTTTAGTACATATAGGTTCTTTTCCTTTTCCCCTAATGATCTTTGGAAACAAAGTAGTGGTATTGCTAGATCAAAGTGTATAGGTAGTTTTATGACTCTTTGGGCATAATTACAGATAGCTCTCCAAAATGGTTAGATCAGTTCACAATTCCACCAACAATGAGTTAGTGTCCCAGTTTTTCCACATCCCCTCCAACATTTGTCACTCTTATTCTATCATTTTAGCCAATCTGGTAGGTGTAAAATGATAACTCAAGGTTGTTTTAATTTGCATTTCTCTGATCACGAATTTAGAGCATTTTTTCATATGACTTTAAATAGCTTTGATTTCTTAACTGGAAAACTGCTTGTTCATGCCCTTTGAGCATTTATCAATTGGGGAATGACTTGTATTTTTATAGATTTGATAAAGTTCTTTAGATATGAGACCTATATCTGACAAAGTGTCTATAAAATTTTTTTCCCCAGTTTTCTGCTTTCCTTCTGATCTTGGCTACATTTGTTTTATTTGTACAAAACTTTTAAAGTTAATGTAATCAAAATTATCCATTTTACACCTAACTTTGCTCTCTATCTCTTGTTTAATCATATATTCATTTAGCCCATCCATAAGTCTGATAAGTAATATGTTCTGTGTTCTTTTAATTTTCTTGTAAAATCTCTTTATATCTAGGTCATGTATTCATTTTGACCTTGTCTTGGTAAAAGGTATAAGATATTGGTCTATGCCCAATTTCTGTCATACTGCTTTCTGGTTTTCCCAGCAATTTTTACCAAATAATGAATTCTTATTCCAAAATCTTAAGTCTTTACGCTTTTCAAATGCGAAGTTATTATGTTTGTTTGCTGCTATAAATTGTATGTCTACTCTGTTCCATTGATCTGCCTGTTTCCTAGCCGGTACCAAATAGTTTTGATAATTACTGCCTTATAATATAGTTTAAGATGTGTTAGTGCTATAAACCTTCTTCCTTTACATTAAAAAAAAAGTTTCCTTTGATATTCTTGACTTTTTTGTAACTCTTTAATCATAATTCCTCTGGCGTTCTATGCTGGGCCTTTTCTTTTCTCCCTCTGTATTGCTTCACTTGGTGATGTCGTTAGTTCCCATGGATTTAATGACCATCTCTATGATGATGATCGTCAAATCTACCTATCTTTTCTTAAACTCTCCACTGACCTCCAGTCTTTCATCTTCAGCTGCCTTTCAGACATCTCCAGCTAGATGTGCAGTAGACATCTTAAGCTCAACATTTCTAAAACTGAATTCATTGTCTTTCTTCCTACCAGAGGTTCCCCAACTTATTTGGCCTACCATCCCCTTTTCAAAAAAAAATCATTGAGCATCCCCTGGAAATCTTTCTTTAACTCTTCAACGGTTTTTTTGTTTTTTGGAATCTGCATCATTTCAAACTACTATCACCACCCCCCTGGACAGTTCCAGCGCCTCCAAGGGGCGGGATCACTCACTTTGGGAACCTATGTTAGACCCTTTCTCCTCTCCCCCACCTCCAACTTTTCTTATTACTGTAGAGGGCAGTACCATCCTCCCAGTCCCTCAGGCTCACAACCTAGTCATCCTGGATTCCTGCCTCTCTTTTACCCCCTTCCTGCAAATATCCAAGCTGTTACCAAGGCCTGTCAATTTCATCTTTGCGGCATATTCCAAACATGTCCCCTTCTCTCCTTTTGACACCGAGGCCACTCTGGTGCTTGCTTTCATCATCTCACACTTGGACTATTGTAATAGCCTGTTGGTAGGCCAGCCTCCCTCGAGTCTCTCCCCACTCCAATCTATCCTCCATTAAGTCAGCAAAGTGATTTTCCCAAAGCACAGCTCTGACCATGTTACCTCCCTACTTAATAAATTACGGTATCTCCCCATAACTTCCAGGATCAAATATAAAATCTGTTTCAAGTTCATGGCCTAGCCCCATGTCTTTGCAGCCTTCTTACGCCCTTACTCACCAACATTTATGCTTTGATCCAGTGGCACTGACCTCCTGGCTGTTCCACAAACAAGACATTCCATCGCTTGGCTCTGGGCGTGCCTGGAATGCTCTCCTTCCTCATATTCACCTGCTGACTTCTCTGACTTCTTTTAAGGCCCAGCTAAAATCCCATCTTCTGTCTGAAGCTTCTTCCCACCCCTTTCAATTGTAGCGCTTTTTCTCTTTTAATTATTTCCTATTTCTCCTGTAAATAACTTACTTGTACTTATTTGTTTGCCTGTTGTCTTCTGGAATAGACAGTGAGTTCCTTGAGGGCAAAGACTGTCTTTTGCTTCTTTTTATATCACATACCTTGCATTAACACAGTTAATAGATGTTTATTGGCTGATTTGACTGAAGTTTATTGAGTAGTGCTGAGGTGACATGTTTAAACCTGCACTTTTGGAAGATCACTTTGGCAGATGAGTGGAGGGTGGACTGGAGTGGGCAGCCAGTCCAACCAGCAAGCAGCCTGCTATAATGCAGATAAAAAGTACTACAGATTGAGATAGTTTTTGGATATGACTGATGTGGGAATTTGTTTTGCTTGACTAAATGCATATTTGTTACTAGGGTTTTTTTTTCACCTTTTAATGGAGATGAGATGTAGGAGGGAGAGAAAATATTTTTGTTAATTAAAAAATTAAATTTTAAAAGAAGAGTCCTTGCTTTAGAATGTAAATCTTGAAATATGTATTTTGACTTCTCTCAGAACCTTTTTTCCCTCCACACTCATCTTGGTTTTGTAGTAGATAGTCAGCATTGAAATAAGTAAGACATTTATAAGCATTCAGACTTATTCAGACTTGGTGAGGCAAAAGTCGCTGTAGAGTTTAGCTTAAACAGTCATGTGTTTCATCATGGCGTCAGTCAAAATAAGAGATTTTACATTTTTAAATTAAATATGTAGAAATTAGTCACTTCAATAGAAGTGAAGAAGTGCTCTGACTAGTTTTCTTTGTCTCCAGTAGACCAGCCTTTTCACAGAAAGTCCAAAGTTCAGAAGAAGCAAGGAATAATAAAGGAAGATAGAGGAGGGGGGAGTGACCAGCAGAGGGCAGCAATGAGAAGTGTACCTTGCTTGCCCAGTGTCCTATGGAGCCTTTGCTATATCCTCATGCAGAAAATAGAAATCTTGAAGTATGTTTTAGGAACCCCATGCCATTTGAGAACCAGGGTCCGAGTATCACTGCAGGGAAAGGGAAGGAATAAGTATTTACATAGTGCGTACTATGTGCCAAGCACTGAGCTAAGTAGGTTTTATAAATATCTCATGTGATCTTCACAGCAATCCTGGGAGGTAGATGCTATTATTGTTAGCCCCATTTTATAGTTGAGGAAATTGAGGTAGACAAAATGACTTGTCAAGGACCACACAGCTAGTAAGTATCTGAGGGCAGATTTGAACTCAGGTCTTCCTGACTCCAGACCCAGAGCTCTTTTCAATAGGCCACTAACTACAACAGAGTATCTGCATGAGTAAAGAGATCAGTCAGCATGGAAGATACTTTATAACTAGAAATCCACTGGCCATCAACTTGAGCAGGAGAGTCTAAGACGCAGAGATAAGAGATATGGCAAGAAAGGCAGATAATGCAAACCTTCGTTTGCAAAGAATCTTATCTGTAATCATACAAGTGAGCATCCTGTCTTGGCTTAAAGGGCTCTAGTGAGGGAGAGCTAGCTGTGTCCTGAGACTGCCCCTTCCATATTTGTCTTCTGCTTTGGAACTTGCACCCATTGTTCCTTGTCTGTTTTCTTGAGATTCAGTCCCTTTAATTCATGAAGACCCGTGTTGAGGATAGGAGGTAAGGTTCTTTTCTCCACTTTCTTTGGTGCTTCTTTTCATTTCCTTATCTTGACTGGAAAGCAAACATCATTGTCATTATTAAGGGGGGAAAGAGTTCCTAAAAGAACAGATAATGGTACAGCCTTGGTTTGCTGTACCTTTCATCTACCTCCCTCATATAAATACTTTTGTTAGCTTGGCTCTGGACTCAGGGCCAAATCTGCTCTGGCCACCTGAGCTTAGTGCGATTGAATGGAGTCAAACTGAAGAGGGCCTTCAATGCTAGGCCTAGGAGTTTGAATATAAAGTTATTGTTTAATGCTTTCATGATCATGTTGGATTCTGGATTGATATTTCAAATTTGGGTCTTTGAAAGAAGAAGGTCTATTACTTTTGTAACTATATAGTCTATTTTTTTTAACTGTTGTGTCTGTCACCTAAATATACTTTAGTAATATAATTTCATCCTTGCCTCCTAGACAGTAAGTGGGCAGCAACAATTACTGGGTTTATCCTGTGGTAGAGAAAAAGAGGCATAGGTGAAAAAATACCAATTATACCAAGGTTAGAAAATAAACTGTTAGATTTGAGTGCTTTGGACCCCTATCCAGTTCCTTAGACTGGACTAGATACAGACACCTGGGAGTGATTGGCTGACTGCTCTATGTTCGTGGTACCCCTGCCTATTGCCTAATGAAAACAGGGAGTAGAAGAGTGGTCAGGATTCTAGAATGACGGGAATGCTAAGAGACTAGCATTGGTGACTGAATGGTATTGTAGTCATAGTTGTCACTTGGCATGCCAGAGGTGGACATTTTAGGTACGATCATATACCATTCTACTTTCTGGCAAATATGTGTGTCTTTGCTAGAATTTTCAAGGATGTGTGTCAGTGATGTAACAATGATTATTGTAGTGGAAGCAGTAAATGTAGCTATTGGGATGACTGCTGTCCTTGGCATATAGGTATGGCTAGTTTGACTATTTAAACATGCCAAGAGATTGTCACCCATGGCATGTTAGTGGTGAAGAAACTTCTCACCACCAGCTTTTCTGACCTTCCAGGGTGTAGTAGAATAGCACTGTAAGTAATGACCTTTCATCTTCCACAGAGTAATGAATGGACAGCATGTTTGTAGCATAAAGAAGGCTGGATTTAAAGCCATTGGGTACTACTCAGTACCTGGGTTATCCTAGACAAGGTATTTCCCCTGTTTGAGTGTCACTTTCTTCATCAGTAAAATGATGTGGCTGGACCCTGACCTTCCTGCTCTAAAGCCCTGAGACCCTGAGAGTACTTGAAGTAGAATCACCATAAAGACTATTTGTAGGGATGGCCGACTCACTATAGGTCTGGTGTTGAGTAGATGATATATAGAATAGAGATGACATTTGGCTTCCTTTTGGGGGGGGGTTACTTAACTTACCCCCCTAATCCAATTTGGTGAAAATTTTTTTTGGTTGTTTGGACAAATGAAGAATATTAGTGCTGACAGAATTTTTGATCATCAGTCAACAAGTTTTATTAATTGCCTCCTGTGTACCAGGAGGCACTGCTAAACATGGGGGTACAAAGACAAAATATGAACAGTCCTTACTCAAGGAGCTTAAGTCCTAGTGGGGTAAAGAGGAGACAGTATGTGTATATTTAAATATTTACATGATAAATGGAAGGTAGTTGAGGGGGCACTAGCAGTTGGAGACATCAGAAAAGATGTCACATAGAAGGAGGGATTCTATAACGTGGAGGTGAGGAGGGAGTGTGCAATCCTGGCATGAGGGATGGCAAATACAATAGCAGAGAGATAGGGAAAGGATTGTGTGAGCAATAGCAGTAAGGCCATTTTGGCTAGACCATGGGGAGTGAGTCATGAATCAGGCGGGAAAGGTAGGTTGAGGTCAGATTGTTCATGTATGTAAAAGCCGAGAGGAAAAATTCACGTTTGATCCTAGAAACGGTGAATGAGGTGCCACTGAGGTGTGACTGTCTTTTTTACCTTTAGTCTTTTTTTTAGCTTGTATTTTTTATATGTACTGGTTTTCTTCATCTCTCTCCACAGCATTTATAGAGTTATGCTAATGAGATCAGTTTTAGAGGTTCAGTTTATTTTTTTAAGTAAATTTGTATTGATGTCTTTTGTTTTTTATACCTCCTGTATATCCTGCTATATCCACTCCCTTTTGAAGAGACATCCCTTATGAAAAAGGGAAAAAAAAGTTCAGCAAAACTAATCCATTCCGTGACCATCTTTGCCAGTTTTCAGGATGTGAGGTTAAACTTCATTGTTGTTTTGTTTTATGTTTCTCTTATTAGTTATTTGGAGCATTCTTTCATAAGATTGTTAATAGTTTGCAATTTGGCTTTTGAGAACTGTTCCTTTGACCAGTTATCTTTTGAGGGAATGGCTTTTGGTTATAAATATAAATGTGTGTCTATATTACATATATGTGTGTGTGTGTGTGTGTGTGTGTGTGTGTGTGTGTGTATACACATACACACATATATACATATGTGCTAATTATTACTATATATTAGATACTAAACTTTTATCAGAAATTGGATATAAAGATTATTTTCCTATTCTACCATTTTCTTTCTTATTCTAGATAAATTAATTTTGTTTGTACAGGAACTTTGTAGTTTCACGTAATCAACATTACCTGTTTTATCTAATGTAATTGCCTTTATCCTTTGTTGGGTTAAGAATACCTATTCTATCCATAACTGTGAGAAGTATAAGATCTGCTTCTCTTCTAATTTTTATATGGAATGAGCTTTAACATTAAGGTTGTTCATCCAGAATGGATTGTGGAATATGGTTTAAAGTATTGAATTGAGCACCATTTCTGCCAGACTGGTTTTCAGTTTTTCTAGAGAGTTTTTTTACCAAATCAAGTTTTTTCCTGAGTAATTTTTATTTTCTGGTTTATGGAACGCTGGGTTTTTGAGCTCCATCCTTTCTGATTCTCCCTAGTCTAGTCTGTTCAGTTAATCTTTCTATTTTTAACCAATACCAGGTAGTTTTGAGGACTGATGCTTTATAACAGTTTAAGGTCTAGAAATGCTATTCCTTTATCCTGACCTCTTTTCACCATTTCTTATTATATTCTAGATCTTTTATTTTTCCAAATGAATTTTCTTATCTTATTGAGTTCTAGTAAGTATGTCTTTGATGATTTTGATTGATTATCTTTGATTATTGATTATCTTTGGTAGTTTTTATCATTTTTATTATATTGGCACAACCCAGTCAGGAGCAGTGACTATTCCTCCAGCTGTTTAAGTTGTTCTTTATTTCTTTTAGGAGTACTTTGTAATTGGAATCTATTCAAGTCTTTTGTGTGCTTTGGTAGATTGATCCCCAGATATTTGTAGGTATTTGGAATGGGATTTCCCTTTTCTGTTACTGCCTTTTGAATTTTGTTTCTAAAATGTAGAAATGCTATTGATTTTTGAGCGTTTATTTTGTAGCCTTCAATTTTGCTAGAGCTGTTAATTGCCTCAGTAGCTTTGCTGATTCCCTAGAATTTTCCAGGTATGCCAGCATGTCATCAGCAGTTAGGGTTAGTTTTATTTCCTTTTTACTTATATTTCTGCCCTTAATTTATTTCTTTTGTCTTATTGTTATTACTAGCATTTCCACAACTATATCAGATGATAATGGGAGGAATGAGCTTCTTTGTTTTACTCCTGTATTTATTGAGAAAGCCAGTTTCAGTTTTGCTGATGGTATCCTGAACCTATCCAGCTGTCTTACAAATGTGTGCCTTTCTCACAGGGATAATCAAGTAATCAATGAACACGTATTAAGCACCTGTTGTTTACCAGGCCATGTGCTAAGTTATGGAAATATAAAAAGAAGGCAAAAGACATACCCTACCCTCCAGAAGCTCACAAACTAATGGGCGAGACAACAGACAAATATTTAAAAAATGTTACATGCAGGATAAATGGGAAATAATTAACAGAAGGAAGGCACTAGAATGAAGAGAGAATTGGGAAAGGCTTTCTCTACAAGGGATTAGTTGGGATTTAAAGGAAGCCAGAGGAGTCATTAGGTAGAGTTGAGGAAGGAGAGCATTGGAGGCATGGGGGACAGACCAAGAGAATGCCCAGAGCAGAGTGGCTTGTTCATGGAACTGCCAGCAGGCTAGTGTCACTGTATCAAAGAGTATATAGTGGGGGTTAAGGTGTAAGAAGACTGCAGAGGCAGTAAGGGGCTGGGTCATTTGAATGTTAAACGGGGCATTTTTGTATTTGATCCTAGAGGCAGTAAGAAGGGTAGATAGGCAGTATTTGATGTGTGACATTTCCCCTCTCTCCTTCCCTCAACTCCTCCATTTGATGAATGATGCCTTAAGTCCCGGTATGAGAGACTCCCTTCTTTTGGTTTAAGACAGCAGTTCTTAATCCTTTTGTGGTACAGACCTCTTTGGCAGTCTGGTGAAACCTATGTACCCCTTTTTGTATTTTTAAATGCATAAAATAAAATACACAGGATTATAGAGGAAACCAAATTGAAATATTTATCAAAATATATTAATAAAAATAAAACCAAGTTCATGGACTGCAAGTTAAGAGCTCCTCGTTTTAAAATTTCTGTCCCGTTAAAAGTACAGAACACTTGTGGCAGTAAGAGCTTTACTGAGGGAAAGTTTTGCTAGCAGAGAAGGTGATATACAACATTAGAGCCAAATGAGGGTGGTCAGAAGGTAGTATTGTAGTGCCAGCAATCAAACCAGCTTGGGGGGCCAGGGAGGGGCAAGGATAGAAGCAGTTAGACAAGAAGGTTGTCCTTATTAATTGTATGTAAATAATAAATGAATTAATTTCACATGTGTTTGTTGTCCTATCAAAAGGATAGAGATGCTACAATCTTAGCAAGATGTACTCGATCAGAATTGGGATTAAAGGTTGCTACGTGTATTTCACCATAAAAAATATATTCAAGAAAGCTGAATAAACCTTGAATATAGTCCTGTAGTAAAAGAATTTAACTATTAAATTTAAGAGTTGGTGGCACAATAATATTCCAGGCATGTGGGACAGAAAGTGAAAACTCATGGAGACAGGAGGTAGTTCTTCGTCTCTGAGGACAAGCCAGTCAGCCAGTGCAACTGGATGATAGAGTGTGTGGAGGGAAGTAAAGTATAAAGCGATTAGAAAGGTGTAAAAAGGGGTGTGTTCATTTTTGTGTCATAGAGGCACCAGAATAGGATTCTAGGGGAAGACGCTTATGTGAGGAAGATAGTACAGATTTTTGTTAATCCGTTCATTTTTGTTACAAATTTTTGAAGACTGATTTTTTAAATCATCCCTCAAACATTAGCCTGTTTATAAATTATAAAATCTAACTAGTGAGTCAATCAACTAGCATTTCTTAAGCGTGTTCTGCTATTTCCCAGACACTGTGCTAATCTCTGGGGATACATATAAAAGCAGAAAACAATCCTTGCTCTGTAGCAGCAACAACATATAAACATCTGTGTACAAACAAGCTGTATAAAGGATAAACTGGAAGTAATCCCAGAAGGAAGATATGAAGGTTAAAGAAGACTGGGAAAGGTTTCTTCTAAAAGTTGGTATTTTAGCTGAAACTTGAAGAAGCCAGGAGGCAGAGAAATCCAGGCACAAGGGAGGGCCCGTGAAAATACCAGGAGTCAGGAAATGGGGTGCTTTGTTTGAGAAAAGCAAGGTGGCTGAGGGGCAGGGTCACATGGTCAGAGCTGCCCTTTAGGAAGATCAGTTTGACAACTGAGTGGAAGATGGATTGCAATGGCAATATATTTTAGGTCCAGAAGACCAACCTGCAAGCTATTGCAGTAGTCCATTTGTGAGGTGCAGGGGGCCTGTACCAGGGTGGCAGAAGAGTCATATGGAATTTTAAATTGTCAAATTTCTTGCTTTCTTTTAAAGCTTCAGATCCATGACACAAAATGACCCTCACAGTGAAGATTCTCATCCTTAAACAAGAAGACCAAACCAGAGGTTGTGATGAACATGCCACTGAATCAGATCTCTGTCATTCCAGCTCGAGATGCTACCTCTATCAGGGTCTCCAGGAGTAAGACCAAAGAAAAAGACAGGGAAGAGCAGGTATGTTAAGTTATTTCTAAATTTCATTAGACATGATATGTGGCTTTTATAATGAACGTTTTCTCAGATCAGATATGCAAAGCCATGCAAATTTTAAGATTATGCGATAATAGCTTTAGGGAAAATTGTACTTTGATATGTTTTCATTTTTAAATACAAATGCTATATAATTATCTCACATTGATGCAAAAAAAAATTGTTCTTTAAGCTAATATATTCTTTAGTTGAGAAGGCAGCATGAAAAGAACACCAGATTTCCACTAAGAAGACATGAGTTCTGACTTTGAATGCACATGGCCTTACTGAAGTCGTAGGATCTTGATTTAGAGTTAGAAGGGATATCTGAGATCGTCTGGTTGAAGCCCTTCATTTTAGAGATGAGACGACAAGCCTAGAGAAGTAAAGAGATTGTCCCAGGGCTCCTAGTGATGGACGTCAGTCGTCTCATTCTTGCATCGAGTGCTAGGGTACTACACCATGCTTACTTTGCTTACTTTCATTTAACTTACTTAAGCTTCAGCTTCTTCTGCTGCTAAAGTAAGATAAAATTTGTATTACCTGACTTGTTGAAGGACCAAATTAGATGATGCCTATAGAATGCTTACTTAGGTCACTCTAAGGTAGTGGCTCTGCATCACCATTGATGTGACTATATTGCTATGAAGCCACTAGCGTATCTTCTCCATTTTGCCTGTAGTTATTGACCTTCCATTTTCACCCAAAAAATTATTTTGAAACAATCTGGCTTTGTTGGATCTTATACTGACCAAGCTTGCTGCAGGATCATTTTCCTATCTCTTGCCAGTGTGGTTTAAAATCTTAATCACTAAGCTGGTGTTGTCTTTGACTACCATCTATACCTACTTGTTTCTGAATGACATAAGATAGTGGTTGTCTCATCTTTATCATAATATAATATAATAATTTATGATTAAACTTATAATAAATTGTGTGTGTGTGTGTGTGCCTGTATGTATGTATGTATGTATGTATGTATACACATATATAATTATGTACCCTGAATCCATCAGGATACCCTGAATCCTGTCAGGAGGTTGGTAGCATGCTTCTTCATTGGTCCTCTAGAATCATGGTTGGTCATTGATTTGATCAGAGTTCTTAAGTTCTTTCAAAGTTGTCTTTACAATGTTGTTGTTACTATGTTTTCCTGGTTCTGGCCACTTCATTCTGAGTCAGTTCATACAGGTCATCCCAGATGTCTCTGAAACCATCCTCTTCATCATTTCTTATAGCACCATAGTATTCCATAACAGTACTTTCATATACTATAATTTGTTCAGCTATTCCCTAATTGATGGGCTCTCGCTTAGTTTCAAGGTTTTGTGGGGGTTTTTTGCCACCACAAAAAGAGCTACTTATAAATGTTGTTTACATGGGTTGTCCTTTGTTTCTTTGATATTTGGGGTTTTTTTTTGGGGGGGGAGTAATTGACCTTGTAGTGGTATCACTGGATCAGAATGTAACAAGTCCAGTTGAGTGAGTTTTGGGAAACAGTTCCACATTGCTATCTACAGTTAACTGGTTTGCAGCCCCTCCAACATTTCTTGTTTTTGCCAATCTGATAGATATGAGGTAGAGCCTCCTAATTGTTTTTAGTTTATATTTTTCTAATTATTAGTGATCTGAAGCATTTTTCACATAATTGGTTATAGTTTAGATTTCTTCTTTTGAAAAATTCTTGTTAAATCTTTTGATTTATTGCTTGAGGAATGACCTTGTCTTATATGTTTGAATCAGTTCTTTACATATCTTGGAAATAAGATCCTTATTAGAGAAACTTGCTGCAAACATTTTTTCTTAGTTACCTGTTTCAGTTCTGATTCTACCTCCATTGTTTTTTGTTTGTTTTTTTTGCAAAACCTTTTTCATTTTATGTAATCAAAATGATTCATTATATCTTCCTGGTCACCTCTGTCCCGCGTTTGATCATGATTGTTTTCTTATGTGAAAGGTGACTTTTTCCTTCCTCCGCCAGTTTGTTTGTGATGTTACCTTTTTTGTATTACATGTATATCCATTTAGAGCTTATCTTGGTACATGGTGTGAGGTATTGGTCTACTTGCTATCTGCCAAATTGTTTTGCAAGTTTCCCAGTAGTTTTTATTGAATAGTCCATTCTTCTCCCAGTAGTTCAGGTCTTTGGGTTTATTTAACACTGGGCTGTTGTGTTCATCTTCTTCTGAATGTTGTGTACTTCATCTCTCTCACTGATCAACCTCGCTGTTTCTTAATGAGGACTAAGGATTCTAATGATTACTGCCTTGTAGTTTAGTTTGAGATCTGGAGCTGTTGGGTTCACTTTCTTCCTAGTCCTCTACCACTCCCACCTCCTCACCTTATTTCCCCTGAGATTCTTAACCTTTTGTTCCTTCAGATAAATTTTGTTATTATTTCTACCTTTGGATCACTTTATTGGTATGGCACAGAATAAGTAAATTAATTTAGGTGGTATTGTCACTTTTATTACATTGATTCAGCCAACCCACAAGCATTTAACATTTCTCTAGTTACTTGTCTTTATTTGCAGGTGTTTTGTAGTTGTATTCATATAGTTCCTCTGTGAATCTTGATAGGTAAACTTCTAAGTGATTTATACATTCAATAGTTATTTTAAATAGTTTTTTTCTGTCTCTTCCTGCTGGATTTTCTTGGTAATGTACAGAAATACTGACGACTTAACATCTATTTTAATCCTGCAATTTTGCTGATATTATTAATTATTCATTTGAGTTAATTTTTTTTTGTTTCTTCAGGGTTCTTTAAGTATAGTATTATATCATTTGTAGAATTTCATTTTCTTGTGTCATTTGCAGAATTTCATTTCCTCTTTGCCTGTGCTTATTCCCTCGATTTCTTTCTCTTGTCCTCTTATTGTAGCTAACATTCCTGGCACTATATCAAATAACACTGGTGGTAATGACCATAGCTTCTTTATCCTTACTCTTACGGGAAAGCCATTAATTTAACTCCAATATTTATATTGATAACTTTTGATTTTAAATAGATATTATTTTTCACATTAAGGAAAGATCCACTTATTCTTAAGTTTTTTAGTGCGTTTAAAAAAAATAATGGTTTTTTTGTATCTATTGATTTTTTTTGTTATTTTATTATATTTTTCTTGTTATTAATAGGGTCTATTATGTTGATAGTTTTCTTAATATTGAGCCAGTGCTGCATTTCTGATGTAAGTTCAACCTGGTCATGGTAATCTTTGTGAGGCTACTGTAGCCATTTTGCTAATATGGCATATAGTTCTCTTTCTCTGTTTTGATTCACCCTGGTTTAGCCATCAAGACCTTATTTGGTAGGATCCCTTTTCTTTTCTTCTATTTTTCAAAGAGTTTCTATAATATTGGAATTAATTGTTTTTTGAATATTTAATGAATTTACTTGATCTGATTCTGGATTTGTTTTTTGTTTTTTTGTTTGGGAGCTCATTTTATGGCTCATTAAATTTTTTTTGGACTAGATTATTCTCTTGTGGTGTCGTTTTGGGCATTTTATATTTTTGTAAATATTCATAAATTTCATTTAATTTTTTTCTTTTATTGGTATGTAACTAGGACTTCTAGATCATGTGACTAACAAGGTAGAAGATTAAATATTTTCCCTAATCCTCATGATCTCTCAGATCTTTCTGAAGTAGGAATTATATGTAAGAAGTAATGCAATTTCAGGTGTTTCCAAGAACCCAAACCCCCAAAAATCTGATGAACTAACAATAGGGAAGAGTCTCTTACATTCACTCAGCACCCTCTCCCCAGTATCCACAGCCATGCTTTTGGCAGTAGGGCTACACAAACTAACCCAATAGAATTCAACTTTCACTCCTTTTCCCTTATCCCAAGTGTGGTGGAGATCTCAACAGCAGAAATTTGTTCAGGCTGTGATAGCAGTGCTCTGTGTCACAACAGAACTCAGCCAGAGAATATAGGAAAAGGAGTAGGATGTATGTGGTTGTGGCTATGGCTGTAGTTATGTGGCACTCCACTAAGCCTGAGGAAAAGCCTAGTATCTAGCTGGGGCCAATTTTGTCTCCCCAAAAGTCAGAGAAGAGACCGAAGCTGGTGAACTTTGAATTCCCTAGTGTGGGAGGAGTCTGAGAAGCTTTGAGACCCCATCCTCAAGGAAATCACTATCAAAAGGGAAGGAGTCAGAAAGTGAGCATTAAGGGAAAACAAGAGGGAAAAAACTGAAATTATCAGAGATCTTGGAAGGAAAAGGACTTAAAGACTGTTAGCATAATCAGATAAATGAACAGGGATATTAATAGCAGAAGAGAATATGACCTTCAGCTAATCTTAAATAATTTGGACACATAAACAGATATTGCAAGACCAAGGAAAATAAATCAATACCTGATGGGGCAGAAGACCCTGTCAGTTCATTGTTGTTGGTTGTTTTGTTGTTTTTTTTTTAATTTTAAATTTATTTAAACATTCTTTTTTTAAAAAATTTTGATTTCTGAAAGAAAATAGACAAAAAAACCACAAGAAAAATAAAGAAAAAATATGCTTCGATCTGCATTCAGATTCTGTCAGTTCTTTTTCTGAAGGTGTGAATAGCATTTTTCATCATAAGTCTTTCAGAATTGTCTTGAATCATTGTATTGTTGAGTATAGCTAAGTCATTCACAGTTGATTGTCATGCAGAGTTGCTGTTACTGTATACAGTGTTCTCCTGGTTCTGCTAATTTCACTTTGCATCAGTTCATATAAGTCTTTCCAGGTTTTTCTGAGAGCATCCTGTTCGTCATTTCTCATTGCACAATAGTATTGTGTCACAGTCATATACAATAATTTGTTCAGCCATTCCCAAGTTAATGGATATCTCCTCAATTTCTAGTATTTTGCTACCACAAAAAGAGCAGCTATAAATATTTTTGTACATAGAGGTCCTTTTCTTTTTCTTTAGTATCTTTGGGACACTGACCTAGTAGTGATATTGCTGGGTCAAAGGGTATGCACAATTTTAAAGCCTTTTGGACATAGTTCCAAATTGTTTTCCAGAGTAATTGGACCAGTTCACAACTCTTTCAGCAGTGTCCCTCTTTCTTCACAGCCCCTCCAGCATTTATCATTTTCCTTTTTGTCATGTTGGCCAATGTGATAGGCATGAAATGGTATCTCAGAATTGTTTTAATTTGCATTTCTCTAATCATGGTAACTTAGAGCATTCTTTCATCTGACTGTTGATAGCTTTGATTTCTTCTTCTGAAAAATGCCTTTCATATTGTTTGACCATTTATCAATTGGCGAATGGCTTTTATTTTTATAAAATTTGTTTTAGTTCCTTATATATTTGAGAAATGAGGCCTTTATCAGAGAAACTTGCTGTAAATTTTCCCCCTTAGTTTCCTGCTTTCCTTCTAATTTTGTCTGCATTGGTTTTATTTGTGTAAAGCCTAATTTTTAGCTTCATGTAATCAAAATTATCCATTACTTCCTGTGATCTCTGTCTCATTTGGTCATAAATTCTTCCTTTATCCATAGATCTGATAAGTAAAAGTTTCCACACTTCTCTGATTTGCTTATGATGTCATCCTTTTTTGATATATATCACGTTTGATCTTATCTTAGTATACAATGTGAGATGTTGGTCTATGCCTCATTTCTGCCAGACTGCTCTGTGGTTTTCCCAGCAATTTTTGTCAAATGGTGAGTTCTTGCCCAGAAGCTTAGACCTTTGGCTTTATCAAACACTAGACCACTATGGTTGTATACTACTATGTATTGTGTACCTAATCTATCTCACTAATCCACCATTCTATTTCTTAGCCATTACTAGATTGTTTTAATGATTACTGCTTTATAATATAATTAGAAATCTGGTACTGCTAGGCCACCTTCTTTCACGCCACCTTCTTTCACATTTTTTTTCATTGATTCTCTTGATATTTTTGCCCTTTTGTTCTTCCAGATGAATTTTATTATTTTTTCTAGCTCTATAAAATAATATTTGATAGTTTGATTGGTATGGCACTGAATGAGTAAATTAATTTAGGTAGAATTGTCATTTTTATTATATTGGCTCAACCTACCAAGCAATTAATATTTCTCCAGTTTTTTAGATCTGACTTTATTTGTGTGAAAAGTGTTTTGTAATTGTGGTCTTATGGCTTCTGGTTTGTCTTGACAGAGAGAATCCCAAGTATTTGATATTGTCTGCAGTTATTTTAAATGTAATTTCTCTTTCCATCTCTTCCTGCTAGACTTTGTTGATAATATATTAGAAATGATGGTTATTTTTATGGGCTTATTTTGTAACCTGCACCTTTGGTGAAGTTCTTTATTATTTCAACTAATTTTTTAGTTGATTTTCTAGGATTCTCTAGGTATACCATCATATCTGCAAAGAGTGATCGTTTTGTTTCTCCATTGCCTATTCTAATTCCTTTAATTTCTTTTCCTTCTTTAATTGACATAGCTAGTATTTCTAGTATGATATTGAATAATAGTGGTGATAATGGGCATTGTTGCTTCACCTCTGTTCTTATTGGAAAGACTTCTAGCTTAACCCCATTACAGATAATGCTTGCTGATGATTTTAGATGGATATTACTTATCATCTTAAGGAAAGCTCTATTTATTCCTGTGTCAGCTCTGGTCTTTTCATCAGGAATGATTTAAAGTCCTCTTTTTCATTAAGTCTCCATTTTTTCTCCTGAAGGATTATACTCAGTTTTAGGTTATTCTTGTTTGTAATCCTATCTTCTTTGCCTTCTAGAATATCATATTCTAAGCCCTCTGTTGCTTTAATGTAGAATCGGCTAAATCTTGTATGGTCCTGAGTATGACTTCACGATATTTGAATGGTTTCTTTTTGGCTGCTTGAAGTATTTTCTTTTTGACTTGGGAGCTCTGGAATATGGCTATAATATTCATAGGAATTTTCGTTTTAGGATCTCTTTCAGAGGTGATTAGTGGATTCTTTCAATTTCTATTTTACCCTCTCTTTTTTTTCTGTTTGGATAGTATTTTATTTTTTCCCAATTACATGTAAAGACAATTTTTGATGTTCATTTTTAAAAAAAATTTTGAGTTCCAAGTTTTCTCCCTCCTTCATTCACCTCCTTCTACCCCTCCTTAAGATGGTAAGCAATTTGATGTAGGTTGTGTATGTCTAATTATGTATAAAATATTTCCGTATTAGTCATGTTGTGAAAGAAGAAACAGACCAAAAGGAAAAAAACATGAAAAAAATAAAGTGAAAAATTGTATGCTTCAATCTGCATTCAGATTCCATCAATTTTTTTCTCTGGATGTGGATAGTATTTTTCATTATAAGTTCTTTGGAATTATTTTGGATCACTCTATTGCTGAGAATAGCTAATCATTCACAGTTGATCATTGTGCAGTATTGCTGTTACTTGTGTACAATGTTCCCCTGGTTCTGCTCACTTCATTTTGCATCAATTTGTGTAAGTCTTTCCAGGTTTTTCTGAAATCAGCCCATTTGTCATTCTTACAGCACAATAGTATTTCATTACAATCATATACTACAGCTTGTTCAGCCATTCCCTAGTTGACAGGCATCCCTTCAATTTGCAATTCTTTGCCACCACAAAAAAGAGCTACTGTATATATTTTTATACAAATAGGTCCTTTCCCCATTGTATTTAAACTCTCTCTTTCTAGGATATTGGGGCGGTTTTCCTTTTTAGTTTCTGACCTCAAGTTGTCTTGGGCTAGAAAAATGTCTCACCTTTTATTGATTCTGCCACTCCAGAATTTGATTTGAAGCATTATTTTAAAGTTGTTTGGAGGGGATTATTGGGATGGCTAAGCTGCTTTCTATACTCTACCGTCTTGGCTCTGCCCCCAGAAGTCTCCTACCCTGTTGATTCTTAAGACAGCATGAGACTAGGGGGCAGCTAGCTGTGTGACCCTGGGCAAGTCACTTAACCCCAACTGCCTAAAAAAAAAATGATAGCTAGGCACTTTGGGGCAGCTAGGTGGCACAGTGGATAGAGCGCTGGCCCTGAAGTCAGGAGTACCTGAGTTCAAATGCGGCCTCAGACCAAACACTTGACAATTACTAGCTGTGTGACCCTGGGAAAGTCACTTAACCCCAACTGCCTAAAAAGACAAACAAAAAAAACAAAACCAAAAGAGAGCATGAGACGATAGCAGGATGTTCCTGATTGGTCAAAAAAGAAATAAGAATTGTGAAGGTATTTATGGCCTGAAAAGCAGAACTAATTGGTAAAATAGAATAACCCAAATCCATAATGTTAAGTCTTGCCAAAGAAACAAAAGAGAGGTAACTAAAGAATGCAAATTCATGGAAGTGAAAGACAATCTGGAAGAAGAGAAGCATAAAGTAATAATGTTAAAAGAAAGCATGATTTTCATGCAAGCAAAATATATTGCTCTTGAATACAAGAGCTATAGAGACAACATAAGGAATTACAGGGCTCCCAGAAGGACATGACGAGTCAAAAAACTTGAACTTCATAATGCAAGAAAAAAAAATAAGAAAAATGTCTAGACCTTCTGAACACAGAAGACAAAGTGCTAATTGAAAGAATCCACAGAATACCTCCAGAAAAATTCCTGTGCTGCAAACTCTACACATAGTAGTTAAATTTAAGAATTCTACTGACAAGCAACGGATTCTGCAAGCTGTGAAGAAAAAGACTTTCAAATATGAAAGAAAAGAAATTCAAATAACACAAAAAACTTCTGCACCTACCAGAAACTGCAGGAAGGAATGGAATAATGTGTTCCAAAGAGCAAAAACAAGCTTAAGATACAGTCCAACATAATAGACCCTGCAGATCTAAGCCCAACCATAAGTGTAAAAAGGTAGACACTCAGTAAAAAGCAAGTGTTTGATATCTTCTTAGAGGAAAAAAAAACTGAGACAACAGAAATACAAGAAAAGTATATAAATATGGTAGCCAGGGGCAACAGCTGAAACAACATAACAAGAGAAGGACCATTAAGAAATTTATTTCTCAGTGTACAAGAATGAAAGAAGAAATGGTGGAGGAGAAATAGGCTTTATGAGGTTTAGCTGTCCCCCGTTCCCCTATCCTGTTTTCTTCAGTAGATAAAGTACTAGGCCTAGAGTCAGGAAGACCTGAATTTAAATCCAGTCTCATTCACTTACTAACTGTGTGAGCACAGGGGAATCTCTTAACCTCTGCCTGCCTCAGTTTCCTCATTTGTAAAGTAAGGATAATAATAGCACCTACCTGTCAGCATAGTTGTAAGAATCAAATGAGGTAATATTTATAAAGCCCTTAGCTGGCACATAGTAGGTGCCACATAAATACTTATTCCCTTTTTTTTCCTCTCCCTTTTCCTTACTTGTATAGTTCCTATTTGTGCCCTTTCTCTCTCCTCCCCCCACCCCTTCCTTCTTTAAAATCGTTAAACGTAACAAAAACATTCGTAGGCTCCCTGTCTTATTTAACTACCTCTGTGACCCTGGAATGACGTTAATACAAGGGTACACTTGTGTCATCTACCCCTAAGAGAACATAAACATTTCATCCTTATTTAGTCCTTTGTGATTGCTTGCTCATTTTTACCCTCTTGTGTTTCTGTTATTCTAAGTTTGGTTACCACTCCAGGGGTCCTAGCTTTTGTTCTTGACCTTTTATGCATTCTTCTAAAGGAAAAAGTCAGGAAAGGATTTTCAGTTAAAAATATTTATTTCTTAATATTTTCAGTTGAAAGAGAAGCCTACCATGTTTCTCTTTCATTGGTAGCTTTCAAGAAGGAGATGTATGACTGACTAATAGTTTATTGTGTCAGAGGTGTTACAGAGGGGACTCCTGTATCGTGTGGCAAGATGGATTGCTCCTATTAATATCTCAACTGCATATTGCAGAATGGATTGGTTTTCACATATGAGTTGGATTAGATGTCTGCTGATGTTCCTTTCCATTCTGAAATTCGTTAGTTCTTTGAATTTGCAGTTGCCAGAGTTGCTTTTTTTTTTTTTAAACTCCAAGCTTCTCCCTGAAACCTGTTAAACACCATAATTCCTCTGTTGACTTTGTGTGGTTTGCGAGTCACGGAAGACTACTGTCTATGGAGAATTGAAGTTGAGGATCCTCCAGAGGGCCCTGGAGAGGCACATGGTGGGCGTCAGGGGGCTGCAGCACAAGCAAAGGAATACAAAGGAGTGGGATGAAGATGCGATATGTATTGGATCTGAACCTGTGGTTTCATCAGTATAGAGAATTCCTTCATTCTGTCAGGGTAGGTTGGCCCCTTCTCTGCAGCTTCGTCTGAGAGGTTATGTCACCTGCCCAGGATCACACAGCCAGTAGTTGTCAGAAGCAAGACTCAAACTCAGGTTTTCTTGGCTTTGAGCCCAGCTCTTTGTTGGCTATGTCACACTCTCCATCAAAATGTCATAAAAATCGGCTTTAAAGAATGTGAGGCAGTCTTGTAACAAGAGTGAGGGATCACATGTGGATCACAGCTGCTCTCGGAGGGTATCCTCAGAATGTCAGGAGAAATTGAGAGTGGATACTTTGTGGCAAACGTGAGGGAGCACATGGAAGACGTTTGTGTGGAACTTTGATCTGTGTTATTGGAGAGAATGCTAATTTGGATGAGATCAGAAGTTGGTAGAGGATTGGAGAGTGAATGAGGTATCTGGGACGTAGAGTACTTGTTGGGTTTTGTTGTTCTTTCCACAAATTTCTCTTCCATTTTTAACCTCGTTTTCGGTGTTTCTCTGGTGTAAGATTGAAAGCATAAGAAGTTTGGATTAACTTGGCTTTAGCCAAAAGAGTTAGTGTTGACTGATGTTTCTGAATCACTGGAGCAAGTAATCTGGTAGTTTAAATTTATCTGGTAGTTTAAATACTTTCTTTTGGTTCAAGGCCAAAGTTACCTGAGAGGAACCAGAAAGGGTCTAGAAATTATTTCTCTGCCAGTGGTTTTTTTTTTTCTTTTGAAGCACACACAGTAACCTAGTTTTCACGTGGACAGTGTGATCCTTTATTTGTTTCTAAACACTCAGTGCTGTATGATGGCATTTTGGAGGACATTTTTATTCAAACTTAAAGTCCTGGTTATTTCCTTTCCCAATCTATGTACCATAACTACTTTATTTAGACAGACAACAGCATTATTTTGGCAGATAATTTCTCCTCATTGATATAACAATGCTGTCATTACTATAGTTATAGGCTATAGTTACTTACTCTTCCTGCTGTCAGTGTATATATATATTTTACTTTTCATGAACTTCCTACCAGGAGAATCCAAGTTTATAGGCCATTGCTTCAGAGAGAATTTTAATGCTCAAAATGACCATTGTGTTTAAAAGTCAAAGTGTAGGGTATTAATTATACAGTTACTAGAAGGCTGAGGTTGTAGCACATTGAGATCTGATCACAAATTTGGGCGTCCTTTGTCATGTAGACTTTGAAGGAAATTTTATATTATTTTGTTGATGTCTTTTAATTTTATATCGCATTCAGTTCCAAATATATCCCCCTCCAAGAGCTATCCTTTGTTGAGAAAGATTTAAAAAAAGAAGGGGAAAAAAAGCAGTTCAATAAAATACATCAACCATGTCTGGTATAGTAAATTCCGTTTTCCATTCTCAGCAATACAGACTTATTAAAAATTGTTTTTAAAAATCATGGCATAATAAGATGGCAGATTTAAAGCTTGAAAGAGGGCTTATTGAATCAGCTGTGACTTAGAAAGTATAAATGACTTGGCCACAAAGATTGCAGCAGAGACCAGATTACAGCTCTTGTCTGTACGTTTGCTGCAATTCCAGTTCTTTTTCCATTACACCTATTGGCCTGGTTACTAATACACCACCGAAGCCAGGACACTTCAGAAATGCTTAGTCCATAATTAATTTTGATGGGTGCTGCCTTGGTGTTAAAGATGTAGGTACCTGTATTGTGTTTGACATAGATTAAAAATGGGGAAAATTGTAATGGCCTTGTTGTTGTACCATATAGATAAAAAATCAAGAAGTATACAAAAGTAACTTTCAGCTGTAAAGGAAAATGAATATGGCAGGCTGTTGCTTTGTCCTCATTCTTCTCCTGGAATCTGCAGAAGTAGTTAACTCCAACGAAGAGTCCTCTTTCCATTTACTAATCAAAGGGAAGGTAACTGGAATCGGATCTAGAAACTCTTAAAGAATAATTGAAAGGACTTGAGTCTGTTTAGCTTGAAGAAGTTGAGTCATAGGAGTTATTTTTCAGTATTTGAAGGTTTATCATGTTAAACAATGGTGGAGAAATTTAATCTTGAAAATAAAATTGCTATTCTTATATCATCTCATATAAGAGAGAGCACACATTCTGATTATGTGCTTTTCTGGGAGGCAAAACTAGTACTGATTGTTGGGAATTACAAAGTGGGGTTTTGGCTCCTTATAAGGAATAACTTGAAAAAATTAGCTGGCTGACGTTAGAATGGGGGGGGTGCCTTTTTACTTATTCTCACTGAAAATGTTCAGAAGGTAGATGACCATCTAACTTCCAGGGATATTGTGGAAAGGAATATTATGGTAGGTGGTAGAATGTTGGATGAAATGATTCTTAGCGTCATTTCCATGTCTGCGAGTCTATAAAAATAAAGTTGAGCTTTCCTTGTTTTTAAAAAAAGTTTCAAATAATGCCTTCACTTCTCTGTGGGGTTGAGAGAAAACAACCTTCAAATTATACCTCAAATTGGAGCATGCAGACACTTGATAGTTGTTGGCCAGGGATCAGTATTTCTACTTAGAGCTGTACTCTGGGCCACATACATTTAAACAATTGATTGAATATTTACAGTAATATCCTTAAAAGCCAAAAAGTGCTGTTGAATCAAAAAGATACTAATTGAACCCAGGAACTTTTTTTTTTTTTGGCTAGGCAGTGGGGTTAAGTGGCTTGCCCAGGATCACACAGCTAGTGTCAAGTGTCTGAGGCTGGATTTGAACTCAGGTCCTCCTGACTCCAGGGCCAGTGCTGTATCCACTGCTCCACCTAGATACCCCATGTCCAGGGACTTCTTGACCAAAAAAAGAAAACAAAACAAAATAGGCTCAGTATCTTCAAAATCTGGGAAGTCACAAGGAGTAAGCAAGAGTCTGACTATACAGACATTATCACAGTGTAAAAGTCTTGGATTTGGCATTGGGACTCCCTTCCCTTCTCCCTCCCCCCTCTTTTTTTCTTTCTTCAATTTAATTCTAGAGTATTTTGCTTCTACTGATGATATGATTTTTTTAGACTTTGTGACTGAAAGCATCAGGAAATATACTTTCTTCAATATACCTGAATTAGTCTGTTTGACAGAAGACCCTGTACAATTCGATTGAAATAGGGATCTGGAAATATAATCTTGCTCTTACACACTGAAATAGAGTGGCATTTTTTTTGATCTATAGCAAAAAACTGCAAGCAAAGTAGCTGCTCATCAATTAGGGAATGGTGAAAGAAATTATAATATGCTATATAATGCAATATTACTATGCTGTGTTGTTGTTCAATCATGTCCAACTCTTCATGACCCCATTTGGGGTTTCTTGGCAAAAATACTGGAGCAGTTTGTCATTTCCTTCTCTGGCTCATTTTACAGGTGAGGAAACTGAGGCCAACAGGGTTAAGTGACTTCCCCAGGGTCATCCAGCTAGTAAGTGTCCGAGGCCAGATTTGAGCTCAGGAAGATGAGACATCATCACTCTAGTCCTGGCTCTGTGCACTATGGCGCCCCCTAGCTTGCCCCCTTACTGTGCTATAAGACAGTGACTGAATACAGAGAAGGATAGGAAGCTTTATAACAGGGGTTCTTAATCTGGGGTCCATGACCTTGTTTTTTAAAAATATTATGTTAGCTGGATTTCAGTGTAATTGGTTTCCTTTGTGCTTTATTTTATGTGTTTAAAAACATGATTCTGAGAAGAGGTCCATGGGCTTCACCAGACGCTGCCAGAGGAGTCCATGACACAAATGGTTAAGAACTTGTGACTTAAACGAACTTTGTAAAGTGAAGTAAACAGACCCTGAAAAACAATTTACACAATGACTGCATCAATGTAAATGGAAGAAGAACAACAAAACAATAGAAACCCAGTGCTGCAAAATTCTAATGCCCATGCTTGGCCCTAAAGAGAGATATGAGTATGTTAATGTGGCTCCCAAGTAATAACCAGAGTTGAAAGGCTCACAATGAATTTTCTTTCCTTCCTTCTTTTTTTTGGGGTGGGGGGGGAGAGTGAAGGAGATTCAAGTGAAGGTAGTCATAAGGGGTATAATTAAAGATTCCTTTTTCCACAATGAGCAGAAAAAAAGAGAGAGAGGTGAGAAGATGCCTCTTTCACAGAGGTATTATAGAAGTCAGCCTTCTATGATAATCTGGTTGTCTTGGAGGCGCTGGGAGGAGAGGTACAAAAGGAATGTAGAAGATATAAAAACAAAAGATATCAATAAATTTTAATTTAAAAAATAGTATAATGGGAGTGTGATTGAAAGTTATTTTGTTTTTGTCATAGATCCTCCATTGCCACAGATGGCAGCCTGTCTGGAAATTAAAATCTGAAAGGGGTTGCTTCAGGCCCTGAGAAATTAAGGGGGTTGCCTGTGGTCATATGATCACCTACCTAGCTGACAAGGGTCAGAGAATGGATTTGAACCCAAGTTTTAACTGATTTTAAGTTCAGCAGTCTGTCCACTTTGCCCCTGCTTCTTATGCCTTAGAAAAATAACAATGTCAACATGCTTTATAAAATTGTCACACCAGCAAAGAAAAGAGGAGGAGGACTGACTTGTATATAGCACGTAAAGTTTACAAAATACATTCAGTACGTGATTTAATTTGATTACAAGTTCATGAAAGGAACACTGTCAGCACATGGATCTCTGAATATTTTCTTGTAGCAGAGCATGTTAATGGGCTTGTTTTTTGTTCATGTGGTTTTATTTGTAAGAAGCGACTATTTGCTAAACCCCTGCTTAAGGCATGATGCTGAGTGCTGAAGTAATTTGTCTCCAAAGAATCAGAGTAGTAGGCTAGTCTGTATCAGATGGCTTTGAACCATGGATAGTGAACTCAGAGGTTGGGCCTAGAGCTGGAAAACACTGTAGAGGCCGTCCAGTGCTACGCCCTCGTTTCAGACTGCTCCAAGAAAGTTTGATGACTTGTCCAACAGTTTCAGAGGCAGTATTTGAACCCAGGTCGTCTGACTTCAGAGCCAATGCTTCTTCCACTGTAGCATGCTGTTTCTTAATCTAGGACTACATGTTTTTTCTTTTGTGTGCATTTTTGTATTTTTACTGGAGACTTCTGGTGACTTCATATTTTTGTATGTGTGCATGATAATAAAGGAAATGGCTTGTGTTTCATCATCATTAGGTAAAACGTATTTATACATTTCAGTCATCATACATTGAAGCTGGGGTCCCTCCTCACCATTTGTGCTGGCAGCTATAGTCACAGTGCTGATAGGTGACCTCCCATCCAAATTTCAGCACCTAGCCTAGCCATATATTTATGTGACAGTTCAGAGGGGAGGCCTATGACTAAAGCCTGATGGCATTCAGGGGAGGCTCCTGATGGCAGCTCATCATAGGGTATGGGTGTCCTGGTAGAGGAGATAGAACCAGTCAATAAATCCATTTGTTTTAGAATTTATATTCTGTTTTGCTGACCCATAAGGGAACCAGCTGCAAAGTGAGCTTTTTATTAGTCAAGATATGTGAAAGTCTTTTTTTTTTTTGCTTTTTGACTAGGCAGTGGGGTTAAGTGACTTGCCTAGGGTCACACAGCTAGTGTCATGTGTCTGAGGTCAGATTTGAACTCAGGTCCTCCTGACTCCAAGGCCGGAGCTCTATTCACCTAGCTGCCCCAAAAGTCATTTTCTTAGCACCCTAAAAAAGTGGTGCCCACTTGAGACCTCTGATAAACTGCAGTGACTTTGCAGAGGCTTACTAGTCCAGAGGAGCTTTTTGTGGACTCCATTGGTCAGCAGCCAGCTTTCCAGTGACTCATCAGGTTGTTGTTTAAACGTGTTCTGCAGCCTCCCAAGTTCGTTGAAGGTGAAAGCCATTTCACCCTCTGCCTCCCTTGTGAATGAAATTTCCCTGTCCTCCCCAGAGAGTGGCAACAGAATAAACCTGATGTTCTCTTTCTCAGGTGGGTTCCCATTCTTATTTTCATTTCTGTTCTCACACTCTTCTTAGCCCTCAACAAAGCAGAGTTCAATACATTTCTAGTGAGACCTTTAGGTTGGATGCCATCCTTGTCACCTGTGGGGTGGTTAGTCTTTGCCCCTGTTGCCACCACCCCCTTTTATTTGTGTAATAGAGATTATTTTTACATACAATAAGTCAGCCAGTTGTCCTTCTGCCTTCAGGGCACGGTCCTTAAAGATCAAGAACACTTCCACATCCCTTTCCTTTTGCTGGATGCAACTTACTTTCATTTTCCTTATGCTGTTAATCCAGCTTTTTCGGGCTATTAACAGTAGCCAGGGAATGTTGGCCTTGGTAATACCTTTATTCTCCCTGTTGATTTCTATAACCACGTGGTGGGCTAAGCTTCCTAGTCAGTGGAGATCCCCCTCTTTGATTTGGTGAGAAGACTGGCGTTATGAGGCCAAGAGCAAATATCCACAGGTTTCCCAGTTCCCATATCAGGCTATGCAAACACGAAGGTCAACCACAAAATTATTCCTAACCGATCTTGGCTGCATCAAATGTTCTTGGCCAGGCATGACATAGGAGACCAAAGATTAAAACAAAATGTGGCCCTCACAGACTATATAATCTTTAACAGAAGGAAGCTCATGCAACAATAGCAAGGAAAGGATAGTTAACAAGGTTGCATTGGTTCTGTCTGGCACATTTGCCATAATGGCTCACTCTGTCAGAAGATTGAGTTGACTGGAGTGGGAAAGCTGTCAGACTGCCAGAGTAAGTATGTCTCCTGGTTTTTATGATTTGGGCAACTAGGAAACTACTCCGTGGTTCAAGCTTAGTCTCCTGGACCAATTAAGGTTTGAGGATTGTCTTAGCTCATGTGCTCTGAGTTTCTAGATGTGCTACTATTGCCATATTAGCAGTAGATTCTACTTCTACATCATGGGACCTTTTCACACATGATGTGGAAATTGTGATAAGGTTGTAGCTGAAAGAAATACTTTCATACCTGAGTGTGGGTGACATAGGGCTGGGTATCTCAGGGAAGTATCTGGAATTAAACCAGGCAGGGTCAGATGGAGAGGCAATTGAAAGTCTGAGTAGATAGTATGTCAAGTTCAGGGAGTTAGGGAAGGTTTGAAGAATTGGATGAATACATGTATTTGGACCAAGTAGAAGAATAGTGAATGCATGAAGCGTCCAGAGTTTCGCAGGTCCAAGTATTTAAGAAAAATCAGCACTACCAAATTGAAGCAGTGAAGTGATCTTTTTTTTAGGGAAGACGCTTTTGGGAATCTCTGTTTTCCTTTGTTTCTTGATGTATCTTGTGGGCCATAGGACCACAGATGTATACTGTAATCACAGCCTGAGGAGTCATGTCAGAGGTATTTGTTTAGAACAGGGCACAATTGTTGCAAGGATCATCATGCTTATAGAAATTGTTAACACTGAAATTTCTTTATTTCATGGCCCCTTTCCCTATTTCATGAATTGTAGATGCTTGCTTGTTACTTGTGTTGGCCACCAAAATACCAGCCCAGTTATCTGATACCAGATTTTAGAATAGGAATAAGAAACAAAAATAAATAGATAAGTAGCAAAGGGAAAGGAGAAAATTTTAGGAAATTTTTAAAAATTGCAGAAAGTAATGTTATGTGATAAGTTTAAGCAAAACATAGATCTATGAATAAGTTACACAGAGTTCTATCAGCAATTATGCATTAAATTGATGGAATAAAAT
Organism: Phascolarctos cinereus; assembly: GCF_003287225.1. Classification (NCBI taxonomy): domain Eukaryota; kingdom Metazoa; phylum Chordata; class Mammalia; order Diprotodontia; family Phascolarctidae; genus Phascolarctos; species Phascolarctos cinereus. Next base: position 40,417,546 of record NW_027555736.1, read on the forward strand.
ATCATTTAGAATTGGTAATACTCCCCAATTGACATTTTATATTGGTGTGATTATTATTGAAAAACCCTGCTCATTGTATCAATTTTAATTATAATTATGTGTATTGAAGAAGAGTATTTTCAGATATTTGGCTGGAGTACATAAAGATCATGTGGGGGGAGCTAAAATAATTTCTTGAAAATGTAGAGAAAAATGTGAATCTAACAATATATTTCTAAATTTTTCCTTGTAAAGTGGTTTTCTTTTGTTTCTTATATTAACCATAAATTCAGAAAACTCGTATTTTCCTTGTTCTAGAGAAAAATCGTATAGTATTGTGCTTCCATTGTATTGGCTTTCTGAAAAGGAAGGCTTTAATGATTAAATGCATTTTACTTAGAATGTAAAATGTTTATAGACAATGCAGTTTGATTTATAATTATCTGGTTTGCTAAGAAAAAGGAAATAAAGTTACCAGAGGGTGACAATGTTTTTGTGGGTTTTTTTAATTAATTTATTTTGATTTATCAACACTCACTTCCATATGCTTTTGAGTTTAAGGTTTTTCTCTTCAGACAATACAATTTTTTTTGAGGCAATTGGGGTTAAGTGACTTGCCCAGAGTCACACTGCTAGTGTCAAGTGTTTGGTCTGAGGCCGGATTTGAACTCAGGTCCTCCTGACTTCAGGGCTGGTGCTCTATCCACTGTGCCACTTAGCTGCCTCAGCCTAGCATCTCTTAAAAGAATTTAGCTTCTGTGCCACTTGGTAAACATACATTTAATGTTGTTTTCTTTGTGCTGTACCATTTTACTCTTCTTCTTGCCCCATGTGTATGTTGGAAGGAGGGAGAGTAAGAGTTGAGACTCCTTTGTGGCAGGGGCTTATTGCAGCTGTGAGGAGTCTGGTTACCAGTTTGACTTGCCTTCTCTGTCTTCGTTGGCATCCCTGGGGAAAGCCTCCTACATTGGATTGTAATGAGGCTTTCTGTGCCAAGGGTCTGAGAAATAACATGATGTAATTCAGAGCTCTTCCTTGTTGTCTGAAGGAGAATGAGGTGCCTATACCAGATATTGGGGGACCCTGATGGTTAAAATGACTAAGTTGGTACTGAAGTGGTTGTAGGGTCTTCATATTACTATTTAAAGCCTTTCATCCCTGGCGTCAACCTGTCATTCCAGCTTTTTTGTATGTCATTGCTCTTGACGCAGTATCTGGTCCAGCGAAACTGGCCTTGCTATTCCTCATAAGTGCAGTCCTCTTTCTGAGGCCTTTGCTGCTCTCTGTAGCTGCTGTTGCCCCTCTCCCGACTCCTTAGCAATGACCTTGTATTGTTTTGGTAGCTGTTGTTCTAGCATGCTGAAGGGAGTGGCAGAAGCTGTGGAGAAGAGGAAAGATACAACAGCCAGGCAGAAGGGCAAAAGTCCTGATTCTTTTAAAAACAGAGAGTCTACAAGTAATAACAAGCCAGTGATAGGCCACCTTGATTCCTGACCAAAAAGATTCTGGAATTTATTATTTAAGGCACAGTTAGCCAACTTCTAGAAAAAGGATTAGGCATCATGAAGAGCCTGGCCTTCTTCCAGAACAGGTTGTGCTGGACTCAGTACGCTTCCTTTTTGGCAGGGCTTTGAAACTCTTGGGATTAGAGAATCCTGCATACATACCAGATCACCTGACAGCATCACTTTTTCTCTTCTTGTGAACAAGTGAGTCATACATCTTAGGTAGTTTAAGAAGTTGAATGGCCAGACCTCACGCCTGAGGAAACTTCCAGGAGGAGGCTCAGGGCCCAGGCGTCTGTGGTTGGCCTTATACTGTGTAACATTTTTATCAATAGCTTGAACGAAGGCATAGAAGTCAAGCTTATCAAAGCTGCAGATGATATCAGACTTCAAGAGATAGCAAACAAATTATATGACGGGGGGAGAAAGATGATTTAACAGGCTAGAATGTTGACAGAACTTATGAATAAAATGGTGTTTAATAGTGATAAATGTAGTCCTACATTTGGGTTCAGAAAATCAATTTGACAAGTACCAGAGAGGGGAAATGTGGCTAGAAAGCAGTTGATCTATTACCCTAATACCCATGGGCAGTTTTCTCTCCCCTGCACTGCCCCCTTCCCCCAGTTTTCATTTTAAAAGTTGCTTTGATTCTCCTGGTGCTATGGAAAAATGGGTAGTTCTGGATTCACGTTCCAGTTTGATCATGTCATCCATCAAAGCGGTAACCTTTATGGGCTTGTTTCCTTGTCTGCTTGGACCAGATGATCTCTGAGGTCCTTTTTAGTTCTAAGTCTGAAGCAAACTTTGTCCCTGTTCAGATTCTGTTCTCAGATACTATCTTCTTAAGCAGCAATACTTTTCAAATCTACCTTTCTCTTATAAAGTCCATGCTTTTGTTTGGCAGTGGTGATTTAAACAAAGAAAAAAAACACCTGTGCTCAGTACTTCATAATCTTTAGTAGTACTTTCTATATTCCTTCTGGTCATATCATTTTTGTGCGTGTGAATCTCCAGAAGTGGGTAGTAGTTGTCTGGTTGGACAAGTCTCAGGAGCTTCCCTGTCGCATCCTGGATACATGCCCTGGAAAGACAACAGATTTCCTTTTGTTATTAAGTTGACAGGTCACTAAAGACCACTGCTTGTCCTTTCTACTTCTTACTCGTACTGAATGATTTCTCCTCACCTGACAGTACCTTTAAATCAGCAGTATCATTCCTCAGAGAATAAGAAACTAATTTTTAGAGGTTTTGCTTTCTTCCTTTTCAGAAAGAACATCCTATCTGTTGCTTAGCTATAAGGCTTATTCTCTTTTTTCACTTGTCACATTCTTCTGTCTTTCAGCTTCCTGACACATAGCCAAGATTCCTCTCTTCTCCTTTAGATTTTTGTCCTTGATTTCATTACAAAGGTTTTTTTTTTCTTTTAAAGGAACATTATATTTCTCTGATAATTTGGAGAATGGAAAGACGTTCCTCAGCCTTCTCCCTTCCCCTCTGGCATTCCCCTCCACCGTTCTACACCTAGAACGGAGATAAGTCACTTGGCCGTGTTAGTACAGAAGAGTTTTATACATTGTCACTTGGCCACGTTGCATTTATTTTATACACGTAAGACTTAAGACATAGGTTATTAATGGTCCTAGGGGAAAGCATAGTGCTGTGCTCTGCAGAATGCAAGACGTGGTGCCTTGTCTATGAGAGCCCTCGGTAAATACCGTTTGGTGAAGCACTGCAGTACGGCAATGAGACAAAGATTTAGTATGCCAGACAGGTGTGTAAAACAAGTCTGAAACTGCTGTGGCCCAGCTGCCTCCTGCTTGTGATCTGTGTACGTCAAAGCAAGAACCTCTTCAACCCTGAAGTCTGGCCTCCATCTCTGTCTTGCTACAGAAGCTGTTCCTTCAGCAGGCACCGAGGAGCCAGAATTTCTTTTCTCAATCCTCATTGACCTGCACCTGGCTACAGTATTTCTCACTAATTGACCACCTCCGTCCTTCTTGGTGCTCCTTCATACTTTGCCTTCTGTAACAGCATACTTTCCAAGTCTTTCTTTCCTCTCTAGTCTCTTCTCTTTTTCTGTGGCTCTTCTTTCTTTCATCTCCGTTTGCTGATATGGCTTTGTTCAGAAGACACTTCATTCCTGGCTGCCATTTGCAGTGAGGGTTGCTCCTCCTGTCTTGCACCCTGCTGTACTAGACTCAGAGGAGTTGGCTGCATGTCTTTTGGTCCTCTGCCTCCATCTCTTCACAGCTTTCTTGTCCTTTAAAGCTCTTTCCAGCATTTGGCATTATCTATTCCAGATACTTGTTGCTGTCATCAGCAGTCTTTAAGTCACATTCTCTCTTTTCTCAAGGAGTTTAGTTCCTGGCTCTATTCATTCCCTTGCCCTCTTACCTCTGACATTATACTTAGTAATGTCAACATTCCAAGCATTTGCCAACATCTTGTACTTTTCATCAGCTTCTTCAGTGGACAGAGCACAGGACTTGGGAGTCAGGCACACCTGACTTCAAGCCTTCTTAGATACTTATGAGCTGGGAACTCAGTCATAGCACGCCTCTGTATCACTCACTTTCCATATCTGTAAAATGGGGTCATTAGTGACACCTCCCAGGGGTGTTGTGAGGGTCAAATGTGGTTTGAAAAGTGCTTTGTAAGCTGTAAAGCTCTATGTAAATGCCAACTATTCCTTTTCAAATTAGCAAATGTTTACTAAGTACTAGCTCTGTGCTGAGTCACTTTGCTCTACTTCAACAAGCTGTTGAGACAGTCATACTTTAAGTCTCACCAAGACTTGACCATATGCATATTCTTGAATTCTTAAATTTCCCTCTCTGACCATGGTCTTATAGCTTCATAGATTTTGAGCTTGAAAGCACTGCAGATACTGTCTGTTCCAGCCCCCTCATTTGCCCAGTGAGCCATTTCTTTTCCTTTATCCTCAAAGGATTGTTTGAAAAGTCCTGTCTCCTTAAGCCTGCGATGCCATCCCCTATTTTGAAGTAGATGTCCTTCTATTTGTTATTGTTTGTCCTTTGTTTCTGAAGAGGACCAGTGACATCACAAAGTGAGTTTTGACTTGTGTATGAATTGGATTTAAGTGAGACAGAGTTGCACAAAGTTGTCAGCCTCACGTTTGATTTCTTCCTGAATCACTGAAGTCCAGTGGCAGGACAGAAGTCAAGATGACTGGCGATGACCCAGAATACTATGGATAACCTTGGCATCTTTGATTCCTGACCAAGCTCTAAGCACTCCAGAGTGCCTGCTTCAGCCAACTTTGTGGCCATTGGAACAAATTGTTCTCATCCACCTATTCCTCCAGGGAAAGTCTTCACATGCTTGAGGTAGATATCCCCCTAGCAGCTCATCAGCAGGTTGGAAGCCTTTTGAATATCCTCAGTCTGGTTTAGCCCATCTACCGAGATGGTTTGCCAGGGTGTGACCACTGCACATGCTACAGCTTCTTGGAGCCACAGGTGAGAGTTGGGTGAAGGTAGACCCCAAAGGTGGATGAGCAGCCCTCACATCAGAGGCGCTGGTCCTCCCTGAACACCCTTCTGCTTACTGGGGAAGATTAAAGCTGTCTGTTGTGGGTTCCCTCATCTCTCTTGCTCTGTGCTTCCAAACTTTTGTATTTTCACTCATTCTCTCTGACCTTCAGTTTCCACATCTGTACAGTGGTAGGGGTGAAAGATTAGACTAGACTTCTCTAAAATCCTTCCAACTGAATCCTTGGAAGCATTTTCTGATTCACCTGCAGTCCATGTATTGAAAATAAACTTTAACTGATTTCATGTAATACTTTCTAATACCTCTAAGTATTGAAATGCATTCGGAGTATTTTTGCATATGTTGTATTTCCTCACTGAATTGTAAGCTTAGTGACAGTACTGACCAGAAATGGGGAAGCTGCGGCCTCGAGGCCACATGTGGCCTTCTGGGTCCTTGGTGCAGCCTTTTGACTGAGTCCAAGTTTTACAGAACATGTCCTCTTATTAAGGGAATTTGTTTTGTGAAGTTTGAATTCAATCAAAGGGGTGCACTTTGAGGATCTAGAGGGCCACATGTGGCCTTAAGGCCGCAGATTCCCTACCCTTGGTCTAGACCATGTCATTTTTCTCTCTACTTGGCCCTTAAGATAGGGCCATGGGCACAACAGAAGCTTCTTAGCCTTTGAGTTAAATCTTTGTATCCCCCAAACTATGCTAGCTCTGTACTTTCAGGTGGGTAATCAGTGAATGATTGTGGAATGAATACAAAATTATTTTGGTACATTTTTCTCAAAATGATTTGATGAACTTTGGAAGACTTTAGAATTCTGATCAATGCAATGATAAATCAGAAGTCCAGAGGACTAAAAGTAAAACATACTATCCACCTCTGCTCAGAGGGATGATGGATTTAAAATGCAGAATGAGATATATAGTTTTGGACGTGGTTAATGTGATAATTTGTTTTGCAGGACTATGCATTTTTATTATGGAGGGTTTTTTTAAATTGTTCATTTGGAGGTAGGCTGTGAGAGTGAGGTAATAAATGGTTGCATAAATAACTTTTAAAACATATTTTATAAGTCTATGCTTGTTTCTTGTATTACCACAGTAAGGTCTCCCTGATATCTGCCTTTTTTTCTTGCAGAATGAGAAGACTTTGAGGCATTCCATGAGTTGTTCAAGTCACATTTCTAAGGTACTGTATGATCATTTCTGTATAATTCCTTTTGTGGTCTTGGTAATAATTTTGCAATATCTGTTTTTACTATTTTTTTTCCTCCAAAGAACATAAAACTCTTAATAAATTTTATATTTACTTTTTAAAGCCAGCAAACTAGGTATGCAATGGTTTTGTTGGAGGTAACAGAAGCAATAATTTTTAAAGTAGTACACATCATATAATTTTATACTGAGAGATCTCAGAATCTTAGAAGGAATTTTAGAGGACTTCTAGTCCAATTATCCCTATGATAAACAAATCCCTTCCACAGCAGTCTTGACACATGGTAATCCATCTTCTCAGGGACTTCTCCAGGGATGAGGATTTCTTTACTTAATGAGGCAGAGCATTCTGATTTTTAACAGCATTAAGTACAATAGAAGTCCTTTGTTATATAAGATATAAAGATTGATTTGTCTTGGAGTCAAAAGACCTGTTTTAGGTCAGTGATTTATAGATCTGTCTGTCCCACATCACAAACTGCCTATTGGATGTTTTTGAACTAGATTTCTCAAACTTAACATATCTAAAACCTTGCCTTTTCTGACCTTCCCTACTACTGCCAAGGGTACCACCATCCTCCTACTTAGCTAGGATATACAAGTTTGGTGTCATATTTAACTCCTAAGTCTCACTTACCCTGTATATCTGGTCAGTTGCCAAATCATGCTGTTTCTTTATTTACAACATTTATATTATCCCTTTCTCTCCAATCACACCACAACTACCTTTATCACCTCTTATCTGGACACTTACAACAGCTTTTTAATTGGTCTGCCGACCTGAAGCTTCAGCACATTCTAGACCATCTTTCTCACAGCTGGCAAAGTGATTTTACTGAAGTTTAGCTATAACAACAACAACAGCTGTCATTTACATAGCACCTACTATGTGCAGGGTGCTATGCTAAGTACTTCAGAAATATCTCATTTGATCCCCACAACAACCCTGGGAATTAGGTACTATTATTATCCCTATTTTACAGGTCTGGAAACTAAGGCAAGCAGAGGGTAAGTGAGTTGTCCAAGGTCATACAGTTAGGAAATTTCTGCAGCTGAATTTGAACTCGGGTCTTTCTGACTCCAGGCCCAGCGCTCTACCCTGTGCACTCCTAGCTGTCCAACAGTGCCGCTTCCACAGTCAGTAAATTCCATCAGCTCCCTTAATGTTATTTGGCTGAGGAATAATGATAGCTTTCTTGACATAGAAGGCTCTCATAACTATTCAAAATCATATTAAAATGACCAAATGAGAATTCACTCAGAAGAAAAACGATCTCAGAGGATTGACTGTCAACACAGCTCAGATTGCACATGGTGTGTGTTTACAGGTTTTATGCAGAGGTTATGCTATGTTCTTCTGACACTGAAATTTCATAAAGATTGTGTGGCAGAAGTGAGGCCGACAGCGCATGTCCTGGAAGAATACTGGACTGGGAGTCAGCAGATGTGGCATTGAGTCATTGCCTTGCCTTTGACCTTGGGATGGTCAGTTATACCTCTTTGTATCTGTTTCTTGTAGAGGTATATTGAAGGGACTGAATTAAATTCTCTCTTTCTGTTAAATTTCCTTTCAGCTCTTAAATACATTTATGAATCTGGTAGCACTAAAGTGGAGAAGTATTCTTTATAAATATGCTTTCTACCTGATTTAGTAGACTTAATTGTAAAAAGAAAATATCAAGCATCTAAAAAAGATAATATCTATTGATGAACTATCTGTGTCTCCCGGAGAAGTCCAGTGGACTCCATTGCCCTCTGGAAATGCTTTTGTGCTAGCTGCAAGTCCATCAGTGAAACTCATTTGAATGACCATTATGAACTCAGGCTAGATTAATAGCTTAAAGTGGCTCTGTAACAATGGAGAGATCACTTCTCTTTAGTGGATCCTCATGAACTTTAAAAGTTACCTCTAGAGTAGGTTCTTCGATAATATGCTAACGCTTAATTAAAGAGGATAAAGTTTTGACTTTTGGATCAACTGCTACCTAGTTATGGGTCATATCCTGCTTTGTGTAGTAGATATGTACTTGAATTTTTAGTAAAATGAATTTTAAAAGATCAGATCACCGTAATTATATCAGAAAAAGATATATCTAAAGGAAGCATTAAAAATAGCATATATCTAAAACCTTCAACAAGCATTATATGTAATGGGGACAGGCTAGAAGCATTTCCAGTAAGATCGGGGGTGAAACAAGGATGTCCATTATCACCACTGTTATTCAATATTGTACTGGAAACGTTAGCTTTAGCAATAAGAGAAGAAAAAGAAATTGAAGGCATTAGAATAGGCAGAGAAGAAACAAAGCTATCACTCTTTGCAGATGACTTGGTGATATACTTAGAGAATCCTAGAGAATCAAATAAAAAACTACTTGAAATAAGAAACAACTTTAGCAGAGTTGCAGGCTATAACATAAACCCACATAAATCATCAGCATTTCTATATATAATCACAAAGCCCAACAGCAAGAGATAGAAAGAGAAATCCCATTTAAACTTACTGTAGACATTGTGAAATATTTAGGAGTCTGCCTCCCGAAACAAACCCAGGAACTCTATGAACACAATTACAAAACATTTTTCACACAAATAAAATCAGATCTAAATAATTGGAAAAACATCAGTTGCTCATGGGTAGGCCGAGCTAATATAATAAAAATAACAATCCTACCTAAGCTAATTTACTTATTCAGTGCCATACCAGTCAAACTACCAAAAAATTATTTTACAGAGTTAGAAAAAATAATAACAAGATTCATTTGGAAAAACAAAAGGTCCAGAATGTCAAAGGAACTAATGAAAAGAAATGTAGGGGAAGGTGGCCTAGCAATTCCAGATCTTAAATTGTATTATAAAGCAGCAGTCATCAAAACTGCTTGGTACTGGCTAAGAAATAGAGAGGTGGATCAGTGGAATAGGTTAAATATGCAAGACACAGCAGTCAGTGACTATAGTAATCTATTATTTGGTAAACCCAAAGACCCCAGCTTCTGGGATAAGAACCTACTCTTTGAAAAAACTGCTGGGAAAACTGGAAAAGAGTATGGCAGAAATTAGGCATAGACCCAAATCTCACACCATATACCAAAATAAAGTCAAAATGGGTTCATGACTTAGATATAAAGGCTGATACCATAAGTAAACTGGGAGAACAAGGAATAGTTTACCTATCAGATCTGTGGAGAATGGAAGAATTCATGACCAAACAGGAGATAGAGAACATTATGAAAAGCAAAATGGATCATTTTGATAACATTAAATTGAAAAGTTTTTGCCCAAACAAAGCCAATGCAACTAAGATTAGAAGGAAGGTGGAAAATTGGGAAATTTTTACAACCAGTCTCTCTGATAAAGGCCTCATTTCTAAAATATACAGAGAATTAAGACAAATTTATAAGAACACAAGCCATTCCCCAATTGAGAAATGGTCAAAGGATATGAACAGACAGTTCTCAGATGAAGAAATTAAAGCCGTCTATAGTCATGTGAAAAAATGCTCTAAATCATTATTGATTAGAGAAATGCAAATCAAAACAACTCTGAGGTACCACATCACACCTATCAGATTGGCCAACATGACAAAACAGGAAAATGATAAGTGTTGGAGAAGATGTGGGAAAGTTGGAACACTAATACATTGTTGGTGGAGTTGTGAAATGATCCAACCATTTTGGAGAACAATTTGGAACTATGCCCAAAGGGCTACAAAAATGTGCATACCCCTTCGTTCAGCAATAGCACTTCTAGGGCTATATCCCAAAGAGATCAAACAAAAGGGAAAAGGACCCACATGTACAAAAATATTCATAGCAGCTCTTTTTGTGGTGGCAAAGAATTGGAAATTGAGAGGATGCCCATCCATTGGGGAATGGCTGAGCAAGTTGTGGTATGTGAATGTAATGGAATACTATTGTGCTATAAGAAATGATGAACAGGCTGACTTCAGAAAAACCTGGAAAGACTTTTATGGTCTGATGCTGAGTGAAGTGAGCAGAGCCAGGAGGACTTTGTACACAATAACAGCCATGTTATGCGATGACTAATATTGTTAAACTGAACCCTTCTCAGCATTACGAGGATCTAAGACATCTCCAGAGCCCTCGGGATGGAAAATGCTGTCCACATCCAAAGAAAGAACTATGGAAGTCGAATCGCTATCACTTATTTTTACCTTCTGTTGAGTTTTGTTTCATCTTTCTGATGGTTCCTCCTATTGGTTTTAATTTTTACTTACAACTTCACTAATGTGAAAATATGTTTAATAGAAATGTAAATGATTGTGCACCATCTTGGGGAGGGTGGGTGGGAGGAAGGGGGGAGAAGAATTTTCAGCTCAAAAGCATATGGAAGTGATTGTTGATAAATCAAAATAAATTAATAAAAAATGAAAAAAAAAACAAAGGAAGCATTAAAACACAAGAGAATTGTTGTGTAAGTCATAGAAAAGCACATGTGCCACTTTATCTGTTTTGATAATTCATATTTTTATAAATCAAGTTTTCTTAAGGTATATAACATTGAGAGCCTAAGTTTCCAAGTGCCTGGAAACATGTGGAGAAAGAATTCTGTCTACCTGAGAATAGCAGTCATTTCTTTAATTTATTGAAACATGCATATTTGCAAGATTACTCATTGCAGCTTATTATAGATGAGCTTATCAGTGCATGGTGAAAAGAGTCTTTGTCTCACCCGGCAAAGACACTATATTTCTATTCAAATTTTAAAACTAACTAAAAAGTTAAGCTTTTCATGTTACTTACTAGGCAACTAAGAGTCATTTTTAGTGGAAGGTGGTTTAAAATTAAAGAAATAATTTGTATTCCATTTCTTTCCACCATCTACCATCATCTAGATATTTTTAGTATAGATTATATTTTAAAATGAATCCTTTTAGTTATAACAATGTCTTTTTGAAGGTCTCATTCATACTTCTGTCCTTCATTAATATTCACCATTATTAAAGTTGTCAAAGAGTTGACTTACCTCACTTAATCATAATATATTTGGGAGAATTTGGTTCAGGTGAGTATTTATAGAGAGAGAAAGTCTCTCATAATATGACTCCATTATTTTCACAGAGCAGAAAAGTGCAAAAATCAGATAAATGTCCTTGGGTGACCTGGCTAAATTGGGCCTCCTGCCAAAGCTTTCCGCAGATTTATTTTCTTTTTCGTCTTTGTCTAGTATTTTGTGAGAAGATACCACATATAATCTTACATTATCTTTCTCTATAACATTTAAAAAGAAGTTTATATTCTAAATGTGTGTTAATAGTAGCAGCCATGTCTCTCTGGTTGACAAATTAAACTCTTTAGTGGCTAAGGTGACTCGTGGGCTCTTGTAGCTTGTATCCCATTAGTTACTTTACGGAGTTCTACAGGAAACAGGAGACATCCATGCCAATATCTTTTCCTTTATCCATTTCCAATTTTTCACCATTTATAGCTTATTTGAACATTCCAAGTTTGAGTTGCTGTAACTACATGCAGTTGTTTTCTCTTCTTTAGACTCTTCACATTTTTACCTTTGACCTTACGTGTGTGGTCTCACTACTCCTATATGAAATGATTCCCATATCTGTAACTAGTTGTTTCCTTGCTTTTAAGATTTAGTCATATTTTATATTTGGGTTATTGAAAGCTATACCCATACTAAACAAGTTCTGGGCTTTGGGGAAGGCCCTAGTGCACATCTAATAACTAGTTAGATTGGCCACTGAATGACAGGTTTGGTTTTTTTAATTTTCCAAGAACATGGCTGCCTCTAGTAACACAAATTTAGAATATAAAGATGGAAGGGAAAGTAAACCTATAGAAAGCTTGGCACGAGGCCTGATTTAGCCAGGTCACCCCAAGGACATTCACCTTATTCTGCTACTCCTCTGCTTCAGAATATCTAGGATAAATCTAAGTTCCTAGCCTAGCAACTAGAATTCTTCCCAATCTATTTCTGACCTACTTTTCTATACTATAGCTTTAAAAACACCACGTTCCATCTAACCTTGCCTAATAGCTGTTCCTGAAATTTGGCATCTCATCTCCATGTCTTTGTGGAATATGCTCTCTGTGAGCTTCTTTCAGTGCCCAGATAAAGTACAGTCTCTCATACAAAGCCTTTCTTGTTTTGTTCTAGTTTAAGTAAGCTTTCTCTCCCTCCTGAAAATGTCTAATATTTACTTGTCTCTGTATATATTGTATTGTGCCCCTGTCCCCAGTGGACTGTAAATTCCTTGAAGACAGGGACTATTTCATGTTTACATCTGTATCCCTAGCACCTTATTCAGTGCCTTGCACATAGTAGGTGCTTAATAAATCTTTGTTGAATCAGGATTTCTGGTACCCTAGTCCCCAGTGTGCTTTTTTAAAAAGTATGGATGACACTTAAGACAAAAATAGGAAGAGCAGTTAGACCAGACCAACAAAATAGAAAAAACTGGTGCTAGACATAATCCAGTTTTGAAGGCATTGCAGCAGTCAGCTTTCAAGGTATTTGAAAGCAGGGAGGATGCCAGATGATTAGAAAGATTATGGACAATATTACCAAAAGAAGGCAATAGAGAGGACATATCTTTTCAGTGATGTTGTCAGATGCCTTCAACAAGGATGAAAACGGCCTCACAGTCAGCTACTGCACTGATGGTAAATTATTTAACTTGGAAAGGGTACAAGCCAAGACTAAAGTGGAGGGAGTGTGGCTGTGTGACTTTTTGTTTGCAGATGATTATGCACTCAATGCAGCCTCTGAGGCTGAGATGCAATAGAGTATGGTTTGATTCTTTGCCACACGTGCTAATTTTGGCCTGAGAATTAACACCAAGAAAATGGAGATTTCTCCATCCACCAGCACCTTGCCACCATCCATATCTGGAACCATTGGTTACAGCAAATGGAACAATCTTGAATGCTGTGGATAAGTTCATTTACCTTGGCAGTATACTTTCCAAGGATGTACCCACAGATGATAAGATTAACACATGCATTGCTAGAGCTAGATCAGTGTTTGGGAGGTTCCAAAGGAAGGTGTGGGAGAGAAGAGGCATTAGATGACCTGCCAAATTGAAGGTCTACAGAGCTGTTGTGCTGACCTCATTGCTTGTTTACTTGTGAAACCTGGACCATACCATTCCAACACCATGCCAGTAAATCGAATTGCTTCGATTGGATTATCTTAGGAAGATTCTGAAGCTCTCCTTGCAAGACAGGGTCCTGGACACTGAAGTCCTTTCTCGAGCTAACCTACCAAGCATTCAAAACTCTGCTGCAGAGAGTGCAGCTGTAATGGACTGGCCACGTTATTTGAACACCAAACGTATGTTTGCCTAAAGGACTATTTTATGGAGAAGTCACACAGGGCAAGTACTGTCACGTGGAGGTCAGAAGAAGCAATACAAGGATACTCTCAATGTCCCTCTGAAGAACTTTGGTGTCTGTTGTGAGAGATGGGAGACACTGGCACAGCATGACGTGCCTGCATTAAAGAAGGCACTGTACTCGATGACAAAGCAGAATTGTAGTAGCTCAAAAGAAAAATGAGATGTGCAAATTTAGAGACATCTCCATCCCAAATGTTCACGTGGATGATTTGCACCCACCCCATGGTAGAGCCTTCCAAGCTTGTATTGGTCTAATCAGTCACAGTCGGACACGTTATACGTTGACCTCAATATAATATAATGATTTTCCTTCACTTTGAATACAGATGACAACAACATACATAGTATCTCACTGGACACTGTGAGTAGTCACCAAATAAAGCAAAGAGGGGAAGAGAGGAGACTCATGGTTACTTTAAAGAAGCTGGACTAAGAATACACATAAAAAAAATATTCACAAAGAATGAGTAATTGTTCAAATTAGGACAAATAATTAAATGAATAGTCCAGTCACTTCAGCAGTACATCCTGAGTAGTCATTGCAAGTGGACAGTGAAATGGGTCTAGAAATTTTTTATTGCTTTTTCCTAGAGGAAAAAATGGACTTCTTCATAATTTTTTTTGCAAGAGAGAAATAAACACAAATAAGAACCAAGAGTTAAAAGAAATATAAGCCTGTAGGTACAGCAGACTCATAACTTCAATCTAAGCTTGTTATCTAAACAATCTAATTAGAGCTCACTCTGAGTCTTCTTTTAATATCAAAAGACTGATTGTGAGTGATCTAAAGAGACATGTAGTAGACATAGTAGGTTGCAGCTACCAGAAATTCCATTAAAAATATCATCAAGGAAATGTAAGAAGTGGACAACTCGAGTATTACACCGTTAATGGGATTGGAGGAATATCGTTCCATCAAGTTCCATTTTTCTAGGCTGGCCTCTTCATGCCTGCAGGTCTCCCGAGCTGGGCTCTTCTTGCTCACAGGGAGTTAGAGCGACCCCATTCCATCATGTGCCAGTCTCCTAGGCTGACCTCTTCCTGCTTGCAAGGGATCGGAGAGATGCCATTCCGTCTTACTCCCTCTGCCTGTGTCCTGGCCTGGCTAGCTTTCAGGGAAAGGAGAGGAATGCCAGTGTCCTCCTCTAAAGCTACCCACTCTTGCCACTGTATTTCTGGAATGCTTGCTCCATAGGAAATAGTTACCCCTTCTGCATCACAGGGCTTACATGCATGGTGTCCATGTGATCTGGAAAAGCCATGTGAAATTTTTTGGCCTTCCCTTCATATCATAGAAGTCTAATTTTTTTTTTCTTTTATGGAGTGCTTACAATACCTTATTGTAAAATTTCAGTTGATATTATACAATACTATACATATATTTTATGTATTTCTGAGTTTCTAAACTTTTTCTGTGTCGTCTGGTGGCCTTTGGCTTCTGTAAAACTCCCCCAAAATTCCCATTTCATGTCTTATACTGCCCCATGATATATCAAAACCGCAATGGGGCAAGTTGCTGTGTGGAAGGGATAACTGTAAATTTCCTTTCATCATAAATCTTTTCCTTTCCATCTTCTCCTCTCCCTGAGACCTTCTCTCTGATGACTGAGCCTCCTTGGCCACTCTTTACCCACCCTACTTCCTAAAACAGTAAACAGTTTGATACAGGTTATATATGTGTACCCATGTAAAGCATATTTCCATATTAGTTATTTTGTGAAAGAAGAAACCAAAAGGGAAAACCATGAAAAAAACAAATAAAGTGAAAATAGTATGCTTCAATCTGCGTTCATATTCCACCAGTTCTTTCTCTGGATGTGGATCACGTTTCATATCATGAGTCCTTTGGAATTGTCTCGGCTCCTTGTATTGCTGAGAAGATGTAAGTCATTCATAATTGATTTTCATACCATGTTGCTGTTACTATATACAATGGTTCTGTTCCACCTGTTCATCATTTCTTATAGCACAGTAGTTTTCCATTACATTCGTATACCACAGCTTGTTCAGCCATTCCCCAATTGATGGGCATCCCCTCAATTTCCAATTCTTTGCCACCACAGAAAGAGCTGCTATAAATATATTTTTGTTCGTGTGGGTCCTTTTCCCATTTTTATGATCTCTTTGGGATACAGACCTAGAAGTGGTATTGCTGAGTCAGAAGGTATGTATATTTTGATAGCCCTTTGGGCATAATTCCAAATTGCTCTCCAAAATGGTTGGATCATTTCACAACTCCACCAACAATGCATTAGTGTTCTAATTTCCCCACTTCTCCAACATTGATCATTTTTCTGTTTTGTCATGTTAGCCAATCTGATAGATATGATGTGGTACCGCAGAGCTGTTTTGATTTGCATTTCTCTAATCAATAGTGATTTAGAGCATTTTTTCATATGACTATAGATAGCTTTAATTTTTTCCTCTGAAAACTGCCTGTTGATATCCTTTGACCATTTATTAATTGGGAAATGACTTGTATTCTTATAAATTTCACTCAGTACTCTATGTATTTGAGAAATGAGAAAAAAAATTTTTTTAAATGAAATACTTGCTATAAAAATTGTTTCCCAGCTTTCTGCTTTCCTTCTAAGCTTGGTTTTGTTTGTGTAAAACCCTTTTAATTTAATGTAATCAAAATTATCCCTTTTGCATTTCATAATGTTCTCTGTCTCTTGTTTGTTCAAAAATTCTTCCTTTCTCCATAAATCTGACAGATAAACTGTTTCTTGCTTTCTTGATTTGCTTGTGGTATCACCCTTTATGTCCAAACCATGTACCCATTTTGACCCTATCCTGGTATACAGTGTAAGATGCTGGTCTATACCTACTTTCTGCCTCATTGTTTTCCAGTTTTCCCAGCAGTTTTTGTCAGATAGTGAGTTCTTATCCCAGAATATGGAGTTTGGGTTTATCAAAAACTAGATTACTAAGGGGCAGCGAGGTGGCTCAGTGGATAGAGCACTGTCCCTGGAGTCAGAAGGACCTGAGTTCAAATCCGGCCTCAGACACTTAACGCTCACTGGCTGTGTGACTCTGGGCAAGTCACTTAACCCCAATTGCCTCGCTTAAAAAAAAAGCAAAAAACCTAGATTACTATGATCATTTACTATTATATTTTGTATACCTAATCTATTCCAGTGCTCCTTTACTCTATTAGCTAGTACCAGATAGTTTCGATGATTGCTGCTTTATAATATAGTTTGAGATCTTTGCATTTTTTAAATTCCCTTGATATTCTTGACCTTTTGTTCTTCCAGATGAATTTTGTTATTATTTTTCTATCTCTATAAAATAATTTTTAGTAGTTTGATTAGTATGGCACTAAGTAAATTAATTTAGATAGAATTGTCATTTTTGTTATATTAGCTCAGCCTACCCATAAGCTATTGCTATTTTTCAAATTGTTTAGATCTGGCTTTATTTGTGTGCAAACTGTTTTGTAATTGTGTTCATATAGTCCCTGGGTTTGTCTTGGCAGGTAGACTCCCAACTATTTTATTTTGTGTGCTGTTACTTTAAACAGAATTTCTCTATCTCTTCCTGCTGAACTTTGTTGGTAATATATAGAAATGATGATGACTTATGTGGGTTTATTTTATATAATGCCACTTTGCTAAAGTTGTTAATTATTTCAAGTAGTTTTTTTTAGTTGATTCTCTAAGTATACCATTCTATCGTCTGCAAAGAGTGATCATTTTGTTTCCTCATTGCCTATTCTAATTCCTTCAATTTCTTTTTCTTGCCATATTGCTATAGCTAGCATTTCTAGTACAATAGTCTTTTTAATAGGAATGGGTACTGTATTTTGTCAAAAGCCTTTTCTGTATCTGTGGAGATAATCATATGATTTCTTTTGGTTTTATTGTTGATATGGTCAGTTATGCTGATAGTTTCCCTAATATTGAACCAGCCTTGCATTCCCGGGTGTAAATCACACCTGGTCATAGGGAATGAACCTTCTGATATATTTTTGTAATTTCTTTGCTAGTATTTCATTTAAAATTTTTGCATCAATGTTCATCAGGGAAATTGGTCTCTGTTTTCTTTCTTTGTTTTGGCTGTTCCTGGTTTAGGTATCAGTGCCATGTTTTTATCATAAAAGGAATTTTGTAGCACTCCTTTGTCTATTTTGACAGATAGTTTACACAGTATCAGAGTTAATTGTTCTTTAAATGTTTGGTGGAATTCACTTGCTGGCCATCCTTTCTAGCACTGGTTGCACTTTCACTCATTCCCCCATATTCACTGGAGTTGAATATTGGAATAGAGTATTGATAGAATTGGAATATTCTTTGCTTCTCATTTCCACTTCCAAACTCATGCTATACCACCATCACTAATAAAGTAATATAATACAACAGTGACATAAAAAATGAGTAATTACAAAGCTTAAAAAAGGTGGAAAGATGTTGAATGAGGACCTCAGAATTATAGGAACACACACATTGACTAAACTAATGAGTGATTCAAGAAAATTATGAAAAGAGAATTAGCAGCTTGGTAAAGGAGGCACAAAAAACACTGAAGAAAATAACACCTTAAAAAACAGAATGGAAGAGGAGATAGAAAAATTCACTGAATCCTCCTACTGCTTTTTGCTAGCTCTTTGACTTTATGTAAGTAACATCTCTGGACCTGTGATCCTTGTCTATGAAATTAAAATAGTTGCCATCGGATTAGCAAGCTGCCCAAAAATAAATGAATGAATGAAATAGGAAATTAGGCACATAAATACACTTTTGATGGCATTGTGAATTAGTACAGTCATTCTGGAAAGCAGTTTGAATCTGTGACCAAAAAGTTGCTAAATATGTTTACCTTTTAATACAGCAGTATGCTAGCCTATAGCCCTGAAAATGCTAAAGAAAGAAGGAAAGGGCCCATGTGTACGGAGATTAGAAACACTTTCTATTGACAAAGACCTGGAAACTAAGGAGATATCCATCAGTTAGCAAGTGGCTGAACATACATATATGAAATCTAGAGCTGCCATTATATATAAAAGAGAATAACAAGGATCTTTCCAGTAAAATCAGGGATAAAATGAACAGTCCATTATTACCACTTATAGTATAGTATAGTACTAGAAGTGCTGGCTATCACAATAAAACAAGAAAAAGAAACAAAAGGAACAAGCATATATTTAAAAAGAAACAGTTATCACTTTTGCACATGAAAATGATGGTATACTTTAACCCTAAAAAGTCACCAAACAAAACCTGAATGAAACAATTATCAACTTCAGCAAACTTGAAAGATATAAAATAAATTAGGCCAAATCATAAGCATTTCTGTACAATACCAATAAAACCCAGCAGGAAGAGATAGAAAGAGAAATTCCATGAAATTATTACAGAAGGGACAAAGTAGGGGGTAGGACTTCTAGACTTTGGAGTATTTTAAAAAGGAACACTCATTAAAACCATCTGGTATTGTTTAAAAGTAAAGAGGTAGCAGCTGTGGAACAGATTAGACAAGGGAGAATCAGAAACAATTGAACTCAATAACCTAGTGTTTGATAAAGTACAAAACATAAATTACTTAGGAAAGAACTCCCTATTTGATTAGGAAAAGCTTCTGGGAAAACTGGAAAGCGTTCTGGCAGAAATTAGGCCCACTCCAATACCTTACATTATATTCTACAGTACATTTTAAATGGATGTATGACTTTAATATTAAAAGTCATAGTATTAAAAAATAAGAAGAGAAACAGATTATATACCTCTCAGAGATGTGAGTAGGAGATGTATTATCAACCAAAGAATAGAGGTAGTTACAAAACATGGAAGAGAAAACATTGACTACATAAAACTGAAATGCTTCTGCATAAAATTAATGCACCTAAGATAAAAAGAAATCAAATAGAGAAAAAATCTTTTTATTAACTTTCTCTGATAAAAGTTTGGTATTCAAGTTATATAAACACAGAAGCAAAACAAACTCACAAAGAGGGTACAGGGTGAAAAAGGGAAAGAATAAGTTATAAGTGAATGGAATTGAGAGAAATACACAGTAATCATAACTGTGAATGTGAATGGGATGACCTTGTCCATAAAACAGAAGAGATTAGCAGAATGGATTGGAAGCCAGAATCTGTTAATATGTCGTTTTACAAGAAACACATTTGAAACAGAAAGATATATAGTTAAAATAAAAGGCAAGAGTGGCAGTCAGGATCTCAAACAAAGCAAAAGCAAAAATAGACCTAATTAAAAGTGATAATCAGGGAAATTAAATTTTGCTAAAAGATGCCATAGACAGTGAATTAATACTAGTAGTAAACATATGCACCAAAGAAGTATCTAAGTTCTTAAGGGAAAAATTAAATGAGTTACAGGAGGAAATAGACAATAAAATTGTAATAGTGGAGGACCTCAATTTATTCCTCTCAGACCTAGATAAATCTAACCATAAAATGAAGAAGAAAGATGTTAAAGAGATGAATAGAATTTTAGAAAAGTTGGATATGATAGACCTCTGGATCTGTGGAAATAGAAAGGTGTATATACCTATTTATCAGCTGTGCATGGCACTTTCACAAAAATTAATCATATATTAGGGCATAAAAACCTCACAAACAACAGCAGAAAAGCAGAAATCTTAAATGCATACTTTTCCTGACCATAAATGTAATAAAAATTACATTCAAAAAAGGGCCTTTGGAGCATAAATTAATAATTAATTAGAATGAAATAATTTCATTTTAAGTAATGGATGGTAAAAAAAATCATAGAAGCAATCAGTAATTTTATTAAAAATAATGACTGCAATGAGACAGCATACCAAAATTTGTGAGATACAGCCAAAGCAATACTTAGGGGAAATTGTGTATCTTTAAATGGTTAAATCATTTAAAGAAAGAAAGAGCAGATCAATGAATTGGGCATACAGCTAAAAAAAAAAATAGAAAACCAACAAATTAAAAATTCCTTAATAAATACCAAAATAGAAACTCTGAAAATGAAAGGAGAGATTACTAAATTTGAAAGTAAAAAACACCATTGAACTAAAATTCTCCAAACCGCTAATAATAAGAGAAATATAAATCAAAATGACCTTAATCTCTCACCTTGCAAATAGGCAAAGATGACCAAAGATGGGAATCGTCAGTGTTGGAGGAGTTGTGGGATGATAGGCACACTAATACATTGAGCTGTGAATTGGTACAACCATTTTGGAAAACAATTTGGAATCATGCAAATAAAGTCAGTCAGTAAACATTTACACCAGGCACTGTGCTAAAGGCTGAGGATTTAAAAAAAAAAAAACAACAGACTTTGCCCTTGTGAAGTTCACAGTCTAATGAGAGAGAGAGGACAAGCAACCAAACAATTACAAAGAAGCTATGTATGGGATAAATAGGTAATCATCAAAGGAGGGAAGGTACTAGAAATTGAGAGGGACTGAAAAAAGACTTCCTGTAGAAAATGGGTTTTAGCTGAGACTTGAGGGAAACCAAGAAGTAGAAATGATGAGGGAGAGCATTTCAGGCATGGAGGGCGGCCAGAGGAAGTACCCAGAAGTGAGAGACAAGTCTCTTGTTTGTGGAACAGTAAGGAGACCAGCATCACTGAATGGAAGGATAAGTGATAGGAAGTAAGGTGTAAGGAGAGTGCAATGAATGGTAGGGAGGTGGGGCTAGGTTTTGAAGGGCTTTGAAGGCCAAGCAGAGAATTTGTAATTGAACTTGGAGATAATAGGGAACCCCTGGAGTTTATTCAGTGAGTGTAGGAGGTAGCAGAGAGGGAAGATGACAGTATCAATCCTACTTCTTAGGAAAATCACTTTGGTGGCTGAATGGAAGATGAAGCAGTATGGGGAAGAAACTTGGGGCAGGCAGACTAACCAGAGGACTAATGCAATAGTCTTAACTAATAGATGATAAGAGCCTGGATCAGGGTGGTGGCATTGTCAGAAGAGAGAAGGGGACATATTCAAAAGATGTTACAGGGCTGAAATCAACAGACCTTGGTAGCAGATTGGATATGGGGATTGAGAGATAGTGTGGGATTGAGGTTGACAAATAGGTTGCTAGCCTGAAGGACTTGGGAGGGTGGTATTGCTCTTGACAGTAAATAAGGATGTTAGAAGAGGGGGAGGGTTTTGGCGAAAGATATTGAGTAATTAAAATGTCCGTATCCTTTGACCCAGAGATTCCATCATTGAGTTTATCCTCCTAGGAAGCCATTGATAAAAGAAAGTTCCACATATACAAAATTATTTATAGTAATGCTTTTTATAATAGCCAAGAACTGCAAACAAAGTAGATGGTCATTGATTGGGGAAGGAGTAAACAAATTGTGGTACATGAATGCAATAAAATATTACTGTGTTGTAGTGATGAATGTGATAAATACATGGAAACATGGAAAGTGCTACATGACCTGATGCAGAATGAAGTAAGCAGAGCCAAGAAAAACATATACAGTGGCTACAAGCATGTAAATAAAAACAACCATAAATAACATCAAAAGTGAATGTTGCAAAATTATAAAGAATAATCATGACTCGAGAGAAGAGATACGAAAATGTTATATGTATTTTCAGATTTTTTAAAAATGCATTGATCAGTTACGTCATTTTCTCCCTTCTTTTTCTTTTCTTTTATCTTAAAAACACTATGGGAAGCAGCTAGGTGGCGCAGAGGACAGAGCACCAGCCCTGAAGTCAGGAGGACCTGAATTCAAATGCGGCCTCAGACCAAACACTTGACACTTAACTAGCTGTGTGACCCTGGGCAAGTCACTTAACCCCAATTGCCTTAAAAAAAAAACACCATGTGTTGGCTTTCTGGGAAGGTGAGGGGAAGGATTACTGGGGTACCTATGGTGATACAAAAAATAAGAATATTAATACAAGCTTATTTTTTAAAATTATTACCACAGAATGCAGAAAATACTTGAAAATCTACCATTAAATTTATGGATTCCTAAGCTAACTTCTTCCCACTTAACTTCAGGAAGGAGACCCTTTCTGCCAACATAGGACAGACTGTTGCCATTCCATTGTTCTCCCACTGCCTGTCTGCTGAGCTGGCCTGTCTACAGAAAAAGATAAATGCCATTTCATCATCTTCCTTCTCTAGCCTCTCCTCTTAACAGCCCAGTGCCCTAAAATGACTTCAGCCTGAGGCCAAACCCCTAGTTTGTCAGTGATTAAATTACTTCCATCTAGTCATACCCTCCCCGTCCCAGTGAACCCACTGAACCCACTGACTGCCTGGCTGGCATTGCTCAGATCCCCTTGTTGGTCCCACACTGTCCCCTCTCTTATTCCTATTTCTATCAACCGTGCTCTCCAGTATTCCACTCTAAAGCTACCCACCATTTCTATTGTACTCTCTACAATACTTGCTCCAGAAATAACAGATCTGCTTTCATCTTAAATCTTTTCCCTTCTTACTTCTGGGTCTCCCTGAGACCTGGAACCCTCCAGATCACACAGGCTACCTGTGGCTATCCTTTCCAGCCCTGGTTGTGCTTTCACTCATTGCTTGCTACTTCCCAGTCAGAGCACAGGAAAAGTGTGATACTCTTTGCTTCGCATTGCTACTTCCAAGCTCATCTCCCACCACTATTATTCAGTAACCTTTCTACCTTTGAAGTTTACTCCACCGTACATACCACCCAATCAAAATTCTGGTAGCCCTTGTCTATCAACTTCCTATACACTCCCCTTCTTTCTTGGCTTAGTCTTTCCTCTCCAATTCCTCTCTCAGTACTCATATTCAGGAGCTTCAGCTAGTGATGCTCCCCCAAATACCTTTACATCCCACACTTTCAGTTTGCTCTTTTCCCATGAGCTTCTCCTCTACTGTACCACAACTACACACAGAGACCATCATACTGTTGATGTTGCCATCCCCCACAAATGCACCACTTCCATGATCATGAGCTCTGAAATTCCCTTCTCTGATCATCTTTCATTTCACTTCTCTTCAGGCTCAGGTTTCTCTCTCTCTCTCTCTCTCTCTCTCTCTCTCTCTCTCTCTCTCTCTCTCTCTCTCTCCGTCTCTCTCTCTCTCAATTCCACTGCCTCCCTATCATCTCCAAGATCATATATAAAATCCTCTGTTTGATGTTCTAAGCCCTTCCTTCCTAACTTGAAACCTTCTCCTGTTATCTCCCCAACCCCCCCCTTCAAGCTTCTTATACTTTACTCCCCAGCCATTTTCTCTGAGATCTAGTGACACCAATCTTCTTTCTGTTCCTTGCACAAGACACTCTGTGTCCTGACTCCAGGTGTTTTGACTAGTTGTCACCCCTGCTTGGAGGACTCTGCTCCTCCTCTCTGCCTCATGGTTCCCTTCAAGTCCCTGCTAAAATCTCATCTTCTACAAGAAGCCTTTCCATGCTCCCTTAATGCTGGTGCCTTCCCTCTGTTGATTATCGCCAACGTATCTTGTGTATGTCTTGTTTGCATGTTGAGTCCCCCCCATTAGGCTGTGAGTCCTTGAATACAGCAACTGTATTCTTGCCTTTCTGTGTATCTTCAGTATTTAACATGGTGCCTGGCACATAGATGAGTGTTTAATAAATATTTATTAACTTCCTGACTCATCAGATGAGATAATTGTAATGTTCTTAATAATTAGGCACATAGTAGAGCTCAATAAATGGTTGTTTCCTCTTCCCACCGCATCCCCCATTGGTGCCCAAGCAGTGTCAAGACCCAGAGCCTGTCTTCAAGTACATTGAGTAGATCTTCCTTAATTGTTTATTCAAGCACATGGACAAGAATCTTAGAGAATGAAGTTCAGATTGGCTACATAATTAGAGACACTATCCATATTGATGAGTATAGAGTCATGAATGATGTCCAGCAGAGTTACATTTAATGTTAGTGTTTTTAAAAAGTTACAATTAAGCATTCTTATCCCAATACCTGCAGCATGAAATAAATTTTATTATTGAAATTTTAAATCCTTAACCAGGTATCCTTTTTTGTTATGGCTTTGGTAATTATTTCATGATGAATTATTTAAGTTACTAGTAAGCAGTTATTTCTATACAATAATGCAGTGCTTTCTAAGTAATAGCTTTATGTTATGTTTTTAAATGTGCTGACTTTTAGTCTGCATTTTAAAATATTCACCTGTTAGGGAGCTAGTCTAAGACTTGCAATCAATTTTCAGTACTAATAATAAAATGAAATAGTATATGTAAGAACATATGACCAGAGATGTGAAAGCTTCTCTCTCTCTCTCTCTCTCTCTTCTCTCTCTCTCTCTCTCTCTCATATGTGCTTGCATGTTTTGGGGAAACGGCAGAATTTTGTATTTTATTTCAGAAATTAATAGAGTGGCCCTCATTAAGAGATTAGAAAATATACTGGCCTTATTAATGATTCTTTGAAGAGATGGGTTCTGTGGATGCAAAACATTATAAAGATTGTCAGATTTGGTTGATATGTTCATTTGCTTGCTGAGCTGCTTTTTTTGTCTCTATTTTTTATTCTTGGTTATAAGTTATGGCTCTCTGATATGGGAGAAGGGAGTACTATATTTAGAAAGGTAAAAAGAAAATAGGAAAAATTTAAAAAGCAAAAAGATGAATAGCATCTTTAGGATAAAGTGCTCATAAATTGCTATCAGGCCCTTTCTTAAAAAAAATCAATATATGTACATGTGATATTATCTGCATTATAATATATATTTTTTCTCAGTAAAAAACTTTGCCTTCTCTCTCTCCCACCACAACCATGGGAATGACAGAAATATGAAACCCCTGTTATAAACACACGTAGTCAAGTGAAAACAACTTTCTGAATTTGATCATGGCTTCCCCCAAAATACGTCTCGTTTTGCACTTTTGAGTCCTTCACCTCTGTATCATGAGATTGGTTATTAGTTCCCTGGAGTCATTGTTTCTCATTACCAAGTTTTTTATTTTTTGCCATGTTGTCATTGTTTAGATTGTTGTCTTTATTTTATTTCTTAAACACTGTGGCAGTATATACAAGTCTTCTCAGGTTTCTCTGAAACTGTCTCCTTCATCGTTTCTTTCAGCACAGTTGTATGCCGTTTCACTTATATACCGTCACTTGTTCAGCCATTCCACAATTTATGAGTGCCCTTTTCAGATTCCTGTTCTTTGCCACCTAAAAAGAACTTTCTGACCAGATAGTAAATGCTTAATGAAAACTTGATTTGTTAACTTGACTTAGGGATGGATTTATATAACTCGAGATTTTCTAGGGTAAAAAAACCTCATATATGGCTTATGCAGAATTAGCTAAAATCTTGTATATATCATTAATGTTCATGATTTCAGATCTGTCTAACTGCATTCTTGATTTTCTGTGATATAAAAGGTGATCGTATTGTTGGGTTATTTTTCTTTTCGTATTGTCTGGAAGTTTACCTTTACTAAAGCTCTATTCCAGATCATTGTGATATGAAGGTGACTAATACTAGGTTTGTCATCTGAACTAATGAGCTTAGCTAGATTCAGAGACTCATTCCCAGAGGTTTGGGAGCTGTCAGCTACAGCAGCCCAGAGAGTGGTTATAATGTGGGACTGTGGGAGGGAGTAGCCACACCCAGGAAGCCATAGACTCTTGAAGTTGGGAGGTAAGAAAAAAGAGGTTTATGTGCACACTGTCATTTATATAAACATCATTTATTGAACAGAGTTAAAAGCTCCCGGATTGTTCACTACTTCAGTCACAGAACGTGTCAGTTCTAGCGCTCTCTCGTTTGATTCTGAAACTAACTTGCGATGTTGTCTTGCAGGCTGGAAGTCCAACATGTGCATCAGCTCCCCATGGCTTCTCTCGCACATCTGTTACCCCATCGAACCAAGATATCTGCAGGTAGAGTGTTGCTTGTAGACCTGCTAGAATCCACATTGAAGGACAGTTCTTCCTGAAAAATATGTCATGAAAAGCACCATTGTGCTTTGCTTCATCATTTTCTAACTTTCTGATCAGTATACTTTTGATTCAGACTTTTAATGCTGATTTTGCGCACTGTTTGCTTGCCATGTTATCACACTGTTCTCATTTCTTCACTTTGATATATCTGTTTTCTCTTTTTTAATTGTTTTTACTTTCTGTCCTTTTATTCCACTGTTCTGCATGCAGTTCCAGTGCAGTGTTTTCTGAATGTTGTCATCACAGTCCCGTGCAGTCAGCTGTTGTCTTGAAATCTGCTCTCTGCCAGAGTTCTCTGACACAAGGGGTCACTGTGACAGTGATCTGTAAAGACACATTACAGGCCTCAAAGAAAAACTCCTATGGTCCAGAATGGATCCAGGCCTTTAAGCCTTCTAAGAATACCAAAGCCAGAAGAACTCTCAAGTTCTCCAAGTCCCTCAATGATGTGGTCGAGAAGGCCCAGAATAATATGGAGAATTTTGACTGTGTAGAAAGAACTTATTCTGAAGGAAAATTAGCACCACCTCAAGACCAGTGCCTCAGGATGAACAAATTTCACCATAAGGAAAAACAAATTCTCAATCTGAAACCTCTTGTATTTGGCAATTATAAACACTCACATGTTCCATCATTTTCTGCCAATCATTCAAGCACCTTTGGAATAGGAGCCAACCAAGGGAGTTTCAACATCCCATCCCTTGAAGAGAAAGCAGATAATGAGGCAGCCTTGAAAAGCAAACGATTGCTCTGTTACCTCTTTTCCTTCTCTCGCAGTTCAAGCACCAGCAGTTTGCACAAGTTCCATGAGCTGGAAAGCTGCCCTGCTGGTTTGCTGGCAGCTAAGTCTTCCAGTGTGTTGGTGGGGAGCACAGGCTTCTGCTCAGATGATATGGGGGATGATGATGTCTTTGAGGACAGTGTATCCTCCAAGCTGAAAAACAAGGAGATCCGGGCACCGCTCTGCTCTACTGAGAAAGATAGTGACCTGGATTGCCCTTCTCCCCTCTCTGAAAAGTTTACCCCCTTGTCCCCTGGGTCAACATCAGGAGACACATGCAGGTTGGTTTACCAAGAACCACCCTCCTTCATTGACCCTCCTATTAGTTCTGACTTGTTCTGCTTTCCTTGCCTCTCCAGTCTTTCTTTCTTGTTAAAGATGAAGGACCTGGCCACCAATTCAGGGTTCAGATACAGGTAATACGTTTTGTTGAGACCAGATTCCTTAATTCAAACAACAACAGCAACAGCAAACCCCCGTGAAGCTTAAGTTGTCTGTATTTGTTGATGCCAGAACTAGAGAAAAAGCCACAAATACTAAAGCTCAAGCTGACCTTTCTGAACGAAAGGAAATATATTTTTGCTGAAAGAAATTGGAAGTGAGAAAAATAAGTGTTACCATTTGATTTCTCAGGGTTTTTTTTTAACAGCTTATTCATTTCTAAAGATCGTTTCATTTTCAAGCAAAGGCTACCATTTCTAATCTTATCTCTTTATGACTCTGTTAAAGCCTGTCTTTTTTTTTTTTTAACATGTCCTGTTTATGGAGCAAATGCCTCCAGCAACTCCTCCTTTCCTTATGATGAAATGGATTGAGCCATTCCCAACAAAATTCTAATTCCTTTTAGCAATAGCTTTACCTTCCAGCTTTCTTAAGTCTACCTTCCCTTCCTCAAAACTCCTTTGGAATTTTCTCCTCTGTCTTTTGCTGTTGGCCAGACCTCTCGGCACTGAAATCACCAGCCTCCCTGTTCTGGTTTCACACCATTCACCACTCTTTCCTAGTTTCTGTTTTTTCCTGATGATTGAATCAGCAACCAGCATCAGAGAGAATGCGCAATATCCTGGGCCACACAGTTGGACCCCTTTCAGAAAAGGTGCCCGTCCTAGCTTGTTTTCCAACTGCTAAAAAACACTTCTCTACTTCTCAAAAATCGATTTAATGATCCGTGTTTCTTGAGGTTAGTAATCCTGTTGTGCTGCATGCTCTCCTACACATAAGGAATGGTTTGAACTCATAGCCACTTTTTTGTGGGCGGGTCTCAACTTTTGGCTTGCAGGTTTTCTGGGAATGGGGATGGGGGGAGGTTCATATCCTGCCTTTGTTGCGTCCTACTTGTATGACCTTGGGCAAGTCACTTAACTTCCCTGGACCTCAGTTTTCTCAATGGTAAAATATGGGGTTTGGACTAGATGGGCTCAGATCTGTGATCCTATAAGGTACACTGCCTATTAGTAGAAGAAGCAAACGGGTTGCTGTGGCTTCTTTGTACCTAACTAAGCTAGTGTGGGTGCCCTTTCATAGTTGGAAGATAAATCATCTTTTTTAGTCAGTGCAGCATTTTGTTTTGGGAATAGAGTAGAATAATTGCTAATTTTATTTTTAATTTAAATAAATCACATCTATGGATTTAAAGAATTTTGTTCCAGGAAATATTTCCTTGTGGCTTAAATACCTCTCTTAGTACAGTACCTAAGTCTTCCAAAAATAAAAACCCTCTGCATCATAATTCCTCAGACATCCTTTTCTTCTCCATTGCTGAAAACCTTCCAAGCCTTGTATTTGGCTGCAGTGAGGGAGAGAGAATGGTAGTTAGCAGTTTTTGTGCTCTCCATGCCTATACGTGGGCCCATAGCTTCTTCATGTGAAAGTGTTTTTCAGTGTGAATTGAGTAAGAATGTATATGGGGCTTGCCTTATGGTCACAGAGCTGCCTCTTAGATTTTCCACTGGAGTTTCACTTCTCCTATCAGTCTGCTTGTTTTGTGATGAACATATTTTATTTCTGGTGCAGGATATGTCACTGTGAAGGAGATGATGAGAATCCTCTTATTACACCCTGTCACTGCACAGGAAGTCTTCATTTTGTCCACCAAGCCTGCCTACAACAGTGGATCAAAAGTTCGGACACACGATGCTGTGAGCTCTGCAAATACGAGTTTATAATGGAGACCAAATTAAAGCCTTTAAGAAAAGTATGTATGCAACATAGCACTTTTAAAACAAGGTTGCCCCCCCTGGAATGTGTCTGACTTTACTAAAATGAATAAAAGAGATTGAGAACTTTGCTGTAGAGATGTGCTAAGCCATGGCCACAATCCTACTAGACCGGCATGCAAGCCAGGGTCCTGTGACTCTCCCCTTTTACTCTGCCTGCTATGTCACATTGCTATTCCAAATTAAGTATATTGTTGGTGATGGAAAAGTAACTCATGTTAACTAAATAGAAAACAGCTCGATTCCACTACCATTCTGGCTGATAGATTGAGTGATTGCTAGAAGGAGATACATTGGGATTGTACTGAGTGATAAAATTATTTCTTTTCTTAAAAGTACGGAACAGGGAGGCAGCGAGGTGGCACAGTGGATAGAGCACCGTCCCTGGAGTCAGGAGGACCTGAGTTCAAATCTGGACTCAGACACATAACACTCACTAGCTGTATGACTGTGGGCAAGTCACTTAACACCAATTGCCTCACCAAAAAAAAAAAAGTACAGAACAATTGCTGGGTTGCTTTAAAGCAGCATCCATAATGAGAAAACCCCACCAACTGCTGGTTCGTTTGCCCATTACATAGTTATTGAATCCCTTTTTGCTCATTCTGCCCAGAACCAAAATACATTGAATTTGCTCTCCTGTTTCCTACCATTACCATCAGTCTTAAGGCTAGTGTCTGCTTCCCTTTTTAGTAATTTAGTTCATCTCATCCCCTCCCAAATAGATTTGTCTGTTTATTCTCTGGACTGGTGTATGTACACTAAGAAGGTGCAGGAAGGAACACACTCTTTGAAGACATAGGGGTCCATGGGGCTGAGCTCTTCTTCAGCTTCTTTGGCAGTAAATCATTTTCCTCCAGAATTGCTCAGATATGGGCTTAGATCCAGTCATTGTACACAGAAAGAGCAGTATAAGGTGTGTATCACTAGGGAGGATGTGACCGGTGCATTTGTCTGTTTCAGCACAGTGGTTGTATGATTTAAGTTCAGCCCATTCACAGCTAAGGGAGATGTGAAACTCAGTTCAGATTATACTTTCTTCCCCAAAACTCCATATTTTTACTTTTGTGCAGACCACCTAAAGTTCAGGTGAACAACCGAGAAGGTGAATGGAAGGGGTGGAGCTATCCCAGGAGGGCTGAGCAGGGCCTCTTGTTGCTTGGCGGCCAGCACTCTTACCTGAGGGGTGGTAATGCCTAGGAGATGAGGCTATTTTTTTTTTCCTTTTAGCATGAGCTGGCGGGATCATCATCTGCCTGGTCCTCATATTGTGGAAGGCCTTTTAAAGGCCAGGACCTGGGGATATTATCCAGAAACCACTTTAATCCCATTCCTGAATTGGTTTATTCTTTGCTAGATTAACCGATCTTCTAGTTCTAAATCTGCGATTCTGTGATATTTTTCAAGGTTATAGAAAAATACATGAGTAGGAAAGAGGGAGAAAAAATTAGGTATTATATATATGTATAATATATTTACCTACTCATAACATAAAATAGTAACAATATAAACATGTATCATCACTTGTTCTGAAGTGAAAGAGAATAGTCCTATCTAAACAGTAGCTCCAGCATTTGTAGTACTCAATAAATATTTGTTGAATTAAGAAATAAATTAAATACACCAACACTACAAGAAATAACCTGGGATAGAAGAAATAGCACTGAAGTAATAATGTTGTGCATATACTACCCATTCATCTTATAGGGTTGTGAGAAAAATGCTTAGTAAACCTTAAAAACTACAGAAATTTGAAAAGTTTTATATATATATATATATATACATACATACATACGTACATACGTACGTACATATATACATATATATATATATTTTTCTTTGTTCTGTCCAGAACAAAATTGCCCCTCTGATTTCCATCTCCTGTCTTAAAATTAGTTATGTAACCAGACGTGTATTAAGCACTTCCTCTGTGCCCCAAAATGTGCTGTGTGTTGTGGCTGCATAAAAGCAGCCTGTGACTTAATCTCTGCCTTGAAGGAGCCAAGGCCCTAATTTCAAGCATTTTTACAAAGCTCTTCCAGGATGGTATAAAATCAAATGCAAATTGAATGTGCAGATTATCAGGTACTAGAGGGCTTCAGAGAGGGGACAGACCACTATGGGAAGACTTCATGGGGACCATAGAACCAGAATAGTCCTTGGAAAAATGGAGAGAAATTGGATAAACAGATGACAGGAAGGCTGTGTTAAGGTCAGGGAACAATGTGATCAAAGGCAGGTGTTGAGCATGTTCTATTGACAAGACTCAGTAAACCGGCCTGGTTAGAATAGAGCAGTTGGTGCTAGGCAGTAGTTGGAAATTAGACATGTAGACTGGGGGGAGGGGGAGTGTGGGATTGAGGCTCTGGCTTCATTAGTATATAAAAAATAAACTCATGGTTGTGGACTAAAACTATAGCATTAAAAAAGATGTCCCCCAAAAAGGCTGAAAACTGACCTAGATTCTAAATTATCAGTAAAATCGAATGATCCTTCCAAAATTCAAATCAATGAAAAGAAAGGAGGACCCGTTTTCATTTCAGTGTAGCGCTTTTAATTGCTAAAAGCTGAAGTGATCACTAAGTGGTAGTGAATCCTATACAGAAAAGGATGATGATAGTTGCTGTAGGACTGGGAACTGGGGGATCTGGTTTTAAGACCTAGCTCTTCCTAGCCAAGGATTTGTTATATGTCCTTGGGCAAATTACTGCTCATCTCTGGTTTCCTCACCTGTGAAGTGAGCAGTATTACTCCCAATGATCTCTAATATCTCTGCCAACTCTAACATGAAATATGCAAAAATATACAGGCTATTCAGGCTTTGTTCTCATTCTGCACTCTCACTGAGTGTCTATAACTTTGGGCTACATTGGTGAGCTTTTAGATGGCAGGACAGGAGAATGATAAAAGAAACCAAAGTTATTCATGTCTGAGAATTATTAGCTTCAAATGCAAGCTTTTTTATTTTTTATTGTGAATGTAATGGAGAACAAAAAAGCAAACTTCTTTTGACAATGACTTCTGTGGTATATTTGTGACTCGGTTTACTTGTGTGTTTTCACTTCAGCACCCTTCCCCCCCTCCATTTACCTATGGCATTGGGAAAAGTGGGAGTTTCCAAAAGATACTCCCCACCTGGAGCTGTAAATTGTCTTCTAATTTACATTATTATCTAGGGGTCAATGTAGAGATGTCTATAAGAATAAGTTTTTAGTTGGTGAGAAAATTTTTGTTGGACAGATAGTTTATTGTTTCCTCATTAATCCTAATTTTTTTGTCATACAGAAAACTGGTTCCAAAAATGAAACACTAACAAGCAGCTTATCTCTTGATAGGAGAGTAAATGTTGTTTGTAAAGGGGAGAGGACAAAGCAGTGCTTCCAGTAGGAAGTATTCTCACAATGTTATTTTCAGTCTCTTTTTTTTTAAAGACTCAGATTTTATGCTGTTTTCTCTTATTTCTTGTCAGTGGGAAAAATTGCAGATGACATCCAGTGAACGGAGGAAGATCATGTGCTCTGTAACATTCCATGTCATTGCAATCACATGTGTGGTGTGGTCCCTGTATGTACTCATAGACCGGACTGCTGAGGAGATTAAGCAGGGACAAACAACTGGTATGTCTAAATGTAAACCATTTAGTACCAACCCTCCCTGCCACTCCACCCTGTTTCCCAAAGTCTTTTAAGTTACTACAGATGTTTCGGATAACATATGGTGATTTCAGGCTGAGCCTGAAGCTTAGTTACAATATGAATCTCAATGTGGCATAAAAGAGTCCTGAATTTAGAGCCCAGAGACCAAATTTCTAGTTTTGACTTCAACATTTTCTGGCTATGTGATCTCAGAAAAGTCCTGTCATCTTTCTGAGGCCATTTCCTGATCTGTGAAATAGGGATTATAATACTTACCCTCCCTAAGATCTCCCTAGGATGGTAATGAAGATTAAAGGAAATAATGCACCTAAATTGTGTGTTGTGGTGGTGGCGATCTCAAATATGTGCTGTGGACAGACATGTAAGATTCTCCTTGTACCTGAGAGGTCAGGTAGCGACAAGGCCCAGCTGACCAGGTGTTAGGAGCCATGAAGGGAGGAGGAAGAGCAGGCTTTGGAAGCAGATGGAGGTCAGTGTTGGACACTTGGGAGTTTGACTATTGGCAAAATATCCTGGTGGAGATGTCCACTCTGTGGTCTTGAGCGCAGTAGTGGGGGTGGAGTTGAAGGCAAAGATTGGGAAATGATCCACACAGTTGATACTTGAAGTCATAGGAAAGGGTGACATTTGAAAAGTCACCATGTATAAGGAAAATAAGAAGTTTGAAGATGTGTAGGTGGCAGAAGTAGCAAAAAAGAACTCAGTGAAAGTGACTCGTAAAGAGCAGTTAAAGGATGGGAACAGAACTGGTAAGAATCGTATGAGAGAAGCCAAGAAGAGGAGTGGCCAGTGCTGTCGGAGGCAGAAGTGAAGTCAGAGGAGCTGAGGATTGGGAAGAGCCTTACTGGGCTTACTGGCGTTATCGCCAGTCTTTTAGAGAGCAGAGTAGTTGGGAGGAATTGCAGGGTCAGAGGAAGGTTTGTGTGGGGCAGAGCAAATTGGCAGGGGAGGAGGTTCATGGGAAAGGAGGAATGTGATGCAGCAAAGGTCCTAGTAGAGGTGGAAGGGGACAGAAGTGAAGGGCTCAAGGGTCAGTCTTTGAAGGGCAGGAGGGAGGAAGTACAGGCAAGCTTGGAAGTGAGAAATTTCAGAACATGAAGAAGGGTTTGTGGAGGGAAATCATTCTGGATAGTTCTAATCTCCACAAAGGAAGAAAGAGACAAGGAGGGAGGCTGAAGGTGCTGTCCATGTGGTGGGACATAAAGAGTTGAAGATTGAGGAACAAAAGGAACACTGTTGAGCATTGAGAGCCCATCTGAATTTAAATAGCATGACTTTATAGGTAAGCCAATCTGGTTGTTTTAATGGTGTTACCTGGCAGGTTTGGGCACCTGGAGACAGAACAGAGAAAATGGATGGAGATAGAGTTTTAACTAGATCTGAGGATTTGCAAGGAGCAAGTATAGTGGGAATTTTGAAGGGGAAGAGATTCTAGGGTGAGAGGGAGGACATTATAGACATGGATGGCCATGAGGTCCATGCTGGTAGGAAGGCACATGAAGCCACACGGAAACAATAGTAGCAAGAGATCAAGAGATTAAAAATCTTGGTGACAGCAAAAAGAAGTTTTAGAGGATGAAAGAGACAAATGGATAGGAAATTGTGTCAATACAGTCTCAGAATTTCAGACTTAGAAGGGACCCCATAGGTCACCTAGATCCACTCATCCTCTAGTCAGGAAGGGACTACTTCAGAGTTCAGGATGTTTGTTGAATAAATGAACTTCCTTCCATGCAGTTTTTAGATTTTTTTTTAATGTGGCAGCTAGGTGGCTCAATGGATAGAGCACTTGGCCTGGAGTCAGGAAGACTTGAGTTCAAGACTTGCATTCAAAAGGCCTCAGACACTTATTAGCTCTGTGACCCTGGGCAAGTCACTCAACTTTACTTTGCTTCAATCTGCTGGAGAAGGAAAGGGCAAACCACTCTAGTATCTTTGCCAAGATAACCTCATGGACAGCATTGGCATACCATGGTCCATGGGGTCACAAGGAGTTGGACCACAGCAGCAGCAACAATGTGAAAAATGATAATTTATGTATTTTGGGAATGTCCAGTTGAGCCCAGATCTATAATAGTATTATATTTATTTAAATGAGTGCATATAACAGTGTTACTTTGACTTTTTGGGGGGACAGAGCAAACCATATTGACAGATTCTGAAGGACATTTTATTATCTGATACCAAATTTGTATTCCTTAATAGGCCTAATCACCTGCTATGTTTTGTACAAATTTATTTTATTAAATACAAATTCAAATACCTTGGCCATTTTAAAATATGGCCAGTATTAGATCTTACTTGGCTTTACTCTTTGTCCTTAGCGGTCCAATTTGTGATGAAGAAAATTCCTTTTTAAAAGAATTTTTAAGAAAATTCCAGGCCCAAAGCCTGTTGTGAGTTACATGCTCACACACATTAGAAGAGAGATCAGGGCTTGCTCTTGCCGACTTCCTTTGTAGACTTTCCATATTCCACTCTCCTTCCTTAAGAATCCCCCAAGCCCCATGGCTCTTCTCATGGGGAAGGACCCATGCTATCAGAAGGCAGGCATTGGAATCAGGATATGCCATCTATCTGCATTGGACAGCACCAGATCGTCATCCTAAGTTGTATAAATTGTCATTATCAGTCTAGCATGTTTTAAGTGTATGCTCAGTAATCACTGATGTGGAGCTGTTTGAGTTGCTGTTTGGAGTTCAGCCAAATTGCCATTCCGGTTGTAAAAACTTAACCTGTGAAGATATTGGGAGAATTCCCATGGCCTTCCTGAGCCACAGCTTACACATGGACAGTGAATGCAATGTGTACATCCCTTTAGACAAGAATCATTTTAATTAGTTGTGAAAGACACTATTAAGATGCTTTTCACTTACCTTAAATTATTTTAAACATAACATAGGTATTCACAAGGAATAATATATCAGAGAAATCATAATGCAGGAGAAGAGGAAGGGAAAATCCACAGAGAATTTTTTAAATGCTTCACATTCCTTGGAAAATTTGTTCATTTTCGCTTATTTCGCCAACTTAAATAAAAAGTCTCTTTCACATTTTCAGTGATAGATTTCAAGAGTCTCTGTTTAGCTTAATATGTCTTGGGAATCTGAGGTTTCCCACAGCCCTCAATGGGAAATGAGGTACATGGTCAATAGTACCTTGTGTTTCAGTAGAAACTAGTAACCAAAAAGCTGGATTAGCAGCGACTGTGTAATGTCATTTGTAATTAACATCTCCTCATGCCTCTGATTCCTCCATTAGTAGAATGAGCCACGTATTGGATTACCTTTGTGGGATGTAATAGAGATTAAGAGAACAGTGCTTGATAAAGCATTGTGTGACTCAGTAAATAACTTGTAGATGTCAAGGTCTGCATTTCTTGTAAGTAAATCTTAGATGCTTTTACAGTTATTTTTGCTACTAAAGCTATTATTGCTTATTAAGTTTGGAAAGGACTATTTGTCTAGCATTTATTTTTGGGTCTGTTCAGAAATGGTGGCAGAAACACAGTCTTACCTGTATTTACCCATAATCTTGAAGTCATACGTCCAGCATCCACAAACCTTAACCATTTATCAGTGTAAATTGTGACCACAAAATGAAAGGGAGTTAACAATACACAGAGTAGTTAAGTGGGAGGAAAGAGAAAAGCTCAGTTTTCAAGTTTGTTGTGAATCTGGCTGAATCATTCCATGAATCATTCCATGAACCATTCCATTAATCAGTAGACTTTTACCAGTAGAGGAGACTGAAGAGAAAAGCAAGAAGAAAATCTTCTTTTGCAAACAATGGTGGAATATGCTAGGCAAGAGGCTGGTCTTTGACCAGTAAAGAATGTGGTAAAGGGACTAAACATGAGGCAGGAATCTTAAAGAAATTTCATTTGCTGACAGCAAGATCGTCGAGTTTAGAGTTCTTATTTAGCTCTGATAACTCATTAACTCTTTCTCTCCTCAGGGATCCTAGAATGGCCCTTTTGGACTAAACTGGTGGTCGTGGCCATAGGCTTCACTGGTGGACTGCTCTTTATGTATGTACAGTGCAAAGTGTACGTACAATTATGGAAGAGACTTAAGGCTTATAACAGAGTGATCTATGTCCAGAACTGTCCAGAAACGAGTAAAAAGAATATCTATGAAAAACCTGCACTAACAGAGCCAAATTTCGAAAGTAAAGATGGGCGACATGGGGCCTGTCATTCTGACACAAACTCTTCCCGTTACACAGAGCCTGAAGACTGTGGAACAGAAATTCTTCAAGTCTGAGAAGGGGCTGTTTATTTTTTCCCAGACATTCATGAAGAGCTGAGATAACACTGTTTACCACAAACTGTATACCTTAAGAAAAATCAGCCAACAGCTTAGACTGGGCGGCAGTTGAATTTTTTATTACGTTCTGTTTTTCTAAATCATCTTCAACTTATCTTTTAATGTGTTATCATGGTGGCTTACCTCTTATGTTGAGTATCTTATGGGTGTGCTCGGTGAGAAGGAATGGGAAAATGTAGGTGACTGAGGCTACTGAGAGGGAGCCATTTTGCCAGCTTATTCGTGGTTAGCCAAGTTGTAAAACCTAAAAGATGCATAGAAGGAAAACAAAATACAGAATATCTATGAGCAGCTGCACCATGAAGCCTGAATTGGATTTTCCAAAGAGTCCTTTCTTTCACTTTGACATCAGATACCCCTAAGAACACTGGGAAGAAGCCAACTGTCATGCAAAGTCTCCATTAGCCAAGGAGAGCCTGAGAGAGGTGCACTGGAGCCTCTGCTGATATCTGCCATTAACATCTCTCTTGGGTGGTCAGGTTACGATCATGCTTTACATATTAAGATGAGTGACTCACAAAGCAAACAGCACTTTCAAAAACCTTTATTTTGTAATACGTGTGTTCCATTGGATTGAAACTTGAAAGAATGTTTCATTTCAAAATAGTCCTTTCAATACACTTGGCCCTTTCCTGTAGGCCCTACAGACCTTTTTGCCTTATGATATCTAAAATGTTTGTGATTTCCAATACATCCCCACAGAATCTTTGTGAGCATAATGGGAACACACCCTAACATGGAGCTATCACATGAATAAGTTCATGGAAATTCATGGATGTAAGATGTTTATTTGAAAATATGATTTCGATGGGTTTAATCGTATTTTTATCAAGATTATGTATGACAACTGTGCACATGTACTTTTAGATTATCTAGTCTTAGCTACAGAAATAAAAGGTTGTGTGTTGTGACCTTACAGGAGGGCAAGGGAGTGAATGATCAGAAATTGGTTGACTTTCTTTTGATGCTAATTTGTATCCAAATTTCTCCAATTTGTGCTACTGTGAAGAATGAATTTGAATTAAGAAGTAAATGTTTATCATGCCTGCAAGTGTGCATGTGTGTGTTTTAGCAGGTACAGGCAGTGAAAAGAGCTTATGAAAGTTGTATTGACCTAATTACTAAGTTTATAGAAGAGGAAAGTTGGGGACCTCTGCAGGTATGGTAGATAAGGTATTACGCTGGATAAGGGAGAAATCTGGTTCAGTGGCCTCCTACAGGCCATTTATCTAATAGCTCTTCCCCTGAAATGGAAAATATTGGGAGCATGATATCAGAATGACTAATTCTGGCACCAGGAAGTGACCTATTTTGAATCAAATTGACTTTAGATGCATTGTT
The DNA here is from genome assembly GCF_003287225.1 of Phascolarctos cinereus. NCBI lineage: Eukaryota > Metazoa > Chordata > Mammalia > Diprotodontia > Phascolarctidae > Phascolarctos > Phascolarctos cinereus. The sequence goes on from NW_027555736.1 coordinate 40,456,324, forward strand.
TTTAGGTGAAGTGCCCTGCTTGTATAAATAAACTGGTAAACTGACTGGGCCTCAGTTTTGGAAAACAACTTCTGTTGTCTCCATTGAAGGGACAGAAGGCCTATACTCAGACATTACCTTAACTAAATTGAATCAAAGAAAACCATTAAATATATTATAGCCAGTAGAGTATCCAGCCTATTCCTACTTCCCACCGCTCCTTGTGTTTTTTAAAGAGAAAAAAACATAATATGGAGTAAACTTGGTTGCTTAGAAAACTCCATTTTGAAATCCAGCTTTTTAAAAATTTCTCATATAGCTTGGCTTGAGCAGGATAGCAAACTAGACAGAAAGATCCCGGAGAACAGCTTACATCCTTAAAATACACCATAAAAAACATCCCCCATCTTCTTTGGACCTTCGATTGGTGAAGAAATTATTTTCTTGCAGTCCAAGAGAGGAAGAAGACAAAGGACCTTCAGGTTCCCAGTGTAACCCACTGTGTTTGTAAGCTTCCCGGCTTCAGTCACATTACTCTTTGGATGCTTTCAGCTTCACAAACCTCCAGCTAATATGTCTGATGAGACTTTTCTGGCCTGGCAATGGCTCTCTTGGTCCCTTCCATTCTTTTGTCATGAAAGCAGGTGAGACTTCCCTGTCTTGTTCCCTTCCTCTTATCCCAAGCCAGTCAAAATCTGTGCTTGGGTAGACTGTGTTTCAAAGTGCCCTTACTCCTGCTGCTTCATCAGGCCTGACCTGTGAACACAGTGATTGAAGGTTGTCTGCTCAGGTGTGTTAAGTAACAGGTCTGCCAGACCTTCAGGCTTTTAAACAACCACCTTTTTCATAGCCCAGTTGACATTTCTTTCTACCACTTCTGACAATAAATCTTTAGAAAGAAGGGTTAAAATTGGTGTGACCTGCCTAGTCTTATGTTGGCACGTTCTAAAAGAGTTTAACAAAGTTCTTTTATGTCATGCCTTGTGAACTTTCTTCCTCTTGAGTCACTTCAGGAAATGTATGTAAACTCTGGACAAAAATCAGACATCCTCTACAACAGGGCTTCTTAAACTTTTTCCACTTGCGACCCCTTCAGCTCTAGTTGTGATCCCCCCTCCCCCCTGTTTGAAAAGTGCTGCTCTGTAGAGCTGGGTGACCCAGGAAAGTATGGTAGGCTGCCTTAATTCCTGATTCTCTTATGTTTGTGACAAGAGCTTTCTTTGTAAATCTGTTCTTTCATGTGAGCCAGGGTTGCAGTTGGCATGGACAAGGTATGGCAAGATACCATCCCATATCTTTTCATAGGTCTAAAACTATCCTGTGACCTTGATATAGGTCCCCCAAAAAAGGACTTTGCCTGTGAAAAAAACACCTCCTACTTATTCTACTTCCGTATATCTTCCACTGAATTGATACACAAATTACTCTACTTCATTTTTTTTACTGTAAAAGGAATCTGGTACTGACCATCCCTAATCCTGTTACTAGTCACTGCTACAGTTTCCACTTGCTTGCAGTGTTCTTAATCCCCAAAGAAATGTTGACTCACTATGATACCATCTCATGGAAGCAAAGATGAATACTTTCTGAACTTTGCTGGCCATAAATGTGTTTTCCTAATATTGTTATATTGATTGATTAGAACTATTGCTGTCTCCTTACCCTCCCCACCTCACAATGGACTTTAGTGATAAGACTGACACACCAGATGGATTTCTATAAATGATCCATGAAACCGGGATCAACCCGCAGGCAGTAAGTAACAAACCCTTGAAGTTTATGTTTGGGACCTTGGCTGGACTGAGGAGAGCACCAGAGGCCCGGGTTCCCATCGAACCCACCAGAGAGAGCTGTGGTTTGCTTACCAGGCTGCTCCAGGATCCAGAAATGGCTTTAGGTGTGTGCACTTAGCCTTTTTGTGTGTGGCTACCCATGCTAACAGGTCGTATATATATTAAGCCATGTAATGTGTTAAAATCCCTTGACTACTTAACAGAAGCTCTTGTCTTCAGAAAAGGTGAAGAGTGATTGGACAAAAATGGGTGTCCTAATCCCTCCCTGCTATTGATCCTGGTCCCTACATGCCCTGTCCCCAGCTTCCTTGGTTTATCTCATACAGGTGCTCCCAACAGCGACTGCTGATTGTTGTAGGCAGCAGAGTCACCAGAGCGCGCAGGTGCATTTCTCTTCAAATGTGCTGCCAATCCCTGGCCCAACTACTTATTCCATCCCATGGTGAGAAGACACCTCATCCTGTCATCTATATCTATATATCGTTTCAAAGTTAGGCCCTGCCTTCCAGATTCTGACCATCTGAGGTAGCTCAGCCAGGAAGAATCTCACTTAATTTCTACAGTCTCAGAAGTCTTCTGACATCTTTGGAATCAGGAATAGTGGTAGATGGAGAGGGTCAGGAAAATCACCAACAGCCCTTGTTGGAGTCCCAAATTCTGTTGCCCAGGCAGGTTCAAGAGCAAGTATGTTTTATTCTTATTTATTTTTTTGTTGGTTGGCATTATCCCATATGGACAAATGTTTGGCGTAAGTTTCCCCTGTGAATTTAATTTGAAATGCTACGGCTACACTTATGTGGACCAAGGAAGAGCCCGGCCCCCAACAAAAAGCACTCAGCTTCGTTTAGGAAATAATTTCTCATGTTTTACAGCTGATCTGACATTTAGGTGCAACATTTGTAGATACTTGTATCCTGTTAATAAAATCGAATTTACACTGGCATGGGTCATGTAGTTTATAAAAGACATTTGACAGTCGGCAATTTTTTTAGTTCCTTAGGAAATTTCTAGTAATTTAAATGTATAGTTTTGTAACCTTTTATGTCTGTTAGTCTTTTCTCAGTATTACCACTTGGAGAACTCTTAGTTTCTTAAACTGTAATGGGTTATTTGTGCTGTGATACACAGGTTTGTTGACTGCAGCAATAAAATATTTCTATGAAAAGGAACACGGCCATGATAATTTTCTGAGAGGAAACTGAAAATGTCACATGAGTAGAAAAGTTTCCCTGCCTTACCAGCCACATGCAGGTGTGACTCTATGCATTTTTTAGGTTTCTGATCTTTGCATGCTAAAAAAGGAGAAAACTCAGTTCTTAGGTGATTTTCTTTCCCTCCCTGTTCCCCTTCCAAAATCTTTCCTTCTGCAGAATTCCAGTGGAGGAGCTCTTTCTTGTAGCTGTCTGGCTGCAGAGCATGGGACCATAGATTTAGAGGAGGAAAGAATCCTTTATGTGGATGAAGAAGCTGAGGCCAAGAGAGGGTGAAGAATTTGCCTGGGGGAATTTAAAACCAGGTTCTCTGATTCCAGGGGCTAGTGTTCTTCAGTATACTTCTGCCTTTCAAATGTAGTCTTCATCCTTCTTAAACTGCCACATTTCAGTGACTTGATGAGAAAAATCAGGGCAAGAGACTGACTCTAAATCATAAAGACTCAAGTTGAAAAGAACATTGGAAATTATTGAATCCAACGCTCTTATTTTACAAAGGCAGAAACAGGGAATTGAGGTGACTTGCCCAAGTCTTTTTTTTCTGTATTGTCTGCTGAGAGCTAAAATAGATTCAATAAACATATTACCTAAAGCATTCAAATTCCTGTAGTAATCACTGTTTTATATTTAGGGGGGGGGGGAATTAAACCTGAGGATGGAGAATGGAGTACTGTTATTTTGCAGTCAGTACACTCTAATTATCCTTAACCTTTTAAACATTTACTGTACTTGAATAATCTGCTTGGTCCCGTACATGGGGAGAAAAGGACAACCACCAAAAATCTCTTCCCAGTAAATCTTCCCTCTCTGCTAAAGTGAATTGATGTCTGTGTTCCTGTTGGGTCAGGAGTGGGGTATACAGTAGGATAGAGAGGGTGGGTGATGTGAACTTTGAGGAAACACACCACCAGCATCAATAAGGTTTGATGACCTAGAGAGTATTTCCATGTTGTATCATTGAATAGAGTTTTGGTCAGCTGGGAATCCCCAAAGGATTTCTTTTTTGTGTCTGGTTTTCTTTTTTTAAAAAAGATAATTAACATTCATTTTTAAATATTTTGAGTTCCTAATTCTTTCCCATTCTTCAGCCCTTCCCCCACCTAATGAGAAGACAAGCAACATGATGTCATTTACACATTTGAAGTCATGGAAAACATACTCCAAAATATTTCAATATGAATCTTTCAGAATGGGACCTTCTAGAGAGGATAAATTTTCCCTAGAACCTGTGGTTGATGATTCGCGTGGCCAGTTCTGGTGCTGTAGTTCCATGCATCATAATAGCATCCCTGGAGACTTAGGACACTGAAACTACAGAATCACTGATCTCCTGCCATTTTTATTCTCATTTGGCCCCTGCCATGGAAGTGAGAATAACAAATCATGTTGCCCGTGCCCAACATGGTCAGAGAGGCCATGTTCCTGAATGAGCTGAGAGTGGCCAGATTGCCTTGGCGTCAGGGCACAGGAGAGCTTCAGCCCCATCCACCAGTGGTGGTAGAAGAGCTGACCCCAACTTTGGTTGATCCTGCTGAGGCGTGTGACCCATGACCCAAGAACCATGATGTCTTTAGGAAGGTGGAAGGAAGTAAGGCCCTGCTTCCAAGACTCATTCAACTATACCACTGAAGGACTTGGAGAAAGTAGCTCAGACTTCTGAGAGGTGCCTGTCACTGCACCAAGCCCCTAAGGTTTTACAAATGATGAGATGAGATCTCTATCCTTTAAAAACTTCTTAGTCTAGAATGCCTATAGGCAAGGAGGGCAAAAAGATGGGAGGCAGGGAAGGAAAGAAGAGAGGGAAAGAGGAAAGAGAGAAGGAAGGATGGGGAGGGAGGGAGAGAGGAATTGATTATTCAGTTCTTACTTTGTACCAGGGAGCTTAAACTCTAAATGGAAGAGAAAACATGTAAGAGAGTTTGGTTTCATGGCAGACAGGCCCGGGAACCTCAAGAGTTGGTTTTAGAAAAAGGGCAGCCAATTCAGAGCTGCATCTCATGGGTCCTGAAAGGTACCTGAGTGCTTGGGCTTGACGAGTAATTCTGACCTCGCCACATGCTGCTCTCTGCCTGGTATCTGAGGAGGAGGGATTTTCTTTCTGGAGTCAAGCATCTGTCTTTCTTCTCTAGGCAGGATAGCATTAAAAAAGCACATAACCAGGACTTAATTTGGATTGGGACTTTCCTCCACCAAGCTTCAAAAGTGGTGATGGTGGTGGTGGTTTGCACCCTAAAGATCTTTGGATCTAAGTGTTACTGTGCTGGGGTGGGGTCTGGGTTAGCGGTTGTCTGTGAGGATAGGGAAGCTTCAGAGAGCAAAGGCCAGGCAGCTCTGAGAGGGGACGATGGATAGGATCAACTTCTACAAGAGTAGCTAACTTCCCAACTCCAGCTGAAGTAGACTGCAATGGCAGGACCCATTAGTCAAATCAAAAGGCTGTTCCATGCCTACTAATTCTTTCTTTGTCCTTTTTGAAGCAGGTGTCCGAGGGGCTGTACTTGTGCCCTCCTAGCCAACCATCAAGAACTACAGAAATTGAAAGGTATGTAGTTCCAAGCCTTAGAGTCTGCCTAGCAAGCCATGCATGATGCCATTCATTACTGGGGAGAGTTTCTGGGAAGCAAGTCATAGAGATTTCTAGGGCCTGGCGCTTTCAGAATCTCAAAAATTGGAAGGACCTCTGAAGCTATCTTGTGCAACCCATGTCTGAATAAGAATCCTTTCTAATGTGTCCCTGACAAATGGTCATCCAGGCTTTACTTAAAGACCTCCCTGGGAATTGGGGGGAAGCTGATAGAAGGGAGGGCAGATTAGGGGAGGCAGTAGTCAAAAGCAAGACACTTGAGGGTGGACAGAGTGAAAAGAGTTGGAAAGTACGATAGACCAGGGAGGGGGCAGGGAATAAGGTGGAGGGAAATAGACAGTAATTATAACTGAAAAAAACCTTGGCAGCAGATATCTTTGATAAAGGCCTCATTTCTCATATATATAGAGAACTGAGTCAAATTAAAATAAGAGCCATTCTCCAGTTGATAAATGGTCGAAGGATATGAACAGAGAATTTTCAAAGTAATCAAAGCTATCTGTAGTCATATGAAAAAATGCTCTAAATCACTATTGATTAGAGAAACAACTCTGAGGTACCACATCACACCTATCAGATTGGCTAACATGACAAAAGAGGAAAATTATAAATGTTAGAGAAGATATGAGAAAATTGGAACACTAATGCATTGCTGATGGAGTTGTGAAATGATCCAACCATTCTGGAGAGCAATTTGGAACTATGCCCAAAGAGCTATAAAAATGTGCATATCCTCTGACCCAGCAATACCACTTCTAGGTATGTATCCCAAAGAGATCATAGAAAAGGGAAAAGGACCCACATGTACAAAAATATTTATAGCAGCTCTTTTTGTGGTGGCAAAGAATTAGAAATTGAGGGGATGCTCATCAGTTAGGGAATGGCTGAACAAGTTATGGTATATGAATGTAATGGAATACTATTGTGCTGTAAGAAATGATGAGCAGATTCTCAGCAATACAACGATCTAAGACAACTCTGAAGGACTTACAATGAAAAATGCTATCCACCCCCAAAAAAAGAACTAATGGTGTCTGAATACAGAGTGAAGCATATTTTTTTTACTTTTATTTTTCTTGAGTTTTTTTTCTTGCCTGTGTTTTCTATCACAACATGACTATTATGGATATGTTTTGCATGACTACACATGTATAACGTATGTCAAATTGCTTGCCTTGTCATTGAGACGGGGTTGGGGAAGGAGAGAGAAGGAGAGAATTTGGAATTCAAAGTTTTAAAGACAAATTTAAAATTGTTTTCATATGTAACTGGAGAAAAATAGAATTCTAAATAAAAGCTAAGAAAAAAAACGATGAGCGGGATGTTCATCAATCTAGACTTACATGAACTGATGCAAAGTGAAGTGAGGAGAACCAGGAGAACATTGTGCACAGTAACAACAGTATTGTATGATGAGCAGCTACGAATGACTTAGCTATTCTCAGCAATGCAGTGACCCAAGACAGCTCCTAAGTATTTATGATTAAAAAAAAGAAATGCTTTCTCCATCTCCAGAGAAAGAACTGATGGAGTCTAAATGCAGATCAAAGTATATATTTTTTAAACTTTATTTTTCTTGTTTTTTTTTCTCTTGGTCTGTGTTTTCTTTCCCATGACTAATATGGAAGTATGTTTTGTATGACTGCACATGTATAATGTATGTCACATTGCTTATCTTCTCAATGAGGAGGCAGGGGAGGAAGGAAGAGAGGGAGAGAATTTGGAGCTCAAATTTTTATAAACAAATATTAAAGATTATTTTTATGTGTAATTGGGGGAAGTAAAATACTAAATTTAAAAAAAAAGAATGGTTGAGAAAATAAATGAATAAATGAAGATCTCCAGGGAGAGCAGGCCCCTTCCACTTTTGGACAGCTTGAATTGTTAGGAAGTTTCCCCTTACATGGAGCCTAACTCTGCTTCTTCAACCTTAGGCCCTTGCTCCTAGTTCTACCTTCTGGGGACAAGCAAAGGGGTAGGATTAAGGCTAAACCCACGGGAAGCCTTTCTTAACCCCTGTATAAGTGTGCCTTCATCTACTGTCCGGTAACCAGGCTCCTGGATGCCTTCTGGGGTGAGTCTGGCCATGTTCACTGCCAGAAAACCCACGTTACTCCCCAGTTCATTCATTCACTTTCTTAGGAAGTGAATATTTCTTGAATGGCCAGAACTGGATGCTAGACCAGTAGCTTCCAGCCAATTATTGAATCAACTGTTATTTGAGCTGGAGGTTTCCATTTTATAATGTTTGGAGCAGAATAGGCTCAGTTTTTAATTGACAGCCCATTTGCCCACAGCCCTCTCCTCTGAGCCCCCCTTTATTTACAACTGATGAGTCTCAGAGCCAGTTAAGTGGTAACTGACTCTCTCTGGGAGGGGCCCATGATTAGTTTCAAGTATCTGGACTATTCAGCATATGGTGCCAGTTCCAGTGAAGATGAAAGAAAGTCTGATAGTGGTGAGTCTTCTGCCCAATCCCAAGATGGGTTTGGTGGGGTCCAAGTGAGACAACCTCTTTACTTCTCTAAGGAGTCCTTAGGATTAATTGGGACATTTTAGTGGGGAAGCTGGCCTCATCATCACAGATGTCTGTATTGAATTTGCAGTTTCATAACTGGTCCCCCATCAGAGCCCCTCAGCCAAGAGGACCGGCAGGAGAAGCTGCACTTTGTCAAGGAGGCGTTGGAAGCACGTTCCAGTAATATGAGAGCTGGAAAATACGTCCAAGGAAATGGAGGCCTCAAGCAAAGAAGTAACCCACACACCCGAGGTCAGGATGAGAACCAAGGTGAATTGTTGGATGGAGGCTTGAAGGAGGAAGACGAATAAGAGCTGAGCTCTATGGCACACCATGAGGGTTACCAAGAATTTTACCCATACTGTGTTTTGGTCCTCACCCTCACCCTGAGCTGGGCAAGTATTGTCCCCATTTTTTTTTAATTTAATTTTTTAGGCAATTGGGATTAAGTGACTTGCCCAAGGTCACACAGTGTCAAGTGTTTGGTCTGAGGCCAGATTTGAACTCGGATCCTCCTGACTTCAGGGCTGGTGCTCTATCCACTGCGCCACCTAACTAGCCCCATTTTATAGTTGGAGAAACCAAAAGCTAAATGGCTTTTGTCCAGGGTCATACTGCTATTTAGCGGCAGAGCCTTTATCTGTATCATTGCCAAGCAAATCAGTAAAAACTGAAAAATGTACCAAACTGCAGAGTCCTCAAGGGAGCATTAGGGGCTCTCTCGTTGCTACTGCTTCAGAGGGAGCATAGCATGGTGAAAGAAGAAAGACCCAGCTTCCTACTCCAGCCCTTGAGATGTCCTGACTGTGGGGCCCTAGACAAGTCCTTTCCCTTCTCAGCTGAGTAAGTGGCAGAGCGGATGCTCATCCTCATTGGGAGAGAAGTGTCTCCCTAAGAGTTCCCTACACTGATGAAATCACAGGTCCTGGTCTGGGCTATTTAAAAAGATAATTTTTATGATGATAATTGCTCATAATTACATGATGCTTTAAGGTTAAAAATCATGGTATTCCATAGGATGGAATATACAAAAGTGATCGATAAACCCTTTGCTTTGGGCATTTTATTCTTCATCAAACATGTCCGAGGCACAGTGCTAGACTGGAGATAAAAGAACAAAACAAACACCACCCACAAAGTCCTACCCTTCCTTAAGCAATCAGTCCAACAGTAAGCATTTATTGGGCACCTGGTATGAACCAGGTGCCATTATACCACGCTGGAGATCTGGACAAACTAGTGGAAAATGATGCTGTATTTTTAGTGATATCTCTTGTTCTTATATTATTTTCATTTCCAAATAGATCTCTCCCCTGCCCTACCTAGAGTGCCATCAATCATAATTTTTTTTAGGAGAAAAACTCAGTTCAGCAAAATTAACCAACTTATCAACCAACTTGGCTTGTATATACAATATTCCACACCCATAGTCTCTGCAAAGAAGGGAGGAAGGTGCCTCTTTTCTTCTGAGAGACAGCTGGCAGCTTGCTGGGCTTGGAGTCAAGAAAACCCAAGTTCAGATCCATCCTCAGATACTTAATTAGCTTGTGACCTTGGGCAAATCACTTAATCTCTGCCTGCCTCAGTTTCCTCAACTGCAAAATGAGGAAAATAGTAACATCTACCTGGCAAGATTGTTTGGAGGATCAAAAGAGATAATATAAAAATGTTTCACACATAGTGGGCGCTATATAAATGCTTATTCCCTTCCCCTTTGCCCCTTTTTTCAGGGACGAGCTTGGTTGTTATAATTTCATAGTATTAAGTTATAAGGGTTTTGTTCTTTTAATTTACGTTGTCACAATCATTGTAATACAAATCAATTTCAAGAGAGAGCGCTGATACCTGAAGGGAATTAGGAAAGGTCTTGTGCAGGAGGCCGTACATGAGCTGTGCTTTGAAAGAAGCTAGTGGCTCTCCAAGACTGATGTGAGCAGGGGCCTTTTTCCAGAAATAGAGGGACCCCTTGTGCACACCCACATCATGTGTGATGAGTTGTGAACCAGGGAAAATGGGAAGATGCGTGGTACTCTCAGTGGAAGTGGAGTTTTCAGGGCAGAATCGATTGTTGGGGAAAGTCTGAGTTCAGTTTTAGATAAGTTGAGTTTGAATCAGTCATACAGGGACATGCAGACAGAGACGGTCATGTGGCAGCTGCTCAAGAGAGAGATTAAGGCTCGGTGTATAGATGTGGGAAACATCAGCGTAAAGATGATGATTTAACCCATGGGAGCTGGTGAGATCATATCACCAAGGAAGAGATCATAGAGAAAGAAGAGAGACCAGGACATAGCCTTGGGGGTTGCCCACAATTAGAGGATGGGAGGAGGAGGAGGACCCAGCGAGGAAAGAGAAAATGGCTGGACAGGTAGAAGAAGAACCAAGATGTTTGTGTCTCAGTGCTGGCGTAGGGGTGGTGGGCAGGGTCAGAAGTGGCAGAGAGGTCAGGAAAGGGGAGGACTGGGAAAAGGCCACTGGGTTTGCCTGGTGCGTCAGAGCAGGGAGAGGTAGCACTAAGCATGGAGCAGGCGGCCTCCTAAAGATGGGATTTCAGGGTTTCCTTTCAAATGCAGCCCTCCTCAACGGCTGATCATGTGTGGAGGTGCCTAGGGTTCTCAGACGTTCACACGTGGCGCTCGAGAACCTGTCTCTAAGGCTTTCTGGTGGGTGTCTCCCCCGTGCCTGGAATGCACTGTCTCCTTACCTCTGCCTCACAGAGTCCCTGCTTTCCTTCAAAGCTCAGCTCAAGCATCACTCTCTAGATGGTTCCCTCGTGTTAGGGTCAGTTTTCTCTTGTATTTGTGTATATGTGTGTGTGTAGATACACAGGCACGTTCTGTCTTCCTCTGTGTCATGTAAGCTCTTTGAGGGCAGGGATACTTTTGTCTTTGTATACCCAGTGCCTGGCATATGGTAGGTACTTAATCAATTGAAGAAAGTGCTATAAAAATAGCTATTATTGAGAAAGAATTGGATACCTTCATCAATTATGATGCCTGAGTTTCCACGAAAAAAAACTAAACAAAATTTTTTATATTTATATGTACTTATTTATTTTATTATTCAGTTTTAATGTATTATTTATTTATTAAATATTTAAAAATTGGATAGGAAGAGAAGGAAAAACTAATTGTGCCTTTTCTAATAGTGTCAGGACCCCAGAGCACATGGGAAGAGGGAGTTGACAGCTGGGATGGGGACGAGGTTGATGGGAATCTTCTTCCTCTAGGCACAAGAATAAATCAGTGGCTGTCTCTGAGTTCTCTGCTGGGGGGTGGGCAGTCACAGGGCGAGGAGGGTGGCTTAAAACTCAAACCAACCCCTTCCGTATCTGCCTTTCAACCAATAGGGCAACTTCATATGTGATTATTAACCCTTGCAGGTTCTTTTGTTGAGAGAATCCACTAGGTCCTACCTAATAGACACTGGAAAGTACCTGCTACAGAAGCTAATTATGCTGGATGGACAGGCAATGGAGAGGAGTGGCGCGTGACTGGAGGGCTGCCTGATGCCATCTCTTGGCCTCCTTGGCCTTCAGCCTCCACTGAAGTTCTCTGCTGCCTCATCATGGCAGGCAGGTGACCCCGGATTCTTGAAGACTGTGCCAACTGAGGCTCAAGCATCCCCATGCCCATGGCAAGGCAGCACTGATCCTTCGTAACTCAGGGCAGAGGGCAAACCTTAGCCGCATGTGGACCAGGGGCACACTGTTGATTCGGGGCATAACTTCCCATCCCTTTTTTAAAAAGACAGGGCCTTCTGTGTGGAAGGTAGCTGAGCCCCTTTCTAAGTTTTCTTGCAAATAGAGTGGGCAGAGCTCCCCAAAGATAAAAGGGGAAAGAATGGATGTCATAGGAACAAATCTCAAGTCCTCCACTTAGGTTCACAATATCAGGTTCCCAGGGACAAGGTGGAAGGGGTGTGACCACATAGCAGTTCATCCGAAAAAATGGGGAGCAGGGGGCCTGTTCACTGTGAGTCCCAGCACGACCAGGCCGCCGAGAGAGTTAAGTGATCTAAGGGATGTGCGGAGGTCACAGTGTCCAGCAACGATGGCTCTGTTGCCCTCAGCGTCTGGGGTAAGAGCTGACTGCCATCATCCTGGCCCAGTGGTAACCCCTATTGGTCTTCCAGGAATGCTGCCTGGGCCCCTGCCTGTTGTTAGCTCTCTCAGCTAGTGTCTCATGGAAATAAGAGGGCTCTAAAGTTGTACGACACGATGTGGCTGATTAGGAAGCATCTTGTCTTCCTGGAGCGTGTAGCTCAGATGTGTCGGTCTGTGCAGATTTATAGACAGAGGGGGCATGGACTTAGAGTCGGAAGGACCCTTTGAGGTCCCCTGGTCCACTCCCTTCATTTGACAGATGACAAAATGGAGACCTGTTTGAGTCAGAGGGATCCGCCCACACACACACAAGCAAGTGCGTGAGAGCTGGGCTGTAACACCACATCACAGCAGCCCCTCAACCCCAGACGAGTGTCGGCTTGTGTTGATTTTTGTGGGGACGGAGGCTGCTCTACAGAGCAACTGCTCCATGTCTCTGGAGAATGTGTTGCTAGGCAGGAAACCTAAAAGACCCTAACTCCATCACTTCCAGGATAGGTATCACCCTCCCCCAAAACTTACACCATGGAGACAGACACCAAAATGGGGGCTTGTCCTCAGCACTTAGGAACATGCAGTGTTAGCTGTCTTTTTTTCTAGCTGAAGGTCCTGACTTTGAAAGAGAAACTTGAGATGCTATCAGTCACTCTCAAAAACCTTCCATGGCTACAGAACCAAGGCTAAACTCCTTAGCTTGGCATGCAGTGCTAGCAATAATTTAGCCCCAACCCAATTTTCTTCAGCTTTCTTTGAATGACTATTAAATGAGTCAGGCAAACTTCAAAGGGCCTAAGCTTTTGAAATAGAAGTGATTTGTTTATTGTTCTCTGAGCATCCACCATATGCTTTCTCATCTCAAGCTGCTTGATCCCATCACCTTGATGATCCTTCCCTCCAGTGCCTGGCACACAGTGAGCACTTAATAAACGTTAATGATTGGCTGGCTGACTTTCTTGCTCCATGTGACCAATTTCTACTCATCCTTTAAAGTCTTGTGGGAATGACCTCACCCAATCCCACCTGCCAAGCATGAAATGGCATCTCCTTCCCCTGACCCCTCCCAGGGCTCTCTACTCATTCTTCACTTATTACCATTCCCATTTTGCCTTGGATTATGTCTGTTGGTGGACAGGCATGTCTTCCACTAAACTCAGAGGTCTGGAGGGTTTGCTAGGATTGCTAGGATTGCTGCCCTCTGCCTGGGCCTTGTACATCCTCCTAGAAGCAGCAAGTACACGAGGGCTGGCAGCCAAAGAGAGACTCAACTCCCTCATCCCTGCCCCAGGGGGTCAGGGTGGCCTGGCCAGACAGAATATCATCACTACTGAGTGCATTGGGGCATGACCGGGCTTATTTTTCATTGAAACAAACCAGTGAGTTATGCAGATTCACAGAATTTTAGAGATGGAAGAGACTATACCCATAGGTCACCCAAATTCCCAGTCCATTATACCTAACAAGCCTGTGCTTGAGGACCTCCAGGAGAGGGGAGGGGGGCTCACTGCTGCAAGGAGCCCGTTCTGTTTCCAGAGAGCTCTGACTGTTGGGAAGCTTGTGGTTTTCTTTTCAACCCCAGGCCTAAATCCGCCTTTATACAACTTTTTTCCCCGTATCTTGGGTCAAATAAAACAAGTCTAATCGCTCTTTCACTGGACAGCTCCTCAGATACTTCAGCATGGCCGCCACATGCTCTCAGGACACGCTTGTGGGCCTTCCCATACAGTGGCCGCCTTCTTTCCAGATTAAAGCAAACACTGCTTCCCACACTGCCTGTCCAGGGCGGCGATGGTGTCTGGCCCCTTCTTGTATCTAGAAGCTTCAGCCCAAGATCACTTAGTGTGTTTGCCTGTGTTTGCTGCATCATGCTGGGACTCGGACCGAGCTTGTGGTCCTCTCAGTCTGGTGGATATTCTTCACACACATCACTGGCTAAAGATGTCCCACGCCGTCCCTCACCCAAGTCATTTGGTTCATGGGAAGCTAATTTTTCAAACTTTTGTGAGACTTAGTGGTTATTTCTATTGAATATCATCCTAAGACATTCAGCCCCGTGCTCTGAAAGTTTCCATTATCGAGAAAAAACATTTTCTTTCTCTTTTCTTTTTCAGAAGCCCTTTCATTTCACGATGATTTATGACGCGTTGGCGGCATCCCTCAGCCAGCCCTCCTTTTGGGAGAAAGTCACCAAGGATCTCCACACAGTTGGGGTGAGTCAGAAGCCCCCTGAGGGCATGGGAGCCCCTGCTTCGTTTCTGCAGAAATGTGGGCTTGTATGGAACAGAACGCCTGCTCTGCCATTGAATGTGCACAGGTGAGGCTGCCAGTGGAAAGAGAGCTGAGTTGAGAGCCAGGAGGCCTGGGTTCAATCCTGCTTCTGATGCTTAGGAGCTGTGTGACCTTGGACAACTCATCAGACCCTCTCACCTCAAGTTCCTCATCTGTAAAATGGGGGCATCGGCATTTGTACCACCTGCCTCCCAGGGTGGTTCCCAAGAAAGTGCTTCAGGAACATTATAGCCCAACAGACATGAAGTGGCTACTGGGCACCAGGCTGTCGGCTGATTAAGCCTCAGATCAGCACAAAGCAGGCCTGGCCTTTAGGGAGCTGACATCTGACAGCAAGTGGAATCACTGCTGCTGCTGCTGCTGCTGCTGCCCTTCCTGCAGGGAGGGGCCTTTGCTCCTGAGTCTTGCTTCAGTTCTCCTAGGGATTCCTTCCCACCGTGCCCATCAAGCCCCATCCAAGGCTTGCCCAGGGTCACAAAGCTGGTAGAAGCATCTTGAACCTGGGATTTCACAGGTAGAATAATTTCATTTAAGTTAATATTGATAGCTGGTTTAAAAATGATTTACCCACTATCACTGCAAAGATGCAAGGTTGGAGTATGCGCAGCTCCATGCAGAGGGCCACTTTGCATTTCTCTGCTTCTTGGGGTGCTGTGGCCAGACAATTTGTCACCACACACCATGGCTCCTGATGACAAGTTGAGCCGGATTGAGCTGCCGTGACTTGTGCTAGACTGCTAAAGACTTGGAGAAAATGAGAGACTGTTGGCATGGCTTATGGAGGCATCTGACTCTTAGCCTGCCTTTAGCATGGCAGTCTTAGCCTGCTCCTTGCTGTGCAAGGATGTAGATGTAGATGCAGATTTGTGTGTGCATGTACGTGTAGGTATGTGTGTATATACGTGTGTGTATGGTTATATGTATGTGTATGTATATATGAATATGCTCAATGTAGGGAATAGAGAGCCAGGGAGGCCTGAGTTCAAGTCCTGCCTTTGTAATATATTGGCTAAGTGACCCTCAGCAAGTCCCTCAACACCTCAGTGTCCCCAGGTGATTCTCTAGGATTACAAATTTCAGGACACTTGCTCGTCATGGGGAGAGAAAGTTTCCTCACTAAGAGTTGCCTGCACTAGTGAAGTCCCAGGCCACATTTGGACTAAAATTCATGAAAGTCATCCAAAAGAATGTTTATTAATCCCCTCCTGGGTGCCCAGAATTGTGCTAAGCTCTGGGGATACAAGTACAAGGAACACAATGATCCTTCCTCCCTCTCTCTCTCTCTTTCTCTCTCTCTCTCTCTCTCTCTCTCTCTCTCTCTCTCTCTCTCTCACACACACACACACACACACACACACACACATGCGTGCGTGTGTGTGTGTGTAATATAAATAGTATGACTTTCCCATAAATCCTGCTGGGCTGAGAGTCAGGGTGGAATGCCAGACAGAGAGCTGGGCTCAGAAAGACCTGAGTTCTGGTCCTACCTCAGACACTCCTGGCTGTGTGACCCTGGCAAGGCGCTTGGGCTCTCACTGCTTTGGATAACTGTCTAAGACTTAGCTGCCAGGGGCAGCTAGGTGGCGCAGAGGATAGAGCACCAGCCCTGAAGTCAGTAGGACCTGAGTTCAAATCCGGCCTCAGACCAAACACTTGACACTTACTAGCTGTGTGACCCTGGGCAAGTCACTTAACCCCAATTGCCTAAAAAAAGGCAAAACAAAAAAGGACTTAGCTGCAGAGAAGATGGGACTGGCATCAGTTTCCTCACCTGGGATTTCTCTGTGCTGGTGACATCATAGGCCCACCCTTATCCTGCAGGGGCACCAGTGAAGGCAGAAGGAGAAGGTCACGGGCCTGCAGGTTTTAGAACTGCGAGGAGCCCAGAAATGACTCTGCAGTCCCTTCATTTTACAGAAGAGGAAATGTCTTGAGAGCCCAGCAGACAGGCAGTAAATTGCAGAGCCGAGAGTTGCCCCCGGGCCTCTGGTTCCCAATGCACCTTGCCTAAGCATCAGCCTTACAGGGAGCCAACCTAGATGAACCAGAGGTAGAAAATTAGCCCCAGAAAGCTGGGGAGAAGCAGGCAGGGGCAAAGAGAGCCATCGGTGTCATCCTGAAGGGAGCAGGCCTGACATGGCTTCTGGGAGGCTTCCTCAGAAACCCCTGTGGTTTTCATTCAACACTTTTCTTGGGACGTGGGCAGGGGCACAGCTGTACTGGACCCTTCATTGTTGTCTGGCTCACATGGTTTTCTGATTTTTTTTTTTGTTTAACAACTTAGTCATTTCTGGAATCTCCTCCCCCCCCCCATCCTGGTATTGAATACTATTGTCATTTAGTCACTTAGCAGTTATTAAGCACCACTGTGTACCAGGCACGGTGCCCTGGGATACAAAGAAAGGCAAAAACCAGTCCCTGCCCCCATGAGCCCATGGTCTAGTGGAACCATGTACAAACAAGATTTTCTAGGATAGAATCCAGGCAGGCCCTGAAGGAGGCACTAAGATTCAGGAGGGCAAGGAAAGCTTCTTGTAGAAGATGGGACTTTAGCTGAGACTTGAAATAAGCCAGGGAAGCCTCGAGGCAGAGATGAGGGAAGACCATTGAAAGCATGGGGGTCAGTCAGAGATGATGCCCAGAGTGTGTGGGCCCTCCTGAAGAGGTCCTGGGGGCAGGAGGAGACCCAGGCCATTCACGCCATCCCACTCCTGACCCATATCGAGCCTGCAGGCCATTTAGACAAACCCTACAGACCCTTTTCACATGAAATGTCTGGCCGGATTTCCTCCCATTCTGTATCTGTGCTATTGCTTATTAGAACGCAAGAACAGTTTATTTGATGCCTGGCCCTGCGTTCTCTTTGTGATCCTTCCCTGCCAAGCAGAGCTGATCTTTCTTCTTTTCATTCAAGCCCAGTAACTTCAAGGAAGCCTACGACAGCCTGATTGCCTTCATCCAGCAGCCATCCAACTAGGACATCTTGTCCCAGGAGTTACGGGGAGTAGGTGTGAGTGAGGGGGTCCTAGGACCCTGAGCCAGATTGGAGAGAAGAGGGGAGGAGGCCAGGGTGTGCAGTGGTCATCACTACCTGGGGCAGGGGCTTGGGGGGATAGGAGACACGATGGCCATAGCTCTCCTCTTCCCCCTTCGCAATCCACCACCCGGGCAGCTTTAACGAGAAGGAGCCTGAGCCGTGTCGGAAAGACTGCCTCACCATTGAACCGGCTTAAAGACCAAGTGGTGCCTGCTTAAGGCATTAGGAGCACTTCTTGTGGGAGGGGGAAGGGAGGGGACGGCAGGCCTAGGAAGGGCAGATACCACTCCCTTTGTTGTCACAAAGAAGTGAGGCTCGGGACTGAGGAAGCAGAGATGCAGCGAGCCCAGTGGCTGTCCATCATGCTGCAATTTTCTCTCCCCTCCAGCCCCTTCCAAAAGCCTCTTCTCCTCCAAGAAAGGTTTGAGCTGCCACACAGGGCACCTTGCAGATGCCCAGACCCGCCACCTGACCCAGTTCCCCTCAGTTGTGGATAGCCCTTCCTTGGAAACAGGAGTGGCCAATGTCGGCCTGACTCGGGCTGGAAGACTGACTGCCGTTGGCCCAGCTTCCTCTGGGGCCACGGACGGCTGAGCCTGGACTGAGTCCCTCACCAGCTTAATCTTCCCATCCCCCTCCTCCTGCTCTCCCATCCCACCAGGATAGAACACACACATGGTCATCTAAGGTAACTGACCCACGGAGGCTCCTGTGGAAGCCTGGCCCGAGGTGTGGGACTGTGCCTTTGAGGCTCTCAGCCCCATGCTTGTGTACCCTGGTGCCAGTCTGGCTAATGCCTGGGCTCCACTTCTGGCCTTAGCTCCTGTTCAGGATGAGAAGATTTCAGGCAGAGGCTGGTTGGGCACCTTTGCCTGGTTCCCCTGGAAAAGATGGAGCCATGATTTCTGTCCCAGGAATGGCACATGCTGGCTGGGGGCCCAGGCTGAAGGCTGCCTCCCTCCCCTGGCCAGGTCCCACATACCAACTTCTACGATGCAATGCAATGCGTTGTTTGGCTTCATTGCCCCCAGGCTCTTTAAAGATGCCCAGTGCATCCCTGGGAGCTTGAGGAGCGTCCTGAGGAATGACCAGGTTGCCAGGCCTTTGAAGAAAGTGGTAAGTGTGCTCCGAGTGTGGCCAGAGGCGGGAGAGGGAGAAAACACCCACTTTTTTGTTCCCTTTCTTTCTGTTGGCTGCAGATTGATTGCCAGGGCAGGCAGATGTGTGTCCCTCTCCCTGACCCTCCCCAGAGTCTGGGACAACCCTCAGTCCCCAAATTAGCTTTTACTCTTTCATCTCCCCTCCCCACACACTTCTCATATCCAATTAGTCCAAGTCCTGATATTTCTTTTTTCATTTTTTTTCATTTTATTTTTCAGTGAACAGGCTTTTATTTTTTCTCCTTCCCGTCTCACTCCTAATTTAAAAGAAAAAAAGAAAAACAAAACCCTCATAATAAATATGCATAGTCAGGCAAAGCTGATTCCTACATTGGCCAGGCCCAAAATGTGTCCCTGCCTTCCCAGTATTTCTTCCTGTCCATCCCTTCCTGCTCCTGATAGCGCCCCCCAAGGCAAGGCGCAGTGGCACATCCAGGAGAGCGCGCTGGGCTGGGGGCACACGTCCTGGCTTGGATTCCCACATTCCCACGTCTGCCGTGCAC
Source organism: Phascolarctos cinereus (assembly GCF_003287225.1). NCBI lineage: Eukaryota > Metazoa > Chordata > Mammalia > Diprotodontia > Phascolarctidae > Phascolarctos > Phascolarctos cinereus. The sequence goes on from NW_027555736.1 coordinate 40,475,500, forward strand.
CCCCTGTGGGACCCCAAGCGTCACTTCAGGGTCTGTGCCAAAGAAGGGGGGGGTGTTGTCACAGAGAATCCTCAGCGTCTCCTCCCAGCAGCCAGTCGAGCCACTGTTGTACACGAGGACCAAGTACTGGCTCGGGGGCCCTGGGCCCTGGGTCCTTCCCTCAGATCCCACCCACGTGGGACCTCAGGCAAGTTCCTCTGCCTGCCTGGGCCTCAGTGTCCTCATCTGGCAAATGAAGAGAGTGGACCAAGTGGTTCCCATGATTCCTTGCGGGTGTGGGCCTGTGCACCTGTGATCTGATGCGGAGCGCCCGCCAGATTCTCCCTCCTCGAGGCAGCTTCCACCGCAGATCCCCACTTCACAGAGACTTCCAGGAGAATTCCCCCACCCCAGCTCCCAGCACACCCGTCTTTGTGGAACGCCCTGCCCCCACTGCTCCATTCTCCCCCCACAGAAATCCTGTGCGTCCTTCAGTGTCCACATCCACTTTGTTCCACAAGAATTCATTAACACCTACTTTGTTTTAGGTGCTGCGTTAGTCACTGGGGTCACCAAAGTAAAACTGAAGATGATCTCTGACCTCCGGGAACTGACGTCTGTCTAGCAAACACACCTCAGTTTCCTCGTGGGTCCTCCAGTAAAAACTACGCATCCAATTATCTGGACTGGCCTAAGGGATTTAAGTATTGGTGGGAAGGTTGCCGGACACTCGGGTAACTATGGGGACCCTGAAAGTCCTGAAAATGGCCTCAACAGCTTTGGGTAAAGTGCCACTGAAGGGGACTTGGCCTAAGGATTCAATGTGGAGCTTCTTGCCCCACATTTGGGGGAGGGAGGGAAGGGAGGAGGAAAAGAGGAGAGACCAGACTGAATTAACTGGGCTGGGAAATCCTAGAGGGCTGCTTGACACATAGGTTTCAAAAACCAAAAAATGTTTCTGGATTAGCCTGCCCACTATTCCTGACAGCCTTGTTGTGACAACGTCCTGGAAAGGTCCTCTTCCTCCTCCAGGAAGCCCTCCCTCCTCTCCCCAGCTGGAAGATGGCAGCCCATTTGGAACACTGGCCAGCTCCCAGGCTGTCCCTGGGCCTGGCCTTAGGCAAGGGCTACATGGAGATCGCTAATGATGCTAAATAATAATAATGATAAAAAATAAATTATATAAAACAAGAAAAAATGTATCAGTCAGGACGTTTGAGGTTTGGGTCAAATCCCTCTGACATCAGCTGACAAAACACTTCTCTCTGTGAGCCCAGCTTCAGGCAGCCCCGAGTGTGCTGTTACTGCACCATTCCTCAGGATTTATCTCCGTGGGGAGGGGGAGGGGAGAAAGGGACATTATGTATCCATACAAAACACAATGTTGCTCATCAAACGTGACAGAAATAGCCCTTCAGCCCTCCCCGGCTGTTGGCTGGCTTCTCTTAGAGCCAGGTTTGCTTCCTGGGGATCCTGTAATTCAGAGCCTCCCCTAGTCCAGAAGCCCCCCAGCTTCCACGATCAGGAAACACAGCTCTGGCTTTCTGTGTTGGGGCCCCGTGGCCCAGGCTCTCTAACTGCAGCTAAAGGCTGGTTCTGCAACTCTCCCCACAGACTGTCCTGGTTCACTGCTGAGACTAGACGAGAGAAAAGAGAGCCGCCATGGTGGTAAGAGCAGGGTAAATGATCCCCATATGAGGGAGGAGAGGTGGGGCAGAACTGGAGGACTTGTTGGCCCAGGACCCTAATGAAGGTCATGTCTGTGAGCTCAGGGCCCTGCAACCCCAGCTGCAGAATCACTGAATCACTCAGGGCATCTTCCCCACCTGCCTGAGTGATTAGAGAAGGTAGAACTGCTGGTTAATGGCCAAGTGTTTGACTTAATGTAACTGGAAGGGGAGCGGGGAAGGGACAGGAAAAGAGACCTGAATTTTAGAGTCCAAGTCTCAGAACCTGTGTGACCTTGGGTAAGTCACTGGACCTCTCGTGGCCTTAGTTTCCTTATTTGTAAAATGAAGGCTTGGGACTGGTTGACCCCTTAAAACACCTTCGTGTTCTTAAACTCAGATGCTTTAGTCTCAGCTTTCCCTGCGGTGTGTGATTCCCCTTCCTTTCTTCTCCCTTCCCTGGTGCAGACTGAGGTATGGGGAAAAAGGGGAGGGGTCCTGTTCAAAGATAAGACTAACTTCCTGTGGCACCCCGGGCCAGTTAGTTCTCTCCTTGTCTATAGAATGAGGAGGGCAGACTACTTGCTTTCCTCTCGCTCGCATTCTTTGAGGCTGCAATGCTAAGATGTTTTTCCTTTCAGGGGAAATAGCTCTGACCAGATTATCCCAGGAGTGACCCCACTGTCTAAAGCTGCTGGCTACTCCCTAGACCAAAGCTCCCTAGAAGCTTGGGCTGGGCTGGACAGCTAGAAGTCGGGATCTTCACCACTCTGGGGCCAGGGACAGAGATTCCAGGAAAGTTTTAGCTAGCTAGGACCGTGTTCTTTCTGGCATCAAAGTTAGAGTTTAAGGACCCCCAAATGCAACCATGAGGGATTGAGCACCATGGACAGGGTCAGTTTAGGGCTGGCTGGTCTGGGCAAGGTCACCACAAAACTCGGCAGAGGTAAGTTGCCTCGGCCAAGGCTATGCCATGACTGGACTTTTGACTCTGGTCAGAGTGGCCAGGGAGGCCTTGGCAGTTGTCACTGCAAGAGCCACCCTCTGCTGCCTTCTGAGCTCCTGGACTTAGAGGCCCCTCTGATCTCTGTCCACTTTTCGTGGTCCCTTCCAGGGGCACCTTTGAACTGATGGGGGAGTTTGGGACCGACCCAAGCCTTTTCTTTATCATTGCACCCATCTTCCAGGGTTGGCAGGAGCACCGTCACAGGGACCCGTAGCATCAGATCAGAACATCCGAAGTGGAAGGAAGCACAGAGGTGATCTCCTCCAGACCCCTCATTTTACAGAAGAGGTGAAAACCTGGAGAGATCAACATGTGCTTATGCCAACACACACAAGGAGGGGCAGAATGAGGGCTTGAACCCACGTTGTCCGGCTCTCAGCAAAGAGCCCTTTGTCACTGTACCACAAGGGAAACCACCGATCGTGTCCTCACAGATGGCAGGAGCCTGTGAACAAAGGCAGGTGGCCGGGGCATGGTCAGCCCCGGGGAAGATGCCAAGCCGCTCCTGGAAGGTGTCCCCTTCCCTCAGACCAAGTTGCTGCTCTCTCCTACTGCAGGAACCCAGTGATTTTCTCTACCACTGGTACGAAGTGTTGGACTGCATTTCTCCGGAGCTTATGTGGGCGGCTGTCGGGCCAGAGGGCAAGCAGAAGAGGTTCTATTATGCCCTGAAGGTAGGTAGCTTGGCTGGCTTAGGCTGCAAAGCCCAGAGGCGGCCTCAGTGGGGGCTGCCAGTGTCTTCCCTTGGGCCTCCCCGAGGCCTGGCAGAGAGGAGGTCCTCACGGGGAGGTGAAAAATGGACGCTTTGCAACAGCCTTTGCTTGGCTGGCCTGTCCGTGCACCCCAAGCACTTGGCCCGGCGCCTAGCCCAGAGTGAGCCCTTGATGAATGCCTATCACCTGGTTGACCTGAGGGGCCCTTCTTGGACAGATTTCCCCACTGGAGTGTTTACTTCGAAGATCAAACCTAAATTTGTGTCTATACAACTTCCAACCATTGTACCTCATGGTGTGCTCCGGGGACAAACAGAACTGGCCTAACCCTCCCATGTGATGGTCATCTCCCTCAGGGAGGTGTCTCACCCCTCTTCCCTTTAGCCGATGTGGCCTGATATTTTGGCATTTCACCGTCCCGGTCACCCTTCTCTGGACGGTCTCCAACCTGCTGGTGGCATTCCTCAAACAGGCCATGCGGAATTGAACGCAGTGTTCTCGGCTGAGGACCTTCCCTGATAGTTCACTGAAGAGATGGAGGCCAACCCCTAGAGCTCCCTCTCCTCCTCCTTCATCTCACTAATTAAATGCCTACTTTGTGCTGGGGGCTGTGCTGGCACCAGGGATATAAAGATGAAACAAAACATGGTGCCTGCTCTTCAGAAGTTTACAATTTACTGAAGGGTGGATATAAATGAATACACTTACGTTGTGGCTGTTCAGTCATTATCAGTCACATCGGATGCTCCGTGACCCTATTTGGGGTTTTCTTGGCAAAGATACTGGCGTGGTTTGCCATTGCCTTCTCCAGCTCATTTTGCAGATGAGGAAACAGAGGCAAGCAGGGTTAAGTGGCCTGTCCAGGCTCACACAGCTAGTAAGCCTCTGAGGCCAGATTTGAACTCACGAAGATGAGTCTTCCTGACTCTAGGCGTAGCACTCTATCCACTGCACTATCTAGCCACCCAGATATACATATGCATGCACATATATACATGTACAACAATTATATACATGTATGTATGTATGTGTATACATCATAATGAGGAGGAGGGAGAGATCACTAAATGGGGAAGGGGGAATCCCAGAGGAAGTGGCCCCTGAGCTGAGCCTTGAAAGATGTACTCAGGCTGGCTGAAGGAATTGAGGACACTTAGCCTGTAGAAAGGAAGGTCAAGGGATCATGGGAGTTGTCTCTAAGTAACTGAAGGGTTGTTTTGTAGAAGAGACATCAGATTGTTCTCCTGGCCTTGGAGGGCAGAACTAGAAACAATGAGTGCAAGTTCCTGAGACCCAAATTTAGTTTTTATGAAAGGAAAAGCTTTGGGCATTTTGGGGGATGCCCAAGTGGAAAGGGCTGCCTCCCCCGGCAGTCTTCAGATGGAGGGTGGAGCCCCTGCTGGTGATGCTAGGGAGCGCATCCTCGCCGGCCTCAGCTCCAGAGGACTCCGAGGAGCTGCCGATCTGGGGCCTTCCTGCGCTCTGCCGCAGTCTCCATGGCCTCCTTCCTCAGGGCGATCGTCCGGCAGATGGGGGCGGAGCCCATCATCCAAAGCCCTAGGGACTGTTCCCATCTCGTCATTGCAGGAGCAAGTGTCTTCCTTCTCCAAAGCCTTGCTGACCCTGGCAGAGGCCCGCTACCCGATGACTGAGCTGCTGGCCCAGCACGCGTTTGAAGATCTCGTGGAGAGATTTGAAGCTCTGCTGGCTCACTGCTGAACCTGGGCTCGGGGGAGAGGGGATGGGGTGGGCGAGGGGATGAGAAGGGGCTGGATCTGGGGAATGATTCAGTTGTGCCCTAAAAGTGCAGGGCTGGCCCAGGGTGGACTAAAGAATTCTGTCAAGGTGGGGGGGGTCTTGTGTTTTCTGTTTGGCTTTGGAGGCAGGAAAGCATGGCACAAGAGCCCCAGCGCTGCCCAGGGTGGAGGGCGACTGGTCAGGGAGGAAGGTCCCAAATAGGAGCAGGAAATCCTCATTGTCTTGGCTTCTGACAAAGGGATTCTTGCCCAAAGCTCTGGTGCTCACCTCCAGAGAGGCCGAGCTGCATGGCCCAGAGTGTGCTGGCCTTGGGGCCAGCTGGAACTTCCAGCACTGGCTCCAAGTCTCATTTTCCTCCTCTTTAAAATGGGTATAACAAGGATCAAATCACATAATGACTGTAAAGCTCTTTACAAAACTTAGAAAAGTATATGACCCTCTGATCTCCTGAATGAAGGTGTCCCTCCACAGGACCGTGTGCACGTTAGATGTTACCGAGTAGAATTATTATAATGTCTTCACAGTCACTCCCCCATAGGGTGGTGAGGATAGTACTGTGTAAACCTTAACGCACACCACGTGGCCACATCACACCCTCCACGGGGCAGCCTCCGCTGTCCAGGGCCTGAGCCACAGCAGGCCACATGCCCACACAGCCTTAGCAAATGCAAAAGCAACCGTGTGACAGAGGCACTTCCTGGAAAAATAAACAGGGAGCCACTCTGCCCTCTGAGAATCAGGTCAGTGGATACTCTGCAGAGCCCTCTCAAGTCTGCTGCCCAGAGGGGAAGAGCGCTGGGCTCAGAGTCATTGGCTCATGGGACTGGGGCTGGAAAGGACCCCAGGTCTCACTTTGTAGCTGAGGAAACTGAGGGGAAATGAATTGCCCAAGGTCATGTAGGTAGTAAGGGAAAGAGGCAGCATTTGAACCCAGGCCCTCTGATTCCAAATCCTCCTTTCTATGACTCCAAGTGATTGATCTTGGGATAAGATGGTTCACTCCACTTACTCAGGAAGAGCCTAGCTGCACTTTCAAACCAGATGTTAAGGGGATGTCTGACCTGATCCTAGGGCCACGGGCAGGTCATTGCCCTTTCCAAATCTCAGTTTCCTTGTCTGATGAAAATAGATGGACATATCTGATAAAAATGCATCATTTGGAAAGACTGAAGTCCCCACTGGGGTCATTGGGCCAATGGTGGGGCAGCCTGTGTGTCACTTTTACTGGGGCTATTCAAGGACAAGGAAGAAACAGGCCCTTTTGACCCTGGAGGGTCTGGCCCAACACTGCTTCCTGCCCTCTTCACCTAGAGCCTTCACCCCCACGGCCTTGCAGCCCAGGCATCCCCACCACCCACCCAGAGCGTCGGGCCATCCAGGCAGACAAGATGCTTCTCCGGCCGCCGTCCTCACAGGCATTGAGTGAAACTTCCTCAGCTGGAATTGCACTTTTTTTTCTGAGAGTATAATTTTAAGTTCTCCTAACTGGGCACATGTCATGCAGGTAAGATTTCTGAAGTGAATTTGCAAAGTCATAGACTGAAGCAGCATTCTCCATGAAAAGGAAAATCCCTTATGACCAAACCACCCCTCATGGAAAGGTTTTTGGAGGAAACAGCTTTACAAGTTCTCAGGACAAACCACTTGGAAAGACTGAAGAACTCAAGGCAGTGACCAGCCACGGTTCCAGAGAACCAGTAACGATGTTGCCCACCTCTTGGCAGAGAAGAGATGGACTAATACGCAGAACCATTGCCAACACGGAAATTTGTTTTGCTTTATTGTCCATGTTTGTACATGTTAATTGAGAAAATGAGTGACTGAATGAAGAGAGAAAGGCAAGGTAGAGACGGTCCCTTTGGGTCCAGAGACAGCCCGCTGGCCAGGCACAAGCTGAGGCTCTGATCTCTTCTTGCTTGGGTGATTCACAGTCCATCAGGACCGGTAATGGATGCTCAGGTCAAGCTGGACACGCCAACAGGGTGACCACTCAGATGGGTGCACACGGAGGGGAGCCAGAGGATGGAGTACTGGCCTCTGAGTCAGAAAGACTTGAATTCAAATCCTGTCCCAGACAGACACTTAGGCAAGTCACTGAAGCTGTAGGGAGTAAGGTAGCACTTACCTCACCAGATAAAAGGAGTTAATATTTTGTAAAGCACTCTGCGAACTGTATGTGAAGCTGTGTGTATGTGCCAGCTAGTATTATTATTGATGTGGGGGAGGAAGAAAGGAAGTGGTAACAATGTGAAGTCCAAGCCTGCTCTTAGTTCTATGGTCCCACCTCATCAGCAGGCCTGACCCTAAGGTGGTGATTATAGTATGGGCAATGTCTCCCTCTGCTTCCTTCGAAACAATCATGGCAAAAAAAAAAATTAAAGAAAATATAGGAATCTTTTAATTTTATCAAATACAAGAAAAACAGAGAAGAAAACTGCAAGAAACCACTCTGCGTCCTGAACCCGGCTGCCCAGATCCTGGACTTGCTACTGCTGCTCACTCTCAAAGCGATTGTTTTCCATTCCCTCTCGCTCCCTGATAATTTGTGCAATGAGGAGTGGGGAAGTGGGAAGGCCACACAGCCAGGCATCAGCCAGAAGTTCTAAACAGAACTAAAGGGTCATCAGGTGACTCAATTAAATGTGACATTTTGGGTAGACAGCTGAACCACTTCATGACATGACTTACCATGAGCTCGTGCCAGTTGACCCAAGGAGCTCAGCAGAAGTCCTGGGAACAGAGCCAGGACTGGGCAAATAGGCAGCTGTCCAGTGTGTGACACTCAGGATGGGGCCAGAGGGACTTTCTAATAGTATTTCTATAAAGGCACATAGTTTCAGTGCCAGAAAATTCCATTTTTATTTTGTGATCATTCAGATTTCATGTGCTACAGAGAAGGCACAAATTCCCTGGTGAGAATTAAGAGGGAGGGCCACAATTTCCACACTTTGCTGGGACGCAAAGGCCTCTGTAGAAAGGCCCTTGTCAGAATGGGGGCTGTATCATTGTATGTCCTACGGCTTGACACCCCAAGTGTGGTATCATAAGCTACTTAGCCTGGTAACGTGGCCAGAGAGGTTCTTGCTAAAAAGAGGATTGCTCAGGTGTAGACACACAGCACAGAAGTCCCCTCTGACTGCCAGAGGAGACGAAGGCCTTCCCTCTGCTGCAGTGAGAGAACGTCCCTCCTGACCCCAGAGCTGGAGCTGGGGGCTGGCTCATATGGCCACACTGTTGGGGACCCGGTCCGGGGACAGGTAGTAATAAGGCAGCTTCTTATTCTTGTTCCGCTCAGTGATCCCGCCGACAATGACATCAAGGTTCTTACGGAACTTGACCATGGCCTCCTTGACCGGCTTCTCGATGAAATGCTCCTCTGGGTACATGCCCAAGAACAGCTGATGGGCCAAGGTACACGTGCACAGGTCAGGCCTTGCCTCCAGAGCCTCTCTGCCCACTCTCACCCCACCCGGGAAAGCCCACCTGCTGCCTCCTTTCCAGACCACTCACACCTTCCTCTGCGTTCTCCATAGGTGCTACTGCCTAGAACGAGGCAATAATTCAGACATTCATTTAGGGCCTACGATGTGCCTGGCGTGGTGCTCACCGCTGAGGACCCAAAGATAAAAAATGAAAGGGTGCCTTGGGGCCCTAGGCAAGTCACCTCTGGGCTTCAGTTCCTCAAAATGAGGAACATGGGGGGACCATAATGCTCCAAATCTATAATGCTATGAATCCCTTGCCCTTGAGCAGTTTACATTCTGGTGGAAATAAAATGTAAGTGACGGGGGAGAGAGAACTGAATTTAGATCCAGAAGACCTAGCTTGGCCCTTGCATAGGCTGTGTGACCTTGGGCAAGTCACTGAACCACACGCCCTCTTAACCTCGGGCCCCTCCAGATCACATAATCAGGAGGGACTTAGGTGGCCATTGAATTGAACCAGTTCCTGAAAAGAAACTCCACTGCAATGCATCCTCCAAGTGGTAGCCAAGCACCTTCTAGTGATGGGGAACTCATCACCTCCCAGGAAGCTCATTCCTCTTTTGGCTCACCTCAGCTTCTCCAGGTATAAAATGAGGGGATGATGCCTCACAAGATAGATGGCTGAGAGGACTGATGAGCTAATGGACATGAAGGGTTTTGTATGGGCACAAATTATGCTAGGTGAGGCAGTGGTTAGAACACCCAGACCTGGAGCCAGAAAGACTCCTCTTAATGAGTTCAAATCTGGCCTCAGACATTTATTAGCTGTGTGATCCTGGACAAGTCACTTCACCCTGTTTGCCTCACTTTCCTTATTTGTAAAATGAGCTGAAGAAGGAAGTGGCAAACCACTCCAGTATCTGCCAAGAAAACCCCAAATGGGGTCACAAAGAGTCAGACATGACTGAAACAACAAAAAGTCCAATAAAGCTCTGGGTCTAGAAGCAAGAAGACCCGAGTGTGAATCCTGTTGCTTCAGACACTTCCTCTTTGTGGGACCCTGGGCAAGCTTTCTACATGTAAAGTTGGGGTCATAACAGCACCTCCCTTGTAGGGCAGTCGTGAGGATCAGATGGGACAAGGTTTGTGAGGCGCTTTGCAGACATTAATAGTGCTATGTAGCAATTTCTCCCGCATCGACTGCCTGGCTCTTTCCAAACGCTATGTTTGCTTTTGTCCAAACTGGTGACTCGCTTGGGGAACCCTCGGCAAGGAAGCCCCCTCCCAGGACATTGGCAGCTGCTCAGGAATTTGGTCTTGGCCCATTGCCTAAAGCAGAGGCATCCAGTATGAGGCCTGTCACTCCCCAGTGCAGCCTGAACCAGATTACAATGGGATTGGGAAGTGTTTAACAAGATAACAAAAATAGAGCGGAACGCAGACAGTGTTAATAGGGGGTTCTCCTTTCAGCAGCCCCATTTCTGTTTGGATTTGATTCCACTGGTGCCCGGGGCACGTGGCCAACATGTATTAGGAGCATGATCGGAAACCAGGTCTTCCTCTACTGTCTCCACTATGCCGTGTGTGCCTCTCCCTAAATAGATAAAGAAGGGCAAACAATTTTAGACCTACCTCATTTTCCTGGAACTGGCTCAGGGCCCATACAGCTCCCAAATGCCAACAGGAGCGCCCCCGGTCTGGCAGCGTTTCCACTATCTTCTCAATGGTGACCACGCCCTTTTCTGTTGGGGGAGGCGCCCGCATGGTCGGTGGCGCATTAGGAATCCAGGAGCACCAGTCATACTGTTCACCGAGAGACAGACAGACAGGAGGACATGGCAGCACTCAGAGTTTGTCATTCACAGGTTTTCTTTCTGTCCTCATTTGAGTAACTACCACCTTCTAATTCAGTATCAGGTTTTTGTTAAGTACCTACTATGTGCAAGCAGATCACTCAGGGGATTGAGGTGCAAAGACAAACCAGGACATCAGGTAAGTATGACCAGATCATCTGAGTCTCCTTGGGGCTCAGAGGGGAAGTGATGGTCGAGGTAATGGTGACAGTTTGACTTGCCTGGTAAACACCACCTCCTGTCTCTCCCTGGCTATGCCTTGCTGCTTCAGCTAGGCTGGCTTGCCTGCCCTATGGGTAGGTGGCAGTGGGTTGGCAGTTAGTAGAAGGGCTGGCCCCTTCTCCACAAGGCTTGATCCCCTGCAGGTTGGCTTTGTGAGGTAGGTTGGAAGCAGGACCATTGGTTTGGAGGTGCTGCTGTTGCGATGAGTGAACAAGAGATGACAGAGAAAGCAGAATTCTATTTTGTGGGGTTTCTTTTTTCTACTAAGGAGATCAGTTATCAGACTGGCAAGGATAAACCAAAAATGGTCAATAGAGAATTGACTCCTAAGGTAAATGAGGAGAGTGTCTAGTGATTTCAGGACACTAGGCTGTAATGAGTAGCATCCCAGGATAGTGAAAGCATTGGTCAGTCTGATTGTTGAGCTGCTATTTATTGTTCATCTGTGAGAAAAAAATTCTACAGAATAGGAGCAGACCAAGGAGATGCTGGAGACAGGGCATCCCTGGATTTCAGCTTGGCATTTGCCAAAGTCTCCCCTGAGGGACAAGATGGAGAGTATGAACAAAATGAGGGAAGAGAAGAGGTGCCACTGGACTGGAGAATGCAAATGTCCAACTTTCAGAAAAGACGATGAATGAATGAAAATGTATAAGCACTTTCTATGTGAAAAGAGAAGATGGTGAAGTCTACATACTAAACTAGTTGGATAAACTTGCCAGATTCCTGGCAAAATTCCTAAAGTGTGTCTTAGAATGGGGGCTGGCAATGAGAGCCAGCACAGGCTCATTGTGAACAGGCCAATCCAGACTGACCACCTTTCCTTTATTGACAGGAGGGAGCATGACACGCAGATGGATCAGTATTTACATAAACAGTTGAGGAGGCACTACACAGTACTGAGATGATTTCTAAAGGTTCAGAGAAGTGATTGGTTTGGTCTTATGGCCAGATGATCTAAAAGGATGGAAGGCTCTTAAAAATGAATCATTCTGATAATATAATAGTGAATGTGATCTTGAGAGGGAAGAAACTGGGTAGGGATCTAAAACACTTGACTAATATGGCTGCACAGGGAGCTCTCTGATAAGTACATGCATACGCAAGTTGAGAGGTGGGAGCCATGGGCAAATACAAAGCAGCTGCATGAATGCCACTGTTAGGAAAAAATGGCAGGAAAGCTAAAGCTCAGAATTCACTGAAACTTGTGAAAATGCTAAAGACAATAAAAAGAACTTTTTAAAGATATGTTTGGGACAAGAAGGAAAACAAGGAAAGGGTAGGTCTGTTTTGCAGCAGATGGTCTGGTATACCCAAAAGACCAAGAGAAAGCAGGATTATGTTTGTACTCCAGTTCGTACTTCTACCTCCTATTCAATAATGATTTTCAAATTGGAAAAAGAACAAAGTGGGTCAAGAATGAAGCCCAAATTTAAAAAAAAAATCTCTGCATAAAATATCTCTGATAAAAGTCTAATACAAAAAAAAAAGGGAACTGACAGAAATGTATAAAACCAAGAGCCATTCCCCAGGGCAGAGGTATTCAAAGGACATGAGCAGTTTTCAAAAGAATCGTAAACTATTAACAACCATGTGGGAAAATGTTCCAAATCACAAATAAGAGAACTGAAAACTGAAATTACTCTGAGGTTTCATCTCTCACCCATTAAATTAGCAAAGATGATAAAAGATGTGAATTGTCAATGCTGGAAGGGCTGTGGGAAGACAGATGTACTAACACATTATTCGTGGGGTTGGTGATTGGCCAACTGGATGAATTGGCCCAATCTCCTTCTGGAAAACAAGTGACTAAACTCCTTGAAAATTCTCTTTGAGCCAGCAACGCCCTTAAAAGGCATATACCCCAAGGAGGACAAGGACAGCAAGAAAGGCCTCTTACAATGGTGCTTTCTGTGGTAGCAAAACACTGGAATCAAAGTGGCTGCCTATCAATTACAAATGGCTGCATAAATTGTGGCACGCAAATTTAACAGATTATTGAATATTAGATACTACAAAGATGAGGACTGCAAAGAAATATGGGAAGACTTGTATGAAATGATGTGGGGTGAAGAAAGCAGAACCACAGTGGCTACAATAAAGTAGATGAAAACAACATTGATTAATTGCAAATAACATCTGCTGTGGGAAGAATGGAGGATGTAATTCATTTGCTTTTTCTTGGCAGGGATGGGATGCTGTGGTTGCGTAATTGTCAGAATTGGCTCCTTTGGCCCTTGATTATGATTAACTGGTTTGTTGATAAGGAAGGGCTCATTGGGTGGGGATGGGCTGGGAAAGTATCAGATAGGGAAACTGCAGCCCAGGAAAATGAAGGGATTTGCCTAAAGTCATGCAGATAAGTAGCAGCAGAACCAAAAGTAGAATCTAGGGCTTCTTTACTTCTAGGGCACTGTTATTTCCACTGTAACATGATCACTATAAGCACATGTTCCAAAGATTCTCATGGGGAAAAGAAAGTAGAACTGGGACCAATGGGAAGTCTCAAGGAAGTGAATTGCAGCTCAAGATAAGGAAGACATTCCTCAGCAATCCTAAAGTGGCCTGGGCTACCACAGGAAGTAGTGAATTCAATAGATAATTGGAGGTCAGATGACAGTAAGGATACAGTCAAGGGGTCCACAGCACTGGGCAGAAACTACGTGATCTCTGAGGTCCGAAGACCATAGATCTAGAGTTGGAAGGGACCTCAGTTGTTAACAAGTTCAACTCCATCATTTTACAGACAAGGAAACTGAGGTCCCTGGAGCTTTAAGTGTTTGCCCAAAGTCATACAAGCAGCAAATTTCAGAGCCATCCATGAAGTCCATGACTCATAAGTTTATGACCATTACTGACCTGTTCTAATGCTTATTTGTCCTTTGCACCAAATAGCTTCCTCCTCCCACTTTTGAGTTATCTAACTGCAGCCCTTCCAGCAGCTGGTACTATTGGCTTTAGCCAGACAGAATTCACTGAATGGAGCCTCCAACAAGTCTACTTGACCAATTGTGGTGGAAGAGCCATTACGAAGCTTCGCTAGTTCACTCTTCACACAGCAAATGGACCTTGTTGAATGAATGAATGAATGAACGAAAAAGAATTTTTCAAGTGCCTATTATGTTCCAGGCACTGTGCTGTCTTGGGGATGCAAAAATCCCTGCCCTCAAGGGGTTTACATTCAAATAGGAGAAGTCAACATATGGAGGTGAAGGAGAGATGTCCAGGAAGGGGTATGTTGGTCTGGAAAATTATATAGATGGTGAGAGCAGCTGCTGGGCAACTGATTGACTTATCCTTTCCAGGAATGGTAGTGTTGATTTGATCCCTGTCCAGAGCTAAAGGTGGGAAGCAAAGGGGGATTGGGTCTAGATATGAGCTATTTTTGGAGATTCCTCCCCAATCTCCCAGATCCCAGGGTGAGAGCTAGAGTCTGAGGGTCTGAGGCCAGAAGCTGGATTAAGGAGGCAGAAGATGAAGATAGCTGGAGAGCAGCATGGTGGGCCTAAGCAGGTCTGGCCCTTTCTTGGTAGCTTGGTACTCAGTGCTCAAAAAAGTAACTCCAAATTCTGGATGGCTTTGGGGTCACCAGAGTGACCTTCACTGGGTTTGGCTTGGGATGGACTTAGGGGATCTTCTCTGGTCCACAAATGACTCTGGACAAGCAACTTTTTCCATGGTCAGCTCAAGAAGCTGGAGTACCTCCCCAGACAGTTGGTTAGTTATCTTACGACCCTCTGGGATGGCAGCCTCACAGCTGGTCTGGATTCATTGTTTCTCCCGGAAGCCATTGTTCCTAGGAGTCAGATCCTAGATGGTGTCTGCTTCCCTTTTCTTTTTCAGTCTAGACTCAAATCCTGAGGAAAGCCATATGGCTCATGGCAGCTCCAATGAGGAGAAAGCAGTCACTAAGCCCTCCCAAAGATCCAAATGTTTGGCATGAATTCATTTGTGGATTTTGTTATATCCAGGAACAGTAGAATGTGAGCTCCTTGAGGGTAGGCCCTGCCTCACTTTTGTATTTGCATCTCTAGTGTATAGCACATAGTAGGGGTTTAATAAATGTTTATTAATGGACCAAATGATGTCTAGCCTTTGGTGTTCTCTGTACCCAGATTGTTTGATACACAAGACTTTACCAGGAACACACAAAATATGAGAAAACAGATTCACATAAAGAAAGTCACCCAAGAACACAGGTCCTCAGAGCTGTCCTGCTGTGCTGCCAAGAGGCTTTGCCTGGCTCTTTCCAACACACTCAGCTCTTAGAGATGAGTATAAGGACAGGTCTAGAGATGGCACCTGAGGCCTGAAGTCTCTGTGATGTTGCAGGCTGCTTGCAAGCAGCCTCACAGTGGAGGTACATTGGCTGTGCCCTTGTCAAGGCCACAGGCAGCACACAGTCCAATAGCCTCATCTCCTTGATTGTGATAAAAACCCTGATGTCTACTTTTATACCTTTACTTAGGTTATTACCTTTCAGGTATGCCTTCTCTGATCCTTTCTGCCTCCTTAAAGTTGTTAACATTCTCTTAAAATGTGTCTTAATATCCAGTTCCTCCACGAAGCCTTTCCCTGATAACTCCATGCCATATTAATTTTCATCAATGAGTCTGCATGCACAGGTTCACACATACTGGGGCACTGGGATTTCATTAGTGTGGTTACTCCTCCCAGTGATACATATCATGCCTTTTTAGGTACAGATTGTCATATTTTGTTTTCAAGTTGTTCAGCATGTATAAGCCTTCTCCTCCCTAAATGACTTGAAGATAAGGACTGAATCATGAACACAATCCCCCCAAAGCACCACCCCAATGTTGAGTATGTGGTGAGTCACTGACGCTGACGGAGCTTCCCACCATGCCAACATGCCCCCCATGCCCACTCCAGGGGCATTTCTTCTCCACACTCCATCTTCTGCTATGTAAACCACTGTGGCCTCCAGTAGACTCAGCTCCCTCCCCCTCCGTGTACCTCGTAGGTGAGTATTCTATACCTGGCCAAAATTCACAGCAGCATGCTGAGCAGAAGCGGTAAAGATCACCACTGTCAGATACTCTGCTAGTTTTTCCCTGGTCTTGATGGACTTGGGGAATCCTGCAGAGAGAAATAAAGAAGGCTGGTGAGCATTGAGCTGGATCATTTTCCCAGTTGATGAAGGGAGCCAAGACCTACAACTGGAGCAGTTGTGTGCCCCACTGAAGGCAGGGCATCTCAACAAAATCTCATCTTTCAATAGGCAGAAGCAGGAATGGGGAGTCCTGTACCAGTCAGTACCGGGCAATCACAGGGAAGTGACTTTCAGCTTACGATAAGGAAGAAATTCCTCAGCTTTCCAGAAGTGGTCTGGGCTACCTCAGAAATGGTGGATTGGTGCCTATAACTAAACAAAATGGGCTGAGGCGTGAACACACCTGAAACTTGGTCCGAGCCACAGAACTTCTTGTTTCTTTGACTCTGACCCACCCCACTATAGTCTGGGTCCCCCACAGGAAGGGAGTCTTAGCTTATATGAATGAGTGGCATGGGATTTGTGGCGCCCCAAGGAGGTGGTTAAGCTGGAGTGGGTTCGAGCTTTTATTTCTGATTTAGGCACCTAGTGGCTGAATATGTACAAGGTCCTGGAATATACCAAGTAACTTAGGTCTTGCTGTTCATTCTTGCCAGGTGTATACCAACTAGTCTTAGAGGTCGAGTCAGTTCTGGGAACTTCCCTCTGCTACTCTGAGGACATGAGTTTAGACCATGGTCTAGGTCCCAGGGGTCTGGCTTGGCCACATTTGGTATTCAGGTGCTGTCTGAGGGGGGCCACAAAAAAGTCTCAAACAGAATTGGGCTCTTATCCTCTTCCCTGAATCAAACCAGCACCCAGGGACATCTGGGATGAGGCTAGGGCTGGATCTTTTGGAGTTATTCCAGATAAAACTATTGCGACTGTTCTGGTCCTCCAGCTTGACCTGGATGCTATGGATCAGGCTATGGGAGGTGGGGAAAGGGGCATAGGATTTTAGGTAGAGTATTCATTTTGGGGATGTCTGCATGACAGTATAGACCAGTCCTCATCATCAAAGATACAAGTGACATACAAGCGATTGATACCTGGCGTATTGCACTCTTCAGAAGTCTCCTGGAGACAAGTTTGTATGGGGGTACAAAGAAACTGTATTACAGCTGACTCAGCTTTGGTCTCACCTCTCAGGAACATGGATACTGCTACTGTAGAGCTGGAAGAGGCTTTGGTCTCTAGCAGCTGAGGGTGGGGGAAGGGGGGAGGGAGGGAGGGAGGGAAGGATCCATGAAAGCAAGACAGTGGGAAGGGGAAAGATTTGAGAGGGATGGCTACAGGAATGGCTTATGAAAGACAGAGCCCTCCTACCTGAAGCCTTCTTGCCCCTCATCCCATAGACATAAACATCATTCACAAAGTCCTGGAGCTCCATGTCCTCCATCACCACCTCATCACTCTCATAGTAGATCTCCACTATTTCCATTGTGAAGCTGAAGAGAAAGGGAGAAGCCATCATGTCCTATGCATAACACTCATCTATCCATATGATGTTAGATTGGGACAGACCCTTCATCTCAAGAGTGGTCACATTCCACTCTCTTATTTTGGGTGGCTGCACACAACTCCCCTGGGAACAATAAGGGAGGTGGCTGGGTATGGGGGACAGAGCACCTGGGTTCAAATCCTGCCAATGGGACCCTTCAGCAC
The DNA here is from genome assembly GCF_003287225.1 of Phascolarctos cinereus. Taxonomy (NCBI): domain Eukaryota; kingdom Metazoa; phylum Chordata; class Mammalia; order Diprotodontia; family Phascolarctidae; genus Phascolarctos; species Phascolarctos cinereus. The sequence goes on from NW_027555736.1 coordinate 40,492,841, forward strand.
CTCACTTAACCTCCAGTGTCCTCATCTATAACATGAGGTGGCTGGACTAGAAGGCCTGCAAGGTCCCTTCCAGCATAGATCTCTGATCTTTGATCAGTAGATGCTCTTTCCCTTTCCTCCACCAAGGAGGAAGAATTACCAAGGAGGAAATTAAGTAGGTCTCTAGGGTTGCACAAGGCTAGACTTCTCACCTCCGTATGGCTTCCCAGACCTTGAGGCCGTCATCCCGGTAGAAGTAATATGGAATATCTTCTTTGCTGTCCATGCCTCTGGCCTTGATGTACTCAGGGAAGAGCAGGGATTGGTAAGTCAGATCCTTCATGGCCCTCTGCACCATCTGCACATGTCCTCCACCCCCAGTGGCATTGGCCTTCAACAGGAGAAATACTCATCACTCTTATTCGTGTAGGGCTCAAAGGTTTGCAAAGCACTTTACAGACATGGCATTTGATCCTTGCAACAATCCCGTGAGGTAGGTGCTATTACTATCCCCATTTTATGAGAGAGGAAACTGAGGCACACAGAGGTTAAGAGACTTATCTAGGGTCACACAGCTAGTAAGTATCTGAGGTGGGATATGAACCCAGGTCTTGGTGATTTCAAGTTCAACATTCTGTCTATTAGACTACATTGCCATAAGACTTACACTATCACAGGACCATATATTTAGAGCTAGAAGCACCTTAAAGGTCATCTATTTTCACTCCCTCACATAAGAAATGAGAAAGTAAGACCTTGAGAGTGTACATAACTTGCCCAAGGTCACACAGGTAGTAAGTGGCAGAACCAAGATTTGAACCCAGGTCCTTTGACTCCATCTCCAGCCTTCTTTTGACCACACACACAAGTGCTGGCGCACAAAAAGTACCTTCCTGTCTTCCTTGAGGATTCCATTCTCATCTTCCATTAAAGATGCTGACTAGTGTTAGGAATAAATGGAGCTTACCTTAAAATGATAAGTACTATTTATCTAAAACCATCAGCAAGCATTATCTGTAATGGGGATAAGCTAGAAGCCTCCCCAATAATATCAAGGGTGAAGGAAGGATTGTCCATTCTCACCTTTATTATTTAATTTTGTGCTAGAAATGTTAGGTATAGCGATAAGAGAAGAAAAAGAAATTAAAGGAATCAGAATAGACAACGAGGAAACAAAACTATCACTCTTTGCAGATGATATGATGTTATACTTAGAAAATCCTAGAGAATCAACTAAAAAGTACTTGAAATTATTAATAACTTTAGCAAAGTTGCAGGATACAAAATAAACCCACGCAAATCATCATCATTTCTATATGTTACCAATAAAATCCAGCAGCAAGAGATAGAAAGAGAAATTCCTTATAACTATAGACAATATCAAATACTTAGGAGACTGCCTGCCGAAACAAGCCCAGGAACTGTATGAAAACAACTATAAAACACTTTTCATACCAATAAAGTCAGATCTAAACAACTGGAAAAATATTAATTGCTCATGGGTAGGCCAAGCCAATCAATATAATAAAAATGACAATTCTACCTAAATTAATCTATTTATTCAATGTCATACCAATCAAATGTCAAAAAATTATTTTATAGAGCTAGAAAAAATAGTAATAAAATTCATCTGAAAGGATAAAAGCTCAAGGATATTAAGGGAATCAGTGAAAAAAATCACAAGAAGGTAGTCTAGCAGTACTAGCTGTCAAACTATATTATAAATCTGTAATTATCAAAACAATCTGGTACTGGCTAAGAAATAGAATGGTAGATCAGAGGAATAGATTAGATACAAATTACATTATAGTAAATGACCATAGTAATCCAGTAAATGATAAACTCAAAGATCCAAGCTTTTGGAACAAAAACTCATTAGTTGATAAAAACTGCTGGGAAAACTGGAAAATAGTATGGCATAAAGTAGGTATAGATCAACATACCTCATCATATACCAAGATAAGGTCAAAATGGGTACATGATTTACACCTAAATGATAATATCATAAACGAATTAAGAGAGCATAGAATAGTTTATCTGTCAGATTTATGAATAAAGGAAGAATTTAGGAACAAAGAAGATATAGAGAGCTTTACAAAATACAAAATTAAAAAGTTTTTGCATAAAGAAAACCAATGCAACCAAAATTATAAGGAAAACAGAAAACTGTGTGTGGGGGGGGAATTTGCAACAAGTATCTCTGATAAAGGCCTCATTTCTCATATATATAAAGAACCGAGTCAAATTTTTAAAAATACAAGTCATTCCCCAAGTGATAAATGATCAAAAGATATGAACAGGCAGTTTTCAGACAAAGAAATCAAAGCTATCTATAATCATATGAAAAAATACGCTAAATCACTACTGATCAGAGAAATGCAAATTAAAACTACTCTGAGGTACCACCTCATACCTATCAAAGTGGCTAATATGATTAAAAAAAAAAGAAAATGTTGGATGTTGGAGGGCATGTGAGAAAACTGGGACACTAATGCACTGTTGGTGGAGTTGTGAACTGATCCAACCATTCTGGAGAGCAATTTGGAACTATACCCAAAGGGCTATAAAACTGTGCATACCCTTTGATCCAGCAATACCACTGCTAGGTCTATATCCCAAAGACATCCAAAAAAAAATGGAAAAGGACTTGTTTGTATAAAAATATTTATAGCAGCTCTTTTTGTGGTGGCTAAGAATTGAAAATCGAAGAGATGCCCATCAATTGGGGAATAGTTAAACAAGCTGTGATATATGATTGTAATGGAATGTTATTATGCTGTAAGAAATGACAAGCAGGATGATTTCAGAAAAGCCTGGAAAGACTTACATGCACTAATGCATAGTAAAGTGAACAGAACCAGGAGAACATTGTACACAGTAACAGCAACATTGTACAATGAAGAACTGTGAATGACTTAGCTGCTGTCAACAATACAATGATCCAAGACAATCCCAAAAGACTAATGAAGCATACTATTCACCTCCAGAGAAAAAACTGATATTGATCAAATACAGACTGAAGAATGCTATTTTTCATTTTCTTTATTTCTTCTTTTATTCAAGTTTTCTTGTACAAAATGACTAATGTTTTACATAACTGTACATGTATAACCTATATCTCATTGCTTAACCTTGGGGAAGGGGAGGTAGAAGGGAAGGAGGGATAGGGTTTGGAACTCAAAACTTTAAATAAAAATGTTTTTTAAAAAATTTTTTAAAAAACATGCTCACTAGTGAAATAAACACTTGAAAGACATCCCTGCCTCCTCCCTTCCAGAATCAAAAAGGGGAAATCATGATTGACCTCAACACTGACTGAGTCCCTGCCATGGGCTAAATAGAGGCTTTGGAGGTAAGAGGAGAATGCAAAGAGGACTAGGACATGGTCCTTCTCTCTTGAGGACCTTAAAATCTCGACTTCCCCATTCCTACAGAAATCACCCAAGCTGGCAACATGTTTGATTCCTTTCTCATTCTCTCAAGTCCCCATAACCAGGCAATCATCAGCCCTCCACCATGCCCATCACATCCATTGTCTCTTTTCTATTCTCATTGCTACCTACTTCAGTTAAACCCTTGTCACCTATTTGGTGTTATATTGCAGTAATTTCCCAACTGGTCATTGGCCAACTCACCAGCACTTACTCAGCCCTGAATTACCAAGGCCAAGGAGAGTGGAAGTTATCACTAAAGGCTATCAGCAAGTTCACTTCCAAAGCAGCATCCACCCAGCCCTCTGTCCATCACCACAGAGCCTATGCCCCAGCATGACATGACATATGATCCTCCAAGCCATCACTGATTTTGACCTACTGTGCCCTGGCACCGCATCCTTAGAAGACTGTGATGTAAAGGATCAGGAGGGAAATGTCTGTGCCTGTCACAGGCTTCTCAGAACCAAAGACTTCCATAACCATGTGACTTTGCCTCTTACCATCAACCCTCTTTTCTCCAGTTTCGATCTACATAGCACTTCAATCAATTTATTTATTCAATAAGGATTTATTAAATGCTTAACCTTTTGCCAGGTTCTGTGTTAGACGTTATAATACAAAGCTGAAAAATGAGACAATTCCTGCCTTTAAAGAGCTTACATTTTACCAAACATGTAACACATGTAAATAAATATAGAACATATACTAAGTAAATACAAAATAATTTTGGGAGGACACTAGCAACTGCGGGGAAAATCAGAAAAAATTTGGAGTTCAGGAGATGCCACTTCCCTTGTCCTGTGGCTGGCAAACCTCACAATCTTCTTAGTCCTTGCAATTCCGTCACCATCTACAGAAACTCCTTTGTTCTACTTCTCTTCACTCATTCCTATCCGTTTCTGCCCCATTTCTTCCTAGATCCTCTCTTCTTTTGCTCCCCATTCCATTGTGGCCCTTGGGCACCCCGTTAACAAACTCTTCCTTCATCCAGATCTTTTCCTCTTTCACTCTTTTGTCATCTTCATGGAAATCCAGCATTCTTCTCATTCCTTCTCATCCTTTCTCCAGTGCTGATTGCCAAGAGGAGGAGCTGGCCTGCCCCATACTCTCTATAGCCACTGCCTGATGCTGCCGTCCCTCAGCACCCTAAGATGAGCTCCAAGGAAAAGCAATGGATGAGGCCCAGGGCTTCCCAGGGTATGCTCACTGGTAGCCCTCCCTCCCTCGCCTCCCCCCTAAATTACATGTTTTGAACTTATTCATCTGGGTATATGTTCTTTCTCCTCAGGATAATTTAAGTTCCTTGGAAGCAGAGATGATTTAATTTTTGCCTTTCCAACCCTAATGACTCACACGGTGCCTGGCAATAAATGAGCATTTCTTCAGCATGCTCTAATACACAGTCATTGAACTGAGCTGAAGTGACTCCATCTCTGCCTACATCCTTGTTGTTGCCAGCTGTTGGCTTTTGGGTTGCTCTTCCTCCTTTCTTAAGGAGGTCAAAAGCCTGGATCACAGCCCCTTCCTCCAGCCCTGCCCTTGCCTCATACTTGGCAAAGTCAGGACTCACAATGATGTCCGTTTAAACATCCTGCTTCCAAACTCATGAACCTCCTTAACTGTCATGGCCTACACTTCCACTCTACTTCTGCTACACAAAAGGGTGGTTCTATCCTAGACTCCTCCATCATCCCACAAACTTTAAAAAATTTTTATTTTGAACTTAAATACAAAAAGACAAAAAAGAACATTTCCAAGTACACAACACAACATAAAAAGAGGATTCAATATGCCATGAATTTCCATTTCAAACTGTTGACTTTTTTGGAAAAACTATGCAATAAATAGTACACATTGTTTTCAAAGCCACCCTGCTTTTCAGTGCTTACTTCTAAGTTTTCTTCTGGTCTTTGCTGTGCACTTTTTATTTTGTTTTCTCCCTCCCTCCCCAACCCACCTTAGAGAAGGCTGCCATTAGACACAAATATGTATGTATATGTAAAACCATACAATGCATAATTCTATCTATCAGTTCTTTCTCTGGATGTTGATAGCATCTTTCTTCATAGGTCCTTTGTAGTTGATTTGAGTATTTATAATAATCATTCAAAGTTGTTCTTAGTACAATATTGCTGTTACTGTGTGCAGCGTTGTCTTGGTTCTGCTCATTTCACTCTTCGCTATTTCGTGCAAATATTTCCACGTTTTCCTAAAATCAATCAGCTCATCATTTCTTATAGCACAGTAATGTTCCATCACAATCATACACCACACCTTGTTCAACCATTCTCCAATTGATGGGCATCCCCTCAATTTCCAGTTCTTTGCCACCAAAAAGAGAGCGGATGGAAATAATTTAAAACATTTAAGTTCTTTTCCTTTCTCCCTAATCAGCTTGGGAAACAGACCTAGTAGTGTCAAAGGGTATAGGTAATTTAATAACTCTTTTTTTTTGCCTTTTTATAGGCAATTGGGGTTAAGTGACTTGCCCAGGGTCACACAGCTAGTAAGTGTCAAGTGTTTGGTCTGAGGCCGGATTTGAACTCAGGTCCTCCTGACTTCAGGGCCGGTGCTCTATCCACTGAGCCACCTAGCTGCCCCTTTAATAACTCTTTGGACATAATTCCAGATCGCCCTCCAAAATGGTTGGATCAGCTCACATTTCCACCAACAGTGAATTAGTGTTTCAATTCTTCCACATCTCCTCCAACATTTGTTGCTTTCTTCTTCATCCCACAGAATCTTAAACCTCTTTGATCTTGAATTCTGACCTTTCTGATCATCAACTCCTAGTCTGACATCCCGACATTCTCCCACCCTCCTCCTAAAGCCATTCTTTGTCTTTCCCATGACCTTGGTCCCTCCATCCTTTCTGTTCTCCCGGTCCAGGGGTAGGGAACCTACAGCCTCGAGGCTACGTTTGTTCTAGGAAGTTTGGATTCAGTCAAAGGGCCACACTTGAGGACCTGGAGGCCACGTGTGGCCTCGAGGCTGCTGGATTCCCACTCCGGTCCCAGTCTATCACCTTGACTATGGCCTCACTTTCTTCCCTTCAGTCTTGACCCAATGATTTTTTTCAATAATTTTATAAGTATTTCCCAGTCTATCCCTGCTCCCTTCTCCTTTCAGTGATCAATCTCTTGGAACAAAGAATAAAAAAGAGGGAAAAACCAGCAAAACTAACCAAAATATTGGAAAAAATCTGACAATATATTTCAAACCCATCATCCCCCCTATGCAAAAAGATTTTGTATATATTTATGCATCTACATATTCATTAAAATGCAACCTCTTTGAAGGCAAGAAAGGTCTCATGTTTTGGTTTTGTATTCCAGTGTCTAGCACAGAGTCTAGCACATGGCAAGCACTGAGTAAATGCTTGTTGAATGAATGAATTGCTTCCCTGTAATCCCTTCAGCCTATAAATCTCTCTTCCCTTTCATTGCCAAACCCCCAGAAAGAGTCCTCCAAGTGCTTCCAAATTCTTACCACCTAATGCCATCTTGATTTCTCCCAATCTGGCTTCTGATGATGCCATTCTACTGAAACCACTTTCTTCAAAGTTACCAATGATTTTACAAATGGCTAAAGACAGCAGCCTTTTCTCAGTCCTCATTTTTCTTGATGTCTTCCCAATTTCTGACATGCTTTCTTCTTGGACATTGTCTCCTCACGTGGCTTCCATGACTCTGCTGTGTCTTGGTGGCTTCTCCCGCCTTTTGGACTACTCTCTTTCAGTTTCCTTTGCTGTTTTAATAGCCATCTGTCCTAAATTTGTGTGCCTGCCAAGGCCCTGCCCTGCTCCTTCTTCTTTATAAAGATGACTCCCAAACCTATTTATCCCATCCATTCCTAACATCTCTTTTGCACTCTAGGCCCACATGAATGATCCCTGAATGGGCCATCAGCCTCTCAAATTCAACATGTTGAAAATAGAATTCATCCTCATTCTCCCTCCTCCAAACTTCTTTACTTCTGTTGAAGGTACCCCCATCCTCCCAGAAATGACCTTTGACTCATCTTTGACTATTCCCTCGCCTTCATACTTCATATACAACCAGGTGCCAAGTCCTGCCCATTCTACTTCCATATTTCTCTAATCTGTTCTCTTCTCTCCACTCACAGAGTCACCAACATAGTTAACATCTTATCACCTCTTGCCTTGGTCACCATGTCTTCAGTCTTTTCTCTCTTCAATTAATGTCACTCCCCTCTCAGAAACTTTCAGTAACTACTCACTGTATAAAAGGCAAACTCCTCAGTCTGGCATTTAAAACTCTCGGGAATCTGGCCCTAACCTATGTCTTCAGCTTCATCTCACCTCTCTCCATTGTGTAGACTGAAGTCCGGCCAAATTGAACTATTTCAATTAAATACTATCTCCTACCTCCCTATGTTTGCGTAAGTCACAGGAGGAATACACTTAACTCTCAGCATCCTTGTCTCAGCTCAGGACGTCTTCCCTGATCCCCCTAGCTTTTTGTGCCATTTCCCTGCTCAAATTATCTTGTGAGTACATGCTGTATTCTCCCAACAGAATGTAAGTTCCTTGAGGGTAGGAACAGCTTTGTTGTTGTCTTTTTTTAAACTCTTAGCACTTGATACAATTCCTTGCTTTTTGTTTGTTGAACGTTACTGGTGTTACAGACTGAGTTCAGAACCCTCAAAAAATTGAAGCGTAGAAGAAGCAATGACCCTCCTCAGTCAGCTCTAGACAGTGAGGCTGGGCAATGGAGGAGTGGAAGGAGAAGAGGAAGGAGAAGCCTACCTTATCAAAGAGCCCACACTCACAGATGAGCTGTTCTCTGGCCTTCGTGTTGATGGCGATGGTAAAGCGCACGTGAGCCACCAGGAGCTGTGGAGGAGACAAGAAGCCAAGTCAGACCTAGGGTCCACCATGATAACATCATAAATATGAGGCAGTGACCTTTCCCCCACCCCCATCAAACCCCTCATGCTGGTGCTGGGCCAGCCCTGGCAGGTACCCTAGAGCAGCTGTCTCAAACTCACTTTGCATGTTTGCTTTAAATGGGTCACACTCATTTCTTTACACTATTATCTAAACTTTTGTTTCTCTTCACAAAGAGTCTAATCCAGTTACCTATTCCCTTGAACAAAAGGGCAACAAATTATGGCTTGCAGGGCTGTAAAGGCTTGAGATATCTGCCCTAGGTGACACCTGCCAAAAAAACTCCTCACCTATTGATCTGAGTACACTGTATTCTTTCCTTGGGTACTGAAGTGACACAGAATGATACTACTGCACAATCAGAAGGATATATCATTTAATTTTCGCCATCGATTATCACTGGTGGCCTAGAGAAGCAAGCCACTATTCATGTGAAGGCCAGAAAACCTGGCTTTCCTTTTGTCCTGGTTCTCCCATCCTGGGGTCCTCATGCTGTTTTATGTGCCACCTCAAAGGCCTGGGCTGGTGTGATTTTTGTCTATGAATCCCGAGAGCCTGGCACAATGCCCAGAAATAGCAGGGGCTTGATATATGTATTTGTCTAATTGTTGAACACAGCACAGAAATTCCTCTCTTCTGAATCTCGTGGAATGAAGAGCTGAACAGGAGCAACCTGAAGCGGGGAAGGGACTCCAACGTCCCTCCTCCTGCCTTCAGGCAGCTAAACTATACAAGACAGAGGGCCACCTCTGGGATGCCAAGGAGTTCAAAGAAATAGGAGAAGGACCCTTTGTACAATAATATTTATAGCAACTCTCGATTGTGGCAAAGAATTGGAAACTGAGGGGATGTCCAGCAAGGTGGCGTAGGGATGTAATGGAATACTGCTGTGCTGTAGGAAATGATGAAAGGGACAGTTTCAAAGAAACATGGGAAGACTTGTATGAGCTGATGCAAAAGGAAGTAAGAAGAGCCAGGAAAACAATTTATACAGTGAGAACAGCTTTGTAAAGTAAGATGTCTTTGAAAAACTTAAGAGCTCTGACTAGTGCAATGACCAAACATGATTCCAAAGGACCAATGATGAAAAATGCTACCCACCTCCTGGCAGAGATATGATGGACTAAACATGTAGGAGACGTGTATTTTTGGATGAGGCCAATGTGGGAATTTATTGTGCTTGACTATGCATATTTGCTACAAGGATTTTGGTTTTCTTTGGAGGGAGAGGTAGGGAAAATAAATGCCTTTTAACTGAAAAAAAACTTTTTAAATCTCCAGGCATAGGAATGCCATACACTCCATACCATCCTCATCTACCCCATTCTGGGGTTTCATTACTTCATCAGCCAAGGGGTCCTTCCTTCTGTCAACCACAATCCTGCCTGCTCTACTTTGTCTACTTTCATTTCTCTCTTGTCCCCTCTTACCTCCTCTTTTCCCCCTCTTCTTCCCACTATCTCTTCAAGGTCCCTTCTCACCTGAGTTTCTCTGGAAGTGAGGTAGACAACTTGTCATACCTTGAAAACAGGGTGCACAGCGGGAAGCTGGCGAAACATGGCAATGCCAAACACCTCGGACATGAGATGTGTTCGCAGGAGGTGAGTGATGGTCTGGTGAACGTGGAAGTCAGAAGATCGAACCCAGATTTTGGCCAGAAGCCAGTCATACTTTGCATCAGAAGGGAGGAAAATGGGATTATCATTTCCTGGAGTTTGATTAATCTGAAAAGTTAGGAAAAGAAAAAAAAGCTAGGACGCTTGGCTCCCAGGGCACATCTGTTGATGACCTAATCTTACAGAGCAAGTCTGGAAAGATTTAGAACCATGGAAGGTCCAAACTTAGTCATCATCTGGTTTAACCCTCTAATTTTACAAGTGGAAAGCCAAAGAGGGGAGGGTATTAATGGAGTTACAGAATGTGGGAGTCTCAGGTTCTCAGCTGTGGCCCATGAGGAACAAATTCAGTTTAAGTTCTAGACCAGAGTTCTTAACCTGGTTAAACTAGATTTAAGAAGGTCAGTGGATTCGTTTTTTTAAATATTTTCTGATAACTCTATTTCACTATCATTGCTTTCCTATATATTCCTCTGTATTTTGTTTTATGCTTTAAAAAGCATTATTCTGGGAAGGGGTCCATAGGCCAAAAGGTGTCGATGGTACAAAAAAAAAAAAGGTGAAGAACCCATGATCTAGACTGTTCGACTTTCCGGAGTTGGTTGGGATGTGTCCTGAATTTTGCCTTCCTGTTCCTTTGGTTCTGTGAATCTCTCTCCTCATTTCAATGCTGAACTCCACTGCCTTCCTTCTTCCCCTGACTCAATGAGTCACATTTGCTTACTAATGCTAAAATACTCTTTTAGTCCATCCTTCAGGGAAATTTTGTGGCTGGTTCCAGTTGCCTCTCCTGACTCCACCTGCCCTTCTAAGGCTTGATTATCCATAGACACGAGCATTCGGACCAGTGGATGGAGCTTTGGACTGGGAGGCAGGAAACCTGGCTCAGTCTCAGTTTTGCCAGTCACGTCCCCACTTCCCACACTGCCTCTGGTTCCAGGGGGGCCCTGCTTCTGGACAAGTCACTCTCCACGTTCACCATTGCCAGACCTAAGGTTGGTCCCTTCAGGCACAGCTACACGTGAGCTTTAACAGCTTCACTGTACATTTCACTGGGTGATGGAGTTGGGCCACTGGACCAAGGAGGAGAGGGGAGGAGGGGGAGGGAGGTGGGGGAAATGGTCACACCAACAGAATCCGCTGGGGGGCAGGGTAAAGACATAAAGATAGAAAGCCATGACTGACCCCCCCACACCCCCACCATAAATCTGTCTCCTGGGCTCTGACTTCTCCCTTTCCACCATTTCTTCTATTGACAAAGGAAATGGTGACAGCCACGTGGGATGAGTGAGTCTGGGGGTGTGTGTGGGGGGGGGGTGGGGAGTCTATCAGGACACCATCAACTTTCTGGACCTTTCAAAACCATCCTTCCCTGCTTGGTCCAACCTCGCATTACACTTTCCCTGATCCCCTTGCTGGGTGCTATGACAAAGCGTAAAGCATTTTTACAAATTTATACTATTATTATTAAAAAGAAGCCAAAAAACCCATGGCATTTGGGACTAGTCTTAATGAAGTCTGATCTGAGGGAAGAACACCAGCTCCGTAGACAGAAGATGTGGGTTCAAATCCTGCCTCTGACTTGTACTGTCTGTTAGACCTTGGACAAGTCACAACTTCCCCAGCCTAGTTTCCTCATCTATCAAATGAGGGAGTTATAGTACGACTCCTGAGGACCCTTCTAATTCCAAATCTGGGAGGCCAGGAAGTAGACAAGATAACTTTCTGAAGTCCTCTTTCAACCCTGGAGACAAGGTAGCAGCAGATCCTGGTGTTGTCCCCCTCTTTCATTTTCCACTTTTCTTTTGCCCTAGACTGCTAGAGGGCTCAATGGATAAAGCTCTGGACCTGGAGTTTGGGAAGACCTGAGTTCAAATCTAGCCTAAGACACTTCTTAGCTTCATGATGCTAAGCTACTCACTTAACCTCTGTCTACCTCAGTTTCCTCAGCTGTAAAATGGGAATAATAGCACCTACCTTTCAGGGCTGTTGTGAAGATCAAATGAGCTGACATCTGTAAAGCACTTAGCACAGTGCCTGGCAAACAAGAGGTGCTCCCCTTTTCTCCAGTCCATGAGAATGGGAAGAAACCCAGACCCTCTGACCTGAAGGTTACTCCTTCTCCTCCACACTTCTCATGCCCCTCTGTACTTGTCTTATTCTCCCTCTAGGAGACTTAAGGGAAGGGACTGGACCATTTCCACCTTTGTTTGTATCTCTAAAATTAGGCAGTCTCTCCAGAATCCCTTCCAATATTCACTATTCATACTGGTCACTTTCCTCATGCTATGTCCTTTTCTCCCCTCCAGGACTTTGTTCTATGGCTCACCCCATGTCTTTCTTTCATATTCCATATTTTCCTCTCTACTATCATTTCCCCCTCTGCCTATGAATGAATAAATGACTGAATGAATGGTGTGGGGGACTTTCATTAAGTGCTTACTAGGTGCTAAGTGCTGGGATACAAATATAAGAGTGAAGACAGGCCTTGTCTTCAAGATGCTTATGTTCTAATATTGGGAGATCACACATGAATGGGAAGAGAGTATTTTAGTTTGAAAGTTACAAGGATGGTGAATGAGGTGTAGGAGAGTAGACTGACATACAACCTATAAGCATGCTCAAATCTTCCCAATCCTAAAAAACAATCCAACCCCAACCCCACTTTTAATCACTCAAGCTGTTGTTCCACACCTCTCCTTTTCCTTCCTTGTGGGTGCTCCCTCTGCTGGTACACATTGAGACCCTTCCACAACTCAGGAATCGCCTTCCAGAGTTAGTGACTAAAAATGTCATTACTCAGCACCCAAGACGTCCATGAGCCTGCCAGGACCTAGCTAAGCCAGTTCCCAAATGAGAGGCACACCGACCATCACCAGGCCCATGCCTGAAGTTTTCACAGCTTGATGAGGGCTACCAGACCTTGCACTATCCTGGTAAAGCCATCTAGAGCTCAGGGTCACCTCCCCCCCAAGACAAGGCATCCAAAGGGGACATCAGTGAAGGGTTGCCCATTGATCGTGAGAAGGTGGCAAGCACGCACTCAGAATGCTAACAGACCTAGCCTGGCGTCCTCTAAGGACCGACCCACCTGGATGGCGATGGGGACAATTTTGTTCTCCAGGTTCTTGTATAGCAGACAGATGGGGGCTGCCAGGTACTGCAGGGTGCATGGGTCAGTTTTGTTGGCATCAATGCCATCCAGAATTTCAAAGTCCACTATGAAGATGTTCCCTTGCTGTCAAAAGGAAGAGAAGCCACTTTTTCTTTTTTCTATTTAAAATGTTAACCTTGTTTATATTGATAACTTTTGTTTTCACATCACCTTAATTTCTGAATATAGCTTGCCCCCATTCCCCACCCACTGAGCCACCCCATGTTACTAAGAGGAAAAGGGGGGGGGGGAAGCAGGTTAGTAAAACTAACCACCCAATGACTGGGTCTAACAGGATGTGCAATTTTCAGTATCCATAATCTTCACCTCTGTTAGGATGGGAGACAGGTGCATCTTCCAAATTAGAAGTCAATTTTTCAACTCATATTCAGCCTAAAAGGAACCTCTAAGGTTGACCGACAATCCAGTAATATTAAATCTTGATCAATGGAGAGGGACTAGGCCAGACTAATCTCTTCATCTCCCCTGACCCTGTCCCCAAAGTATTCGATTATGGGTTCCTTGACAGAGAATGGGAGGGGTTGCTGTGGAACCCTAAGCTCAGGTTTTGACTCGACCTCCAACACCTCTTCCATCCCTGTCCCACTCTCTCTCCTCGACCCCTTAACCCAGCAGCAACCCTGTGGAAGAGGCTGGAAGCCAACATAAGCAACCAAAAAAAAGTGAAACACCGTCCTACGCTGTACTGAGAGAGGAACAGTGTCCAAGACCAGGGAAGTAAAAGTGCTGCTGCCTGTCCTCTGCTCAGACCGCTGGCAGCTGTGTTTAGTTCTGAGCACTTCAGACAAGCTGGCATCTCTGGGGAGATGAGGCAATTGGTATTACCTAAAGAGTCATGGTGCCCCGAGGGAGGGGTCTGCCAATTAGCTGGTGTTTGGTTTCTCTGAGAGATTTTTGTGCAATGAACCCAGCCCCAAGCCAAGTTTTATTTGCTCAACAGCAGGATGGTGTAAGTGGAAAGGGCAGAGGACGCAGACCCAGGAGCCTGGCATTTAAATCCCAGCTTTGACATTTCCTAGCTCTGAGTCCACGCATGGATAAGTCATCAAGCTCACTGAGCCTCAGTTTCTTCATCTGTAAAATGGGGTTAATAACACGCACATTGGCTACCTTAGAGGGTGATTGTGAGAAAGGTACTTGGTAAACTTTGGAGCATTATTTTAACATGTGATTCATTAGCTCTCACACTTCCTTCACTTATATCAGAGCAGTCCTGAACTTCCTGAAATTCTCTCGTGATAGGGAAAACTATCACCAAATCTCCTACTCTGCCTGACCACTGCCAGTGATGGAGTGTGTTCTATTGTTGGGCAATTCTAATTGTTAGAACATGCCTCTTTTATATGGAGCAGAAACCTTCCAGGCTGTGACTTTTACCCACAGGTCCTAATTCTGCCTCCTGAAGCTAGACAGAATAAGTGTGCTTCTTAAAGTCCGGGTCTCACCAAGTCACCTCCCCCTCCCTGCCAACTCAATAAATGCCAGGGGCACCCTATCGCTTCTAGGATCGAACAGAAAATCCTGATTGGTGTTCAAAGCCCTTCCTAACCCTCTCCCCCCCCCTCCTCCTTTCTAATCTTCTTACTCCTCATACCCCTCCCTACCCATTGGTTTTCTGTGATTCTGGGTCACTGGCCTCCTGGCTGTTCCCTGAACAAGATGCTCTACCTCCCACCTCTGGGCATTTTCACCAGTTGTCCCCCCTTTGTGAAATGCTCTTTCATCTCTGCTTCCTCAGAGACTTCCTTTAAGTCTCAGCTAAAATCCCACCTTCTGCAGGAAGCCCTTCCCAATCCCCTCAATGCTAGTGCCTTCCCTCTGTTAAGATGTCCTGTTTATCCTGACTCTGTCTTGTCTGGCCATTGCTGTCTGCATGTTGTCTCTCCCCATCAGACTGGGAGTTCCAGAACAGCAGAGATTTTTTCCTTCTTTGCAGCCCCGCTCTTGGCACGGTGCCAGGTATGTAACAGGCCCTTGCTGGCTCACTGACTGACTACCTTCTGCATGACAGCTTGCCTGGTCTTATCACTGGGTAGCCAGGGGGACTGAGGAGGGTGGAGTGAGGCTCACCTGGGTTTCTCTGATAGTGCTGGGTGGTTCAAGAATAGGATGCCAAAAGCTGAGGCTGTTGCTATCAGCCAGTGTCAAGAACACTGAGGACTAAGTAACAGGAACAGAATAGAATATCTAATGCCAAATGGAGGGAGGAGCCAGGAGCTAATGCTGACAATATGTAAGCAGGTTCCCACGTTCAGTTAGTCAAAGACCCTGGACGCATAACTTCCAAAGCCTCCATTTCCTTATCTGTAAAATGGGGATGTTATTAATACTTGCCCATCCTATCCCACAGGATTGTTGCAGGGTAAGCATTCTATAAGCTTTAAGGTGCTATGGAAATGTAAATTATATTTTGCTGTTTATATCATCATCCAAATTGTTAATAATAATAATAATGAGTGGTTCACGGGCCAGAAAGAAGCCCAATGGTTCTGTGAGAAATCGGACCAGATAATCTCTGGCTGCAGATCTTTGACTCTGGAGTCAGAGGCTGGGGATTCAAACCCCACCCATGTGGCCTTAGGGAATCCTCGGCTATAAAACAAAGAGTCTGGACTAGATGGGTTCTATGGGTTTACGAGTCCATACACTCTAAGGTCCCCCCATCAGCACAGAGTAGGGGCCAAGTACTGGACTTGGAGTGTGTGACTGTGGGCAAATGCCTTAGCTTCTCTATCTGCTCAATGGGGATAATCACACCAGGGCTGTGTGCTTTCTGTTGGTCTGAGGAGCTGCTGCTAAGAGCTATTGAAATGTGAGCTACTGGAGCCGCTAGGTGGAGCAGTGGAGACAGCACCCACCTGGAGTCAGGAGGACCTGAGAAATGTGAGCTATTGTTGACAACCGTAGGATAGAAAGAGAGACCGAACCTGGCTCTGGGTCTACGATTTAATTGGCAAGAGATGTCCCAAGAGGAAAAGTCCCTCTGCTAATGCAGGTCAGAACCTTATCTGCAACTTACTGTCTTAGATACTCACTCATTGTCACCCAAACAACATGTGTCAGAAGCAATGAGACCTGAACCCAGATCTTTCTGGCTCTGAGACCAGCTCTCCATTCACAGCCCCATGCTGTTTCTATGATGTTATGATTATATGATTATATGTGTTCATACACATACTATACACAGGGTGTACCAAAAGTCTCAGTGCAGGCTGAAGCTATTAAAAGAACATTCTGCAATAGAGCAGGGATTCGTAACCAGGGATGGATTTCAGTGGGCCTGTGAAATTGGATGGGGAAAAACTACATTCATTTTCACTAATCTCTGGTTTCCTTTGTATTCCTTGGTATTTTATTTTATGCATTTAAAAATATAATTTTGAGAAAGATTCCATGGACTTCTCCAGACTTCCCAAGGGGTCCAGGACACACAACAAATGCTAAGAACTCCTACTCTAGGGCATATCATAGCTGAGAGAGGGAAAACTTTGGCATCACTAAAATCTGGATTCAAGAGCTGTCTCTGAAAGACACCAAGTCATTCAACAGCTTTGTGTCCCAAGCAGTGTTCTAAAACTAGAGGGAATGTTGATCTGCATAGGTAGGTGATATTTCCCATGCTAGGAGTTCCCTAAACTGATGAAATCACAGGTCTAGATCACTCCCTACCCCACAAGCATACAATTCATATCATATTCAACCAGTAAGCTGTTATTAAATGCCTACTATATACCATGGGGCAGCTAGGTGGTGCAGTGGATAGAGTGCCTAGCCTGGAGTCAGAGTTCAAATCTGGCATCAGAGACCTACTAGCTGTGTGACCCCAGGCAAGTCATTTTACCCTGTTTACCTCAGTTTCCTCATCTGTAAAATGAGCTAGAGAAAGAAATGGCGACTCCAGCATCTTTGCCAAGAAAACCCCAAATGGGTCAGGACTGCGTACCAGGCAAGGCACACAGCACTGGAGATACGAGAAAAATGAAACTGTCCCTGCCCCAAAGAGCTAACTTTCTATTAATAATGAAAGCAAGAAAGGAAGGCAGCCATTGGGCCAGGGTGCTGCTGCTACCTGGATTTCCTCCTCCAAGGTCAGCTGCCGCTCCAGGCTGCACTCCACCATCTCTGTGGTCACTGGGAACTTCTCTGGGATCTTGGTGCATCTCTGGATCATGACTGGGTTGCATCCATTCAGAAACTGGTAGCCAAACATGAAATCCTCCTGCCAGTGCTTCATGACATATTCTATGAGGCAAATAACCCCCCCCTTAGTCCTTGGCACCTCCTGGCTCAGCCAGCTAGCTAGCCAAGAGCCCCTGGGGTCCAGGAGCAGATCAGCGAGGGCCAGCTTGGGCTTTCTCTCTCAGCAATACAAAGAAACCCAAAGGTTTGCGTCTTCTGGGGATGGTTTGGGGTAAGTCTTTTAGGTCGGGACCCATACAGCCATACCACGAAGCTGTCTCTTGACTCAGACTGCTACTAGTCTTCCAGTTGAGACAGTGGTATAGAGCTCAGCTCCAGGAGCCCCATACGGGTTCCAACCTAACAAAAAGAAAAGCTTGACCCAACTCTCTTCTTGACCCTCCAGTGAACTGAAGCCCTTGGTAGAGAAAGAGTATAGAACCAACCCTTCTGGCCAGCTACTGCCATATCTTTGATCATAATTCTGTCTTTATCAATCAACCGACTGATCAATAAGCATTGATTAAGCATCTTTGATATGCTAGGCATTGTGCTAGGTGCTGGTGATACAAAGTCAAAAATGGAAAAGTTCCTGACCTTGAAATCTCAGTTCAAGACTTATCTATTGCCTGTGTGACCTCAGGCAAGTCACCCAAACTCTCAGAACTGGAGGCATCTCTTGGAGACTATGAATCCTACAGAAGGTGCCTATCTGCTCGATAGCAGGAGTTTCCTCACCAGCAAGTTCCTTATACTAATGAAATCATAGGGCCTTTCCCTATGCCCTCCAACCCTTAGGGAGCTTATATTCTACGGAAACACAATTTCCAATAGTGTGTGTGTCTATCTAGATATACTCACACATGTGTATAGTAGATATCTTCCTATATCTGTCTGTCCATTTGTCTACACACACACACACACACACACACACACACACACAGAGTAATGGGCAGGGGATGGCACCAGTGGCCATGGGAATCAGGCAGGGTCTTTCAGGTAGCCTACCTGAAATGGTGTTACTGATCTTGACAAAGATCTTCTCAAAGTCTGCGAAGTCACTCCAAGAAGACTGGAACATGTGCATGAAGCGATTCACAAAGAGATTCTCCATCCTGCAGACAGAGACCACCATCTGTTAAGGATGGATGAAGTCTTGCCCTTGGCAGAGCCCAGGCCTTCAGACCCAGCAAACAAAGGGCCCCCCTCCATATGCTTCTCCCTCGGGCCCAGCTGAGCCGCAGCGGGCTTCTCTCTGACCCTGGAGAGGGCATCCTATGGAGGCAGCTTGGTACAAGAGAAAGAGCATGGGGTGGGGAATCAGGAAGACCTGAGTTCAAATCCCACCTCAGACACTCCCTTGCTGTGTAACCCAGGTTTCCTTTTCCTTATCTGTAACATGAAGGAGTTGAGTCAGATGGCCTCCAAGGCCTCTTCCAGTTCTAATCCTACTAATCAGGTCTAGACCCAGGAGGAAAGCTTGAGTTCCTATGACTGCATTAGCTTTTTCTCTTTCTCCTAAGCAGCTGAACTACTATGTCTACTTCAGATCTTAGGGATCTTCGGGTCTGGTCAATGGAGATTAGAACAACGGATCAGTCAGGGGGCCAGGCAGTTTGGTCAGGCTTGATTTACTCCTCCATTCTCTCCTTTGTGCCAACCTTACACCTGAGGGAGATGCTAGTAGCCAAGAAGAAGATTCTCCTCACCCAAGGGCCACCTTTAAGGGCTGTGCTGGGCCCTGGGAGCACACAAAGCAGATGCACAACGTCGTCTTTGTTCACAACAAGGTGTGCAGTGCATGGGCAGAGATGAGACTTGACATGACAACTCAAAGGGTTCCCCAAAAGAGTTCTAAGGCAAGAGAGAACACTGTGGCTGGGAGCCTGTGGGAAGAGCCCCAGTGCCAGAGGGCCTGACCTTCACTAGGTCATAAAAATAACTCTGCTCTTGGAGGCCCAACTGTGTGACCTGGGGCACACTTCCTCTCTCTCTGGGTCTTAGTGTCCCCAACTATAAAAGTCTCTGAGATCCCTGCTAGCCAGAAGTGTGCTGGTAAATGTTTAACCACCAGCTCTCCAAAAATAAAAAAGGTACACATGACAAACTTTTAAGTATAATCTGCAAATTAACATTTTCTCCATCACTTTCCCAGGTAGACAATCCACAAAACAATTAATCAAGGCCTGATTTACACTGTTTGTCCACTGCCAAGGTGTAAATGCTCACACTGAAAATGTAGTAACTGGCTCTCCCCAGCCAGCATGAGCTGCCTCCTGCATATCCCATTCTTCCAGCCCTATCCCATGGTCCTGTGAAGGAGTAAGACTTTGATAGACACAGAGGATGGCCCCTCAGTACCTGGCTCCACACTACATTTCCAAGCTTAATTACCCTTTTCTTTTTGAGGCAATTGAGGTCAAATGACTTGCCTAGGGTCACACTCCAGTGTCTGAGGTCATATTTGAACTCAGGACTCCTGAGTCCAGGGTCAGTGCGGTATCCACTGTGCCACCTTGCTGTCCTTGCCCTTTGCTTTTCTGTCTTGCCAAACTGACCTTTTCGCTCTTCTTCACACAGTAGGCACAGTAATAACATCACTATGACCATTGCTTCTGGAAAGGGTGTGTCAACTGACCATTCTGTGGATCAACTAACTCACCCTCCCTGTGACTCCCCAGCTACCACCCCCCTGTTAAAGTGTAAACTCCTTGCAGACAAGGTCTGTCCCACTTTTTGTATTTGCAATCACGGGCTTGGCAGGATGCCCTGCACATAATAAGTGCTTAATAATCGCTTAGTCATTCACTTATTCATCTTCCTTCATCTCTCCCTTCTGTGCCTTTGCACGGCTGTGCCCCATGCTGGAATACACTCTCTCCTCCATTCCATATCTTAGAATCTCTAGTTTCTTTCAAAACTCAGCCTGTCTTCTCCTACATTGTGTCTTTCTTGATCTTTTTCACTGCCCTGGGGCCAAATTAGTTTGTATTTATTTTGCATATATTTTGAATATATGCATATATGTTGTCTTCCCCACCAACAAACCTGTAAGCTCCTTGAGGTCAGGGACTGCTCCTTTCTGTCTTTGTATCTCTAAGCACTTAACCTAGTAGCTCTGGAGTCAGGTCTTGGGTTCAGATCCTACCTCTGATGTGAGCTACCTGAGTGAACTTGGGCAAGCCACTCTCTGAGCCTCAATTTCTGAATCTTTAAATTGGGGGGAGTGTCAAATTAAATGACCTCTGAAGGTCATTCCAGTTGTGGGTCTGTGATTCTGTAAACTGTGATAATGTGTTTCTGATTCAGGAACTCTTGCATCTGATCTGAACTCTAACGAGAAATCATTATGCCTCAGTTTTTTTTTTCTGATAAGTAAGTATCACAAAGCATTCCTTCTATTCCCTTCCCCCCAAAACCCCCCAACACACGCGCATGTGTTGCACTGGGGCCACCCACATCCACAGGGTCCTGCTCCCTCTCCCTTGCTTCAATACTACAAGGAAGGACTTGGGCTATCCCTGCTGTGGATGCCCCCACACCAGCACAGGCTGTAGGCCCTCTTTGCTCCAGGAGCTGCCAAGGCTCACATCACTGGGGGCTACCTGTCTAGTGCTGATGCTCTTCATAGGTGGCCAGGCTGGTCCTGAGATGACAGCACCCACATCCCTCACCAGACCATAGTCAGCGTCCTTCTAGACTGGTAGAACCTGCCAGCACTTGTACGCTTCTGGGGAGGCTTTGATAATCCAAGGTCTCCTCCACACTATGAGGAGGCATTGGAGGATCTTAGTGGAGGAAGGCAAACTGATGGAGTGGGAAAAGGGTAGGTTTGGGAGTCAGGGGACCTGGGTTCAAATTCCAGCTCTGCTACTTTCTGCCAAGCTGCCTCCAGGCAAGTCATCTAACTGCTGTAGGCCGCAGTTTTCTCATCTGTAAAATATGGGGGTTGGTTTAGATGGCCTCTGTGCTCCCTTCCAACTCTGAATCTATATTCCTATGATCCTGGGACTCCCACTTTATCAAGAGGAGAAAAGACCCTACCCCCAAATCCAAAACCAGTAAGAAGCTACAGGACTAAAACGTGAATGGCTTCCTCTGAGAAGCTCACTCCATACAAAAAAAGTTAACAAACCCTAAAGATGGACATCTGGAATGCTACAGGAGGAGTTGAGATTATAGTGAAACTTTGACTCTCTGCCACAGGAGGTGGGGGGGGAGAGAATCAAGGTAGACTTTGCTGGTAGGTAGCTATGTGAGGTGTGAGTGGCTAGACAGGCAGGACAGCTGTACTATGGGAGCAAGAAGGCAGCAGCTGCTGCCAGTTCCCCTCAACAGGGTACTGGCCCTTTTCCCATTCTGAAGCCATTTTCAGACAATCCAAAAAGCCCAGAGGCCTTGGGCTGGCATTCCTAGACTGGTCCTGATGTTGTAGGCATAGAGATGATTTTCTTGGACAGAGGAGGAATAAGACATTCAAGTGACCTCTTCCTTGCTGAGTAATGAGGTTCTGAGAATCTAGTGTTCCTGGGTAACTTTCCTTATGTGCTGTGTTTCTGTTCCCCCATATTGCGGGTGGCCCTGAAGAAGTCTTATGTGTGGCATTATGCTTCAGGCTCTCTGAGGTGCTGGACAGAAAAGACACTGAGCAAGCTATCCCCACAAGAGGGATGCAGCAGTGACATCCCTGATAACACCTTCTGTGCACTTCCCTATTCCCCTACCCTGGTACTGGCTCACTGCAGATGAAGGAGAACAGTATGGTTTGAGGAATTTCTTTCCTCACAGTAGAACACGGAGAGTTATCTTCTGCAATCAGATCCAATCATTAGGTCTAAAAGCTGCCACGAATGCCCCATTCACTAGAAAGAGAAGGCCAAGGGCTCATTTATTAGGAGTCTGCAGGATCTAATTCTAGGTCTCCAGTGTTAAGGCCATATTAAACCTTCCCTACATCTGACCAACTTAGATTGTTGACAGAGGTCTTGGCTGGCACACCGAGTAGCTTTATCAGACTCTCGTCCAATGAGCAGGGTTTTCCCAGCTTTTTTCTTCATCTCTCCAGGGAGACACAGGGAGAAATCAGCATCAACTGCTCCTAACAGTCCACTTGACTGGCCTGATGCCCTGTGGTCTGTCCAGCCTGTTCTGAGGAAGCATCAAGCATCTGAATAGGATCCGCACCCAAAGGCAAATAGCAAAATTATCAGGAGGGGGAGCCTGGCTTTCTGTACTCTGAAGAGACCTCCTTTTCCTTATTCTAGAAGACGTGAATCACTCAGTGTTCCAATGTTCTCTTCTTCCCCTAGCACACTTAGGGAAAGCTTAAAAAATGTATTCGCACTAATAATACAAAAAAAGGCTTAATTAATCATTCCTCTAGGGGAAATGTGTATGAGTATGTGTTAGAGACCCTACACCAAAGGAATTAATATCTAATTGTGGAATTTCAGCCATTTATTGATGGAATGAAGACAGGGTGATTGAGGATAAGGGAGAAGAGAAAACTACCCAGTGCCCTTGAAATCATGCAGTCTCTACATACTAATGAGGCTGACCTGATAAGACTGGACCCTAGATAATGAAGATCTAGAATTTAACCCATCTACCAGAATGACTATAGGCTTGGCTGTATCCAAAAGCTTTTATGCAGGACATGTCCAGGGTCTGGAGAAAACCAGGAGACCTCGTAGAAGTGACCAGAAGCAACCCCAAGTCCCCACCAGTGTGTAGTCACACTTCTCTCTGCCCTAACCCCCAACACTACAGTATCATCTTTTACTCAAAAGAGTTACTCCTCTAACAGACTCGGGTGTTCTTAAATTGAGGAAGTTCTACAGCTTCATGAAGAAACTTGAGGTGAAAGCGTTTACAAGGTCTCAGGAAGGAAAAAATATCTTCATAGAATGAGAGGAAACAGCCATGTCATCCCAGTTCTATGGAAGTGGCAAAGTAGCAAAAATGGAAACAGAGAATGCTACACGTGGGCTGGGAAGAGGAAGCTCAGCAAGTGTGAGGGCAGCTTCTGGGCTAGAGATGACAGATGCCTAGAGAGAGAAAGTGCCTCTGTGCAACTCTCAAGGAGAACGATATTCAGATGACGAAAAGCAGGACAGAAACAGTTAACACTGAAACCTAATCAACTGATCCACCAGCATTTATTAAGCACTTACTTATGCTCCAGGCAATGGGAATACAAAGAGGGAGGATGGAGTCAGTCCTTCTGCACACAAGATCCAGTGAGAGTTCATTGGAAATACAGGGTCAAGCTCTGGGAATGTCCCTATAGGAAGGACAGTGACAAGGTGGCCCATGTCCAGGGAAGTGAGCCAGAGGAGTGAAAGGGCCAGGAGGTGGGCTGGACAAGGATGTACAGGATAAAGGACCTGGGGGTGGTTAGCCTAGAAAAGAGAGGACTGGGTGGTATCGACAGGAGGGCTAACTTCAAGGATCTGAGGGGCAGAGAGGGAAGACGAGTTTGGCTCCAAGCGCAGAGCTCAGCTCAGTGGCTAGAAGTTGTAGATGGACAGATTCCTGCTCAATATTAGCCAAAACTTCCTAACAATGAGAACCGTCTAAAAGTGGGATGATTTGCCTCATAATGTAGAAGTGTCCTCATTCCTGGAAGTCTTTCAGCAGAAGCCGCATATTCACTTTGGGAGTATCTTTTAGAGGGAATTGCTGGAAAGTTTCTGGATAGATCAGATGCCCTTTGAAGAACCTTCCTGTTCTAAAAGTCTCTGAAAGGACAGCAGGAAGTTCATCAGAAAGGGCCTCCTTCCTTCCCTTGCCCTCCCCACCCCCTTTAAACCTCTGGCCTTAAGCGTAGGTTTTGAGTAAGCTCATAGGCAGAGCTCTGCATCCAAAAAGTCTTGGCTTAATGTTTTTGGACAGGCAGGTCTAGGGGATAGAAAGCTTCCCTCAGAGCCAGAAAGACCTGGGTTCAAATCGTGCCTCTGACATACACTGGCTGAGTAGCCCTGGGCAAGTCATTTAACTCTTTAGGTGTCCTAAGCACTTTAAGGTGCGTAAGGATAAAAGCTTCAGTGCTGGTACTGGAAAGTCCACATCTGGAACTCCTGAAAACAGCGAAAAACCCACAGGCTTGGGGTTGGTTTGTTTTTTTTAAAGGCTTGTTACATATCTTGGATACATTCATTCAATAAACATTCATAAAATATCTGCTGTGTGCTAGATGCAAACATAAAACTGAAAACTTCCCCTGTATTGAATGAAGGAGTATAGGAAGATATATACAGACAATTAAGTACAAGGTAATTTCTAGGGGGCAAGGCATTAGGGGGGTGGGGTGAGAGAGTCAAGGTAGACTTTGCTGGGTAGATAGTTAGGTATGGCTTAAGCAGCTAAAACACTAGCCTTGGAGTCAGCAAGACCTGGGTTCAAATCCTACCTCAGATGCTTATTAGCAAGTCACTTAAACCATTCTGAGCCTGTGTCCTCTTCTGCAAAATGGGGATAATAATAGCCCCTACTCATAGGGTTGTCATGAGGATCAAACGAGATAGTGAAGTGCTTTGCAAACCTTAAAAGTGATTTTTTTTAAAAAAAAGTGCTATTTTTATTGCTGTTGTCATGTAGGATGTAGGGTAGATATGTGGCACAGTGGATAAGGGACTGAGGCCTGGATTCAGGAAGACCTGAGTTCAATTC
The DNA here is from genome assembly GCF_003287225.1 of Phascolarctos cinereus. Taxonomy (NCBI): domain Eukaryota; kingdom Metazoa; phylum Chordata; class Mammalia; order Diprotodontia; family Phascolarctidae; genus Phascolarctos; species Phascolarctos cinereus. The sequence continues at coordinate 40,517,804 of NW_027555736.1, forward strand.
AAATCTGATCTCAGACGCTTACTAGCTGGGTGACCCTGGGCAAGTCATTTGACCTAGTTTGCCTCAGTTTCCTCATCTGCAAAATGAGCTGGAGAAGGAAATGGCAAACCACTCCGGTATCTCTGCCAAGAAAATCTCACATGGTGTCACAGAGGGTCAGGCAGTACTGAAATGACTGAACCACAGGACGTGGTCCCTGAGCCTCATCCTGAAGGAAGGAAGCTGCTTGTATGGTCTTTAGTCATCGGCCATGAGCCACCCCACAGTTCAAAGTGCACCTGATACATTAATGATGTGTGATTTTCCACCTGTAGAAGTGAGGCAAATGGATGGATCAAGTCAGTATTATTGCTGGTTTTCAAATTGCTTATTATCATTACTTATTTTCTACTGAAACTGCCAGGGCAGTTCCCTTTGGGAGACACCTTTCCTAAATGGAAGAAATATTTATATTAAACGTAGCTTATTGTAACCCTTTTCGATTGCATGTTAAGAGTCAATAGTTTTTTTTTTTACAGCATAGCCATTTAAAACCTCATTAGGTCACACGCTAAAGGTCAAGAGGTTATTTTCCCTGTAACTTCTGCAAAAGGCTTTGCCCTATCTCCCCTTAAGGACACTTCAACTCTAAGATAACAACAGTTTTGGTTAAGTCATGGAGGAGTACCCAAGTTGAGCAGATATCTCATCTTGAGATAAGCCACTACCATCTAAAGTCACAAACTATTTATCATCTTTAGGTTAATTCGGAGCCAACCCCAGCCAATAGGTGCCTACATTTGAGGCCAATGAGGGTCCTGAATATTTGTGAAGGCCAAATTGCCTCAAAGATCAATCATGAGCATAGAAAAGAATGTCTACAAGTTCAGGCATGGCATGGCCAATTCAACTCCAATCTTCAAGAGCACTGGGAGATGAGAGAAAGGGTAAAGGGGGAAGAGAAGACCCACGGCAGAGCCGTAGGGTATACACACACATTAGGGAGCCAAAGTATGGAATATGAGCCAGAAAGGAGGCTGAAAAGTAACAGTCAGACAGGAGGAAAAGAAGCTTTTGGAAGTCTGAGCACTCCTCATACTCGCCATTCATCTGGACTGAGCCAGCTGCAGCTCTTTTCCTTCAAATAAAATCCACTGGAATATATTTTGCATTAGCTTTTGCTTTCACCTCTTATGGGTACTTTTCACAAAACACTGCTTACCAGGTCAATATTCATTTGCTGTTAAATGTGGAGGAATGGTGAAAGAGCCTAATCAACCCTCCAGCCCTCAGAATTCACTCCATGAACCTAGGACAGAAGCTTGAGATTGCAAGAGGAAGGCATGAGAAGGGGGAGAATATTCCCACTGCTATGTGCTTCTCTAAAGCTTTCAATAGTTTAAATCTTTATTTAATCCATGGAAGATAATTAACCTTAGCTTAAAGTCAAGTCCTCCAGGTACAGAACAATGGATAGATGTCTGGGGGTGGGGAAGGACCTTCAGCACAAGACTGGAAACTGTCAAGAACATATTTGGTGCCCATTTTCATAATTAAGCCAAAGCATATTCTTTATAGCTAGTCTCAGTGAACAGAAAAGAGCTAATAATAAGAAAATACTCAGAATCAGATATGGAATCAGAGGTGAGTGGAACCTCAGTGGCCACCTCTGAGTCCAACCTACACTAAATCTTGTTGTTTGTCCTTCATTATACAAAAAGTGACCCCACAACACACCCAACAAGAGCTCACTGGGTCTTTGCTGGGAGACCTCCCAAAGGGCATCTCACTCCCTTCCAAAGCAGCCATTCCACTGACGGACAGTTCTAATTTGGAGGAAGCTTTTCTTTCCATTTGTCTAGCTGTACTTCCCATCCACTGCTTCTATTTGCACCCTCTAGTTGTCCTTCCTCATAACAGTCCTTCAAATACTTGATGAAGGTGATCGTGTGTCCCCTAAGTTTCCTTCCCCACCAACGCTCACAGAATTAGATTTTTACATTTGATTTGATTTATTGTCATACGCTTTGATCTTGAGGCCCCCACTATTGTGGCCAGTCTCCTCTAGACGGTTATCAATGTCCTTCCTGCTGTGGTTCCCAGATCTAGAAACAATATGGTAGGTGTGGCCTGACCAGAACACGGTACAACAGGACTATCACCTCACCTCCTCAGTCCTGCCAAGTACATCTGTCAATGCATTAAACTTTTTCTTTTCTTGCCAATCACATCACATTACTGACCCACGTTGAGCTTGCAGCCCACTAAGCTCTCTAGATCTTTTGGGGGATAAATTGCTTTCTTTGCTCTCATCCCCATAATGACTCATTACTTAAGAACCGAACTCAATCCATACGATTGTTTCATTTAGTCCACAGGGATGAATCCTAGAACATGCTGGGATCTCCTCTATTTAAAGCCAACAAAGACTCACTGGCCCTTGCCACTCCCCCCAGCTATCATCCTATAATGCCCTCTCCTCTTTACTGCCAAACTTCTAAAGAGAAGAGTCTACTCTCTCTCATAAGACAGTTTCTGTATTCTTTCCACCATCACTTTATTGAAACATGGTACGGTAGAAAGAGTCTTAATTCTAGAGTCAAAAGACCTGGGTTCAAATTCCCCATCTGATACAGTCTACCTGTGTGATGTTGGGCAAGTCACTTAATTTCTGAGGCCTCAGTTTCTTCATTTGGAAACTGAAAATGAAGACATTGTTAAGATCCTCCACCTCTAGATCTGTCATCCTGTGAAAGGCACTACTGATCTCCTAATTGCTAAGTGTCTGGATTTTATACACACACACACACACACACACACACACACACACACACACACACACACACACACTTTTTGAACCCAGTGGACCCACTCCCTCTTTGATAGGTTTCTGTGACACAGAACTTTCCTGGTTTCTCCTGACTCTCTACCCCTCCTCTCTTTCTTTTGATGGCTTCTCCTCCTCCTTTGGTCCCTTAAAAATGGTTGTCCATGGGGAGGCCGGGGACATGGGTGTGGAACATTGTATATGTGGTCAGATATTTTTGATGTATTGATTATCTTTGCTGTTTCCCCCCCCTTCTTTTACAAATAAACACAGTATTTGTTGTATGGGATGACTCTCTGGGAGGGAAGGGAGAGGAGGAGGGATACAGTGGAAAATTTAAGCAATGTAAAAATAAAATATGTCAATAAAATGTATTAAAAAAACAATAACATGGGTACTCTCCATAGTTTTAAACCTGATCCTTTCCTCTGTATACCCTTTATCTTTAGGCATCTGCTCCCATGATTTCAGCTATTACCTTTCTGCAGATGACTCCCAAATTTTTACCTCTATATTCACTTTTCCCCAGAATTTACTCTTGTATTTTCAAATGCCTATTAGATATTTCCACCTGGATTTCCTGACACAATACCTACTCTGTGCCAGGCACTGTGCTAAGCATTTTACAAATATTATCTCACTTGATCCTTGCAACAACCCTGAGAGGTAGGTGCTGTTATTATCCCCATTTTACAGTTGAATAAACTGAGGCAGACAAAGATGAAATGACTTGCTCCAAGTCATACAGCTAGTATCTGAAGTAGATCTTGAACCGGGTCATCCTGACTCCAAGCTCAGCACTCTAGCCATGTATTACTTTGTTGGCTGCCTCAAACTCCAGTATGTTCAAATCCTGACTCATCCTGTCCTCCATATCTGTCTTTCCTCCTGTCCAATTTCCCTATTTCTGTTGATAATACCCAGGTGACCAGGATCGTAATCTCAGTGTGAGTTTCCCATTTAGACTAACCATAGTACCTTGTTTTGTAACTCTCAGATGGACTTACTCAATAGTACATGATATTCTAGCTATTTCTGTTGTTGTCTTAAATCTTCCGACAAGATTACAGACTAATTCTTCAAAAGGTAGAGGAAACAACATGGGGAACTGCTATTTTGGACCTCATTCTGACCAAGGAGGAACTGGCTACTGAAGCAGAAATGATGGGAACCTTAGGGGAAAGTGATCCTTAGAATTGATGACAGAAAAAAGGAAAGTCAGGGATATTCCAATATGCATCCTAGGCTTTAAGAAGGCTTATTTTACAGGGTTAGGGGAAAGCAGGGAGGGTATCCCAACCCCTAAAGCTACAGGGGAGGGAACTTAAAGGGCATGAGGGCAGGAATGAAATTCTGAAAACACAAAGAGAAACCATCTGAGGGGGAAGAAAGAGAGACAGCAATGGGGAAAAGATTGATTTTGAGTCAAAGGACCTGAAGCTGAGTCTCACCTCTGACACTTACAACCTCTATGGTCTTGGGCATGTTGTTCAACCTCTCTTATCTTAGTTTCTTCATGAGGTGACTAGACTAGAAGACCCCAGCACTGCCATCTTGTCATCTGTGATCCGAAAAGAAGGAGTTGTTTAAAGAAACTGCTAAGGATGCCCACCAACTAACTTGGATTTCAAAAAAATGTAGAGAAGCCAGGTGTAGTGGTACACATCTGTCACCCCTGTAATCAGGGGGACTGAGGCTACTGGATCTCTTGAGCTCTGAAGTTCCTTGCTCAAGTGGGCTAAGCCAATCAGGTCTGCATTAAGTTCAACGTTAATATGGTGAGCCTCTAGAAGCAAGAGTCACCAGACTGCTTAAGGAAAGGGCAAGCCAGTGCAGGTCAGAAAAGGAGCCAGTTAAAGCCCCCATGCTGATCAGAACCCATGGGTAGCCATGACATTGCCAGTCTAGGTCAGATAGGGAGATCCAGTCATTTTTTAAAAAAAGAAAGAAAAGAAAAGTATATGTAGAAGTTTGAAACACAGATAGGATACAGAGGACAAACACAAGGACAAAGTCATGTAAGAGTGGTCAGGAGTGATAAAGCTCAGAATGAGCTGTGATAGGTGACTAAATACTAGAGACAACAGAAAGGCCTTTGTAATAACTAGGATGGGGGCAGCAGGAGAAGGAAAGAAAGGATAAAACCATTGCCTAAATAGGTTAGAATAATGCTGATGGATGACAGAGAGAAGGAAGAACTACTTAAGGCTTATTTTGCCCCTGTTTTCTCTTTCAAGAAGAGTGATCCTTGGCCTGGGAAGAACCAAACACAAAATGTTAACAAAGAGCTGGAATCCAAAACAAGGTAAGGAGATGAGAAGAGGACACACAAGTGCCCTTGATAAACGTCATCCTAGTGCGCAAAAGGCCTGCTGAAGAGATGTCTTTTAAGCATTCTGGAGGATGGAAGGTATGAAAATGGAGGCTGCAAACTATAAGCCAGTGAGCCTGACTTCAACTCCTGGAAGAATTCTAGAGCATATTATTAAAGTGATGGTTTGCAAACACTTTCAAAATTATGTATTTTTAAGTTATAAAATAAATCAATACAGAGAAGTAGTAAAATACTCAAGACAAAAATAACTGTAAGAGCAAAAAAGGACTGTAATTAAAATATTTAACTTTCATTATTGACGGCTTACATTATTTACAGGGTTTTTTTTTTAGCATTTTTAAAAAATATTTTTCCAATTACATTTAAAAACAATTTAAACATTTGTTTATTTCTTTTGACATTTTGAATTCCAAATTGTCTCCCTCCCTCCCTTCCCTTCCTTATCCCCTCCCTGAGATGGTGAATAATTTGACATAAGTTATATATGTATAGTCATGCAAAACATATTTCCATATTAGTCATGTTATGAAAGAAAACACAGATTAAAAAAAAACAAGAAAATTAAGGTTAAAAGTATGCTTTGACCTGCATTGATACTCCATCAGTTCTTTCTCTCTGGAGACAGACAGCATTTTCCATCATAAATCTTTTGGAATTGTCTTGGATTATTGTATTGCTGAGAATAGTCAAGTCGTTCATAGTTGATCATTGTACAGTATTGCTGCTACTGTGTAAAATGTTCTTCTGTTCTACTCACTTCACTTTAGAGCAGTTTGTGTGAGTCCAGATTCTTCTGAAATTATTTACTGTTTTTAAAAGTGCATAAAAAGGTGCATTAACAAGGTAGGAATGATGCAGTTGTCCTGTTGGTTTTTGTATACTTTTCTAAATTTATGGGAGAGAGCTGACTGTGTACCAAATGTAAAGGAGCCAGTAGAGAAACTAAAGGAGAGGAAGAAATTAAAAATAAATAAGAAAAGATGAACAGAGGAAGGTCATAGAGAATGTAGGAGTTGAGGGGATCAATGGTGTAGGAAGGACTGGCCTCAGTGAGGAGTAGGGATGCCTCTTCTTAATCAGGAAGAAAGGAGAAAGAAGTGGGCGGTACTGTAAGGTGCTGAGGAGTAGAGAAGGGGAAATGGAGGAACTCCTCTCAGATGGCCTCAGTCTTCTTAGTGATGTAAGAGAGAGTGTATGACTGGGTGCCTGAGAAGAGGTGAAACGGTTTGGAACAGTCACTTTGGGTAATAAGAAAGGCAGTCAAGTCAACAAGCATTTGTAAAGTGCCTACTATGTGCCAGGCGCTCTTTTAAGGGCTGGAGTGGATAACAGTAAACTAGAAGGGCTGTGGGGCAGCAGAGGGCCCAGGCAAGGTAAGACAGAATACATTTAAAGTAGATGAGATCATCATAACTTCATGTCTTTCTCTAGCAAAGCTCAGCTGCTCCAGCAGGAATGGAAATGAGATACTGTAACAATAACTCTGCCTTATTATGTTTTATGCTTTTTGAGGTGTTTTTACACAGTCATACTTGTCTTAAGGTACATGTTGGGCAACCAATCTAGGCCTAGGGGCAGAAGCTCACTCCAGGCTACCTCGTCTGTGGTAAGGAGAGGGATCAGGCTGATCCGCAGAGATACACCACTTCTGCATTGTCCTCCTACCTTGAGAAACAAGGTATTTTTACTCAATTTCCCTTTATGGGTTGTCTTTTCTTATCAGCCCTGCTGACTCACTGCAACCAGGTACCAGGCAGATGGAAGTGGTCAGAGAAACCAAACAACTGCACCCCTCCCCTTTGAAAAGTCAGCAGAACGTTACCTAACTTAGTATAAGCATAAGAAAAGTTGCCTGTGTGGCTTGTGGTCAGAGCACCAGCAGACTTTGCCAGGTCTGCCTGTACAGCTGACCTGTACAGCTCAAAACCTTCAATGGATTCCCACTGTCTACTGTATAAAAACCCCACCTCTGTGGCTCATCTTTGGCTCTCCTTACTCTGGCCCCAACTTGCCTGAGGTGGGCCGTCCTACTTCCTATTTTATAGAGGAGGAATTAATTTTAAAACATTTAACACCGGAAGAATCAAATAAAATGAAATCTAATAAAGATAAAAATACTACACCTATGCTCAAAAATTAATGCTACAGGTACAGATAAAGTAGACATGGAGAGAAAGTATGCCCTTTTATACCAATAGAATGTAAGCTCCTTGAAGGCATGGACTATTCTTTTGTCTTTGTAGTTCCAGGGTCTGGCACATAAAAGACACTTAATAAATGCTTACTGAATTGAGTTCTTGTGGGGGAAAAAAGACTGGGAAGGGGAAAGGGATTGGTGAATCTCAAAGACTAATAGAGGCCAAGAGTATGATATGGTAGACAAAAGAGTAAAATTTGCTTTCTAAAAAAAATCATTTGGAGCTGGAAGTGGGACCTCAGAAGACACCAAGTCCAATTCTTCATTTTACAGATGAGGAAACCGAAGCCCAGAGAACTTAGGACAAAGCCAGGGTCACACCAGCACACTAACAAAACTGGGATTGAAATCCATGCCTTCCTACTGCAAACACAGGACTCATTCTACTACACCAATACTAGTAGTGTTTCGACAAAGGGTTGGCAAGCTGGAGACAGCTTGAATCTGCTCATAACAGCTGATGATTAAATTTTTAGTGTGAGCATTTAAGCCTTGGAAATGGGCAATTCTACAAATCAGGGCTTGAATTATTGTTTTGTGGATTGACTAGACTTAAGAGAGAGAAAGAGAAAATGTTAATGAAGATTAAAATTAGAAGTATGCTATGTACACACTTTTTTTGAGCTAGCCAATTGTTAGACATTTACCAGCACATCCCTAGATTGTCATGGACAAAGAGCATTAAGGCTAGTCTGTTTAGCCCAAAGATCAGAACTAGGACCAATGGAGAGAAGCGCCAGAGAGGCAGATTTGGACTTAATAAAAGGAAGAAACTCCTCACAATTAGGATTATACTGAGACTGGAATGGGCCGCCTTGGGATGTGGTGACTTTGCCTTCTTCAGTCTGGACAGCTGTCCATCCAGAATGTTCTCTATGAGACACAAACTTCAGATAAGGTGTGGAACTAGGTTATGAAAATAATAATCAAAATAACTTCTGATATCTCCTCCAATTTTTCTATGATTCTTAGCTCCCACTACTTCCTTCTAATGTATCCTATACTCCAAGCAAAGTATAGGGTACTGGACAAAAGTGTCAAAAAAAACCTATGTGATCTTGGGTATTTCACTTGCCCAGCCTCTCTGTGGCTTAGTTCCTCAGAGATAACAAGGGAGGTTTGCTTCCCCTGTACCCTCGAGGCAGAGAAGAGGGGGACTTCTGGGATAGGATGCTATATACATTGTCATATATGATCACTATATCAGGGATTGTTGCTTAAATTCTCTTTACTTCAAGGGAGGATTTGATGTGAAGGACAAGAGGGAAGAGTAGAGGGAGAAGGACAGAGGGATTTCCCGAAATGACTGTCACGTAAAAAAAAAAAAGATTATCAAGAAAACTTATGTTTAAAAATGGGAAGTTTGCAGCAAGCTAGAAGGTCCCTTCTAGCTTAACATTCTAGGATTCCATTATTGATGGCTGTTTCCCACACATGCCCTCCTCTCATGCCTCTATTCTCCTTTCCCCAGCTCCACTTGCCCAAATCTTGTCTATCCCTCCAAACTCAATTCTTTAAAGATACTTCTCTTCATTATTCTCATCTGGCAGAGGCTCCTTCTGGACCCCTACAGCACTCTGTCCCTGCCTGTCTTGAGGTGATTACATTAGAGTTATTTGTGTGCTTTTCAACCTGCTTTCTAGCTATCAGTTTCTTGAAGGCAGAGCCCAAGGAAACTGAGGGCTAAATTTGAGGCAGGAGAGGCCTGGACTCTACCACTTATTATCTGTGGGACCTCGGGAAAGTAGCTCAGTCTCTTTGGGACTGAGATTTTTCATCCATAAAATGAGAAAGTTGGACATCCTTCCCAGCTCTAAATCTCTGAACGTATGATCCTAGAAGGGATTCAACTATTTCTTGTTGTTGAGTTGTTTTTCAGTCGTGTCTGAATCTTCGTTACCCCATTCAGGTTTTGTTTGGTTTTTTTTTTTTGGTTAGGCAGTGGGGCTAAGTGATTTGCCCAGGGTCACACAGCTAGTAAGCGACAAGTGTCTGAGGCCAGATTTAAACTCAGTCCTCCTGACTCCAGGGCTGGTGCTCTATCCACTGCACTATATAGCTGCCCCTATTTGGTGTTTTATTGGCAAAGATCCTGGAGTGGTTTGCCATTTCTTTACCCAACTTATTGTACAGATGAGGAAACTGAGTTAGGTGACTTGCCCAGGGTCACACAGCTAGGAAGTGTCTGAGGTTAGGTTTGAACTCAGGAAGAAGAGTCTTTCTGACTCCAGGCCTGGTGCTCTATGCCCATAATTATTTCTGCCTGGCTCTAAAGAACAAACCTTAGGAAGCAAAGGGAATGAGGGTGGGGGGGGGAGGGAGTTTCCAAGAGGCAGATTTTGCCTCAAAATAAGAAAAACAATTCTAAACAATTACAGCTGCCCCAGAATAGAACTGGCAGCCTTGAGAAGGAAGATCACAGGATCATAGGTCTAGAGCTCTAAGGGTCCTCACAAGCTCTCTAGGCCGACCATCTCATTTTTAAAGATGAGAAAACTGAAGCTCAGAGAGGTTGAGATTTACCACTGGACACACTGAAGTTACCAAGGTGGGATTTGAACTCAGGTCCTGTGACTCCCTAGACACTGATCTTCATAGTGCTGTGGGTTTCTCCTCCCTAGAGATCACAGGCCAGATGAGCACTTGCCCACTATATTATAGAAAAGACTGATTCAGTACAGGATGGTACCCCCCTCACCAAAGCTTTCAGACTCCATGATTCTATGACCTCATCTGTGGTACAAACCACCTCACATAAGGAAGGTGGTGTTTTCTAACACTGGCCTCATCACTTGTGAACAAAGTGCCAACCAATGAAAACAAAAAGCCAAACCCTCAGAAACCATAAAACCACAGCTCATTGTCTGGAAGGATGGTGGGGGTGGAAGACACCAGGACTCCAAGTCAGAGGGATCATTGTGGACCTAAAAAAGGGAACTTCTGGTCATGAGCTCAGTTCTACCACAGCTATAGGAGCTAAAATGGTGCCTTATGAGATATATGGCCAAAGAAGCAGCATTAGTTCTGTCCACTGAGCATCTATTTTAAGGTAACCAATTAGTATTCAATAAATACTTACTATGTGCTGAGGATAAAAAAATTTAAATAGCTCTCCCCTCAAGAAGCTTACATTCTACAAGGCCTTCAGAGACCATCTAGAAGAGCTTTCCTATTCCTCCACTGTGTCCAACACTGTCCTCTACCAGAGGGAATGCGTTAGAGGTAGATCCATCAGCAATCCAACTGGCAAAGCAGTGGCATCTCAGAGCTAGTATGGCACTGTGGTACGCCTGCAATATACTCCCAGAGTGAAATTAATGCACGTGAAAGGAACCTCAAGGACCACCAGAGACACCATGGCTGTGTCTCCAGATGCCGAAGCATTTGATAGGACACATTTCATGTACATATGGCCTCATATTTTCTCTCTGCCAGTGATAATATTCCTTCAATTAGTTCTGTGCTCTATGAATAAAAAAAACATTTATGCGTACATAAATAAACAAATAAATAAATGTGTGTGTGTATAGATATAGATATAGATATAGATATAGATATAGATATAGATATAGATATAGATATAGATATAGATATAGATAATACATACAAATACAAAAGCAAGATGGAGGAAAAATAACATATGTAGGGCATTGTGGCCAAAGAAGGGAATTTTGGGCTGGGGAGCCACAGAGATGGTAGGTGGAGCCACAGGACAGTCCACTGACAAACCCTTTCCAGAAGGAATGGGAATGTCATACTATTGATTTGATTATAGTTCCCAAAGCATAAAGTGAAAGTAGAATGGGAAAGGGCCAGGATAAAAGACTTTGGGCCTGAGGCTAGCCTGCTATAGGTCAGTATCACCAATCAGGATTCCTGGGCCCCAGTTTCATTATACCTTTCATTATTACCTCTTCAGATGTCCTTCTTAAAACCTATCTGTTGTAGTCCCAAATACATCAACTTGAAGTTTGACTAAACAATACCAAGTTTCTGGATGAAATGCAAAATTTAACTCAGGGTTACTAGCAGCCAGATTTTTTTGAAAAATTCAACAAACATTTATTAAGCTCCTGGTTTATTTTTCTTTTGCCTTCCTTCTTTCCAACCTCAGTCTGTCCCTGACCACCTTCTCTTCTCTCCCCTACAAATCTTTCTTTTAAAAATCAAATTGCTCAAGATAATTCCAAAAGACTCATGATGAAAAATCCACATCCAAAGAACCATGGAGTCTCAATGCAGATTGAAGAATACTATTTTCACCTTTTTTTGTTTTTTGTTTTTTCTTTCACATGGGTTTCCCCTTTTGTTCTGATTCTTCTTTCACAATATGACTAATGTGGAAATATGCTTAACATGATTATACATATATAACCTATATAAGACTGTTTGCTGTCTTGGGGAGGAAAGGGAAGGAGGGAGAAAAATTTGGACCTCAAAATCTTACAAAAATGAATGTTGAAAACTATTTTGATGTGTAATTTGAAAAAAATAAAATACTATTAAGTGCAAAAAAAATCAAATTGCCTTATGGTTAATTCCCCACTTCCAAAAAAAAAAAAAAGAAACAGCTGCTACTTTTATTTATTAATTCAACAAGTTTTTATCAATCTCTTTGATTTTCAGGATTTTTCTTTTGGTATCTAATTGGAAAGGGTTTAATTTGTTAGTTTTCTAAGTTATTTTTAGTTGCATGACCAATCTATTAATCTGCTCGTTCTCTTTTTAACTGATGAAAGTGTTTAAAGATATACATTTTCCTATAAGGATTAATCTGACTTCAATCCAGAAAATTATTGTATATTATCACTGTTGTCACTATTTTAATGAAATTATTGTTTCTATGATTTGTTCTTTGACCCATCCATTCTTTAGAATTAAGTTATTTAGTCCTCAATCAATTTTAATTATATCATCAATAGCCCTTTATCAAATATAATTTTTATTGCACTGTGACCTATAATAAATGTGCTTAATATCCCTGCTTTTCTTCATTTGTCTATGAGATATTTATGCTTTAATACATGGCCAATTTTTGTGAAGATGTCATGTACAGTTGAGAAATTTTTATACTCCTTTAAATTCTCATTCAATACTCTCCAGAGGCTTATCATATTTAACTTTTATAAAATTCAATTTAGGTTCTCTTTTTCTTTTTGTTTATTTTTTGGTTAAATTTTCTAGGTCTTAGAGGTAGTAAATTGAAGTTTCTCATTACTATAGTTTTACTGTCTATTTTCCCCTGAAACTCATTTGACTTTTCCTTTAACTATTTGGATGCTATGCCACCCAGTGCATATGTGTTTTGTATTAATGTTAACTCCTTGTCTATGGTGTCAGAAAAATGTAGCTTTGTTGCTTTTAATTAAGTCTGCTTTTGCTGTTGCTTTGTTTGAGATGATTGCTACCTGCCTTTTGTTTTATACGTCAGCTGAAACATAAGAAATTTTGTTCCAGCCCCTTATTTTAAATTTGTGTTCATCTTTCTGTTTGTATTTTTTAAAACAACATATTCTATTCCATTCTGTTATACTCTTCCATTTTATGGGTGAGTTCATCCCATTCACATTCACAGTTATGAATGTTAACTATATATTTCCCTCCAACTGATTCCCTTTTATTTTTCCTTCTCTCCGGAGCCAAATAAGAGGTTTCTATTCTTTCTTTTTTTTAAAGACCCTCTTTGAAGTCTTCACTCCTTAGTTAGACTTTGTTTGTTTAAGACAAATCCCACTCCCTTTAATCTACCCTCTCTCCTCTTTCCATTTTCCCTTTTGTTTTCCTGTTGAGTAAAATGTATTTCTGTACCCATCTCTGGGTGTGTATTCTTCCCTTTGTTTACCAGGTATACACCCTAATTTGTGATATAATTTTCCCTCTCTTTCCTCTTCCTTCTCCCCTTCCTAGTATACTCATCTTCTTATTCTTTTTCATCTTTCTTTTAAGATTGTTAAAACATAAGAAAACCAGTCCTAGAACCTCTGGCAAATTAAAATCCCTCAATAATTCTTGATGCTGATAGTGTTCTGAGGGGACACACATATCATCTCCCCCATTTGAATGTAAGCATATTGAGCATAAGATGATAGATTTTGAACTGAAAAGGATTTTAGAACTCATTTAGTCCAACCCCCTCCATTTAGAGTTTTCTCCATGAGAAAACTGAGTCTCAGAGAAGTTAAATGGTATACCTAAAGTCACCCAAGTAGTAAGTTAAAGAGGCAGGATTTGAACCCAGGCTTTCTAATTTCAAATCCAGAACTCTTTCCTTAGCATCATGTTGCCTTTTTCTGAGGGCCTTGAATGTGAGGGTAAGGAGTCTGAACTATATTTGGTCAATAAGTGGGGAGGATCATTAAAAAGTGGGATGACATTTTAGATTTTAAAAAGATTCATTTGACACTGAGATGAAGGAGAAGAAGAGGCTGGAGGAAGGGAGTACATAGAGGAAGCTATTTCAAAAGTACTGGCAGGTACCAATGGAAACCCCTGACTGGGGTGGTAGCAATAGGAATACAACAGACATTATGAATTCAGAACTAGAATCAATAGCATGTGTTAACTGACTAGATACAAGAAGTGAAGGAAGTCTTCCCTCATAATAAATCATGGGGATTCATAAAAATCTGCAAAAAAAATTAAGGTACAGAAAATAAACGTAATAATTAATGGGAGATTATAGAAAGATAGGCACATTAATGTACTCTTGATGGAGATGTGAGTTGATCCAATCATTCTGGAAAGCAATTTGAAAGTATGTGAAGAAAAGGATTAAATTTTTCCATCTCTTTGATCCAGAGATCCCAAGGAGATCAACAAGAAGAAGAAAGATCCCACATACAGCCAAATACTCACAGCAGCACTTTTTTGTGGCAACAAATAACCCCCTAAAAGTAGATATTCACTGATTGGAGAATGGCTGAACAAGTTACAGTGTGTGAATGAAATCAAGTATTATCGTGCTTTAAGAAAGTGAACACCCTGAACACAAAAAAGCACGATAAGACTTCCATGTACTGATGCAAAGTGAAATGAACAGAATGAGGAAAACAGTGTACATAATGACCATGACAACAGAAATGAAAGAACAAAAATATATAAAGCTGAATGCTGTAAAAAGTAGTATGACCAAGCATCCTGGCCCAAAAGAAGAGACCTCTTTCTGCTTCTTTCCAGCTTTACCATGTACCACTCTTCACCATGTCCTGTGGGCTTTAGCCAAAGTCCCTAACACTGCGAAAAGTCATCTCAGCATTCCGAGCAAACAGATGTTGTTGACAAAGTCAACCAACATTTACAAAGTGCTTACCTATAGTTCCTTCCTCTTTCTGTCACTAGTCTGTCCTTGGCTTCCTCCTCTTCTCTCCCCTTAAAGACCCAGCTTAAACTGTGACTCCTCCCACAGCTGGAAATGAACTTTCTTTGCTCAGAGCACACCCAGCACTCGGTTAATACCTATGCCTTATGTTCTATCTCAGATCGACAACAGCCTCTAGGCTCCCACTCTAGCATCTCCCTGATAGAGTGTAAGTTCTATAGAAGAAATACCTTAATCATCTTTATACTCCCCTGGGTGCCTGACACAGGTATCCGCACACAAAAGGCCGTACCTCAAACCTCTGTCAAGTATTAGCTACATGACCTCAGACAAGTTAACAGTTCCCAGCCTCAGTTTTCTACTCTGCAAAATGGGGATAATATTTGCACTACCTATGTGCCTCACAAGGTTGTTGCGGTGACAAAATCTTGTAAATTTTAAAGTGTTATACCAATATAGTGATAGATAAGCATTTAATAACTGTTTTATTCAACTGAGTTGACTATGTGAGAGATGTTATAAGAAGTATGGTCAATCTAATAAATCCCGCATCGGGATGATAATAACAACAGCTAACAATTAGCTGGAGCTTGTGAGGTATACAAAGCACTTTGCATGCAGGATCTGATTCGATCCTTACAACATCCCTGGGAGGTGAGGGCTGTTATTTTTCTTATTTTACAGATGAGGAAACTGAGGCTGAGAGGAGTGAAGAGACTTGCCCAGGGTCTCACAGCTAATAAATGGTTGAGGCTGCATTGGCACTCAGGTCTTTCCAATTCCAAGTCCTGCTTTCTATTCATTGTGCCATACTGCCTGCCCTTGGTGCCTGTCATCCTATTAAGTTACTAAACTTTTTAGGATATCTCTATATTTCTAGCCTTTGTGTGTTGGCTGTTGGCTTTCACATTCTTTCTGCAAACTTTAATCTTTTACTTATTTTAACTTTAAAAAAGAAATGGTGTACATTTATGGTATTAAAAGACAAAATATGTTGATATTATACAACACTATACATACATTTTATGCATTTCTGAGTTTCTAAACTGTGTCACCTGCTGGCCTTTTCGTGTCGTCTGTGGCTTCCACAAAACTCCCCCAAATTCCCATTTAATTTCTTATGCTCACCTGTGATATGGGGAAAGTCACAATGTGGAAGGGATAACTATAACTCAGTGACAATTTAGAGAGCACTAGACATAGAGTCAAGAAGACTTGAGATCAAATCCTGCCTCAGACACTTACTAGCTGTGAGACTCTGGGCAAGTCTTTTCACTCTTCTCAGCCTTGGTTTCCCCATCTGTAAAATGTGGATTACCAACAGCACCTGCCTCCCAGGGTTGTTGAGAGAATCAAACGAGATAACATACATAAAGTATATGGCAAATCCTAAAGCGTTAGATAAATGCAAGCTATTATTACAGATGAGGAGCCTAAGGCTGAGATAGGATAAGTGACTTGCCTACGGTTACCTAGCTAGTAAGTTCCTGAGATGGGATCTGAACCCAGTTCTTCCTGACTCCAAGTCCAGTGCCCTATATACTACACCATGAATGATTAAGTCATGGTCAAGATGTATATGAGCTGAGCCCTGGGACTTGGTTCCAGATCCAGAGCTAAGAGATCTGAGCATGGACTTCAGTCCCTGAGTTAGGAGAAACATGATCATAACGAAGTCCTGTCCAGATGCGGCCAAGCAGAGGAGTTCCCAGCAAGGGCACCATGTGGCCCAAGTGATGATAGAGATATAGAATGGTCCTGGCAGGAGCTCTTGGGCCCATCCTCCTGGGGCAAGGTCAGGAGAGCTAGGACACAGAGGAGATTGTGGGACTGATTTTTTTTTTCCAGCTTTCATCTGGATGTTTGGCATCATTTAGATGTAGCCTGGTGGGGAAGGGAGAATTCCATCTCTAAGGCTTATGAGGCTGCCTCTTGAGGGTTGGGGAGGAAGATCAAAAGGGAACTGCCCCAATGGCTAAACAGATCACATGTCATGGCTGGATCCTGTGGACATCTCTTCCCCAGGAGCTAGGTGGGGACTGTTGCCATGTGTTGTCAGTCATGGGGCTGACTGGAGAAGGCTTAGCTTTGCTAACCAAGCCACAGACAATGAGGCAATCTGTATCAGAGATAGAGCTGTTCAGTTACCCATTCTTACAGATCAGGCTGCAAGCTTGCCCTGAGAACCAATCTACCAGCATTTTGCTTCTAAAAGACTAAAGCTATTGCCAAGTCCAGCTGGCTTTCAAAAAGTCAGCTGTATGTAAATAGAAAGAAATGGGTTGCTCCCTGGGCTTGCAACCTTGAGCTGCTGTTGTCAAGCTCTTGGGCACTCAAAAACTTACGCTTTGGAGTAATTTAGAACAAAGTCTACTCCTTTCTCACTGTCAAACTGAATGTCTCGTGGTAAGTCACTGTGATATTTGGCATCGATGCTTAATGGGAATCCAGGGTTCCACTCCATCCACCTGAGAAGGAAGAAGAAAGCAACCAGAACTGAGAAAAATCGTAGAGAAGTTCAAGGGAAATTATTAATCAAAAAATTGAAACTGACATGTGCCAAAGTGACTTTCCTAAAGCACAGGTCTGACCATGTCACTTCTGTACTTAATAAACTCCAGCGGCTCCCTATCAAATATCTGGGATGCAAAGCCCTTTACCACTTGGCTGTAACCTATCTTTCTAGTCTTACTATACAGTACTAATATTGATCACAGCATTCACATCTCTTACCCAATTCAGATTATGGTGATGGTTGTCTACTTGGCCCCAAGGTCATTCTCCCTCCTTTCTCAAGTTCAGGACCTGACTCACTGCCTTCCTCTCCTCTCCAACTCCTCCCATTTATACAAGGGGACTTCAGTATCCATGCTGATGTTCTCTCAAATTCCCCAACCTCCCAACTCTTCAGTCACACCTAAACCATCATTGTATACTATATCTCACTATCACCCACAAATTTTATTAATTTATTTCTAAAATTAATTGTATTAATTTAAAACTTTGACATTCTACTACCTGCCTATAACTTCCTATCCTCCATCTCTCTCTAATGCCTCACACTCCTAAACCCATTCTTCACTCTGATCATCAGGGCAACAATCCCTGACCATCTCCAGCTTCTCTTCTCCTCAGTACTTCAGGCCATTGTACCTGACTTTTATTTCTCTCCCTCTCCAATCTTGACTCTATAGTTAGCCAAATTCAGCCCTATTTTTTGTCTTCTACTCTAGAATCACTTTGCCCTTTGTGCAATCACAGCTCATCTCTTTTTCATAACTTCAGCCCACACAAAACCATCCACTTCCTCTACTCCAATGCATCTGTTACCGGGTTGAGCTAGAGAAGTCACACAACCCTGTTAACTGAGTATGTTAATAATTCATGCCAACTGCCATCAACTGGGCCCTCACTGCAGCAAGGCAATTCTCTGTTTGATTCCTTGAGTCACTCCCAAGAAAATACTTTCCAAGCTTGCTTTTCTCTCTTTAACCTTGCCCCAGTTCCCCCCACCTCAGTTGAAGCCCTCATCTATTTTCCTGAGAAAATTGAATCCATTCAATGTTAGCTCTCTCTCTCTTATCTCAAAATCCCTTGACATCATTCCCTATTCTCTCTTCCTTTCCCCTAGTCTCTGACAATGAGGTGACCCTTCTCTTTGTTTCCTTGTCCATTTCCATGTACCTTTGAGTCTTCCCTTCTTTTCCAGAAGAATATCACCTCAATCATTACCTCCTCTCTAATCTTCAGTATCTTCCTATATACAGATTCCTTCTCTGCTGCCTTAAATGTGCCCATCCCCCTCATCCACAAAACAACACCCTTCTACCATACTTCAGTTACTATTACTATTACAATTATATAATTCAACTACTATTACTTCAAACTATATATCTCTCCTATATAACTATATCTGTGTAGCCTGTATATCTCTCTTTGCTTTTTCAGCCAAATTCCTTGCAAAAGCTGCCTGCAATGCACTCCTTCTTCATTTCTGCCTCTTAGAATCTCTAGTTTACTTCAAGGCTCAGCTCAAAGGTCACATCCTACATGAAGCCATTCCTAATCACTCTCCTCACCCCGAGCTGCTCATGCCTCCCCCTTATAGTTACTTCACACATCCTTATAGAGGTGCACATCTCCCCGAGAGAATAAAGTTGACTGAGGACAGGGACCATCTCCCATGCTTTCTATACTGTCCGGCTTTGCTTAATTCTATCCACAAGTAGAATGCTTACAGGCATGAACTCTCTAAGAACATGCATCCAGAACCACAGAATCTCAGAACTGGAAGTGCCTTCAGCAGCCACGTGGTCCAACCCATAGTTGAACAAGACTCCCCTCTATGACACACATGACAAGTAGTCATGCAGGATTTATTTTGAGACCTTCAGTAATGAAGAACTCACTACCTGTTGAAGCAGGCCATTCTACCTTTGGATAGTTCTAATTATCCAGAAGTTTCTCCTTATATTAAGCTTAAGTCTACCACGCTAAAACTTCCCCCTTCCCCCACTGCTCCTAGTTCTACACCCTCTGCCAAGCAGAACAAATCTCATCTCTATGCTATGCAACAACCCTTCAAATACTTGAAGATAAGGGGCAGCTAGGTGGCACAGTGGATAGAGCACCAGCCCTGGATTCAGGAGGACCTGAGTTCAAATCCGGCCTCAGACACATAACACTTACTAGCTGTGTGACCCTGGGCAAGTCACTTAACCCCGTTGCCTAGCAAAACACAAAAACAAAACCAAAAAAAACCAAATACTTGAAGATAGCTGCCATGTGCCCCACCCAATCCCTACTAAGTCTTCTCTTCTTCAGGCTGAACATCCCCAATGTTTTTAAGTAATCCAAGTGACTTGTCCAAGGTGATACAGGTTGTAAAAAGCTGAGCCAGGATTAGAATTCAGGTCTCATGACTCTAAGGTCAATGTTCTTTCTGTTGGAGTATGCTGTCTCATCTAAGAGCTTGCATTCTTACACATTAGGGAAAAGAGAATTTTATAGAGTTAATTAATAAATGGCCAGAGAAGCAGCTTGGAGCCAAGGAGCTAACTTTTGAGTCAGAAAGACCTGGTCTCAAGTCCTACCTTTGACACTATCTTAGCTGTGTGATCCTGGACAAGTCACTTAACCGCAGATGACTCTCTAAGACTATAAGTTTAGGAGCAGGTATTGCTTTGTATTAGTAGAGGGAGCTTCTTATTGGGAGGGAGCTTCTTATACCAATAAAATCATAAGTCTGATTAGAAAAAAATCAGTATGTGTGTATGTACGTGTGTGTGTGTGTGTGTGTGTGTGTGTGTGTGTGTGTGTGTGTGTGTGTCTTTCCTGGCTTTCTCAC
The DNA here is from genome assembly GCF_003287225.1 of Phascolarctos cinereus. Classification (NCBI taxonomy): domain Eukaryota; kingdom Metazoa; phylum Chordata; class Mammalia; order Diprotodontia; family Phascolarctidae; genus Phascolarctos; species Phascolarctos cinereus. Next base: position 40,537,807 of record NW_027555736.1, read on the forward strand.
ATGGATGGTTTGTCCTTAAATTGCATCTCCTCAGTTGTTATTTTACTTCAAAGCACTATATTTATTTCCAGAGAGCTAAGGAATTTTTAAAAGATTTTTCTCTTTGCAAACAGTGCAAAATTCAGGGCTTCCTGAATTAAGACCTAAATGAGAAGAAGGAAATATGATGTGATGAATAAACAATCCAAAGAGGAAGCAACTGAAAATGGAAAAAAAAACCTGAAGATGATGTTTGAAAGTGGAGGGGAAAATGTAACTAAAGGAGAGAGAGGGAGGGAAGGAGAGAAGGAGGAAGGGAGGGAGGGAGAGGAGAAAGGGAAAAAAAATCCTTGATGTGTTCAAGTAAATGGCTACCTTAGATTCATCCCAAGCTAGAAGAATTATGAATTTTCGAAAGGCAATAAAGGCCCTGGGTCTAAGTTGTTTTGGTGTGAGCAGTCTTGTTCAATTCATGCTGAAGGAGACTTGGTTGAAGGAACTAGGAATATTTAGCCTGAGGAAGAGCTCAGGGAGCTCATAGTCACTGTAATCAGGTATTTGATGGACTCCCATTGGGAAGAGGGTTGAGACTTGTTCGGCTTGGTCCTAGAAAGCAAAGCTGGAAGCAATGGGTGGAAGCTGAAGGCTACTAATGAAAGGGAAGTAGACTTGTTTGGGAAGTAATAGGTCCCTCTCACTGGAAGTCTTAGAAATTGTCAGACATGTTGTGGAGAGGATTGTTTTAGGGGCACGGATTGAACGAGATGAGACGGCCTTTAGGTCCCTTCTGTCTCTGAGAGTTTATGGTTCTGTGATACTTGAACCTTTAAGAGTAGCACGGTGTTGGTAATAAATGATACAAGTTTTTGGTTGTTGTTTGTCCTTTGTTTTCAAAGGGGACTAATGATATCATGGGTGATGTCTTGACTTGTGCATTAATTAAAGCAAGGCAGAGTAACACCTGAATATTTGGCACTCATGCAATGACCTGAAGAGGTCATCAAGCTGAGACAAAGCACGAAATGGAAATGCAGGAAGATGAATGGCAAGAAAGAGGCTCAAAAATTCACATGTAACAAAATCAACAAAACGACTGCAATGTGGAAATACAGAGAGTGAGCACAAATAAGGTGAATGAGTGGTTCTAACTCAAGGAGGCAAATTTAACCTTAAAAGTACTATGGAGATTCAGTAAGATCAAAGACTAAATTAGGCTTCGAAGGGTATTTTTTTGTGGGAGGATGCCTGGGGCTACATGTGCATTGCTATGGGGTAAAGAGCTACCAGGGACATTGAGAGGTTAAATAACACACTTGGTCACACAGATAGTGGAGACAGGACTTAAGACTCAGTCCTGTGACTCAAAATCCAGTTGTCTTTCCTCTGTACTGTCACACATTAAGCGATCAGTTGAAGGAACATAGGATTTCTCCCTATGCTTGGGGTGGGGCAGATGGTAGAGTCAGGACATCATAGCTGTCTTTGAGTACTTGAAGCAGTCAGTTGGAGAAGGCTCTAGATGGCAGAACTTGGACGGGTAGAGGTTGTAAAGAGGCAAATTTGGACTGGATTTCAGCAACAACTTCCTAACAATTAGACTGTCCCAAAGTGGAATGGGCTTCTGTGGGAGGCAGTAGGTTTCTCATCACTGAAAGTGTTCAAGCAAAGGCTGGATGACAAATTGTCATGTATACCATATAAGGGATCCTTTTTGAGGTAAGGCTTTCCCTTGATGGCTCTGTGATTCTACCTCTTCTTCAGTCTTCTCTTCTTCAGCCTAAACATCATCATCTCTATATAGCAGATCTCAAGGCCCTTGACCAGCTGGGTTGCCCCCTTATGGAGGCCCACCATCTTATCAATTCCTACATGTTCATCTAAATAAGGGCAATAACTACACATGAGGGGACAGGTGCTCTTCTTTCTGTGCCAGAAAAATGGGAAGAGCTTAAGAGACTATTGGCCTCAGGGTATGACTAGCACTGGGCAAGCAATTCAAGGGAAGACAGGGACATCAGCTATTGCAGTCAAAGAGCAGAACTGTGGAAGCTCAGAAAGGCTTTTCACCTTTGCCATTTGGAGCTTGGCCAGAGGGCGGCATTTGGTCATGGGTTCCATTTGACTGATGAGCAACAGAAAGTTACTGAGTTGAGACTAAGCAGTATCTACTGACCTGACAATCAGGGCAATAGGAGGAATCTAAGGATGGCCAGGATCATCACTGATATAATTTCCAGGGAATCTGACTCATTATAGAGGACAGAGGAAAACAGAAGTATAACACCTGAGGGGCAGCCACAGTAAAACTAAAGGTTGAGTTAACCACGGTGAGATGTGGAGAGAAGACCAAGCCAGGCCAAAATCAAAGTCTTTTTCAGGTTAAGTTTCGACTAGATCAGGGAGTTCTTAACCTGTGGACTATGAAGTTTCTTTTAATATTTGATAACTATGTTTCAATATAATTTATTTCCTTTGTAATATTATACATTTGTTTTATATATTTAAAAACATTACTGTAAGAAGTACATGGGTTTCATCAGTCTGCTAAAGATACCCACAACACAAAAAAGATTCAAAGCCCTCAGACTAGATGGCCTCAGAGGTTACCTCCAACTCTAACATTCTATGATTTAACTCTCTTCCTTCCAAATCTTTTCTTTCCTCATCCTTTCAAACAATCTTTGCAGGACGTGGCATTGAGGCCCTTCACCACCTGGGTTGCCCTCCTCTGGTTTTCCCATCTGTCCAGTGAGGCAGTTAGACTAGCTGCCCCCAAGGTCCTTTCTGTTCTAGACCTGTGATCTCATGATCCAGCTTCAAACTTGGTGTTCATGCGGTCTCCTTATCATCTTTGTCTATAATTACCTTCCCCTAGAACACCCTAAGTTATTCTGATGAAACAAAACCAACTCATGTAATGGAAGACCAGCCTTTCCCCAGAACCTCTCCCAGTGGCAACTTCCCCTTAGCAGGCCCAACAGCTGTTTGCCACACTGGTTGCTGGGCTCTAACAGTAAGCTGTGCCCATAAAGGAATCACTTGTCCACAGCTGAGCTAAATATTTCTAATTTCAGCTGAGAGGAAAAAGAGAGCTTGGGAAAAGGATGATGTAGAGGCCCTCCTATCCACTTCCTGCTACACGGAAAAATTCCCTTTCTCTAGCCAGGTCTGATCTTAGGGAAAAGCATTGCCCCATCTTAAACAGGCAGGTCTGAGGAACCCAGTGCCTACCCTGCCTCAAGGCTAGGGATACCTCCTCCCCTCCCAGGGGCCAATACAGTTGTTATTTAGCTCTGTTGAATCCCCTTCTCTCCTCCCAACTCTTCATCTTTTTAGTGGTGAGTGGTGAGACATGAGACAGGAAGTGGGGGAAAAGGAAGTCAGCCACTCTGAACTCACTCCATGGCAACATGAAAGCAGAAAGGGTCACAGAAACTTTGCGCCGGAGTGTTTTATGACTCAGGCAGCTGCTCACATGCAGAATCCAATTTAATTCAACCAGCATTTATTAAGCACCTACTTATGTCAGGTATTTAGGTACTAAGGACACAGATTCAAAAATGGATGTCCCCTGATGCCATGAAACTTACATTTTATTAGGGAGACAACACATACATAGAAAATTAATTGTGAAAGAGATACAAAATAATTTCATAGGGAGAGGAACCCAGGAACAGAGCTATCTGGGGGAGGGGGAAGGCTTCTTACAGGAGGGGGCAGTTGAGCGAGCTTTGAAGGAAATTAGGGATGCTCTGAGGTGCAGATGAGAAGGAAGTGTGTTCCAGGCATGGAGAGCAGCCTGTGCCAAGGCCTGGGGCCAAGAGATGGAATGTCACATACAGAGAATGGCAAGCAGGACATGTCCACTGCAACACAGACCATAATGTGCAATCATCCTAGAAAGGGCATTCGCAGGAACCGTTAGGGATCACACCATCAACTTGTTTCAATGCCACAACTCACCGATAGAGTTTCTGCCGAGTTTCCAGTTCTTTGCGTCTGTGCTGCTTGAGGATATGAATTTGGTCATCCCGAGCCAGCTTTGCTGTGAAAGAATGAAGAAAAGACAAGTATAGACACAACCAGGGGGAATCATCAACTTACAGGAAGGAATGGAGATCCTTCCTATATCAAGTCCTGTTCTAAGAAGTCCTGGCAAGTGCTGGACCATCCTCAGATTGAGCCTCTTCAGTCCTGAATTCTGGCACCACTGGCTAAAGGAGATCAAGAGGAACATGGCCATTGCAGGGGATGTTACTAAGAGAAGGGAGCTCTTCTACCCTGTGGTCTTAAGCTTTATATAAAAGAAGAGGGATTTCAAGCAAGAAAAGCAAGTGCCAAGGTCAGTTTATGTCAATGAGGTGAAGCTTTCCATAGGCTCTTCTAGTCCCAAGCTAAGAAGTCAGAAGAGTACTTAGGTTTCTGTCCAAAAGCACAAAATATTAAATTATCAAGCCTAGAAGCTGTGCACATCAGTCCTAGAAGTGGTTATCCCCACTTAGCTGGTATCCTTCAAATTCAATTAGGCAGATTCTCAAATATTCATAGGATCACAGGCTTAGAGCTGGAAGGGTCCTCAGACACTAACTGGTGAAAACCCCTTATTTTACAGGTAAGGAAACTGAGGCCCAGAGATTGACTCTCATGATGTAGAGCCTTGGAGTCTCACAGTCACTTAGTGACTATCAGTCTGATAAAAGGGTTTTTGATGATCTTGAGCTATATGGACCTCAGCTCAGATACAAACATACCAACTAGATGTAAGATATACATGTTCACAGGGCACCGAGCTACTACTAACCAACGGCCTCATCTAATGGAACCTAGAGTCAGAGGACCTCAATTCAAATGCCTTCTCTAGTATTCACTTTTTGTGTGTCTTCGGGCTAGTCACTGAATTCCTCTGGGCCTCCTCACCTCCAAAATGGTGATATTGGACAAGATGATCCCTATGACCTTGGTTCTCTGGTAGTCATAGCATTCCCCAGGACATACTTACATTGCGATCTAAGTCCTTGAAAGAAGTCATCTAGGACTCACCTCTCCCATCTCGGAGGACAATTTCACCCTCCCCAGTGAACCAGCGGTAGCAGGGGAACTCAATGTATTCTCCATAGGGAGTCTTCAAAGTGATATACTTAAGATACCAGTCATCATGGAGCCAATACTTTCGTTTTTCAACTTTGATCAGAAGGATATCTCCTAGTTCTTCATCCACAGTCACATCATAAGAATCTACCTGTACAGAATAAAAGGCAAATACAACTTGGAATCTAATAAGCATATTCAAGTTTCTAACAGATCTATATCAACTAAAGTAATCATTTGAAATTTTCTTGCTTTGTAGGAGAACAAATGGAAGGTTAATGGTGTATCTGTAGACTCCACTCTCTCTGCATCCCCTGGTTATTCAATTCCCTTGCCAAGAGATTTACATATTTTAACCTTTTTAAATCTTTATTTGGTAAGCTTAATAAAAATATCTGACTTCTGGCAAAATAATAGAGTAAAGACATAAGAGAACTTAGAACTCCCAACATCTCCCTTAAAAAAGGCAGCAATAGATTGCCAAAGGAAAGTTGTGGAAAAGGAAAAGATAAAGCAAATTGCTTTTTTAAAAAAACCTTTCTAGCAATGAACAAATATTATGGATTAAACAAAATTGAAAGGGAGACATCAAGTGAGGGAAGAGATTAATTTAACACCAACAATGTCCTCTATCAATGGAATTAAGTAAAGGTACAACTGAAAAAGTTAAAAAAAAGAGGTGGCATACAACAAAAGGATAATAAACCTTAAACAACTTGGAATTGTCCATGGATAACATAAAAAATATAGATGAGAAATAGAATTGTTCTATTGGAAGTCAAAACAGTATAGATAGAGCAGACCAATCAGCAAAAATGAGCTAAAAAACCAACACAATTGAAAATTACCCAATAACCTTCAAATAAAGGTAAAAAAAAAATTAGAGAAGACCTGTAGAAATAAACTAAGAGATAATGAAATTCCCAAAAAGAATGAAAAAGAAAAGAATCTGATATGATTTCAGAAAATCATGCAAGAAAATTTCTCAGAATTATTAAAATTAAGAGACATACTACAGATTTGTAGAATTCACTAGATGGTAAAAAAAGAATAAACCCAGACTCAACTCACCCAGATATTCTACCATCAGATTCCCAAACTATAGTGATGGAGAAATCATTTTAAAATGAACCAAGGAAAAAAAACATCACACATCAAAAATCTTCCTATCTGAATTACTCAAGATTTTTCATCCAAGATGAAGAATAATAGAAAGAGCTCATATTGTAATGCAGAACATTATTTTACCATTTAGGCAGTACGGCCCTTTAGGCTATGGAAAGCAGAAGTTGCTGCTTAATCTTGCCCCAGACCTCTTTCCTCCTAAATCTAAACAATAGTGAAATGTACTCTTGCATAGCTTAAGCACAGCCCATACCTCCAGCGCAAATGGATAAGAAAGCTTGCAATATAATTGCTTTAGATAATTATGTTTATACCAGAAACCAGGACACCTGGTCTGGTTTGTGTGATCCCTGACCTGTAATGATGCTTGTGCTTATACTTTTGCCCCCAAAATGCCCCCCTAGTCTCAGAAATACTATCTCTGACAACCACTCCCCAGCCCAAGGACACTGTGCCTAGCAGTATTCATTCATGACCCTTATCTGGCTGCTCAGGCCCCAGCCCTCAGATCATATCTCTGGAAGCCTCCAAATTCCTTAGTTGTGAGAAAGTTTTTTCCTTTGTTGCAGAGCATTCTCATGTCTAGACAGAGGGAGAGGGGTGTCCTTGACCAGCCCCAGAACTCTTCCTCTTGCCAGACTTCAAAGATCCATCCCCCTCCCTGTCCTCTATACTCCCTATATAAACCCTAGCTCGACCTCTGATGTGGGCTGCTTGATTTGGATGTGAATACCCCTGGCAGCCGTGTGCTAATAAAGTCCACAATTTAAATTACTCTGGGTCTAACTCACTAATTTCTCGGCATAACAATATATCATGTCACGAATCTAGAGAAATTACACTTCAGCCTAAGACTACCTCCTTAGCTAGATTAGGCATATGTTTTCAAGTCATTTAATATCATTTAATAATGATATTAATAAGTGATTATTTGATAATAGTGCTATCAATGATCATTTAATAATGCACACAAGAATTTCAGCTATTCCTAGAGAATAGGCTAAGGTTGTATGAGATCTTTGATACTACACACAGGTATGAAGAACTTCAACAAGGAAAAACTCCAAACTTGAAAACTATTCTTAACTAAGCATTGGCTCAATGTAATTTCTATGCGGGGTAATAAAACAGTAGCAGAATTGTTTGAATCATCGGCTTTCTCAAAGTAACTACCTTGGGGGGAAAGCAGTGCAACAAGACAGTAAGAGTGTTTATATAATGATATAATGTAACTACTATAGGAATGTATAAAAGAAACAATGGCTTTGGCTTTATTGACATATGCCTCAAAGTAAATACCATTAATAGGAAACAAAGTAGGAGCTGAATTGTATCATTTGGTAACTGAAGTATATAAATTGGCTTTGGGAAGAGATGATGAATAAATATTTAAGATACATGTACTGGGGGGAGGGAGTTGGTCAGGCACCAGGACATTATTCAATTCAAAATGGAGCACAATTTGGTGAAAAATACAGAGATACTCCATACACCATACACCATAATTGATCCAAACGGATCAATGATCCAGTGTTTTAAATCATTAAAACAATGTTGAAGGAAATGGAATCATATCTTTCACAACTGTGGAGAAAAGTTAGCAAAATACTTGAATTAGGTAAAAAAAAAAAGACTTTGGCCTAACCAAAAAGCAAGGCATCCAGAAAGAGGAGGAAAGAAGCAGGGGAGGGGGAGGGGGGAGAGAAGAATATGCAATAAACATTTATGATAGAAGTCTAGCAACTAAAATTTGTAAGTAATTGGCAGAAATGTATAACAATAGGTGAAATTCTGCAAAATGAGTGGTTGAAGAATATGAAGAGAGAGCTCAGTCCAATAACAGACCCATTAAGCACTTAATAATTGCAAAGTACTTGGAATACAAAGTTAAAAGCTAATCATTCCTTGTCTTCAAGAAGTTTTTGGTCTGCTGGGGGTTGGCGTGGGGACAACAAAGTCATATATGTGTGCGTATGAGTATGTATATATGTACATATGTGCATACATATGTATATATGTAAATGTATACATACACACATACAAAGTCTGCACAAAAAATACAAAATCCTTTAAAAAGAAAAAGAGTGCTAATCTCTGGGGGATCAAGGAAAGGGTGGTGACTGAGTTGTAAAGAAGTTAGGGGTCTTATGAGGAGGAAGTAGATTCCAAATGCAAAGATGCAAAGACAAGGGGGCAAGTGAGAAAATGTGGCTGATGGGGACAATTCAATTCAATACGATTCAATTCAATTTTCCCTCCATTCGATTTCTCTCAATTCACTCTCCATCTTCCATCAACTTTACTACACTGAATATCATGCCACTCTCAGGATAAGGTAATCACCTGTAATTTTATCACCATGCAGATTGACTCAGCTACTGATACTCAACACCATCTCAACTTCCTCAGTTGCCTTTCCTCTCTGTAGTACAGATCAATAATGTTTTCCCACAGAGGGCTCAGACCTTTGCTACTGTCCACTTATCACTGGTTCTGTTTGGTTTCTACTGAGGTGGGTACTGCTGGCTCCACCCCCCACCCCCATTTCAGCTTCCTTTTGTATACTGTCTTACTCCATTAGACAGTAAGCCCCTTGAGAGCAAGAACTATCTTTTTCTTATTTGTATTCCCAGTGCTTAGCACAGTGCCTAGAACATAGTAGGTACTTTGTTATTGTTTAGTTGCTTGTCACGTCCAATTCTTGATTCCATTTGGGGTTTTCTTAGCAAAGATACTGGAGTGGTCTGCCATTTCCTTCTCCAGCTCATTTTACAGATGACAAAATGGAGGCAAACAGGGTTAAGTGACTTGGCCAGGGTCACACAGCTAGAAAGTGTCTCAGGCCAAATCTGAACTCAGGTGTTCCTCACTCCAGGACCAGGACTCTAGCTACTATACCACCTAGCTACCTCATGGACACTTAAATAGGCACCTAATAAGTATTTATTGAACTGAATTGAAGGGGAAGAATGGATTCCATGACATGATGAAAAGACAAGGGGCCAAGAGATTAAAAGTTGCAAATGAGGACAATAGATAACAAAACAATCTAAAATGCAGACTGAGTGAATAATAACAATAACAATACTGATAATAATAACATCATATAGCAAAGTGCTTTACAAATGTTACCTCATTTTATCCTCACAACAACCTTGGGAGGTAGGTGCTATTATTATCCTCTTTTGTAGATAAGGAAACTGAAGTAGAGGTTAAATGATTTGTCTAGGATCACACAGCTAATGTTTGAGTCAGAATTCAAACTCAGTCTTCCTCACTTGAGGTTCAGTTTTTCTGTCCATGGTGCCATCTAGCTACTGCTAATATAAAATACTGGAAAGATTGAGGGGAGTCAGATTTTCAAGGGTCTTATATATCAGGCTCAGAAGTTTGTATTTTATCCTAGAGGAAACAGGAAGTCATTGAAGATTTTTGTCTATGGGACTGACATAGCCAGATCTGTACTTTAGGAAAATTAATTTGGCTACTATATGGAGAATGAATGTATTAGAAAGGGGATAGACTAGAAGCAGGGAGGCCAATTAACAAGCTATTGTAATAGTACAGGCAAGAAGAGATGAGTACATAGGTGACAGCTTTGATTTTATGGAGATAGAATGGACAAGTTACTGGATAAGAAAACTGAAGGAGAAGAAGAGTCAAGAATGACTCATAGGTTCTGAACCTGGGTGAGTGGAAGGATGGATGGATGGATAGATGGATAGATAGATAGATATAGATGATAGATCAATCGATCTATACCTATATCTATATCTATATATCTGGGGGTTCATTTGCATTTGTGGTAATTTAACCTATGGGAGTTGATGATACTACGAAGGGAGTACAGAGAAAGGAAAGAAGAAGGCCCAGGGTAGAACCCTGGGAAACACAACTTTGTTGGGTGAAAGGATGATGACCCAGCAAAGGAGACTGAGAAGGAATGGATAGTCAGCCAGGTAAATACAGAATCAACAGAAAACAAGTAAGGGAAGCCAAGAGTGGAGATAGTGTTCAAGAGTAAATTGGGGGTCAACAATGTCAAAAGCTGTAGAGAGATCAAGAATGGGAAAAGACTGAATTTAGCAGTTAGATCTTTGGTTCTCAAAAGAAGCCATTATTATAGCTGATTTACATAGTGCTTTAAGGTTTACAAAGCACTTTATTATATTATCTCATTTGTTTCTCACAACCTCATGATGTAAGTAACCACAATATTAACCCCATATAGATAAGGAAACTGAGGCAAAGAGAGATTAAGGGATTTGTCCAAAGTCACCTTTCTAGGAGCAGCTAGGTGGCGCAGTGGATAGAGCACCGGCCCTGGAGTCAGGAGGACCTGAGTTCAAATCCAGTCTCAGACCAGATACTTGACACTTACTAGCTGTGTGACCTTGGGCAAGTCACTTAACCCCAACTGCCTCACCAAACAAACAAACAAAGTCACCCTACTAGCGTCAGAGGAGAGATTCAAACTTAGGTCATCTCAGCCCCTAAACCCAGAGTGTTCTCTCTATTATATCACTACCCTCATGAAAAAGTGCTCAAAAACTTAGCATCCTCTATTAGAGAGGATCAAATTTAGTGATGGCAACAACATACTTGCTGTCACCCAGACCCAAAACTTTGGCATCATCTCTGGTTCCTCTCTATCCCTCAGCCTTTATAGCTAAATATCTGCCATGTCCCGTCAATTCTGCCTCCGTAATAACATCTCTGAGCCCTCTACTTTGGTCCATTCACACAGTTATCATCTTAATTCAGGTCCTTATCACTTCTCTCACTTGAACCAAACTATTATAGCCTCCAAACTGTTCTATCTGCCTCCAATGCCCCCCTCTCGAATCTGTCTTTTGGACCACTTTTGAAATATTTTTTCCTAAGGCACAAATCTGACTTAGTCATTCCCTGATCAAAAATATTTAGTGATTCCCTAGTGCTGCTAGGATCAAATACATATTTCTTAGCCTGGCATTGAAGGTCCTCTACTAACTTGTTCGAACCTGTCTTTCCATCCTTCCATACACACCACATTCCAGCCAAACTGGACCATTAGCTGCTTCATAAACTCTAGAGTCAATTTACTACCTCTATTCATTTACACAGGCCTAGAATTCACTTGTTTCTCATCGCTGCCTGTCAGAATTTTTATCTTCCCCCCAGGCTCAGCTCAGGTGCCACTTCCTCCCCTAGTTAGACTTCCTTGGTTCCTCTAAGCCAAAAGCTTCTCTCCAACCTCAGATATACCTAGTGCACTTTGTCTGAATCTCTCCTTTGCTCTCATCACTGCTTACCTTGGGTTATACTTACCTGGATTTGTGTCATATCATGTTAAGAGAGTACTGTGCAAGGAAATGCTAGATTTGGAGTTAAGAATGCCTGGGTTCAAAACCTGCATTTACTTCTTGCATGACATGGTCAAGTCCCTTCCCTTCCCTAGGCCCCAGTTTTCTCATTGGTAAGTGAAGGAATTTGACTTGATAATGTTGAAACTCTCTTCCAGTTCTAAATCTATGATCTTCTGACCCCAAGTAGAATGTAAGCTCCTTGAGGACAAGGACTGTTAATTTTTATCTTTGTATTCCCAGTGCCTAGCATAGGACCTGGCACATAGTAGGCGATTAAAAATACATTTGTGTTGAATTGAACTGAAATTCTCCAAAAAATGTGAAGAGTTTAATCATACCACTGAAAAACAAGAGATAGAAACCCTCTAATTTTGCTCAAGAAATACATCAACTGCTCAGTGCATTAATTAAGTGCCTGTTGTGTTTATTGGCAGGGCAGGTAAATCTCTTCTCTCTCTTTTCCCTAAGGGGTGAGTTCAGCCAATACCCTAACAAGAGGAGACATTTCTTTCTCCTTAGTTATTTGGACAAGGCAGGTCTAAGGGGAAGGCTACTCCTTGTACAGTGATCCCCAAATTCTACTTACTTTCTGAGGGTACTTCTAAATCACAGGATGGTGCTATGAATTTTGGTAGAACTGTGTTGAACTTTTTGGGAAAGAAAAACTCACTGTCATGTCAAAAGGTTGCTCCAAGGGAGTAGGACTCAGTTGAAATCTATAATCTCATGATCCAATGGAATGCTCTGTGCCTCCGTTTCCCCATATGTAAAATGGAATAACACCTGCAGTATCTATTGCACACATTTGTGAGGCTCCAGTGAGATATCTGCAAAGTACTTCGCATACCTTCAAGTGTTATTTACATTTTAGCTATTATTGTTGTTATATATTGCTTTAAGGTTTGTAAAATGTGGGCTCATTAGATTCTCTCAACAGCACTATAAAGTAAGTACCGCAGGTGTACTGCTTTGGGTTGTGCAAAAATTCATTTTTATTTTCAGTACTGAAATTCATGTCTTCTATAATTCTATTTGTTGATTAAACACTTCTACCTTTCTACAATGGTTACAGATGCCATTCATTATCTTCCAATATTTTATGACCCATTGATCCATTTGAGTAGTTCTGTGTATTGTGCGAGATCTGAATATAATCTCATTTGATGTGTGAAATTTTGAAATATCTCTCTAGTTCTGAACATGGATAAGCAGTTCCTTGTCTTATGGTTTACACAAAGGGTGAACACTTCCAGCATTCTGATCAACTAATGTGCCATGAGGTGGAAAAGAGGAAATTGACTTTCTGTATACTGTGGGGCTTGTGTGGTCCTTACTTTAGCAATTTTTCCAAGGACTGAGGAATTAAACCCTTGCTTTAAGATGACATCCCACTGCTTTCAAATGTGTCAATAAACATTAATTAGGTGCCTGCTATGTGCCAGGGACTGTGCTAAGTACCAGAAAAAACAATCACATTAAAGTTGATTCTCGAAGGAGGAGATTGGTACAAACTAAGACAGGCAGTCCAATTCCTACTCATGATATCATTCTTTATGTTTATTGGTTTCTTGATACTAAAAGATTTTTACATTCCAGTTTGTCTCAATCCATTACAGCTGCTTTGGGACCTAGAACAGGCAGAATGGCCAGTAATAAGTGCCCTCATTAGCTAATGGACCTTTTCAAAAGTTTTGATGGGGCTCTCTTGACTGCAACTCTCAAGAAGTACTGGAGACCTCATGAGCTCCAAAGGTCTGGAAGGGAAACCTCCAGAGGAGCCTGGCCCATTTGACCAGCAGACATGTACCAGGAGTTGTTTGGACATTGCCTAGCCAAGATGAAATCAAAATGTCTAGCGATTCTGCAAGCTGCTTTATGCTCTGTATCATGATCCTAGCATATTATACAAGTGGTTTTAAATTGTTACTGATCTCTGTTCTATTAATGGATGCTTTTTTTAAAAATCAGTGTTCCTTGTGCGCTTAATATGAACTAACTGTTGTACAACCAATTAATATTGTACACCGAGAACCTTTCTTTTACAACTTACCTTTAGAGGTCCTGTTAGTTTTGTGAGCCACTATCTAATTTACTAACATTAAAATTATCCCTAGAGAGTGGGGGGAGGGACTCAACAAGCCAGTAGTATGAGGAAAAGAAAGCCCCCTTTCACCAGAGGCAGGCTCTCCAGCACTGAACCTAATCCAAACCAAGAACAGGACACAGAAGGGTAAGTGCCCTACCTCCCATTGGCTTAGCTAAGTGGTTCCTCAAGAATAATCATAATATGATAAAACACACCAATTTGAAAACATGAGCTAATGTAATATACAGTGGATAAACCTCATCAAGGTAGAGTATGGGCAAAGAAGAGAAGAGGGCCCAGGACAGAAGTCATCTGTGCTTGGGGAAAGAGAATTGTTAACCAGTGAGGAGACTGAGAAAGAGCCATTGTATGGATAGAAAGAGAACCAATAAAGAAGGCAATGGAGGAGGGTGTTCTTGGGGGGGGGGGTCAGCCATGCACAAAAAGGTCAAATAACCTGTGGACTGAAAATGATTTAACCAATGATTTAGCAGTGGGGAAATCACAGGTACCTTTGGAGAGAACAGTTAGAAATGTGTTGGCTTTGTTTCATTTTGTTAAAAATGAATGTTCTAATGTTGTTCACAGGCAAAATGACAAGTGCACTCTCAACAAGACTGAACTTTATTCTGACACTGTTAAGTGTCAGAAAATCCAGAAAGCCCTGCAACTACAGGAAATCAAAAGGTACCAAGGAAAGAGGAGGAGGAAGAATCATAGAATGGGGAAAAGGAGAAAGGAGAGGAGAACAAATAGAAAGAGGAAAAAAGGAAGGGGAAGAGGAAGAAGAACAGGAGGAAGAATGAGAAAGAAGCAGAGGAAGAAGGGGAAGATGAGTAGAAAGAGGTAGAAGAAAAAGAGAAGGAGAAAAATAGAGAGAGCACAGTTTGGGCTCAGATCATGCAGAATCTGACAGAGAAGAAAGAAAAGGCTAGGGGAGGATGATCAGAACTGTGGGCACCTGGCTGGATTGAAGCCAGGTATGATAGTCCCTGGTTGTAGCCAGGGACATGGTGAAAACCAGCTACACATTTAAGCTTTGAAGAAGAAAGATGGGAAAAAACTGAAGACCTGGAGGAAGGATGGGGGGAAGGCAAGTTCTAATTTTTTATGAGAGTATTCCCCTTCAAACCTTTTCTCTTCAAGTACACATTTTAAAGATGAGGAAACTGAGGTACAAAGAGGTTAAGTGACTCGCCAAGGGTCACACAGCTAATAAGTGACTGAGGCAGGATTCAATTCTGGTCTTTCAGACCATAACAACTAAAACTCTAGCCACTATGACACCTCATAGCCTCTAGGGAAAAAAAAACCAGCAGAAGCAGCAGGGTATAATACATAAAGGGGGACTGCCTTGGAACCAGGTGGGGTTTAAGCCCCGCCTCTGACATATGCTGGCTGTGTGACCAAGGACAAGTCACTTAGGTTCTCAGTACCCCTGAACACTCTTCAGGGTCATACATTAGAAAGGCAGAATGGTGTAATGGATGGAGGACTAGATTTGGATTGAGAACCTGGATCTAATGTAGCTATATGACCTTGGGTATGTCATTTAACATCTTAGCCTCTGTTTCTTCATCTATAAAATGAAAAGGCTGTACAAGACGGCTTCTAAGGACCCTAGTATTCTTACTGACGAGTCAAAAATCAGCATCAGCAGAGGAGATTTTAGTACTGAGAGTTCCCCACACTGATGACATCCTAGTGCCAGACTAAAAAAAACCCAGCAAGCAAGGAATGATCATTCCTAGGTTCCAGCAGTTCTGCCCCCAAAGGTAGATTGGTGCTGACAGGTCTGAACAGGACCACAATAAACACCTCCCCCAAGGTAAAAGCCACTCTCTTGTTCACAGCAAGCATTTCCCGAAGCTTTCTCTTTCACCACCACTAAGGAGAAAAGTCAGAATGTGCTGGAGCTAGAAAAAGAGGAACTGCCCTCTGGGACTGTGCAAGACAAAATGTGAAAATCTTTTGCATCAACAGGAACTTTCTCAAAAAGCTGAAAGGAAAAAAACCCCAACCTCACACAAATGAGCCCTTCAACAATGGCAGCTCAGTCTCCCCAGCTGGTTTGCATGGCTCTGGGACTTGGAGTGCCCAAGCCTTTCTCTACCTTCTCTGGCTTCAGTCTTTTAAAATAGTGTATTGGTTATGCAAATCTCACACAAAATCTGCTAGAGGAGGCCTTATTAGCCCTATCTATTCACCAATAACATTTCCATGATTCCATGGAAAGAGGAATGTGCAAGAGGGAGGAGAGATGAAGAAGGAGAAAGTAAGTCAGTAGGAAGGCACCTTCGTCTTGTCCATAAAAGACATCATTCTTTTCTCAACAGGCATCACCATCATCAAAATTTTTCACCATGTGAAAATGCATAGGAGGCAGCATGGAGGCAGGAGGGCTGGATCTGGAGTTTGAGGACTTGGGTGCCAATCCTCCTTACTACCTGGTGTTACCTTAGCCAAGTCACTTAATTTAGTTTCATGGAACATCAAGTCCCTCAATCTGGAAAATGAGGGGGATGGCACCAGATGACCTCTAAGGAGCCCATGATACCATGGTCCCCTACATGTGTGCCAGGTACTGCACAAGAGCATAGAGCTATGGCTTCCTTAGAGGCCACCGAGGAAATGCAAGCCCAGAGAAGTCACATGACTTGTCCAAAGTCATTGGTGGGGGGATGAATATCAGTCAGGAAAATGGATACTGAAATGAGATGTTAGGAAAGAACAGAGGAACAAGGTTTAAATCTCAGCTCTGCTTCTTATATCTGTGACTCCTGGGAAAGTCTCTTCCCCACCTGTGGGCCTCAGTTTCCTTATCTGTAAAGAGACTAGATGGACTCTACACGAACCCGTGATTGCTAAATCTAAAACCTTATTAATATGATTATATGAGTGGCCACGTCTTGCTGATTCCACTCCATCGTTTCTCCTGTCTGTCCCCTTTTCTGTACTCCTACCACACTCACCCTTGTCCAGGCCCTCATCCTGTCTTGCTTAGACTATTGTGACAGGCTCCCAATGTGTCTCCCTGCATCTAGGCAGTCTCTCCCCTCTCCAATCCATCCCCATCACAGCTGCCATATTGATACTTCTGGAGCTCAAAATCCATGTCACTCCTCAACTCGAGAAGCTTCTGTGGACCCCATTGCCTTGAGGTTAAAATCTAAACTGCTCTCTGGCACTTAAGGCCCTTCACAACCTGGGATCCAGCTGATTATACCTTACTCTCCCCTCATTCACTATATACTCTAGCCAAATAACTGTTATCTAGACTGATCCTTCCATCTCCCGCCTTTGCCTCATACTTTTGAGCAGGCTCCTGGAATGTTTTTCTCGTTACTTCCCACTCCCAGAAAACTAAGCTCCCTTCAAGGCTCAGTGGAAGTGCCAAGAGGACTTCTCCTATTTCACTAGCTTTTAGTTCACCACCTGGCTCCCCACCCACCCCCCATCTTCCTCCTTTTGGTATTTTTAAAATACAGCCTGTATTTTTAATTGAACATATGGCAGCTCAGTGGCACATTGGAAAGGGCCCTAGATCTGGAATCACGATGGCTTGGGTTCAAATCTGGCCTCAGACACTTACTAGGTATGTGACCCTGGACAAGTCACTTAACCTCTCTCTGCCTCAGTTCCCTCATCTGTAAAATAGAGACAATTAGAGCACCTGCCTCCCAGGGTTGTTGTGAGGACCAAATGAGATATTTGTAAAGGGCTTCAAAAATCTTAAAGTGCTATATAAATGATAGCTACTGTTTTTACTGTCATCTTCCACCTCTGCCTTCTCCTCCTCCTCCTGTCTTCCCTGCATAGGCTGCAAGCTCCCTAAGAGAAGGGACTGCTTCACTTTTGTCCTTGTATCCCTAGTACCCAGGATAGAACATAGTAGGTGCTTAATAAATGTTTGTTGACTGATTAATTGATTAGAAAGAACACTACTGAACTAGATGTCCATGGAGGGTCCTCCCAACTCTAAATCTCTGCCCCTATATGCTTGTCATCTAAACTGAATGATATAATCACATGTACCAGCAGACATGGTTGGGATTGGGGTTGGTTTTGCTCAACTTTTTTCTCTTTCTTTTTAAATTTCTGTTATAAAAGATGATTCTATTATGAAGGGCAGGGAGGAAGGGAGTGACACATAGAAATGATGATGATGTCAAAACCAAAAGGCATCAACACACAAATAAGGGAAATGGATCATTTTAAAGGCTCAATCTCATATTACTCAAGAACCTCACTATCACCCCATTCTTGGAGTGCGTCACCTACGGGGAAATGGGGTCCCTTTGGCATGCTAGTACTTCATCCCATTCAGATAAGAGCCTAACAGGCAGAAGCAAAATGATGTTCAATCCCTGTCAGTGCTATACAGGGCTTCACTGATGTTCTAGGTATTTCATTTAGAATCAAACTTGTAAAGTGTTAGCCAGAAAAGAAAACACATCACCTAATTCTATTTATCTAGCACAATGATGGGCAGCTAGGTGGCTCAGTGCATAAAGCACTGGGCTTGGAATCAGGAAGACTCATCCTCATGAGTTCAAAGCCCTCCTCGGACACTTACTAGCTGTGTGACCCTGGGCAAGTCACTTAACCCTGTTTGCCTCAGTTTCTTCATCTGTACAATGAGCTGGACAAGGAAATGGCAAACCACTCCAGTATCTCTGCCAAGAAAACCCCAATGGGGTCATGAAGAATCAGACACGACTGAAACACTAAATAACAACAGCACAATGAAGAGTGGGGATTTTAGTGGATTATTTTAGGCTGTTAAGATGGACAAATGAGAGGATTCAAGCTAGGAGGGAAAAAAACCCTCTTTCTTTGATGGCTTTCATTCATTCATTCTTTCATTTATTCATTCATTTGCCCCACCATCTGCCAAGATCTAGAGATTGCTTTATCCAGATTAGATCTGTTCAGAGTCCCTACCACAATTTTCTGTAACTGCTGTAGCTTGTAATCTCCTTGAGGGCCAGGGCCAGGGCCATGGCCTCCCATTTATTATTTAATTTCATCTCTTCCCCCTCAACCCCCTGCACCTAGCACTTGCACATAGTAGATGCTTGCAAAATGTTTGCAGATTAGAACTGGCAATAAACTATTCGAACAATTTCAACCTCTCCTTGATGTGGCACTTCTGTGGAATCTGCTATAATGAAGCGAATTATTTCTTACCAAGATGGATTTTTTAGTTCATAGCGTCTGACTCACAGAATCCTAAGGAGCCTTGGGGCTGTCCAGTCTAACTCTTACCTACAACACATGCAGGGAGCCACGCAGGCTTTCCTTGAAGACCTCCAGGAACAAGGAACTCATTTTCTGCCCTCTATCCCCTTCCCCACAGCTTCCACCTTCAGATAGCTCTAATTGTTAGGAAAATTTTCCTAACAATAATCAGAAGAAAAAGTAATATTCAGTGACCACATCCATGTCTTTGCCCTTCCCCCTTCACCCAAATGAGAAAGCTTTGAGCCTTTTTAAAGTCCCTTTTGAAACCCTTTCAGTATAATGCTCTATGTACCGCCTGCTCCCTGCACTCCCTGACCATTACCTGTTAGGTAATCTCTACGTGGTCATGTAGCTCATACTTTCTTGCAGCAGCCTTGTGAGCCAGGAAATGCGGCTCAGAGAGGTTAATTTGTCTATAGAAACACAGCTAGCAAGGCAGAGTCTGAACCCAGATATTTAAACTTCAAATCCAACCCACTTTACATTATTATAGCTGGCTTAGATAAGACAAAGACATTTGCAGGATCCAGTCTACTGCAGGTCATCAATTCAACTGCCAACCCCCAGGAAGGGGCAATCACTGTTGCTTCTTCCTTCCTATGGTCACTGGCTGGGGTGGTAGCTATTTACTAAATACTCAAGGAAGGGACAACCAAGTTTTTAATGAGATGTCACCATATTTTTGAAGGTGATAATGACCTTTACATGGCGACACCTTCTCAAGGCTTTAGAACTAGAAAGCACCTTGGTGGTCACCTAGCCCAATGCCATGAATTGGCCTTTCCATGTCAGACTGGGTGACCATACAAGAGCCAAAATAAATAGCTGGGGTTGTCAAGGGCTTGTGAGCTCACAGGACTAGGGCTGAAAAGGAACTCAGAGAACATCTCTACCGATCCCTTCATTTTCCAGATGAGGAAAATGAGTCCCAGAAAAACGCATTTAGTTGCCCAGAGTCACTCAAATATTGAGTAGCCTGTCAGGATTTGAACCCAACCGGGTCTTCTTATACCTAATCCGGGGCTCTATCCACTGGGCCACCTGGGCTTGTCCAATATTGGACTGAGAGTCAGAAAATCTGAAATCTGGTCCCAGTTCTGCCACCATGACTAGGTGTGTGGCCCTAGACAAGTCATCCCACCTTTCTGGGCTTCCCCCAATCCTGGAGAGCAGTGGAGGTGGGATTAGAACTCAAGTTCTCTATGTGAGAAATAAAGGGCTACACAAAATAGAAGGGGTCATGATGATGAAGGGAGGGGAAAACCTCCTTATCCTACAGGAGTGTGATGCAGGGGGTTGAGTGCTGGATTTCCAGTCCGGGGCCCAGGTTTCAAATCCTGACTATGCTACTCGTGTGATGTCACCCCATCTGTACCTCTGTTTCCCTCCCTCTAAGATGAGGAGCTTGGTGCTTAACCCCACCCCCAAGACCTCGGAGGTCTTGCAACTCGGGGTTCCCAGGCCAGCGGCCAGGCTCTCAGGGCTCTGGGGGTGCCCCAGGGGGCTCTTTTCTGCACTGCTGGTCACCGGGATCTCTAAGCGCCATTCAAGGAGGAACCCTCCCCTCCGCCCAGCACTCACCGCCCCCCTCTCGAAGTCATTGTAGAAGGGCTTGTCCAGCAGGTGCTTCTCGCTGCAGCGCACCGAGCCCACGAGGGTCAGGTAGATGTAGTCATCGGTGCCGGCAAACCACTGGCTGCCCGTCGCCACGGTCACGGTGTAGGAAGGCATGGCGAGGCAGGCGGCCGCGGAGGAGGACGAGAGCCACGGCTGGGGCTGCAGCGGTCTCACTCCAGCCACAAGGAGCCCAGAGAGGGGAGAAGAGAAGGGGCGGAGACCTAGGCACGACGCCCCACCCTAGGACCTCCCCCCTCTTCTCCAGAAGTTGACCTCGCTCATCATCTGGGACTGAGGGAGAACTCCTGGATTCTGATTCTGGACAAGCCAACGTTATCCACCCTGCACCGGGCAGCTGGGGTTATTAGGGTCCTGGGTCTAGGGCTGGAAGGGAATCCGAGACTTTTTGGTCCAAGGTCTTCATTTTACAAATAGGAAAACTGAGCCCCAGGGAGATTAAGCAATTTGCCCAAAGGCACTCAGCCAGGTAAGAGTCAGAAGCAGGATTACGAACTTGAAGCCCTTATCTCTCGGGCCACTGGGGAAACTTCTCAGCCCCAGGGCTTCCTATACCCTGCCCTAGCCTCACTGCAAACCATATCAGAACTATCTCCTTCCTTCCTCCACTACTCCTCTAAAACAAAATAAAACAAAAACAAAAACAACAAAAAACTGTGGCAGGTTTTGCTATACTATAGTGTGTGTACACTATAGCGTGCACACACGCGCGCGCACACACACACACACACACACACACACACAAACCCCAATTTAAATTTGCACATGGCTCCAGGGCCTCTATTAGTCAATAAGCTTTTATTAAGTGCTGGGGCTGGGATACAAAAAACACGTAAAACCTGTCCCTGCCCCCAAAGAGTTCGCATTCTAATGTTGGAGACTGAATCCATGCAACTCTGTGCATACAGGATATGTACACCCTAGATTCAGAGGTGATGGTACGAATGGAGAGGAGGACCCTGATAAGACTCAGAGCTGTCCAATCCTCCTCATTGTGCAGAGAAGGAAAAGGAAGGCCAGAGTTAAGTGACTTGCAGAGCCAATTTTCAATGTGTGTGTGTGGGAAAGCCTGAGACATCAATCCACTGTTCACTTCAGAGTTCTTCCTTCTACATTCCAATGTTCTACTATTCCATGTTTCCATCTCTCTAATTTTATGACTTCCTCATTCCATGCTAGGCAGGAGAAAGTCATGCCAATGGGTAAACAAACAAAACTAGCAAACTGACAAGGCTGCAGGGAAAGGGAAAAGGATCATGGTTAAGCAGCCCTGTGAGGCCCCTGGGCATCAGTCACTAGAGGACTTTGCAATTAGATCAAGGGTAAATTAAGGTTGTCCACTGTCACCACTATGATTTGACATGGTTCTAGAAATATGAACTAGAACAATAAGACAGGAAATGAAACTGAAGGAATAAGTATAGACAAAGAAGATATAAAAAGTGTTGTTTTTATTGCAGATGCTATGATGGTTTAATTAGAGAATCCTAGGGGTTCAACTAAAAAATAGGGGGAAAAACTAATAATGTCAATAAAGTAGCAGGATGTAAAATAAATTCACAAAATCCTTAGCTTTCCTGTACATGACTGACAAAATCTATTCAAAAGAGATGGAACAAGAAATTCCATTAAAAATTACTCCAGAATGTACAGAATATTATTATAATCTAGGTACTGACAACCTTTCCCATGTAAATTAAACTTTACCAAGATGTCCACAAGAATTATATGAATGCAATTACAAAACTCTCTCTACAGGAATAAATATAGATGTATGTAATTATAAAGATTATTTGCTGCTAGGGTAACTACTCTGAATACAAATTTAACAAGAACTGATGAAAAACTGGAAAGCAGTCTAGTGGAAATTATACTTTTGCATATCATAACAACCTCCAAGTGGATGCAAAGCAGAATTAGAATGGAAACAGTTGACTTTGCATGTGTGTGTGTGGGGGGGGAATCTTCATAGCAAATTTCTCTGATAAAGATTTGATATCCAAAATATAGAGAGAATTTATAGGAACATATAAGAACAGGAGCCATTCCTCAAAAGATAAATAGTCAAATGATATGAATAGGCAGCTCTGCAGGAAAAAAATCCAAGCTATCAACAATCATATCAAAAAATATTCTGTCATTCACAGAAAGAGAAATGCATATTAAAACAACTTTAAAGTTCTACTTCACATCCATTAGATTGGCAAAGATGACAAAAAAGAAAATGACAATTATTGGAGGGGCTGTGGGAAAACAGGCACACTAATACATTCCCTATGGAACTATGAAGTCGTCCAATCATTCTGTTCTTTTTTTTTTTTTAGGCAATTGGGGTTAAGTGACTTGCCCAAGGCCACACAGCTAGTAAGTGTCAAGTGTTTGGTCTGAGGCTGGATTTGAACTCAGGTCCTCCTGACTTCAGGGCCAGTGCTCTATCCACTGCACCACCTAGCTGCCCCTGGTCCAATCATTCTGGAAAACAATTTGGAATTATACTTAAAAAGTCACTAACCTATGCATACCAGTGATACTACTAACTAGTATATGATAATAGCTAACATTTATATATGTGCTTACTTACACGCCAGGCACTGTGCTAAGCACTTTACAATTATAATCTCACTTGATCCTCACAACATCCCTGAGAAGTAAGTGCTATTATTATTCCATTTTACAAATGAGGAAACTGAGGTTACATGATTTACCACAGAGCTAGTTGGTGTCTGAGGCAGAATCTGCACTCATGTCTTCCTGACTCCAGGCTGAACTCTCTCCACTGTGCCACCTAGCTGCAAAGCATATGCTCCAAAGAGGTCAAAGACAGAGGGAAAGGATCCATATGTATAAAATATCTGTAGCAGGATTTTTTTCATAGCAAGGAACTGGAAACTGAGTGGGATGCTCATCAACTGTAGAATGGCTGAACAAATTGTTGTATATGAATGTAATGGAATATATATTATTGTGCCATAAAAATGATAAAAGGGATTGCAGAGAATCCTGGGAAAATTTGTATGAAGTGATGCCGAGTAAAGTGGATAGAATCAGGAGAACAGTTGTACAATAATAACAACATCACAAAGGAAAGCAGCTTTGAAAGATTTAAGACTCTGATCAATGTAATGGCCAATCTTGGTTTCAGCCTGCTAACAATAAAGCTTGTTTCTAGATATAACTATTTCAGCATAACTTTGTTTTGCTTGACTATACTTTGGTTACAAGAGACAGTTTATTTTTTTTTAACGTGGAGAGAGATAGACAGTGGGAGAGTATACAATGGGGAAAATGATAATTATAATAAAAAGAAAAAAATGTCAATGAAACACATAAAGAACAGCAGAAGGGGCTTCAGAAGGGATACACACAAGTGGGGCAATATCAGTGTAAGCCTCTGATACCAAAATTAGCTCTTTTAAGCCTACAGATAATATAAGTACTTCCCAAATCTGAGTAATTGCCTCTTCTGGTGTTTTAGGGAGTTTATATGAAATGAAAAGCTAGGAATAACATCACTCCAAGCCCTCAGTTAGGAGAATTTGTAATATTTAAGCAGAAGTTTGGCTCTCTGCCTTAATTTCTATTTCTATTTATCTTTTGCTAGTCCCTGGCTCCTTTATGGTTAAGACAAAATTCAGATTACCAGGGAAATTTAGGTAAAGAAGCAGCTGTATTTGTGCTTGTTACAGAGTCTATTGATAATCAGGCACAAGGAAGGTGAAACTGGAGAAAGAACAGCCCTACTCTAGAACTGCCTTCTGTTCTTGAGGGAGTTGGCCCAATTCAGAGCACCAGCTGAAGTCTTTTCCTCTAAGATGTCTATAGAACTAGTAGTCCTCCCAAACATCTCCCTTCTCTGCCATAGCTCAGTCCTACTTTCTCCTTCTCTATTCTGCTGGTTGCTCCCTGACTGCCTATCCTCTCTGGCTCAGCTCTGAATGTCCCCTTCCTCTCCACTGCCACACTCTGGGAATGTCTCCAGATTCTCCACTCCATTCTTCTTTAATACAAATTCCTCAAGGGATAACCAAGTTCCCTCACTCAAATGGAACAGGATCCTTTTGCTCCTCGTTAACACTTTGCCACCTAACAAAAATAAATACTTTTAAATGGGTTCGGGCAGTCAGCGATCAGTAAATCCCTAATCTGATATTTGTACTACCACATTAAATTCCATATATGTTAAAAGGAAACAAGCTGTATGTAATTATTACATAATTAATGCATAACAAAGTATATTAAAGGGAAACAAGCTGTATGTAATTATTGTATAATTAATGTATAACATAATATGTACTAAAAGAAACAAGCTACACGCAGTGGATTTTGCGATTTCATGGACAAGCTCCATTTTCTGGACCTATGTGATATTTTTGTTTAATTTTATTAATTTATTTTGATTTATCAACAATCACTTCCATGTGCTTTTGAGTTTAAAATTTTCTCCCCCTTTCTCCCCACACCCCTCCCCAAGACGGCGCACAATCTCATATAGGCTATACATTTACATTCCTATTAAACATATTTTCACATTAGTGAAGTTGTAAGTAAAAATTAAAACCAATAGGAGGAACCATTAGAAAGAGGAACCAAAACTCAACAGAAGAGGGAAAAAAATGATAGCAATTCAACTTTCATAGTTCTTTCTTTGGATGTGGATAGCATTTTCCACCACGAGGACTCTAGGGATGTCTTAGATCCTTGTATTGCTGAGAAGGGTTAAGTTTATAAATATTAGTCATTGCACAACGTGGCTGTTATTGTGTACAAAGTTCTCTTGATTCTGCTCATTTCACTCAGCATCAGACCATATAAGTCTTTCCAGGTTTTTCTGAAGTCAGCCTGTTCATCATTTCTTATAGCACAATAGTATTCCATTACATTCATATACCACAACTTGCTCAGCCATTCCCCAATTGATGGGCATCCTCTCAATTTCCAATTCTTTGCCACCACAAAAAGAGCTGCTATGAATATTTTTGTACTTGTGGGTCCTTTTCCCATTTGTATGACCTCTTTGGGATATAGCCCTAGAAGTGCTATTGCTGGGTCAAGGGGTATGCACATTTTTATAGCCCTTTGGGCATAGTTCCAAATTGTTCTCCAAAACGGTTGGATCATTTCACAACTCCATTAGTATTCCAATTTTCCCACATCTTCTCCAACATTTATCATTTTCTTGTTTTGTCATGTTGGCCAATCTGATAGGTGTGATGTGGTACCTCAGAGTTGTTTTGATTTGCATTTCTCTAATCAATAATGATTTAGAGCATTTTTTCATATGACTATAGATGGCTTTAATTTCTTCATCTGAGACTATATGATGTTTGTTGATGAATTTGTAGTTCATAAAAAAAAATTTAAAGTTTAAAAAAACCCTATCACTTGATACAGAGTATCTGCCAAATTCAATCTATCTTTTGGTCCTGTTTAATGTTAGTGCCTTCCCTCTGTTGATTATACCTAATTTGTTTTTGTTTTTGTTTTTGTTTTTTGCTTTTTGGTAAGGCAATCAGAGTTAAGTGACTTGCCCAGGATCACACAGGTAGTAAGTGGCAAGTGTCTGAGGTCGGATTTGAACTCAAGTCCTCCTGACTCCAGGGCCTGTGCTGTATCCACTGTGACACCTAAGCTGCCCCTATTATACCTAATTTATTCTGTATCTAGTTTGTCTGCACATTGTCTCTTCCATTGGACTGTTTGCTGAGAGTAAGGACTGTCTTTTGCCTTTCTTTGCATCCTCAATGCTTAGCACAGTGCCCGGCATACAGTCAGTGCTTAATAAATTCTTGTTGACTTATTTGAAAATGCAATAAAAAAATCATACTACCTAAAATATGCCATTATTTTTACAAAAATTTTCCTAAATGTAAAATATCCTCTTTGTCTAAGTTGATGGTGTCTTAAATATGTTCAGTCTTCTTACTTGTGAAATATTAATTGAAACTTGGCTCATCATTAATTATAATATCACAGGAGAAACTATATCTCACTTAAGCTCAGTTAAAACTGAATCACAAAACCTCAGAACTGGAAAGAATGTCAGAGAATAGCTGGTTTTGTTCTGTACTCGACCAAGACCCCCCTTTATCTGAAATACACCTGAGAAAGAACCCTATTGCTCCCATTGGAAGACCCAATTGAGGGCAAAGCCCATCACCTCCTGTAGCAGCTCAATTCACTTTTCCATTGCTCTAACTGCTAGTGACATCAGGCCTCTGTGACTTCTGCCTGGTCACTGCTCCCAATTCTGCCCTCTGAGGCCAAGCCAAACAAGTCCATTTTTTCTTCCACGTCATAGCCCTTCAAAGACTGGAAGGTAGTTATCAGCGGCCTTAAGTGTTCTCTTCTCCAAGCTAAATGTCCTCCTAAGCTTCAGTTGGTTCTCATGTAGCATAATCTCAAAGTCTCTCCTTAGGATGCACTCCACCTTATCAATATCCCTTCAAGATGGCCCTGCCTACATATATAACCTCTATCAGATTTTTTACTGTTTCAGGGAATGGGGGGGGGGGAAGGCAGGGAAGAATAGAATTTGGAACGCAAAACTTTCTTTTAAATGTTAGAAATGTTTTAATTGGGGAAAAATTATTAAAAAAAAAGCCAAAATGGTGCTGCCGAAAACTGAACACCATCTTCTATGTGAAGTTCAGCGCATTAACAAAAATTCCATTCAAATATCTGATTCTCATTGGGTACCACATAAAGCTAGAGAAGGCAAGTTGAAGGCTTTAAGCTTGTATGTACTGACTTCAACACCTTATCATGTGAATTCATAAGAGATATTTGGGTATGATATTATTTTTGAGTAGTCTTTTCTATATCTACTGTTGTGTGGTACTACCAGATGCTGAGGCAGATAAAAAGTACATGGTAGCTTCCACCCAAAAGAAAATTATAATCAATACAGGGAAACAATCTGTATGAAAGGATAAGAGTATACACAGCTATATGTCTAGAAAATGAAGGAGTTGTACTGGGTGAACTCTCAGAGTCCTTCTGGGTCTACATTCTAGGGCACACCCAGAGGCTGAGCTGGTAGAAAACGGGCAGAGCATGTTTCTTTGGGCTGGGAGATCTATCCTCTTGAGCAAGCTCAAGAAGGAATGCAGTCATGATGGACACTGGACTGGCCATGTAGCACACCTGCCTGGGCTTTGGGTGCCACCAGAAATTTGCACTTTCAAAGTCTGCGGAGAGGCATGGAACCCACTGGCTTCATTTAAAACATCCCATTTTATTATGATTTGCTTTACTTCGGTCTTTGTGTTTACATTATGAAAATATCATGCCACACTGTGTTGGCTTTAATTTCATTTACCTTTTCTTTTTAATCATTATCTCAAATATACTTTAAATTACGAAAGTCCCAGGAAACAAATTGGAATAATTTTGGATGGTTAAATCCTCAGTCTAGCGCTATCATTTGAATAACCTAATATCACATGATTTTGAGGACAATGTCTTTTCCTGGTAGCTGATTTTGTCATATACCTATATATATACACACACAAACATGCATATAAATATAGATATAGATAAGTAGCCACATTAAGGACACACTGTGCTCTCCAGACTTGGAGCGGGGAGAGACTGAGATTGGGAGATTCTGAGTTTGAATCTTGCCTGTCACTTACTAGCTTCGAAGTTCTGTTTCCTTACCTGTAAAATGGGGCCAACAATACCTATAATGCCTACCTCACAGGGTTGTTAGGAGTATTAAATGTGATTCAGTAAGTACTTATTAAGCACCTACTATGTCATGCAATTGGTGAGTATATCCCATGGCCCATCATATCTAGCAAGCCCTGTTCAAGTATGACCTTCTACCATAGCCATCTTCTGACAATGTACTCTGCCAATGGATGGGTCATCTCTGCCTCACCCCTTCTCCTTTCCAGTTCTGGAAATGTAATCAAATCAGTATTGCCATTGCTACTAGAAAGGACATGTCAATCAATTCTCCTGTGATTCTACTCACTATCTTTGTTATCTCCCAAAACAAAACACCCTTCCCTGGCTGTCATTCACACACACACACACATACACACACACACACACACACACACACACACACACAGCCTCCCCCATTAGAATGTAAGTTATGTGAGGTGAGAGACTACCTTACTTTTATTTTTGTATCTCTAGCATTTAGCATATTGCTTGGCACATAGTAAGTTTTCTAAAATGCTTGTTTATTCGTTCATTTATTCATCCATTCATTTTGGCTCAATATAAGAACTTTTATGATATTAAAAAAGAAGCTAGATGACCACTAATCAGGAATACTAGAGAGGGGAGTCCTCTATGGAGAGGCAGACTGGACCCTAAGGTTCCTTTCAGCGTTTAGATTCTAAGGCTCTGTGACTCTTTTGGATTGCTTTAAACTCCTTAAGGCTGGGGACATTTTTCTTTGTATCTGTCCAAGCATTCAGAAAAATGCCCTACACATAGTATAGACTTAATAAATTTTTAAAAATTCTATGAAGTTTTTGAATTCTATGACAAAAGACAAAGAACAGTTGAAAGAAAGTTCTGTGGTTAAAAATGAAGGTTCCAAGAAGCTGACACTTTAGTTTTCTCTAAGGCTGTACAAAAGGGAACATTTGTTAATGAGGAAATGGAAAAGATAAAAGGATAGAACAAATATTAGAAGACAGCCTTGGTGCCAAGAGCTAGACCAATAATGACACAAGAGAAAGGACTCAGGAGTGACATCATTGCCAAACAGGTTTTCATTTCTACCACCCACTGGACAAGTCATGAATTGGCCACTATGGGGACTCTTACTGAAGGTCTTGCTCTTAAAGAAAGAGTTTGCAATTTAGTTGGATAGACATGCTCCCCAGAAGTGAAGTTTTTAAGTAACAGTTTAAGACTGAATATAATTGAGTACTGAGAATGACAAGAATTGGGAAAATTTCAGTGGCCTTATGGAATGAAAGGCTGATAACTAGATGATTTTCTCTTTGAAAGTGAGGATTCTGAGGAATCCTGAAAGATTCTGAGACAAATGAAGAGGAGATGAACTGGAGAAAGGATAAAGGTGATAACCAGCAGTGATAGAAGAAAAATATAAAATTCACAGAAATCTAGGACCCTCTGTTGAACCTCCTTTATTCAAGCAGGGGATCTCTGTAAACTGAGAGCTTGTCTTCCTCTCCTGACATTTACCCTTACCTGCTATGACATAATTCAAGGCCCAGTTTCCCTGTGAAATCATGAGGGATGCTGACAAGGTGAACACAGACTTGTTTACCAAATCCAAGAAGTGAAACTTGAGAGAGATTATTTTATGGGAAGTGGGAGATAACTCCACTTTAGGGAATGCATAGTACACTTGCAGAATGCTTTAATCAGGAGACCTTACAGATCATATACTAAAGTGTGAAGGATGGGTGGTGATCTGCATTAGTAGAGGGGGTGCTGTCAGGAAGACAATCACAGATCCTTGGAATATTGTAATCTAGTAAGCCTTGGGCCTGGGGCTCCCTCCTAACACAAACAGCCTGGGTTCATTTTGGGAACCTCTCATTTTTCTGGCTCATGGCCCCCACCCAGGTGATACGGGAACTTCAGTTTCCCTTCAGGTATCTTTTGCATAAGCACACCAAGAGTTTTAGGAACTCTCCTTGGGCTGTACAGTCCAATCTGTCTCCATCTCCGTGGAGGCTACAGCACAGGTGGTGAGCCCCATGGCCTTTTGGCTACCTTCCTTGCTCTGCATCTACCCCACTCTCATCTAGTGCTCCCCATGCCCTGCCTCAATCCTGAACTGGATCCATGGAGCCTCCAGCTACCCTTGCTGATCACAGATGGATAGGAATACACGCAATCCACTGGCCCTGATCTCATAGAGGGGACAGAGCTATAGCAGTACTTTATAGACAAACATGGCTATGGGCTCAAGGAGAGAAAATGGTATGCAGTACAGAGGTAACAGAAACTTTCTATCAAAGATATCCTCCAAAGACACGGCCTCAGGTGAAAGCATCCTATCGAGTCCCACAGAGGCACTGTCACAGACAAGTGACTTGGCAAGGTGGCTCTTATTCACGTGCCATGAAAGGATGCTGTTTCAGCTTGGGGGGTTGAATTGAGAATGGTGTTTATGGCAGACACCACGTGCTGTTTCTTCCATTGTCTTGGTTGACTTACTCTACCCTGACCTACTCCATTTCCCTGCTGTGATCCCAATTTTATGGATGAGCAGGAGGTGTGGCTCCAACTGCACCCCCCCCAAGACAAACTCACTGAGCATGGTAATATGCAGTGAAGTACCTACTATGTGTCAGACACTGGGCTACAAAGGTTCACATTTCGCACCTGTCCACTTCTCAAGGACATTGGGGATAAGGACAGGGACTAGGACTACTGACTTAATAGGGAACTGCCATGTGAGCAAACTCCCTCTACCAATGCATGTCAGCACCTTCGCTGGGACTTATGGTCAGAGAGAGTTCCCTAGAGCACTAGAGGTTAAGTGATTTTCCTGAGGTCAGGGATGGGACTGGAATCCAAATCTTCCTGGCTTCAAGGCTTGCTCTTTGTCCACTCTACCACACTGCCTGCCATATCTCAAGGATACTGGGAAGAAAAATTGGCAACTGAGCATGTGGCAGATTATTTCCCTGGTCCTTCTCCACGCTTTTGCCTCAGGGAAGATTCTGATAGTAAGCAATGGCTACTTCCCATGGAAAAAACCGAGTGGATTTGTTCTGCTCCTAAAGGGACAGAGGGAGAGATGAATCCATGCAATTGCTCTCCACTGCAAGACAAGCGGATACAGAGCCAGGGATGCTGACACTCATACCCGCTGCCAGGGCACCCTGGAGGACCTTGCTGTGTGGCTGGACCTTGTAGTAATGATTAGGAGGGCACAATTTCCATAGTGCACCAGGCATGAGCTTCAGTTTTCTGGAGCTAGGATGGCTTTGAACTGATACTGAATCCTACCATCTTGTGATCCAGGAAACCTGCTACCCCAGTGGTGGAGGTCCCAAAGGAAAAGAGTATCAACAGACACCAACCAGAGAGCCAGCCTGAGCCACCCACAAGTTTGTGCTGAACCTGTAAGAGTTCAGCACAGAGGAGGACCAATTTAGAGTACAAATGCTCATGGTATGTTTGCAGGTGTTCAAGTATGTCCCATGTATTCACAGGGACTACAAATTCTCTACTGGGAGGAGGATGTATGGCTATGCTCTTCCCAGCTGGTGGCCATGCAGAGCGTGGTAACATGAGGGCTTATGGCTCCAGGATGCAGAATTTTTCCATGTAAACTTAAAGTTACCCTGATAGCAAGCAAAGGCTTCCTCTGTGGAGAAATCCAGTAGACTTTTATCCAGTGCCAAAGGGAAAGTGGTACAGATGAAAGCTCACATCTGATCTTCTGGAAAGCGAAATCAGGGAAGTCCAGCTCATGACAGCTCTTGAGGCACCTAGCAGGCTGCTACTCTTCTATTGGCCCATGCAGCTCCAACCTATAGAAACAAGCCAGGTTTCCATAGCGGAAGAAGCCAGTGAGTCGATCACAAGTACATGGCTTCAGCTTTACTGGAGAGCTAAAATGGTTATGGACAGATCCTTGCCATCTTGTGACTCAATCCCCATCTGGTGAAGAAACAGAGGCCAGTGCAGAGAGGGTCGCTACTACTTTTCAGATTGGGACCAAGAATCAAAAAACTCTCTATTTGTAATATACTTGGCTATTGGTTTAAGATTAATATTATGTTCAGTCTACCATTCTGCATAAATGCTTTTCTAAAGTAAATTCCATTGATAGAGGTCACTCAATAAAGTACATGCCAAAGACATAATGAAATGAGAATGGCTGGGTAGGGGGAGAGGGGGAGTAAGGCTCGACAATGACAAAAATATATCCTTCTAAAACATGGATGAGAAACCCATCACCAAATGATGCACATTATTGGAATATATTTAATGTGTGCTTTGTATGTATGGTCTTATGTGTTTGTGCAATTATGTGTTTTCTGGGCAATATGTTTTTTACCATTATGCTTTTCAAAATGTGTGCTCACATATTAATGATATGCATGTGTTATTAATGTGCATGCGTGTTATATTTCTGCATGGGACCTAGTCTTTCTGTCAAAGCACCAGCTGGGCAAAGGGCAAAGCTAAGGGAAGGTTGACAACCCCTTGCTCAGAAATTCTGACCAGACTAGGCAGGCTGGCTAACACCCACAGCACCCTCTGGTGTCACTGGCATCCGTTACACGGCTCTTGTCTGAACTGGTTTGATTCCTGCTCAATTTTCTGATTATCCTTTTGATTTCTCCCTCTGAATGTGCTCTCCTTCTCTGGACTTGTTAATTTCCCTTAAACACAAATATTTGTTTTCCCCATTCCCTTAACATGCAGTACGGAACAGTTGTATTTTGATGGAAAGGACCCAAATAAGCATGGAGTCTATATATTTCTATGCTATAACTAGAAGCAGGTAGGTGGCATTGTGCTGGACTCTGAGTCAGGAAGACTTAAACTGGAATTCCACCTCAGATATTTACTGGTTGTACAGTCCAACATGTAGGGGTTTTTTTTGATTTTTAAACAAAATTTTGATATATCACAAAATTTCCCAGTATAGCTCCTCTTGCAAAAGATCAACTCATATAACAAAGAACTATTTTAAAGAAAAAGAGGAAGAGAAAAATCAGCAAAACTGATTAATACATCCCAAAAGTCCAAAAATATATCCCATGCTCCACCCCTGTAGATCTCCCTGCTCTGCAGAGCTGTAGAGGGAGAAGGGGAGATTTTCTCCTACTGTCTCTTCAGAGTCGCCCTTGTTTTTGGTAATTTTGTATCATTCTTTTTCAGCTGCTTTGTGTTGGTTGTTCTTTTTATTTACATTGTTGTAGTCATTGCATATAAGTAGCAAAGTGGCACAGTGGATTTAGCCTCAAACACTTATTAACTGTGTGACCCTGGGCAAGCCACTTAACCTGCCTCATTTGCCTCATCTATAAAATGAGCTGGAGAAGAAAATGGCAAACCACTCCAGTATCTTTGCCAAGAAAACCCCAAATGGGGTCACAAACAGAGGGACACGACTAAAAATGAATGACAACAAAGACATACACTGCATGTCATAAAGTTTCCTTTTATGCTTACATTTTTATTCTCTAGGGATTAGTCTCCCTTATTTCTAACCCCATACACTCCTAATGTAAGAGAAGTATACTCCACTTCCCTCTAGTTGTATCATAACTCCCCCTTAGAGATGGAAAGCCACCTCATAAAGAACAAATCGTGGGCATTTCTCATACTTCCCCAAAGAACCAGGCAACAACAGACTGGCAGTGCATGGCAAAAGTAGGAAATGTGTGTAGGTCAAAGTTTCCCAGAGTCCTCTGCTTGCTGTTCACCTAGGTCCTTGAAGCAACTTCCTGCCATGAGTGTCAAGATGCAGGGAATAGCAGACTCACTTTCTTGGTTGCCCTGGCTACAAAGAACCATCACTCCTGTGCTCAAACAGACCTTTTTTGGGTGGGATTCACCCAAGACCTAAAAACTGCTACCTGCTATGGCTGGAATACCGCAAGAGCGGCGACTGTTTCTCGAAGACCATGGCGGGAGGGTCACGTAGTTGTTGACCCAGGGATCCAGACCGGCCTGGGGAAGGCAGTGAATGGGGGACGATGTCTCCAGTGCTTCCCCTCTTCTCTCTGCTCCACTTTCTCAGAGTGTTTCATGGTAAGTCACAAAAACGTTCAATCCCAGCATTTATCAGTTGAGGGTGGGAGTGGGGAAGGAGTGGAAAGAATGGGAGTCAAACCTTCATGCCGTTCCACTGCAGCTGGTCATTCAAAAGCTCTTTAAGGTCTGGTACTTCTTTCTAAAGTTACTTTACTGCACTTTGGCAATTCACTGAAAAAGCAAGGTGTCTGAGTCCTTTGAATGAGATGTCATGAATGTGGGCTGGGGGCTTAAGAGCAGAAATGAGAGGTTTCCATAATCTGGATAATTTTAAACATTTCCCAGGTCACATGCCTTCATTTCCACATAACCCAAGGCCAGGAGTACAACTGGTTACTTTTGTGTGGTTGGAGCACTGTCTAGACAGAAGTGAAAGAAAGAAAAGCCACTTATGGGCATTGACGGATGCTAGACTGGTGGCTTGAAGATGGTGACCCCTGGTGGCCAACCCATGTGCCACAGCCTCTTGCTTGATGTAACTAATTGTTCAGTTGTTTCAGTCACCCCATCTGGTGCTTTCTTGGCAAAGATATTGGAGGGGTTTGTCATTTCCTTCTCCAGCTCATCTTCCAGATGAGAAAACTGAGGCAAACAGAGTAGAGTGATTTGCCCAGGGTCACATAGCTAGTGTCTGAGGTCACATTTGAACTCAGGAGGATGAGTCTTCCTGACTCTAGGCCTGGCACTCTATCCACTGCACCACCTAGCTGCCCTAAAGGTATAACTGGGTCAGGGCAATGGGGGCTTTGACTTGTGGCACTGAAATTTAGAGGACTCAGAAAGCACCTTCCTCCTTCAACAGCACTAGAAACACCACAGTATGCAGGTCAAAAGAATAATTAGGTAAAACGAGAAGCTACCGGGTAGTACTTTTCTTTCAGTAGCAGGTCCACCTACCTCCACAACTCTGGCTTCCACGTGTCCCAGGGCTTCTTTCTTCCTATTCCCTCACCATGGCATCTCAGAGTCTCTCCCCACACAGACCCTTTAATTCAATTGAATTAAACAAACATTTATTTAGCTCTTCCTGTACACAAAATCCCATGCTAGGTGAAGGGGATAAAACAGTCCCTTTCCTCAAAAGTTTCTCTTCTACTCCTGAATTTGACTTCAGCATGGGATTTGGGGGGCATGCTCTATGCTACTTACCCTGGGCACTACAATTGCTATGCCAGCTCTGGTAAGACCTCAGCGGTGACTGCTCTGCCTCATCTTACTGTCTCTCCTACTCCAATATACTCATATCGTCACCTTCTCATGTCCCCTCTGGTTCTCTCCCACCGCTCTTCATGAACTTCAGTGCCTAGTCGAGCTCACAGGTCCAATTCCTGAAGGCTGGTGCTCTTAGTTTTTATCTTTTCCCCTTAAGTCACTAATAAATCTCTTTTAAAGTAGCCCAACCTCTTGTGAACTACTAGGAGAAGAGGGCCCCTCCACTAAAGCTAGGAGAATCAGAGTGGAGTGTTAGATTCCTAAGAGGCAGGAAAGTACCACAGAAATGTGCTTCCTTTCCATGGAAAGCATTTGGAGTCAGAGGATCTGGGTTCAAATCTTGGCTCTGGCACTTACCATTTGTGTGGCCTTGAGTAAGTCATTTATCTATTTGGGCCTCAGTTTCCTCATCTATAAAATGAAAACAGACTAAATCACCTCTGAAGTCCCTTTTAGCCCTAAGTCTATGACCATATGATTCTAGGGGTGGCACAGCAGAGAGATCTCTTATCCCCAAAACTATGGGGTATGACTCAGAGAAAAAAGCAAAACACAACCATGAACGTTAGGGAGGAATAGAGTAGTATAACCACGAGCAGTTGTTTCCTGCCTGGAGTTAGTTCTTGGTAGATTACAGTAATGATGCTCCAAGATAATGAACCCCCAAAAAATGACACAAACTGTTGGTTCCCTGAACACTTTTTCCTTATAGATTTCCCCTCTCCTCCCCACCCTCCCACCAAATCATTCCTGGGATTAAATAACTGGTGACAAGGAGTAAATATGGGGGGGTGTTTAGACCGACACAGATTGAAGTCAGAAGACCCTTCCCTTGGTACCTTGTTACTCATGGGATACTTTAAGTGGGGCCTGGGCACCTGCACTGCTCTTTGGATTAGGTGATACTGATAGGATGTTCTCTCAGGACAGATTTAAGGCTTATCTGCTTTGGACCTGGTAAACTTATATCATTATCAAGAGTAATAACACTTTGAAAGAAATGTGTGATTGGGCAGGAAAATATGGTGTTCTTTGCAGTTGCTAAAGCAGACAGGATGTGCTAGATCAGGGCTGGGGGAAAAGCGGTTAGTTCCTTCTCTTCTGTCTCATGACTGCCCTGACTCATGGTGTGGAATTTGTGGGAAGGTCCACAGGAACTGGCGCCACCCTCACACAAGTAACCAAAGAGAAGGGTGCTCTTTTTTCAGAGACACAGTGAAAACACCAGCAAGAGGAGGGAATGGGAACTTCCCATCTGTCTTCTGGATTTCCCTTTTGTGAATGGCCCAAGATGGAAGAGGATAGAGAACTCACTAGCTGAGGAATTTAACCCAGAATTTTAGAGCCTTTTAAAAGACTAATGAGGCCCTAGTTGGCCAGTTTATTTTACATAAAAATGGGATAGTGAGGTTTGAATGAAAAGTCAACATGTATGTCTTAGGTTTCCAGTATGAGATATAGAAAGATCCACCTCACTGAGAAATAATTGTGTGGTGCTACAGCTCCACGCTGCACATCTTGTCCACGAAGCTATTGCTGAGACTTTACTTGATCTTTTGCTGAACCCTGGTATTTCTCTAATCTACCACTCTACTAATCCTGCCCAAGAAGAAAGACAGGAAGAAAGGAAGAAAGGAAGGAAGAAAGGAAGAAAGGAAGAAAGGAAGAAAGAAAGAAAGAAAGAAAGAAAGAAAGAAAGAAAGAAAGAAAGAAAGAAAGAAAGAAAGAAAGAAAGAAAGAAAGAAAGAAAGAAAGAAAGAAAGAAAGAAAGAAAGAAAGAAAGAAAGAAAGAAAAAGAAAAGAGAGAGAGGGAGGGAGGGAGAGAAAGAGAGAAAGAGAGAGAGAGAGAGAGAGAGAGAGAGAGAGAGAGAGAGAGAGAGAGAGAGAGAAAGAAAGAAAGAAAGAAAGAAAGAAAGAAAGAAAGAAAGAAAGAAAGAAAGAAAAGAGAGAGAGGGAGGGAGAGAAAGAGAGAAAGAGAGAGAGAGAGAGAGAGAGAGAGAGAGAGAGAGAGAGAGAGAAAGAAAGAAAGAAAGAAAGAAAGAAAGAAAGAAAGAAAGAAAGAAAGAAAGAAAGAAAGAAAGAAAGAAAGAAAAGCAATGGGGCATGACTTGTTTTAATGAACTTATATTTGCTGCTAGTGATCACCACTTCCCTTTCTTGGGAATCATAATCCATTTAACAAACCATTTCAGAATTTCGCCAGGAACTAAAGTCAAGCTCATATTCACTAGAGTTGAAAGAATCTACCTTTCTCTTTTTGAAAAATCAGAACATCTGCCTACCTTCAGTTCCATGGGCTCTTGTTCTTTTCCAAGGTGATTCTCCTCACTCTGACCCCCAGAGAAGTTGGACATGAACAGCTCAAAGTTGGTACTCTGCAGAAAATGAAAGGCATAACTATGTGTTCCTCACCTCTAGCAGGTAGTTTTGTACTCCATCTACCCCTCAGAAATGATCTAATAGGGCAAGGATGCCCAGGAGCATACCTACTGCATCCTCTTGTCTCCACCATCCCTTCCCTGGTTCAAGGCATGCAAGATGGCATGGCAAAAGTAGCACTGCCTTTGAATCAAATCTTGTGTGCTTGGGCAAGTCACAACCTCTTTGTCCTTGGCTTCATCATCAGGAAAATAATGATTATACTTGCAATACCTTCTTCAAAGGGTTGCTGAGGCATGCACTTTGCTCTGTACAACTTACAAGAGCTGTATGAACAAGCTATCCTTCCCCTAGAATCCCTGCTCTATACTTGGTAGCAGTCAGTCATCACCTGCTGGTGTGGGATTCCCTGCACCTCAACACTTAGCTGTTCGTGTCTCTGGCTCCCCAACGATTTGGGGCATGTCTGCTTGGAACTGTGAATACTAAAGTTCATTATGATATTTGAACCCACCCTCCCCTCAATGGTTCCAGCTTCATGACTGTAGCAAAGGGCTGTGCCTGTCTCAGAGCCATGGGCAGCAGTAATGACATAAAGGACCCAATAGTTAGCCTGTCCTGGAGCTGAAATTCCCTACTCCTTTAAAAAATTTTCTTGAGAAATAGGATGGAGCCTTAATAGAAGAGGGAGAAGATCAGATGGGCCTGTTCAGAATTCATGAAGTGTCCAAAGTCTTCCAGTTTGAAAGGGAGCAGATATGCCTGAAGGCATCTGCACCCCTCAGATTGTCACATTATCACTTAATATCTGCTGGCTCTTGAGCAAGTCACTTAACCTCCACAGGTCTGAGTTTCCTCCTTATTTGTAAAATAAGGTTTGGCTGGATTACCTATAAAGTCCCTTCCAGCTTTAAATCCAAGATCTGTAAACTTGATGGCACAGTCAAGCGGATGGTGGGGAGAGGGAAGGTTGTGCTTCGACTGAATGCATACTAGACATTTTGGCATTTGTCAAGCAAAAGCTAGGCCTGGTATCCTTTTTAAATTTTTCTTGGGCAGGGGAAGGGGGAGGGATCCCTGACCTGTGAGGTCACTGATGGAGACAACGGCCAGTGAAGAAATCTCCTTTGCCGCTATCTATTCAATCTCGTCTGAAGAGTTGTCTGGGGCTTTGACAGAGAGTGACTCTTCTCAGGGTCACAGAATCACCATGTATCCGAGATGGGACTTGAACCCAGGCTGTCCTGACTCCAAGACCTACTTTCTACGTGCTATATCCCATTGCCTCTCTCTGATCTCCTGATAGGGAAGGTTCTGGCACTCATTTGGGCAAGCGATGGCACTCAAACTCAGGGCTGTAGAGGTCTGTTCAAACAGATCCCCTAGACCAGCAGGAACAAAGAGTCCATGCCCATAGTCCAGGGTCCCATTGCTGATGGGGCTAACCTTAAAGCTTCAACAGGAACTGGTTCGTGCTGTTACTAGAACCAAATCAAAGGAAGTTTTCAGAGATCTCAGAGGTCACTATTTGGATGATATGCTTATCTGTGAGATGAGCCTTAAATGAGAGGTTTCCTGTTTAGGGACAGCACACGTAGCTGGCTAGCTACCAGCAGCTTGGAAAGAGGAATGGATTTTGAGTTAGGGACCCAGGATGAAACCTTGGCTCTCTTACTTGCTACCTGAATGATTTCAGGTAAATCACTTCTTTTTTTCTAGGTGGTTTCACTCTCAGGTGATTTCTAAAGCAGAACTTATGGACAAAACTCTTATATTGGTGGTTGTTGTTTAGGACCTGCAGTAAGACCCACCAGGTAGCACATCTAGCCAGCTGATCCAATTCAATTCAACTCGAATGTTGCGCACGGCCCTCTAATACCTGGTGCATGAGTAAACTTCAAAATTCCTATGTATTTTTAGTTCTGCTAGGCTCAGGATCTAATTAAAAATTCAGCAAACATGCATTTATTAAGCACCTATTAGGTGCCAGGCACTGTGCTAAGTGCTGGGTATACAATGAAAGACAAAAACAGTCCTTGCCCTCAAGGAACGTACCGTCTAACGTGAGGGGAGACAACATGCAAAGAACTATGTACAAATAAGACATATACAGAATAAACTGGAGATAATCAACCGAGAGAAGGCACCAGCACTAAGGGGACTGGGAAAGGTTTCTTGTAAAAGGTGGGGTTTGGGTTGGGACTTGAAGAAGCCAGAGAATTGGGGAATCTGCCATGAGGAAGTGAATTCTATGTATGGAAGACAGTTAGTGAAAATGCACGGAGTCAGGAGAGGGAATGGGATTGTGGGGTACAGGAAGGCCACGGTCACTGGATCAAAGAGCACATGAGAGTGAATAAGGTGTTAAGAAGACTAGGAAGGGAGGAAGGGGCCAGGTTATACAAGACTTTGCAAACAAAGAGACAACTTTATATTTGATCTTGCAGATAACAGAGACTCACTGGAGTTTACTGAATGGGGTGAGTCATGACACAGTCAGATGAGTACTTCAGGAAGAACAATTTGTTAACTAAGTAAAAGATGGACTGGAGTGGGAAAAAACTTGAGAAAGGGAGCCCAACCAGAAGGCTATTGCAAACTAAAATTTACAGTGTTAAAATCTTTTATAAATCTCACTTTTTGTATTGTTTTTAAAATTCAGTTTTATTTTCAGTTCCAAATTCTTTCCCTTCCTCTCTCCTTCCTTCACTTCTCTTACCCGTTAAGAAGGCAAGAAGAATATGAAAGATTATTACATTACAAATATGTATACTCACACACAACAAATTCCAACATTAGCTACATCCCACCCCCCCAAAAAAGGAAAGATATTATGTAGTACTATGTTATCAAACTCTGTGCTAAGTACTTTATAAATATATTGTTTGATCTTCACAACAACCGTGGGAGGTTATTATGCTATTATAATCCCCATTTTACAGTTGAGGAAACTAAGGCAAATAGAGGTTAAGTAATTTACCTAAGGTCATATAGCCAGTAAGTGTCTGAGACTGGATTTGAACTTGGGTCTTCCCTATTCCGGGCCTAGTGCTCAATTCCTCTGTAGTTTAGGTCCCTCAGTTTTCTGTTTGGAAGTAGGTAGCATGTTTCATCTTAAGTCTTTTGGAATTGTGGCTGGACATAACGTTGATCAGGGTTCTTATGTCAGAAATCTAATTCCTAGTTGCTTTTTTTTTTTTGGTAATTGGAGCCTTTTCATCCCAAAGCAATAACAGTTCACATTTCTATAGCCTTTTCATATTAACTAGGTGCTTTCTTCACAGCCATCCTATAAGATGGGTAGCCCCCTTTTACAGATGAGGAAACTGAGGTTTAGGGAAGGGCTGTCCAATTAATATAGGGTCAGATCTGGGGCTCAAGTCCAAGTCTCTCCAGACTCTAAAACCAGCATTCTGCCCAAACACAGCCCGATGCTTCCAGGATATCTATCTAGCAGCTCCTCAGGGCCCACTACCTCAAGTCAATGCTCAGATGGGCAAAGAACCAGCTGACAACCGTGGGGTACAGGGAAAAAGCTCTGCAGTCAATCACTTGTGAACATTCTTGAAAATGGACTGTTCACCTCTGACTGAGAGCAATGAAGACTCTCAGCCAGAAAATACTCTTATTCCCAGGAGTTGCAGAATCTTTGGCTAAAGTCCCCTATAAACCACACCAGGACAGGAAACCAACCAGAAAGTCAGAAAAAAGCAGCAGCTGGTTTGTCATCATTGTTATCTCCAAGACCTCCAGAACACACTAAACCCTTGAAGATATCATTTAGATCTATTTGTAAATGTACCTTCTCTCTCTCTCTCTCTCTCTCTGTTTCACACACACACACACACACACACACACACACAATTTCCTGTGCATATTGTTACAAAACCATACCTTTAGTGTTTGCCAAAGCTTATCCTCACTGATATTAATCTTTGAGGGAAATACCATTTCTTAGGTTAAAAACTTGAAAAATTGCTAGGTTCAATTTCTATCTAAAGTTGGGATCACCTACTATCTGAGTATCTCTAGTGGAACATTAGCTCCACAAGGGGAAGAGATGCTTCTTTCTATCCAGTACCTAGCACATAGTAGATGCGAAATGAACAATTGCTGAATTGAAGTCTCTTTTCCCCAGGCAAAAAGTATACCCTTTGTTTTTACATTACTGTCGTTTCCAAGCACATCCAACCTCCTCCTTCCGGACCTCGAGGAAAAAAAAGTTTATTTTAGCAACACTAACCAATATATGTCTCTTCCCCCTTTGCCCTGCCTTCTGGCTTGATGCCATACCTCACTCCCAGGAGTGACCCCCTCGAGGGGGCTGCAATTGCTTTCCAGGCCACGCTATTTTTTATGATAGTCTTAAATGGTGTCTACCTCTGGGACCCAGCAGGCGTCTGCCTGTACCCACCCTCTGGAAGTCTAGCAAAGGTGCAGCAGCTCTTACCAAGATGTTACCAAGGATAACAAACAT
The DNA here is from genome assembly GCF_003287225.1 of Phascolarctos cinereus. Taxonomy (NCBI): domain Eukaryota; kingdom Metazoa; phylum Chordata; class Mammalia; order Diprotodontia; family Phascolarctidae; genus Phascolarctos; species Phascolarctos cinereus. The sequence continues at coordinate 40,580,099 of NW_027555736.1, forward strand.
GCAGCTGTACATGTCATTAGCCCAGGCTAGTTATGGACAAAGCACCATGTTGACTACTAGATAACGAACATTTTTGTCCCCAGAAACTTATAACAATAACTGACATTTACTTAGGGTTTGCCATGGGCTCAAGAAATCATGATTGATGCAAGGCACTTTGGTATTTATTGAGTTAAATCAAACTGAATTTCAAAGACCTTCTACCAAGTTGTAGGGAGGCTGAAATGTGTGTCACTGGAAGGAATACCCACACTGATGAAACTGGAGAGCTGTGATGTACTAAAGCAATAAATCCTATAAATTCAGAATTGAGGGGGAGGCAGCAAAATCACACTGTCACAACATCTATCCCTCAATGCCTAAACTGGGAAGCCCTGTGGAGGCATACAATGGAGCTTAGAATAGGGAAGGGCAGTATTCCTCATAGGTGCTTAAGAAAGGGCAAAGTCAGTCTGCGTCACCAGGAAGGAGGGCCAGAAAAAGACCCAAACTCCAAACATATCCCCCCCCTTTACCCATCACTTAAACCAGTGCTTCCTAAACTGTGAGTCATGACCCCATATGGGGTTGAAAAAAAACTGGCAACAGTAAAAGTAAAATTTGGTAAAACTAAGTGCTCAACAACCAAAAATTAATTAAAAATCAAACTCGTAATGAATGTGAGGTGCTTCTGGCAGCGCTTGCCCATGTATCTGCATCACACAACTCCCCTGCAGCTTTGGTTCTGAACACAAAGCAGGCGCACTTTGCTCCAGAGAAGCCTCAGGCCAAGTGATGCCCATGAACGCTGCCAAAACCAAAAAAGGTCGCGAGTGGAAAAAGTTTAGGACGCCCTTCCCTAAACCGTGGTTCCTTCAGGGGATATAGTTACGAGGAAAGTGCCATGTGGGCTGAAAAAAGACACCGAATGCAAGTACAGAACTTTATTGTGCTGCTTTTAATTATGAAAGATGTAAAACAATGCGTTATAAAACTTAGAAGTTACTTTATACAAATTGCAATTTTTTAAAAATATAATCGAATGTGGAGCTCAGAAGTTAGGTAACCGGAAAGTCCAATTAGTAGGAGGGATGGTCCCTTTCTGAAATGTCTGAAATATACTCAGAACCATCTGTGCACAAATTACAAGAGCCAATTAAAATAACAAATACCAGAAAGGTCTTCAAAGATACAGATGTGGTCAGATATGGCGCATTTTATTTCAGATAATACACTGTAGATTTAGAAGAAAGAAAGTTATAGACAATGGAGATTTAACCTTGAAGTCACCAAGCAAGTCCTCTTCTACCAGTGGGCAACTGAAAGTCCACAACTGCAGAGTGAGAAACGAGTGGGAGCTAGAAGACACTTCAGTTCTATGCCATAACCGCCAGTAAGAGAGAATAACAAAATAGGTGATTTCTTTCCACTTAACCGAATGTTGACAAAGAGTCGACTGTGAAGCACACAGCTGCTTTCCAGGCAGGGATCTGGCCAGCTGGCTGCTGACCCCTGCTGACTGTGTGGTACATCCTTCATACAATCTAAGGGAGGCAGGTTTGATGACGCCCCAAATCTCTTACCAAAAAAAAAGATCCAGATGTCAGAACAAACTGAGTTCAGTGCTGAGCAATGTTCTCACCATTAGACTCCACAAAATAATGAACAGCTGCTCTGGAAGGCACACTTTGCCTGATTGTTCTCTACAAGCAGTACACTTCCTCTCCTCAGGTGCCTGGGTCTCCAATTGTGCGAAGTTGGGGTCACCACGTGGAGCACTGGGACCTCTTTGGGAGAAAGGCACGCTGCATAGGAGCCTGGAAAGGGTGGGGAGAGGGACACTGGACTGCAATCTTTTTCTTTTATACATCTGTAATAGGGTATGTATGTGTACGTGTGCATGTTTGTGCAAATGTTCCTTGATTAGGTCTAAGGGAGGTTGACCAGATCACTGGTCACTTTCTTTTCATCTTCAGTTTAGGAGTGTCAGACACGATGAGGCTTTTTTCAGGCACGCTGGTGATTTAGTAGCAGTTATTTAAATTATGATGGAAGGCACACTACTGTAATTTTACCCTGAGAACTCAAATTTGAAGAATACAAAGAACTGTTCTCATTAACCTGCCTAGCCCTCGTCCCAGTTAAATTTCTGGAGGGCTTCCCGTATGGCCAGCAGGTGTCTGACTAGTCTGATAGAATGAGGGCCACGGGGAAGATGGAGCCTTGGAGGCATCAGGGAGAAACTAAGGGACTTTCTCCTCGGGCAAGCTTTGAGGAATTTGAGCCCCTTCAGCCCCACTCTGCTCAAGGCTGACTCCTCATGTTTGCCAATGATGAACAGCTCTCCTCTCTGCAGAGCTGAGCCATCCAAGATGTTAGGATAAAAATCTTTGTGACTACAAGGACAGATGGGGTGATTCACCAGCCCATTCAATGTGAGTAGAACTGTGGCCCTTTTGAAGGAGACTGCAATATTGCTGGACCTAGGCACAGCTACAAAAAGGTTAGGCTGGGAATGGGTAAGAGGCCCTTGTTTCCAGGGCACCTCTCATCCCCTGCCCATCCGTCCAGGGCTCTCGTGTTCTCAACCATCCCTGGCTTCTTTGGAGGGAGCTCGCTCAGTCCACATCCCCTGCCACTGTCCAAGGGGTCTGGACCCATCAAAACCCACTCGCTGCATTTCCCAACTCTCAAGGAGTTCTCCCAGGGGAAAAAACTTCTACTAAATTACTATCTATTAAGGTGTTATTGACTGACAATGGTTTTAATGTGGAATATAGTATCCTGACCCAAAGGAATGAATCTCTAATTAAGGAAACCAAAGCAATATCTACACAGATCTATGGGGAGCATTTTTTGTGGCAATGACTTCTCAGAGCCCCTCAAACCCCGCTCAATCTGCAGTGCTGATTCTCTTTCTACCTAAGGCCAGCCCTGGCTCCCAGAATGCTCAGGCACTCAGGAGACTAGCTGAAACCTGAGCCCCACTGCACTTTGTGGAATGTGACTCCCAAAGAGAACCTGCTGGCTTTACTCAAGTAGGACTCTGCTGTCTAATGACACACACATGTTAGTGTGCACACTTAACCACAAGCTAAGTGATATAAAGAAATAAAAGATCAGGAAACAGTGGGCAGGAAGCAAGGCTGGACGGGTCTTTGGGGATTGCCGCATTATAAGATTAGCCACCAGCAAGGCAGATTGGCATGACCACCCTTGGCACAAAGAGGGAGCTCTGCCCAGGGATATCCTGCTGCTGAGACGGAATCAGATCCAGAATGCTAACCTCCCACTGAGTCTACTCTCCTGCAGTCGGCTGGCTAATCTCAGAGTACCCTATCGTCTTTTCTCTCCTCGGCCACTGTTTTCTCAGTGATCAATTAACATTGTCCTTCCTGTGCCACATGAAAAATACACAGAAGCAGCGGGGGTATTGAGATAGAGAGAGAAGACAAATTAACATTCAGTTTGCCCAGTTAAAACCCGGGTTGGGGCTCCCTGTCTTTCTTTGGAAAAATGAATCACGGGATCTCAAACAGCAATGCTGCTCTCTGTACACTGGGCTGTCATCCACCGGTCACCAGAGCGCCAGCTGGCTGAGAACTCATTGCCCAGCTACAGTCCCACAGACCAAATGCTAAGCCGATGGCAACAGCTCCCGCCAGGTGCGATTTTTCTACCGCGGAGCTCCAGGTGTGCTGATGGCGAGTGAGCTCTTCAGAAAGAGGCATCTGTCCCGCCAGAGCAGCTGCCCCCAGACACAGGGCCTCACTTGGCTGATGGCCTCAGCACCAGTGAGACGGCTGCTGTGTCTGGCCCCCGCCTGAAGCCTCCAAGGTGAGGAGCTGGTCCTGCCCTGCTGGATCCTGGGGGCTGGCTCCAGTGCTGGTGGGGACCACTTCTGCAGCATGGCTTCAGACACAGTCTGCTGCTCTAGCCCAACCTCCTGCTCACAGGCGGTCAGATCGAAATGTCTCCTCCACGGAGGGGTCCGGCAACCCCATGCTCGGGTCCCTTAGCATGTTGAGTCCATCCAAGCTCAGGGGTTCAATCTGGAATTCATCATCCAAAGGAAAAAGACTGTCTGTATTAAAGTTCGACTCTGGCAGGCCTGCCAACGCGCTACTGAGGTCTTTGAACAGACTGGCATTTGTGTCTTCTGTGAGATGCAGAGAGAAGGGAGAAAAACGTGTTGGGTGAAAGATAAAATTCTATGCCCTACTTTGAAAAACAACAACAACAACAAACAACTAGATATTTACACCAAAACCTGAAAACCCCTTTTACCAGTACGGGACCCCAACGATGATAGTTTGTAAGCCACTTAGGGTCTCTGGTCCATCAGACTCTGAAATGTTCCCCTAGTTCAACGATCACCTTTCAGTTCAAGTGACTTCCAAATCTGGGCCTGCAGCTACACATTCCTGTTTTCTCTTCAGTCCCATCTTTCTTGATTTGTACATATTCTCTCTATTTAGGTTCATAAGATCAGAGGCTTTGAGACTAGAAAGTATCAATAATCCTCTAGTCCAATGTGTTCATTTTACAGATGAACTGACAGAGGTTCAGGGGTTATGTGACTTGTCCAAGCTCATCCAGGAGGATTTGAACACAGTCTTCCGATTCCAAATCCAGCCCCTTTTCCCTCACACTAGGCACTATTCCTGCTCTCTAAGTTCTTTCACACGATTTCAAGGGTTAGGGAGTAGAATGAACCCACCGAGCAGACATCAGGAAGACACATGGAACCATCAATCGGGTGAGGTAGGCCCACACTTACCAGTTAGGACGGTGTTTGGGAAACTCCCACAACTGGAATACAGGAAATTTGGTCGCAGCTGAACAGAGTTCTGCAGCCCTCTCTGAGCCTGCTCCATCACAGCTGCCTACGGATACCAAGGATGCAGGGTCAATGAATGCTGCCTGAGGACAGTGACACCCAACAGTCTAGACTAGAGCTCTGTTTTCAAAGCTAAGTTAGTCTTGCAACTCCTCATGAGCCCACAGCAAATCTCTTACTGTTTCACTGGCAACCTGCACTGCCACAGCACCTCTGGCAGAAAGGTAAAGGCAATATCCCTTTACAGATGAAGTAAGTGACTGATGTAGTTCACCTAATAACCTCAAACTGCTTTGAGTTCACTCAATCACCTCTTCAGTTCATACTGGCCCTCTGAGCCAGAGGAGACGTTGATTATCAAGGAATCAAGCAGACCACTGTCCTCATTTCTGGGCTCTTTGTATTCAGCTCTCCTCCCCTACCTCTACATAAGAGTCAAGAACTACCAGGCTGCTCCATTATGGTTCATCACAGTAACTGATAAGAAGGCCAAACTACCACTTAGTTACCTGACTCAACCCTGTCCTTGGATTTGGGTTTAACTTCCTTTATATGAGGATGAAAGCATCTCAAATAGCAATGTTATTCCAAAATAAAGTCTCTGTAAAAACTGGGTGGAATTCGTGAAGAAGTTTCTACAAATTCATCTTCTGACCGTTTTCAGAAAATAAATCAATGAATGTTTATTAAGCACTTTGTGCCAAGCAACATGTCTTTCCAGTAAGCCCCATAAGCCTGATGTCAGCCCAGGATCCAGCTCCCCTCCTCCTGGAGCCTCTATTCTCACCAGAGCCTTCCCAGTGAGTGCTGCAATAGCCCAGCATCTTGCCATCTGTCTCCTGTCCTCTGTTTTAACCTTAGTGCCTTCTCCTGTGCTCCAGAGGCCATCCCACGGTCATCCCAAACAGACAGCTCCCCTACTCAGCCCAGACACTAAATTAAGCAGTAATAAAACAGATCTGGAGACAGAAAGTATTCAAGCCACAGAAAGGACCACATGAAAACAAAAAGAATTACCCTGTTTACCATCAGGGGTTTCTATGTGAAAGTTTAGAAAATCTGGTTCACACCTAAGGGAGGGTGAAGCAAAAGAGCACAAAACACTTTGGCACCCCAAGGTTTGCCTACCTGTTGAGAAAAGGCTGGCCCTTGCCTTAAGGCCTGTTGTTCAAAGCATGCATCTGGGAAAAAGCTGGTCAAAGAAGAGCTCTTCAGAAACAAGAGGCAAAGAGTTAGATTTTGTTTTAGTAAGAAACAAAGACCATTCTGTATTCCTTCCCTTGCCAGGAATGCCTTTTGCTACTTACATGGGGAGAGAAGAGCTCAAAATCTGAATGTGGTGGTGGAGAAGAGAGCTGGGGCTGCTGGACGTGGGCTTGTTCTGGGGCTCTGGGTTGCTGCAGGGGGTGCTCAGGGAGCTCTTGGGGCATGGGATAAGGTGGTGGTAGTGGGGTTTGAGCTTCTGTAGGAAGGAAGGAAAGGGGACTTCTATCAGAAGGAACAACCTGGAAAGCAAACAAAACAGAAATCAAACTAACTTCTATGTTACCACAACTAAGAAATAACAGGAGAGATGCGTAGGTCTGCTGCCCTTTTCATTCAATAATAAGTTTTCTTCTCTTCAATCACTTATTTTTTAAACAATTGATTTCCCTTCCTTGAAAATCTATCTCTGATCTCATTTCCCCACAAAAGCCTTTTTGTCTTTCAGTGTCAATTTCCACTGACCTCAAGCTCTGAAAAAATGCCTTAAGACACCAAAACCACAAAAATTAAAAAAATATAATGAGAGAATAATCCTTGCACATCTAATCTAATTTGGTCTAGTATGAGGGCTTTTGACCTGGGATAAATGGTCTTTACAAAATATATCAAGACAGACAGAGATAAATAGATAACCATATATAAAAGGTTTCCTTTGTAATTCTATGTATTTCATTTTATGCAATTAAAAACAGTATTCAGAGGTCCAAAGACCATTCACCAAATGCCAAAGGGGTCCATGAATAATAAAGATGAAATCCCTCAGACTGTGAGTTTCTTGAGAGCAGAAGTTGCTTTTGCCTCTTTTTTTTTGCATCCCCTGTGCTTAGCACAGTATACAGCAATCCTTTGATAAATGGTTACCGTCTTAAAGAATCTCTGCTCTAGAATGTACCTTGGATGTATGGACTACATCTTTTTTGTATCCTGTAAAATAGTTGGGGAGGGGGGAGTCAAAGGGGATGCAACACTTCAAAATGACACAAATTTTTAAACACTAAAGAGACTCCTCCCATAGTTAGTAAATTATGTCGACAATCTTTATTTCTTCTATTACCACCTTACACTGGTGTAACAATTTATAATTACAAAGCTTTTTTGTATCCAAGATCAAAGGTAATCTTCAAAACACCGGGCAGTCTGGGAGACAGGGCAGCATCATTACCTCCGAAGGCAGTCATTTGCTCAAGGTCAGAGTTAGTGCCTAGTTGAGCTGGGAGTAAGGTCACTCCTCGTCTAGTGATCTAACACAACCCAACTGCTATTAATCTGTGTGAAGCATCTAAAAAGCTATGACCGCTGGAAAATGTTCAGAACCACACCAGCTTCAAAAGTACATCAAGTCAACAAGCCAGCCTATTTTTTCATCCTTCATCCATGGCTTCTGGATAGGATCAGAAGTTCTAATTCTTCCTCTCTAGGTTACTTTTTAGCCCATTTCTAGTGGCCTCAATACCTAAAAGCCTTCATAAATTTTCACAGAGATTAGAGCTGCAAGATACCTTAGCAATCTGTGACTTGCCCAAGGTCACAGTGTAAACTATTCATGGTAAAGCAGCAGCTAGAATAGAGATCTGTTTATTTCTGGTCCACTGATCTTTCCATGAAGCCACACCATTCAATTTCAAATCTATAAAGAGAGATGATCAGGGAAATAAGCCCTATCTGATTTAATGAGTATCAGACGTCTTTGATGCCCCCTCTGGCATTCCCTGCAAAGAACTTTTAAAATGCTTTATTACTCCTTTTATTTGGTTGTGCACAGAGAAAGTAAACTCCATTTACTATGTGCCTAAGTAAAATGTGATTAGTAAGGCAAATTCGCTGTCACATAATGCCGTCCGATATTAAAGGAAAATGACCTTTGGACTGTCTACATCACTGCCCATTCCATTTTCATGTGTTAGGCAGGGCTAACTGCATTTGGAGACTAGTGCCCAGTGAGCCTGCTCTAAAATAATCCAAGGAGAAAGATTTGTAGAGATTTTGATCAAGTCTTCATTTAACGGATGAGGAAACTATAACCCAATATGACTTGCCCAAGGACACAGACCTAGTGAGTAATATATCATCTCCTCCAGGCTAAGACTGCAGAGTAGGACCCCTGTTTAGCATGAAGGCTTACCTGGGAGGTAGGCAGCTGGTTCAGGGGGCTAGTGGAGGAAAACTGTCTGCTGAAAACTCGAGGTGTCTCAGGGCCTGGGGAGAGTGTAAGAGGGCTCACTGGAGGCTGCCTACGCCGACTTGGGCCGCTCAAGCTCGTGGTAGAAAGAGAAGGGTTGCTAAGTGAAAACAGACGGAGTGACGGCTGAAGAGCTGAGGCACTGTGAACAGATGTCTGTGGGCAGATGTTTAAGGAGGAAGAAAGTGCTGTTTTATTCAGTGTGGCTTGGATGGAGGGGTTACTCCGAGAACTTTGAAGACCTAAGAAAAGACAACAAATTCACTGTTATTCTCACTATTTCAGACTTCTCTGAATCTTACTTTCCAAACATTAAGAAAAATTTGAGTCCCCACCAGCCATATTTGACAAAATTTTAAGAGTCTTATTATTCTCGGTCACCTCTTCTACTCTGAAATGTATTTAATAAAATGTGAACCACTGACAGGGCAGCCAGCTAGCGCAGTGGATAGAGTGCCAGGCCTGAAGTCAGGAAGACTTTTCATGAGTTCAAATCTGGCCTCTGACCTTTATAAGCTGTGTGACCCTGAGCAAGTCACTTAACTCTGTCTGCTTCAGTTCCTCATCTACAAAATGAGCTGGAGAAGGAAACAGCAAAACCACTGCAGTGGCTTTGCCAAGAAAACCCCAAATGGGGTCACTAAGAGTCAAAGCCAACTGGAAGGAGTCAGCAGCAACAGCAAAGCCACTGACAAGGGAAAACAGTTCCGCTAGACGAAACAGGGAATCTCCTCGACATAGGAATGACACAAGAATGTTCCAAAAGAACGTTACAACCATGTAAAAAATGAATTTCCACTTCAGGTTCCTAAATGGAAGGCTCAGGTATCCAGGTAAACAGCTACTCCTGGAGTCAAGCAGCCAAGACCTAACTGGGGAGAAATGTTCCTTTGCACTAGGAGGTACACAGGTGAATCTGGGAATCTGAACAGGCTTCTCTGAACTAGGGACAGGAATGTTCTTCTTCCTTTTTTGCTGAAGTTTTATTGATACCTTTTGTTTTTTATATGACCATTGTCTCTATGTATTTCTTACTCCCACCCAATGAGCCTCCCTTGTAATAAATAAAAGCAGTGAAGACCAACTGACACAGAAACTTAACAGTGTATGCAACATGCTGCCTCCATAGGCCTCCACCACCCCAAGAAATGGAAGGAGGTATATTTCGAGGTTACTCTTCTGAATTCTTTGCGTTGATCTACAGATCGACTTGGAATCCAGGTTTTTAAATGGTCACATTTTATTACGCTAAAATCCAGCTAGAGATAGAGGAGACAGTGCTGCGAAACTAAGGGAAAGAATAATGAGTCCCCTCCTCCCTAGTAATACCTCTGCGTTTTAGGAGTGAGGGAAGTGTTCATCATACTCTGTCCCAATACAGGTAAAAGGAAGAGTTGGGGGATGGGGTAAGCTTTTTTTTCTCTAAAGGTCAGAGGTGGCCAGTGAGTCTAAGAATATGGAAGGGAGTATGGAAAAAGTGCTTCCATGTCTGAAGAATTAGGTATTCCTATGAAGTAAGGAGACTAATTTTCTTGCAAGACTTGTGGAAACAGAAGAGTGACTCTAGGATGTGTTGTAATATATCTCAACAGCTGCAATACTTTCAAGGTTGGCCAATCAGTTTTGTTTAATGATTATGATGAAAAGGAGGTTGGATTATTCTATGAAGGGTAGAAAATTAATGTTATTTAGTGCAAAGGAATAGGAACTACTTTCTTGCTGAAAAAAAAAATATCCAGGGATCCACTGACCCATTACAAAGACTTTAGGATAATTTCAAGTGCAAAAATTTGTGACTGGCACAAAATTTCAGGGCCATGAATCATTTATCCAATACTTCACTGCAATTTATAAAATGCAGGAAAACTGAGAAATTGGTTTTGTTTTGTTCAAACATATGAATAATAAGAGAAGGATGGCTGAAAATGAAGCCCCATTCTGGGGAAAAAAGCTCAACACTCAAACATGAAAAAAGTTTTTGTTGACAATGGTGTCTGTCCTGTTTTCTATCATAAAAACAAATAGGGCATTCATTCTTTCGGAGAAAGCTAAAAAAAATGTGCTTTTGAGGCAAGTTGTAACTGACGATATTTCCAATATGAGCCAAAAACAAACTACTAAGGTCTGTAATAGAACTCCCGAAGTCCTGAGACCCAAGAGATGCATCAGATGTGAAGTAACGTGAGACAATGTTTTCTGTCTTTGACATCAGTGGCACTGTTCATGTCAAGTTCATTTCCAGTGGTCAGATAATCAATTGGGGATATCATGCGGAAATTCTGAAGTAACTGAGAGATTCTGTATGATATGAAAGAATGAACTTGTGGCCCATTAATTGGAGTTTTCACCACGACAGTGCTTGAGTTCATAGTATGTGCTCTGTAAAACAGTATCTGTCTATCACCCATCTTGATCACCCACCTTGTGGAGGTAGGGTTGATTCTGAAAGATTTCTGACTATTTTCAAAAGTCTAATCCACCCTCAAGGGACAGAAGTTCCACTATTAAGGACATTTCAAAAGAATGAAAGAATGTTCCATGAATGCTTAAGGCAGATGACAAAGAGAAGATACAAAATATTTTGAAATACGACTACTGTGGAAATATGATTGCACATGTAAAGCCTATATCCAATTGCATGCCATCGTGGGGAGAGGGGAAGGAAGGGAGGAAGAAAAAATTTTGGAACTCAAAATCTTACAAAAGTGAATGCTGAAAAATGATTAAATAAATAAATAAATATTTTGAATATCACTAGAAGTCAGTTTTCACTTGGAGACCTGGTTATGTTTGCTTGAAAAATCTAGTCTCATTGCTTTATAATTATATCCTGTATTCTACCTTCGATCAAAAAGAGAGGATAAAAGCCTGAAAATATTTTAACCTCTTAAAGTAACTGTTAAAAACTGTTTCTAAGAGGCTTGTAACTGTAAATGATACCCTTATTAACACTGCTGCAAAAGTAGCAGGACTGATTATTTTACATTGAGTAAGGACACAGAACTGCCTCAGATGCCTGTTTTGACTTGGGCAGTTTTAGAAGGACATGACTCAGTCAACAATTTATTCAGATATGTGCACTAACAGGCCACATTATAATGAATATTATTTTATTAATACCATCATTAATGATATTAACATACTCTCAAGTGCATATGCAAATTTAAACCAATATAAATTGTAACTGCATCTATTTTTATTACTACATACATACCGAAGTGTAAAATGATAAGCCTTTATAAAATTTCCAAAACGCGAAATAGTTTATTTTCCCATTTATCTGAGGTTATCCCTGGAACACCCTGAACTTCCAACAAAGCAAGCTGTTATGATCTTTTCTCTTTCCCACCATTAGGACATATTTCAAACATAAGAAGCTATGCCCTTCCCAACTACAGCCAAGTAAATGACCCTTGGGCTACCCCAGGGTCCAAAAAGGAAGGGCCATGATGTTCCATGAGAACAGACGCACAGAACTGAGATTAAAGCGACATGGTCTCTTCTACTCTTCTCATTCAACGAAATTGTAAAGTGCTTCACACACATGTTGTAAAATCCTATGTGAATATTATATTTATTATTATAATTATTATTATTGCTGCTGTTAACCACCTGCACAGCTGGCTGGGAGCAGGCCACGTAGCCGGCTTCGTTCCTTTGTTTAGTCACAAAATTGTATTTCTACAGTCCTCACGCCTGTTGCTGCTGTTCAGTCATTTTCAGTCACGTCTGACTTTTCGTAACCCCATTTTGGGGTTTTCTTGGCAGAAGTACTGGAGCAGTTTACCATTTCCTTCTTCAGTTTATTTTACAGATGAGGAAACTGAAACAAAGAAGGTTAAGTGACTTGCCCAGGGTCACACAGCTAGGAAGTGTCTGAGGCTGGATCTGAACTTAGGAAGCTGAATCTTCTTAACTCCGGGCCTGGCGCTCTACGCACTATGGTGTCACCTAGCTGCCCTCTTCTTGACTAATGGAAATTAATTACCTGAAGAGCTTCTAATCCCCAGATGAGTCATAGCAGCTGGAAGATTTCCCACACTATTGCCAACACTCATACTGCCAAACCAGTGGCCGTCAGGATCCAAAGATGTTGGCAGAGGGGATGAGGAATGAAGGCTGGTTAAGTCAGGTAATGACCCTCCAGTGTTGAGGTTCCCCAGAAAAGGAGCTAGTCCTGTGTTCTGGCCATTATGTGGAAAGGCACTAGAAGAAGAAGGACAAATTATTTTTCCAAAGTAATGGGGGGCTAGGAAATCATACATATACAATTTCAAATAACAATATAGTTTAATTACCATAGCTTACAGTTTTTTGTTTTTTTAAGGCAACTGGGGTTAAGTGACTTGCCCAGGGTCACACAGCCAGTAAGTGTCAAGTGTTTGGTCTGAGACCGGATTTGAATTCAGGTCCTTCTGACTTCAGGGCCAGTACTCTATCCACTGCGCCACCTAGCTGCCCCTCGTAGCTTACAGTTCTTAACAAGGAGTTTTTCATATTTACATAAGTGTGTAGATATGAGACTTCTATACCATCTTTCCCAAAAGCCATCCTAGAGAATTCAGGCCACTCACTTCCTGGGCTTTTTTTTTTAAGGCATTCTCTCCAAAACCCAAAGGTAGGAAAGAGATGCTATTCTTCTCTACTGAGATCAGAAGTACAGGCACTAAGGCATCAACAAAGACATTAGTATTCTATCTAGTAGACAACAGAGCTAGGAAATTCAGTCCCAAACTAAATAAACTATATTCAAATATGTCTTAGCAAGCTGAGTTCTAGGTTGCAAATTTAAGGCAACTTTCAATAACTTCCCTAAATCTGGTGCCTGTATTTTAATACAAAGACAGGAATCCTATCACCACCTATTTATGTTGTGAACACTTGCTTGGCCACCCTCGTTAACATACTAAGTTAACAACTGACTCCATGTTATCATGTATCTCAGTGATTCCTAATAATTTCTGAGTAATGGGAAGCCCACAGATTTTTCTTCAAGTCACCAAGCATTCATTAGGTGCTTGCTATGTGTCAATCACACCATGAGCACTTTTCAGAATTTTTTTTTTAATTCATAAAATAAAACATACAGGATTACAAAGGAAACCAATTACACTGAAATAAAGTTATTATAAAATACTTTAAAAAATAAGTTCATAGGCCCCAGGTTAAGAACGCTTGGTCTAGCTATTTGGAATTGAGGAGAGTAGGAGGGTTGGCTGTATATGTGCAACAAAATAACTTAACCTTCTCCTCACTTGATTCTAACTGGACCAATAGGTCTCAGGAAAAAGCCCCAGAATTGAAGAATTCATGGCAAAATTCAAAACATTTAATAGTTTAAATAAATATGGAGTATAAAGAAAGGGATTTGGTGACCACAAAGAATACACATGGTTTCATCAAGGTAAGGTTATGCCAGGCTATAAAGCTTAAATCCTTTTTGGACAGTTACCACATTAGGGTAATACTGTCATTATAGTTAACCTAGATTTTAGACATTTTTGACAAAATGACTTATACAGTCCGTGTGAGAAAGACAGAAATATGACTTCAGGAAAGCAGCAGGGTATAAAATAAACCCACGAAAAACCATCCGCATTCTGTATGTTGCCAATAAAACCCAGCAGAAAGAGGCAGAAAGAAAAACCCCATTTAAAATAACAAAAGATGTATAAAATACTTAGGAAAACACACAAAAGAACTATATGAACATACTCACAAAACATTCTTTGGGAAATAAAGATAAATCTAAATAATTGGAGAAATATTAACTGCCCATGAACAGGCAGACAATAAAAATGACACTAACTAAATTAATTTGCTCATTCAATGCCATATTATTTAAACTATCAAAGGGCTACTTCATAGAGCCAGAAGAGAATAGAATTCATCTGGAGGAGAAATAGGTTAAGAATCTAAGGAGAAATAATGGGGGAAAAAGGGGGCCACATGTGGCCCTCTAGGTTCTCAAGTGTAGCCCTTCGACTGAATCCCACATGTGGGCTTGAGGCCTCAGGTTGCCCACCCCTGGAACAGGTATACAACATAAAGAAATAAATGAACCTAGTAGCCTAATGTTTGATAAGCCCACAGACCCTAGCTACTAGAGTAAGAACTCACTGTCCAAAACAAAACTGCTGAGAAAACCGAAAAGCAGTCCAGCAGAAATTAGGTTGAGGCCAATACCTCATACCATATATTAAGCTAAGTTCCAAATGAATATAGGACTTATGTAAAAAGTCACATCATAAACAAATTAGAGGAGCAAGGAAGAAATTTCCTTTCACATCTACAGACAGAGGATGAATTCATAACCAAATAAGGTGTAGAGATTATTGCAGAAGATAAAATGGACAATTCTGATTATGTAAAATTAAAGTTTTTACGCAGACAAAGCCAATGTAGCTAAGGAAGGGACACAATTAACTGGGAAAAATCTTTGCGGTAAGTTTCTCTAACAAGGTATCATTTCCAAGTTCTGTAAGGAACAGATACAAATTTATAAGAATAAGAGCCACTCTCCATTGATAACTAGTCAAAGGATATAAAAAGGGCACTTTCTAGGAAAGAAACCCAAGCTACCCATAGCCATATGAAAAAATGCTCTAAATCACTAAAATTGGATTTCTACAACTTAAAGCAATTCTGGCAATTTAAAGCTGACAAAAATGAAAATGAAATTTGCTAGAGAAGCTTCAGGTAAAAAGGAAGATTATGGTGGAGCTGTAAATTGGTTCCTCTATTTTGGAAAGTCATTTGGAACTATGCCCCCAAAGTTATTAAACTGCTGTGTATCCTTTGAATCCAGCTATACCACTACCAGGCCCAGTTTCAGAAAAGCCTAAGAAGACTTGCAAGAACTGATGCAGAGTAAAGTAAAAAGGACCAGGAGAACAACACTGCAAAAACGAACTGCTGTGACCAACTCAACGCCCAAGTACATGCCAAAGGACTGATGGTGAACAACATTCCCTTCCACCTAAATGAATATTTAATACATTTTCCTTTTTCAGTGGATGGGGGAAGTTGGAGGCAGAGAAAAATCAATGCTTGTTAAATGAAAAATAAAAAATTTAATTTAAAAATAAAGTTAATGGGGCAGCTAGGTGGCGCAGTGGATACAGCACCGGCCCTGGATTCAGGAGGACCTGAGTTCAAATCTGGCCTCAGACACATAACATGTACTAGCTGTGTGACCCTGGGCAAGTCACTTAACCCCACTGCTTAACCCCCCCCAAAAAAAAAACAAAACAAAAAATAAATTTTTAGAACAATCCATTTCATGATGGTGAGATTAATTTTATACTTTGGCATAGATTGT
This sequence comes from Phascolarctos cinereus, assembly GCF_003287225.1. Lineage (NCBI taxonomy): Eukaryota > Metazoa > Chordata > Mammalia > Diprotodontia > Phascolarctidae > Phascolarctos > Phascolarctos cinereus. The sequence continues at coordinate 40,595,684 of NW_027555736.1, forward strand.
GAAAATATATATAGAATTCTGTCTTAAAATAAAAGGAAAAATTTTTTATAAAAAAAAAAAGAGATATGGCCTCTACAATTATACTGTTAGATGAAGTCAAAAGTGGTTGAATGACCAAACTCAAAGAGCGGTCATTAATGGCCTGATGATTGGCCTTCTTTTATTTTAATATTTTTATCAATGACTTGGGTAAAAGTATAAAATGCATGCTTTCAAATTTACAGATGACACGAAGCTGTGAGGGATAGCTAATACACTCTATAATATGATTTTAAAAGAGCCTAAAAGGCAAGAACTTTGGGCCAAATTTACTAAGAGAATTTTTAAAAAGGATACATGTAAAATCTCACCCTTAAGTTCCCAAAAAATCAACTTCTTTGTTTTCCCCAGAAAAGGGATAACACTCTTTCCAGAGTAACGTGTGAGTAAAAACATGGCAGTGGGGAGAGGGTATATAAGTACAGCCTGACTACCACAGATGGTTTGTATCAGGAAGCAATGAGTGGTAAATTACTAATTATAATTAACAATCACTTAAGGTCCTCTTAATGATCCACTTAAGGCCCTGGAGTCAGGAGGACCTGAGTTCAAATTATTTAATGACCACTTAAGTGGCCAAACCCAATGGCTTTTTCTCAACCTTCATTCTCATTGGCATCACTGCAGCCTCTGTCACTCTCTCCTCCTTGATACTCTCTTCTCTCCAGGGTTTCAGGCACCACTCTCTCCTGGTCCTACCCGTCTGACTTCTCCTTCTTTGTGTCTTTTGCCAGATCTTCCTCCAGACCACTAACTGTAGGCTTCTCGTAGGAATTTGTCCTGGGCCCTTTTCTCTTCTTTCTCCACATCACTTCACTTAGTGATTTCATCATCTCCCATGGATTTAATGACCATCTCTATGTGGATGATTCTCAAATTTATTTATCCTACCCCACATTCTCTGCTGACCTTCAATCTCACATCTTCAACGAACCTTCAGACATCTCATAATGGACATCCAGTAGACACCTTAAACTCAACAGGTCCAAAGTGGAACTCTTTATCTTTCCCCTAAACCTTCCTCCCAGCCTCGGAGTCATCCCTGACTCCTCACTATCTTTCACCCTCCATATCCAATCTTGTTGCCAAAGTCTGCCGATTTCACCTCCGCAACATCTGTCTGAATACATCTCCATTTTTCCTTTGGCACTGCCACCACTGGTACAGGTACTCAATTATCTCAAACCTCATTTATTGCAACAGCCTTTCTAGTGAGAATGCCTGCCTCAAGTCCTCCAATCCATCCTCCACTCAGCCATCAAAGTAAGTTTCCTAAAGTGCAGATCTGATCACATCATTCCCCTGCTCAATAAACTCCAATGGCTTCTTACTGCCTACAGGAACAGAATGCTGTGTTTGGCATTCAAAGCCCTTCGTGACTTAATCCCCCCCCCCTCCTGGTTTCCCATCACGTACTCTCTGATCCAGTGACACTGACCTCCTGGCTGTTCCAAGAACAAAACGCTCCCTGGCTCTGTGTTTTCTCTCTCTGGCCGTTCCCCATGCCTCTTCAGCTCTGACTACGGCCCCTCCTGTTTTCCTTTAAATCCCAACTAAAATCCCATCTTCAACAGGAAACCTTTTTAACCTCTCTTAATCCTACTAAGCTCTTATTTATCTTTCGTATAGTTTACTCTGAATATTTTTTTTGAGGCAATTGGGATTAAGTGACTTGCCCAGAATCACACAGCTAGTGTTATGTGTCTGGGGCCGGATTTGAACTCAGGTCCTCCCGACTCCAAGGCCAGAGCTCTACCCACTGCATCACCTAGTTGCCCCTTAGTCTGAATATTTTTGTTTGCTGGCTGACTCTCCTATTATATTACAAGCTTCTTGAGGGCAGGGACCATCTTTTGTCTCTTTTTGTATCTCTAGCACTTAGCTTAGTGCCTGGAACACAGGAGTCACTTAATAAATGGTTATCAATTGATACCTACAGTGAGGAGGACACAGCATGGAGGGTTTGGGATGCTGGGGCTGAGGAGCTGAGATTTCATCCATTAAGGAGCCACTTTATGCTCTTTAAAAAGACAAACACTGGGGGACCTAGGTGGCGCAGTGGACAGAGCACTGTCCCTGGAGTCAGGAGGACCTGAATTCAAATTCAGCTTCAGACATTTACTAGATTTGTAACCCTGGGCAAGTCACTTAGCCCTGGTTGTCAAAAAACAAAAAAATTTAAAAAGACAAATATTGGGTTAGTATACAGGATGGACTGAAGTGGAAAATAACTATAGGCAAAAGAGACTGAAATGATTCAGGTAAAAATGGCTAAGGCCTGGGATGACCCTTTGGGAATGAAGAGAAACAGATACCAAAAGAAGCAGTAAAGGAACAATCAAAGGGACTTAGGGATCTAAGGGGGAAAGGGAGTACCCAAAACAGGCTGCCTTCAAAGATCTTTGAGGAAAGGTGAGGTGGCCATGTGTCAAAGACATTGTAGGAAGCATGCTTGCTCAGAGACAAGCTGGACTAGATGACCTCTGAGATCTAGTCAACGTCTCAGATTCTTTGACTCTGCATTTAAAGACTATGAAAAGGGGTATCACTGATGACTGAAATGAGGATGTGAGCCAAGAAAGTCAATCTGAGGGATGGGAAAGATGAAGGCTTTAAGCTGTAGATAAACTGAATGTGAATGTTATTCAAATGAAAGGTTCTTTAGGAAATATGGGACTGGAGATGAGGTGAAAAGAGTTAAGACCTAGAGAATATAAACTCTCTAAGGATAAATGTAAAAAAGAATAGAGAGAAATAACCAAATCTTGAGAACATTCACAATTATGAGTTGTAAGAAGGAAAAAAACTGACAGCATGCTATGCTACAGAAACCACCTAGAGAGATCTCCCTGAAGAAACAGGTGGTCGAGCACCCAGCACCATCGGGAGATCAAGGACATCTGGCTAGAAAAGTCACTGGTAGCAAATGAGAGAGTAGTTTCATCCCACAGTGAGAAGAAACAAGTAAATAACTTTAATTTTCTCACAGATACTCTGAGCTACCTTCTCAAATGTGGTATCTAAGGCTCTGCAGTTCGCCAGAAAAGCAGACGAGGTACATTTAAACTCAGCATCCTTGGAATAAATGAACAGAATAGGCATCGAACTTCCCAAGGTTCCAAATCAAGCCCTCTACCCACTTGGAACTTTCTTGAAGCAAAACACCTTAGGATAATTCCTGAGAGAGGGACAGTGGCACGATGCTACTTACTTGACACCTCCCACATCACAGGATCGAGGGCGAGCTGAAAGGGACTGAATCTAGGAGAGAGACACAGGAAACTGGGATTACATGCCACGACATCACATTAACAGAAAATATGCCTTCTCACGTATTCGGGGAGGTAGAAAACAGCATCTTTCAGTCCAAATAAGTTTTAGCACAGAGAAGTTAGCCCCCACATGCAAACCACTGAGTCTGCAAATGGATTTTAATGTTTGAAATAGATAAGGACACAGAAGGTATACATTAACTTTTCTGAAGGGGCTCCTGCTACATTTTAAAATCTTTTCAAGGTGAATATGACGTTTCAAAGAGCTCAAAAGTGTGTTTAAGCAAACGTTTTTCAAACCGAGTTAGCGGGAAAGCAAGCCAAGATTAAAAAGTGGATGTATCTAATAAAGGATAGCTCCGGAGAAGGCAAGACAGGAAAACAGAAGAGACAAGGAAAGGGGAAGCACAAGCAGCTCAACAGTGTTAGATGAAAATGGTCCAATTATTGAAAAAAAAAAGTCCCTAAAAACTCCCATTCCTGAGAATGTTTTATAGGGCACAATGACTTCAAGACAAATACTACTGATGCTTAATTAAGGCACTGAGATGATTCTTAGCTTTCCAAGGTCAAGCCAGAAGATCAAAATCTCTGGCATGTTCTGCCAAGCGAGAAAGGCTGCAAGTATGAGTCCAGCAACAGTCTGTGTCTGCAGTCAAAGGTCCAATTTAAGTTCAAGTGAGAGGCTCATTGCCAAAAGAATGACCACTAGGTGGTGATTTTTTTTTCTGGACACGAACAATGAAATAAAAACTGAAAACACGGCTCCCTTCTGTTTCCTACCATGCATGTAAATTAGATGCTCTGTGGGGGGTTTATGGGAGGATGAAGACAAGGACAGCACAGGATGAGAAAGTGTGGAGGGGCTACGGTCTACCCTGGTGGTGGCGATATTTACATCAATGAGGTCATGGGGCCATCAGACTTGTGCACAAAAAAAAAAGTGAGATAAAAGACATGCGTGACCAATGAAAGGATGGGGCAGTCACTCAGTGAGAGAGAATAATAACAGATGGACGGTCCAAATGTTTCACTGGTATTCATGAAATAGTAACTAAAATTTTAATAATTAAAAAATTACTAGAAAAAGGCTTCCAGGGCATCACGTAGATCTTTTTTGGGAAGATTTCAGAAAAATATAGACAAGAATTACACAAGATGAATTGCTATATGTATTAGTGGAAAGAATAACCTCACTGATGATATCACACAGATATTCTAGATGGACAAATTTTCTCTCACCCAGTCAGTTACCCAAAGACAGGGGTGAGTGACAATGTTGCAAGAAGTCTGGGAGGAACAGACCTGTTGTTTTCTCTGCTGGCAGTGATGCCACATATGCCATCACTTAAATGAAGCCTATTTAAGTCTGTGGAAGCATTTGTGGCTCTCCCAGCTTTAAAAGAACCAGCATTCTCTAATATGTATTAGTATGGCAAATACTATAGTAGGCTCAATAAATGCCTGGTGATTGATTCTGGAATGCTCTTCCTCCAAAGAACATAGGGTGCTCTACCAAGACTGTTTCTAAAATATTATAATGCCAAAGATACAGGCTGACAAGGTAGAAGGAAGGAAAAAGGAGTGGGAAAAGCAAACAGAATGCAGGCAATGTAAGCAATTACAATCTTTAGACTAACAAGGAAAGGAGAGAGGGATATACATTTACTTTTTAAGTTAATGGAACCGGTCTCACTAATGGTGCTATAGGAAGAAAGAGAAAGCCAAGTATTACGGAGCCTTGGCCTAGGCTAATCACCGTCCTCTTTAGAGGTAGGCTGGTTATCCACCAGGTCATTTTTATCAGAGAGAGAATTCTTTGAAGATCAGAATAGATAAAAGCTCAGGAAATCAAATAATCTGTCAATATAGCCAGTGAACTCAGACAATTTTACTTGACCTTTAAACTAGAGTTTCTGATGAATCTGTGACTCCGGATACTCAAGCTCCTTTTAAAAATATTCTGACAATGTGACACAGCTAGTCACATTAAGTTAATTAAACAGATTTGTTATGTCATCAGTGTGGCTGATTACAAGGAAACAACTTTTTCCACAGAAACAAATGAGTTACTGATCTGCAACTCACAGGCCTGGAGAGCAATCTGAGGCACCATGGGATTAAATGCCTTGCCCATAATTACATAGCCAGGACATGTCAGAGGTGAGATTTGAATCCAGGTATTCCTGCCTCAGAGGCCAGCCCTTATTATGTCACCTTTCAATCTTGTTTAAAAAGCAGGAAAATCTGTTTCAAAGTTTTTGAATCAAAGACTTGCTAGGATAGGTTTTGGAGACTATCCCATGAGTACGTGGATAATTTATAATCAGAGGCTCCCCTGAGGAGGTAGCTGTATTTCAGCCATCCAGGAGCACAGGGTAATATTAGCTCCAGGGTGTTCTTTCCCACATCCTTCCCTCGACCAATCCTCTGTTCCTTCTTGCCAACTTCTGCTTGGCTCTCTGGGAACATCCTGCATGGGACCAACAACCCTCACACACCATATGCACTCGGCCACAGAAGGCCCCAAGGCTACCTACGGCTCACCCACCTTCTTGGCCTCCCACAGCTGTTTTGGCAGTGGCTTGGGAACGTTCAGCAGATTCTCCTCTTTCACAGGGCTGGAGAAAGGAATAACTGGAGCAACATAAACACAACATTGGCTGGATCAGAAGATGAGCCACTCTACCTCTGCTCTAACAGTTCGATGGCCTGTGCACACTTAGCCTATCACTCTGGGGCAGTAAGCAAGCACCAAAGTGTGAAGCAAAGCTTCAAGGGAATGTTCAATTCTTACTTTACTGCAATGAATTCTAAACATCAGATGAATTTCATCTGGCAAATTCTAAATGATGAGATGACATATCTTTCTTCTAGTTAGATATAGAAGACTGAAATAAATTATCATTTTAGGGTAGATTTCTTCTTACTCTAAAATCCTATTAATCTTAAGGTTTTAAAATTTCTCTATGGGTACCTATAATAGATGTGAAATTCTGTGTGGTTAATTTTATAATCAGGAAATCAGACACTTTTTTGTTTTGAATCCATAAGGAATCCATAAAATCTTTTGCAAATCACTTATTTTTATTATGAATTGAGGTGCTGAATCTTCCGAATGGGTTGTAAGGTTAGGCCCCTGAACACTGGTGTTAACTTTGATAGGGCAGTGTCTAGCATGGTGTTTTACACAAGGTGCTCAGTAAGTATCCACTGAACTGAACGTACTGATAGACTAGTCCATACAAATTCCAAATTGTGCTGCATTCTGGTTTAAGAGATACAACTCTTCACAGTCTGGGTTTTGACCTCATGATATCTTAAATTGCCAAACAGAATGGTCTTTTCTCAATCTTCCTTGACCTCTCTGCAACTTCTGACACTCTTCCCTCCATTACAGGCTCTTCTCTCCTGCCTGTCCAATCACTACTTTCAATTTTCTCTGCTGTACCTTCATCCAAGTCACATCTACTAACTGTGAGTATCCTTCAGGGCTCTGTCTTGGACCCTCTTCTCTTCTCTCTCTGTGCTGCTTCACGTGGTGATCTCATCAGTTCTCATGAATTTAATTTCCACCTCCATGGTGATGATTCTAAAATCTACCCCAACCTCTCTCCTGACTTCCAGTCTCCTATCTCTTAACCACCTATTTGATATCTTGAATTGGATATTCCATAGACATCTTTAAACTCAACATGTCTCAAACTGAATTCATTCTATCTTCCTAACTTCCAAATTACTGTTGAGGGTACCACCATCCTCCCAGTCACCCAAGCTCACAACTTACATACTAAACTCAATTCCTCACTCCCCTGCCCACTTCCACTCTGTTTCCAAGACCTGTCCATTTTACCTTGTGACATCCCCTTCCTCTGGCACGGCCACCACCCTAGTCCCGGCCCTTATCGCCTCACACCTGGACTCCTGAAACAGGCTTCAGGTTGGTATCCCTGCCTCAAGTCTTTCCTCATTCCAATCCATCCTTTATTTAGCTGACAAACAGATTACTTCCTAACGTGTCTACTCCGTATGTTCAATCAACTCCAATGGCTTCCTGTCCCCTCTAGGATCAAATACAAAACCCTCAGTTTGTTTTTCAAAGCCCCCTTTGACCTTCCCAGTCTTCCTACACCCGCCTTATCCTCAAGAACTCTTTGATCCAGGGACATTGGCCTCCTCGATGTTCCTCAGATAAGACACTTGATCCCCCGACTGTGTATTTTTACTGGTCAGCCCTTAAGCCTGGAATTCTTTCCCTCCTCATGTCTGCCTTCTGGCTTCCCTCGCTTCCTTTGAGTCCCAACCAAACTGTCACCTTCCGACAGATGTTTCTCCCGGTCTGCCCCACTGTCAGTGCCTTTCCTCTAATATTACCTCTGATTTACTCTGTCTCGATTTTGTCTGTACACAGCTGTTTGCAGTTTTGCCTCCCCCATAAGGCTGTGACTCCTTGAGGGAAGGGGCACTTTCTGCCTTTCTTGGTAGTGTTTGGCACAAGGTGCACACTTACACTTCTTAACTGACTGACCCGGAGAACCTTGATTAAAATTAAAGGAAGGAATATCAATTACTAATATTAGTAGGGACCGGTAGACTTAAAGACCCTCGTGCAAATGTTAACCCAAATACACATGCAGCCTAATCACAGATTTCAATTCTTAAATTCTGATACAGGGCTGGTCTCAGAAAAATGGGGTGTTCAGCCACAAGCAAAATTCTAAGCAGCTACTGGAAATAGAAGACTTGGCGATGAGACTTAGGATGAGGGAGGGGTCAGTTTAGGACTGGTAAGTTAGTACCAATATATCATTTTGAGTTGACGTTACAAAAAAAAGTAAAGTAGATGATAACCAGTCATACCTTCTCCAAATCCATCATTCTCACCATCACAGAAACCTATTAGAACAGAAAAGAGAAACATTACTGTGAAGGATTTATATGTTTCTTCATTCACGTTAGCAATCTCTTCAATCTTTTAGGTACTTATGCTAAAGGCACTTGACCCCCAAACTGAAGAGTGATTTTTAGCATTTTAGCACTCTAGGTAAAAACTAGAAATGGTTTTTGGACCAAATTCTGATTACTACCTATTTCTCACATCTTTGAAAGCTGTTTTGGTGTAACATTTTGCTACAAGTGAAACTATTTTTCATAATGTCTGAGACTACTGGGGTCTCAGAAGTATAAAAGCACAGGCTGGAACACTAAAAAATGCTGTATGAGAAACAAGGATGGCATCAACAAATACAAACATTAAAAAACAAAAATGAGGAACAGAACCCCAAATAAAATCTTAAACCCTAATCTACTCAGATTTTTGATGTGTCTAGTCCACCTACTTGGCACACAGTAGGTACTTAATCAATGATTCTTGAATTTAACAAATAAGAGTACCAACATGTTTGCTGTATGTTCCCTTCTTATCTCTTTTCAAGTTGTGTACTTATAAAATGTTCTTGCTGTTTTAATATGGCCTTGGTCAAAATGTCACTCTTCTAACTCTGCTTTCTGCATTATTCTGTGAAGGACTTTTTAAAAACTTTTAAATATTTTTAATATTTGTATTATTTGATGACTTAGGAATATTATTAACAAATCACATTTATCAAAGCCATTCCCAATTGCTGGAAACACACACACACACACAGGTCCACCATTTTTAATTCTTCACTATTACAAATGGAAACACTAGAAGCACTTTTGTGCAGAAAGGATTTTTTATTTTGAATAGAATACTTATCTTAAGGTGGTTATAGATGTAAAGAAAAGTTTCATATTTACCTAAATACTTACATAAGAATTTTTTGTGGTAACAAAGAAATGAAAAAAAAAAAAGCAGATATATATCCACAAACTGGGGAACAATTAAACAAATTATGGTACATGAATTTAATGGCACATGAAAGACATATTACTATGTTCTTTAAGAAATAACACATGAAGAATTCAGAGGAACATGAGATATATATGAATTAGTGCACAATGAAGTGAGCAGAACCATGAAAACAAAATACACAATGACTATGACATTGTAAATGGAAAGAACAGTATAACAATAATGAATGCTATGTAATTATAATGACCAAGCTTGATCCCAGAGAAGAAAGGAGAAAACAGGCCTCTCTTCTTTCGTGGAGAAATGAAGAACTAGGGGTATGTAATACTATATATGTCATCACACATAATCAATGTGTTGTCAGTTTTCTTGCTGTTGTTCTTGTTTTTTCTTTCTTTTTAAAAATCTGTTACAGTGGAAAGCTCACTGGGAAGGGGGAAGAATATACTTTGGAAGCACTATGATATAAAAATAAAGCATATCAATAGAACTTCAAAAATATTATCTTCAAAGCCTAGTCCTAACAGCGGAAGTCCTTGGGTCAAAGAAAACGACCAGTTTGATAACGCTTATTGCATGATACCAGATTTCTCTTTAAGAAAATCCCCCCATTCACAGCTTCACCAACGATTTAATGCTGCCTGTTCCCCTACAGACCAACCTAGCAACCTACAAAGTATTTCATAATTTTCAACTACTTCTGATGAGTTGATACAGTAAATCAAAGTTGTTTTGATTTGCATTTCTCTAAAATCAGAGAATTTGAACAATTTTTCAGTGATTACTGAATTATATTTTCTTCAAGAATTTCCTAATTCTTTGATAAGAACTAGAGAACTGTTATTACTCTTATAAATCTGACTCAGTGCCTTTAAAGATTATAGACGTCAGATTTTTGTCCGATTTAGTTAACATGAGAGATTTTTTTTCTCAATCTGTTTCTTTTCTTTGCATGGTGGATATGTTGCCTCTTGTTACATAAACTATATATTTTCATATAATCAATCAATTCTATTTTCTCCTCAACAATTTCTTCCATTTGTTTAATATATGTATTTTTGGATTCTATTACTAAGTTTTGTATTTTGTTCCACTGATCTATTTTCCTTTTTTAAAAAAATTTCAATTCCAAAGACTTCATTACTACTCTATAGCATAATCTGAAGTCTGATCAGTCAAGTCGTATTTCATCTTTTTTCCACTTTCCTTTGACATTCTTGCCTCTTTGTTATTCCATACCAATGTTTGTTATCGTTGTATCTAGTTCTATAAAAAAAAGTTTGTTTCTATTTTGGCTGGTGTTACACAGAATCTACACAGTAATCTGTGAAGCACTGACATTTAAAACATCCTAACGATCTATCTATGGCTAGTGGACAGTTTGTCAAACGTTCATTTCTTCATTTATTTCTGTCAAATCTGTTTTGAAGTTTCTTTTATACATTTTCACCTATGTCTTCATAAATTAAAAGCCCAAACTATTTTATGTATTTTCTTGATATTTTAAGTGGTGTTTCTCTAAAAAATTGTCTTCTGGTTTTTGTTAGTGATATATAAAAATGCTGATTTTTTTTGTGTGTGGACTTACCTTTTACCTTATCACCTTGCTAAAAGTTTTTTACCTTAATAACCTTTTTATCATTTATTAACTTATTCATTTATTACCTTAATTAAATTTTCTGTTGAGGCTCTTGGATGCCTGAAACATTCTTCTGAAATTTTCATTTTCTTTGGGTAACTCAAAAGTCTATACACCTATTTCATGCTTACTGTGTGTGTTCTATGAGGAAAAACAAACTGGCATTACTGAATCTCAGAGCTGGAAGGAACCTTAGAGACTGTTAGCTCAATCCCCATTTGAATCGTGAATCCTTTCTCCAACACCCATAAGAAGTGGTCCTCCAGTTCCCGCCTGTGTGATTACTTCCCATGCCCAAGAATTCATCTCATAGCTTCAGCTCTAACTCAGGCAGTCATGGTATCTCTTTAGGGCAGCTTCAATCCTTCCCTCCCCTGGGTCCTTCCCTATCTGCCTACAAAAATGCTCAGGGTCCTGCCATTCCTAAAAAAAAGTCTTCCCTTTACACTGACACCAATCCAGCTAACGCTCCATCTCTCATCATCTTTTCAGTAGCTTGTTTTTGTGATGCTGCTGACCAGCAGATCCTCTGACTCCCCTGGCTTCGGACATCCCACTATCCTAGCTCTCTTCCAATCTCTCTCCATCCTCCCACTTCTTAATGTGAGTGTTCCTAAAAGGACTGTACTGTGTCCTCTTCTCTTTTCCCAATACACGTTTTCCCTTGGTGATCTTGGTAACTCCCCTAGCTTCAGTGACTACTCTATCACCCATCATAACTTGGCTTTCAAATTCTAGAGCCGTCCAGCACAGAGAATTTACTTAATCAATGCTCTCTATTTCTAGCCACCTAGGATACCGCCACTGAGCTGTATCACTGGTAGCTCAGATTTTCTGGATCTTAAGTTTTTACTACCTAGCTGTTTGATCCTGGGTAAGTCACTTAACTTCTCTGCCTCAGTTTCCTCATCTGTGAAATGGAGCTATTAATAGTAGGGCTGTTATAAGGATCAAATGAGATATTTGTAAAGCTCTTTGTAAACCTGAAAGCGCTACATCATGCTAGCTATCATAATATCAATTATTATTAATGCAGCCTAAGATTGCATTAGAAATTATGACTGTTAAACCACACTGTAGACTAAAATTGAACCTGTAAGGCACTAAAACTCCAAGATTTTTCTCACCTAAATGGTTGTCTTATCAAACTTCTCACATAGTATATACTTATTTATGTAGCTGATTCTTTAACCTAAGGTAGAACTTTACATTTTTCCCTCTTCTTCATCTTATTTGCTCACTATTTGAATACAGATGAAATTTAAGGAAATTATAATTCTATATCTTTACTGACGGTGCCCCTTCTCCACATTTTTTAGGCCTACTTTTCTTTCTGCACGTCAGGGAAGGGAGGAGGAATATGCATTTATAGAGCACCTTCTATATATGCCATGCATTGTACTAAGCTTTTTTTTTACAAATATTATCTCAAATATTATTATTAGTCGCTTTCATGTTACAATGTGAGATTTCTTCATTCCTCATCTGGTTGTACTAATTCGGGACTTGTCCCACTGACTTCTCCCCCTGCCCCAGGAAGCTCACTCTTAGGACAACCTCAGCATGCTATAAAATCTCATTAGCCTTGGGACTCTACCTTATCATCACCCTCTGCCTCTCTGATGTGCTAATAAGGCCTTTTAATGGAGAGAGCTCAGCTCACACACCTCCTCATTGCTCACTCAGCTGCACTGGCTTTGGGACTTGTCCACCATGTTCCCAGGTCAAGTAACTACTCCCTCCACCCCTCTGCATTTAACTCCCTTTGCATGTTGTCTTCCTTGGTTGGATTGTGAGCTCCTTGAAGGCCAAGAACTGTCTTTCTTTTTTTGTATCTGTATCCCATAGTGCCTGGTACATATTAAGCGCATGACAAATGTTTAACGATGATTGACTACTGAGTGAAAAAGTATCATTCACTATGGTTCCTTGCATTTTAAGCTGGATCTCTAATTTGTGCTCCATTAGGGGGAATTTTAGACATCACACCGACCTGAATTCTTTTTAGTTAGAAAAGTAGCCACAATCTAGTCAGTTTTGGACTTTAGAGCTGGTAGAAATGGGAGGAAGGGTGTCACTGGCTTTTTCTAGCTGGAACCCTGAACATGGTGCCTGCTCAAAACCTGGGCCAGATACTTCCTCCATTCTCCATTCTGGGTGGTGGTAGATGACTGGTAGCAGATGTAAAACTTTGGGAGGCTTAGCCATGGGCAAAAGGTAGCAGCTTGAAATTTGGATCCAGATGTATGTGTGTGTGTGTGTGTGTGTGCGCGCGAGAGAGAGAGAGAGAGAGAGAGATAGACAGACAAACAGAGAAGAATTAAACTGTGCATGGTATGGGGAAAATTTTGGCACCACCATTTATACAAACTGGGAAATTAAAAACAATAAGAAGAAAAGTACAGATGGTTTGATTGTAACAAAGTAACACTCTAAGCAATTACAGTCATTTCTACAAACTAGTATTAATGTGTCATTATCACAGAGCACAATCATAATTATGTATTCAATTAAACATGTATCAGATTAGTTTACATTCACTTATCCTCAGCTTACATAGTTTGTCGCTCACACAACATAGTTATTTGCTCACAACTAAGAAAATTAGAGGGAACCCTAGGGTGCAATCCGGTAAAAATTCCCAGGGAAAGAACAGCTGTTATCACCACTACTACAGTGCTTAATCCTAGACTTACGTTATACTTTCCCATCGTCTTTTTTTTTCATTTTTACCTTATTTGGTAAAATCTATGATTAGAAATACTTTTTTTTTTTGCAAAGCTAGTTGATATTTTTAAATTCCAAAGGAAGGAAAATGAAAAGCTTTAATGAATTACAGGGGGAAAATACATGAAACTGTTTAAAATAGCTCCTACCAGCAAATCTAAGTCTCCAGAAATAATTCTTATCCTTGGAGACTTGAATTTTTAAAACACAAATAGCTTTCCCATATAAACAAAAATCCATATTTGGATGCATTTTTGATTTATGGTTTAACTGCAAGGAAATATTATTTCATGCAGAAAAGCAGAAAGCCAGTAGTCATGCTTACGATATGACTACCTTTTCTTTTCGACCTTGCAAATTTAGGAGGCTAACAATGTATAATTGATGATTTAAGGAAAAATAAACAAAGAAGACCTACTTAAATCACTTTATTGTAATCTTTCACTGATCAGTCTAATCAGTTTGATGTCCAGGATTCTTCTATGTCTCTGTAATTCTTATTCTTCCTACTTATAAATATTTCTAGCCTTTACCATCCTCATTTCCCTCTCCATCATTAGTCTCAATTCTCTATTTATTCATTCAAGAGTAATGGAATACCTACCGTGCACAAGGCACAGAGAATACAAAAGTGACTAAGGAAAGACCTGTGCCCTTAAGAAGTTTATATTTATAAGATTTTTAACTAGAAGGGGCTTGAGAGAGCATCCTCAATTTAGAAAATCCTCAATTTACAAATAAGGAAACTGAGGTCTAGAGATATAAAGTGACCTGCTTAAGATCATACAGTTTGTTAGCTGAGCTAGGATTCAAACTCTAGGTATATTTTCAAATTCAACTTAATCCAATAAGCATTTTTTATCTGCTACATGCCAGGCACTATGCTAAGTACCCTCTCTACTACACGCAGTAGGGAAGACAGTACACACACAAAGAGAATTAAAATACTATGAACAGCACCATAAGAAAGTTCTGAACCAAACACATTAAGGGTTCAGAGGAATGAGTACAGATGGGATGAAGAAGACAGGTTTGAAGAACAGCACATGATCTAGCTTGGCTGGAGTGCAGGATACTTAAGGAAAGCCACTGAGACAAGATTAGAAAGCTAGGTCAGGTGACATGGTCTGCTGACCATGTATGCCAGTCTAAAGAAAATGATAACAAGGAGCCATTTGCTGTTTTAAAGCAGAAATATGATCAAGGCTAAGCAACAGGAAGACTGACTTTGCATCAGTGCCCTGTAGGGATCAGAGGGGGAGATGCAAAGTGGAGAGATTTAGTTAATACTGCAATAATGACAACACTGGGTGGCAAAGCAGAAAGACAGCAGGACTGGGGTCAGGAGAGGCTGGGCTTCAAATCCCACTTCTGACGCTAACTTGGTGTATGGCCATGGGCAGGTGACTTAACTCTTTTGAGCCTCAGTTTCCTCATCTGTAATATGGAGATCAAAATAGCACCAACCTCAAAGGGTTGTTTTCTGGTCCAAATGAGCTGTTATGTAAATCACTTTGAAACCTAAAGCACTAAATAAATACCCACTATTATTAGAGGTAGTAGGACACACCCTACAAGATGGCTATGTATTATACGCATGTATAGAAAGCTGTATAAAGCTTAATGCACTATGTTAATTGTTGTTATTCTAACAGTTATCTTAGCATTATGATTGTTCAAAGAGTTAAGAAGAGCCTGAACTAGAACAGAACCAAAGGAAGGGAGAGGACATATGGCAAAGATGCTAGGACTACTGGATTGTCTTGAGCTAGACAAGCCCCGGCTATCTAAGGGCAGTCTTATAGATGAGGCAAGTGGGGCCCTAAGAGAGAAAGCGATTTGCCCAAGTCACGAGACTATGACAGAGGGCAGATCCTGGATTCACACTAGGATTTCTAACTTCAAATCCACTGTTTTCCCCACTATACAATGCTGTTACAGAGGCAAAATCAATATTAATCTCTTGTCAGAGTTACTTTCTTCCGTTTAAGTGTGCCAAAACCTCCTTGTTTCAAATGCCCATCACCTCATTTAACCACTTTTTAAGTTACTGACTTTTTTCTTCCTTCCCTTCTTTTGTTTCTAATGTTCAGAAACGTGTTCCCTACTCATGTTCCCACTGATTTTCTTGCTCTCACTTCATCCTTCATTCCTTTTAGAAAAAACAAAATATTCTGCATCAGATAAGAAACAGCCATTAGAACTGGCTAGAATAAGAATTAAAGTCCTTATTCTGGCTGTTAGGGCATTGTCTGTCAATCTGCTTCAGTCTTGGGTTCAGCTGAGACTAAGTAAGCTACTTGCTAATTCTGCACTCCCTCAGTGACATGTAATAATCTCTCTTCTGTCAGTGATTCTATTCCCCTAACTCCCCCTCCACATCTACTTCCTCTCATCTGTTTCTCATCCCCCCACCCCCACAACATGCCACAAAGCCTCTCTTAGAAACTCCAATACAATCAACCTAATTTTGCCCTCATAGATTTATATGTGGAAACAAACCCTTCTGCAGTAAGCCAAAACTCTTAGACCCATTACACTCTGAAAAAGAGCTATCATTAAGGGAAGAATAAATTTGATTACTACAAATTAGAGACATTCCTTTATACTTACTCAAGGCCTACTGACAGCTCAGCAGAAAGAGCTGCCACAACAAGGAAGGAGGAGCGCCTTATTCCCTTGCCCTATTCCTTCCCCTGGCCTGGGATATTCCAGACCCCACTCAGGGCAGCCAGGCAGGAAGAATACTTCCATCAGAGGCATTCTGCCCCCTTGCCTCCTCCTTTGCTTAGACTCCATGACTGCTCGTAAGGTTTGAAGGAGATAGAGGTCAAACGCTCCATTTCTTCTGACGAAATGGAAGAAGACCAGACCTTCCCATGTGCCCTGCTGTTCCCCAGAACTGTCCTCTTAACTACTTGAATAAACTAAGAACCTTGAGGCCTTACCATCTACCCCATCACTGTACCCTTACGACTTCTAGGCCTCTCCACCTGCCTGCAGCCAAACTTTCTTTCGTGTGTGAGCTCTTTGAGAGCAAGGACCATGTTGCCTTTTTGTATTTGTATCCTCAGTGCTTAGCACCATGCTTGGCACATAGTAAGCACTCAAAAAATTTGTTTTCAAAAAATTAATTAATTAGTCCACACCAGAAAGAGTCATTGTGAGAACTATATAGAACTTTTGAGTTTTAAAAGCAGAGAAAGACAGAAGAATTAGTTCACAGTTGGAAGAAATTTTTTTTCAACTCAGACCTAAAAGTCCTAAAGGTTTTTATTATTTTTCTGATTTTAGGCATGTAAATCAATCTGCCAGTTAGCAGGATTCCACAAGTACACATCATTTGGGACTATCACATATTATGAGCTCCTGACAGGTGGAAATGGAATCCTTACTTTACAATTATGCCTGGTATCACATATAGCATGTGTACATGTCAATACTTAGTGAGTATTAGAAATCAGAGAGCATGATTAAATATTCCTGGTTCCAGCATGATCAGGAATAACATATAAATGTTATAAACATTATCCTAGATACATTGAGAACATACAAACCCTTCATCTACCTTAAGACTTTTGTGGAAAGCTGGCTAAATTAGCTATTGTCTGTAATACCTCTTATCCTTATTTTCTCTCTCACATAAGAATCACTCTCAAAATCCAATGGACCAAAAAAGAGGACACTACTATTATTGGTGCCCTATCTTACCCATGCATTGGGCAGGCCAGGAAGACTGGTCACCTTCTCCATAGGGGTCCTGTGGCTTGGTGCTTAAGGCGCTGGTGTGAAGAGCAGAGTCTGAATTGGTCCTAAGAGAGGGGGATTGGGGGAGATTGTATGTGAATCTCAGGATCAAAAACCCTTGGGCAACATGGCCTTACTATTTCCTTTGTAGAAATAAGCAGCATTCACCATTAAGCATGAAAAACCAGAAGCAAAAGAATGAAGGTTTCATTTACTTCTATGTACTTTATTTGCACATTACAGGCAGCTCCAATTCTCTATGGTTGATCTGGGAAAAGATCTACTGTCCTAAAACACAACCCTCCTTCTATGAGATTTCCCAAATGTTTAAAAGGAGGTCCATATGTTCTCCGATTCTGTCATGTGAGCTTTGACATGTCTGCTCTGATAAATGGAAAGCCAAGACAACCCTGCCTTCTTCATCAAGGAAGAATTCAGAAAGATGTCTGGATACTTCGTGAATCTGTAACTGTCTGCTCCCTGGGACTAGCTAACATAAGGCCTAGTGCTGTAACTCCTTCCTAGTCTTCTCTAGCCCATAAAGCACTGACAATTCTGTTCCTGGCACTAGACTCTCCTCATCTGAGATTATTTATTCCCATGCAGAACATTAATGGCCCATTTCCCGCACTCTTGAAAACAATCCTCGCCGTATTTGTCAAGGATTGCCCTGACCTCCAGAATACTGGAGGCTTGAGCTTCATCCTAAATTCATCTCTCCAGGCTAGTCTAGGCTATAGGCTCACACTGACTTGGCAGACCCTGCTTTTGTCTTTGTCTGGGCCATGTTTCATGCTGGGACCTATTGGTGCAAATCTGACATCCTCTGTCCCATCAATCCAGTAAGTGAACAGTAGTATTCACGAGAGAAGTAAAACTTTAACTAACAGGAGTAAAAGGATGTCCTAGCAATTAGATCACACATACAGAGCATAAAGATAGCCCATCTGAGTTAGCTTTTCCTGTTGCAGTCATTTTTCTTGAAGAAGGATTTAGTGGGAAAGAAATACTTCACCTGTTAAGTGCAGATGTCAGCCTGAATCCGGGCTGCTTCTCTTCCTTCCAAGGAGGCTGCTGCCTTTGAAAATCAAAAGAAGCAAAAAGTGAAGAGGTGCTCAATCACGAGAGACAGTGTAGTACCAAGCACCCTGGAGACCTGGGTTCTACTCCCTGTAACCCTAGATGAGTCCCTTTAGAGACTTCAGAGAACTTCTTCTGGTTCTCAATTCCCCCACTTGTAAAATGAAGGACTAAACCAGTAGATCTATATGGTAAACTGGTACATTATAATAAGGGTATTAAGCATCTTTCTTTTGAAGGAATTCTCCAAATAACAATGACAGCTTTCTTATTTAATGACCAACTGACCACACACCAAAACTGAGTGGATATTAACCCAAAGGCATAAACTACTACTTTTATGTCCTAATTGCACAAAAAACAATTTTTGGCTATTTGAACGCAAAGGGCCTCATTCAAAGGATTAAATAATGGAGGATACTAGAACCATATAACGGTAACGGCTCTCCAGCTTAGCAGAAGAAGGACAAATTCAGCTGGAAAGCATGAGGCATCCTCACTTGAT
Organism: Phascolarctos cinereus; assembly: GCF_003287225.1. Taxonomy (NCBI): domain Eukaryota; kingdom Metazoa; phylum Chordata; class Mammalia; order Diprotodontia; family Phascolarctidae; genus Phascolarctos; species Phascolarctos cinereus. The sequence goes on from NW_027555736.1 coordinate 40,614,529, forward strand.
ATCAACTTTTCTGTACAAAGAAATGTGAGCCCTTTGAGGCCTGAATTGTCTCCTATCATATCTGTCCCTTTAGTGCCTGGCCCAGTGCCTGCCACATTGTGGTGTTTGCTGACCGACTACCTCAGAGCGCCCTAGGCTGAACCTCCACACTGAGGCAGCTTAGAGTAGGCTAAGTGCCTTCTGGGGCCTCTCATCATAATGCCTGTTGTGCTTCCTGGGGAAGAAGACTTGACTTTTCCTCTTTCAGCAACGGAGTTACACAACAATCATGAACTATCTGTACTTCGTAAGACTAGATTTTAAGCCCGTGACTTCAGATCTCTTTATGCCATAAGGATTTACAACCCTACACTTGCCCAAGAAAAATTCAATAAACTTTGCAGCTGTCTGAGATTGTTGCTGTGGAGTTCCCAAAGATGATGAAGTCACAGGACCAGACACACCCTGTTCAACACTGTTCCCTCCTCAACAGTTTGGCAACAACAAAAATTTCTAGATTTTTTCACTAGAAATATGTATCATTCCAAAAGGACAGTATGGGCACGAATACCCCATGACACCCCAGCTTTAACAATGTGTCTTGCTTACCTCATCCAGCTCTCATCCCCGGGCTGGGCAGGGTAACTGGCTCCATAAGAACTGCTATCAAAGTGGAATGGTGAGTGAAGGAAATGCAGGGGAAACCCCTGCCTGCAACAGTAAGAGCACAATGGAGGGGCTGGGGTTACCCAGGAATCAGACCCAATATTTATTAAGGATCTGCCACCTCTCTGCCTTCTCCCTCTAGGTCTTCCTGCTCCCTGTTGTCCTCACTGCCCTCCAGCAGTCAGGGGACTTCTCTTTACATGCCCCCAGCCCTAGTTTTCCTGTAGCTTCTTGGATTTCTTACTGTGCTTTGAGAAAAGCAAAAGTAAAATGCCAAACAAAAAAGTCTTTCAGTTGAGGTTCGGGGCAAAGCACTTCATCTTATGCAGATAATGACAGACCTGCCATTACTGGGTGTTGTAAATTTGATTCTATGACATCTTTTCCCAACTCAAAAGTTATATATGCACAGTGCTTTAAAGAAATTTAATATGGGCAAAAAAAAAATGGAGGGGGAGGAGGGTGGAAGGAAGGAAATTAGCAATACTTTTTCATATAACTGGATAACCCATAATGTTGCATAACCAGGCAAAGAACCACTGTTGTAGGGCTTTAATAAGTAAAAATACACTAATATACAAGATTTCTTATCGAAGCAGAGGCCACCATAGCTGGTGAAAGCTTCTCTTCCTATTCATTCTTAATCCTGGCTTTTGTGTATGGGTTTGTGTGTGTAGAGATTTTTTTTTCATTCCAAATCAAATGACTAGCCATGAAAACAAACAAAATAAACACTGAGATAGCTGTCCTGAAATCAGAAGACCTGGGCTGAAATGTTTCCTCTGATGTTTATTACCTGTGTGACTCAGGGCAAGGCATTTCACCTTCCAAGGCCTCATGTTCCTCAACAGGAAAATGAGTGTTGGCCTAGATGGTCTCTGAGGTCACTTTCAGTTCCAGACCTACAGCCCTACCATAAAGCCATCAACTCTAAACTATTAACAGTTAATTCTTTTAAAGTGTAGATTAGCTTGAGTGTAACAGTAACAAAACCACCCCATTTCCTTGTGCCTCTTTAAAACTTTGCTGCTATTGTTTACGTCCGTGTGGTTTGCTGTGTGCATTCTTGGTCTGATTCTGCTTTCTTCACTGCTTGTCCCTTCATGTGAGTCTTTCCATATGTCTTTGATGCTCCTCATACTCACTTCCCATAGAGCAATAAAGCTCTGCCACTTACTGTGTAATTCTGGGGTGGGTTTTACAATGCCAAATGCAACGTTCTTTCCACAGTGTAAAGAAATTTCACTTTATAGTCTACAATTATTTGTTATTATAAATATAAAGCTACCATGAATATCTGTAACAGACTTTTTCCACTTCTTTCCTTCTTATTGTTTTGGATATAATACATTTTGTTCCTAATCTGGCACCTTAAGTGACACGGCAAGCCTTGGTTCTCAAAGCCTAAGCTGGCGGAGCATGAGGTCTAACAAGTCCTACTTATCAAGCTAGAAGGCTTTGTGCACAGGGGCTGACACTAATAACTAGCATTTATTTAAGGTTTAAGGTTCGCCAAGTTTTTTACAAGTATTATCTCATTTTATCTTCAAGACAAAGGTAGGTGGTACAGGTGCTATTACTTTCCCCATTTAATAGTTGAGGTAACTGAAAACAGAGGTCTGTGTCCAGGCTCACAAACCTAGTGTGAGAGGCCAGATTTGAACTCAGGTTTTCCTGATTTAAGGTCCAGGGCTCTGATTCAATGCACTACCTGGCTACCTCCTACTTATACAGAGTAAGGGATCCATAAACATGTTTATTTTTTATTAATTCAAATAAAATAGGCCTAAGATAATCTCTGGATAGCTAGGGAATGGAAGACTTCTGTCCTCCAAATAGCATTCTCTGCTCTAGTTTTATTTCTACAAGGAAGCCAAGATTATTATCAGGTAACTGAAGTAAACATGAGCTTTACAAACTGAGGTGTCCTACTAAATTCATACTGGTTTTGCACATTTATCTTTCAAACGTGAGGCACACTTCAGACACATTTAAAAAGCTGCTGTGTCTTTTCTAAGGGCAGATGTTACTATTAAAAGATTTACAATTAGGCTCCAGAGTAAAGAGTTAGGCAGTAGACCTAGAGAGAAACAAATTCAGAAGCAAGCAGCAGTGCTGTAGCTTAGACACCTCTCAGGCCACAGGAGTAGAAGGAGGTCTCAGGCCCATCCAGTCCAGTCTGAAGCTGCAGAGGAATTACCAAGGTAGAAATCGCAGCTCAAAAAAGAGCCTACAGTTCTTCTGTTAAACTGGCTGATGGGGGCTGAGTTCCAGGAGCAATCTATTGTTGCCAGACCCAAACCCATGTCAGGAACTTGCGGAGAGCAAACCAGTGGTGGGCAACAAATATGACTCTGTCCTAGATCAGTGCCTTTTGGGTGTAATAAAAGCTTGCAGGTCCCCAGCCTGGAATAACACAGCACTGAGTACCCCAAGAACACAGCAACAGGATCAGCCCAGATCTTCCCTCCAGATATGCACAGTAACTGACCCTAACATCAAGCTGAAAGTCAGCAAGGAAACCGAAGAATAAGCAAACAAAAAAAGAGCCCCATCACAAGGAGCTTTTATGGTGATGGGGACGCTCAAGACACAAACATGGAAAACAGAAATGACTCCAAAACATCCACGAGGAAAGCCTCAAAGAAAAACACAGCACAGGCAAAAATTTACCCAGAATTTTTGGAAGAAATGAAAAGCACAGAAAAAAGAAGTTAAAAATATTTGGAAAACAAATGACAGCTACAGAAGAAAGAACTGGAAAGGGAATTAACAGGTTGGTACAAGGTACATAACCATGCCCGAGCAACAAACTCTCTGAAAATTAGGATGAGCCAAACACAAACCAATGATTTCATGAGACAACAAGGAACATTAAAAACAAAGTCAAAGGACTGAAAAAAAAAACCAAACAAGAAAATACAAGGTACTTACAACAAAACAAATCAAAGGAAAAAAATGCAAGAATCATTGGACTAAAAATCATAACCAAAAAAAGGGCCTAGACATTTTTCAAGAAATCATAAAAGTAAACTGTCTAGACCTCTTAGAAGCAAAGGGAAAAGTGTCTATAAAAGAATCCACTAGTCACTTCCTGAAACTTCCAAATGAAAATTCCCAAACTCAAAGCTTCTATGTCAAAGAAAAAATGTCAGAGAAAAAATACTACAAGCAGCCAAAAAAGAAAAAATTCAAGTACTGAGAAGACACAGTCAGGAATACAAGATTTAACATCCATCACAGAAAGAAAGGGAGATCCTGGAATATGATATTCCAAAAGGCAAAGGACATAGGCTTACGGCCAAGAACATCTTGCCCAGCAAAACTGAGTATAATCCTACAAGAGGGAAAAATTGATCTTTGATGAAATTGGGGAATTCTAAGCATTCTTCATGAAAAGTTCAGAGCTGCATAGAAACTATGAAGTTTAAACATAGCAGTAATTATAAGGGACTAAACAGGGACAAACTGTTTACATTTTATTATGGGGAAATGATACCTGTGTCTCTACTCAATCCTATCATCATCAGGGGTAAGAGGAGGAATCCAAGTAGACAGAAGACCTGGAGTGGTTCTGTTATGTCTTGATCTTAAAAGAGAATTAGAAAAGGAGTAAGTAAAGTAAAAGGAGTGGTAAGTAAAGAAGACTAGAATAGGAATACACTAGGGAAAAGGAAAAGAAAAGTTAGGGGAAATGTTCTCACTTGATCCGGCTGCACAAATAGAAGTCTATACAAACAAGAGAGATGGGGGGAGCAGTTGAACCTCACTCTCATCTATAATGATTAAAGGAGAGAAAACTGCACGCACATAGTTAGGAAGAGAAACATTTCATTCAGTAGGGAAATAAGTAGGAAAAAGGAAAAAGAGGAAGAGGGAAATTAGAAGAAAGATACAGTAACGAAGGGATTGGTCCTAAGAAAAACCCTAAGGAGATACAATATTAAAATATTTACAGATCTTTTTCAGGTGGCAAAGAGTTGTAATCTGAAGAGGAGTTCATTAATTAGAGAAAGGCTGAACAAGTTACGGTACATAAAAGTGATGGAATACGATTATGCTATAAGAAATCATGAAGGAGCTAGTCTCAGAGAAACCTAGAAAGACTGATGCAGAGTAAAGTGAACTGAACCAGGTGAACAATTCATACAAGGACCATATTTAGCTTAGCACAGTGCCTGGCATAGTTAGGTGCTTAATAAATGTTTACTGACCACTGAAAGAACTCTGATCAGCGTAATGACTAATCATAATTCCAGGGGACTAATAAAAAAAACATGCTACCTACATCCTGACACACAAGCAAAGGACTCAGTGCAGAATGATACATGTATATGTGTGTGTGTATGAATGACTTGGTCAATGTGGAAATAGGTTTTTGTTTGACTATACCTGTTTATAACTGGTTTTGTTTTTCTTTCATTCTTTATGGGATGGGTGAGGAGTCAGAAAAGGCAGATTTTTGCTGATTAAAAAAATGAAATTAAAAAAGTTTTTTTTAAAGGAAATGATTTCTGAAATATTAATGATTAGGCCTGCTGTGTATAAAGTACAAAGGAGTAAGCATGCTATAAAAGGAGAAGGCAAGGGAAAAAGTGACAAGGAAGCAAAGAAGGGAATTGAAAAAACAAACTCTACAATGCATTTAGACTGCACACCCACAGAATACACTGCTGGTCTTAACAAACTGCATCCATTCATTTATTTGCTCTCTCCATGTCCCCTGTGAAATTAATTTCCTTCTGATCTGTTAGGTCTAATTATATCTCAACACTAAGCCCACAATATTAGTGATAAAAACTGGACACCCAACTATGAAGGCTCCTATTTTTACATTTACAAAGTACTTTTTCATACATTGTTTTAGATCCTTATAACACTGTAAGTTAGACAGTACAAGTACTATTACATATATAAGGACATTCAGGCTCAAAGAAATTTGCCCAATGATAACTGGTACATCTTCTTATTTTAATTTTAAAAAAGCATAGCATCATCCTGATGTGTTTATAACAAGAAGACTAATATATAAATTAAAAATGGGTCTGGGCTACACTTCTCTGTCACCTTAAGGCCAGTCTAGTTAAGCTTGGAAAGGCTCATCAACCTTGGAAAGGTTGGCCACAAGGCAATAAACTCTTTGGCCACAGCAACTCCTAAAGACCAATCTACTATGTGGTAAAGGTTTCACAAGGTGCATCTGTGAAGGAAGACCCGAGACCGATGAAATCACAGGTCCTCTTAACATTAAATTTAACAGAATAATTTAAATTCAGACCTATGACTGTTAAGTAGGAGGAGGGCAGGATGCTATCTCTAAGCCAGAGGTATCAGATACATGGACTCTACTGTGAGCCACAATACTCCCAAGTACAACCCAAATCAGATTAAAATGTAACTATGAAAATTTAACAAAATAAATAAAAATAATAAAACCTAGATAATATCATATTTTAAAACTAAGTCAATATGTGGCTTGCAGGAATCCTGATGTATGGATCAGTGGTCTTAATTTCTATTTGACTTTAACACCATTGCTCTAAGCTATCTGCTCTCCTCTCAACTCATAGAAGTCACTTACATTGTCTTATTCATTAGCTAGGTCTTTATAAATTCATCTCTACATATTCTATTAGACCAGCACATGAATGTTACCAGGCTACAGTGCAGTTCAGTCTTATGTGATAGAAGGAGAACCTCAGAAAGGTTCATTTTCCTTTTGACTGAAAATTTTCTAAAACTGCTCAGTTTGAATAACTTACTTTTACTCTGGTTCTTTTTGGTCAGCATGTTGGTTTGGATTAAAGACTGATTTTCTACTTCCTCACGTCATTTATTACACTGAAAGCCTAGTTCTGCCTTAAGGAATGAGTCCCTATTATTCCCTAAAGGCCTATGTAATACTTGTTCACTTTCTCAGTGGACACTGGTTTTCATACAAGGTTTTCATAAATCAAGAAAGTGACATTGACAAGGACAAGCCTGAGACCTTAGACAGCAGGTAGAAAGGCACTTCCTTTAAACTGAATATAAGACTTTCCCAATTGCTACTTTGCCTCTTTTCTATTAAGCAAAACCAAAACAAACACACACAGAATCTTTTAGGTTAAATAATTTTACCTTTTACTTAAAAATAAAAATAAATAAATGCTCAGCCCTCAGGTTGGTAGGGTCTGGATTTTTTCCTTTCGTTTAAAAAATATATGGTATTTGCGTCCCATCTAGCAGGTGACAGCTTTTAAGCTGTGTCTGTTCATAACACAAGTAGGCTGGGTTTTCCCAGCAACTATATCTGAAGGGAGACCTGGACTTAACAGGCTCAGAAAATGCTTCTGACTAGGTCCTCTTAATCATGCAAATCTCTTGCTGTCTCCTCATCTTTTATATAGTGTGACTAAGATGTCCTCCCATCAAAATGTATTGAAACTCAGTATAGTAAGTGATATGCTCAGTAGGGGACAACATGAAGAGTTTTCATAGGGATAATAGGCTACTGCTTAAACCGGGACTTAACATGCAAATGCATCTTTATGTTATTTCATAGTTTAGCTTTGAGTAATGCTATTTCATAGAAATAAATTTCCTTAAGGCTGATTTTGCCCATTTAAGTGCAAAACCTTTTTTTCAATAGTTTTTTTAACCATTCTTATGGTCTAGGTAGAATAAACAGGAGGCAGTAGCCCTAAGTTCTATTTATTGCCCAGACCTTCCAGTTTTTTTTGCAAATTATGTCACCTGTCTGGACCTATTTCCTCAGCGGTAAAACAAGAGGGTTGATACTACCTAACTCCTGAGAAAGGAGTGATAGACTTGATGTAGAATGAGACATATTTCTGGACATACTGTAGGCTAGATTAAGATTTGTTTTGATTGACTATACATATTTTTTACAAGGGTTTGTTGTTTGGTTTTGGTTTTTTTTTTTTTTACTGAGTGGAGAAGTGGGAGGGACAGAAAATAAATTTGAGTTCAGTGAAAAACTAAATTAAATAAAACAATATTAGGGAGTTTGACTAGACCTCTACAGCTTGCTTTCAGCTCTAAAATGCTATCATTCCACCAAATCTTGCTAAAATGCAAAATATACTAAGATGTATGATGCATCAAATAAAAGCGGAATCATTAAGATACATAGAAAATGAATGCAAAATATGCAAGACGAAAAGACATCCCCTGATAGATAAATGATGTCAAAGGGAAAATTGTAAGCTATCAAAAGCTCATAAAATATCTATCTAAATTCCATATTACTAATAAAAGAAATGTAAATTAAGCAAATCTGAGGTCGTATCCTTCATATCGACAACGGTAAATGATAGGAATAGTCAGACAACAAGCATGTATTATGGACCTACTATGTGCCGAACACTAGGCGTACAAAGAAAGACAAACGACCGCCCCTGTTCTCAAAGAGCTCCCAGTTTAAATGGGGAGATATCAAACCAGGTATAAACAAACAAGAAATAGACAGGATAAGTCTGAAGTAATCAGCAGAGGGGAGACATGAGCATTAAAAGAGATACGGAAAGGCTTCTTGCAGAAGGTGGTATTTTAGTGAGGAGAGCGCGGAAAGGAAGCAAGGAAGTCAGGTCAGCCAGGAGGTGGAGCTAAAGAATGGCAGTAGCCACGGAGTGGCAGGCACACTAATGTACTGTTGTTGGACATCTGAATTGACCTAACTGTCTAAACTGGTCTAAACAATTTTTAATTGTGTGAAAAAGTTACTTAATTCACCCCTAAAGACCTTGCCACTGAATTTGACTTAAAAAAAAAACAACAAAGATCCCAAATATGCCAATCTATTCATAACAATGCAAAAAACTGAAAATAAAATGGGTTCTCATTGACTAAGGAAGGTTAAGTAACTTCTGGTATGTGACTGTAAAGGAGCGTTATTACTGAGTCATAAGAAATGATGAATATGAGGAATTCAGAGAAACACAAGACTCAATAAATAAACAGAAGAACATCATCAGTGACCACAAGAATGTTTTTAAAAATATGAACTCAAATTAAATACGAGTAAGGACCGATAAAGGATCCAGAAGAATGAGGAAACAACACTTCTTCTTCTTGGTAAAATGTGGGTGGAATAGGGATGTAAAATGTTCAATATGCCTTCAGATACTTGAATCAAATGGTTTTGCTGATCTCTTTTTTCTCTGTTACTACAAAGGACATATGGATGATGACAGTAGGCAATGACCAATGTAAAAAAAAAATCAAAAAATATAAAAAAAAAAAGAAAAAGAAAAGAAAACGCAGCAAATTAAGCAAGTAAAATGCTTATAACAAAGACGGTGGAATAAGACAGGAAATATTGGGATCTCCAAAATTCTCCCACAAACAAGGTAAAGCATCCCCTCAAAATGAACCTGGAGTGGCACTGTGTCCAGAGGCAGCCTCAGCTTCAGGAACTTTCATTTCACAGACAGTGTGGGTGTCAGACAGCTGAGCAGGGGAAGACTGAAGAACTCTCCACTGTTGTGGGATGTCAGGCCCAGGTGTGCTGACCAGACACAGTCCTGGGCTGCAGCTGTGGGTGAAGAGGAGCAAGTACATGCCCGATGAGTGTGGCAGCAGAGGGGGACCCTGCTGACTGTGGGCACTTGCAGGGGAGCAGAGTCCCTAGTTTCAGTTCCAGGGCAGAGAAGTGAGGTGAAGCTTGCAGCCATAGGAGGGACTGCAAGAAGCAATAGCAGTTGGGGTGATAGTGTGGCTGCAGGCCCTGGACACGGCTCCGGGTGGAGAGGAGAGCACAAGGTCAAGCTGCCAGAGCTCAGAAAAGAACAAAACCTGAAGCGTATGGCATTATCCCCAGTACCTTGGGATTAAAACCTGACTATGATAATATGCCACTAAAAAAATAAATGAATGAATGAACAAGTTAGCAAAAGAGAAAGAACCTGACCACAGATAGTTACCATGAGGATAGAGAAGCTCTGGGTTAAAAAAGCCACTCCTACATCCAAGAAAAATGTCAAATGGTCATAAGCCCAGAAAGAGTTCTTAGAAGAGCTTAAAAAGGATTTTAAAAATCAAATAAGAAAAGCTGAGGAAAAATTAGGGAAAAAAATAAGAGCAATATAAGAATCAAGTAAATTATGAAAAGAAAGCCAACCTCCTGGAAAAAGAGATCCAAAAAATCAAGGAAGGAAAAAACTCCTTAAATCACTCGGCATTTAACTTATGCAGATCAAAGCATACTATCTGCTCTCTTGTTTTTGGTTGTTTCTTCTTTCTCGTTCTAATTCTTCATTACAACACGACTAATGTGAAAATATCTTTAATATGAACGTATATGCAGAGGCTATATCAGACTGCACACCATCTTGGGGTGGGGGAAGGAGAAGGAGGGGGAGGGGGAGAAAATTTGGAACTCAAAATCTTATGGAAGTGAATGCCGAAAACTAAAAATAAATAAATAAATAATAGCCTACCATTAGGCAAAGGAAAGCTAATGACATTATAAGACAGGAATAAATAATAAAACAAAATCAAAAGAATGAAAAAATAGAAGAGAATGTAAAATGATCTGGAGAACAGATCGAGAAGAAACAACATAAGAATTGCTGGACTACCTGAAAGTTATGATTTTAAAAGAGTCTAAATACTACATTACAAGAAATCATTAAGGAAAATTGCCCTGAAGTTCTGGAACAAGAGGGTAAAATGGAAATAGAAAAATCTATCAATCACCACTTGAAAGATATCTCAAGATGAAAACTCACAAGAACATTATAACCGAGTTTCAAAGCTCCCAGGTCTAAGAGAAAATACTACAAGCAACAAGAAAAAACAATTTAAATATTGTGGAGCTACGGTCTAGAAAACACAAGATCTAGAAGCTTCTACTTGACTGGAAAGCTTGGAACATTATATTTCAAAGAGCAAAGGAGCTGGTTTTGAAATCATGAATAACTTACCCAGCAAAGCTTAGTATAATCCTGAATGGAAAAAAGTACATTTAATAAATTGAAAGACTTTCAAGTAATTGTGACAAAAAGACCAGAATTCAATGGAAAATCAACACATAAGATCCAGGAGAAATATAAGGTAAACATTAAAGACCAATTATAAAGGATTCAATAAGGTCAAACTATTTACTTTTCACATGGGAAAATGTTATCTGTACTCTTAAGAATGTTATCATTACTTGGGTAGTTTGAAAGAATATACATAGATAAATGGCTTGAGGTGGAGTTGAGTATGATGGGATGATTCTAAAAAATAAAACTGGGTAGGGAGAAGTAAAATGGAGCAATTATCTCACACAAACAAGGCATGAATGAAGAACTGTTAAAGTGGAAGCAGGTGGAAGTGGACGGATGGTAGTGCTGGAACCTTATCGTCATCAAAACTGGGTCAAAGAGGGAATAACACATACACCTTGAAAGGCATAAAAGTCTCCTAAATTTATAAAGAAATAGGGTGAGGGAACAGGATAACGGAGGGACTTTTAAAAGGGTGTACATATCAAGAAGTAGGAGGATGGGGGGATAAAGAAGGGACTCTTTGAGGGGTGGGCAGATTAAGGAATAACATGGTAAGGGAAAAGGATAAGGGAGGGATTCTTAAAAAGGGTGTAGATTAGGGAGGTAGTGGTTAGAAGTAAATTAGATGTGTGAGGAGGGATGGGATAAAAAGAGAGGGTGAGAAGGATAACAGTGAGGAAAATAGGATGGAGAGAAAGACATAATTAGTAATTATAACTTAGAATGTGAATGGGATGAATTGATCCATAAAACAAAAACAGCAGAATGGATAAAGAATCAGAATCTGATAATACGTTGTTTACAAGACATTTAAAAATGAGAGATAAATACAGAATTAAAATACCGGAGAAGAATTTATTATGTTTTAGTTGATAAAAAAGCAGGGGTAGCAATCATGATTTCAGACAAAGTTAACGCTAAAGTAGATTTAATTAAACAAGATAAAAAGGGAAACTACACTATGATAAAAGGTACCACAGACAATGAAGCAATATCAATATTAAATCTATATGCACCAAATGCTATAGCATCTAAAATTTTAAAGGAAATGTTAAATGAATTATAGGTGGAAATAGATACTGGAGGCTGAGAAGAAGGTACACTCCTTTCTATTACCATTTAATTTTCTCCAGATACCTATCATTATCTAGCTTATCTAAGATTCTGTTCACCTCCTTGACTTCTTTCTTATTTATTTTTTGGTTAGGCTTATCTAATTCTGGGAGGGGAAGGTGAAAGTCCCCCGCTACTATATTTAGATACTGTATTTCTTCTTCTGTTAATCTTGGCAGTTTCTATTTTTGTAGCTATTTTTCCATTTTACTTAAATTGTTAAATTTATTGACATGTAACTGGGTAAAATAACTTATTATAATTGCTTTGATTTCTTAATAGCATATTCACCCTTTTCATTTTTAATGCTAGTGATTTGCTTCTCTTCTCTTTTTAAAAACTTACGCCTACCAGATTGGCTAAAATGATGGAAGGGGAAAGCAACAAATGTTGAAGGGGGTGTGTAAAAACTGGGACACTTATTCACTGTTGGTAGAAACATAAACTGATCCAACCATTTTGGAGAACAATCTTTGGAATTATACCCAAAGAGTTAGAAAACCATGTATACCCTTTGACCCAGCAATAACACTATTAGGTCTGTTTCCCAAGCTGATTAGGGAAAAAGGGAAAAGCCATGAGTGGCAACAGACTACAGTGGAAAATGTTAAATTTTAAATGAGAAAGTTGGATTAATGTCCCTTACAGCTCTATAGCAATGTTCTTATGGATAAACACAAATAAGAAGTAGGAAGCAGAAAAAAATTCCTGTCATTCACTGTTCCAGCTCGTCTTAGTCTAATTCAGAAGGGTCATCTCTCTGCTACTGACAAGTAGACAGGGATGAATGAAGTCTTAGAAGAAGCCCTTTCATTCCCTCCCTTTTATAATCTGGGGCACAAAGATAAGAAAGAGCTATGTATTACGTATTTGCTGAATAAATTTAAACTCTCTTCAGAAGTCAATGGTGTATGGGTGAACACTTTAGCTGTCTTTATATACTGACAGCCTGTCAAGTGAAATAAATATAAAATGTATAATTTTATACGTGTTTTGGTCAGCAGACTTAAAAGTTCTAACCTAATTCATAACAGATAAAATACTTGCCATGCTAATCTCCAAGGAAAACAATGAAAGGTCTTTGAAGAAGGGCTGGACTAAAATCCCAATTATTTGAATGACCTGAAACTTACAGGTGTTTTCATGGAGGTATTAATTACACAAAGTCTTGTTGACAGAGCGATAAAGTGACCTAATCATTCTGGAAAGTAATCTGAAATTATGCCAGATAAAGTAGCTAAAATAACCCAGAGATTCCAGTGTTAAGCACACATCTCAAGGAGGTCACACACAAAAGAAAAGCTCCATATACACCACAATACTGATAACAGCACTTTCTAAGGCTGAAAAGAATGGGAAACAAAGCAGATGCCCATTGACTGAGAAATAGCTGAATCAACTGTGGCATGTGAATGTAAGAGGATATTACCGTGTTGTAAGAAAAGATGAATATGAAGAATACAGAGAAGTATGGAAACACTTACATGAACTGATGCAAAGGGAGTAAGCAGAATCAAGAGAATATATATGATGTCTACAACAATGTATATGAAAAGAACAACCACTACAAAACAAAGAAAATGAATGCTGCAAAATTACAAAGCACAAACTTGGCCCAAAAAAAGTGATATGAGAAGACATGTCTCCTCTTCCTTTGTAGAGATGGATCTATGGATGTAAAGCACCGCATAGAATGTCAGTCTCTGCTATACTGATTGCTGGGTTTTTTCCTCTGTTTTCTCTTTAAAATAAATTATTTTAAGGGATGGATTTCAGGGAAGGGAAAGAGTAGAGATACAGGGAAAATCTTCTAGATGATGTAAAAACAAAAACATAAAAATCTATTTTTTAAAAATTGCTCATCAATCATCTAAACTTTACCATCTATCTCAACTGCCTCAGATAATCCACTAACAATGAAGACTGAAAACTAAAGGTGAATGCTAGGTAGGCTGTCCAGAAATTTCAAAATTAATTTTCATCAACTGAGAACAAAAAAGGATATTTGTCTCCCTGGTTTATCCCCAGATCTTCGGTGCAAGGGATGGAAGCGATTCCGGGAGACTCTTTCCACAAGCCCATGATGACGTGTTCCTCGAATGTTATCAACCTGGTGAAATGATGGCTGCAGAGAGAAGGAAAGAAAAGTTAATTCTCTAACTATATAAAGTAAGGCAGTGTTGGTAATTACCACTCCACCTCCCAACTCTGTCCAGAAAGAAATGCAAGACACTACTAACCTCCTGCAGAGAGGTGATAGATTCAGTCAGGATGCAGAGCAAGACTTTTTTTTTTTTTTGGTCACAGCTAATGCAGGAATTTCTTTTGCTTGACTACTTGACTATGAATATTTGTATATAAGCATTTTTTTAAGGGCATCTAGTTGGTTCAATGGATACAGTGCTGATCCTACAGTCAGGAAGACTCATCTTCATGAGTTCAAATCTGGCCTCATACACTTACCAGCTGGGTGACCCTGAGCAAATCACTTAACCCTATTTGCCTCAGTTTCATCATCTACAAAATGGGATGGAGAAGGAAATGGGAAAACACTCTAGTATCTCTGCCAAGAAAACCTCAAATGGGGTCACAAAGAGTCAGACAACTGAAAAATGACTGAACAACGACACATTTTCTTTTTATTTCTTCTTCAATGGCAGGGGAGGTAAAGGTGAAAAGAGATTTTTGTCTACTGAAAAAAACTGATTTAATTTTTAAAAACAAAAGTGATATAAAGATTGCAGAAATTTATGTTGCCAGTATCTTACTTTACTAAGTAAATTTATGAAGCAACACAGTGCAATGAAAGGAGCACTGGATTTGGATTCAGAGCACCTAAGTTCTAATCCTAGCTCTGCCATTGAGGGAGGTCACTTAGACTGTAAGTGACTTAACCCTTCTGGACCTCAGTCATCCTATCTGTAAAACTGAGGGGCTGGACTGGATAGAAGACTCCTTCCAGCTCTAAACCTATGACCCTATAATCCTATGGAAGACCAAAGGAAGTACAGGCTGAAAACACAAGTAGATTCAAGATTTCAGAAGAATTTATGAATGATGAAATTGTTAAATTATTTATTAAGGGATGCCAGGAATATTTGAATTCTACTTTGACTTTCTGAAATAGCCTGAGATTTCTGGAGACACCCTCAAATGGTTTCCAAGAAAGAAATCAAGAAGTCTGAATTTTAAGCCCCTTGCCACTACATAAATAACAAGGATACCTGAAAGGAAATTAATAACTGAATAGGTCTGAATAAATGGGGTCTGAAGATCTCAGTCACTAATGATAAACAAATGATTTTTTAGCAAGTAATTTTTAGCAAATAACAACAGATTAATGGCGTAATTTGGCACAAGAGATTGGAATAATAAACCATTCCATCTAGTACATGCCCTACAGGGAGGCATCTTAAGAGTCCAAAGGATAGTTTTTCTTGGAACTGATCTTTAGGCAAAAGATTATTCCTTCTTTGAGTTGATTTTTAAGAAAAAAGTTATTCTTTCTTGGAGATGATTTTTAGGTAAATAGAAAAGGGCCTTTGAGAGGCCCATTTTTCTAATATCAATATTCTTTTGGCATTTTTGTATGGCTATTAGTCATGGAACACTACAGTTTCCAAAGAATCAACTTGAGAATCACTGAACTGAAACTTCTCTCTGTAAAGGTAGCAGGGATCTCTTTAATTCTCATTTTCAGGTAGTCCATTTAGGTAAGCTTTACCACTTTCTGTTCTAAGCTGTTCTCTTCAATTCTTTCCTTTAGAGCTCTTATTTCTTCTTTTTTTAATCTCTTGCTTCATTTTTTTCCTAGGTATTGCCCTGACCCGTTTCTGGCCACTGGACCCAAATGGCTCCAGAGGAGAAAGTGGGGCTAGTGACTTCGTACAGCCCTCCCTCACTTAAATCCAATTCACTTGCATTTTAGGGCATCACCTTCCAAATGTTATAGTCCTCTTCAAGAACAAAGGACAAACAGAAAGCAACAGCAGCAAGGTATTCATGTAGTCTTCATGGAAAATCTGTCTCTTCCTTTCAGTCTCTGGTTGCAAGTCGTCACAGAGTACCCCAAGACATAACAGAACCACTCCCAGGCCTTGTGAAATCAGATCCTATGGATCCTGATGAGAGTAGGGCTCAGAGAGGACACATGTATCATCTTCCCACATGTGAATGTAGTGTTCACTCATGTTTAATTTTCTATGTTTCTTTTCACTCCTGTGTTTGAACTTCAAATTTTTTCTTCAGCTCTGGTTTTTTCATCAGGAATGCTTGGAAGTCCTATTTCATTAAAGGCTCCTTTCCCCCACTACAACACTATCCTTTGTTTTCTTGGTAAGTTCTTTTTGACCATAAGTCCATATCCTTTGCCTTCTGGAATAGCATATCACAAGTTCTCTGCTCTTTTATAGTGGTATCTATGAAATTGTGTATGATCTCCACTGTGGCTCAATACCTGAACTTTCTTTCTGACTTTGTGGTTTGGTTTTGGTTTTTTTGACCTGAAAGTTCTGGGGTTTGGGCTATGATGTTCCTGGGAGTTCTCATTTTGAGGTTTCTTTCAGAAGGTAAAGTTCAGAAGGTAAACTATGAATTTTTTAATTTGCATTTTGCCCTTTGGTTCTAAAGGATATGGACAATTTTCTAAGATTTCTTGAAATAGGATGTCCTAGGCCTTTTTTTTGATCATGATGTTTTCAGATAGTACAACGATTCTCAAGAGTTTTTTCTCTTCACTTTGTTTTCCAAGTAAATTGCTTTTGCTATGAGATAACTTAAATATTTTGCAATTTTTTTTAGCCTTTTGGTTTTGTTTTAATATTTTTTGTTGCCTTATGAACTCATTGGCTTCTATTTGGTCCATTCTAATTTTCACAGGGTTTATTGTTTAAGCAACGTTTATTACTTCTTGTGCCAAGCTAATAATTCCCTTTCCAATTCTTTCTTTCATTTTCATAAAAATATTTAACTCTTTTTTAGAACTCTTACTTCATCTCTTCCAAAAATGTTGGCTGTGTTTTTCTCTAAGAATTTGCTTGCTGATGTTTTAGAGTCATTCTCTTCTGCATTTGTATCTTGAGTATGCTTGCCACAGTAATAGCTCTTTATGGCGGGCTTCTTTTTTTTGTTTGCTCTTTCTTCTAGCCTACTTCTTGACTTCCAACTTGATATTAGGGTTGGGTTCCGCTGCACTTCTATAAGAAGGTCTGAGCTAGCCCTATTGCTGCTTTCTTGGATACTGAATGCTGAGTTATTCCAGGATCTCAGGGACAGGCTGGGGACCAGCAAGCTTTCAGTTATTCCAAAGTGGTCTGCTCTAGAGGAAAGTTTATTCACTGCCCTAGTGGTTTGAGCTCTCCAAGTTCCAGACCTGGATTTGGGTCTATGTAAGAACAGACTGATGCTGGACTCAACCCCTATCAACCAGCTAGAAAGCTCCATTGATTTTTTCAGTTGTTGTTCAATCATTTTTCAGTCACATCCAACTCTTAGTGACCTCATTAGTGGTTTTCTTGACAAAGATATCGAAATGGTTTGCCATTTCCTCATCCAGTTCCTTTTACAGATAAGGAACCAGACAAACAGGGTTAAATGACTTGCCCAGGGTCACATGGCTAGTAAGTATCTGAGGCCAAATTTAAACTCAGGAAGATGAGTCTTTATCCATTGAGAAGCAGAAGCATAGTTTTCTATTTGGTCTAAGATTCCTGCCTTAGTTATTCCTCTGCAGGCTAGGCTAAATGTTAGAAATGAGACCCCGCTCCAAGTCCAGGGTTGAGCCAAAGAGTTGCTGTTTGCTTCTGAACTTCCACCTCTCTCAGTACACCAACCCAGAGCTTCCTCACTTAGGAAGGCCCAGGTCTGTGCAGGTCCCTTTCTCACTCCACCCCAGATTGGTGACTTCTATCTGGGTAGTAGGCAACAAAACTGCCGATATGCACATGTCCTCATCATAATGCCCTAGTATGGGTCTGGTGGAGACCTGGTATAGTTCTGGAACTCTGTCTTACCCTGGTGCATAGCTTCATCCTGAGTGCTAAAATGCTCCCTTCTTTCCTCACCCAGTCCCCAGTGTCCCAGGACCTCCCTGCCTGTTTCCCTATACCTAGTTAGGATGGAAAAAGGACTCACTGTGACTTTTTCTGGATTTCTCCATCAGGATTCAGACGGATACATTTTCTAGACCTGTTTGGAAGAGTCTGTGGACAAGAGCTCACTATGCCACTTCCTCCACAATCTACTTTCAAGCATTTTGGATGAAAAAGCCAGTGCTGAGTTGTAATTTTAAAATATCAATATAAAGAGTTTATAACTATAACGAGTCCAGAGAACTCTAGAAAAGTGAATTTAAGTAATGGAAGGGACTGTAAGATGACAGAGGAAAACAAACTTTCTAATAGGAGGAAAACAAACAAGCATCCCTTCAGAATCTTATTGTCTTCAACATTTAATGGGGTAGTTGTAAAAGAAAAACAGAGGTCCCGGGGTAAAAAGAGCAATATACTGGAGGAAGGATGCAGAACTTGTAATTTCTCATATTTGGGATGAGTGAGAATATACAAACATAGAGGAAAGGGTAGAAGTAGCGGGCACCAAAAAAAACCCTCATTCTTACATAAAACAAAGAAGGGCTGGACACATTTTTTACACATTGTAGTGTAGAAATACATCAAACTCAACAGGCAAAAAAAAAGCAGCGATGGGGAAGTTGAAGATGAAGAGGGAGGACAATATCTGAAAGGGATTTCAAAGGGGAGGGGGGGAAAAAGAACTAGAATCCAAGAACGTGCCTTAGACTGACTCTCGGACAATTTAAAAATGGCAGAAAACGCGGTGTTACGTTAATGTAATGGAATATTACTGCATTGTTCCCTATGACTAGAATGTCCTCCCTCCTTCAGTGACTTCCCTGGCTTCCTTCTACAGGAAGTCTTCCTCAACCCCACTTAATTCTAGTCCCTTCCCTCTCTTAATTGTCTCCTATTTATCCTAGATATAGCTTGTTTTGTCTGCATGTTGTCTCTCTGTTTGTTTGTTTTTTGGGGGGTACTAGGTAAAGGGGTTAAGTGACTTGCCCAGGGTCACACAGTAAGTGTCAAGTGTCTGAGGCCGGATCTGAACTCAGGACCCCTTGACTCCAGCGCCAGTTCTCTATCCACTGCACCGCCTAACTGCTGTCTCTCTCATTAAACTGGAAGCACCTTGAGGTCGAGGACTGTCTTTCGCCTCTTTTTTGTATCCCCAATACCTAGGACAGTGCCTGGCACAGAGTAGCCTCTTAATAAATGTTTACTAATTGAAGGAAATGGCAAAAAAAGATAATTTCAGAGAATCCTAGATAATACAACCAGATGCAAAGTGAAGTATACAGGACTAGAAGAACAAATTATACAAGGATGACAATATTATATGTAAAGAAAGACAACCGTAAAAGACTTAAGAATTTTGATCAAAGCAATGATCAACCATGTCTCCAGTGAACCTATAATGAATCATGTTACTCACTTCCTGAAAGAGAGGCGACAGTCACAAGGTGTGGAAAGAGACATTATTTATATTTTTAGATAAAGCCATTGTGTGGATTTGTTCTGCTTGATTATGTTTATTTGTTCCAAGAGTTTTTCCCTTTTACTTGCTCTCAGTTAATGGGAGTTTCGACAGCAACGGTAAGACAGAAGAGTCATGGAATCTCAAGAGTTGGAAAGGCATTTAGAAGTCATCTAATGTAATCTATAACTGAACAGGCAGTGATGAATTGCTAAGTCGGCAGCAAGGAAAACAAAAAACACTAGGGCTGAAGATTGTATCTAATAAACTTATGACAGCCATTTCCTTCTGATCAATTAACCACTTTGATTGGTTGGTGATGATATGTGTTAGTATGTATTTTTAAAAACCACAAACTTGTCAGCATCACTCTCCTCACATCCCTAAGCCCCCTCAATACATACACATTCTTGCTTCCCCCCTTTGGTTCCTGTTTTTCACTAAGAGTATCATAGTACAAAGAATTTTTAACTCCTGGCTTAAACACTTACTAGCTATGGGCTCAAGGGTGAATTCCTTAACCTCTTTGTATCTCCATTTATAAAATGAGGATAAACCTACTTGAATTAAGTCTGTTAAAGGGCTGTTTTAAAAAAAAGTAAACCTTAAAATACTATGAAAATGTGAGTCATTACTTTCACATGAACCCTTGATCTCCTCACCTCTGATCCCCTCTAGGACACTGCTTTAACAATCATCTTTTCTCTAATTCATCTCTACCCCTCCTCCCTGACTACTTACAAAATAGTTCAGGCCTCCCTAATACTGAAAATAGCCTTTCTTTACTGCTGTACCCAACTCCTAGATACTGTTCTTCTTTTTTTTCTCAATCTTTTCATTATTAAACTTTTTGAAAAGTTTTCAATACCAGATGCCTCCCCTTCTTCATTACTCATTCTCTCCTCAACTCCACCCCTTCCAATCTGGAAGGCAGAAATTTCTATACTTTCTACACTGAAACTGCTCTCACACAAGTCATTAATATACTACTAAAGACTGCTCCCTAAGGTCTCGAAAGGCCCCCTTATTGCTAAATTCAACAGCCTTTTCCAGTCTTTATTCTGCCTGATCTCTCTGCTGACACTTACTAACCTGTCCCTCTGCTGGACACCTCTTTCCCTGGCTTCAAAGATATCACACACTTATGGTTCTCCTACCTCTCTAAGCATTCCTATCTCCTTCATGGACTCCTCTTTTGGTCTCTTTATGTGGGGAACGGCTCCCCAAAGGTGTCTCCTTGGTCCTCTTCTCTCTCTACAATGACTTTCTTAACAATTCCATGTACTCTCATAGCTTCCTCCACCACCACTATAGAAAGAACTCAAATCTGTTTCTCTAGCTCTAACTTTTGTTCTGAATTCGGATCCCCACCTCTAATTGCCTATAAAACACTTCTATTTTGATAGGGCAGCTAGGTAGTCCAGGGGATAGAGCGCTGGGCCGGGAATCAGAAAGACATTAGTTCAAATCCAGCCTCAAATACTTCCTAGCTATGTGACTCTGGGTAAGGCATTTAAGCTGTTTGTCTCTGTTTCTTCACCTGTAAAATGGTGATGAGTAGTAACTATAAGCACTTCACAGTGCCTGGTATATAGTAAGCGCTATATAAATGTTAGCTGCTATCATTATGATGAAGATGATAATGACGCCTCAACAGCGCATCTAATTTAACATGTCAAGAATCAAGTTTACTACCTTCCCCTGCTCTAAACCTACTCTTCCTCCTGATTTGACTATTTCTGTCTATGGCACTATCATTCACTCAGTGCCCTACATTAGTAATCCTCCTTAATTTATCTCTCTCTCCTCATTTTCTAAATTCAATAGTTTACCAAGTCCTAATGATTTTACTTTTGCAATTTCTCTCACATCTGTTCATTCCCCTTTATTCCTATTGTTTGAAAAAAAAAACCCTAGGAATTCATTACGATCAGCAATTATAATTGCTCCCTAAGAAATGATCTGAACTGTCCAAGTACATGACAGTGTTTTGGGGACTTAAGGTTAAGTTTTCACAAAAGAGTCAGACAGATTAGAGACCCTTATGACATCATATTTTAATTCACACAAAGGTAGGCCTGAAGCCTAACTTGAGATACTCAAGGAGCTCACCAGAATATTGGCTATAATGGTATTCAGGGAAAGGAAGATGTCATAGCACAAGAAGCCACCTCATCTCCTTCACACAGGGGCCATGGGCTTCTCTTGCTCAGGAACATCTAACTGATTCCTGTCTCTCATGCCATAATTGTCTCAAATGCTGAGAAATATGCAAGCACGCAGATTGAAAGTTTCACTAGTGGGGAGGGAAAGTGAGAAAGGAGAAAGAAAAAATGGGGGAAATAGGATAGAGAGAAAGACACAGATAGTAATCATAACTGGATGAACTCTCCCATAGAATGGAAGTGGACAGCAGAATGGATTAAAAACCATAATCCTACAATATGTTGTTTACAGGAGACACATTTGAAACAGAGGGACACAAAGAGGGTAAATGTAAAAGGCTGGAGTAGACTATATCATGCTTCAGCTGAAGTAAAAAAAGCAGGGGTAGCAATCTTGATCTTAGACAAAACAAAAGCAAAAATAGATCTTATCAAAAGAGATAAGGAAGCAAACTACATCCTGTGGAAAGGCACCACAGACAATGAAGAAATACCATTACTAAACACATATGCACCAAGTGGTATAGCATCCAAATTATTAGAGGAGAAGTTCAGGGAGTTACAGGAAGAAATAGACAGCAAAACTATACTAGTGGGGGACCTCAACCTTCCCCTCTCCGAACTCAATAAATTTAATCACAAAATAAACAAGAAAGAAGTTAAGGAGGTGAACAGAATTTTAGAAAAGTTAGGTATGGGATTGAAAGTTTCCAGAAAAAAAAGCACAAAAAGGAGAGGGCATGTCTGGAGCTGAAGCAGTCAGCCACACATGCTTAAGAAAGGAATGGTGACTTTCACATTTCAACTAACAGTCCACTGAGGCAGCACGTAGCCTCAGGGGATAGAGCACTGGACCTCTGAATCCAGCCTCTGACTTTCGCCAGCTGTGTGACTCTGGGCAAGTCATTTAACCTGTCAGAACTAAAAAGTTACCTCATCTGTAAAATGGGGATGATAACAGCAACCCAACCTACCTTCCCTCCCCCGGGTTATTGTAAGGATCAAAGGAGATCACGTTTGTAAACTTTTATTCTATTGAGGACATTACACATACACATAAACGGTCACTGAGGAGCAGAGAGTGGAAACACTATCAGCTGGAGAGGGACAATCAGGAAAAGTTTCATGCAGGAGTAGACACTGATGGGAGCTTTAAAAGTACCTAGGGATTCAAATAAGCAGAAGTGAATAGAGAGTGAAATGGCGAATATCATATCACCGGTGAAGAACAATACGACAGACAGCATTGGCAGGCTCTTAGAGAGTGTGAATGGTAGTAATGTCTGATAAGCCTGGAAAGGCAGAAAAGAGGGAAGAAGCCTTCCCTTCTGCCAAATGGCAGCCCTTTAAATCCATAAAGACATTTATCGATGGTCCACGCTCCACTCAAAAGGCTTCTCTTCTATAGGCCACACACATTCAGTTCCTTCAGTAGATCCCCATGTGTCCTGTGGCTCCTTACTATGCTGGTTGACCTTTTCTGGAGGCTCTTAATCAACAGCCTTTCTAAAAGATGATGCCCAGAACTAAAAACAACACTTTAGGGTCTAACACCCAGGTAAAGTAACATAGGACTGGTTAAGTACCTCCTTATTTCTGCTATGACCCCCCAATGCAGCTCAAGTTCACAATAACTACTATATTACTATATCATAATGCTGCTTAAATTAAATAGAGCTTTTCCCAGACAAATTACTATCTAATCATGACTGCTCTATTTTATACTTGTGAAACTGATTTCCTGAAACTAAATGTAAAACTTTACACTTATCCTTATAAAATATCATTATCAGATTGAGCCCAACGTCCAGTCTATTAAAATCTTTTTGGACTCTATCACATAACGTATGGACAAGCTCTACAAGCTTTGTCTCATCCACAAATGTGATAAGCATGCCACCTGAACCTTTAACCAGGTCAATGCTTAAAAATGCGAAACAGCCCAGGGCCAAACACAGATAGATCCCTGGAGTGTGCCCTCCTTCCAAGCTGATACTGAATCACTGACTATTCTCTGGGGGCAAGTCTTTCAATCAGTTCTGAATTTGCCTAGCTTTACTACTACCTAGCCCACATTTCTCCATCTTTTCCTACAAGAAGTGTGAAAGACTATAAAAAATGCTTTGCTAAACTAGTCAAAATGGATCTATAGCACTCCCTGATTTACCAGTATACTAAAACCATGCTAAAAAAGGAAATGAAGTTATCCTAATTCCTTTATTTTGACAAAGCCATGCTAGCTCTTTGTGATCTCCACTTCTTCTTCTGTTGAGTAACCAGCTCCTTAATATGTTTTTAGAATTCTGACAAGAAAAGAAATCAAGCTCACTGGCTAATAATTTGTGGATTCACTCCCCTCCCACCCTTTTACACCAAACCACATTTGCCCATTTCCCATCCCAAAGCAACTCTCCATAGTAAATAAAGGGAGAGTGGCAGATCAAGTGTTGAACTTAGAGAGTTAAAAATAGCTGAGTTTGAATTCTACTTTAGATACTAGCTCTGAGACCCTGGTCCAGCACCCGACTACGTCTCTGTGCCTGTTTCATCTATTAAATAAGGGGACTGGACTTGATGGCCTCTAAAATTTATCTAGTTCCAAGTCTATAATTCTATGATCTTATGACATTAGCCCAACAATAATAACTTCTTTTGGTATACCCAAGGATACAGTTCATCTGGACCAGATGACTTGAATGCTATTTTACTACCTTATTTATTCTGGGGATCAACTCTGGAGAAGCCATTTGTATTCTCCTTGCCAGAGAAAACAACCCTATATAGCTTGACCTTATCTTTATTGTTAATTATCATCATACCACCAATCCCCCATAACAGTCCTAGCCCTTCTGTGATTCTCCTTTTTTCCTCAATATAGTTTGTTAAAATAAATTTTAATGACATCCTTTGTTTTTGCATTACCTACATTCCCCAGTGTATTCCTCTTCCCTCTCCCTCCCAAGGAGCAATCCCTTAGAACAAAGAACAAAAAAATGAAGGATTTAAAAAAACTTTCAGCAAAACTAACCAAACATATTAAAAAATCCCAAAACCCAGGGTCCCTAATTTCTCAAAAAAAAAAAGGATACCTTCTCAAATCTCCTTTTTAGGTCCTCAATATAGGCTTTTTTTTTTTGTGAGGCAATTGGGGTCAAGTGACTTGCCTAGGGTCACACTACTAGTATCATGTGTCTGGGGCCGGACTTGAACTCAGGTCCTCCTGACTCCAGGGCTGCTGCTCTATGCACTGCACCACCTAGCTGCCCCTCTCAATGTAGTTTTAAAAATTCTTTTTGTCATCCATGCCCTTCCTCACCTACTCATTTTAAACTTTAGCCCTTTTGACTCTTTATAGTACTAGGCCATGTCTTGTTCATGGAATAGCCAACAAGCCAGTGTCACTAGGTTGAAGAGTGAATACGTGGCAGGGAGTAAGGAATAAGAAGGCTAGAAAGATAGGAGGGGACTACTGGGTTGTAAAGGGCTTTGAACACCAAACAGAGCATTCTATATTTGGTCCTGGAGGCCATATGAAGCCAACAGAGTTGTATGTGTGAGAGACAACCTGTGTTTTGGGAAAATCACTTTAGCAGCTAAATAGAGGATAGACTGGAGCAGAGAGAGATTTGAGGCAGGCAGACCCACCAGCAGACTACGGTAACAACTCAGGTGTGAGGGCGATGAGGGCCTGTACCAGACTAGTCGCAATATCAAACGAAACAAGGGGGCATATTCAAGAGATGTTGCAGAGGTAAAATTGAGAGACCTTGGCAACAGCTAAAAATACTATAATAATAAAGAAAAGAAGGAAATTCAGAGCCTATCACAATCCTCAACCTACTCTATTACAGTATTTCTCCTGTTCATAATCTAACTCCTAGCGGCAGCTAGGTGGCGCAGTGGATAGAGCACTGGCCCTGAAGTGAGGAGGACCTGAGTTCAAATCCAGCCTCAGACCAACCATTTGACGCTTACTAGCTGTGTGATCCTGGGCAAGTCACTTAACCCATTTGCCTAAAAATAAAAAAAAATAAAAAACCAACCAAACAAAAAATAATCTAACTCCTAGAAAAAGCTTAATTCATCTCTCACTCCTCCATCCTTTGTGATCAGACTTCTCATGAATGCTTTCTCCAAGGTCACCAACAAAAACTTTACTACTAAGTCCAGTGATCTTTTCTCAGTCCTCATCCTTCTTCAGCTCTGTAGCTTCTGACATTGCTGACCATTCCCTCAGGGATCCGGATGAAAAGATCTGTTTTTTAAACCGGAAGGAGAACATAACTACTTTCACTGGTACAGAATAAAAAACAGGCTTACCTAGAAATATTAGATTAACACATTACTGAGGATCAGTAACTCAGTGAATATGTCAATTGTATCCACAGTCTCAAATTCCTTTTATCAGCATCAAGTCTCATAAAGATTCATGCCGATCTATCATCCACACAACGATGAAACAGCTCAAGTCCAGCCTTTACACTTGGCATGGTTTGCCTAGATCTTCCCGCCCAGTCACGATTATCATGGTAATAACCAAAACGAAACTGGAGAAAGGAACCTACTTGCTGACCATATTCCATTTTTGGTAGGCCAACTGTTGTTTAGGGTGAGATCTACTTAGCTAAGAAGCATATCTGAGTGTCCTATTATAGCCTAAACTTCTTGGCCATATCAAGCAGTAAGTGGACTAGGAAAAATAAAGCAGGAGGATATGAAGGCTGTTTGTTTGCTCCTAATCCATAGTTTGCCAATGTATGTTAAGCCTGAAGTTCAGAAAGTCTGCCAAGATTACTTCATCTTATGTCTCCAATTATCAAGAACTGGGTCACAATCTTTAAACAAACATTTTAATCTATCAGTTTCTGAAGGCTAACTAAAAATCATATCTTGTTTATTTCTGCTAAATTACACGTGTATATGTGCTACCTCCCAACAAGGAACTACGCTCTTCCCGGGCAGGTACCACATCTTATCTAATTTTGCATCAACCTTCTCCCCAGTGCTTTACACAGTTAAGGTGCTTAGTCAATACTGACAATAAGTCAAATGAATTAACAAATAACAGAAATCCTTGTCACTTAATCTAAGCCTCAGTTTCATCAAGAGTAATAATACTTGCACTACCCACTTTACAGGGCTGCTGTGAGGAAAGCATTTTATAAACGGTAAGTACTAGACATACATGAACTATTAATATTGTTTCATGTGAACACTTCTAATTACAGTGCTTGGCACACAGCAAGTCCTTAATAAATGCTTACTGATACCTAAACAAATGGTATCTCTTCAGAACAGGACAAGAACAATAGGGTGGGTTTTGAAATCTACAACTTTGATAATTAATAGGAACAATAACTTGTCACAATTATGGGGGAAATGGGAAGACATATACACATTTATGTTATATAGATGCACACATATGTGTATGTATATAAATATATATATGTTTATATGTATAAGGACATATACTCTAATGCTTTCACTAGTATAAAAATCACATACTATATCCTAGGCCCTAAGAGTATTTCTCCTCAAAGATTCTAACAGTTCTTTTTCTACCCTCTATCACTAAGACAGCAGAATCCTCCAACTGCATTGAATGACAAAGCTCAAATTTTCCTGAAATAAGGAATTAAAACAGATGAAATCAAATTCTGCTGTTATAATAGCACTGCTCAAATTTGTATTTTAAAGTTGACAGAACCATATTCTTGGTCACAGCTCCAATTCTTTTATAAACTGCACCTTAAAGAACAATGAGCTATTTAACCTTCAGGAGTTGCCGCCATTTCTTTCAAAAGAAGAGAACTTTGGGTAACAGACACAGTTTTATCGGGTTGCACAATCAGCTGTGTGATGCTGGGTAAGTCATTCTGGGCTTCAGTTTCCTCATCTCTATGGGGAGGAAAGTTAGATTTAGATGACCTCCAGGGTCCCTTCTACCTTTAACTCTAGGATCCTATAGTCCCAGATGTGCTGCAGAAAGTCTAAGGCTAAAGTCAAATCAACAAAGAAACTTTTATCCAAGGTGTGTCTATATGGATAATACAAAAGGGTCTATATAGAGCTACCAAATCTGGGGACAAGATCAGAAAATGTCACCTTCTAAAATGGAATACTGTTAACAATTTATAATATTGCAACAGTTTGTAACGATGTAATTATTAACAATAACAAACACAAAATGGATAAGACCAACATTGGTGGAAATCAACCCAGGAAAAAATTCCATCCTAAGAGTTGATTTGTAAATGTGCATCATCTCTCATCACATATAAGCACAAAAGGATCCTTTGCTCCAGTGGATTTCACTGCAAATTCCATGGAGTCAGAGACTTTATCCTAAATAAAATCGAACTGTTAGATCTTAGCACCTAGTACAATGACTTGCGCACTGGAGATGATTAATGAATGTAAATGAATTCAAATGAATCTTAGTTTGATATCTACTTTCCACAAAGTAAGGAAATTTTATCTGGACAAAAGGCTGCCACTGTCGGGCCAGCAGAGGGAGCACAACGCACAGTCGGCTCCTTTGGACCTTGGGAGCAGTGTTGCTTCTTTTTTTTAGCTGTGAGTAGACAGCTGTACTTCATAAGAAAAACTATTAAGACTGAGCCATGACCAAAGTTCTCCTAGTAGACTAGGGAAGAATCTGATCTTAACCTAGATCGTACGAGCCCAAACTGCTGGGATGTGGTAGGGCCCACCAGATAGTTGTGCCTATGCTGGATCTTTAGGAAATCACCTTTAGGCCAAGAACCCTAAGCAAATGCCCAACCCCGAGGGCAATGGTCATGTCTTTTTCTTCTTCAAATTTCTCTATTACTTTATATAAAACAGGCACTCATATATATTTATAGGTAGAAAGAAGGCAGGAGGGAAGGAAGAGGATGGGACAGGCCCTTGAAAAATAGGAGAATAAGAAGGTCCAAGAGCTGAGATCCTGAGAATATTTTGAGATTCGCTTGGGGAGATAAAAAAAAAAGTAAGGCAAGAAGCTACTTCAAGGTTATTATAACGATTAATTTACCAATTTAAGAGTCACAAGGTACTTTCCTTACAACTGCCCTGTGAAATGGGTAGTACAAGTACTCTTATCATTTTACAGATGCAGACACTGAGGCTTGCAGAGACTAAGCAATCGGCCCAAGATCCCACAGATGATAATAAGCCAGGTTTTTTTATTTCATTCACCACACTCTTGCCAGGACACCAAAGGCAGTCAGACTTGAGTCAGGAGACCTTAGTCCAATACCCACCTCACTCAACCTCTCACAATGTCTGCTCACCTGTAGAATGGGGATAATACACTGCATTATCTACCTCATAGTGCTATTGTGAGGAAGCACTTTTACAGACTTGAAAGTACAAAATAAATGTGAGGTGATGATGACGATGACGGTACCACACTTCTCCCTTTCCCTCTAGCTGTAACCAGTAGAGCCCAGGGCTTCTGGGATCTGAGGCCAAAACTGGCTTAACTTCCCTGCCTGCAGTCTGAGTCGGCCAACAGGGCACGAATGGCACCTAACTCTTGCTCCTGTGGCCTTTTCTCCATTCTTCCCAGAGCCTCCATCCTGGGGCCCAGCCATCCCTTTTGGCCACCACAGCCCTGTCCAGGTACCTCCTTCTCCCTCCCAAGCCCCTTTTTTCAGCTCCCTTTTCAGTCTTTGCCATGACTGTCTTTCTTTTTGCTTATATTGCATCCCCTGTGCTTAACATGGTTCCCGGCACACAGAAAGTGCTGAATAAATGCTTAATGACGGCTAGGACTGACTTGTGGTGGTTTCTCTTATCTGAGGAACACAGAATGGACCAAGTCAGCCTGGGCCTCAGCTACCTCTCTCCTTCAATAAGCAAAGGGGCCTGGAAAGCCACACAAACTTTCCTCTCCCTTCCATTTGCTAGGGTGGACTACCACTTAGAAGGTAGCATTTAAAGGGTACAAAAACGCTTTTGCTTGCAAATTATTTTTTATCAACTGCATCAAGCCCCAGTGCAACACAGGGCCTCCTTAATGAAATACACAGCTATTCAAAAAAATCCACAAGCACAGATGGCCTAACTCCAGTCTATCAGCTTTGTCAAGGATTACTTTGCATAGTGCCTTGCATAGAGTCAGCACTTAACAAATGCTGATTGAATTAAACGGAACCCAGGGGATGTGTAGTACAGAGTACGTGCTGTAAAAAGGCTTCTAGACTGACTCAATGACAGTGGTAGAGCTGTCAAGAGCCCTGGACTCAAAGTCATCAGACCTGGGTTCAAGAACAAGTCCGTGAATCTCTCTGAGATTCAAATTTATCATCTGTAAAAAGGGGATAACAAGACAGTTTCAATAACTCTCACGGGGCATTAAAAAGAAAAAGGATTTGTAAAATGGAAAGCAATATAAAAAGCAAGTTACTTTCTTTTCTGTTTTTATGGGCACAACTCAGATTAGCTACAGAGAAGGAATTAATACTTGATTTAATAACTGATACCCACATATGTCTTAAAGTTTGAAAAGTATTTTGCATAACGACCCCATCTGTACCTCACAACAATCCGGTGAGACGAGTGTTACAGGTATTGTTATCCCCACTTTACAGCTGAAGAAACTTAACGCTCCAATGTTCAGTGAATTGCACAAATCGCAAAGCAAGAAAATCTCAAGAGAAACTATGTGAAATCATCTGTCATGAGCCATGTTTCATTAGCCCTATTCTACACCTCCAATCCTTTCAATGTCATCCTCTCCCCCATTCGGGATTACTTAGCTACAGTCTCAGAAGAGGTAAACCTTCCAACCCGTTCCAGAGTCCTTAAGTTAATTCAATCAAAAACATCCAACACCCCTAAAACTTTGTGCTACCTGCTATGGATACAGAGACAAAATGAAAAATCATTCCTTCCCTCAAGGACCGTATATTCTACTGGGAGATACAACCTTTACACAGCTAAGCAAATAAATTATCCCAATCCCTTTCCGTTTCTTCCAGAAGCTTGTCCCTTCAATTTCTCTTCATCTACTGGCTACTTCCCTGCTGCCCAGGCCTCCCCAATCTTAAAAAAAAACAAAGCTTCTTTTGACCTTAACATCCCTTCAAGCTACTGTCTGATTGTGCTTTTCCCTTTGCACAGCCAAATTCCCAGAAAAAACTGTCTATGCTCACTTTTTCCTCACCTCCTGCTCACTGCTCAAATGCTTGAAATGTGGCTTCCTCTCTCACCACTTCTACCAACAAGTCAATCAACAAACATTTATTTAGCACCTACTCTTTTCCAAACACTGTGCTAGGCACTGACATATTAAAACAAAGAAGAAAACAATCTCTGCTTTCAAAGAACACGCATTCTAACAGAGGAAACAAGCACTACAGAGTTAATATAAAGAGAATAAACGTAATGGAGCTCGGGAGGGAGGGCATTAGCAGTTGGGGGATTCCGGAAAGGCTGTATGCAGAAGGTAGTGCGTAAACCGTGCCTCGAAAGAAGAGAAAGATTCTCATAAGGGAGAGGGGAGGAGAGATTACATTCCAGACATCGGTTGCTCTTCGGCCCTTTCAGTTGTGTCCAACTCTTTGTGACCCCATTTGGGGTTTCCTTGGCAGAGATGCTGGAGGGGTTTGCCATTTTCTTCTCCAGCTCATCTTACAGATGAGGAAACTGAGGCAAACAGGGTTAAGTGACTTGCTAATGGTCACACAGCTACTAAGTGTCTGAGGCCAGATTTGAACTCAAAGTCTTCCCGACTCCAAGTCTGGCATTCGAACCACTGGGCCACCTAGCTGTCCCTAGCCACCTAGCTGCCTTTGTAGGGCAGTGAGAAGGCACCAGATGAAAGATGGAGAGTCATGTTGTGAGAAGCAGAGAGAAGGTCAGCTGGACTGCACTGAAGAGCATGGGAAAGGGAGAAGTGCACAATGAGACCTGAATGCCAGGTTGGGGCCAGGTTATGAAGGGTTTTAAACCCTAAACAAAGGCATTTCTATTTTATCCTACAGGCATGAAACTGCTTCCTCCAAGAATCCCAACAATCTCTTAACTTCTTCAACGGCCTTTTCTCGGCCCTCGACCGTCTTGAATGCTGACACTTTGGACACTGCTGACTCATCGCCCTCTGGATCCTCACGGTCCAGTCCTCCCCCCTTCCACCCCCACTCTCGTCTACTGCTCTGACTATTCCTTTCAGAACCTTCTCTCTCATCTGGACCATTGCAATGGCCTCCTAAGTGGACTCCCTCTCCAGTCTACCCACTGCACAGCTGCCCAAATAACCTTCCCTGAAGTCTGGGGGTGACCCTGTCACTTCCCTGTTCAAAGCCCTTCAGTGCTTCTCCTCTAGGAGAAAATGCAAACCCCGACAACCTCCAGTCTTGCTCCACATTGCCTCTACGGAGTTACTCCTCCCTTCATGAACTCTAGGTGCCCCTTACACTGAGCAACCAGCTCCTCTTGACCCTGGCTTTTCATCTCTCCTCTCCAGACCCTCCCAAAAGACAGCCCTCCATGCGTGGAGGCTACTGCCCGATCACCTCATTCTG
The DNA here is from genome assembly GCF_003287225.1 of Phascolarctos cinereus. Lineage (NCBI taxonomy): Eukaryota > Metazoa > Chordata > Mammalia > Diprotodontia > Phascolarctidae > Phascolarctos > Phascolarctos cinereus. Next base: position 40,646,527 of record NW_027555736.1, read on the forward strand.
TGAAAATGCTCAGCTTCCTTTGAGGGTCACCTTGGCTATCACCCCTCCTCCTCAACTCCTTTCCTGATGCCCCCAACTGTGAGTGCTCACCCTCCTTAAAGTATGTTATGTTTACTTGTCTGTGTACATGTGGTATCCTCCCAGGAGAAAGGAAGGTCCTTGGAAAGAGGGCTTGTTTTATGTTTCTGTCTTTATACCCAAGTATTCAACCAAACTACTATGTGCCCAATAAATGTTCACTTAAGAGTCCCTATTAAGCCCCATCAAAAATACACTAAACGAAGTTGTGCTAAAATGATAACCTTTCCTTGACACCAGTAAGCAAGTAAATACAGCTTTCACAACACAAATGAGGGCAAGGATTAGAGCGAATCAAGTTATTTGCCTCACACATACAGCACTAATGTAGTATCAGTAGTGATTAGCTGACCTTTCAGGAAACTAAGATCACCAGCTAACCTTAGCTTTAAACTAAAACTTTAAATGGCCCTAACATAAATCACAGCAACAAGATTCAGAACTGGCGGAAACATCAGTTCTACTTTATACTTCACTTCATTGGCATCATCAAATATTAAATGCTCCATGCACACAGAAAAAGCACTTACCAGTGCCTCAGTTACTGCATTTGTGAAATAATGTTATCTAAAGTTCTTTTCACAAAGACCCAGCAGAAACCGTAACAGAGAAAGCTGCCAACCAATTTTTCTCTGCAGAATAGGGAAATTCTACAGGACTAGTTCTCCAACCCTCAAACCCACTCCCATCTCATCTGTAAAATGCCAAAAGAAAACGAGCCATATCGTTATTGTCCATTCCACTTCAAGATAACAAATACATGAAGTTACCTGAAATTCTGCTGCACTGCTGCGCAGCTGGTTCACATTGGGTAATGACCCTCCATGGTACTGGTTCCGAGACTGTGTGAGACGTAGTTGCTGAAGCTTCTGAAACTGAACCTAGGAACAAAAATTTCAGAGATATTTAGAGAGGGCTCCATAGTTTTGACAGAAACAAAAAGGCAGTGCCTGATCATCATTCCTTGGGCTCATGAAGCACGCCTCTAGGGGCCTCCAGGGCTATAAGAGGACCCTAAGGTTAGGATGATAAAAGCCTGGCTCACAGAAAAATCTCAAAATCCAAGTTGAAGAGGACTTCAGATCTAGTTCAATCCCTAGCTGAATAGTACTCCCTCCCTCCCTTCCAACATCCCTCCCAAGGACTTACCTAGTTTCCACTGGAACACCGCCAGAGCTGGGAAACTCTCCCTACCTCCTGAGGCACCTGATTTTATTTTTCAAGAGCTCAGAAGTTTGTCTTTCAAGTAAAAGCTAAACCTGCTTCCTGGTAGCTTCTGCCCTCCGGGTCCAAGCAGAATCAGTCTAATCCCTCTTTCACATGACAATCCTTCCAATACCTGAAGACAGTTATCTGGATTCAAGTCTTCTCCAGGGTAAATACCCTCTTTGGTCAATCCTCATGTGGCATGGTTTCGAGCTCCTTCCCCATCTTGGTTGTTCTCCTTTGAATATGGCCCACCTACTCAAAGTGAGGTCTTTTAAACCGAACCCTGTGCTTCTGAAGTGTTCTGCTCAGGGCAGAGAACAGCAGAGCTACCACTTCCCTCAGTTTGGACACTATGGCTCCCTTAGCCCTGCCTGAGGTTGTGCTGGCTAGACTGGCTGCCTCGTCACCTCTTTACTCATACTGAGGCTAATAATGATAGCCAGCATTTATAGAGCGCTTTCATGTTTGGGAAGTACATTATCGATGCTACTTCTCTTGATTTTCAAAATAACCCTGGGGGAGAGGTTAGGTGATATTATTATTCCCATTTTAAAGATAAGGAACCTGAGGATTACAAAGGATGTTACAGTAACTCACTCAAGGCCATACAGTGTATCTGCTCCAAATATCTGGAGCAGGATGTCAACTCAGGACTTCCTGATTTCAAGTCCAATGCTCTATCCACTCTAGCATCTAGTTGCCTCTAGATCTTTTTTCACCTGGGAAACCAGATTCTAGAATAAGAGAGGTCCTTGGAGGTCATCTAATTCAAATGCCTAATTTTACTGACAAATAAAGTGATGCCTAGAGAAGTTATATGACTTGACCAAGTAGCAAAGCAAGGTCCTTCAAATGTAGTTCTAGCACTCTGAACTGGTGTTCACCCCTCCCCTACCTTATACTCGTACAGCTGTTTATCTGAACCCAAGGGCAGCACTTTATATCTGTCTCCAACAAATCTCATTTCATAAATACAACCCAATGAGATCTTTTTAGACCCTAACTGGTATTTACCATTTAGGATTATTCCTCCCAGTCTTCTGTCATCTCCAGTTTGATGTTTGTCATTCATGCTTTCACCCAGATCACTGATAAAAATGTTATCATTTCACTGAAAACTGATTAAAAACAGCACAGGGCCGACAACCAAGCTCTGAAGCACACTATTCAAGGACTACTTTCACGCAGAACAGCTCTGCTTTGGATCTGGTCATTTGATCTGTTCCAAATCCACCCAGCTATACTATTACCTAGCCTACATCTCTCCATTTTTGTCCACAAAGATAAAATGAGACTTTCTCAAAAGCTTTGCTGAAACCTAGGAGTAAATCATGTCCATAGCATTCCTCCAATCCACTAGTCTAATAAATCAGAAAGAAAAGGAAATGGGTTAGTCTGGCATGAGCTGCTCTTGATGAACCAATACTAGCTCTTAGTGGCTGCTGCCTTCCTTTCCAAATGTTCTTAGACCACCCCTTTGACAAGAGTCTCCACTTTAAGGCCTGAGGCACTCAAGACAACATGGGAACCAGGGTTTCTCCCTCAGTCGCCCTCCTGGTAGGAACAACTGGCCGTGCCTATCACAGAAGGGCAGAGTGAGGAGAGATAAGAGACCCTCGGCAACACTCATAAAAGTCAGGACAAGGAGAAAAATGGCAGAGCCAGTACACTGACCACACTTTTCCCTGTCCCCAGTGAGACACCTCTGGTAATTTTCTAGAACAGAAGACTCTTGATCATCTTGTTGATTAGTTCAACTAATATGGAAAGGGGAGGAGAGCGACAGGGATCTGTGGCCTATGTATATTTGAAGGTGTGGATTTTCACTGTGGAAAATGTCTCAAAATTCAAAGCCCTCGTCTTCACTTTAGATCTACTACAATGATTACAACCTTCAGGTTTCCGGCGAGCCTCTTCTCTGCTTTTCGATCAGTGACTCTACTTTTGGAAAACGCCTGCCTGTATTCTCAGCGTTTCTGTGGTTAGGCACTCCTGTAGGCAAGCACTTCTTGATTCCATTTTTTAGCAGATGACACACTCACTTCTGCAAACTCTAAAGCAGTCCTGACCTGTCCCATCTGGTCTCTAAAAGAATGAATTTGTGTTCTGACAGCTGATAAACATTGTTCACCCCTCACCTTAGTTTTCATAATTCAACAGATCCAAGGTTTTCTTTGTGAGGACAGGGGACAGAGAGATTTGGTCTAACCCTAACCCAAACCAGATTTTCAATCTTGTTTACTTCTCCCCCACATCTATTTACATTCGTCTTCCTCTCAGTGTCTATACTATTAAGTCTTTAAAAAAAAAAAAGCTGTTGGGTGGCATTAGCAAAGGGTGAGCAGCAATGGCTCGATCAGCTAACAATCAACAGCATTTACAAAGTGCCTTCTTAGCCACGGCTAAGCTTTAAGGATACAAATGTGAGACAGTCTCTACCCTCAAAGTGCTTACATTCTACTTGGAGGATACAACATGTTCACAGACAAAAAAGCACAAGACATATACAAAGTAAAGTGACTTGGAGAGAGAAAGGAGAACACAAGTCAGTGCGAGAGTCAAGAAAGGTCTCTTGAAGAATATGGCTGAGCCCTGTAGGGAGCTATGAACCATGAGGTGCAGGAGAGGGGGAGGGAGAACGCGTGCCAAGCCTAGGGGATGGCCTGGGTCAAAACAGACAGGAGATTCACTGTTTCATGTAGGAAACAGCAAGCAGGCACATTTGGCTGTGGCATCCGAGGGAGAGGTTATACATTTTGTTGTCGTTCAGTCATTTCAGTCGTCTCCGACTCTTTGTGATCCCTTTTGGAGTTTTCTTGGCAGAAATACTAAAGCGGTTCACCATTTCCTTCTCTAGCTCATTTTATAGATGAGGAAACTGAGACATAGTTAAGTGACCTGCCCAGGGCCACACAGCTAGTAAGTGTGTGAGGCTGCCTTTGAACTCAGGTCTTCCTGGCTCCAGAACCAGAGCTCTATCCACTGCACCACCTAGCTGCCCCCAAGAAGTTGTGTGTAAGAAGCCTGGAAAGACAAGCTGAAACTAGACTGTGAAGGGCTTCAAAAGATGGAGAAGTTTATATCTTATCCAAGACACAGTGAAGCATTATCGACTAAGGGAATGGCATCACCCTGTGCTTTATAGCAATCTGGCTACTGAGTTGTGGAAGCTAAGGAAAAGGTAAACCATCCAACTGGAAGATGGACTGAAGAGGAGAGAAACTGGATGCAAGATTACTATAATAGTCTAGGTGAAAGGTGATGAGTCAAGTCCACAAGCTTTATGAAGCTTCACATTCAGGAAGGTAGCTGTAAGAGTACAGAAAAGGAGGTGGACAGAGAAGTCAATGAGAAAATGGAATGAAGAAGACTTGGAAACTGACTGGATAGAGGCAATGAGTAAGGGGTGAAGGCTGAGGACAACTCTTAGGCTGCAAGCCTAGGTGACCAGAAAAAGGTGGTTCTCTCAAAAGGGAAGTCAGGAAGAGGGGAAAGACAAATTCTATATAGACATGTTGACAGGGAATAACCAGGTAGAAATGTCCAGCAGGCAGCAGGAGATGTAAGACGGAAGCTTGGGACAGAGATAAGAGCAGGGTAGGTCAACTTGGAAATTATTTGCATAGAAATGATAGTTAATTCCATGGAAGTTGATGGGTTCACCAAGAGAGTGTAAGGACAAAAGAGAGGTTCATAGCTTTGGTGTCAGTCCTCAATACCTCACTCTTATTCATCCCACATATCCAATCAGTTACTTTTACTAAATCTTGTCACTTTTACCTCCACAAAATCCCTTGCATTTGTCCCTTTCTGTCAATGTACATGCTATCCATGCTACATCAGGCCCTTGTAATCTCTCTCCTGGACTATCTCAATAGCCTCCTCTTTGGTCTCCCGCCTCAAGTCTCTCCCTACTCCACGGCCAAAGCAAAGCCAGTGTAATTACACATTGCCTTCCTACTCAAACTCCAATGGCTCTCTAGTAGCCCTAAAATCAAAGAGAAACTCCTGTGTTTAGCATTTAAAGCCCTTCTTCCTAAATATCTGGACCTTTCATGCACAAACTGGCCTTCTCACTGCTCCTTAGGCATTCCGCTGAAATCTCCAATACTGTGCTTTGGCACTGGCTGTCTCTAATGCCTGAAGTGGACTCCCTCCTTACTACTTAGAATTTCTAATTTCCTTTAAGACTCAGTTCCAGTACCACCTTCTACATCAAGGGTCTGTAAATGGTTTTTATCATGGAACCCTCTGGTGGTCTGGTGAAGCCTACAGACTCCTCTCAGAATAATGTTTTTAAATGTATAAAAGAAAATATAGAGGATTACAAAGGAAATCAATTATAATGAAATACAGTTCTGAAAACACTAAAAAAAAAGTTCACTGACCTCAGGTTAAAAATCCCTGTTCTATAAGAAGCCTTTCCTGATCCCTTCAACTGCTAGTGCTTCCTGCACCACCAAAATTCCCTCGTCTCTATTTTGCATATGTATGCAAATGTCCTTCTCTTCCCCAAACTCCGAACTGTAAGCTCCTCAAAGTCAGGCATTGTCTCACTCTTGTGTTTGTGCCCAGACCTAGCACAGAGCTGGGGCCTGGGAAACTGCTTAATGTTTGATCACTGAATGTGTCTTTTCCTACCTCCCTAACTGCTTTTTCTGGATCCTCTGGCTCCTCTTTTTCCTGTTTTCCCTAAGGATGGGAACTGCCCAAGATGCAAATCTTTGGTCCCTTGTTCTTCCCTACATTCTTTCCTAAAAAGAAAATTATTCCTTTAGATAACTGTTTAGCTAGAAGCTATCATATCTATGTTGTTGACTTTCAAGTCTTGCCTAGTTATCTCCAATTGCCTACCAAACATTGCAACTTGTCTATCTCCCTGTCACCTCAAATCAATATATCCAAGACTGAACTCATTGTCTCCTACTGCACCACCCTCTCCACTTGACCTACTTCATCTATTTCCCCCAGATATTCCAAACCTCCAAGTTGTCTTTGTGTCTTTCTCCTCCTCATGCCTTATATGCGTCAGTCACCAAGTCCTATTGCTTCTTCCTTGAAATCTGTCCCATTCATCTGTTCCTCTCTATCTGCACTGTCATCACACTAACCTAGGCCATCACCATCTCAGAAATGAACTTTTAAAAAAGCAAAAGCTCATTAGCTTGGTTCTCCACAAACCAGTCCCAACTTATTTTTCCAATCTAATCTACCATTATGCCCTCCTCTTTAGCAAAATATCCACTAGACCGTCAGCTACTAGAGGACAGAGACTGTCTTTTGTTTCTTGTGCCTGGCACAGTGCTTAATAACTGTTTATTAATTTGCTGAATAGGATTACTATAGAATTTTTGACCCGGAAGGGTCTTGAAAACAATCTAATTACACTTCTGTCATTTGACAGGTGAAGTAGCTGAGTCACATAACTCATTAGTGGTAAAATCAGAACTAGAATTCTGGCTTTGTCCCTTAGTGATTCCGTGATGCTGGGCTGTTCACCTAATCTTTCTGGTTCTAGGTTCCCTGCCTTAACACAAGGTTTTGTTAGATGTTCTTTTAGGTTCCCCGCAGCTCTAAGGTTAGGGCAAACCACAGCTAAAATCTGCAAATATAAATGTTTTCTCATCCCTTCCCAAATTGATTAGCTATTTTATGACCTGGGTATAACTACATTAAAACAATTTCTCATGCCAACGTAATGCTATAGGAAGAGCACTGACCTTGAAATCAAAGGTATGAGTTAGAATCAGAATCTTCTCTCAGCTACTAAGAGAGTAAGTAAGACTTTGGGCAAGTAATGTAATCTCTCTGAGTCTCCCTTTTCCCATCTGGAAAACAATGGAGTTGAACTAAAAGATCCCTGAGGCGCCACCAGTTCTAGATCTATGAAACAATGATCCCTTCGGGAACAGGTCAGAAGAGGCAGGACCATGTTTCTGGCCTAGCATAGATCAAGCATGCGGCTGATTCCTTCTGTAACCCTGACACCTTGGAAAAGAGTCTTTTGCAATCAAGTGGCTATAACCTTCAGATGATTAACTGGCACTGTTAGAAGACACAGAGAAGACAGAGCTGTTCCTGAAGATTTATCAGCAAAGAGACCATGGATGTACCTTGCAAGTCTTGACTAAATGAAGATATGCCTGTCATTTGCAGGGTAATATCAATAAAATGTTCCAAAGTATGCTTTTGTTCAAAACTTATTTCAAGTTGCTATATAAGCATATTTCACATTAGATGAAAATAAAATTGAGGGGCAGCTATGTGGCTCAGTGGACAGAGCTCTGGCCTTGGAGTCAGGAGGACTTGAGTTCAAATCTGGCCTCAGACACTTGACACTTAATAGCTGTGTGACACTGGGCAAGTCACTTAATCCCATGGCCTCACCAAAAAGCAAAAAATAAAATAAAATAAAATTGAGCTGGAACACACGTTTCCTGACTCCCAATTAGTGCTATTTCTACTATGACACACTGTTTAGCTGCTGCTCTTTCCAAAAAACATTTATTAAGTACCTACTATATTGTGTCAGCCTTTGTTCTAGACAATGCAAAAGCAAAAGATGTTCTAGAGGTGCAAAGAAAAAAATGAAAAATCAGTCCTCTAGCAAGCTTTCTCTGAGAACCCAAACTAAAAGTGCTCCTTCCATCCTCTGAACGCCCAAGAGTTTTGTACAATCTTATGAGACCTGACACACATAGCTAGGTGGCACAATGGATAGAGTGCTGGGCCTGCAGACTTCTCTTCTTGAGGGGTTCTTGAGTGAACCTTAAACACTTCCTAGCTGTGTGACCCTCAGCAAGTCACCTGACCCTATTTACTTCAGTTTCCTCATCTGTAAAATGAATTGGAGAAGGAAATGGCAAACCACTCCAGTATCTCTGCCAAGAAAAACCCAAATGGGGGCACAAAGAATTGGACATGACTGAAAACAACTTAACAACATGGGACCTGACAACTTCTTACTACAGTTCTGTACCCGTCTTGTCTCACCTATAGCAGTGCAAGTTCCTAAAAAGCAGGCACCGTGTCCAATTCATCTTTACATCACCCACAAGAGGGTCTAATAACAGTGTCCTACACAGAACAATCAGTTAATATTTGTTAAACAGCTTCCTAACAGACTTCACCCCCTTCAAGCTCTTCATGCTCCAAAGAGATCTTTATTTCTTAACTAGACTGATATGCTGTGAGAAGGCAGTGTGGTATAGTGGACTAAGCACTGAACTTTTAGTCAGAAGACCTGAATTCAAGTCCTACTTCTACTACATGGTAGCTCCCTGAGTGTCATGGAGATAAATATCTGCACTACTCTCTTTACAGGGTTAGAGAAACTAGGTGGTACCATGCAGAGCCCTGGGCCTAGAGTCAGGAAGACCTGAGTTCAAATCTGCCCTTGGACACTTACCAGCTGTGTTAACCTGGGCAAGCCACTTAATCCTGTCTGCCTCGGTTTCCTTATCTGTAAAGTGAATGGCAAAGGAAATGCCAAACCATTCCAGTATCTTTGCAAAGAAAACCCAAGCTGAGGTCACAAAGAGTTGGACGTGACTGAACAATAACTATCTCACGGGGTTATGTTTTACCACAGAGTGCTACAGAAATGATCTATTCTCATTTTCCTAAAACTTATCTTATGTTATTGTTGTTTTTTTAAAATCTCATCACCTCTTGCCACAAACACTTTCAACGGCTATAAGAGGTCCTCCCTGACCTTCCTGGCCCATGTTCTTGGCCATTCTGGGCACTGACCATCTATTACTCCCCTAGGGGCAGCATGACCTTGAGGGCTGGTCCTGCCTCTGACACAGCCTGGCTGTGTAACCGTGGACTAGTCACTGTCTATCCTCCCTAAAAGGAAACCAAAGAAACCCCAGGTTTCATCGGACCACCGAAGTCCGCCTTGTTCCCGTAGTTATGCAATGCCTCGTACGCCCGCCTCCCGCCGCCCCCCCCCCCCCCAGCTGGACGAGCCGGGAGGCCTCCCGGGCCTGCGGTGCAGGAGCCACTCCATGGCCGTCCCCTGCCCGCGGCCCCCACGCTTGGGGCGCTCCCCTGTCGTCCCAGCTCCGGGCCTCCTCCCGGCCCCGCTAAAACCCCACCTCTACAGGAAGCCTTTCCCACTCCCTCTCGCCCTCGCGCCCACTGGACTGGGCGCTCCTTCAGGGCAGGGACTGTCTCCCGGGGTCCCGGACGCTCGGCAGGCGCTTAACACACGCCTGGCAGCCCAAGCAGGGGTTTCCTAGCCACGGACCGCGGGCTGGAAGGAGCCCCGGAGGTCCTCGGGTCCAGCCCCCTGCCTCCTGACAGAAGGGGAAACTGAGGCCCAGGGGAGGGTCCCACGCACAGGTGGCAGGGAGCCCGGGCCCGCAGCGGCGGCCACGCGCAGGCTTCCCGCCCCGGGCGCTGGGCCTCAGCCCTCTGGCCCGGGGCCACGACGCCGGGCGGGGGCCTCTCCCGGGCCGGGCCCGGGATGCCAGGGGGAGGGGGAGGAGGCGGCCCAGCCCGGCCCCGCGACCTGTCACCGGGCCGGCCCCGCCCGGCCGCGGCCGCAGCCCTGACCCGAGGCCCCGCAGCCAGCTCGGCCCGGCCCCGCCCCGCCCGGCCCCAGTCCCAGCCCCCGCCCGGCCCCGGCGGCGCCTCACCCGGGACAGCGTGAGGTCCGTCATGAGCTGCTCGAAGGCCCGCGTCTCCTCGGCCTGACGCTGCGTGTGCAGCGCGATCTTCTCGCTGAACTTGCGCGGGTTCGCGCCGCCCGAGCCGGGAGACGCGGCCATGGCGGCCCGCGGCGGAAGGCGCGGGCCTATCCGAGGCCGCCCGGCACGGCCTCGGCCCCGCTGGCCTGGTCCCCGGCCTCGCTCCGTTCGGTCCGTGCGCCCGACTCCGGCGGCGCAGGAGGAGCGGCCGAGGCGCGCTCCCAGACCGACCCCACAGCCGCCCGCCGGGCCAGCCAGCTACGGAGGGAGGGAGGAGGAGGGAACGACCGCGGGAGGGAGGGAGCGAGCCGGGGAGCCCAGGGCCCCGCCTCACCCCGCCCGGGGGCCCGCCCCGCGCCCCCAGGCTCCGCCCCCGGAGCGCCGCCTCTCTGAAGCAGCCGCGCCAGGCCGGCCGGGGAGCGACCGAGGGAGAGAGCCGAGGACCCCGCCCCGCAACCCGCGGCCCTGCAGCCCCCGGCTCCGCCCCCGGCGCGCGGCCTCAGAGGCACCCCGGCCGGGCCAGCCTCCAGGGAGCGAGGGAGCCCGGGGCCCCGCCCCTGAGGCCCCGCCCCCGGCGTGCGGCCTCTCTGAAGCCGCCAGTCCCGCCCGGTTGGGGCCCCCACCGGGGAGGCAGCGTTGTAGCCGCGCTTCCGGGCGGGCCCTGCCCGCCGCGCCCCGCCTCGCCGCGGGGCACCCGGGGCCGCGAGCTGGGAGCTTCGTCATCTAGAGCTGGCCTTCGTTTCTTCGGGCTTCAGCTCGTTCGTCCATACTTGTCGGCGTGTGGTCTCCCTCTCAGACTGGGAGCTCCTTGAGGGCAGGGGCTGCCTTTTGACTATAGCCGCAGGGCTGGGCGCACAGCCCGCACTGACGGAAAGCCTGTGCCCACACACGTGGGCAGCGGGGTAATGGAGTGCCCGGCTTGGAGCCAGGAAGACTTCAAGAGTTCAAATCCAGTCTCAGACACTTCCTAGCTGGGTGACCCTGGACAGGTCACTTAACCCAGCTTGCCTCAGTTTTCTCCTCTGTAAAATGGGCTGGAGAAGGGAATGGCCAACCACTCCAGTATCTCTGCCAAGAAAACCCCAAATGGAGTCACGAAGTATCGGGCAGAGTGAACCACCACCACCCACACACCTGCTGCAGAGAGCCCACATTGCAAAGATCTCGTCCTAGCCCAGTCCTAGTCACTCGTGGCCGTGAACGAAGTCACAACTTCTCCGTGCCCCTGGGCGGCAGGTGATCTGCTTTGGAAGAGTTTCCTCCCAGCGAGAACCCTAAGCCAATGAAATCACAGGTCCTGCCCAAATCATATATATTCACTCATACATATGCAAGCATGTAATTTGCATTAGAGAATAACCCAGAAAAGATTACATCTCCCAACCGCCTCGGTTTCCGTGTGTATGTACGTATGTATGAATGTATGAAGACCTGTACAGGAAACCGGGGCAAGTCAAAACCTCCCTGGACCTGTTCCCTCTTAAGTGAGGGGGTGGGATCACATCAGATAACGAAATAATGTATGCAAACCATTTTGCAAACTTTGAAGAACTTGATGAATGCAAGTGTCATATCCCCGAGGTCCTTTCTGGTTAAGAATGGGAGTCTAGCTTCTGAGGCTCCAGCAGTCCTAACCTGAAAGGCAGCCACACAGAGCCAAGATCCCAATGTCCAATGTGCCCAATGTCCTGACTGTTCTTCATGTGGTGACCAGACGTAATAATTTTAAGAACAGCCCACATTTTTGTAGTGCTTTCTATGAGCCAGGCACTGCCGCTAAGCACTTTATAATTATCTCATGAGATGTGATCTTAGTCTAAACAAACCTCACCAACTACTGTATCCTGTTGTGAACAAACCGGAAAAGCTGCCCAAGTCATTATCCCCTTTTCTCTGGCCCTCCTTCCTTCTTACCCCACTGAGGGCCACTTCACCCTGCACAGGTGGCTTTCTCTCCCCCTTGGGTCAGTCCTACATTATCCCTGTTCTTTGATATCTCAGCTTCCCAGTCTTCAACTGTTTTTCCTTTCCATTTCAGCCCAGGAGCATATACACAACGGATATACACAACACTAGTCTGGGCCAGTTCAAATGCTACATGAATATTATTTTAAATAATCAAGTTTTTAGTGACTGCATCACATTGTTGCTTACAGACTTCTCGGTCTTGGAGTTGGCTGTTTTGGTATCCACTCTCTCCACCATTACTCTCTACCCTGTCCTTTCCCTAATAATTCAGTTTTCCATGTCAACATGAAAGGGAGGGAGAGCTAGGCAATGGGGTTAAGAGACTTGCCCAGAGTCACACAGCTAGTAGGTGTCAAGTGTCGGAGGCTGCATTGAAATCAGGTCTCACAACTCCAAGGCCGGTGCTCTATCCACCCTGCCACCTACCTGCCCCCATGTTAACATTTCAGACCTCCGTTTGAGGCTTATAGATTGCTGGAATCCTCACCAGAGAGCACAGGTTAGCAGTTACCAAAAGGAGTTATTATCAGTTTCTCAATTTCAAATTTTTGGTCCAAAATTCTAATATAACTGACAAATGTGGACAAAGTTCAGAAAGGGACAGTATCTTCCTCGTAAAAACAAAGGTCGAGGCACTCCTAAACTGTTTACTAAAAAAATGTTGTGTCCAAAATGTTTAGACAAAGTCGTGCTTTCCAACCTTTTTGAAGGGTGCAAGATGTCCCTCCCACAACAGCACAAACTGACTTTTACTCAGATGGTCTTTACTATCTTTTGCTAGTTTTATTATGCTCTCATCCCAGGTGTACACAAATAGATCACTGCAGAATGAGTGGCCCAGGCTCTTCAATAGGGTGTCACTGAAGCAGACCACTTTTCATTATCCTCTGCTGTCATCTACCTACCTTTCCCCTAAGAAAAGGCCAGTAGTCATTTCTCTGCCACTAGTGAGAGCAGACACCAGACTTACTCCCACGTTTGGCACAATATCCACAGTACTGTGCCACTGTCCCTCCCATAATAGCTGCTTGTGCAATTTAAACCTTTCAGCATTCAGCAGTTAAGATGAATCAGACTCTGTTATAAGGGAAAAAACTGAGGCCAATTCAACAAATATTTTGTATATAAAATTATAAATATATTTTGAAGTAGTTCTGAGGCAGATTTCTAGGAGCTCTTTTTTTGCTTCAATCTGCTTCTCAATACTACAGGAAATGGAGTTGTTGCATTTTTTCAGTTACTCATTCTCATATTCAACAAAGATTGTGTAATCCACTCTTAACAAAGTAAGCAGAGTAGCAGTGATCAGGAACGGATTAAACTGCAACAGAGAGAAATAACATGAACAAATGACCTTTTATTTCGTTGAGAGATACAAAAGACAATTTTTTTGTGCCAATAAATGGAACAAGCAGCCCAAATTCCTGGGAGTAAATAAACTGGCAACAAATGTCATGATGGCTGGCAAGGAGAGGTGGCCTAAGAGGGAGAAAGAAGCTGGAAGAATCCTATTACTAATAAATAAACCAGTAATAAAAGCTACAAAGTTCCAATGTTCAGAATGAAAATATATCCGTTTTCTCTAATGTATTAAAAAAATTGCTTCAAATTTATCCCCATAAAAATTCTTTAACTCTAAAGATTTCATACTTAATGCCTTGCATCAGAGATTATATTCAGCGAATAGGTAATTTTTACAAAAAACCTAAGTGTCCCTATGATAGCCCCTTGAAGACTTCGGTCATCACTGCAATGCCTGGTTCAGGGTGGGGCCCAAAGGAAAGTAGTATCCTTTTCTTAAAAAGACTGGATCTTTGGTCCCAGTTTTTGAAGCTATTACTGCAATCTTTAATTTACTTTGTTTTCCAAAAAAAATGCATTTACAGAAAAAAAAAATTAATTCAAGAGAGTCCCTAAGTCATGGCAGTGGAGAATTCCCATGAGTTATTACACTTTATTCCTTCTCTAGTTCTATGGTGAAATTTTTCCTTGCCTAAATCCTCCACCTCTTAGATGTCCTAGAATGTACAAAGCATTGAGTAACATACATGTCATCAATCCTGTGTAACTGACTGAGGAGAGTCCATACTAAAAAATAATTCTCCGGTATTTACAACTGCAACAAGAATATGGTACACAGCTAGTTACCAATGGCTATTTCTTAACGTGCTTCGCTGGAAAAATGCATCAACCAATTTCAAAATGCTGATATAAATGGTTTCAGTGGAGGGTTTATGTGTGCTTTAAAATGTTGTTTAAATTGGGCGAGAGATAGTTTTATACTTAAGGAACGCTGAACCAAAACAATAGGAGAAAATGGCATGATTTTAGTAAGTATTCCTAAAGACTGGATGTTTGCTGCTTGTTTTTTTTTTTTAAAGTATATGACATGTATTATTCCCAGATAGATGTCTCATCCATCCATGCTTTGTCAAGGCTTAATTTTTAGGACTAAAGCCTCTTAAAAGCAGGGTTCATAGTTAAAGATACTAATGGAGTCAGCAAAAACAGACAAAGGAGAAACTGGTACAAGAATCAGGGCTTAGAATACAGTATGTGCTGATCAAATATATTTTTGTTTTGGTTCAATTTACAGTAAGGCAGGGCTGTCCCTCTGCAACTCTGCAGATGAGTCCTTATAGTGTTGTGGCTATAAGACATTTCTAAGAGTTCAGATATACAGATAAGCTAGTTTTATTTTATTATTAAAAATTCCTCTTCTTATAGCACTCTAAAGGCTTCTGAAGCATTATATAAATCTTTAAAATACCCTATTCCCCCTATTTTATTAATAAAAAAACCACAAAATATATTTTCATCTGCAGGCAAGCAACCATAAAGAAATCCCTTAAGAACTGAGACAGATTAATCTATGTTAATAAGGCACCTTAAAGCAACAAACCAAAATAATGAATCTAGTTAGGATGCTTAATGTTAGATCTAAAACCATTCATTAAGGGATTGGGTGGGATGCCTTCCTAAATTGGCCTAATCCTGTGTCCCTGGGTGGGCACCATCACAGAAGAAGGCGGCAGGTAACCTAACAGGGAGCTTGGTCCATTCCTGAATGCACAAATTTTTCATCAACTGAATCCTTCCATAAAAATGGACCTACATGTATGCTCCACTCAGAAGCTCTTCTCCCTGGGCAGAACAAAGGCTACTGCACAGAGGGAACCAAGATGGCAAAGATCAAATGCGAACACATTTCCCATAGCATTATGTCTTACTTGGAGAACAAAAGACCCAATTTAGCTTCAAACCAGTCTCTTAACGATTACAATCTGAACCATTAATTGGTCTCTGCTTATGTAATCTGACATGGACAAGGCTACATGTATTCATGTCCATAAAGGTTATGTTTTTTTCTAATTGGTGCCAATATCGTCTATCTACATAAGTAACAAGAACCCTACCATTCACATTTCTAATTAAAGGAAGATCCCAAAGCTCAAAATATATCCAAGTAACCACTGAGCCTGTAACAGCCTATGGGAAAAGGTTTTTAGTGGACTGAGTTTCCACTTTTTCCTTGGGTGTCAAATGACAGAGAAGAAAATGAAGTAACCCAAAAAGGTGAGCAGAAGCCTGAGTTATTAATTCACTGTGAGAAGGGAGCAAGAGAAGGTCCCAAAACGGGAGGAGATGCAGTTTGGCATTGGGAGTATCTCTGGCTTCAATGGGTGAAGCACATTAGAAGGCCATCACATGGTGCTCCTTCCCCCGTGGTCTTCTTGCCCTCAGCAGATGTGGCTGACCTACAATTATTTCCCATAGAATTTCTTGTTGAGCAGGAAAATCAGGAGGTTGACATTGACTTTCGCTCTATCAAATAGTTTCATGACAGCAACCCCTTCGTATTGCAGCTGTAACAGATCCTGCTCAAAGAAGAAAATAAAGACTGTTGAGAAAATCTTTGGAATTGGAAAGGAGGGCAGTATATGGACTCAGCACAAACACAAATCTTCTTGGTTTTTTTGTTTTTTTAGGCAATTGGGGTTAAGTGACTTGCCTAGGATCACACAGCTAGTGTCAAATGTCTGGTCTGAAACCAGATTTGAACTCAGGTCCTCCTGACTGAAGGGCCGGTGCTCTATCCACTGCACTACCTAGCTGCCTCTTAGTTTTGTTGCTGTTGTTTTGGTCTGGTTTTTTGGTACAAACACAGATCTTAAAGAAGGCATGTGCACAGTGGATCTGTGATTCCATCTCACTCTGGATAATTCTTGTCCACAGGGGAGCCATACAACCCTCTGGAGGTGGTGACCTCTGGGTTTTTTGGGTTTTTTTAAACATTTTATGCCTAACAGTATAGCAATCATGCAGTGTTATCTGCTATTTTTCACAAGGCAACTGACTCATATAATTCTTGGAAGATAATAATAACCCTTATATAAATTCTGACATAGAAGTCACTTGTTAGTTTATGCTGCAGCCTGCTCAGGTAAAAGCTACTATGTTGAAGGTGAACAGGAAATATGACATCTGGTCAGCATACATCTCAAACATAAATAAATTCCGTATCAGATTGTATAATACAACACTGATAGGGGCAGCTAGGTGGTGCAGTGGATAGAGCACCGGCCCTGGACTCAGGAGGACCTGAGTTCAAATCCGGCCTCAGACACATAACACTTTCTAGCTGTGTGACCCTGGGCAAGTCACTTAACCCCACTGCCTAGCAAAAAAAAAAAAAACACTGATAACAAGACTACTTACAAATAGAGTATTTTGGTGAATGCATTTTTCTGGTCAATTTATATCTTATATTTTTCATATCATCATATGTCAAATAAGTTTTCTTTCTTTTTTTTTTTTTTGACACAACTAGGGTTAAGCGACTTGCCCAGGGTTACATAGCCAGTAAGTGTCCAGTGTCTGAGGCAGTGGTGGGGAACCTGCGGCCTCCATGCCAGCTGTGGCCTTCTAGGTCCTTGGGTGACGTGTTTTGACTGAGTCCAAGTTTTACAGAACAAATCCTTTTAAGGGAATTTGCTCTGTGAAGTTTGGATTCTGTCAAAGGGCCGCACCTTGAGGACCTAGAGGGCCATATGTGGCCTCGAGGCTGAAGATTCCCCACCCCTGGTGTGAGGTCAGATTTGAATGTTTTCTTCAAAAGACACATTTAATTGTTACATTTATCTATCTTTTCCCCTAGTAGAGAGTACCATATTTCTCCCACTTTAGTGAAATTCTATCATAGAAAGAGGCTGAAGGAGTTTATGTGACAGGCTAGAGACTTGTAGTTCTGCAGTATCTCAATAATAGAACATTATAACAATACAAGACAAATGACCTGTAAAAGACTGATCAATCTGCTCATTTTAAAGATGAGGAAACTGAGGCCCACTGAAGCTAGTTAGTAAAATGGTGGGACTAGAATTCAAAGTCAAATGTTCTTTCCACTGACCCATGGTGCCTACTGTAAAACATCTGGATAAAATTAAGATTACAATCTGAGACAGAAAACACAATGTTCAACAGGGAGCAGAAAGAACAGAACCAACAATGGGGCCTCGACAAGCTCCGCCAGGCTCCCAATCCCGACTGTCTGATATTGCATATTGTGTGGTTTATGGTGAGAATGAATTTGTAAGATCTGGGCTACCAATCTTAGAACTGAGAGGATAAAAAACAAACACAAAAAGGCAGGATTCCCAGAGCTAGAAGAAAAAGGCCTCCTGCTGCAAGGTCCACATTTTAACTGCTCCTGGCAATGGCAGAGGGACAGATTTGTCTGTGTGTATTTGACAAAACAGGATGTGGAGATGCACTACCCCAACTCTCTTGCCCAATAAAATTAGATGAGGCACGTAAGAACAATGAATGTGCAGCAAAAGTGGCACCTAGGTTCAAATTCCTACTCTAAAAAAGCTCCTTTCCTGCACGATCTTGAGCAAAGCATTTCATTTTCCTCATTTTTCAGATGAAAGCATTCATTTTTGAGCCATCTTAACGCTCTAAATCTTAGGAAAATCCTTTGATTCTCCTTCAGAGGTTCACATTTTACATGAGAACCTCTTACAAAATTGCATCCAGTGTGTTTTAAATAGTTGTAAAAGGGCGGCTTGGTAACTGGCAAATATATTTCAGAAACACGAACAAAGACAGTGACAAGTTTCTACCACATAAGTTATGAGTATAATCAATTCAGAGAAAATAGTGAGGATTTGCATCAAAAGTAAATGTCTAGGGAAAAAAAGAGAAAACTTTAGTCACTCATTCTCCCTTATGTGAAAATCTATTTAAAAAAAAAAGATGTTAGGGATAATGAGCTACTCCCATTAGACACCGAAGGGTTTTTATACAGAGATCTCTACTGATGCATTTAGAGTAGATGTACAAACTGCTGTTCAGGACCACAACTAAAAGACCAATCATTTATATCAAACCTTCTTCCCACACACAGGATAAATATGCCAAGTGTATTTTTGTATTTTTCATATATACAGATATATCTCTATATAAAAAAATATGCTTTAAAATCTAGAAACATACCCCATCAATTTCCTTCCCATGACTATCAAGATATTCCTATATTTCTACATCAGTTTATACTCCTTCCCAGAAGACACTTTAAGGGAAACTACTTAACTGGTAAGGAGAGACACTCATATCAGTGACCTAAACACTCCCCCTTTCTACCAATCCTTGCAGATGATGTCCTTGCCCGTCATGTCCAACTAGGAAGAACAAAAATTACCAATAATGTAAGACAATAGAAAGCTACATGGTAAAATATGTTACCCAAAATAATTTGTGTGTGAGAAGTAGGGTAAAAGACATTGCTGAGGACATGGACAAGTGCTAGAACAGTCAGCCCAGTCAGGTAAGATAACAAGAGACAGCAGACGGACAAGAGGAAGACTTAAGGACCACTAGTGGCTAAGCCATGGAGAATGTGTAGAAAATGCATAAGAACTGCGAAGGGAAAGAATGCAGCAAGAGTTCCTGATGGAGCCACATTAGGGAAAAGGCAGCACTGTATACCTGACCAGGAGGAGCTGGTCTGGGAGAGTCAGGAAGAACCTGACAAGAATTCAGACATGGTAATATCCTCCCACATATATTAGCTGTGACCTTGGACAAATCACTTAACCGCTTAGCCTTAATTTCTTCATCTGTAAAACGAGGACACTGAAACTTAATAATACCTCTCTCACAGAACCGTTCTGAGGACAAAATGAGAAAACATGCATAAAGCATTTTGTAAACTTTAAAATATTATATAAAACATCAATTATTACTCTATTATCTGTAATAAAGAAATCACAGATTCAAAGTCTACACTTCCCTCTTAGAAATATAAGGGGAAAATAGATGCCTATTTATTTCCATATTGTCACATGCATTAAAATGTAAACTCCTTGTAGGCAAGGGCTGATTTTGCCTCCCTTTGCTTACCCCAGTGTGTGACACAAGGCCGGTGCTCACAAATGCTTGCTGACTGACAGAAGCATGTAAGCTCCAAGACTGAGAGAGACCTCTGAGGTCCATTACAAAAAGGAAACTGCAGCCCGAGAGGCGAAGGGTCAGAGCCCGGATGAGAACCCAAAACTGTCTGCCCTCCTGCTTCTCGGAAGGCTGTGTCTTATCAAAGTACACTTGGCCACAGGCAGCAGCCAGGAAAGCCCATGGGGCCAGCCCACAGCCAGCCCTATTCCCGAGGTAGCTAAGTGAGCAGCACCCTACACTGGAGCTCGGAGGAACCCGCCTTGTTCGGATTGTATCTCGGCTATCAAATGCCCAAATGGCCCTAAGCAATCACATCATCTCAGCATCAGTTTCCTTCTCTGTAAAATGGGGACAACAGCAGCAGCTACCTTCGCAGGGCAGGGTTCAAATAAGACCAAATAAAGCCCCTTGCAAACACTAAAGCGCTAGGTGAATGCTAAGTAGCTATTATTGGTTTAGTTCCTTTCTTTTTAGGGCTCTAATCTACTCTCAAAGCCCCGTATAATCTCAGGACCCATGCTGACACAAGCACTAGCCCGAGGGCTTTTTTTTCCCCAATGAGGAGCCTTCAAAATTTTATTCTTCTGTTTCTTTAGAGGAAGAGTGGGATGATGAAAAGAGCACAGACTGTCCACTCCAAAGACACTCTTAAGACCTGATTCTGAGCCCTAGCTTTGCCACTTACAAGTTGTGAGATGTTGGTTACATCATGTGCCTCAGTTTCCTCATCTGTAAAACTAAATAATAGTATTTACAGGACTTCTCAGAGTTGTGCTGACAACTAAAAGAAATACTCTACCTGAAAGTGCTTTGTAGCCACAAAATGCACTCTTATCGATGTGAACTACTGTTATTAAAGTGAACTTCTCTATGCAGGGCTCTCTATGGAAAAAAAAAACCACTCACCTGATAATGTAACATGAAAGTCTCCATCTGAACCCCCATAAATTTGGCTTTCACTTCAAAGTCTCCAACTTCCTCTGTTGGGCTGATTTCAAATATCACATTTTTGAACCTGTTTAAAAAACCAACAAATTACCAAGAGACCATAGCTTGCATGTCTTGCAAAAGAGGGGGATGAGGGAGGGAGAGAGAAGGCTATGAAATGAGGAAATTGGTTAAAGTCCATGAGCAGGAGGGCAAAAATATAGTGAATTGTTTATTTCAGCTCTCACCTTATTTTCAGCCAATGAAACTGTAAATATGTGCTTTGAAACTTAAAGAGAAGGGATGCTGCCCCCAATATAGCATCCCTGCTTTACTCAAGCAGGAACAAGCAAAGACCCTGCCACAACAGTATTAAAGGAGGTCTTTAGACTGTCGAGTAAAGCAGTATCTCCCCACCATGCACCAACAAGGAAGAAGGGCAGCAATAAACAAGTTGGGTTGGAATTAGCAGAAGGGAGGGGGAACTTAAGGGGGGAAAAAGGGGAGCCAAGAGAAAGATT
This sequence comes from Phascolarctos cinereus, assembly GCF_003287225.1. Taxonomy (NCBI): domain Eukaryota; kingdom Metazoa; phylum Chordata; class Mammalia; order Diprotodontia; family Phascolarctidae; genus Phascolarctos; species Phascolarctos cinereus. The sequence continues at coordinate 40,667,381 of NW_027555736.1, forward strand.
TGGCTGGTCAGAAGCACAAAGGAGTGAGCATAGTATTTGAACATCATACTAGGTAAATTCTTAAAAGACAAAATGTCTCAGTTTCATGACCACAAGCCAACTACCATACCAAGAAATACTGCAGAAAAAGAGGAAGGCTGATATTACATCACAACAGAGATGATCACAGACAGGTCCTACATAGAACAGAGTTTGTGTAGTGCCAGGACACTCTATGTGGAAACCAAGTACTCAACAACCTCTCCTTTTTGTGACATGGCTGAGAACCAAACAGAATGTCCAAAGGCCCTTGGATCCAAACAGATGCCATGACGGTCAATGCATTCAAGCGCATGCACTGGACTCACACCTCAACTCCCTTCCAACGGTAAGTGCACTGTCCTGAATAGGTCACTGGCACTCTAGGTCCTCACTCGGACCTTAATACACAATTCTAAGAGTGCTAGATATCTAGTTCCCAAGCCTGCAACATACTGTAAATAGTCAATCAGAAAGAAAAGGGAGTGACTGCTGAGGTAGGCACACTGGCAACAAGAGATGAGACAGAAATATTATTTATGCACACACACACACACATACATATGTATACATAAATACAGATGTGTACATACACACACACACACACACACACACACACACACACATATATGCAAACATATATACACAGAGTCAACTAGAATTTACCATGTGCTAAAACTACTGAAAAAAAGATGACATTCCAGAACCATGTAGTATGGGGACTGACAGACAAACACTGCTCTATTCTCCCTCTACTCTCTCCCTTGATAGATCTCACCATCGGCTCTGATGACCATACTTAATAGACATGCAGTAAATCTATATATGTTAGTCCAAATCTCTCTTCTGAACTGTCTCCACATTTCCAGATGCCTACTACATCCATGGCTGCTACTTCAAACTCACCATATGCAAGATGGCAGTCATCACTTTCTCCTCTAAGCCCACGTCAAGTTTCCCTCTATCTGTTGAAAGTGCCGCTATCCTTGTGGTCTCTCCAGTTCATAATTTTGGGTCACCCTCAATCCAGTTCCTCTTTACCATGCCCAACTCCCCCCATATCCAATCAGTGCCAACTCTGCTTGGTTCCATCTCTACCACATCTTTTGCATCTGTCTCCTCTCCACTTACAAGGCTACCATATAGGTTTAGGCCTTCATTTCCTTGTCTCTAGTCTCTCCTCAGGAGATCCCTCCCCCACATTCATCCTACATTCAACTGCCAAAGTAGTTGTCTTAAAAGCATGGGTGGTCAAACTCCTTCTTGAGAGTCATTCTCCTTCTCAAAAATATTCAGTGGCACCCTACTGCTTCTAGGATAGATTATAAACTCGCATCAAAAACCCACCACCATCTGGCTTTAATCTACCTTTTTTCCCACATTATTCCTCTTTTGAACTCAACTCCAGTCAGATAAGATTATGAGCTGATCCAATACGACATCTTCTGCCTCTATACATTTGTGTAGGCTATCTCCGTGTCTACTATCAACACCCTTTTCATCTCCACCTTTCAGAATACTTTCTTTTCTTCCTTCGAGGCTTGGTTTAGGAGTTACTTCTTCTACTAAGATTTTCTTGACCACTCCTCCCATACCCCCAAGCAAGAAATGTTTTCCCTCTCCTGGAATCTCTTAAAGTATGTTGGCTGGATCTCTCCCTTGCTGTCATCCTCCCCTCTCTCTCTTCTCCCTCACCCTGGGTACATCTGTGTACATGCTACTCCCCTCCTACCATGAGCACTCCTCAAGTGCTGAGACTATTACCATTTTACCTTGGTATCCCTAGTGTCTTACAGATAATAGGTGCTTAATAAATGCTGACTTAAAGACACCACAAAAGTCTTACAGTTATTTATTATAAAACTATATTATGGGATGTGTGTGTGTGTGTGTGTGTGTGTGTGTGTGTGTGCGCGCGCGCGTGTGTGAGTGTGTGTGTGTATATGGAAAAGATGAGAAGGAAGAAGAGGAAGGAGACAAAGATGGAGAAAGAAAGGACCCCCACTACAGCACAGCAAAATAGTCAATATATTCGTACACCTGAATCATCAATAAGTGGTCAAATTACATTCAGTAGCCTTTGATTAAGGCACCGAAGTGTGTCATAGATTTGGGAAAGATTTCTACTTCAAACATATTAAGTTCCAATAATCAAAAATAGTAAATTCTTGATTACTTGGAAAAATTATCTATCCAGAATAACTCATTCCCAGAGGGCTGCAACAGATTCTAGGGTCCTAGACTTGGGAGTCAGGAAGATCGAGGTTCAAATTCCATCTCTGGCTCTCAAATAAGCATTAATGTATATAAAGCATTTTACAGACTTCAAAGCACAATATGAAGTTATTATTGTTATTACAAATTTATAAGCAAGGACACCTACCACAGTGAGACTGTGTATCCAATCCAAAACTAGTTTATACAATCCAAAACAGATTATCTAGAATGTATTGAAGGTGTTCCTATTATCCATTCTTACTCTAATCACAGTTAGGTGAACTTATAAAATATGTGTGTGAGAAGAGAATCAGTAGGAGAAAAAATCCTTAAAAGAAATGAATTGCTTCCCTGTAATTATCTTTCTTTGAAAATATGAGGTGTCACAAACAGGTCTTCCTTCTTACCTGCCTGATTTTCAGAAAGCTAAGCTTTTATGTGTGTGCCCCACCATATACCCTGGTGCCCTCTAGTGCCAGTCTTGTAAGAGGTCAGCCTACAACTTCCTAAATAGCATAGAAATCAGAATCTAGCTAACAGAACCAGCTGGGTGGGGTGTGACATATGATCTTTGCATACTCAAGGAAAAAGTGTCATCAGATAGCTTTTCTTTGAAAGCAAAATGCATCAAATGTCACTAAATGGGTGATCTGCCCCACTGGACTTTGAAGAGGAAACTCTATGGTGAGAGAAGATCATATGAGAGAGAGAGACAGACAGAGAGACAGAGAGTCTGTGTGACTGTATGTCTGTGTGTGTAAGACAGTACAAGTTAGTACTCCCTCCTAGGACCAAAATCCAAGTAACAATTCCTACCCTATTTATTTCACCAATGGAGTTGTTTTTAAAAATCACAGCTCAAGGGATGGCGGTCCTAACAGAAGAATAACCAGTACTGGTCAAGCAGGTGGTACGGTGTGTGACCCAGGCAGAAGTCACTCTCCCAGCACTACTCTGGGCAGATCACGTCACCTCTAAAGTCCTAGCCAGCCTGCTAACACTGTAAGATGGGGAACAAATTTTGTCACCAGAAAGTTCCCTATGCTGATGAAATCAAAGCCCTTGATTTTTAAAAAAAGACAATCAGAAAATCAGTTTTTCAGTGTGGTTGGCCCACATCTTTAAAGTGCCCAGAACTGAAGCTTGTTCTAAATGGCTCTAAATAACCACAGAAATCCATGAGGTGCCTAAGGCTGCCTCCCCTTCAAACACCTGCTTGAAGGGAGTTTAGCCAGAATCATGATCATAAAAGATAACTTTCATCATGTGCCAGCTGGAGTGGCCCTTCAGGAACCTTTTCACAAAGCACAGTGAAGAACTCAAGGCAGGTAAAAATTAAATGAATGCAATAAACACTGCCCACAGGCCAGGGTAAGTGAGGGAAAATGGCCACAGCCCAAATCCTAAAGGAAAAGAAAGGAAAGTGCTTAACACAGTCCTGGGACGAGAAGATCTGAAAGTTAAACATCCTCCTTTGTGACTAAGGAAAAGATTTGTCCAAAAAACATACAAACCAGGACCATAAGCTGCATGTCCTTCAAACAGGCAGGCAGGTGATCCAGTAGATAGAGTGCTGGGCCTGGAGTTCAAATCCAGCCTCCGACAGTTAGTACCTATGCGACCTTGGGCAAGTCACTTAACTTCTATCTCCTTCAGTTTCCACAATGTAAAATGGAGAAAATAACAGCACCTACATCCCAGGGTTATTATGAGGAACAAATGAGGCAATATTTGTAAAGTGGCCTGGCACACAGTAGGTGCCTAATAAATGTTTGTTCCCTTTCCTCCTTCCCCCCAAAATAATTACCACCAACACATGGGAGAAGACTACAGAGATACAAACATTAGAGATTTCATTTCTCTTTTCCTTCCTTAAATCAATACTCTATATTCCAAGACATCAGAGTATTGTATAAATCTGACACACAATTCCCAGTCAATTCTGGGTGATACCTGAACATCTTCACATCATTTCAGAAGGTCATCACCCTTAAGAATTTACAACGGTTCTCCTGCTCTCAGCCACAAGTCTCAACTCCTTTATCTGACTTACAACTAACGTACATATGCCTTCTTTAATTCTTCTTGCATTTATTATCTGTAATGCACATTGAGCACTTTCTTAGACTCCCAATCTGTACTATATCACCTATCATTTCAAGACACACACACACACGTATGCATGCATATATCATGTGTATATATATACACGTGTATATATATATACACACACACATATACACATATCTCCATATATATACATACATATACATGTATGTGTGTCTATAAACCTATCTATATTTATATGTATATGTATACAACCTAAAATTCCTTGTTCACTAATTACTTCATGTATATGTGCTCTCTTCCCAATCAGAATGTCACCTATTGATTGGTAGAAAGAGCATCTTATACTTTTATCACATCCTTGGAGCTCAGGACAAGCCTAGCATTCAATAAAAGCCAAACAGTAAAAAGTATTTTTTCTAGAGAGTGCCAAAATCTCAATTTGTTATTCCTCAGTTTGAGGGTGGGCAGCTAGGTGATGCAGTGGATAGAGCACCAGGCCTGAAGTCAGGAACACTCATCTTCCTGAGTTCAAATCTAGCCTCAGACACTTACTAGCTGTGTCACCCTGGGCAAGTCACTTCACCCTGTGTGCCTCAGTTTCCTCATCTGTAAAATGAATTGGAGAAGGAAATAGCAAACTACTGCAGTATCTTTGCCAAGAAAAGCCCAAACGGGATCATGAAGAGTTGGACACAACTGAAAAATGAGTGAACAACAACAAAGTCTGATGGTAGACTGGCCATTGGTAGGACTTGAGTAACTTAAGTACAGTAGGCTGTGCTACCTAAATCCTACATTTTTAGGACAAAAGATTGTTATTTCCTGGTTGCATTGATAATCCCTGAAAACAGCCATGTGGCTAGCCATGGCACTTTGAGTGGGGAGGCAAGGACAAAGTAGAGAGATGACAGCAGAGGATAGCTCTAAGGAGAATATGTAGGCCACACCCCATAGCTCCCACTTTCTCACTATAATGATGTTATTTATTAATTTTACAAAATTTCCTGATGAAATACGTCCCAGGGAAGTTAGTCCCTCCAAGCTGCCCATGATTCTCTAAGAATGGTAAAGAGGGGCAGCTAGGTGGTGCAGCGGATAGAGCGCTGGCCCTGAAGTCAGAAGGACCTGAGTTCAAATCCAGCCTCAGACCAAACATTTGACACTTAATAGCTGTGTGACCCTGGGCAAGTTACTTAACCCCAACTGCCTAAAAAAAAAAAAAGGTAAGCTCCTTCAGGGAAGGAGCTCTCTTGCTTAGGGGCAGCTAGGTGGCATAATGGATAGAGCACTGGCCCTGAAGTCAGGAGAACCTGAGTTCAAATCCGGTCTCAGACCAAACACTTGACACTTAACTAGCTGTGTGACCCTGGGCAAGTCACTTAACCCTAACTGCCTAAAAAGGAAAAAAAAATACACACACAAAAAAAGAGAATGGTAAAGAGATGACGTTAGGTCACTCACAGGATGTTAGTGGGCTGCAACTGAGAAAATGAGCTGTCTGTGCTCCAAAGAGGGCACAGAACCGAGGCCTTAAAACCGACTAAGACCTCTGTACTTCTGAGAAGCATTCACACCTTTCTGCAGGTCCTAGGACCCTCCCTGTTTTTATCTGGGACAGGAGAGTTCCCATTTGTAGAGGGTCTGACACTGCAGGAGAGGTGCTCTGCTAACGCTAAACTTTGGGGTGGTCGTTGATTTGCTGTGGTTCCCTGTAATAGGCTACTTACTCCTTCTTTAATGGGTCAGGAGAAGTCCTAGGGGAAACCAGGACAGAGCCTTAGTACACAAGAGGTGTTCAGTAAATGACGATGAGAAATCCCAGGTAAGAGAGAGGCAGCACAGACAAAAGAGCCCCATCTCTAAAGATGGAGGCTAGATAAGCTCTTGCCAAAGAAGAAAATATATGAAATAAGCTACAGGTTCTTAGTCTAAGGTAGGGGAAAGAGTGTCCCTACTGTCCCACCTCTGGTTCATCTAGTTCTTTAATTCTCTCTGTCCAGATCCAGCAAGAACTCCAGGAAGGAGTGCCATGTCTGGAAAAGAGAAACTGATGACTCCCACAGAAACAACACAAGATTACCACTCAGAGTTGGGGGGCAGCCAAAAAGGGAACTCTCTATAAATCTCAAAATAGTTCTGGCACAAGCAGCGTAATGAGGTATGGTGAATCAAATAATGGACACATGCTGAATCAAAGGATGGCATCTTAGGCCCATTTGTGCCCCTAGGAAGGTATGCTGTGGGCACAGGATTTCTTGATATCTTGTGATAAGACAGGCAGTTTAAAATGACATTCAGACGATCACCTATGTGAGATGTAAAGCCAGTATGACATAAAGAAACTTCTGCACACAGATCAGCTCTTTGTAAATACAGTCAATCGGATACTCACTGATTCACTTGAAGGTCCTCAATTTCCAGAAGGACTCCCTTCTCATGCAGTCGTGCAGCTGTGTATTTTAGGGAAATCTTTTTGCTTTTCTTTCCTTTCATCTCTCTTGGCTTCTTAGACACCCTGTGGAAACGGAACAGGAGCCTTTGATGTCAACAGCTACATATTCCATGCTTAATCTCAGCAAACGGTCCAGGAACAGGAGGTCAGGGGTCAAAGAAGTTCACATTAAAAAGTAATAACCAATACCCACATGGGGTCAAAATGGCCCAGTGGTCTGTATCACCAACTGCTTACTCTTGGTTACAAGTTCTACTTCCAGTTTTGCAACTCATTTTCAAGTTAATTTTGAGTAATCCATTCACTATCTAAGACTCTTCTTCAAAACAGAATCACTGATAACAAAATTCCCATTCACAACTAACATCTCCCTTGTATTCCTCACTGCATCTAACATGGGAGTACATACATGCTATAGGTTTAAAAAAATACTTGTTGGCTAATTTAGTACAGCTATAAAAAGACCTTGTGTCCAAGGCACTATGGACTTCATTCCATAAAGAAAAGAGAACCATTTTAAGTTGTTAAACAAGGATGTGACACGATGATGGCTATTTTAGCAAGAAGAATCAAGCTGAGGAATACAGAATAGCCTGGAATTCTGGACAGGAAGGACCTCTAGTAAGAATATTTGTCCTCTCATTCACGGCTCCGTAACTAGAATGGACAGACAACGTGGCAGGGAAACAAAGTAAGAGATGATAAGAGGCTGGACTACAGTGGCAGCAATGGAAACAGGCGATAAAAAGGCAAAATTTAAACAACTGTATTGTGAAGAGAGGGAAACTAGGTGGTACAGGGGACAGAGTACTGGGTGTAGAGTCAGGAAGACCTGAGGTCAAATCCAGCCTCAGACACTAACTGTTTGACCCAGGGCAAATCACTTATCCCTGTTTGCCTCAGTTTCCTCATTTGTAAAATGAGCTGGAAAAGGAAATGGCCAACAATTTTGGTATATTTGCCAAGAAAATCCCAAATGGGGTCACAAAGAGTCACACTCAACTGAACAAAACCAACAAATTCTGAGGGGAAAATCAACAGGACTTAGTGAATGAAGATAGTAGAGAAAAAAAGAAGTAGCCAAGCAAAGTTCTATGTGTGAAAGAGCAAAAGGGGAGATAGAGAGGTATCCAACAATAGTTCCAGGGGAAAAGAGCCAAGGAAGGAAACAGAGAGAGGCAAGATTATCTAAAGAAATGGGTAAGAGTGTATAAATGGCATGGGAAGTCATTGGAAGAGAGTTTCAAGAAGTGAGTGTGGTCAAGAGTTTTGATTATAATAAAGAGGTTAAAAAGGACAAGAGGTCTAAGAAAAGACTTTCCCAAAAATATCTGTATCATAACCAAGGACTCTTAAAAACCCAAATTACTTCAATCCAAAAAAATTAATCGGTAATGGTATACTCTGGCCATAACATTTACCCTTTCTGGCTTTCAATTGTCTCATGTGTCAAATGAAGGGCTGGCTCAAAGGGATATTCTCTCAGATCACTTCCATCTCAAATTCTCCAATTTTCAGTAAATTTTTCATTTTCAGTAAAAGGTAAGATGTTTGGGAGTTAAGGAAGCCTTTCCCAGAACCCTCAAAATCATATTAAAAAAAAGTTATCTAATATATTAATCTGTAATGCAGGCCCTGCTTGACCACCTTATCATAATGCTCTAACCAACTGAACCAAGAATAGCTGAGATTGATGGGAACACAAAAAGGAAAAAAGGAACCAGCCAGCCAAGTACTTCAGGTAAGGATATCAATGAGCACAATCCTCCCTCACTTACCTTTCCCTTCCTTCTCCTACCTCTCTTCTAGCCCTAGATCAGATTTTTGAGAAATACTTACTTGCCCTTGCTAGCCAAGTTATCCAAGCAGGTTTTGATGTAGCTCTTATAATAGTCCACTTGCTCGCCATAAAACGAGGCCTTGGAGTTCAGAGCATTATAAGTCTGCTGCAGTTTGACCAGCTCCGCTTTTCTCCTCTGTCGATACCTCCGCTGATTCCGGATGTCCTAGGGAAAACAGAAGATGTAGACTTCTAGGCCAGCAGAAAAACAAACAGTACATCCTAAGCTTTTCTTGATTCTTCCTCACCAAATTCTGCAACTGAACATTTACTCTTTACTTTGAAAATGGCCAAACAAGGATCATTCCATTGAGAAATAAAAAATTCTGATTTCAGTGATCTTACTTTGCATGCATGCCTTGCAAGTACGTTAAGCTGATAAAGAATTTTTCAGCCTTGCCCCTGGGAGTAGGCAAAAGTGCACTGTTCCACATAAAGGGCTGGGGGTGGGAATTTTTCCATTTGAGAGAACACCACAGTCCTTTCATAATCTGAAGGCAGGTTGCTGACTCAAGAGCTACTACCTCTGTGCAGGGGCCTGAAATGCAAGCTGCCAAAGCAGGGCAGAACAGCGTGGTTTCCCTGGCGCACTACCTTGGCAATATCGTTGATCAGCTCCTGGTATTTGTTGTTTGGATTCACCGTCCCAAGCTCTACCAGCTTCTTTAAACCCAACTGGATCTTCTCCTTCTTCTCCTGGAGGCTCAGGTTACTGTCCTCTTTGACAGATTTGGCTTTTTTCATCTTGTCAGGGGTTTTGGCATCACGGATGGCTCGCTTCTGCATGGCTCTTTGATGTTCTGCTTCCTAAAGAAGTCAAGTGAAAAATTCCAGACAGGCCCATGATAATATTAAAAATCAAAAGAGTGCATTACATACAGCATCTTCTATGTATCACATCACTATAGCAGAACAAAGAATGGAAACAAGTCTTTTCCGACTCCAAATCACAGGCAAAGGGAGATGAAGGGCCCTTGCTTAAAGCAATAATAAGAGAAAGGAATGAGACTGGAAGTCAGGTTCTTTCTCCTTCACATACTGCCTCCCCCCATATAAGTCCTTTCCTGGGCCCTATCTCTGACACACCAACAGAATCATGGGACTAGAAATGGTCAGTGACACATCTCCCTAATTCCATGCCATGGTGCGAAATTGCCAATACCTATAATTCCTCCTAGATACTGTCCATGCTCATTCCATTTTTTAACATTTTTAACAGCTAAACACAGACTTGCTCCCCTGACTTCTCAGCCAACCATTCCCTTGTAAAATTTAAAGGTAATATGCTTTCTGCCTCCACCATTCAACTCCAACTTCTTTCCTCATACGCAACCATAACCTACTTCAAGCTAAAACCAATGCCTCTACTCAGCTCTCCTTCACTTCTATTTCTCAGCATTATTAACCTCTTCAAATTATTCCCTCTGAAACATTCTTTTCCCTTGGCTTCCCTGATTTTCTTTCCTACTTTTAAAATCTCTCTTCCTGCTCTTACAAGGCAGCTAGCTGGTGCAGCTGATAGGGCACTAGATCTACGTTCAAGATCTAAGTTCAAACAGGGCCTCAGACAGCTATTAGCTATGTGACCCTAGGCATGTCACTTAACTTCTGTCTCAGTTTCCCCATCTCTAAAATAGGAATAATAACAGCACCTACTTCCTGCAAGAATAAAATGAGACAATATTTGTAAAAGCACTTTGAAAACTTTGAAGCACTATGTAAATGCTAGCTATTATACTGTCCATATATATACCTATACCTACCTATTTTGACAGAAAGAATGTTTCTATCCATCCCCCCAGCCCCCAATAATGAGCTCACTCACTCTTTGAGCTCAAGTTATCACCTCTAAAATACCGACTCCCAAATCGACATCTGTGGACCAGACCTCTTAGCTAAGCCACATTCCCAGAATTTGAGCCACTTACAGAACAGTTACTTTTAACATCCCATCATCATTTCATATAACACAGAACGGTCTTATCTTCCCAACTTTACCATTCTGCTTATAGAAATTCTACTTACCTAGTTACCTGGGCTGAAAAACCTTGACAGTCATCTTTAATTACAATCTGCTCCCTTGATGCACATATTCAAAGACCAATTCCACACTAATTCACTAGGATTAGAAGAAACTATAAGAAATCATCTGATCCAACCTTCCTATCTTGCAAATAAGAAAAATGAGGCCCACAAGGGTTGAGAACCTTGACCAAAGTCACAAAGCTAGTGAAGGAAAATGGCAGTGGAGGTGGCTCCTGGGTCTCTAGCCTCCCCAGCCCAGTGCGCCTTTGACTACATCACACACATATTTTTTTAATATGTTCCTCACCATTCATATTACGGCCAGTCTAGCCCTGATTCTTATTTCATGCCTAAACCATTTAAACAGTTTCTTGCCCAGTTTCTTCCTAAGGTCTCTTCTCTCTACAATTCAATCTCCACATGGCTAGCAGATTAATCTTTCTTAAATACTGCTTTCATCATTTTATTCATCTTCTCATAAACCTATTTGCTAGCACATCAAATTCAAACTCTTTTATCTAACTCTCATGACCTCTGATGTTCTGATCTGTAATTTAACTAAATCCATCTGAATCATGAATCACTTGGGGCCACAAGCCATGCCTGACCCTCTTTTACATGTGCACAGTGACCAGAATCCACAGATGGCTAACTGACCAGTGCTGCATCAAATCAAATAAAGTCAGCTAACCCCAGGTTTTTACAAAAACCCTGCAACATCACATTCACACAGCACTTTATTACCCAGGTGCACAACAAAGTTTACCTCTCTATGGCTTCCAAAAATGGACTTCTTTTCCTATGGGCACATTTTAAATACTTTGTCACACCAGTGAGCAGCTGAGTGTCTTCACCTCTGATCATCCTCTCACTGGTTTTCATGCCCTCCTCATAAAGACAGTGCACTCATCCTCCCTGTCATTACCTATGCTCTTTGTGAGCCGAGTTTCATGAAAAAAGCTTAGAATGAAGCCAACATTCTCAGCTGTACCTGTTCATTGGTGGTAGGTGTTTCAAGGATCTCAGTTAGCGTCTCTCCTGGCTGGAACCGGATGACATCCACAATTAAATGCTTTGTACTGAAGGGGAAAAAAAATGTTTCAAAGATATTCTTAAATTGACCTGTGTGACAGCAATTCAAAGGCTGCTGATGCCAGGCCTTCAAGGACCCTCACAGCTATTTATGCAGCTTTCAAGAAAATGGAACTGTGTGGGACAGAGGACTTCCAGGAAATTAATTTCATTTCAGTCATTTAATGAGAACAAAGTCCTGCTAAATGCAATACTCAGGATGGGCAGGATCAAGGCAAGTCAAGCCCACGTATGAGGTACAAGCCAAACTTCCTCATTCACTAAGACCATGAGATTAATTTAGCTCTATCACTCCTACTAATTACAAAATTCAATACGCACTTGAGCAAGATAGTCCGAGCATCCATTTCTGAATTTTCATCTCCAGGCACATCAAACTTGTTTGTCAGTGTGAGAGAGACTTCTGTCTTAGCCAGCACCTCCTTATTTGGGTCATTTAAATTGCCAGACCCTTCCCCTAGAGTTGCAGGGAAACAATTAATACAATACACTAGCAAAAAAAAAGGAACATAAGAGAAGATTCAAGAGAAAATTTTTTTTCCTATCTCTAGAATACAAAAGAGCCCTCTGGTAGGCCAAGAACAATCACCACTAGTAACAAAAAGAAACATTTGTGCCATTCAGATGAAAGGCACCGAGGAATTCATAACAAGGATGACTTCTATTCCATCTCAATGATTCAATCAATATACCTGCCTTGGAATTTTGGACCACCCCCAAGAGCTGAAATGCACTTTAAGATTACAATACTTTCCTCTGCTCCCTGTAGCTTGTCCTGAGATTTTTTCTGGGGCAGGAGACAAGACTCACCGATGAGGGACTCAATAGTAGGCACTTCCCCAAGATCATCCAGTAGCTCATGGATGGGATCATTATGTTCAGGAGCAATGGCATCCTGATGATCTAAAAGCAACTGAAGAAAACGTTACTGTCAAAAGCTTGTGGGTGACCCCCTCTGTAACACCCCACACTTCCAAGCACAGTACTTTATAAAGAAAGGCAAGAGGGTATGATTCCTGCCTTCAGTGAGCTCTATGATGCAACAGAAAAGACCATCCCAAAGAAGAACATATTTTTAAAAAAGGTTCAGTTTTCCATCTGCTTCTGTCTGGTCTACTGTAACAGATTAAGGCGTGTGTGGGAGAAGCAGTAACTTTCTGATAACCTCACTGGCAACAATGGGGAATTTCAAGTGTTTGTATTATCTTCTCATGTGACATAAGGGAGAGAAAAGGCCAGCACAAAACGAATGTTCAGAAATTGCTCCAGATTTTAAGGAATAAAGTCATCAATGTACCTAATTAGCAGTCAAACAAAACTTAGTTGCAGAATGGTGCCCTTCCACCTGGGAGGATCATCTGTAAATGCTGCCCACTCCATCCTTCCTGTTGCTCTCTGTGGTCCTCCACGTCCTTGGCTCTTCTGACTCTTTGACTCATGCTGCGTCTGATTTACTGACTCTGCTTTCCACTTCCTGTGCTCCAAGTACTTCGCAAGATTCTGTCCTTGGCCACCTTATCTTCAAATCCCATACTCACTTCCTCAGTGATCTCATCCACTCCATGTGAGTGGGGGGTAACTCCCTAATCTGCATCTATGGCCCACACCTCCTCCCTGTGCTCCAGAACTACACGTCCAGCAGTTTACCAGACAACTCCACCTGGACTAAACAGAATTATCTATGAATACTTACTTGAGTCTTAGTATTTACCAAAGAAATTCATGTTACATCATGTCTAGGGAAAAATACAACAGATCTAAAATACTGCTTTCAGGAAAAGTAGATAAAGATACAAGATGCCTCTGTGCCAGGTGGGAAAATAGAAGAAAGACTGATAAAAATGTCAGTTAATTTCTGCTTGTTGCCTCCCCTCCTTAAGTTAGTGCTATTCCAGGTAGAAAGTCAAGATCTAGAGGTTATAAATAAAGGAAAGTAAGTTGGTAGCAAAGATCACTCCTGGTCATGGGGAATGGAGGAAAGAATGCAGAGGATCCAGACCAAAAAAGAGGGAGCAAGAGGAATAGGAGGTTTTTAAGCCAATATTAATGAAGAATAATAAGATTAAGAATAACAAAATGGAAACAACAGGACAGATATAGAATGACAGTAACAGCCAAGGGAAGACAAGGTGTTTCAATTCCAAAAAAGGCAAGAGTCAGCCAGAAAATACCCCTGTCAAGGCGCTAGGAGATGTATATATACTTGTGTGTGTGTGTGTGTGTATTTTTATGTATGTATACACACACACACACAAATGTATATATACTTTTGATTTCCAGGGTGGCAAAGTTGTCTCTGTGGTTACTACTCAGGAATTCCTGCAAGAGTTGTTGGCATAACAATACCCAGTTCCCAGGGCAGCAATCAGAAACAAGATCAGTGGAGACATTCCAAACAGGCAGATTAATAAGATGATGATGATGATGACTGATAAATGATGATGAGAGCAGCATGTATAATATTTTAAGGCTGGAAAAGCAATTATAAGCATGATCTCATTTGATCCTTACTCTGAAACAGATGTTATTATTATCATCCCCATTCTATAGAAGACAAAATAAATAAAGTTTCAGAGAGGTGCAGTGACTTGCTGGGAGTCACACAGTCAGCACGAGGTAAGATCTGCAGATGCTCCTGACTGCAAGTACAGCCCTCTTTGCACTCTGCCATGTGGTTATCTAGACAAGACCACACAGAACAGGAGATCTTCGGTCTCCTGATCAGAACCAAATGCTCTCTCTGATCCAAGCAACAATCTCTCTAATTATGCTTACAGGACAGACAGAACTGGCTCTGGGGCTCAGAGAGACTAAAATTCAAATCCAGCCTCAGACAATTACTACATTACTCTCAGCAAGACACTGATCATTTCTGAATTTCTTTTTCCCCATCCATAAAATAGAGTAATAACACTACCCACATCACAGGGCGGTTATGAGGACCAAATAAGATAATGCCCATTAAGTGCTTTGAAAACCTTAAAAAATGCAGAAATGTGAGTTGTTGGTGTCATCATCAGCTAGTTTTATCAGCCTCACTTCTGCCTTTTGGCATGGCTAAGTCCTCCTGCAGAAATATGAGCAAAATCAACCACTCCCCTTGTCGGTGTCTAGGACCGAGGAGGGAGCCTTCCCAACATGGGAAGGACAACACTTTATACCTCTCCCCTTCCACACTGCGCCTTATCCCAATGTCCAGGGAGCATTTAAAGAGAGAATGATGGAATCCAGGGACTAGGGAAAAAAAGAGATACTTACTGTGTGGGTATTGATGATTTCACCAATAGAAATGTAGATAACTGGTTTGGTGACAGTCACTAAGTCAGAATACTCATCCACATTAAATTTATCCTGCAGCTCTGGCACATCACATGCAGTTTGAAAAAAGCGTCTAGAAAAAGCACACACACACACACAACACACACACACACAACACACACACACACACACAAAATAAATGATTAACAGATAAGAAAAAAGTTGACAGAATTTTTTTATAATTCTCCCAATCAGGAGTTTACAAACAATACCACTAAATCTCCTCAACGTGTAGAAGGAATCCACATGTAATTGTTAAGTCTACAGTGTAACACCACTATTATATGCTCTCTATACATACACTCTCCCTAATAACCCTCTCTCCACCATCCTGCATCTTCACTGGAAGCACAGTGCAAGGCCATGGTTTAGGCTTCTATCCATATTCTACCTAATATACCCAAAATGTGTATATTGGCACATACAATTTGATCCATCGTACACAAGCCCAGAGCTTTAAGCTTAAAGTTAGGGACTGACCCAATAGTCTTTTGTTCTGCTAAATATGGCTAGTATCTCCATCCTCACCCTTCCCTAGCAACTCTAGGGGATGAAAGGGAAGGTTTGGGGGTAGGGGAAAAAGAAAGGATGAAGAAGTAGCTTAGTATATTGACTCTTACTTTACTAAAAAGCTGCATTTACTAAGGCTCTTATTTTACTGAAAACAAAAACAAAGAAAACTGAAGCCATTCTCCTCTCCAAACTGACTGACATCACGCCCTACACTCTTCTTCTTTCCCCTCAACCTCAGATAATAAGTGGTCCTTCTTCCTCTCTACATGTCTTTGCTAACACTCTCTTTCCTTTTTTTTCAGCACACTGCAAATTCAACTATCCCTCCTCTCACTAATCTTCATCCTTTCCCTATATACTGGTTTCTTCTCTACTGTCTTCCAACACGTCCAAGTCTCCACATCTTCAAAAAACATTCACTAGATCTCACCATCCTCTCAAAATATCATCCTATATCTCTGTTCTCTTATCAGCCAAATTCCTCAAAAAAGGTCTATAAACATTGCCTCTAATTCTTTTCCTCTCAATAACTCTTCAGCTCTGTGCAATCTGGCTTCAGACTTTATCACTCAAAACTGCTCTCTTCAAAGTTACCAACAATTTCTTTATTGCCATATAAGATTACTTTTTCTCAGTTCTTATCTTTTGTAACCCAAGCAGCTGCATCTGACATAGCTAACCATTCTATCCCCCTGGATACTTGATCCTCTACATTTTGATACTAAGTCCCTCCTAGTTTTTCTCCAACCTAACTACCCTTCTGCTAATTCATCATCCAGACAATATCCTCTCGCTATAGGTGTCTAGCCTGGGCCACCTACTCTTCTCTTTCTACACTATCTCTTTTGGAGACCTCATCAGCTCTCATGAGTTTAATTATCATCTCTATGATATGATATGATGACTCCCAGATGTATGTGTCCAGCTCATTTCTCCTATGAGCTTCAATCCTGCATCACCAATTGCCTATTAGACATTTCAAAATGGATATACCAGACATCTCCAATTCAACACATCCAAAATTAAATCCATTATCCTTCCCCCAAAGGCCACCATCCCTCTCCCAAATTTCCTGAGTTCAGTCAAAGACAGAACTGAACTTATCTGAAAAATAATTTATATGATACCAACCCATAAACAGTGAAAACACCTGGTTATTAATGTTATCTCTGCATAATTATCTCACCCCCTCAGAAACATCTTCCATACCTGAACTTCTGGTAGGAATGAGAGAGATATTCATTAATTATGCTTAGGTGAGAATTATCTCCCAAGAACATTTTATTGGAGGCTGCATGTTGGAGCATCTTTGCAATAGAGCCCAGGTTTCTTCGTTGGTCTGTGGTGAGCTGGCCTCCTGCTGACAGGTCAATGATGTCAAAAGCATCAGGAGCCACGATGGCTGGGTTCATATAGCGGTAGTAGAGCAGGTTACCAATAATCTGGGGAAAATTCAGGAGAGAGGTCCATGAGAGGCAAAGGCCACTTGACGGGATAATTGAAAACAAGAAAATGTTTCAAAGTCAACTATTGGGGACACTGCGGAAAAAGTCCAGTTTCTCTCTCAAGCAGCCTTCAGTGTTGGGATTAACCAAACTGCATACACAGAAAAAGGAAGAGAGCAGAAATGAAAAAAGCTACCTACTGAAGGAACAGACAGCGAATACAAAAAGTGGCAGGTTTAAAACCTAGTCTATTAAAGCATCTTTCTCAACACTAAAGTTGAAAAGAGGAAGGCTATTCTCACTCACGTGTATCTTTTACATTCAGATTTGTAGGTGTTCACTGAAATATGTTAGTTCATGTCAATAAAGAAGCTTGTCTAGTGAGTAGAAAGAATGGTTAACTTGGACTCACAGTCCTCAGCACAGTACCTGGCCCACAGGGAGAACTTAACAAATGCTGGTGGTCTTGACTTGAGGTCAAACGTCATCACTGTGACCCTGGGCATCAGAACTGGAGTCTCAGTTTCCTCATAATGTTTACCCTGCCTACTTCATAGAGTTGTTATAAGGATCAAAATGTAATAAAATGTGTAAAGCATTCTTTATCAGAATCACAAAGGAACATACAAACCTAAAGGATTACTATCATAAATGGTTAGTATGAATCCTTCTGAATGATCCAATTAGTAAGCCATGTCATTACAGTCTGCATTCTGTTCAACCCTGCTCCTGACACCATAGAATTCTGTGTATGCTTATGAAATGGTGCATTAACTCAACACACATTCCCTTCACTGAAGGATTCAAGCAAACTCTCAGCTTTTCCCCTAAAGTTCCAGTCAGAAAAAAAAAATTAATTCACCTGAAGAGAAAGTCTAGAATCGATGCCTCATTGAAGGAAAGCACAGAACTAGGAGAGAGGAGAAAACAGCATTCAGGTTTTAAAAAAAATAAAGTAAGAGCATAGCAGTATAAGGCAAAAAGAACAGCCACTGTCCCAGCAGAAACAAACATGTATGTTTGCAGCTCTTCTATCAGCAACCAGCAGAGGCAGGGATCCAACAGAGAAAAGACAGGGCTCAAAGAAATTGATTGCAAGACAGGAAGTTTCCTTTATAGGTAAAGTTTTTGCCTATATCCATATTGGCTAAAATCACTGTCCTAAGAAAATTATCAATGACATTCACATTTAGATATGAATGTATTTAGATGTTTTATTGTGTCTAGATGAAGACACTTGCTACTGGTTTTACAATCCAGTCTAGTTTTGTGCATTTCTCCACAAAGATAGACATCCATTTGTTCCTTACCTTTAGGAGCTCATCCTCACCAGCATCAGGGAACTTCTCATGCAGTGAATCCTTCAGAACCTTGGCAATGAAGCGCATCCCATAACTATGGGAGGTACAATATTCAGTGAACTGACAGAGAAAATAGGCAATGGTGGATAATACTCAAGGGCTAGGGAGTTCACTGCACTCACGGGATTTTGTCCACAGAGGCGACTATAGCAGAGAGGAATTTGTCGGTCACTGCCCTCATGTTCCTAATGGAGGAGTCAAGTCGAGTCTTTACCTCTTCATGAGACAGTGCCTGCTCAGGGGTCACATCATATGGCAGTTTGCTGTTGAAAATGAAACCACAGAGAACTAGGTCAAGACAACATTCAGAAGCAGCCTGGAACAGAAGCCAGCCCTCTCTGTGAGCCATGTGACACACTAATTTCAAACACCAGTAAACAAAAATTCCACATTTCTAACTTTAATCCACTCTCAAACAGGAAGATGTGTGAGTCTTTGGACAGTTATCTGCAAGTTGAGGGTATTAGATTATCTGCTACGTGCTTGGCCAAGGGGCATGGCCATCTTCATTTGCAGTTGGTGGCAGCTGCTTCTGACCGTCCACAGAAAGTAAGTAATCAGGTAATCTATATGTGAGCAGCAAAATCCTATGGCTTCTATTAAATGATAATCGTGACTTCTCAAACAGCTGTAAAATATGAATGTGCTACCATTGAAATTTTAAGCTTGATAGTGTCAAATAATATTTTAAATATCTAAAATAAAAGCATTCCTTTTATCAAATATAAACACAACGTCAAGTATTCTTGCAGTAGCAATAGCAAGACTATTGCAGGATTTCCTAGCACCCAGCACAGAAGACATTTCATAAATATTTGCTCAACTGAAAAAAGTTCTTAAAATGCTCAACGACACTTTGACTCCAAGAGATGCAACAAATTTACAGAACTGACTACACCTGGATGATCGTAACATATAAAATGGCTCCTCAGCAGGACAATCCGAGAATGAAAGAAGCTCAGAGTGGGCAGCGACACTAGGTCATCTGAAGCAACTCATCACCTAAGTCTACTCTATCAAAACAGAAAGGGGAAGACCATCCTCTGCTTGAACACTTCCTGTGATGAGAGACTCACTACCTAATGATGCAACCAATTCCATCTGGGGCCACTTTAACAACAACCAATGTGGTGCTATGTAGAAAAATTACTAGATTTGGAATCAAAAGGCCTGGGTGTGATCTGATGTTTCCTACTTATGTGCCCATAAAGTCATATATGATCCAATGATAATTTGGGGAAAGTTTTTCCTTATGCTGAGCTGAAATTTATAAAATGAGGGGCCTATGTGATTCCTAAGGTCCATTTGGGCCATAAACCAATGAAAAAACTTATCAGATCCTTCCCAAGTCTTCTCTTCTCCAGGCTAACACCAATTTCTTCAACTGTTCATTACAGAACATGATTCCCAAGTCTCCTCACTTTCCTGGCCACCTACCCCGTGTGGCCAGGGAGCAAAAAGAAACCAAGACTTGGGTCCAAAGGCTCTCATACTCTTACGACCCCTGGTAAGCCATCTCTTCTTTGAGAAAGAGCTGGCACAGTTATAAAATGGGAGGGTTGTTCTAAGGAAAAAGCAAAAGTGCTCTTTGTAGTAGGAAAAAAAATTGGAAACTTAAGCATCAAGCAATCAGGGAATAAATGAACAAATTTTGGTATCTGAATGGAATAGAATATGTTGGGACTATAAGAAAAAAACAAATATGGGGAATTCCAAGAAATATGGGAAGGCCTAAATATGCTGCTATAAAGTAAAATAAGCAGAAACAGAAGAACAATACATACAACTGGAATAACGTAAATGAAAAGAGCACTAAAAGGGAACCAAACTAATAAGAAAATGTAATGAGCAATCCTGGCCCCAGGAAAGAGATGATAATGTACATCTCCATCATTCCAAAGGGAGGGAAAGTGGGGTTCCAGGTGAGGAATGTTATATGCGGTCACTGTCTATTGGTTGATTTTGCTTAACTGCTTTTCTTCTACAAAGAAGGGATCCTAGGGGAACCTATTTGGAAATGAAAGGGATGCAAAAATAGAAAGCATCAATAAAATTTGTGCAAAAAGCTTAAAGTGCTACCTACTAACAGTACCTTACACACAGTAAATGCCCAATAAATATCTCTTGAAATGAAGCCATTTACACTGTCAGTGAATCATGTAACATAGTCAAGTGAATTATAATCACCACTAGTATCCTTTTTAAATGTGGAAGCCCAAACAGAACCCTTCAGACATGTTATCCCTAAGGCAGCGTCTCACAGACTTTAACCTCAGTCCTTAACATGATACTGCAATTAAGGCAGATCAAAAGGGCAGGAGCTTTTTGGCTACAATATCACACTACTGACTCTACAGACCATTCAAGTCTTCAGGTCTTTTTCATGTGAAATGCCCTCGATTAGTTTTGAAGAGTCAGGACTACCAGATGAACAACCATTTCAGTTTCTTTTGCTCAATAGCTGACTGCTTACAAGAAAACATCTCATCCTTTCTTTCTTTCACTTGGATAAAGGACACAAAAGGCCAATATCATGACCTCCTCACTGCAAAAAGAGACTGTTATGCAAAACAATCCGAGCTCTCACTAACATGTTATTCAAAGAACTAAAGTTTCAGAAAAGCTAAATACAGGACAGCAAAAGAGAGCAGAGATCTATAAGAAAAGTCAGCTGAAATGACCAGACCTTGCTTCTCCTGTTTGAGACTCCATCTGATTGACCCAAGACTTGTAAATATCCACAGGGTCAGTTTTGATGTTAAGAGATTTGTCATCCATAATCTCCTTCACGACAGGGGCCAGGATCTGCCGCAAGGCATTCTGGCCTCGAGCTCCTCGGTTGAAACTCACAACCATTTTAATAACAGTAGGATTTCCAGTCACAATCTCTTGAATCTGGTCTACCTTTGATCTAGAAGAGAGAAGATATGAAGTGAAAATAATCTGAAGATATATTCCATCTACACATACATACCCCATTCCTAGAGGAGTACCAACAGTAATGTTTATAAAGAAAAAAGACTATTTGTAATGGCAAAAAAACATACATAAAATGTTCACTGACTGGGGAATGAAAAAATTATGACATGTGAATACAATGGGACATTACTACAATGTAAGAAATGGAAAAAAAAAAAAGAAGAAATGAGATTCCATCTCCTGTCTCCTTACCTTCAGACAGGCTGTCCTTTACACCTGTCCTCCCTCACTTTTGCCTCTTCACTTCCCTCAAAGCTGAGCTCAAAGGCCACTTTCTATAGGAGGCATTTCTGGATCCTCCTCACTATCTTGGCCTTCTACACCCTGATCATCATGTATTTATGTATTTATTTTGTACATGACAATCAGTGTTAATAGAGGGCATTTCCTCACTTTAGAGGAGTTCCCTAAACCACTGAAATCAGATTGTCTCTGTCCTGATTGTGTACATATTTATGTACAGGATGTCCCTAAAGTCTTTGTTATGTTCTGATCCTTGGGCCTTAACATCTTCATACTGCACAAAGCCTTGCAGGATGCCTCCCTCCATACTCTAGTAGCTCCTTGAGATGAAGTACAGCTTCATTCTTGTTCTTGTGTCCCCAGTACCTAGCATAGCATCTACAGATAGTAAAGAGGTCAGCCTTAACAGGGTACTTTGGCGAGCACCTGACAAACTAACATTTGCATCTCTGCTCCCTAAATGCAGGCTGACTCAGGAAGCATTCTTCTCAGCCCTGGGGAACGCTAGAGCCACATTGGTGAGACCAAAGCGAGACAACTCCTCCATGCCTAATGTGCAGAGGCTCTTCTGCACTCACAGAAAAGACCCATCAATCCATGAGATTTCCCCTTGGAGCACTGAAGGAAGACCTTAGGGCCTAGCATGACACTCCCTGACTGCCCACCCCCACCTGACCAGAAGGCACACTCATACTTGATCTCCTCCTGGAGGGCTGTCTTAAAGAGACGCAGCAGCAGGTACTCCTCTCGCTGGTTGGAGGCATAGTTGTACAATGTGAAGATCACAGAATCCATGAACTTCGTGGACTTGTTCTGGGGCATCTGAAAAATCAGCTTGGCTAGATAGGTAGGGTTGGTCTGCGATTAAAGCAAGCAAGGGATAAAAAGGAGTCAGGTAGGCAACAAAGTATTAGGAATTTTAGAAACTAAAGCAAAACCACAGGCAGCCCGGCATAGCAGAGAGGGCCCAGGCTCTGCAGTCAGAGGGCCTGGATTCAAATCTTGAATATGACACTTTTATTTCAGTGTCACAGGGCAAGTCAATTTACCTTTCTATGTTTCCATTTCCTCATTCTGAAAATGAGGAGGATCAATTCGATGACCTCTAAGGTCCCTTCCCAGCTCTCTATGAACAATTTTATCAGCTACCTCTCTCTCAGTGTATCTGAGAAGTCAACAGTAATCCCAAAAAGAAAGCTCTATGGCTGAGCTCAGGATGAGGTTCAGTTTTGCACCATCTCTGCACTACAACAGTCTGCACAGATCAATGTGTCCAACCAGAGGCCACAAAGAGGCCTCTTCCTGCCACAAAAGGACCCTGGGTTCTTGTAGGCTCTACCTGCAGAACTGAGGCTCAGGTTTAGAGCACAGCCTCCACAACACTGACTCTGCTTCATGAAGACTCATCACAAGCAGTGGTCACCTGGTGATGACTTCAGATGCTCAAATGGTCTGGGAGTTTCTCCTGAGATGAAACCTACATCTGTCTCTTTGCCCTTTTACCCCACCCATCATTCGGAGTTCTGCCCTGTAGGCCAAGAAGAACAAATCCTTCTACAGCTCTCATGCCCTTATCCACCTCTCCCCTCATCCCCAGGCAAGTTCCCTTTTCCAGATCAAATAACTCTAGCTCCTTCAATGACTATTCCTATGATATGGACTCAAGGCCCTTCACCATGCTGGCTGCCCTCCTCTACATAGTCTTCAGCTTATCATCCTTAACTGTTGAGCGTGGCACTCCAGGTACTATCTGACCAGGGCAGAATGGAGCAAGACTTTCCCTGCTGATCTTAAACCAGCCTGAGGTACATTCACCTTCTTGACTGCCATCACAAGCTGTTCACTGAGGGCGAGTTCTCCTTTGAGAACAAACTGCCATCTAGCCTTATCTCCCACTTTAGACTTAAGAAGTTCCTTATTTCAACCTAAATTTAAGACTGTAGATTTATCCTTATTAAAAAATGTTTTATTTCAGTCTGATGCTCTAGCCTGTCAAAAAGCGTTTTGAATACTGATTCTATTATCACTGTTAGCTGTCCCTTCCAGCTTTGTGTCATCAGTAAATTTTACAAGCATATCACCTATGCTTTTATGTAGGTCATCACTGATAAAAATGTGACCTAGCATAGGGCTAAGCACAGATATCAGAGGCCTTCCACTAGAGATCTCTTACAAGCTGACCAACCCATTGACGACTACTCTCTGAATCTGGCCATTCAACCAACCACTTTAAACTCACCTAAATATATTATCATTGTGTTCACATCTCTCCATCTTGTCCACAAAAGTTTCATGAGAAATTTTGCCAAACGCTCTCCTGAAATCTAAGTAAACTACATTAACGGTATTCCCCTGTTCATTAACTCTATCCAAAAAAAAAAAAGCCTAGTCTAGAATGGCCTGTTCCTGATTAATCCATGTTAGCTTTTTGCGACCATCACTTCCTTTTTAGACGTTCACCAAATGTCCCTTTAGTGATACACTGCAGAGGTCTGCTAGGAATCCAAGTTAACTCACAAGCCTATAACTGAAAAAAATCCATTATCTTCCATTTTAAAAAAACCAGGACCTTTGCTCCTCTCTAGTCTCACGGTACTGCTTCCACTGTGGAAGATAGTAATCCTACCTTATAGCTTTCACATGTATTTCATCAGGGTCAGGTTAACCTGGAATCATCAAAGCCAGTCTAATACCTGCTACCTACTCTTACTATTAATCCCCTATGTGAATGAAAAACTAACAGCACTTACCTGCAACAGATAAAACAGGTGCTGATAAGCTTCCAACTTCTCTCTCTTCTCTTTGCTCAGAGCCTTAAGCCCGCCCCTCTGCTTGTTCAACATCATCATGTCAGACAACTGCTCCTTATTCTTCTTGGTAAGTTTCTTGCTATGGGAAACCACATCCTAGAAAACAACCAATACATAAGTCAGATGCTTTCCAAAATGAGCACTGCCCATTGCACAAATGTATTCTCAACCAAATCCCTTCATGTCATGAATCACCTTCTAACTTAATAGAGACTCAGGCCCCAGAGTCTAAACTCCATTCTAATCCCTTCTCCTAACAGAACATCAGAGCAATCTCACAGGATAATGCCCAAAAGCATTTAAAAACTGCCTAGAAACAGTTAACAGAGTTAACAGAGGGGAGAGCAAACTCCTGAGGAAGCAAAAGGGAGAAGTGATTGAACAGGACTGTCTTTCTTCCATTGAAGCCCAATATCACTATAAGAGCTCACATTATGCTCATACCTGTAATGTGATTTTATTTTTCACTAGTAGTCCAATCTTGATATCCATGAGATTCAGGTCATTTTCCAACTGTTGATTGGATCGGATAAGGGTCACAACCTCTTCCCTCATCTTCATGAGATCAAGTTCCTCTTGAAAATCCTGATCATTCTGATCCAAAAGATGGACGAACTTTCGGACAACCACCATAGGGGGATCCTCAGCATTGACTGCCAGAAAGAAGTGCATCAACACAAAAAGAAAACATAACAAAAAACGCCAAGACTCAGAAAATATCAACACGATCATATATAAAGAAAGCTCTCTACAGAAAAGTCTCTATTTACACCCAAGACAGGGAGGCATTTGTCGTGAGATTTACCAAGAGAGAAGGAAAAATGTGGTCTCCCGAACATTTCCAGCCACACAATAACAAGGGCCAGTAAAAACAGACATTGTGCCAAGAATTAGAAAAATAGGCATAAAACCCTGTCATTTCTTGAGTGGGGAAATTTTTTTTTGCATCAGTTATGTCTGTTAGGAGTCTTATATCCAAGATACAGCGTGCGTGCATGCGTGCGTGCGTGTGTGTGTGTGTGTGTGTGTGTGTGTGTGTGTGTGTGTGTACGTTCACATATATCTAAGACTAAAAGCTTCCCAAATGGATAAGTGGTCAAAGAATACAAACAAACTCTTAAAAGGAAGAATTATAAACCATTAATAACTATATGGTAGATTGGTCCAAATCACTAAAAAATGAGAGAAATGAGAATCAAACTAACTCTAAGATTTCACCTCATACTGAGGAAATTGGAAAAGATGACAAAAGATTGAAATAGTCACAAGTGGAAGATCTGAATAAAGACAAGTACACAGTAGGTGGAGCTTTGCATTGGCCCAGCCATTCTGGTAAGCAATTTGGAATTATGCTTTTTTTAAAAGTGCCCATATTTTTTGACCCATAGACATCACTGGGAGGTATGTACATGCCAAGGAAGTGAAAGACAGAAAAGTCCCACATACAGAGGTACATCAAAATAGTCTTAGCAACACATTTTGTGGTAGCAAAAAACCGGAACAAAGGGTCCACTGAATGGAAAATAGTAAATAAACTATGATGCTTGAATATAATGGAATACTATCACACCAGGAGTGAAATAAGTGGAACTAGGAAAACACAAATAACCCAAGTCTAGAATGAAAACTGACTCAAAACAAAACTGAGCATTATGTAATACAATGACCAATATTGGCCCCAAAGAGAAAATAAGAAAATGCACCTCTGTCCCCTCTTTGCAGAGGAGAGGAACCAAGGGCATGAAATATTATTATATTTACTGTGAAACACAGCTGGTATGTTGGTTGGTTTTTCTGAAATGCTTTTTTTTCTTTTGTCTTTTTAAGTATTTGTTACAAGGGATGGCTCTCTAGGTAAAGGAGAAGGGAGGTACATATCCAGGAATGAGGGCTATATAATCAATGAAAAAATAATCAATGAAAATAAGATCAAGAATCAATGAAAGAAAATAGAACTGTAGTTTCAACAAGTCTTGCTTTTTGATATCACCATAATCTCCAACCAAAATAAAGATACTGAAGAATAACACAAACAAAAACAGAATAACACAAGCAAAAAACACAAACCTAATACTACTACACAACAGGTTCCCATCACCACCACAATTCACAGTTAACTTACTGAGTGTTTTGTAGTCATCCCGAGCTTTGTTTGCCCGAATAAAGGCCTGGATTTTTATTATGTCTTTTATCTAAAGAATTAAGAAGAAAAAAATTCCTGTTCTCATTAAGCCAACAAAAAAAGAGCACAATAACTACAGTGGGAGGTCACACATAGGTTCTTACATGGTCTCTGAAATACTGCAACCTGTCTTTATAACGCTTTCTAGCCTGATGCATTCTTGCCAGGGACTGAATCTGTGAAAAAGCAATAAAGAAAATCAGATAATTTCTTTATACCCTGACCCTTGCCATTCCTAAGAATATCATTCATTCTAAGCACAGCTCAAGCCAACGTACCTTTATAACTTCATCTTTATGTGAGCGCAGGTATCCTAAACGATCTTGATATGCCTTCTTTTGCTTGTACCCCCGCCACTGAGACTGAAATAAATATCAAAGTGTAATTGGTTTTCTCTAATCACTGGAATAGAATAGAATTCCTCTCCTGATTCTGTATTTGAATGTAGGTGCTGATGCACAATTTCCATTTTCTATGCCCATACCACCTTACATTTAGATTTAGAATTTTAAAAGCCCTTTCATATGCACTATCTCATTTAATTTGGAAGTTACAAAAACCAGACAGAAGTAGTTATTATTTATTTCTTTTTTCACAGATGAAGGAACTGTGGATCAGAGAGGGTGTCCTGCTTGGGCAAGATCACACAACTAATTAATAATGGAGCCAAGTGTACATGATTCCATGTCCGGTGCCCTCTCTAATATGCTCCACTACTTACTAGTTCTATTTGAGTCATTGAAGGTTCAAAACAAAATGGTTGATACCTTCTGATCTAGTCTCCTTCCACACAAAGCAAGGAATAATAATGGAACTATCTCAATGTACGTGGGGATTTATAATTTTACAAAGCACTTTCTAGACATTATCTCATTTGATCTTTATACTCCTGTGAGAAAGGCAGTATAAACATTACTATGTCCATTTTATGCAAGAGAAAGTCCATTTTATGCAAAAGAAAACAGGTTTTCAGAAAGGTTAAGTACTGTGACAAAGGTCACTTAGGGTAGTAAGCCGTAGATGTGAGACTAGAACCCAGGTCCTCTTAGTCTATAACCAGTACTCTTTAAGGCAGTAAAAATTCCAGGTCTTTTCTTGCTTGATTAGAGACCTTCACACCTACTGGCCAGAAAGTCTTCTGATGCTGGCCACTAGGTGTGAAGGTCTACTATCAAGCACGTAATAATGGATTAGAACTATAGTTAAGAGAAATGATCATGTATGTTATCAAAAATGTCAGACTAATGAGCTCCACAGAGAGTTTGGTACACAAAAGAATCAACTGAGAAAATCAATTCTAAAAAGGTGAACTTTCTATCTACGGGCATTACAAACCAATTTCTCTAAATACACAGAGACCTAAGATACCTGGATGCAAATGATGGCAGGGACTTGTTTCTTGAGGAAATTCATCCGGGACCTGAAATCCTGACGAACGAGGTACCCACGACACGCTGCCTGAAGCTTGGTGATTAGGCTCTCATTGGCCAGCCACAATTGTTCCCGGTTGTAGGCGGCTGTCACCCCAGAGATGGAACTCTTCAACAAAAAGGTTGAATACCATCAGAAGACAATGAGTTATGACATTACCAACAACAGAACACAAAGATACAAATGATGTAAAAGCATCATCCATGACAAAGAAATCCAGTTGCACAATGTATAATATAAATCCATTCTAGTTCTTCCTTGAAGGACCACAGCAATGTTTTCCAATGTCCATTTTCCACGGCCAACTATAGGCTAACTTGAGAATTTCCCTCCTTTATTTAAAAGATTTCATTATCAGAATCCTATTAATCTTTGTCCTCAAATTTAGTGTTTATCTTCCCTAATTTCATACCATGATTCATCTGTTCTTCCCTATGATTCTAAGGGCCAGAATTTACAGCATTTACTTAACACTTAACAGTCATTAATTAGTCCCGTGCAGTTCTTAAGCCACAAAGATACACATTTCAAGCGATAGCTAGGAAACAAATACAACAACTCACATTACTCATAACTTGATCCTTTAATCATTTTAACTGTCCTGGGCATGGACTGTACCTAAATATGTTTAATCACTTAAGAAGGTTCTCAAGTGTACTTTTACCATTAGATCTTTGTGGAGGACAAATCCATTCAAAACTTTCACTTCATTTTCTATTACTGATTATTCTAATACTACCTAACAGTCGACTTAATACCAAGATACAGTCTTCCCTGTTGCCTACCTCCAAAAGGATAAAGTAGGACTCAACATTATTAAGATGGAACCCAATTTACTATGAGGAAGTTCTCAACCCCAGAGATCTTGCAGGATCTCCGTTGAAAAAAAAAAAGATTCTACTCAGCTGGGATGTGGATAGGTTGTGATGAGGGGAACTGGAAAACCTCTTGAAGTCTTCCCTGGGCCTCCTTTTCAAAGATTATTTTAAAAATAAACATAATCTTGACCTATATCATTTTACTAGGTACATCTTTCTGCAGCTGATAGGATTCACAGAAATTCAGAAGGGACTTCATAGAATTATCTAGCCCAATTTGCATCTTGAGAGGAATTCCTTCTACTCTACATACAGAATCTCATTTGAAGATTGCACATGAAAAAAAATCTGTCTTTCCAGAAATCCATTCCACTTTTGGAAAGCTCTAATTACAGGTGACTTTTTTTGAAACCTTTAGACCTTATCTTAATAACTTAATTTTATGAGATTTGGCCAATAGTTCTGATCTGTGGAGAAGCTTTTGGATCATGCATCTAACAACAAGCTCAAATAGAACCAGATCCTTTCAGGCCGTATCTTGGCTTAGAAAACCACAAATTAATATTATTTATGTTGTATTTTATTTATTTACTTTGTTAACTATTTTTTAATTACATTTTAATCTGGTTCAGACCACACAGGACTTTTGTGGGAGCAAGTTTGACATCTCTAGTCTACAAATCAGATACACACATCTCCTCTCCGGGTCAAGGAACGATCTCTGGGAGATTCACGGGGTTGGAAGGACCATCAGAAGTTACTCAGTTCAACACATAATCCACTCCACAAGGATCCCCTCTCTATCATGCCTGACCGTTGGTCATCCTACCTTTGCTGGAAGACCTCCAGTATGGGGAAGCCTACTACCTTCCCAAGCAGCCCATTCCCCTTGTGGACAGTGCTGTCGGACAGTTTTCCCCTTACTTCAAGTCTAAATCTGCTTCCCTATCACTTCTACCACTGACTCCTAGTTCTTCTCCCTGGGGCTGAGCAAAATGACTTTAATCCCTATATCACTACGACAACCTAGCTATCACTTTTCTCTTACATCTTCTCTTCTCAAGGCTAAACATTTCAATTTCTTCAACTGATCCTCATTTTAATGCTTTCTAGTTCAGTTCAGCTTAGCTTGCATATTCTTAAAGAAGCACTTCAGTGGGTATACTTTGAATAGAAAGGAATAATTCATAAGTACATTAAACGATTTGTCTGAACAAATATTTACAAAGTGCTCTAAAAAGTCTTTTAAAAGCAAAAATTAATTTGCTTGTATTAAGTGAGTTACTTTATTTTCTCAGGCTGTTACTAGGTATTTATTTAATCCTAGAACTACACTAAGTAAACGTCTAAAAAGACTTTGCAGTACCAAACTCCCTTGCTTTACTAACAAGGAAACCGAGGCCTAGGTAAGTTTCCTGAAATCAATCAGAACAGAAACAAGACTAAAACCACTACATCAGGACATTGTCCTCCTGCCCAGATGTCACTAGAAATCCACATTTCTGGACAAGAAAATGTTCTTTCTTTGACCACCAATGGGTTGGTCATTTTGCCATATTCCATTTAAACTGGACCATAAGAAATAAGTTATACAATTATATTTCTTTAAAAACTACATAATTCACATATTTTTAAGAATTCCCAACAGCCTTCTTTGTAATTTAATTAGTCTAAGCCGAGGAGCTTTAATATACAACTCACATATTCTGGATCCTCATTTAAGGTTTTTACCACCATGCATTTAACATTAGATCTCATCCCAAAAGCATCCTCTAAGCAACTGCTTAGCAAATATTCCTTATTTCAGAGAAGGGACTCATTTTACAAAGCTACCTACCTGGATCTCCTCCCGAGAGAGATGGGTTGTATTTTGCACAAAGCCCGGAGGCTCATCCCATCCGCCTTCTCTGGTCTCCACGTTGTGGTAATAATGATACCCGCCTTTCACCCAGTGCTTCACCCACTTGCTATTATTGTCACCTGAAAGCAAGGAAAGATGAATAGAATTTCATTTTAATCAAATACATGGCCTTCCTTTAGAACCCACCTTGTTGAAGCAGTGAATACAGTCACCGACCAAGGGTCTTTATTGGCAATAACAAACGAATACCTGAAGCCCAATAGAAATGCCTTCTCCAGAGCAGGGACAGTTTCCTACATTCTTTCAAATGAGGCATGCTGTGATCATCCAGTCCCTTCCCCCCACAACTAGCCACCCACCCTCTTCCTACCACACTAACTCTCTTACACATTAATTTCCCTTGCAACCAGAACACATATTCTTACTTCTACCCTTCTCACCTGCTGCAAGCTTTTTCTTCTTTAAATCTTCAAGGTCTCTCTGATAGGATTCAGCACATTCAGGAGTAACTCCATACAAGCCAACATCAGCAGAGCGAAGGGCAACAAGGGTGTGGCCCATGTCACCAGCATCCACTGCTTCATTAATAGCCAAGACTCCTAAGGCAACTGACACAAGCAGGAGGGATTAGGAGAGACTGTTTACACAAAGAATTCAAAAAAACATATAAAAGCACATCTAATGTGATACAGAATGAAAAAAAAAAACAGACCCAAAAGAATACGTATACTGACTACAACTACATAAGGTAAGACATCACACAGCAACCAAACTCTAGTCAATGGCAATGCTGGTACCAACTCGTTAAAATTAAAGCACGTAAACAAATTAGAAAAGGGTAATAAGTCTGAATAATAAGCTTTCTCCCAGTTACAATCACTCCATTATGTTTTTTTGCTTAACTGTTAGGGAATATGTGCTAATAATTTGTGTGCTGATTTAGGCTTGGTTGCCATGTGAAAAAATTATCAGTAAAAAAAGAAACACATTAAAGACAATCTAGATTTGTAAATTCATCTACATAATTGTTTTGATATATAATATATCCCACATACAATCAGTTCACACTAGAAATCAGCACAACCTCATTTCAGCATTCTCTTGAGAGTACTAAAGATAAACGAAAGCAAGAACAAAATCAGAAATTGATACATACATTTTTGTGCCTCTTCTGTATCTTTGTTCGCCTGCCAGATCCCACCCTGAATTTCATCCAGCCATAACACAGCTGATTCATCCTGAATTTCCTAAGAATTGGTAAAAATAGACCAACATTAAATACCCAAATGAGTGGCAAACTAAAAGTGCAGGTTTTAAATGACCATGTGTTTAAAGGCCCTTTCCAAAACAAAATAGAATGAAATTACTTTGGTGTGAAAGAAAAACATTAATTTAACATTGTATAATCTTGGCCAGTAGTTGTTGTTCAAGATAAGACTGAAAGCAGGTGATCAAAATACACAGGCACATAGTCTCCAAAAAACCCTCCTGTGATCACCAACTCCTCATGCAGCTGAGGCCGTCTTTTGTTCTCAAAGGCTCTACCAGCAAAGCACATGCTCTGGTAGGTTCTACCAAGTGAAAAAGTTCTAAAGACATTGCCAAGAACAGACTGCAGCTGCTGCTGAGGTCCAGACCAGCTGACTGCCACGAGGTTCCTCACCCCAGTGAGCTTGGACTGCCAAGTGACCAATCTTTGGCTCTCAGGCACTGGGAAATAAAAAACAATTTTCTGCCCTCTGTGGCTCCTTAGTACAGTGACAATAGTTAAATGAAGGAAAAAGGTGCTAAAAATCATGCATTTTAAAACTTTTCAAACACTGATTTTTTGGAGCTCTGAGATAAAGCTTCATGGAAAGACATCTCACAAGATCTCCTCAAAAGGCAAATGAGAAAGTTGGTTTCATATTGTACCCAAAAGCATCGACATACAGCATTCCCCAGAATTAAGGGGGGAAAGTCCAATGTCTATATACTACTCACACCTGTGTATCACGAATGTTCTTTTCAGGAGAGAGAGAGATTTGTAAGGTTTTGGCCATGGTACACACCCAATATTTACCTCTAAAATGAGGCCAACTGCATGTTACCAGACAAGAAATAACTATTTACTTATTTGGGAGTCATTTCAGAATAAACTGTGGCAACTCATATCATCAATTGATGACAGAATCCAGCCTCACTTACTAGCTGTGTAACCCTGGAAAAGTCACTTAACTTCTGTTAAGGAAATGGCAAATCACTCCAGTGTCTTTGCAAGAAAACCCCATGGATAGTATAGTCCATGGAGTCATGAAGAGTCGGACAGACTGGACAAGACAAGAGGAAACCACGAAGGATTTTTGGGCAGCTAGGTGGCACAGTGGATAGAGTGCTGGGCCTGAAGTCAGGAAGACATCTTCCTGACTTCAAATCTGACTTCAGAAACTCACTGGCTATGTGACCCTGGGCAAGTCACTTAACCCTTTTTGCCTCAGTTTCTCATCTGTAAAATGAGCTGGAGAAAGAAATGGCAAACCACTCCAGTATCTCTGCCAAGAAAACCACAAATAGGGTCATGAAGTGTCAGATGCGACTGAAAAACAACTGGAAAAAAAAAAAGAATAGGGAAATAGCATTACCAAAACACAGACGTGAGAAAGTAAAATACACATCCAGAAGACCAAAAAAGCAGTTTGGCAGAACTGAGCGGTTCCCATTGAGAAAAAGGGGGAAGTAAGGTCTACAGCAAGGGTTCTGAAACTTTTTTTGTGTCATGGCCCCTTCTGGCAGTCTGCTGAAGCTGATGGACCCCTTCTTAGAATATTTTTAAGTGCATATAACAACATACAAGCATCACAATGGGAACCAATTTATATTAAAACAAAGTTACCAAATATATTTTAAAACTATTAACAGACCCCAGGTAAGAATCCTTGGCTAAGCATTCCTAACACAAGGCTCCACACATTATCCTGTTTTAGTTGCCATTTGCCTGGATTCTAATTTTTCATTATCACTGGAAGTGTCAATACTGTGCACAGACCTATGGAATTCATGTAAACATGTATACAACAGAATTGGAAATAACTAAGTTCGTGCTGTGTACAGATTGGTAAGACGATGTAGTTATGCGCACATGATAAGTACTTCTGGAAACTGGATCACCCTCATCTGCAGATGGGTTGTTTATCTGACGTTCTCTTTCGTAATTAGTGTTGTGTTTACTACTTGTGATCATGTGCTTGTTCCTGACATTGAGGAAGAGTTTAGTTTAGTGTGCACTTTATTACCTGAACTCAGGATTAGACAGCAACTGATTCTAATTGTACCTAAAGTTGACCCCAAATGGTAGTACCTAATTCTGTTTAAAGAATATTGGAATGAAGCTCATTGCATTGTTGCATTTGTTTTTTAATCTGTTAAAAGAATATTAATAAAAACCCTCTTTCTAGCAAATTTTTTAAAAAAAGATTCCTTGCTAAGGTAGTTTAGGGGAAGTCTGTGAAGGGCTTGAATGCCAGGTTACAGAGTTCAGAATTTATTCTACAGACAAGGAGCTTCTGAAGATATTTCTGAGAAGAGTAGGGATAAATTGGGGTGGGAGGACCTGGACCCAAAAGGCAAAGGCCATGTCTCTGGAAGTACCCCTAATCCCAGCAAATCCCCCCCGCCCCAGTGAGAAAATTTCCCTGTTGCAGACACACACAGATCTGACCCTATTATTCCTCTGATATCAGTAAAGACACAGGGGTGCTTGCCCAAGGACTCTGTCTCTGGCACCTAGAACAGAACTATCTTGTCCCTTCTCCCTCAATATCTGGTATCAACAGAGCTTTCTCTGTGGACTCCCTGAATTTTCCCAGACATTCCAGCAGTCCAGCACCCAGACTACTTGCATATACTGACCACTCCCTGATCTCTTCCCAGATCATCTAACTAGCATACTTGGCAGGCCTTTCTCTGTCCCTTTTCCATATAAACATTAGCATCATCCTCATTAAGTTGTAAGTTCCCTGAGGAACTTCACTGGCTTCTACTGACATCACAATAAACTTTGCCACTTGACTGGAAGACGGTTTGAGTGTGTGAATTCATCCCAGGTGACACCACCCTGTACCGGGACATTCTGGGCGCCCCAGCATCCCTACACTGTGTCAGCACACCTAAAGCGCATCAGGGACATGATAAAAACATTTTAGTAGATTTATCTGACAACACGGATTTTACAAAGTGGACTGACGGAAAAAGACTAAAGGGAGGAAACTAAGAGGCTATTTTAACTGTCCAAATGTGAAAGGATACGGGCACAAGGAGACTAATAACAGTGGATATATGGCTCAAATCTCTATTTATAGCCAGTCTTTCGCTACATTCTAACACAATATATTGCAAAAAATAGTGATTACTCACTATTTTCCCAAAAGGCAAGATTTTCTCACCTGTACACTTTTGCTCTATTTCCCCCTCCACCTGGAATGTCTTCTCCTAAATTACCAAATACAAAATGTTCTCAGTCCTTCAGAGACCATCACTAAGTCATCTTCCTGCAGAAGCACATTCTAAGCACCCAAAGAACTTAGAACCTCTCCCCCGCAGAGCCTGCCCCTACCCAACAGTGCTGAGTTTGTGTTTCTTCTCCTATCTCTAGTGATCTGTGTACTCTTCAAGCTTCCTGATGTACACATGCCCTTAAAGTCCCTGCCAGAGTTCCTTCCACGTGGATAAGGCTGTGTTTGCCTGACGCACAGAAGTCACCTGAATAACAGGCATTCAAAAAGGACGTGACTTTAAAAGATGCAGCGCAATGAGAGCGTACAGAAGCAGTGTGCGGTCAGAAGATGTGGGCTTGAACAGGAGCTTTCCCTGCTAAAATACTGCCTGGATGACTTTGGGCAAGGTACGATCTCTGTGGTGCCCATCTCCTCACCTGCAGGGGGTGAGGGGAAGACACTAAATGATCTCTAAAGTCCTTTTCGCCTGAAATGAGGCCAGATTTGTAAAGCGCTTGGCACTAGGTGCCTGGCACCAAATAGGACATTCTCTCTCCTACACTCCCCACTCCAAAATGATGACTCCATGCTTAGCTTCAGTGTCATAGCATAACCAACCAATGGGAAGGGTGGAAATTGGAAGAAAAAAAAAGAATAAGAAGTTAAAACAAGAACAGTCTTTCTTGCCCAAACTCAGGAAACTAAGACATTTAATTCTCTGAAACCTGACTCAGCGATGCCCACTTCTTGTGTCTGATTGACAGGAATGGCTCCCCTACTGCTGCCTGCCCCAGCTGTTCTCTGGCAGGGCTTTTAAACTTCGGTAAGTTTAAAAATTGATGTTTTCTTCAGTCAAAATCTGCCTTTCTGAAACCTTCCATTCATTGTTCCTATTTCTGTCCCTTGGGATCAAGGAGAACAAGTATTTACTCTTCTTCCACAAAGCACTTGATAGCTATTATATCCCTTCCCATGCTTACACTTCTCTAAGCTAAAGATTTCCATTAACTTCAATTTAGCCTCCAATAGCATAATTTCCATGTATCTCTCTTGCTATTGAAGTCTGCCAAAGAAAAACTTGAAAATAAAGAACGCTTGGGAAGCAGTGATTATCATAAGTTAGCATGATTTCAACCAGTACAGACTCTGATGGAGTAAACTTACTAACCCTAACCTTACTTCCCGGGTTAAATGATATATCAGAGGAGAATTACTGACACAGTGCATTAGGTTTTCAGTGACACACATGACAAAGCTCCCCTAACACCCTTAGAGATAGGATGGAGAGGCATTGGCTGTTTAAGCCATAGCTGTAAAGTGAATTCAAAAATGGTGAAAACCCTGGATCCAAAGTATCAATTAAGCAAATAGCATCAGCTTGGTGGGTTTCCAGTAGGATGCCACAAGACTCGATCACTCTTTGTATAGTGAAGGGTTAAGGCATAAAGGCCATATTTAACAAACCTACAAATAACAGGAAGCTAAAAGGGATAGCTAACAGTGGATGAAAAACTCATGATCCAAAAACCTTCTCCATCAGAAACTATTTTTATCCCAGCACTTAGCATAGTACTGTACACATAGTGAACACTTAAGAAATGTTTTTTCATTCATTCATTCATTCATCAGACAGAATATGGAGCCAAATATATGAAGACGAAATTTAAGGAGGATAAATGTAAAGTCCTATATTTGGAATTTAAATAATCAAATGCACAATTTGGGATGTAGAAGATATGACTGAGCAATGACTCGTGGAGAGAAAAAAACTGGGACTTTAGTATATTGAAAGCTTAATAAGTCTATAATATAAACAGGCAGCTAAAAAACTAATGCAATCTTAGAATGGAGTGATCTGAAGAATGGTATTCAGCACCAGAGAGGTGCCAGTCTGATTCCATTAGCCCTGTCTTTACCCCTGGTTAGGTCACATTTTGAGTATTGTGTTAAGTTCTAGATAGCAAATTTTCAGAAGGACACTGACAAATTAGAAAATGTCCAGAGGAAGAAGACCAGGATGGTGGTAGACTAGAAAGCATGCCCCACCAAAATGACTTGAAGAAGCTGAGGTTTCTTAGTTCAATTTAACCAAAACTCATTAAATACCCTACTATGTGACAGACACTTGAAGAGAAGAGAGGATGACATATGGTAAGGCTGTTATATGGAAGAGAAATCAGACTTGTTCTGCTTGACCCCAGAGGTTAGAGTTTGAACCACTGGAGAGAAGTAACAGAAACAGATTCATTTTCTCAGTTCTAATAGTATGTTCAATGATAGGAAAAAAAACCTAATTCTCAACCATCTCAAATTAACTCTAAGAACTATTAAGTGTGATTAGTACTTAGAAGCACATGAACTAGAGCAATGAATGATACCCTGAATAAGGAAGTCTTCATCCAATAATACTTATTAAGCATCTACATAAATGTATATGTATAAAAACTGTGCTAGATATGTGCTGATACATTAAATTCATCATTAGGCCAAAGAATGAGAATGAATTGGAGGACAAGAGTAAAAGAAGATAAAAAGGAGGGGAAAGGGGGCAGGTGTAAAGGAATGCCCAAGAAGAATGAAAGAAAATGGTCAAGAAAGGGCAAAGGATAAGAGAGAAAAATGTGTGGGTGTGTGCACATGCGGGCTTATGTGTTTATACAACATTCAAACCTTGAGAAGGGAACAATTCAACCTATCTACCTTCTTTCACTCTTTATCCCCAATCATTTCCTTCTTCCTACACTACAGCGTAGAAAATATTTGTGCATGTATATGTTGAATTTCCTGTCTGTCCCTCTAAAGCCCACCAAAAGACACTCTCCTCCAGAAAGTCATCCTGAGAACTCACAGCATTCTAATTTGCATCTTTCTAACTCACTGTTACAACATTTGCACTGAACAACAACGCATTGTTGCAGAGTCATTTCAGTTTTATCAGACTCTTTTTGTGACTCTATTTGGGGTTTTCTTTGCAACGATACTGGAGTGGTTTGTCATTTCCTTCTCCAGCTCATTTTACAGATGAAGAAACTGAGGCAAACAGGTTAAGTGACTTGCCCAGGGTCACATGGCTAGTCAGTGTCTCTGGCCAGAACTGACTCAGGTCTTCCTGACTCCAGGCCTGGCATTGTATCCACTAAGCCACCTCGCTGCTCTTTTCATGCATTAATCATATATTAAATCTTACCGTTATTTGTGCATGTAACTTACTTGCTTACTGAACTATGTGAATCACACAAGAGCAAGGATGATATCTTTGCTAAGCTTTGTGACCTCCCCCTGCAGCTAGCACAGTGTTTTGTACCCTAGGAGGAGCTTAATAAAGGTTAGACTGAATGACTCACGCAGGATTTTTCCTGCCATTAAGCCTACATTGGCCTATTTGCTTGTTTTCTAGATTTGGAAAGGTTCCACAGACAAATCTCTTCTTATTGAAAAGTTTCTGGAAGTGTTTCTCTTCTTGGCTATTCCTATCCTTAATCTAGTGATTACTGGGTCTGTTTAGTTTTGTTCTGACTGACGGGAAGTGGGGACAAAGGGAGTTCAGTTAACTAAAAAGATAAATGACAGCTATAAAATGTGTTTCTTGGTAGACCAATGGTATTCTTGCTTGCACATTAAGACTAACACCCAATAGCCATCAGCAATTTGCTTTAATAACTACCAGAGAGATCAGAACTTCAGTAAGTTCCAGTTAAGATCCTTTTTGTGGCTAAATTTGGTAACTGACTCTGATTTCTAAAACTACTCCCAATATGACTAAGAGGGGTTCAGAGCTTAAGCTCATATCTAAAAAAGGCAATTCAACCTCATCTATAATAGTCATCCAGCTAAGTCTGGTGTTTGCCACTATTTCTTTATCCTATTTTATGAACTTTTGAAAAAGTTCATTATTTCACAGATTTAGAGGAAGTGATACTGCCACTAGAAGTTTTACTTCATTTGGACCAAATAAAAGAGGATATCTTCTAAACTTAGACAAACTAATGCTGGAGAGGGATGCTTGTTCAGATCTGAGCTGGATTGGGTATCTCTGAGGTCCCTTCCAACTATGAAATTCTAGGATTCTGTGAGTGGGGGGAATTACTCCCTGAATCTCCTGAGTTTCAGAATGCTGAGAATAGAATTCAATCTCCTTCTGGTCAGAGACCTAGAGTTCCACAGAGAAGCTTTCTGGTAGCCAAAATATACAACTACACATTTGCCCAGAAAGCAGCAACATGGGGGAAACAGAACTGAACTGGACATGTAACTTCTAGTTCTTATTTCCTCGCAACACCACTTACTCTCAAATAGGCGACTTGGCTCTCATAATTCTACTGCTAATTTATAAAACAGAGACTGTAAATCAATCCTATTCCTAAGTATTAGTAATAATATTTGCATATACCGAGAGTTTTTTAGAAAGACATTCTGAAAATCAATGTTAAGAATGCAAATTTCCAGTGTTTAGATATCATTTTCTAACTCAAGGTATACTATACGGAAAGTACACGATAATGCTAATTTGGACTACCCACTTTTCAAGAGTAAAAGAAGAGTCTGTATTTTTTTAATTAAATTTTGTTTTTTCAATTAATGAAAAAATGTCTCTTTTCTGTCTCCACCCCCTCCTCCACCTTCAGAAAGACAAAACCTTTATATTAACGTGTCATCAGGCAAAACAAGTTCTAGTATTGGCCATACCCCCCAAAAAGTGTCAATGTGACCCCAAGTCCATTCACTCTGTCAGGAGTGGGCAGTCTGTTTCATCATGAGGCCTTTGGGTCTATAGTTGTCATCGTGTAGATCAGATATGGTGCTGGCTGCTAAATCTTTTGTGATCCTGACTGTGGCAAACTCAGCACATGAATTCTTTCTTTCTCACTGCTTGAAGTATTTTTTTCTCTGACCTAAAAGCTCTAGATTTTGGCTATAACGTTCCTGAGAGTTTTCATTTGAGGGTTTTTTTCAGGTGGTAACTGAGAGATTCTTTCTGGTTCAAAGAGATATGACAAGTTTTCTTTTTACAATTTCTTCAAATACTATGTCTAGACCCTTTTTTCGGTCATGACTTTCAGATAATCCAACGATTTTTAAATACTCTCTCCTTAATCTATTTGTCAGTTGTTTTTGATATGAGATAACCTCACATTTTCTCCTATTTTTTTTCAGTGTTTTTACTTTGTTTTAATATTTCTTGTTTTGTTTTTTTTTCCCATGGAATCATTAACTTCAATTTGGTCTATGCTGCTTGTTGCTCGGGTAAGGTTTTATACTTGGGAAGACAAGGGCTACATTTCATATATTTTTTAATTTCCACAAAGCCTTGCCAGTCTAGGAAGTTGGTGGGTATTTGTTACTGAATTCAACATAAACATTTATTAATAAGCACTTCACATGTGACAAGGCATTCAGCTAACCACTAAATAAACAGCCAAACATGCCCACTTCCAGTCGTGTACTAACACAGCCAAAGTTCTGTGACTCACAAAAGCCCTCAGACCATTATCTCACCTGAGCCTTTTCCCGCTTTGCTCTAATCAGTGTATCTTGGTAATGCTGGGCAACTTGAGTGTGCACTCCCTCCAGTTTCACTGAAGGAAGCTGCAAGGCTTTCAGGGTCTTTCTGGCATCTCCTTCATCCAGTGCTTCATTAATTAAGCCGATTGCTAAAATTCCTAAAAAGGAAGTAATGAGACATCAATGAAAAAGGAAAGAAATTATGAATAGGCCCAATTCTGACTAACCTAGGTTCCATTTCAGAATGGACCACAGGCCAAGCTGTAAGATTTCCTCCATATAAAAGCAGCATTCACAAAAATAAACCAATCAAAACTGAAACTTCAGTTTTTATCAAAGTTACTAAATTACAACATTTGTAATTCCTTTTATATGTTTCTTGGTTTATTTAATCTAAATTAAATTATACTTGATCCCACTGTTATGAAAAGCAATTGGGAATTATGCTGAATGACTAAAATGTGACTCAAAGATAATACAGTTGGACTTATCTCCCCAGAATCACAGACTGAGAGCTGGAAGGGCCACAGAAGAACCTTCTAGCCCAATCCCCTCATTTTACAGATGAATAAACTGAGACTTGGAGAGATTAAGTGAAGACAAATCCATATCCAAAGCTCTTGCCACTACACAACAGTCATTTATTTCCAAAGGCACTTTAGAATACAGAAGATGCAATGTATTCTTTCAACTATTTCTGTGCCCAGCAAAAAACATAACTTTTTAAAAGCCTGAACAAATCTGCAGATCAAATAACACCACCAAATAAAAAAGATGAATCCTCATCGTGTTTCTTTTTCTTTATTCCAAGAAGTTTTTGAATGTGTGATGAATTTCTATCCTATTTCAGAATCTTTCTTTAGTATCACACACTTCAAAATTAAATTCCTTTAAAAATCATAATAAGCTGAAAGGGAGCACAAAACTACTTCCTCTTTCTCAGGCAAACAGTACCACTAAGACACTTCCATGTCCCCCTCTTCAGTCACCTCAGGGGAGATGAAGGGAGTGCAAGGGGGAATGAAAGAGGAGAGGGGAGGGGAGGAGAGGAGAGGAAGGAGACAGGAAGAAGAGAGAGAGAGAGGGAGAGAGAGATTGATTCTTGAGTTTTATCTCCTATTCATTTTTCAGCAAAAACCTTTCCAAAAACAGGACTTGAGGATAATTCTGTAATAGCACCAGCACTTTCTGATTTGGGAGGACACTAGCACACTTACGCTCATTTTCCTCTTGCACCATCATGTTCACAAGGTCCACAGAAGCCTGAATGTCATTCCATGTAATAAACTCATTATTCTCTGCATGTGCCTGGGCTTTCAGCTTCATCAGTTCATCAATATACCTGTTGCCGAAATGAAATAGAAGGTAAGTCCCAGTATAAGTAGAAGCAAGACCTCAGAACTAACATGGAAAAGACAATAAAGAGAATGGGGACAAAGATCTATGAAGGATAAGAGCTCATTAATTAAGGCTGGCATTTCAAAACAACAAATGTGAAACTAAGCACATTCTTTTTAAAGAGCTCTCTGGGACCTGGAAAAATGTGTAAGAATGTAAAGTAAGCTATACAGCAGATCAAATGCCAAAATACAACAGTACAAGTTCCCCAGAAGACAAAACAGCAGGACCAAAAGCCCCATTAAGCAACTAACTCCTCTGAGAAGGGGAAAAGAGGCAATCCATAACTTACAATGTCTCCAAATAATACTGAACAGGAGTTATATAAAAAGGAGCTAACAAATGAAGGCTTTT
Source organism: Phascolarctos cinereus (assembly GCF_003287225.1). Taxonomy (NCBI): domain Eukaryota; kingdom Metazoa; phylum Chordata; class Mammalia; order Diprotodontia; family Phascolarctidae; genus Phascolarctos; species Phascolarctos cinereus. The sequence continues at coordinate 40,709,782 of NW_027555736.1, forward strand.
CTTTTGTAATTGCCCCATCCTTTGTTTGGTTAAAAATATATCTATTCAGAACTATGAATAGTAAGTAATCTGCTCCTCTTCTAATATTTTTGTTATGATCTTTAATAATTAGGTCATTAGTGTGGAATTCTATGTAAAATCACAATGGAAGCTTGATCTCTGCCAGTCTGCTCTCCAGTTCCCTCAGTAGTTCTCATGATAGAAGGGGCTCTTTCTAAGTAACTGGTGTGTCTGGGTTAATCAAACACTGGGATACTGAGGATATTATTTCTGATTCTCCTTTGCCTCATCTGTTCCACTAACCCACTTCTCTCTCTTTTTAGCCAACACCAGACAGAGTGATGACAGCTAGGTCACATGTAGTTAGAGGTCTGGAAGTACTATTCTCCCTTCATTCCTTCTTCTGTCATTATCTCCCTTGATATTTTAGATCTTGTTTCCGAACCAGACCACACACTTCACAACAACAGGTAGGAGATGTCTCCTTAACCAAAGGAGGGACAGAGACAATTACAAAAGAGAAAATAGATTCTGATTACAAAAAACTGGAAACCTTCTGCACAAACAAATCTAAGCTACAAAGGGAAGAGGTAGAATGAGGAAAAAAAAATTTTTATCAAAAGATTTGTATTATATTTCTCTAAAAAGGGTTTGGTATGCAAGCTATATATGTACATATGTGTGTAGTACAGGTGTCTATTTGTCTATGTCTATGGAAGACCAAAAGTCATTTCCTGATAAGTGATCAAAAGCTATGAACAAACAGCTCTCAAAAAGAACTGCAAACTATGAACCATGAGAGACTCCTCCAAATCATTAATAATGAGAGAAATCGAAATAAGAAGCAAAGTGGCAAAAAAGGCAATAATCAATGTTGGAAGGGCCATGGGAAGATAGGTACACTAGTGCTGGCAGAGCTGTGATCTGCTCCAATCATTTTGGAAAGTAATTTGGAATTATGCAAATAAAGTGATTAAATGTCCACACCCTCTGATCTAGATTACATTACAAGGCATATACCCCAAGGAGATCACAGACTTAAAAAGCCCAAATTCACCAAAATATTTAAAGTAGCACTTTTTGTGAGGGCAAAGAACTAGAAACAATTACTTGGGAACCGTCTAAACAAACTGTGGTATATGAATATAATAAAAATATTGCTGTGCTGTTAGAAATAACAAATATGAGGAATACAAAGAAGCATGGAAAGATTTACATGAAATGATGTAAGGTGAAGCAGTCAAGAAAACAATATATAAACAATGACTACAATAATGTAAAAGGAAAGAACCACAAAATAATTAAAAGTGAATGCTGCAAATTAAAAAGAAAAACATGTTCTTTGGCCTCAAAGAAGAGATATGAGAAAACATATCCCACTACTCCTTTGCAGAGCTGAGAGGTCCACAGGTGTGAAACATGGCATGTACTTTCAGATTTCTTTTTCTGTATTGAGCTGTTTGCTAATTTTTTTTCCTTTTTTTTCATTGAGACATATTCTTTGTTACACGGGATGGCTCTTTGGGAGAAGGAAGGGGAATCGACATATGGGGAAATTCAGAAGATTTAAAAATAAAAGATGTCAATACAAAACTCATTAAAGAAAGACAAGGGAGAATATTTACAACAAATTTCTAAATTTCTTCCTTCTTTGGTCACTCACCTCTGGGAATTTTCTTCTTCAATGTTAGTAAGGCCCGTAACTGAACTGCTCAGCTGTTTCCAGACAGTATTTCTATCTCCTGATTCCAAAGCCCTATTGATTAAGGCCACTGATGACAACATCTCAACTGCAACTGAGAGTTCAGGATGGGTGAGGTTATGCTAAACAAAACAAAGAGACAGAAGGAAAGAGAGAGGGGGAAAACAGCTGTGAGAAATATCATCTATTATCAAGGGAGGGAAGTATTTCAGCAGAACCAACATGGAAGTCGTTTGTTACTTGGAAAGAACATGCTGTCTAGCTATGCTGAGGAATAACAGTGAATTAGCCGAACGATTCTGAAGACCATTCTATGCTATGTTCCTCACAAACTGCACAGATTCAGTTACTTACATCAGGGCTCTGCTGCTGCAGAGTAGCCAGCTCCTTCTGGTAAAGTTCAGCAGCAAAAGGATAGACCTGAGGTAACTGGGCCTCCGGATTCATCAACTCCGACACAGTCTTCTCAGCAATACCCCTTCGGATTGCAGCATTAATTGAAGTCACTGCTGCCAACCCTGGGAAATGAACAAGAGATGAGAAAAGCAAGACTTGCAACCTTAAATACCCAATTTTGGTTAGAGAACGTTCAGGCCATTTGCTCCCCTTTCTCCCTCTTCATCTCAATTACTCAGACATTCCCCACTATCTCCTCCTCCACTCCAATCTCAAACGAAGAAGTGGCCCGTCTTGGCAAGACTAAACCCTTCTACATGTACCCCAGATTTCATCCCACCCTGTCTTCTCCAGCTCCCTCTCTCCTATGCAATCTCTCCCTAGGTAGTGGCCCATTCCCAGCTGCCTAGGAACAAGGGCATGCCTCTCCCATCATTGAAAAAAAAAACACCACCTATCCTCAAGTCTCATCCTCCCTTCTTCATCCTCTTTACCTTTCTTTATCTCTTCTTTACCCCTTTCTCTCCTCTCTCTCTCTCTCTCTTTTCATTCCTTCCCTCTTAAAAGAAGGGATAAACAGATGGACACTACAAGGCAGAATTAAAGAGCAAACTCATAGTCACTATAAAGACAGAGAGATGAGAGATGGAGTATCATATAAGGAAAAGAGAAAAGGACAATTTGGCTTTATCACAGAGTGCAGGAGAGGAAGAAATGTCTAATGATGCCAAGAAAGATAGGTTGCAGTTAGCATGGCTTCAAAAGTTAAAGAGAGGAGTTAATAAATTGTCCTAGAAGAGATCTATAGATCCAGTGCTAATTTTTCTCCTGAGCCCGAGTCCTGCTATTCCAGTTGTCTTTTGGACATTTTAACCTGCCCCATAGACATCTCAAACTCAGACAAGTCCACAACAGAATTCGTTATCTTTCACACTTAACCTTCTCCTCTTCTGAATTTCTGCATTACTATCAAGGGCATCATCTTCAGACCCCCGAATGCTAATCCTCTACCTCTCAGTCACCCCCTCCATACAATCTGCTGCCAAACCTTGGCATTCCTCCCACCCTTGCAGCATTGCCTCTTTATGTTTCCTCCCTACTCACAACACTACTCTAGTTCAAGTCATCATCACTTCTCACATGCATATCATGTGAGCCTTCTACTGGGTCTTCAGGCCACAAAGTTCTCCCCATTCCAATTTATCTTCCACTGGGTGGCCAAAGTGATTTTTCTAAAGTCAAATCCCCACCCTCCCAGCCCCAAAAAAAACCCCCAATGGCTCCCTATTACCTCTAGAATCAAGTAGAAAGTCCTCTGTATTACAGACTGCATTACATGTAAAACCCTTCACAACCAGGGCCCTCACTAACTTGCCAGTCTTCATATACTTTCCTCTCCTTCACATAGGCTACAGCCTCACTACACAGGCCTGCATGCTGTTCTTCAGACATCCCGCTTCCAATCCTGGGGCCTCTGCATTAGCTGTCGCCCTCCTCACCTCTGCCTCACAGACTCCTGAGCTTCCTTCAAGACTCAGCTGAGGCACTGCCTTCTAGAAAGGCCTTCCCTTATTCGGTATCTATTTTGTATGTACATGTTGGCTCCACCGTTAGAATGTGACTCTCCAAGGAAAACGGCTAATTTTGCCACTCTACGTATCCCCACAGTTTTGTACTGAGTAGGGACTTAATATATGCTTACCAACTGTCTAAAGTCAATCGATAAAATGAGCTGATAAACTGGAGCAGCTCTTTAACTGTTAATGCTTGGCTTTCTAATAGGTCTCCCTATGACCACTCTTTTCACCCTCTAATCTACTATCCCCATCACTACATTAATATTCCTAAAATACCACTTCCATTCTCTTGCTCAAAATATTCAACATAATACATCCCTTGATAGTTGTATAATGTTTTGTGCTTTTAAAAAGCATCTTTAAATAAGAATTTGAGCCCAAATCACTCCCTTACTTTACTAACTTAAAAAACTCCCTATTGTCTGTAAGACAAAATACAAACCACTCAGTCTGGCACTTAAGGCCCTCTGTCATCTGACTCAAAGTTACCTTTCTCAGGCTTATGTCACATTAGCTCTCTTCATGTGGTATACAATTCAGCCACACTGGACCACTAGCTATTTACCCCACTTAACATTCCATTTCCTGTTTCTTCATTTGCACAAATTATCCCCCATGTGTAAATATACTCCTCCTTCTGGCATAACTCTCAAAATCCTCATCTTCCTTCTAGCTCAGCTAGAGACATATCTTCTCCACAATAACCAAGTTTAATGATACCTCTCTCTCCTCAAAATACTTTCCATTTGCTTCTTTACTCAAAAGAATGTAAGATCACTGAGGGCAGGGACTAATTTGTTCTTGTCTTTGTTTTCCCGGTGCCTGGCATGCGCTCGACACATAGTAGGTGCATAAGAACCATTTGTTATATTGAAGAGATTGCCTTCATCTCATTCCAGCATACTCTCCAGCTCTAGGAATATTTCTAGGGCCCCTGAAGTACATCCAGTGGTTTTATGGCATGTGCCACCTGACTCTAGCACCTCGTGGGGCTAGACTGACCTGGAATTGTCCTGTGGCATTTTGCTGCAACACTTTGTCTCCCTATCCCCAGCTCCCCTTTACCAACACCTAAATGAAGGCACCTACTTCTCTGATATTGCAGGGCAGCACGGTTAGCAGCATCCACTCCAGCCTGCAGGTCCTCCTTCTGCAATGGACCAATCACTCCACTCTGAAGGAAGCAAATTAACATTCATATAAGTCTTCCATGACCCTGTATTCTCAGTATGAGTCCACAAAGATACAACAGTCAAAGACAATGACAGTAACTGAACATTTCAGTCTACTCTTGAATAAGACGACCTGAACAGTAAAAATGGAGTTATCTAAAGCTTTTGAGGGTTAATTCCTAGGATAAAATTCAACCTAAGTTTCTTTTAGGGTCTTTTCCCAACCAAATGATCCAGTTACCCAAAAACTAGGACTTCAAAAAATTTAACACATGAATTAAACAGGAACTTTCTCAATCCGTAACCGTATGTTTCACAAACACACAGTTACATGCACAATTCCCTGATACACAGAAAAAATGCTGGGCCTGGAGTCAGAAGCCCTGGGTTCAAATCCTGCCTTTGTCACATACTACCAGTGTGACAGTCACCTGTCTAAGCCTTGGCTTCCTAACCTCAACAGATGAGGAGGTTAGCCTAAATGCTTCAAAGGTCACTTCTGGCCCTAAGAACTTTTACACACCCTGTAGCCACACATATGGATAAGGGGGAAAGCCTGAAAATTGGGCCCCTTAAAAATGTTGAAGGGATAGTGAAGGATTCAAACTCGCCAGTGCTAACAGATTCTTTACCTGCTTCTTCTGCTGCTTCTCATTCAGAAGCTGCTTGAAGTACCAATCACAGTTGTCCTGCTGCAGTGCTCGGAGGCCCAGAGCTGGGGCCACCAGTGCCTGGTATAAGGCCAATGGGTCTCCCTGTTCTAAAGCCAGGTCCACGTTGGCTAATGAAGAATACGCTGGAAGAGAGAAGAAAAAGAGGTGACCACTTACTCAATCATCTCCATGACAGATGATACTAGCCTAAGATCCCAGAAATTTAGTCCATACACCATCTCACTCTACTGTAATATAAAATGGGGGGTACACATCCTCAGGAAAACTTGATAGAAAAAATACTAAGCTAGCAGTCAGAAGATATGCCTTCTAGATTGCCATTTTCTGTGACCATGAACAAAAAAAAATCGCTACCCATTGCCTCAGATTCTCTATTTTCAAAATGAGGCTATACCTGCCCATGCCCAGTACAAAGGACTAAGATGAGAATTAAAATAAGTGTATGTGTGTGTATATTATATCACCATATTCTTAGCCAACAGGTTATATATAAATCCAAGGTATTTACAAAACACTGCTACGGATGTTCAGTTCAACTATTCAGCAAATATTTAAATACAAAGCACTGAACTAGGCATGAGGGTTTTATAATAATAACATTAGTTATCTTCCTCCAACTTTCTACTTCAAACTCCTACAGGAAACATACAGGAGAAAGGAAAGAACACTGAGAATCAGGGAAGACTTCACAGCAGTGGACTTAAGAAGAATGAGGTTTGGCCTGCAGGAAAGGAGTTTTTCTAAGTGGGGAGCAGCACTAGGCAGCAGTGAGCATGGTACCCTGGCAGGGAAGATAAGGAGGTGGGCCTGAATAAAGTGGAGTTTCTGTGAAGGTGTGATGAAGGAATAGTAATGACAGGACCAGGTGACAAACAGCTTTCAAGCCAAACCAAGGCATCTGGATAGGAGAGGTGTTCTTAAGGAGAGCAATGACATTACTGAAGTCTAAAGTGCCTACGAAAAACTAACTTCGTAATGGCATATAAGGAAAATTAGAGGAGTGAGAGATGGGAAGCCAACAGGCCAGTCAGGAAGCTACTGCAGCCATGTGGTGTGAGGTTGGGAGGCCTGAATGAGAGTGGGAAAGAAAGAGAGAGGAAAAGGAAGAGGGACAGAGACCAATACAAGACATTAAGAAAATAAGGCCTCCTGGGCAGAAAAGAAGTAGAAGACATAGAACCAATTAATCCCTTTCTACCACCAAACCAGGAAGGAGTCAAAGTGATATACTTACTATTGACTTTATTTATATTTCCCTGAATTTCCGCCTGAGTCAACAACTCCTCATAAACATCCCTCTCTCTTTCAGAGTCTTCCGTCTGAGGATGAGACAAAGTAAAATCAGCCCAGGTTCTTCCCTACTTGGCTACATAGTACCATTGCCCCTCTTGGGGCTATAAATAAGGCTTACACTTGTGCCTAGATTTTATACAGCTCTAAAAATAACTACATAGATTTGATTTTTCAAGTACAAAAGTACTTATGCTGAGAAAAACATCATTTTTAAAACTCTACCAAGAGCACCCAGAAGAAATGAAACACAAAGATGAAACCCATTTATAATAAACACATGGAATTAAAAAGAGTAGTCTATAACCAACTACATATTTAAAATGACTTATTAGAAATAAGAGAGTAGAGGAGTCTTGTAGGAACAAGCTCAGAGGAAAGCTTAGCCATTCTATCCTCCACTAGCCCATCAGCACGCCGTTGGTGAGAAGGTGACCCTGAGCAACAAAGGGCACAAAACGTGCAAGGTGGGGACATCTCCTCTCCTGCACCCTGGGTATAGAGAAGTGAGCACAAGGCTAACCCCATCTGCCTCCTTCTGCCCGCTGACAGCAGCCCACCACCAGCAGGAAAGGCTCTGGTGGCAGCACCTTTCACACCTGTGCTGGGAGTCACTAATCCTTGCTGTAGGAGAGCACATATGAGGAAAATTATAGAACTGGAATTAGCTTCATTCTGTCGTGATCTAGAAAGTGTTCCACAAAGTTGAAGTTTCAAATTACAGACTCCCAACATGGAGAGTAAATACAAAACTCCTAACTGAGTTTTCACACATTTATATTGTCAAGAAAATATTCACACCCAAAAATTTTAAAACAAAGTTAACTATAGAATTAACATGCTCTGGGATAACCACAATGCACAGTCATCTCAAACTTTAAAAAAGCTGAAAAAGAAGAAAAGTTACATTAAATTTAGAGACTGTTCTTTCCCCAGAAATACCCTTTCACAGTTAACAAAACAGATTCAAGACCTACACTCAGACCACAAATAAAGTTCTAGAGCAAGATTTACTAAACAAGAGCTAGGTGAAATGCAATAACCAATACAGAATCAATCCATAAGCCTAAAGTGAAGAAGTCAGTAAAAACCTGCAAGTCCATAATCAGAGAAGCTTCATTCTTACCCTGTTTTTCGCATTTGCCATCTTGTCATGCTTGGCCTGGTAAAGTATATCCTGGTAAGTGGAAGCCAATGGCTCTTCAAGATTCACCAGCATAGCATTAGGGTTTTTCAAAGCACTAAAAGTCTCAGCAGGAACTCTATGTTCAATGGCTTCGTTGATGGCAATAACAGCAGCATGCACTGGAAAAATAATAGTATAGAACATCACATCTCTATGGAATTAAGCATTAACATGTATAGGCTGATCAATTAATTACATAATCCCTCATCACTGAGATGGGTCAGTGGGCTCTTTTCGCAAATGACAAGCCATAAAGAACAAAGATCAAAAGAATGGCTCTTAGCCTCTTCTTTTCTCTCAGCTTCCACTGCAAGAGGGACCCAGAGCAGCCACCTCATCACTTTCCACACAGCTAGCGGGCTCCACTGTGCCCCTGAGTCAAGAACCCCACCCCCTCCCTTCGCTTTTCAGCTTCTTTTTATGTATTGTTAGGAACTGTCTTTCGCCCTTCTTTGTATCCCCTGTGCTTACTAGCACAAGGCCTGGCACATAGTAGGCACTTAGTAAATGTTTTCTGACTGACAACACTGGTCCAACTGCTTCATTAAACATGAAAATCACAACTCTGCCCATAAGCAACATTTGAAATACTGATCTGGGACGTGTAGCACTTTTGCAAGTAAGTATCCCAGAAAAGAGGGAAAAAAACATAAAAATCAAGATTGACTAAAGCCTTTGTTAAATTCTACCTTCTAGGGTTTAGCAGAAGGCAAGGAACAAAGTCAAGTACATCATGGAGTTTTGAGACTTAGTTGTATTAGGGAGATTAATTAGATTTTGAGGTTGCATGATGTAGGAGAAAGTATCTGTCTTGTAATTTGAAAGCCTGGGCTCAAACCCTAGGGCCACCACTAATTTACCAAAGCACAATCTCCTCCAGCCTATCTTCCCCTACTCACTGATGTGGTTTTGTCTAATACTGACTTGATATCCAGTAGCAAATAGGGTTCTAGGGCTAGTGGCCCTCTAGCAAGAAGAACCAATCCCTCTAGAAACATCCTCTGATTAACTGGAAGAGGGCAGAGGAATGATAGTGAAACTGCCCTAAGTCACTGACTGGATGATCTGCCACTGAAGACAATGGCACTGCCCTCACCTCCAGCCACCCCTCTCCACTCTAACCCTGCGCTTTTGGGTTGGTTCATAAGTTCCTTTGATTTTTCCTTGACACCAGGATGATGCCTTTGTTTCCACTCAGGGATTTCACGCCTTGGAACATCACTTAATTTCCCAAACCTCTCAGGCACTTGCCCCCTACACAAAAGCCCCATAACCACCTTATAAATTTCATGTTTCAGTATCTGAAGGTGGAAGGAAAGTTGTTCACACCCACTACCTCCATATGCTTCTCTACTGCCCTCTAAGTGATATTCATTTCCCATTCTTTGAAGCCTGCAGTGTTTCAAGTCTCTCAATTACATAACACTGACAGAATACTGGTATCATATAAATGGCCACTAGTTTCTAGGAGAAGTATCCAATTGCTAAAGAAACTCTGAAATCGTGTAAAGGCAACTTGACCCATTCTCTTTCTCTCAATTCTAAGCCCAATTTATCTGTTCTATCTTTCCAAGATACATATGCCCATACCTTTTTGGAAGAAACTCTGTAAGTTACCACCCAAATGCATGGTAAAATCTCAACATTCACCTGCTTCGTCCTATGTGGACAGTAGAGCCAAATTCACTGGAAAGATTACATCTCTCTCTACAGAGGATCTGCAGTGTTCTGGGGTTCAATACAACCAGAACAATGTCATCCAGAAAGAAGGGTGGCTGGGAGACTTCAAAACAGTCATGAACAGGCTACTACATTGAGCAGACTAGGAACTTTCAAGAACGGGAGGAAATGACATTGCCAGAAAAATACATACATGAAAAAAAGTAGGCTAGGTATATGAAAGGATGGGCAAAAACAAAGAGATGACCAGTGCACAGCCTACACGCGCCACTGGTATCTTCATGATGTCAGGAAGGTGTGCCCAGTGATGAACTGAGAGAATGAAAGGAGATGCACAAGAATCACACAGGACATAGAGGCATGAATGGGTTGTGATCAGCATCTTTGGAAGGAACAGACATGTTGATGTGGTCACAAATCCATGTGAGTTTTGAATATGAGTGTTTTACTTTAGTTTTATATCTGAATATGATGGGCTTCACTCAGCAGAAATCTACTGAAGAGAAGGTGGTTTCTTAGGAAACACAGGTTTGAAATTATATTTGGAAATTGTACCCAGCCCTCTCACCTTTGTCCCCATTGCCTGAATTAGGCAGCAGTGTTGCGATCAAGCCCTGAACTTAGCATCAGAAGATGTGGGTTTAAACACTGGCTCTCCTTTCGGTTCTAACAAGTAAAATTAGGGGTCTGGACTAAATGAACTCTAAGATCCTAGCCATATGGTCTGAAGCAAGTCACCACCTCTAAAAGCTGAGTTTCTTCATCTGTAAAATGATGATAATATGTCTAGGAGGATTGTTGTACGGATTAAATGAGTCACTACAACGAAACCATTTTGCAAACCTTAAAGCATCATAAAGTGAATGTTATTACTATTCATAATTAGCGAAGATAATGAGTATTATTAAAGGCAGTATTTGTGGACAAAAATAGACCCTAACTTTCCAATATTATTCTTTTAGCAAAATGCAGCACCTATTTCCGAATGATAACAGCACAGGTAAGCCTCCGACATCCTTATACTGTTTTAAACATTGTCTTATCGAAGGACTATAGCTTGCTACTCAAAAGGAAGTGTGCCATCGATGTGCAGACAGCCATCTATCCATATTTGAGCATGGTGTGCAAATCTGTCCGTGTCCTCCCATAAGTTCACCACAGGGCAACCACCAAAGATGATGGAGGCCTTCCACATTCTCTGGTGCCAGTGGGATACACTGGCTACCTTGCCCTCACTGAATGATCAGCCTACCTTGTCCTCTTATAATGTATTTCCTTGATGACATCTTTTACTTCTTTTCTGTTCTATTAAGTTCCTCACTGGCTCCATGTTGCAGTCTTCTTACACCTCTCCATTATCCTTTGTGTCAACAGTCATTTTCAATTCTTCAGAGACTACTATATCCACGTCTCTCTACCATAAAGCAACACCAGCAGAATGCTGGCATTAAATATAAGCCTTGTTTTGGAGAGGTATTATAGCTCACTGAAGGAACTCAGTAATTTCCTGAAGGTAATCCAGGACATTTTCCTCCTGTTCAAATCTGGGCCCAAAACACTGTCTATCTGTATAGTCTGGCCCAGATAGGGACTGAAGGATAAACTTTATTGGCTATCCCTACAAATGCATGTCATAATTGGAGTAAGAAAAATCATCCACTTCATCTTTCACATGTGAATGATGACACCAAACTCTAAGAGTTAAAAATTTCATCTAGAAGTCTCTCCAACACCCACAGCTCGATGCCACCACTATAATGCTATCCATAAATAGGAGCATCAAGAGCAACCCACCATTCCCAGACTGGATCTCCTCCATCATAGTGGAGAACACCTTAGGCGAGCATAAATCTATCCCCTCTTTGATGCCTCACCCGATGTTCATGATTCAGGGGTCACTTCTACTGCTACCTCTCCCAAGAAAACTTGGCTGATTTTGATTCATGGGTAGGAAAGACTTTTCTGAAAGAGAACCTTTAAGATAGCCTTTTGGTCTATTCAATTGCTTAATGAATTTGAAATACTCACCAGATCCTTTCAAAACCTTAGACTCTATGATTATCACAACAATCTAAACTATTTCAATGTATAACAAAAATCCCACCAGAATACATAAAATCCCTTGTTCCTTACATGCTGCTTCATCCACAGAGAGCTCATTTGCCAGAATTCCCCCTATTTTACTGAAGGCAGGCATCTGAATCCCATACTTCTCCAGCTCACTCTTCATGTTGTTAATTTCTTCCTCTGTAAGATGGAAGGAAAAAGTTGATTCAATCCCCTTTCTACAAATAAGCCAATCCAAAACTTCAGGAAATAAAGATAGTAGGTATTCACCAATTCTTCACCTATTCAAGAGCATCTAAAAGTCCTAAGAACAACTGAGGCTGGCCTAAAGGGAAGAAACAAAATTCGCTATATATAAAAAATTGCAAGAATGGAGCAGATAGAGGGGGGAAGGCAGAAGGAGACATACATCAAACACCGAAAGACAAATTACAAATTTCATCTCTTGGACTTTTTCAGCCCAAGTTACCAATCCTCATCCAATATGGTAGCATGATGTATAGTGGAGAGAATCCTAGACTTACAGTCAGGAGACTTGGGTTTGATTCTCACATCTGATAAGATGAGCTATATGACTTGAGGTGAATGACTTAAAGATACAAAGGGAAAATAATTCCAGTGTGAAGAAAAAGAGGAAAATGTTTATGGAAATCAACACGAAGACAAAGGGAATTGAGCGACCAACATAGATTTTTAAAATAAATACACAGAATATGGAAGCAAAGGAGGGCCACAGTATAATGACAAATGTGTGGCATGGTCCTGTTGGGAGTGAAAAAGCTCTAAGATTGGCAGGGAAAAGGCAAAAAAAAAAGTTGTGTTTTTTAAACTACTTTGAGGAAGAGAAGAGGCTGAGGAAAGGATACGGCTTCTGCCTGAAATGAGTGAGACCATAATAAAAATGATGGAGAAAAAGTGAAGATGCCCAACTCTTCCTCTGATTCTCTTCTGTCTGACAAAAGTGATTTCTAGACTGAAAAGGACAGAATAAAAATGACCAGTAAAGAATTGATAAGTATAACAAAAGGAAGAAAGCATCCAGCTGCCCTTAGTTAATTTAAGTCATCAGGTAGGAAAAAAAAAAAACTACAGCCCAGTATACTGGGAGAACAGGCAGGAGAGAACAGACTGTTCAACCTCTGTCAGGACTTCGGGAAAAAGAACAGAGAATGAGAGAGCTACCACTGAATTATAAAGGGAAAGCACCTTGAAAAATAGAGAAAGGCAAATGCAAAGCACAGCCAATGAATTTGACTTTAATATCTGGCAAAAGTCTGTAACATTATTAAAGGAATGGCTGGTGATTATCTAAAAAATGTAGCAAAGATTACAACTTTATTTTCTTTTTGGCAGGGTGACTAGATTGGTAGATCAAGGGAATTCTACAGATGCAGTTTACATAGATTTTTGTTAAGTATTTGACAAAGTCTATTATGTTTTCTTATGAGGTATCTATTGAATTTTTGTGGGAAAAAAAAATGAAAAGATGGGAAAGGGCTAGATGAGATGTATCCAAATTGGGTGAATAGCACTATCAAAAGGCTTGATGGCAACCTGAAAAGAGATTTCCAGTGAAATAAATACAAGAGAGCCCTGTACTATAAAATATTCTTATCAATAACTTAAATAAAGGCATAGATGGCATTATTACGTCATGTATTATTCAGATTATTAAATCTGCTGATGGCACAAAGCTGGGAGGGATAATGAAGTCATCAGTAATAGGGTTAAAATCCAAGCAGATCTTGATAAGACAGCATGTGTTGGACCAAATCCAACAGGATATGTTTTTAAAGGGATAAAGTTAAGTCTTATACTTGACTTCAACAAAGCACCTTCGAAAGTATAAGATCCACCATGGCTAAAACTCAGTTTATCTGAAAAAGACCTAAGGGCTTTTATGAATTGCAAGCACAGCGAGTCACTACTGTAATTTGGCAGGCCCAAAAGCTAAAGCAAACCTAGGCTATATGAAGAGAAGCAGAGTTTCTGGTCCTGAGGAAGCCGAGACCCTCTGCACTCTGCCTTCTCCAGCAACAACCCATGCCCCATGTTCAAGGATGGGCCCCACATCCTGAAAGAACATGAATAAAGTGGAGACTGTCCAGAGAAGTGCAACCAGGAAGTGATCATGCCGTGTGAGAATTTAAAGATCTGGGGCTTTCTAGCCTGAAGAAGAAAAGACTGAACAGGGACATGACAGCTATCTTCAACTATCAAAGGACAACCATGTAGAAAACAAATTAGACTTATTCCCCTCAGTCTAAGAAGAAATAATTAGAGACAATAGAAGTGGAAACAAGGGAAATTTGGGCTTGTTTTAGGAAGACCTGCTTAACAAGGTAAGTTATCCAAAAATGGAATCAGCTGCCTTGGGAGATAGTTGGCTGCCCTCTCACTAGAAATCTTTGAACAAACACTGAATGATCACTTCTTAGGTGTGCTGTAAAAAGGATTATTTTTAAATATCAGCTTGGAGGGAATGGTTTTTTAAGATTCTATATAATTCTGTGACTTATTTCTCAGATTATATACTAAGCCAAATGATAAAAAAAAAGGAAGCAATGTTTAATGGTGAGATATCCTGACTTATATCTGATATACAAATTCCCTATATAGAATAACAATGAGTCACTCCTTAAAATAGATCTACAAAAACAGTACCAGTACCTATATGCAATTTCCCCCCCCACCCCCCCCACACAATCTCTTTGATAATCCTGTCTCTTCCTCCTTGCCTTCATATAACTACACTGAAAAAGGATGAGCGTTTGCCCAAAGTAAATATATTCAGAATACCACATAAACATACATCTCCATAAACATTAAGTAGGAACATAAAAGGCAAATTTTTTTTGCCTTTTTTTTTCAGCCCCATTCCAATCCCACTCCACATCGGGACCCTTTAAATTCCAGGTATGTTACTAATAGCTAACTGATGAGATGATTTATACACTTTCTTTCATTCCACAAATCAACCAAATCCACATACAAAAGTAGAGCTCTTTACCTGTGAAGTCAACTTTGCCATACAGGTCTTGAATCTGGGGAGCCAGCCCCAGTTTGAACAGGTACAAGCTAAAAGACAAAACATGTAGAAAAGTTAGAACTCTTTGCTCTAACCTGCACGTTGTTGTTATTGACATGCAGCTAGCTCCACCTTCTGCTCTTAGAAGAATTAAGGGATATGGGGGAATTAGAAAAAAGAACAAGGCAAACTTTATAAATCCGAGTTACCCATGTCATGGCTTTTTAATGATACAATTTATTTCTGGACTGTACCTTAACCTGCTCAAGAAAGAAGCTTGTTGTTAAAGTCACATGCTGTAAAACTTTACCTATCCAAAAACACTGAGTTTTTGTTTGAACTGCTTTAAAAGAAAATCTTTCTGAAAAGAATTATACATTTCTCTCTTTTCTTAAATAAAGGCTACTGAATAAAAAAAATCAAACTTTTCTTACTGATTGAAGGTCAACACAATGGTACAGGGCTATATTATGGTGAAGCCTTCAAAAGGCCAGAAGTATGTGTTTTTTCTCCCTGTACTAATCAGCTCCATGTTGCTGTGATTTTTCAGTTCTTGGGTCTTTTCCAATCCTCATCCTATTTGCAATCTGACACTTCTGGCATGGTTAATGACTTCCTCCCTCCTGGATACTCTTTCTAGCCCTAACTTCTATGACACTACTCAGCTCCTGGTTCTTCTTCACTCCTGTCCTCTCTCAATCTCTTCTGCTGAATCATTATTCATCTCCTAGCCTTATAAGCATGGGTATTCTCCAAGGCTCTGTACAGGGCCCTCTTCTATTCTTCTTTACATTTTCTCTGATGGGATCAAACAGTACTGCTACAAAGGCAGATAACACCTACATCTACGTACGTAACCCTAATATCCTCAACATCCATCCCACAGCACCAACTGCCTGTTGGATATCTGCACCATGATGTGCCCCGCCAACATCTCAAGATCAATCTGTTCAAAATGGAACTCCCATTATCTTCCCTTCTACACTAGCCCTTCTCTTCCAGACCTCCTGTCTATTTGCTGAGAGCACAACGGTCCTTTCAGCCACCTAGGTCCACAACTACAACGCAGGCTCAAATGCTCACTTTCCCTCTTCTTCTCCAGTCAGCTGGCTTAACTCAGTCTTCTACAACATGCCTTCAAGCAATCAAACGATGCCAACCTGGTGCAATCAGTAGTCTGCTCAACCATTTGGTATTTATTAAGTACCTATATGCCAGGCATCGGACAAGTGCAGTGAGGACAAAAAGACAAAAATAAAACAGTCCCTGCCCTGAGGCTCACATTCTGTTTGGGGAAACAACACACACATTGTAAGTATATACAAAATAAATTCAAGACAATTTTGTTGGGGAGAAGCATTAGCAACCTCAGAGAAAGCATATTAATGTTAACTGCTTTCAGCCTGTGTTTTACATCAATTAAGACTTTCTTACCAACCTCATATTCGTTTTCTACATTGCCAGTATACACCAACGAAATCATAATTTGCTGAAATGTGTACATTTTTGGCAACAGAAAGAATTACAGAAATATGAGATAAATGTTTAAAGATCTGGATCCAAATGAACAGGGCTAATGTTTGCTATATAGCTCAGCAATAACTATGCTTTAAGGAAGGGGTAAAGATAAATAAAAATACAAAGCAAGAAACTGGCAGTTAACCAAGACAGGGGAGTATAACCTGCTCATAATTTCATTTAGAAAAGGGTGAGAAAATAAGGAAACGAACAAGGGAGGAGGGAGGGAGGGAGGCCTACTACATGCCAAGCCCTTTGCTAAGCACTTTACAAATATATTCTCATTTGATCTCCACAACAACCCTGGGAGGTAGATGCTACTCTTATCTGCATCTTACAACTGAGGAAACTGAGGCAGACAGAGAGTGACTTGTCCAGAGACACACAGCTAGTTAAGTGTCTGGGATGAGATTTAAACTCAGGTCTTCCCGACTCCAGGCCCAGCATTCAAATTCACCGTGCCCTCTTGCAAGGAAAAGGAAGCTATTCAAGCACATCCAATAAAATCAGCAAGCCCGTTGGAAGCATACTACAAATCACTCCATTATTACTGTCAGAAGCACTATGTCAGTGTCAGACAAGGCTCCTAAAAAAGGCAGGGGCAGCAGAGAGCAAGAGGAAGTAAATGCTCCATGCCCAACCAGAGTCCTCATTATATAGATGAACTGCTTTGAGGGCCTCCAGCACATCCTTTCTTTCAGTTGACATACTACTGGCCAAGATCAGATCAATTTCCATAAAAGTACAACAGAAGAAAAGGAACCACAATTCACACACTGGAACACACAACTCCACAGAGATTTTCTTAGAACAGACTAGAGCTACCAAGAAATGAGGAGGGCCTGAGCTTCAGTTCACCTTGCAGAAAGGACAGGGGCCCAGACGAGCAAAGTGACCCTCTGCTGGCTTTTCCTCAGCCACAGCCTTCACCAATTTATCCGTCCAGAGAGGCCTGTGTGTACCCCTGACCCAAATCACACTACAAAGAATTTGTCCAATTTGGACCCAGAGCCAGCCCACCTGGAAATTCTCCCATATGGAGGCGTTTCAGGAGCTGCAACTATACCTTACACACTATCTCAAAGAAGAATTTCCTAAGCACTTACTACTAATAATAATAGCAAACCTTTATGCAGAGAGGACTTTAAGGTTTTTTAAAGTGTTTCACATACATTCTCTCATTTGATCTATAGTACAGAACTGTGCCAGAAGCTCTAGGAGTTACAAAGGAAGACAAGAAACCTAAGAATAAAATAAATCCCTCTCCTTAAGGAGATGACAACCTGGCTGTGGGAGGAAAAAAAAACCAACTACATAAATATGCCCATTTTATTTGGTGTTAAGTTCATAAGGAAAAAAAATTCTTTTTTAAAGACAAGGACACAAGAAAGAGAGAACAATCCATTGTGAAATGCTAAATCATGTTAGGCAAGTAGGTAGTGTAAGGCTGTGGATAAAGAGACAAGACCTGAAGTCAGAAAGACCTGAGCAGGAATCCTGCCTCAGACACTGAAGAGTTGTGGGACCCTAGACAGCCTCTCTTGGCCTCCATCCATAAAATGGAGGTTATAAATAGCACCCACCTCACAGGGCTGTGGTAAGAATCAAATGAGTTAACATAGGCAAAGTGCTTTGCAAACCTAAAGGTGTTATGTAAGTGCCATGCTAGCTACCATGACTGTTTTATGGCCAGTTAGTACCACAGGTGTTCAGAAAAGGTACAGATTAGAGTGTACCAGGTCAGCGTCCATAAACAAAGCTAGACTTGAGCTGGAGTCTTGAAAGATGGGTGTGATCTGGATAGGTAGACAAGGGAGAGAACAGCTCATATAGAGAAAACAGCAGGAACAAAGATTCATCCAATCATTCTTTCCTTCCAGTCACAAGCAAGCTGATATTGTCTTTATGGTGAAAAAAGTCTTATCCCAACATCATGATTTCAAAGCAGTCTGTGTGCTCTACCAGTCTATCTATCTGCATTAATCTCCCTTATATGTTTTCATCACTAGATTTCTGTGCGACAAAGACTGTCAGATCAATGAGAGGAAATGAGAAAAATGTCTGGATTAAGACCACACACCTATTTCCACAAACATTTTATAGATCAGACAGGAGAATATCAGCAGGCAATGACATTTCATTTTTCTACCTCATTTATTTCAATCACAGCCCTGTGCTCTCTAATCAAGCTGACCATCAAATAAACCAAACCTATTTCCCATGATGGGAGAATCGCTACTGCACAGCTCCCTCCCCCACTGGTTATTTATCATCCTAAACTTGGTTTATGACTAGAAAGTGGAAGCAAGCCACCTTTCACTGATTCTCTGGAGGACCTGGGGCAGGTCAATTATACTCCAATTCCTGTTTTACACATGAGGGATAAAGATGCTGCCACCAAATGGTTTACTGAATTAGTATTAGTATGAGTGTTAACTATTACACAAATGACTTGATGCCATCACTTTGTACCGTTTGCTTTGAGAGTCTACTAACGAGCACAAAACTGGACCAAAATTACCAAGCTAACCAAAGTGAAACCAAATTGTTTCAACTTGACTGCTTTGACATTTCACATTCATGCATTCAACTGGTTCTTCCACATTTTGAAGCAAGTTATATGTTTCTGGTGAAATTTAGTATAATACTAAAGAATTAGCAAGAAATTCTGAATTTATGATTCAATTTGCCATGTTATAACAAAATAGTATCTATAAAAGTTTTCAAATGGACAAATGTCATTTTAAAAAACAGACAAAATGGCAATTATTTGGCTAAGACGGGGGTTGGGGGAGAAAGGGGAAGAGGGAAAGGAAGTGAAGGAAGGAGACGGAAAAAGAGAAAGACAGGAGACAGAAACAAACAGAGAAAAACAGAGACATAGACAGAAACAGAGACAGAGAATGGCAATGAGAGACAGAAAGGATGTACATGAACTTTCTCCTGCCAAGTCATTTTTCTACCAATTTCCCATTTTAAGCCTGATGCTTTATGCTCCCCAGTTCTATATTCATGGAACATAGTGTGCTTACTACAGTCAGGTTCTAAGATACCACTGCATTATTTTTTCGAAAAGACTGGTTACCTGAGTGCATGGATACAGTAGATACAGCGTGGCATATTCTTTCGATCATAGATGTCTGTGGTTTCAGGATAAAAAATCTGCCCAGAAATAAAGCAGAGTAAGGTATAAATCAATAATCATTTCATCTTAAACCACCCAACAATAATACAAAATATACCCATATTTCTTATATGGGATAACAACAGGAAAGTTTTCTAGATATTCTAAAACTCCCTCCCAGTCATTCTAATTTGTAGCATGGATACAGTCTTGCCTACTTCTAATATCATCTCACATAGGGGAGAGTGTGGCCTCCTCTTCCCTGCAATCAGTGCCAGAAGCCCCACAGAGCTATCAAAGGCCAGAAGACACCCAGGGTAAGAGTGTGCTAACATTCTAAACAGGAGGCATCAAACTCAAATACAAAAGGATTCCTGCAGGCTGCACACTGACCTAGAAGACCACAAATTAAGAGGCATCTATGTTGTCCCGTGCTTTATTTATTTTGTTAAATATTTCCCAATTATATTTTGATCTGGCTCAGGCCACACTCAGGAGTTTTTCAGCCATCAGTTTGTCTGCCACTTCTGTTCTTAGAAGACCAGAATTCCAGATTTCATCTTGACTTTCGGAATACGTAAACTCTGCTAGTCTACTATCCTCTAAGTACTACAGATGGAACACGTCCAATCTACCATATCACACAGGGTCCCCATTCTCAGTCATCTAGTTTCACTGACTTAGATACAAGCTTAGGGTCCACATGACCCCTCTGGCCAAACCCTCATCCTTATCATACTAAATCATATCTTTCTATTGTACTTTGCCTTTTGGAATGTGGTTTCATTTGATTAAGGTCAGACCTGAATTAGCCTAATATACCCAGAAACACACAAATGACCACTGCTGTTGCAAAATGAAGTTATATCAATATTATTTCTTGTCCCAAGTAATTCACACACCATTGTAGGTGCTAAGAGGAATATAAGTCATGGTCCCTAAGAACTGATAATCTAATTAGATAGGAATAAAATACAGGAAAATAATAAACCATAAGAATCAATATGTCATTACATATTAAACTGCGGAATGGACCATAAGTGTTGGAAGAAAGGAAGATTAATGAGGGCAGGGGAGAAGTAGTCAGGACAGTGCTCAGGAAAAATGTAGAATTTGACTTAACTGGGACCCTGAAGTACTGTTCAGGGGACTATGGCTAGACAAAGGAAAGGGGAAAAGATGCTACTGAAAAAGGAATAACATGAGGAACTATGTAGAACTAGTAATAAACACATTGTAACTATGCTACAAGATGGATGGGGAACATATAACCATATTATGGAGAATCTTCAAAGTCAGGTAAGAGTTTAACTTGACACAAAAGATCACAAGAAGTCATTGTAGGCTTTTTTTGTTTGTTTTGGGAGACTAAAAAAAACGAGGAGTGACATGAGAATAATTTTCAGGAAGACTGATTTGGTAAGTAAACGACAAGAAGTCTTGGAAAGAGAAGGAAACAGAGTTAAGAAAAGAAGGCAAACTTGGAGCCTATTAAAATAATTAAAACATAAGGTCATGAAGCCTAAATGAAAGATCATAAGGCCAAAAAAAAGGCATAATGATCATAAATTTAAAAATAAGGTCATAAAAGGCCTTAAAAAGAATTCCAAGGTGTGAAGATGGGTATTACTGGTCAAAGCGTATTGTCACTTACAGACACAGAGACTATGATTCGGTAAAAAGATAAATTCAATTTCAGACATGATGAGCTTAAAGTGAAATCAAGTCATCTAAATGAAAATGAAAAATACTATGCTTCAAAGAGAGAAGAGAACTGAGGATAAAAATCTAAGAATTATCACACATGGCTGAAAGCCAGAAGTCATTAAAAAAAAGATCAACACTCCTGCTTCCACCTACCTTGGCAGGAGGGGAGCTGCCTATTCTCCTTGATTCTACCCCTCTCTAGACACCTAAAACTCTAAGCAGTAGCCCTGCTCCCCATGTGGGCACCCTCCACTCCTCTCCATTTCTCTCCCCACCCTCTGCTGTCTGCCCTGGAACAACTCCAACAGGAGGCCAAATTTCTACAGACAATGATAACCCACATGAACTTATTCTTTAATGATTAACATACTTCCACATTCCAATCATACCCTCCCTACCCATCCTAATGATCATGAAACCCCAACTGCCAATGACTAAACCTTGTTCTCTGTGCTTGATGTTTCCCTTAATCTATCCCCCTCAACCCAAACCACTCTAAAGTTACCTACCACGCCAACTGTGCTCTCTAGAATGCCTGTTCCATAGATAGCAAGCTGGGTTCCATCTTAAACCTTTCCCTTTCTTGCACAACACACATACTGACACTACCTCAAACACCCCGATCTCTCAATTCCTCAACTTACCTATGCTCATGTGCTCCTGAAATAAGATGGCGAAAATCACAGAACTGTGCTGAGTCCACAACGATTTACGTTACATAACCTCAACTGTGCCCTCACTGTGCCCAAGCAATCCTTTTATACCATCCTAGTGATTCACTATGCCACTCACTGCAGTAGCTTTTCTAAACCTTTCCATCTCTCCTCAAACCTCCCATAATACTCCTTCCCTCTCCCCTCCTGGCAGAGACCCTTGCCTCATAATTTCACTGAAAAAAATGAGCACTCTTCCTCCTCCGTTACTGATCATCTCATATCACTCAGATGCCTTCTGCTATCTCCTCCTTCACCCATCTCACATAATTCTTATAGCCAAGGCAAAACCTCCTGTATGCACCATTGATCCCAATGTGGTCAATCTCCATCAGATTACCTCATTAATCTTTAATATCTTCTTATCTAAGGACTGATTCCCTAATGCCTAGAAACCTGTTCACATTTCCTCCATCCTCAAAAAAACCCTGAATTAATTGTATCAACTCTATTAGCTATTATTCTATCTCTTTCCACCCTTTTGTAGCTAAATTCCTTAAGAATGATTCCTTCTCACTCTCTTCCTAATTCTCTGCAGTCCATCTTTGGACCTCATCATTCAAGTGAAACTGTTTTCTCCAAAGTTACCAGTAATCTCTCCACTGCCAAATCTAATAGCCTTTTCTCAATTCTCATTCCTCTTGACCTCTCGGCAGCCTTTGACAAAGCTGAATAGCCTCTTCTACTCTTCTTCTCTCTAAAGTAGTGATACTACTCTTTTCTGGTTCTCCTCTGACCTCTGTGACCACTCCTCTGTCTCCTTTGCTGAATCTTTATCCAGGTCACATGTGCTAACCATGGGTGACCCACAGAGCTCTGTCCTGAGCCCTCTTCTCTCTCTTCTCTTTCTCTCTCTCTCTCTCTCTCTCTCTCTCTCTCTCTCTCTCTCTCTCTCTCTTCATTTGTCTATCTCATCTGTTCCCATGGATTCAATTATCACCTTTATGCTAATTATTCTCAAATCTACTTATCTAGCTGCAATCTGTCTTCGGACCTCTACTATTTCCAAACGCCTACTGGACACCTCAAAATGGATATGCCATAGACAACTTAAACTCAAGATGTCCAGAACTAAATTCATTATCTTTCTCCCCAATTCCTCCCCACCTTAAATTCTCAATTATTATAAAGGGTATCACCATCCTCCCATTCACTCAGGTTCACAACATAGATGTCATCTTTGACTCCTCACTCCCTCTCATCAAAACCAGTGATTTGGGGGGGGGGGGAGTGAGGTGGGGGGAGGCCTCGATGAGAAGATGATATGAAAGAACAGCCAGAGATGGAAGGGTAGCCAGGGAAGCTGTATTTTCAAGAGGAAACCAGGTCTCAATGAATCTAAGAAGACAGAAGGAACAATCCCCTGCCATTTCTACCTTCGTCAGGAGGTATTTCTACCTCTTGAACGTGTCCTTTGTCTTCTACAACGCTGACACTACCCTAGCACAAGCCTTCGTCACCTCAAGCCTGGTGTGCTGGAATAATGTGCTGGTTGGTGTCCCTGCACAAGTCTCTCCCTATGCCAGTCCATCCTCCATGAGCTGTCAAAGTCATCTTCCCAAAGCACAGCTCAGACTATGGCACGTTTCCTCCGCCTTTCCCCCATTCAATCAACTTCAGGATCAAATATAAAATCTTTGCTTTGGCGCTTCCTAACATGACTCCTTCCTGCCTTTCTAGTCTTCTTCCATACTTCACTCCAGGTACTCTACAATCTAGTGACGCTGCCTTCTTGCTGTTCCTCAAGCTCTCCTGACTGTCATTTTCACTGGCTGCCCCCCATGCCTGGAACTGTCTCCCACCTTATCTCAACTTCCTTCAAGTACCATCTTCCACTAGCAGCCCTCCTAGTTGTTAATCTTAGTGCCTTCTCTCTGAAAATATCTCAATCTGAATTGTATACAGCTTGTTTGTCCAGAATTATTTGCATGCTGTCTCCCCAGTTAGACTGTGAGCTTTTTGAGAAGAGGAATTTGGGGACGGGAAGTGATGAGGCATCTTTCTTTATATTCCCAGCACTTAGCACAATGCCTAGTATATAGTAGGCACATCATAAATGCTCACTGAGTTAGGACAAAAATGAAGACAGACTAGATTAAAAAGTAAAGTACTGGACCTTGCAGAATATGCACAATTATAAAGTAAGGGACAGAAAAGACACCAACAAATTTTTTTAAAAAGGAATGGTTGGGTATTTAAGAGGAGAGATACTATAATATAGTATCAGAAAACAAAGAATGAAAATGTCATAAAAGGAGTTTTAAATAGTATTTAATTGAAAGTATCTGAGAAATTAAGGAAAACGAGAACAGATAAAAGTCACTGGGCTATTTCTACAACTGGCCCATTTACACAAGAATTAACAGTGTTAAGTTTAGCAACTTGAGAGGCCTATTAGAATTCAATAAAAATTATTATTTACAGGTATGTACATATACATACACTTAAATACAAAAACACAACACTCACATATGTATACATCCACACACTGCGTAAGTATGACCTATAAATATACATTTTTTTAAATCAAAAAGTTATCATACTTCAAAATGATGTGCCAGTATGGCATAGCAAATATGGCATTTGACTTCTCAGGAAGATCTTGGTTCAAATCCTGCCTCAGAAGCTGTCTGGCCCTGGGAAATTCACATAAACTCTGTGTATCATGGTTTCCTCATCTGTAAATCTGTAAAATCTGTAAAATGGGATTAGATTTGATGGCCACCACGGTCTCTTTCAACTCTAAATCTATGACCCTATGAAACTAATTTTTGAAGCACCCCAAGAAAGTACTTTTAATCAAATAGCAAAGCTCTTGCCTACCTAACATCTCACTGTGGACATACTAATTCTATATAACTGAGAATGGATGCTTTTAGAAAATCGTGTATGTGACTCAAGAGAGTACGCTGCTGTCTAGAAAAGCTGAGGAGCACAATTAAAATAATAGAATTTTGTAGCCATAGTAAGTATAAATAGCGCTCTTCACGTCACACCAAGCAGAGCTAGAAAATCTTTGCCCAATGGGGACACTATATAGGAAACAAGAAAAAAGAGGAACAGGAAATTACAGGTACTTAACAAGGCCAGACTAACATTGCTGAAAGAATTAGAATGCTTGCATTTCCTGGGTTTTGTAGGGCTCAATTCTCTTAATTCTCTCTCAAACAACTGTACAAAAAGGAACGTTGATACAATTCGGAAGAAGAAGGAGGAGAAAATCTTTCTGTGTAAAGGCTCACGCCTAGAATTTTAATGCTGTAAGAACATCAATTAAATTCTTATTAAGCATTGACCATGCGAGAAGCTGTGTCAAGCTTACTGGCTACAAAACAAAAAAGCAAAACCAACTTTTGTCCTGGAGAAGCTTCGATTCTAATGAGGGAAGTGCAAAAAAGGGCTATGCAAAGTTAACAGAAAGTAGACAAAAGGCAACCTTAGGGAGAAAGGCGGCAGCAGCCAGGGAACTCAGAAAACCCAAAGCTCAGCACCGAGCAAGGCCCGAAGTGTCCGCTCGTGTACATTTAAATTTCTCACCTGTATCATACTGGATGTATAAAGCTCCTTGCTTCAGTGACACCCTGCTACCTATATTTGTATTTTAAGTTATAAAGCATTGCATTTGAGGATTTGAGGAGAGACTAGTAAGTCAGATGTCATTTCCCTAACACCACACATAAAACATAAGTGATTCAGTCACCAAGCTAAGAGAATTTACAGCAAAGGTCATCATAGAACTGTCTAAGGAGAAGGAAGAGGGGAAAGGGAATCCAACAAGAAAAACGTTTTTTACCCCCAAATTTAAGTCTTACATTGGAAGGCCTCCAAAATTGTCCTTACACTTGTTAAAACCACACTTACATATACATCTATAGTATAAGATAATGAAGAGGGAGAGCAGAAATTCACTACTGGGTTACTAAGAGAAGTAATACAGAATAAAAGGAAGGAAAAACTGATTCCCATCCCAAATGAGGCAAACTAGGTAGAAAATGTACTGCTTAAATAATATTTCACAAAATATTTCAGATGTATCTAATAATTTTAGAAAACTTAAATTACATAACTCTTCAGTCAACTAGAATTTATTTAAGCTCCTACTATGTGCCAGGCACTGTGCTAAGTACTGGGGATACAAAGAAAAGCAAAAAACAGTTGCTGTTCTCAAGGATCTCATAGTCGAAAGGGGGGAGAACATGCCACCCACTGTGGACTAACACGATATATACAAGATAAACTGGAGATAATCTCAGAGAGAAGGCATGAAGATTACGAAGAACTGGGAAAGGCTTTCTAACAGAAGGAAGGACTTGAAGAACGATAACATGCAAAACTGAGAAAGGACAGCATTTCAGGCTCAGGGGACAGCTAGGAAAAATGCCTGGAGTCGGGAGATAGAGTATTTGAGGAACAGCCAGGAGGCCAGTGTTGCCGGATCAAAAAGCACCCAGAGAGGTGTACGGTATAAGAAGGGGTCAGGTTACAAAGGGCTTTAAAGGCCAAAGTGAAGACTTTACACTCCAGACTCACATCTCCAACTGCCTTCAGATGTCTCAAACTGGATGTTCTGGAGACATCTTGAACTCAGCACATCCAAAGCAGAACTCACTACCTTTCCTCTCCGCTCTGAAGTTTTCCTGTTATTATCAGAGACACCATCCTCCCAGGCACCTAAGTTTACTGTGGCTCCTGACTGCCTCTCAAGCCTCCACAGCCAATCTCTTGCCAAGGCCAGCTGACTTCACCTTGGCAATATCTCTGAAATATTTTCCCTTCTCTGTGATTCTGCCGCCACCCTGGTTGCAGGTGCTCATCTTCTCTTACCTGTACTATTGCAATAGGCTGCTGGGGAGTCTCCTTGACACAAGTCCATCCCCACATCAGTAAATTCTCCATTCAGTCACCAAAGTGATTTTCCTAGGGTGCCAATCCAACCATTTCACCCTCTTATTCAATAAACTCCAGTGGTTCCCCATCACCTCCAGGACCAATTACAAAATCCTCTGTTTGGAAGTCAAAGCCATTCACACCCTAAGTCTTCCACACCTTTCCAGTTCTTACACTCTACCACATAATCTTCAATCCAATGACACTGGCCTTCCTGGCTGTTCCCCCAAACAAAATACCGTATCTCTTATCTCCAGGCATGTTCTCCGGCTGTACCCCATGCCTGGAATATTCTGCCCCCTCACCTGGCTTCCCTTAATTTAGTTCAAGTATCAGACAAAATCCTACCTTCTACAGGAAGCCTTTCCCAATCCCTCCTAATTCTAGTATCGTCCCTCTGTTAATTACTTCTTATTTATGCTGTATATAGTTTTTTGTCCACACTTCTATGTTGTCTCTCCCATTAGAATGTGAGCTCCTCGAGGGCAGGAACTTTCTTCATCTTTTGTTGTATCTCCATCATTCAGCACGATGCCTGTCATGCAGTAGTCACTTCATAAATGCATACCAACTGAAGGACCACCGGCAATGACCAGGGGCAGGGGAGGGATGGAGTTGGAGTGAGGAGGGGAGAAGGGCGTGGTGACACGGTCAGCCCTGTGTTTTGAAAGATGGACAGGAAGGGAGAGAGACTTGAGGCAGGGAGCCTCTGCACGCCTGTCCCTTCTCTCCCCCCTCTCCCTCCCCCACCCTGCCCTCCCAAAGCAGGCTACAGTACTAGTCCAAGCTTGAGGTGATTAAGTTCTACACCAGGGTGTAATGTCACTGGAGAAAAGGCGTCATATATAAGAGATGGGATAAAGGTACAAATGACAAGGACCTGACAACCAACTGGATGGGGGAGTGGGGAGATGTGAGTGAGGAATCGAGGACAATGGTCCTGTGTGAGCCTGAGTGACCGGGAGTGTGGTGGTACCCTCAACACTAACAGGGAAGGTAAAAAGGAAAACAACGTAAAAGACTTCATCAGAACGACGATCAATGCAGTGAGCAAGCACAACCTCAGAATACCAATGGGGAAGCACATCTCTTACCTCTCAGCAGGCTACAAGTATAAAACAAGGCCTACACATTCAATGGGTTTCTCTGCTGTGCTTAATTGTACTACTTCATTACAACAGATAGCTCTATTGGAATGGAGGGACAGTCACAGGAAAGTGACAGCAATTTTTTTTTAAAGATCAAGAAAATCATTTTAAAGACAAAACTGCATGCATGCTAAATTTAACAAATAAGCTTGGCCTGGAGAAGGGCTGAGAAACTTCCTTGAGAGATTACAGGTGTATGCCACTGCACATGAATGTTTTTTTCCTCTCTTCTTTACTCTCTGTTTCAAGAAAGGCTCAATAGGTCAAAGATGGGAAGAGGAATATATTTGGAAATGGAAGTGATGGAAATAAAATGTTAACTTGAAAAAATTTTAGAAATCTTTTTTAAAGATTTAAAGCAGGATAAGAAATTTCACTTAGTGCTTTACTGAGTGAAATACTCAGGCTCTAAGATAAAAAACTGCACAAACACTCAGGAATATCTACCTTAGGCAGCCCAATCTCAGACATTGCATTCAGCCACTGAATCACGTTATCGGTATGCCGAAAGTGAAGGCCAGTTGCCTGAAACAAACAAAACAAAACACATTAAGCATAATGAAGCTGCATCGAGACATATTCCAAATAAATGCTGTTCCTTCCAAATCTCAGTGGAAAGCACTGCACGGCCAACTTACAATAAATTTGAAACCATGCATTACACATCAATTTCCTCCAGTCTATACTCTCGTTCACATGTCAAGGACAACAAACAAGAAAGTCTTAATTTCATTCAGTCACAACACAAGTACTTGGTTTTCTCATATACATTTAGTCAGTAAAAGCCTTGTTACATATGCTATCGTGTAAATACAACAGCACATTACCTCTACCTCTTAGCAGCCCTCATTTCCTGCCACTACAATTAGCTATTTGGCACTTGGTACTTTTATTTCCTTCTTGCCTCTGCATTTTTATGTTCCCAAGGAGATCATGAACTCCTCCAGACCAGGGATCATTAAAGCAGAGGAGTACGTGGCACAGTGGAGAAAGGGCTACACTTACAGCCAAATGGATTAAACCCCCACATCTTGTCATGTTTCAAAGCCTCAGTTTCCTCACCTATAAACTAGGGATACCTATGGAGCTGTTGTTCATCCTTCATTTTTGAAGAGGAACAATAACATCCTGGACAACATCCTGACTTGTAAGTGAACTGGATTGAAGTGAGGCAGAGTTGCACAAAGTCGTTAGCTTCACTCTCTCTTTCAGATCATCGAAGTCCAGTGTCAGGACAAAAGTCAAGATGACTGGTGATGGTCTGGGATGCAAAAGATGACCGTGGTATCTTTGATGAATGATCAAGCTCTAAGTGCTCCACAGCACCTTCTTTAGCCACCTTTATGACCTCGTAACAAATTGTTCCCATCTGCCCATTCTACCACAGGAAGTCTTCACATGCTTGTTGTAGACATCCCCCTAATTCACTGACAGATTTGAGGCCTGTCAATTACCCTCAACTTGATTTAGCTCATCTGCCAAGACGGTTTTACAGGGGTATGGCCACTGTGCACGCTACAGCTTCTTGGAGCCACAGCTGAGACAGTTAGGTGAGAGTTGGGGAGAGATGGACACCAAAGATGGACAAGCAGCCTTGAAAAGGGCCCTCACATTGGAGATGCCAGTCCTTCCTGAATACCCTTTCTCATAGCAGTTGTTAAAAGGCTTGAATGAAAGATGCACTTTGCAAACCTTAAAACGCTATAAGAGTGAGAGGAACATGGCACAGTGGCTACAGCACTGGCCTTGAAAGACAGGATGACCTTGGTTCAAATTCCAACTTGACATTTATCAGATGCGTGACCCTGCGTAAGTTCACCTCTCCGAATCTCACTTTGCTCACCTGCAAAATGAGGAGGCTGGGCTCAATGGCCTCCAGGGGGTCCCTTCCTGCCCTAAATCCAGGATCCTATGATAATGTCGGTCAGTCATTAAACACTTACTAAGCACCTACTACGGTGTCCAGCAGTGTGCTAAGTGCTGGGGGACATAAATAACTGTAAATCTTGCCCTCGAGGATCATGCCTAGGGGGCTCTGAAGACTTACTGTCATCAGGTTGTGGTGGCCAATATCCTTGAATCTCAGAGGGCCTACGTGGTTATTGTAACCAAAGACTCTTCCTGACAAAGAAGTAGGAAAAGGTATGGGAAAACGAAGAAAAGATTGTGAGTAACCTACAGTCTCAACACATGGCTTTTATAGATGAGAAAAACTGAGGCAAGAGTTTCTCTAACAAATCCAAAGCTTGAATAAGAAGGTGGAACAGAGAAAAGGAAATCATCTTTTGCCTTCCCTAATGAAAAAGAAAATCTGTAAGACAGTGAAAAGAGTGTTGGAATAAAAAGGGGATTTGGTTTTTGTCTTTTAATGGTGTCTGATGCTCATTAAAAATGAAAATGGGGGGCAGCTAGGTGGCCCAGTGGATAGAGCACCGGCCCTGGATTCAGGAGAATCTGAGTTCAAATCTGGCCTCAGACACATAACACTTACTAGCAGTGTGACCCTGGGCGAAATCACTTAACCCCCATTGCCCAACCAAAAAAAAAAAAGATATACTAAAAAAAAAAAGTTATATGAAAATGAAAATGAAGGCAGACCGGTTCTGGTTTTATATAGCTAAACTTACCACTTCAAGTGGAAAAAGGAATAAAGGACATATAGTTCTCATTTTCTACATAAAATAATTTACTGCAAGCTAAATAACAATCTCATCAGAAACCAAAGGACAGAAGGAATAAAAGCCCAAACAAAACCAGAAACTCCAAACTTTTTATATTTTGATTAAAACATGTCTATGTACATAAACTTTAACAAAGTAAAAAAAATTAAATGAATATTCACATTTTTTCAATCCAAAATACTATCAGCCACTCTAATCTTCCTTATCAAGTCTATAGACATTTTTAAGTCTAGGAAATAAGGAATTCATACCTTGTATCTGGTCTGCTCCCGATCATAAATCTTCTTCAAGGATACCACTTTGGGAGAGAAGAAGTTTCCAAGTTTAGCAAGGTAAACCCCATTCCTTAGGCCTTCTTCCAGTTCTGTAGTAGGAGGCAGCTCTTCACTGAGACAAGCCTCCATCCACCTGCACCAAAAAAAACAAAAAAGATATAAGTTTTGAGTTTTTCTTTAAGATTTTAAAGATCATTTCCTTACTTTATGAGAAAGGGTAGGGTTAATCCAAGCAACAATTCTGGACACGGTTGACAAATGTCCTTTTCTCCCGATCCACAGAAAGTTGTTAGGAACAGGAGATTCAAGGAGAAACAATCCTTAGATATCTAACTATTCTTCATGAAATCACAACATTCGGGTGTAAATGACACAAGAGATCATCTGATCCAATTACAATCCCCACACCTTCAACAGAGGAGGGAACTGAGGTCAAGACAGGCTAACTGATTTGACCATGGCCACACAGTGTCAGAAATAAGATCTGAACTGGTCCTTTGACTTCAAATCTTTTCACTCTGCTCCAGTGTTTTTTTTGGTCCTGCTGCACTCCACCAAAGTAATAAGCAATGCTACCCACTGACAATTCGGATATTTCCCTAAACAGACTTATGCCGCCACATGGATCTCAAGGTCTCTTGCTACCTGCCCTCTCAGATGTTCTTCCAGCCTTCCAAGGCTATGATCGTGGTAACTCAAGCCTGAAGGAGGCCACCACCCCACCTCCGCAGAAGATTAAAGACATTGCTGAGGTCATCCTCTATTTCCTAGAACACCGTGTTTTTCTGGACTTGGGTTTTAAAGTTACTTTCTTTTTCTCTTTTTGGTTAAAAGAATAAATGAAAAGTTAACTGTTATAGCTGAAATGCAAAAGGTAGTATTTAGGAACAATGAATAATTTAGTCTTCAGGGTACTTCAATACATCAAAAATCTATTATTTCACTACAGTAGGTACTTTCTCCATTGACAGAGAATGCTACACCTCTCCACCTTAGTAGATGGTCTGCAAGATATGCCTTAGACAAAAAAAAGTTATCACATGATGGCTAAAAGAGTAGTTATCATCTGTTCTAAACCCAGGAAGGATGGCCCGCACGTCACAGTCATATAGTTCATCACCTAACATTCTGTTGTCAAATCTTGTCATTTCTACCTTCATAGCACCTCTCACATACATAAGTTTAAGCAGCCAGGTGACAAAATGGATAAAGCGCTGGGCCTGGAGTCAGCAAAAACTGAGTTCAAATCTAGATTCAGTCACTTACTAAGCTGTGTAACTCAGGGCAAGTCATTTAACCTGTCTGCCTCAGTTTCCTCAACTGTAAAATGGGGACCATAATACCACCTACTTCACAAGGTCATCGTGGACATCAAATTAGATATTTGTGAAGTGCTTAGTACATGGCTGATACACATAATGAACACTTAATAAATGCTTATTTCCTCTCCTCCCCCCTCTCATATGCATTCCCCATCACTCTACTCAAACCATCATTGACATCAGGCCCTCATCACTTCTAGCTTGGACTACTTCAGCAGCCTCCTAATTTGTCTTAAATCTCTCCCCACTCCAATTCACCCTCCAAAGCTGCAAAAGCCATGTTCCTAAAGTGCAGGTCTGCCCATGTCATGCCCTGTTTGATAAACTCCAGAAGCCCCCTTTTACCTCTAGGATCAAACGTCCAGTCCTCCATTTGGCATTCAAAGCCTTGCTGGGCCTTCCTTCTCCGGCCTCTTTCCACATCACTCTCCTCTATGAACTCTCTGATGCAGCCACACTGGCCTCCTTCCCCTTCCTCACATACACTTCCAGTCTCCACGCCTTTGTACTCGCTGTACCCCATTGCCTGAAATGCACACCTGCCTCAAGGCCATCTCTTGGGATCCCTATCCCACTTCAACATTTAGCCCAGGAGCAACCTTCTACATGAGGCCTTCCCTGATCTTCCCAGCTGCTTGCACACTTCCTCCCAAAACTCCTTTGTGCTTATTTATAGAAATATATTCTATGCTTATTTGTACAGATACATGCTGTTTTCAATGCTTCTTTAGGACATGGATTTCTTTTGTCTTTGTAACCCCAGGGCTTAGCACAGCGTCTGACACAAGTGCCTAATAAATGCTTGTTGATCAAGCGATTCCAAGTTACTAGTCTTGGTTAGGCCCTGAATACACAAAAATGAAATGAAAATAGTTCCTGGCTTCAAGGAGCTCATGTTTTACTTAACACTAAACACAATCAGAAATTGTAATCTTTATTACACGAGTCCTTTGAACCTTGATATATCTTAAAAATTACCTGCGTATGGGTTTCTTTTTCCAAAACAAACCAAAAAAAAGGATTCATTTGTAAATCTGCTTTTATCTACTCAGATGGCCACATATGGTTTACAGCTACTGTTTCTTCTCCTGAATCCCCAAGCAGAAATCCTTGTCAAAGCACTGACATGCAATCAAATGGCTTACGCAATACTTTCCAAATTCTTTGTTCAACTGATTCAAATAGATTTTTTAAAGAAAGTAAATGCTTAGTTAGCCCCACCCATTCTACCTCTCAGCAACACAAAGAAACGACTGATCACAGAAAGCTACCAGTGAAGACAGAAAACAAGCCAAGCCCAGAAGCAGAAGCTCAAAAATGAAGGACTGGAATCTGAATTGGGGGCTAAGGAGAAGAAACCAGTGTAACAAGTTCTGAAGAACATGTGATGAAAGTAGTTCCCCAGCTTCATGCAATCCAGAAAGGGAACATACCAATGCCGGAAATGCCCATTCCAAACCACTAAGATTCAGTTCCTCCTGCAACAATCCTGCTGCTGCCTTTACTCTCATCTAGGGTGGATAATGGAACATCTCAGACTCCTTCCCTTAGACTGCAGCTCTACTGGTTCAATCATTTCTGAGATCTTTAAGTCTCTTGTTTGGCCCAATTTTCTACACCATGTGGCCTGAATAATTTTTTAGCATTTGTTTAAAAAGAGGCTTTTAGGGACAGCTAGGATAGAACCTCGGCTCTGGAGTCAGGAGGACCCGAGTTCAAATTTGACCTCAGACCAAACACTTGACACTTACTAGCTGTGGGCAAGTCACTTAACCCCAATTGCCTAAAAATTTTAAAAAAAATTTTAAAAAGAGGCTTTTATCTATGTTTAAATGTAACCAACCTAAACTGTAGGCCTGAGAAAGAAGATCAAAGAAGTAGGAAAAATTCATCTTCCTTCTTCCCTAAGGGACTGACCCAAATCCTGTATAAACTGAGTTGGATGGGATTTGTGTGCTACAGTTACCCAAAAATAACACTCAGAGATTTTCTAGGTATAAAGTGAAAGATTTATTACGTTCTCCCGAAAAGCGGGCATCTGCTTCCAGCAAAGCGAGGCAAACACAAAGGCCAGGACAAAGGTTATACAGCCCTAACACAGAGATACCCACCCACCACTGGCTTTGAATTCCCATTGGACAGGAATTTCAGCCTTACAATCTAAAACTCAGAAAATCTACCCCAGAAACAAGGAATCTCATTATAATACTACCAATCCTAGCTATTTTATCCTTTTTTAGTAATTAGCCAATTACCTAATGCTGATGTAACTAGGAACCTGAAACTTAGGCCTATTCAGGCTAATGTAACCAACCTTGAGTTTGTTAACAGTCTAAGAAATTGCTACACTCAGTCTATCTGAGAGATCTCACATTGTTTACATTGTTTCACTCAGTTAAAAAAAAAAGTCTTGACAAAAGTTTGCCAAGGAAAGATCTCTCCATTGACTTTCTTGAGAAAGTGCACCCTGGTCCTGCCTCAGCTGCCCAGAGAGCGAGAGTGCTTTGTTCAAGGCAAGACTACACAGACCCCAACGTAGCAGCCCACCCTAACCCCTTCCAGTCGGCTCACTGTATACAATCTATTCGTGTAAAACTACCCCAGCAACAGAGAGAACAAGGAGGTATAGAAATTATGTTAGCACGTTCCCCTTTTCAGGGCCTCACAGTTTCAGCAGTCTTTTTACCCAAGGTCATACAACCAGCTAGCTAGAGGACTAGATAGACAGGATGCTCCCATGTCTCAGGAATTTCTGCTCACACTATCCAAGAGTAGGAGAGGGAGAAGGCTAGGGGAGGGAGTCTTGCATTCTGAGGGGTCTTCACTTAGTGTTGGTACACATGTACCACTCAAAAGCAATAATACCAGAACCATTAACAAGAACTAATGACCCTCTGAGGAGGCTTCACTTCTGAGAGATCATCTCTCACAGATTCATCAGTCCATTTGCACTAAACCTGATTAAGCATGACCAAGTTCCAAAATGAGTGATTATACTACCATAAAAGTCTATTAATTTCAACCTGGGTTTTCTAGATCCTCAGATTTAAGAGCTCGGGACAGGAAGTGATAGCTTCAAACACACAACATTCATAACTGAATCCACATTATGTCTGCCTGTAACTAAAAGTATATTGCAGAGCATACAATAAACTTTTAACCATAAAAGCAAAATTCTCCCAAACCATATTGGACTTTGGTCTATCAATCCTCCCTCCCTGAGCTCTCTGCAGCTATAATCTGCTAAATAGCTGGTAATGAGTAGTTTTTCATCGGATTTTTGGGGTTGGTTTGTTTTGGGGGGAGGAGAAGAGAGACAGAAATTCTGAACCACAAGGGTGTGGTAACAGGTGAACTTCCCATGCTGGGAAAATGGTCATAATTCATTCCACGAGGCGCAGCCCATACACCAGGTATTGGCC
Organism: Phascolarctos cinereus; assembly: GCF_003287225.1. Lineage (NCBI taxonomy): Eukaryota > Metazoa > Chordata > Mammalia > Diprotodontia > Phascolarctidae > Phascolarctos > Phascolarctos cinereus. The sequence continues at coordinate 40,745,351 of NW_027555736.1, forward strand.
AAAACCTAAATTTTTATAGACAATTACAAGTCAAAGTTCTTAGTCAGACTTAAGCCCAAGCCACAGACAGGATAGTGCAATGTAAAGGAAACTGGATTTGTAGCAGAAAGGCCAAGGTTCAAATCCTGGTTCTGCTACTTATCTTGGTTAAATCACAACTTCTCTAGGTCTCAGTTTCCTCTATGTAAAATGAGTAGACTGGCCTAAACTGATCTCTAAATTCCCTTTTAGTTCTCCATCTATGATTTTATGTATAATAAAAAGAGTTTTCCATTTCTCTAATACTATTATTTAATAATAATGATGATGATGATGATGACAGCTAGCTATTCTGTAGTGCTTTAAGGTTTGCAAAGAACTTTACAAATATCTCATTTGATCCTCACAACCACCCTAGGAGGTAGGTGCTATTATCCTCATTCTACAGATAAGGAAACTGAGGCAGGCAGAGGTGAACTGACTTAACCCAGGGTCTGAGGCCACATTTGAAAAAACAAGTCGTCCTGACTCCAGGTTTAGTGCTTGATCCACTGTGTCACCCGTAGCATAGCTGTCTGACTCTGTGCCTAAAATCCAAGCTGAGACAAAGTGATAAGAAGCCAATACTAATTCATTCATTCATTTCAACAAACATTTATTGACCACTTAATATGAATAAAAGGCAGGGCTAAAGCAGAGACAAAGACAATCCCAGTTCCAGTCCTCAAAGAGTTTATAATCCAGCACAGATTTCCATTGTTTGGTTTATTGGTTTTTTGAGGGAGGGGGGAAGAGGAGAAAAGAAAAGGGGATTGTCCTTCTTTGCATCCCTAGCACTTAGCAAAGTGCCTGGCACCAAGTAAGTGTTTAATAAACGCCTGTTGACTGACAACTGATTGACAGTACTATCAAAATCCCAATTCAGATCTCCTTAACTACTCTCTAAGATATTACTTTTGATACCCCCAAAATTTTATTAGGCAGGTTTTTAACAAGAGACTTCCTGGGAACTGGACCCCTTTTTTGAAAGATAAAATTTCTTGACACCTCTTTGTCATTCTAATATTTCTCCTACCTCTCTCAAAGGATAAAAATCTATTTTCATTAGGCCAAATCCTCTGCCCTCTAGCCTACAAATAAATGTTGCAGCTGAATTAATAAACCCTTCCCAGGGTAAAATACTATAATCTTCTTAAATGTGCACATATGTGTGCACGTGCGTGTGCATGCACGCGCACACACACACGAGTTGTTAATCTACACCCAGGTCAAATACACTGAACAACTTTCCTACTTTATCTTGAATCATTCTCATTTATATACTGGATCTCATGCCTTCAAGATAAAAAAAAGCCACTGCTTTCTCTCTACCCTAAAAATATGAACTGGTCCTACTTCCCTATATTGCAATCTTGTGTCTCTGAACTTAATACACTGAATTTTTGCAAGGGTTAATCTGTTTTAAAGCAGGAAGGAATCTTCCTAAACAGGAAGAATCAATATAACCAAATAATTTACCCTCCCCTCCAAAAAAATTGTCATGACCTTAAAAAAAATAACTGGGCCCCACTTATCCAGAGATCAAACACTGCTAGCAACCTCAATGATTTAGCAACATGGTCAAGAACCAGGAAGTATATGCATCCCTGGACATGGACAGAGAGAGAGAGAGAGAGACACTCTCTCTCTCTGTCTCTCTCTCTCTCTTAGATTAGCCATAAAATTCATGATTTTGAAATCTAGGTAAGACTAGAGACATCTAAGGCCCATACCCAGACACCTTTCTCAAGTGTAAAATGACAGAGTTGGACTAGGTGACTTTTGAGGTCCCTTCAGATGTAAATCTATGACCTATATGAGTACAGACTGGTGCAAACACTCTCCTCAAGAATGGTTCCTTGTGAAGAGAGGGTTACATGCAGAGCAACATTGGAAAATGACAGTAATGGGGGGAAAAAGTAAAGCATCAATAAAACATTTTTAGAGTACATGGAGAACACCTCAATGAGGTCCTCAAAAGCTGCCTTCTTTCCTCAGACACTGCCCCCACCCTGCTGCAGGTACCCCTCCCCTCCAGACTGAACTCCTACAATAACCTGCTAGGGAGTCTGCCTGCCTCCAGCTTCTCCCCACTGCAGGCCATCCTCTATTCGGCCAGCTGTCCAATGGATGTTCCTAACATTAGCACACTTCTTACCACAGCACTCTCCTAATCAATCAACTGGCGTGGTTCCCTAACCCCTCCAAGATCATACAGAAATTGCTCTTTTTGGTGCTCAAAGTCCTTCACAAACTGATCCCTCCCCTGCCCTACTCCCACCAAGTCTCTAATCCAGGGATAGCAGCACCTTGCTGTTCCCTCAAACAAGATGCTCGAGTCTTGCCTCAATCATATTACTGCTGTCTCCTATACCTGGAATTCTCTCCTTATCTCCATCTTCTGATTTCCCTGACTTCCTTCAAGTCCCAGATAAAATCCCATCTTTTTACAAAAAAAGCCTTTCCTGATCTGCCTTAACACTAGCGGACACCTCACATTCTGATAGCACGTTTCCCTGCAATTATAGATTTCACAAAATAAAAGAGGAAAGTGTAACTAGATTAAAGTAACTAAACAAAATGGAAACTTGACTCCTTAGAAAACAGCCAGCAGCTCCCAAGCTCCAAATAGCCCCTCAGCCATTTCTCATCCCAAGGAGACAGACCTCCCCCGCTATTCCCGTGAGCAATGCCTCGAACACCTCTTTCCTGCAGTTATCCATGGACTCCTCAGGCAATCCAGCGGCAGCAAGCAAACACTGTTCTTGGGCAAAGGCAGAACCTACACACGTTCTTCTCTTATCTCACACAAGCTTCATCCACACTTGCCGGAAAACCTTCTGGTAGGGGACAAAGAATTCTGATGTTCCACTTCTGGTGACACAGCTCCAGATTGGGGACTTCCTCTCCTAGAGGTTGTTTCCCACAGCCGTTGTTGCTGGAAGATTTCAGCTTCACAAACTCAGCCAGGGAACGGGACCCTCCCCAACTTCAAGGCAGGTCCCTGGTCTTAATCCCAGGTTCAGACAGAATGACTACAATCCTAATGTTCTTTCTTTCTGTGGCACTTGCAAGAGCCTGCCACTCAGCCAAGAGGCACTCTGCTCTTCAGCAGCCAATCAAGCGTACCAATTTCTCCCCAATCGCTGCTCAAAAGTGCTGAAGAATCCCTCATGGCTACTGGGCGAGGCGATGCAAATCATACTGGCAGGCAGGCGAGGGAAGCTAGCATTCTCCAAATTTTCCACCATATATAAGTTCAAGTGTCCAAACTTACCAAGCAAAAAGAATGGGAGGAAAGGTCTGAGCATCATGGAAAGTATCATCTCACATTTTCATCCTGATGGAAGTTTACAAAATGCTCTACATAATGATCCCATTTGATCCCCACATCAACCCTGCAAGGTCACTGAATTTCCAAGCAAGAAGGGCTCTCTAGTCCAACCTGCTAAAGCAAAAAAGAAGCCCTTTTGCCACAAAAAGCCATCGAATCTTCTTGAAGAGCTAGGCACCCACTACCTTCCAAAGCAGCCCATTTCCTTCTGGACAGCTTTAAGTGTTAGGAAATTGTTCCTTATATCAAGCCTATATTTGCCTCTTTGCAACTTCAACCCATTTCTAATTCTGCCTTCTGGGGTAAAACAACCTTCAAAAAAAACAGCCTTCAAATACTTGGAACATCCCCCTGAGCCTTCTCTTCTCCAAATTAAGCACCTACAGCTCCTTCAACCACTCCCCAATGTAATGAACTCCAAGTCCAAATCCTGTGTACTCTTCCCTCTCTAGTTTATCAATGTTCTTCCTAAAATAGAATGCCCAAGCTGAGACAGCCTGAGTAGGGCAGACATGATATATCATCTCCTTCATCCTAGAAGCTAAGCCTTTCAATGGAGTTTAATACTACACTAGGTTCTGGGGCTGTGATACCATGCCATTAACTTATATTGAGTTTAAAATTCACTAAAACATCAGATCTTTTCTCAGAAAGACTATTAAATAACCATCCTCCCTACGTTATAACCAGCTTCACAAGTAATAACACTTTATTCTAATTAAATTTTATCTTATTCCATTTGGCCCACACTGATCTGTCAACCGGCATATTTACTTATTGCTCTCTCCTCTGTGCCATACACAAATCTGATACACACGCCTTTATCTAAATCATTGCCAAAAAATGTTAAGTAGCACAAGAGCAATCACAAATCTACTGGGCACTCCCACTCACAACTTCCTCCCAAATTAAAATCAACATTAATGATTGCTCTTCAGCTCTATCTACTTAACCAGTTTCAAATCTAACTGTACTAATATCTAGTCCACATCTTGTCATCTCTTAATCTAGGTAAACTACAACATTCCCCTCATCTATCAGCTTATCAATTTTATCAAAGAAGGAAGCAAGGTTAGTCCAGCATGACCTGTTTTTGGTAAATCCATGCTGAATCTTTGTGATCACCATTTCTTTTTCTAGATGGTCACTAACCATCTCTTTAATAACATATTCTAAAATTTTGCCAGGAATCAAAGTCAAACTCATTGGCTAAGAATTTCCTAACTCCATTCACTTACTTTAAAAAAAGATCGGGACAATATTTGCTCTTTCCTAGTCCTTTGATCTCTCTTGTTTGTCCACAATCTCTCACGTATCACTGAAAATGGTTCGGCAATTCCAAACATCAGTTCTTCCAGTAGCTGATGACATAGTTTATCTGGGTAAGGGGCTGAGGTTTCAAGGGAAGCAAAGAGTTCTCTTAATCACTGCTTTACTTATCTCGGCTAGCTAGTCTTTTTTTGTTCTGTCCTTTCCAGACCCAAGGCATTCTTTTCGGCAGAAAAAACAGAAGCACAGAATTTAGCTAAGAATTGAGCCATTTTTGTGCCAGTGTCCCATCATCCCAGAGCTACAATTCTATCACATCTTTAATCCTCTCTTCCCCAAAACATACAATTCTTTTGCCCAAAAGTCTCAAAGGGCTACCTACCTAGGATGAAATGCAAACTCCTCAGCCTGACAGCTAAAGCCCTCCACAACCTGGCTCCACCCTACTTTTTCAGGCTTATTTCACATTATTTCCCTTCGGGTACTCTATGTTCCAGGCAAACCAGCTGCTCAACATTCCATTCCTCCTCCCCTACATGTAAATAGGGTAGGCCCTCCTCCAGGCCTGGAATACTCTCCGTCCTTACGTCTGCCTCTTCCCTCCAGACTCAGACCAAGGCTGTCTCTTTCAGAGCATCCCCTGATGCTCCTCAATTGTGCTCCCTCTCACCCTTCTTTAAATTACCTTGCACTTACCTTGTGTTCTCAGTTGGATATTACCCACAGAATGGAAGCACCTTGAGAACAGTGACTGTTTCAGTGGTCTCTATATCTGCAGCACCTAGCACATTTTGGAAAAGATCTGTGATTCCCTGAAAGTGAAGAATATCATGTGTGGAAACTCCCTCCACCAATGCACATCAGAAAACCATCTGCCACTCAGAGAATCACCTGGAAGACTGACAACTTAAGGACCTGCCCCTCACACACACTCAGGATCTGCCAGAGGCAGAAGTGGGCCCAAGGGTCTTCCTGAATTTGGGCTCTGCCTCTATTCACTACCCCTGTTGCCTCTCATTTTGAGGGCACACAGACAGCACTCAAGTGTTTGCTGAACTGAATTGACCACATCCTTGTATAAATCCTCCACAGAAGATTCACTCAGAGTATTAAATATATTCCTCTAGTTCCTACAGATGCCGGAGTAACACAAAGGCTGTTGGTCCATTGATTAACCCTCATTCCAAATACCTGACTGGGCCACCTCCTTTTCCCATCACCCACTTCCTCAACATTATCTACTGTATGACTTATGTTCAAGTCATTATTGGAAATTTGCTGCAATCTACATTCACGAGTCTTTCAAATGACCATTCTTTTTTTTTTTCCAGGCAACTGGGGTTAAGTGACTTGCCCAGGGTCACACAGCTAGTAAGTGTCAAGTGTTTGGTCTGAGGCCGGATTTGAAATCAGGTCCTCCTGACTTCAGGGCCAGTGCTCTATCCACTTCACCACCTAATTGCCCCCTCAAATGACCATTCTTAATGATACTACCATGTAATCTTTTCCATTTCTTAGGAAATCTTCCCCTCTATATAAGATGTTTTAAAAATTGATCCCTGGATGATTTTAAAACCTTCTTACCTCCAGCATTGATTTCTTTTTTATGTATTTGGTCAGGTCCAACTACTCTTCTTGACTATCTTCTTAAATATCTCTTTCACTTCCTCATATTAGGTACTATGCTTTGTAAAGACCAAATGTGCCGGTTCCATTGTCATCAATGATGAGAACAGCTTATTAGAGAAATGCTGGCAAATCTGTTCCATTTCATGTCTGTCCCTTGTCCATCTTCTAGTTTCATCCTGGTTTGGTTGAATCTCATATGAAGCTTTCTAAAAGCTCATTTTCCCTACCACTGCTTTTCACTGGTTTGTTAAGAACCATCAAAATACTCCAAGCACACAGATGCAAGGGTCTCTCCTAGGAGATCATTAGTAGAAAGGCTAACTGACCTTTGCCAAAACAAAGGTTAAAGAACTAGTTGGGACCAGAGACAAAACTAAGCTCTCTAGCCCCATGAGTTTTCTCCTTCTTCTGCAGGATCAGGGTAATAGCTATCTCTCCTTACAAGCTCCCAGTAGGCATACATTTTGTATCTTCCACAGTGTTACACTGGAGGGGCAGGCTCAATGAGTGCAACTAAACTAACAAATTCTGCATTTGTACCAATTTACAGCGTGGTCAGCACCATCTCTCCAGCATGTACTAGGCCTGTTGGACACATGATTTATTTTAATGGAAATCCTTTAGGTCAAAAAATGCCCAAGATTTAAAAGGGACATTTTTGAGGATTACTCTATCACCAAAACAATAAAGAAGATTCATACTGAGTTCCTTCAATCACATACAGAAGTCTCAAATATGGAAAAGAAGTCCAATCAGAAGTGGCAAAGCCCTTGCTCTCCAAGTATCCAATATTCCAATCAAGCTTCAAACTTAAAAGGAAATGTGGATGAGAAAATGTTGCCTTTGATACATTACTTATCAAAGTTTTTAATTCCAGAACAATTTATGAAACGAAACCCTACAACTTTCTTTTCTGTTATTTAATCTTTTTATCTAAAATGGTGGAAACGAAAAGACCAATCAACATTAGGGATAACAGAAAAGTTCAGCATCAAGCCATACTCTTTCCGCTCAAGGAAATAAAATGAAGAATGCCAAACTGTAGACCCAAGAGTTGTTTTAGCTAAAAAAGACTTCTGTTTCCACAAAATATAAAGTAGAAATGCATTGCTATTAAGTCATATGGTGGGTTTTCCACTAACTATTTAAGTGAATTTGAGAACTTTAACTTCTACGGGCCTCAGTTATCACATCTGTGAAATGAGGGAGTTGGACTACATGACCCTTCTAGCTCTAATCTATGCTCCCATGATCCCTTCTCAACTTACGATTCCTATAAAACTCTCCTTACCTTCCTCAAAGTCAGCATCTGGCTCAGATCAATTTCTTCTCCACCTTCTCCCATGCCTGCTGTGCTGAGCTCTGGGGGTGTCATCAAGGAGTCTAAAGTCCTACTAGGGGTTGGCCTGGTAAGGGTGCTTTGATTAGAAAAGTCACAAGAATGACAAATGGAGCAACACAGCCATCAACACACTCTTACAATGGCAGTGTTGATTTCATTCGTTTCCAGAGCAAGAGGTAGAAAAGAAGCGTGGGGGGCAAGAAGGAAGGAGGGCGGGAGATAGCAGGCAAGATGCATAGGGAGAAAACGGCCAGGGTGAGGTGAGGTAGGATCAGTTGGGTCTAGGGCAAGTTAAATACAATGGGCTCTCACCAATCAGGCTTCCTTAGCCTGAAGGAGGGAGTTCCACTGGCCCCAGGGAGGGAGTTCCAAAGGAGTTGTTTGATTCCCCACTCCCTTCCACGGATGGAGGATAATCAGCTGCAAAGTGCATGGCAAAAAGTTGACCAAAAGTGAAACATGGTCATCTTCAATAATTTTAACATCCAACAAGAAGCCCTTAAAAAAAAAAAACAACACTGGCCCCAGCTTCAGATCCCTTATCTCTTCAATTGCAATGACTTTGATCGCCCTATCACTTCAGTTACTCCAAGTATAATGGCAACATCACCCACCACTCTTTGGGGAGGGTTGCAGTACAATGGAGAGAGCATTAGGCTTGAAATCAGAAGACCTGAGTTTGCTTTCCAGCTGACACTACTTATGAGACCCTGGATAAATCACTTCAACTCTATGTGCCTCAGTTTCCTCACCTATAAAATCTAGATAAAGATCTTATAAAAACAGAGCCTCCTGCAGCTGTTGTTGCAGAAAAGCACTTTGAACATCTTAAAGCACAAGAGAAACAAGAATTATTCTTATCCCTCAGGATGACAGTATCTGCAAGATCTTGATCTTTTAATCTCCCTGCCTTCCACCTCTTCTCCTTACCTCCTAACTTTCCTGGTACTCCTGACAAACCTGCTCTTCCTCCTTATCCAGCTAGCTAGTACCCAGAGGCAGCATAATATCGTCCACAGGAGACTAGACTTGGACTCAGGAAGACCTGGATTCAAAACTTGCCTCAAACACTCATTAGCTGTGTGACCCTGGGCAAGTCATTTAACCTTTTCATGTCCACATTTCCTGATCTGTAAAACGAGGGGGTTAAAATATAAGGTCCTTTCCAGCTCTAAATCTATGACCCTACAAACCTTGACTTTTCCCTCTTCTCTCAGTCTATAGCCCTAGTTCATGCTTTATTCACCTCCCCACTCCGCTGGACCCCATGGACAGCCATTTCAAAGATGGAATCATCAGCACCCTAGAATCCGTTCCCTGTGACATTCTCTTCTAACCTCTTCCTTGCCCTGCTCCTCCAATGTTAATCTCCAACTCTGGATTAAGTCCAACATCTGCTTTTGCTATTTCTATGCTACCTACTATCCAGTAGGTTAAAAAAAGAAAGCCACCAACTGGTTCCACTGGGTTCCATGCTAGGCCGTTCAGCTGAGCCCTCAGCACTGCACAGCAATATTTTACTCATCATCAGTTGATTCCTGAATACATTTTCAGGTTAGGTTAATAAGCCTCTACTCTTCTCCAGTCCTCAACTGCATCTCTAATTCTGGACAAGCAAGGAAAGATATTGGGATAGTCCTGACTTTCTCTCCAAATTTTTTCTATTTTCTATATCTTCAGTCATTGAAGATGTTAAGCCTGGAGAAGAGATGATTGAGAGAAGACACTGCCTCTGTCCTATGCTTGGCACCAATGGACAGAGCAATGAGTAAAGATTGCAGAGGAAAATTTAGATGTGATATAAGATAGCTTCCCAATAATTGGAACAATACAAAAATCATATAGGCTGCCAGAGAACTCTGTGCCTGAGTAGGTCTTTAAGCTGAGGCTGGAGGACTCCTTGGTTAGAGGGATTATTATTGGGGTCTTTGCTAGCAACAACTCACATTTACATGAAGCTATGAGGTTTTACAAGACCTGAACTTCCATCTCACCTCCTCTGATACATCCTGGCTGAGTGACCCTCAGGCCAAAACACCTCACATATCTCAACCAGTTTCATCATTACAAAAAAGGGGAGGGGGGATTATTAACTCCTTCATTGCCAACTCATTCACTGCTAAAATCACAGGGTTCTTGGGAAAGTCAAATGACAGAATGGAATGCATGTAAAGCATTTCAATCTGTGTGTTGGGGAAAAACAAAACCCCCAACCTTTAAGAGGAATTCTCTGCTCCCCCAAACAACCCTGTAGAAATCTGAAAATAAACCAGTAAGAATCCTAACAAGTGAAAATCCAAGAGAAGCTTTGACTCTGGGTACCTCCATCCAGTTCAGGACTTTTAAAGCCTATAGAGACTGTAAACCTAAGACAAACCATGGAAGGCAGAGGAATAGCACACAAGCAGCAAAGAGCCACAGTGGAAACTGTGCCAAGGTCAAAACCAGGGCCCAGGCAGCCTGTTCCATGCCACAGCAAGACAGAAGGCTAGACCAATATCCAGGCAGCCTCTGCTCAATACTGTCAGAACCCAGACAGCCAGAACCTCCTCACACCTCAGTCACAGAAGGAAAAAACGACCAAGCAGCAAGGGAAGCAGCACATGGGATCCAAACAGGAGGCCTGCTACTGGTGAAGTAGACATCTAGATGGGGCCTGTCAGGGTCACACCAAGGAATGGAGATAACTAACTCCTGACTCACCCTACAAAACTAAGACTAAATCCTATAGGATTTAGGAGGGAAAAAAAGACCTTAACAGAATAAAAGATTTTTCAAGTCCTGATGAAGAAAATAGAGCTAAGCAGAAGCTCTTAAATGGAAACAGAGAGTAAAGAGAAAAACTAGGAAAGTAAAAACATTTGAGTATTTAGAAAGGCTCATATGGAATACTGTAAGAAAGGCTTACAATCTAATATGGGAAGAAGAAACATATGTCCCTTCAGAGCCCTATGTTTTCAATGGTCCTAGAAGGAGCCTAAATAAGAGAAACAGAAGGGAGGTAGTTTTGTGCTGTTCTGATGGTTTTAAAGAGAAAAAAAGAAGAGGAAGGAGAAAGGGAATTACACTAGGGAAGACAGGAAAAAGAAAAGGAAGAACTTACTACTCAGCTAGCTAAGTGGCACAGATAAAAAAAACCTTGGGCCTAGAGACAAGAGGACTTGAGCTGAAATCCAGCCTTAAGTACTTACTATATATGGCAAGTCACTTAACCTTTGTTGGCCTCAGTTTCCTCAATTGTAAAACAGGGATAATAATAGCATCTACCTCCCAGGCTTGTTGGGAGGATCAAATACGAACAATATTTGTAGAACACTTAGCACAGTGCATAGCACACAGTAGGCACTTAATAAATGTTTGTTCCCTTATTATCTTACATATGCACAGGATGAAGAATTTAAAAACATAAAAGAAAGACATACATACACACAAAAGAGTTTGGTGTAGAAATACATTAAACTCAACAGGGAAATAGGTAAGAACAGAAAAGGACAGAGAAGCTAACAGGGAAATCAGGATCATTGAGGAGTCACAAGCAAAACAATCTCACTTCAACATGGGAGGGTAGAGTGTGAAGAGGCTATTACAGGGGGAAAGGGGAGAGAAGGGGAAAGAGTTAACACCTGTGACTATCATCAGGGGAAGGGGAAAAAGAAGGGCAGGAGAACAAAACAGGGAAACAGATTATTTCAATTATATACTAGTGTTAAATACAATCCTCTTTCACTACCACTTTCTTAACTGTAAAGAGAGGGGTTGGGGACAAAGAAGAAAAAGCACAATAGGATAGGATGAAGGAAAATACACACTTAATCACAAATGTAAACATGAATGGGACAAACTTAACTCATAAAGTGGAAAATGTAACCAGTATGGATTAGAAAGAAAATCTAACTATAAATACTTAATATGTATGCACCAAATAACACTGCATGTAAATAAAGGAAAAGTTAATCAAACTAAAAGGAAAAATAGACACTGGAAAACTTCAATGAATCCCTTTTCAAATCTCAAGAAATTTAACAAAACAATCAGAAAGAAAGAAGTTAAAGATGTGTACATATTTTTAGAACGAACAGGATAAAATTCTGGTGATTACTGAATAGAAAGAGAAAGAAGTATACATATTTCTCAACTATGCACAGCACCTTTGTAAGAATTTAAGAGTATGCATTAGAACATTTTAAAATCTCACAAATACATAGAGGAAAGCAGAAATATTAAACACATTCTTTACTTATCACAATGCAATAAAAATTACATTCTGCAAAGGGCCTTGAAGAAAGGATTAAAATTCACTGTAGACTAAATAATCTAATCCTAAAGAATTGGTGGGTGAAAGAACAAATCATGAAAACAAAAGAAAATTTAATTAAACAAAATGACAATGAAACCATACACCAAAACTTTGGGGATAATAGTTAAAGTAGTCCTCAGGAGAAAATTTATATCTCTAAAAACTTTCACCAACAAGAGAGAAAGAACAGTTGAATTGGTCATGCAATTAAATAAAACTAAAAAAAGAAATTTTTAAAAAATCACCAAATGAGAAATTCTAAAAATCAAAAGGAGAGATTAGCAAAGCTAAAAGCAAAAATCAAAACCCTAACAAACTGATAAATAAAACCAGGGGCTAGGGATTTTTTAACATAAGATAAAAGCTGATTTTTTTTTTGATGAGAGGAAAACTAAATTGTCAGCCATCAAAAATTAAAAAGGAGAATTCATAATTTGAACATGAAACAAAAAAAAAACCTCTCTTGCCCAAATATATGCCAACAAAGCTGATAATTTGGGTGAAATGAATATTTTAAAAAATATATAAAATACAAGATTCAGAATAAGAAATAGATGATTCAAATAACACAAATTCAGGAAAAGAAACTGAATTATCCATAAAAGAATTCCTAAAGGAAAAAAACCCAGGACCACATGAAATAGATTCACAAGTGAATTCTATCAAACATTCAAAGAACAATTAATTCCAATGTTATGAAGTCTATTTGCAAAAATAAGAAAAGGGATCTCACAGAACTTCTATGATACAAATATAGTTCTGACACCTAGACCAGCGAGACACAAAGCAAACTACAAAATGAACATTAATACAAAAATATTAATTTTTTTAAATTCCCATTTTTAAAATGAGAAAATTGTAGCATAGGGAAGTTAAGTGATTTGCCCAGGATGAAATGGTGAATGCCAGAAACAGGATTTGAATCCCAAAATGGAACAGACTGCCTCAAGATTTCCCTGAAGAGTTCTTCAGGCAAAGGCTGGGACCACTTGATGTATGAATAGTAATGAGAATTTTGTTTTCAAGTACTGGTTGGTATAAATGGCTTCTGTGGTCCCTTCCAATTTAAAATTCTTTAATACTATGATTCTTTAATCACAGATTTCCTGATTCCAAGTCCAGTACTCTTTTTACTAGAACAAGCTTCAAGTAAAGTTGGACTAAATGAGCTCCCTTCTATCAGATTTTGTAATTCATCCTTTCCTCCTCTCCTTTGTCAAAATTATCACTCTTCCTTTCAATTAAAATATAGGAGAAAAAGCACTGAACGTGGATTCAAAAAGCTTGGGTTCAAATTTTTCCTCAATAATTACTAGGAGTTGGACAAACAAAACCAAAACAGCCATGATTAAAAGGGAAGCAGGAAACTTGGGAAAATTTTTTACATCAAATTTCTGATAAAAGCTTCATTTCTCAAAAATATAGAGAACTGAATCAAATTTGTAAGAATACAATTCATTCCTCTATTGATAAATGGTCAAAGGATACCGACAGGAAGTTTTCAGATGAAGTAATCAAAGCTATCTATAGTCATATGAAAAAATGCTCTAAATCACTATTGATCAGAGAAATGCAAATTAAAACAACTCTTAAGTACCACCTCATACCTAGCAGATTGGTTTATTATTATCACTGACAGAAAAGGAAAACGAAAAGTGTTGGAAGGGATGTAGAAAAATAACATCCCACTGTTGATGGAGGTGTGAGCTGATCCAACTACTCTGAAGAGCAATTTGGAACAACTGTACCCAAACGATTATACCCAAAGAGCTATAAAACTACATACCCTCTGACCCAGAAATACCACTCAGTACTAGTTTTGTATCCCAAAGAGATCAAAGAAAAAAGAAAAGGACCTAGATGTATAAAAATATCTACAGCAGCTTTTTTTGTGATGGCAAAGAATTGAACATTGAGAGGATGCCTATCAATCGGGGAATGGTGGAGCAAATTGGGGTATACGATTGTCATGGAATACTATTGTGCTTTAAGAAACAGCAACCTAAAAAAAAAAAAAGAAAGAAACAGCAAGATGCTTTCAGAAAACCTGGGAAGACTTACATGAACTAATGGCAAAGAGAAATGAGCTTAGAACCAGGAGAACATTGTACACAGTAACAGCAATACTGTTCAATGATCAATTTTGAATGACTTAGCTATTCTCAGCAACACAATGCTCCAAAACAAACAATTCCAAAGAATTTATGACAAAAAATGGTAGTCACCTCCAGAGAAAGAACTGATGGCATATGAACACAGATAGAAGCATGTTTTTTTTACTTTATTATTCTGGGTTTTTTGGTCTGTGTTTTCTTTTGCGATATGGCTAATGTAGAATTGTTCTGCATGACTATATGGGTATAATCCAATTCAAATTACCTTCTTAAGGAGAGGGAAGGGAAAGAAAGGAGGGAGAGAATTTGGAACTCAAAATTTTTTTTAAAATGTTAAAAATTTTTATTTACATGCAATTGAGAATAAAATAAAAATTAAATTTTAAAAAATTTACTAGTTGTATGACTATGGGCAAATTACTAACCCTCTCTGTCTCACAGGGTTGCTGTGAAGAAAGTGCTTTGTAAACAGATTATTATCAGTTATCTTCTCTTTCACACCATTTCACTTTCCTCCCAGCTCCTACCACTTTGCCTCTATCTCCCCAGTGCACTTGAATAAACTTTTGCAGAGCAAATGAAGAGATGCCACAAACAAAACTTCCTTCTGTGTCATGTTAGTTTCCCCTTCCTTTAACATTGCCAAATCTACCTTCCACATTTCTCACTTCATCACCTTGACTGAAACTCCCAAGACAAATCCAATGGCCTTTTCCTTTTGATATTTCTGCATCACTGGTCACTGTGTCTCTGTCTGGCATCTGTCCCCTTCTTTTCATTACCACTGCCACTACATTAATTCAGGCCCTCATTTGCTCATCTGAATTTCCTCCTAACTGGTCTTCCTGCCTCAAGTTTCTCCTCCCTACAAACCATCCTACACTTTACCAGAGAAATCTAACTAAATAAAATAAACACTGATTATAGCACCTCTTTCTTCAAAAGCTCTCCAAGGTTCTCCACTACCTACAAAAATAATTCTAAATTTGTTAGCCTAACATTCACCAGCAGGCCCATCCTACCTTATCTGGAAGATCTTATCTCCCATTACTTCCCTTCACACACCCTATGTTCCAGCCAAGCGGGCCAAACAGATGATGATGATGATGATAATACTGATGGTGATGACAGCACTTATAAAGCTATTTAAGGTTTGCATCACTGTGTTAATACTTTTGCTCATACATACTGTCCTCTATACCAGCTTCTCTCACACTCCTGACGACTCGCTGCCTGTCAAAATCATTTCCCACCCCTCCAACCTTAGCCTACTCAAAAGCAAACTCTGTAGCCTTCCTATCACAATCATCACTTTCTCCTTCACAACACTTCTGTGTGCACACTTTAAATCTGCCTCTGAATAAAAGCCTCTGGACTACAGGATCTGCGTCTTGTTCATCAATGTATCTCATTACCTCCAAGGTAGATGTTCCATAAATATTTATCCAAAATCTGGAACTCTTCATATCTTCTATCACCAAGACCTCCCTTCCCTCTAATCTCTTCTATCTCTAATGGCTCCTTCCCTTCTATATTTAAATACACTTAAGTCTCTTCTACCTTAAAAATGCTTGGCTTTACTGCTTCTCTAATTACCACTTATTTCTCTCCTTATCTTCAGTGAGAAATTACTCTAACAAAAGCCTTCACTGCCCTACTCTACTTCATCCCTACTTCAACTCCTCCACCCTGGCTTCCATCTACTGAAGCAGCTGTCTTCTCAGTTACTAAATGACTTCCTTTTAATCAAATATCATAATCTTTTATCAGTTCTGATCTTCCTGGATATCTCAGTGGCATCTCACACTTGACCTCTTCCTTCCAGAAGCACTCCTCCACACACTGCACTAACCATGTTTTCTTCCTACTTCTATTACTTCTTCTGCCTGTTTTGCTGGCTCCTCCTCTGCCTCCTCCTCCTAAACGTGGCCACCCTCCAAGGCAGTCCTAGATCGTCGGCTCTTTTTCCTCTTAACAAGTCTCTCATACCAGACACAGTCCACATTCATTACCATCTCTATGTTATTGCTAATGCTGCTCCCCTCATCAACTACCCTATCACACCTTGATTTTTCTCTCCTCTAAACTAGTAGTGAATTTATTATGTTTATTGCACAATTCAGCACCTGATTATCTCATTTCTTGTTCTCCTCCTACTTCTTCCAAGGCTTGCCTCCTCAAAAATACTGCAAACTTTGGAAACAAAAAACACATCTCAGATACTACTCTACTGCTCACAGCCCTAACATAATGATGAGCATTAGTAGATGCTCAACAATTATTTCTTCATTATCAAATCTCTCACAGGAGGCAATAGGCAAACTAGCAAAGGCATCGTCAAAAAAAAAATTATGCAATAATGCACTTTTGCAAAAGAAGCATGACTAAACTTCACCGTCAAGAAAGGCCAGAAAAAACAACGAATGATCAACATTCAAAATCAACTCTCAATTATCTACACTAAAGGAGTGAAGACACTGAGTAATGCAAGAACAAAAGATTATTCAAAATTGTTTATGTTTTGCTTCAGAATTCCTTTACAACTTAAGCAGTCTATAACCAACTTCCTACAGGACAAGGTAAATTAGCCTGGAACCTGAGTTGTGGGAGAGTTAGAGGCTACAGATAATCAACAAAGTGGATAAATAAGGAGTGTGAAAGTATTTGTTCTTCATCCAAATTTGCCCAAACAGCCCACTCCTCACCCTCAAGGAAAAAAGCAAATGCCCCCCAAATCCATTACTCTGTTATACAGCAAGCTACAAGGTTTTCAGACTTCAAACCCTGACTCTCCTTTAAGACAAGCAGTAACTATCACTCTCCTTAGAGCATGCCTCCCAAGAAAGCAGCCAAAATCTGTTCAGTATAAACACAGCTGCTTCCTCAATACCAACTACGCCAAATATTATGAACCTCTTATTTCATATCATCCTTGAATAGGTTAAGAAGGGCCTGGCAATCATTTCTCAAATATACAGAGAGAGAACTGAGTCAAATCTGTAAGGATACAGGACATTCCCCAACTGATAAATGGTCAAAGGATATGAACAGGCAGTTTTCAGATGAAGAAATTAAAGCTATCTATAGTCACATGAAAAAGTGCTCTAAATCACTACTGATTAGAAAAATGCAAATTAAAACAACTCTGAGATACCACCTCACACCTCTCAGATTGGCTAATATGACAGAAAAGGAAAATAATAAATGCTGCAGAAGATGTGGAAAAATCGGGCCACTAATGCATTGTTGGTAGAGTTGTGAACTGATCCAACCATTCTGGAGAGCAATTTGTAACTATGCCTGAAGGGCAATCAAACTGTGCATTCCCTTTGATCCAACAATACCACTACTAGGTCTGTATCCCAAAGTGATCATGAAAAATAGAAAAGGACATATTTGTACAAAAAATATTTATAGCAGGTCTTTTTGTGGTGGCAAAGAATCGGAAACTGAGGGGGTGCCCATCAATTGGTGAATGGCTGAACAAGTTATGGCATACAAATGGAATGGCATACTATTGTCCTTTAAGAAATGATAAGCAGGTCGATTTTAGAAAAATCTGTAAAGATTTACATGAGCCAATGCTAAGTGAAGTGAGCAGAACCAGGAGAACACTGTACACAGTAACAGCAACATTGTGCAATGATCAACTATGATTGATTTAGCTCTTCTCAGCAATAGAATGATCTAAGAGAACTCCAAAACACTCATGACAGAAAATGCTACCCACCTCCAGAGAAAGAACTATGGAGGCTGAATGCAGATCGAAGCAGACGATTTTCACCTTTTTTGTGGCTTCTCCCTGTCATTCTGTTTCTTTTTTCACAACATGACTAATGTGGAAACGTTTAAATGACTGCTTGCCTTCTTGGGGCAGGGCAAATAGAGAAGTGGAGGAAGAAAATATTTGAAACTCAAAATCTTATTTTAAAAAAAGATTGTTGAAACCTATCTTTACGTGTAATTGGAAAAATATTATTTACAAAAAAAAAAGATCTACAATGCCTACCTCATGAGGTTGTTGACAATGTTAAATTCAATGTCATATTAAAGCATACTGCAAAACATTAAAAAAAAGAAGAAGGGTCTGGCAAACTCCAATTGATGTCACTAAGGAATAGTTAAGCCATACATTTCTAAAACAATTTCAAAAGTGACTGCCACCTTTTTCTGCAAGAAATTCTCCAAGCTCAGCCCAGAGAACCAATAATTTTCATAGAGCACTTTAAAGTTTACAAAACACTTTGCTCACAATGAGCTTAAGAGGAAGTGTAAATACCATAATTCTCATTTTACAGAGAGGAAACTCAGATTCAAAGGGATGAAGAGGCTTGCCTGTGTAATTTTAGAAGCAGGATTCAAACCCAGGGCTTCCACCTCAGAGCTCAGCTCACCTTCTGCTACAAGGCAGAAACAAGAGACCAAAAAATCCCTCCGTGATACCTAAAAACCAAGAAAACTTCAGGAGAGCCATTCTCATTTTTGAGACAATTATAATTATTCAAATGAAGGCAATAATACATTAAGATTTATAAAATGTTTTCCTCACAGCCACCACACAATGGCTTACAGAGTCTATTTCAAGAGTCCTTCCAGTCCTTTATGTTTGTGTGTGTAATAGCTCCATTTATTGATCAATTTAATATGTGGACTCAGATTCTAACACTACTTTTCCATCTTTCAAGTTAACATGCCATGTGTTTTTTCTATTTCCCATCTTTCTTCTCTAATTTTCCCCCATGCCCTTCTTTCATTGCTCAGTTGTTTCCCATATAGAATTTGGTAACAGGCCTTTTACATCAACAAAATTAATGACCTCTAATAGAATTACTGACGACTCTCCCTACCTTAAGAACAATTACATATCACAACAGTATCAACTTCCTCTGCATCAAGCTCCATGATGCTTATGAAAAGACTAGAACTTTCTCAAGACCCAAACACATCTGCCACAGACAAGAGCCAAACCCTTGGTTGGCAACTGCCTCTCTCCATCACTCCTGCTTTTAGTTACTCTTTCCAGTGACTCAACAGGAAGGTATTCAGAGTAAAGAAGAAATAGAGGCCTTTAGACAAGACTTTTCCTCCACCCACAGCCCCCAAAATATAGTTCTTTGCCACATGATCGAACAGTTTCCCATCCAAATTGCCACTCCCGTCTGTATGAGGTCACCAGTTAAAGAACAAGAAGCTGGGGAAGCATCTTTCTGCTAGAGAAGGAAGCGGAGCCAAAAACGAAAAAACAAAAAAACCCAGACTATTCTGATGGAAAGCAATTAGGGGCCCCTCTTACCTGCCACAGAAAAAAGCAACCACTACAGCTACTTTCAGAGAGATACTTATTGAACAGGAGAAGTGAGGTTAGAAAGGAAGTTAACCCTTCAAACATCTCAGAACCAGTTTGGGAACTGGAAATGAGAAGATTCAGGGAATACATGACAGCTGTCCTCAAGAATCTGAACTGCATTCATGGCAAAATGGGTTTAGAAAGGTTCTGACTGGCATCAGAGGAACAATGGTAGAAGTAGCAAAGAGGTCAATATGAGCTTGATAGGAGGAAAAATCTCCTGGTCATTAGACCAGGAAAGGGAAATTAGGGAAATATTAAGGGAAATATTAGGTCCTTAGGATATATTAGGTCCCCTCCAAAGGAGGTTTTCAAGAAAATGATAGATAACCACTTGGTGGTTATGACCTAAGAGAGGATTCTTGTTCAGAGACAAGATGACCTCTAAAGTTCTTTCCAACACTCATTCAAAGACAAGCTGTCCTCGTACTAGGGTCCCTATAGCCACCACTTCCCAGTCTTTTCCCAGTCAACCAGAAAGTACTATAAAAGCATGCTATAAACCTGAACAATTTATTAAGTTTTAATTGAATACCTTTATGCTTTGTTTATGATCAGTACTGTCAGGCACTTTAGTGCATAAAATAGGAAAACACGATCAGTGTCCACAAGAAGCTTACAATTTATCTGGGGAGACCAAACTCCCTTTGTGACAAATTAGAGAAAAAAACAAGCACAAAACGAGTAGGGGGAAAAACTATTGAAGGCACAATGTGGTGGAAACAAACAAGAACTCAGCATTTCAATACTCTCTCCACCACTAAAAACTGTAGCTGTATGAACTCCAGCAGAACACCTGGCATCTCTAGGCCTCAGGTGCCTCACACTAAAGTGGAGATTAGGCCATGAAGTCAACTTTTAAGATCCATTCCAACTTTAAGACGTGGGATCATACGGTATGGATGAGTACAAAAGGAATGAGGAGAAAGATGACATCCTTGTGTGTAGGGTTTGCTGGGGAAAGGCTCAAAGACGTGATAGAATTGGTGGAGCTTTGATGAGTAGATAAAATAAGGCTAGTTAAATAGAAGAGGATAGGACTCATCATTCCTTCAAAGCCAGCTCCCCAGCAATGCCATTTTAGAACTCATAAACAGTACAATAAAGTGGCTTGAGGACCCAGCTGGGAGTCAGGAAGGCCTAACTCCCAATCCCACCTTTGACAAAACAAGCCTTGTAAGTCAACATCTGTGCCAGTCACTCAGTTATTGAACAGCTATTTCCTCCTCTGTGAAACAGAGGGAATAAATGCAGGCCTCCCCCACAGAGCTGGTATAGTCTCAAATGACACCTTGTATAGAAAAAGCACATTGAAAACTTCTAACAGCTATAAAAGTTTCGGTTATCATCAAACTAGAAAGTGTTTAACCTAGAAGAAATTAATCAGCTCTTCATAGGAAGGTTGAGCAGCCTGTGTTAAAAAGGCTTTTTAACACAAAACTCTAAAATTCTCACTTTTTTATTTCAACAGTATAGCCTTGTAGACAAAATCAACAAAACCATACAGCAATTTGCTGGCTCTGACAGCAAAATACAAACACGAATATTCTATAGTTGCACAAATTGGTAATTACTTTTTGCTTCTTGGTTATATAAATCAGAGATAAAATGTACAAGTACATTAGTAATTAGGCTACTGTCAAATAGCACAAGGCAAATTACCACCAGCTTTCGGTATTAATAAAAGTACAGTAAGCTGTAAAATTAAGAAAATTAACTTTTCTTCTTCAAAACAAACCACTAACCAAATTCTTCATTTAAGTTTTTTTAAGTTTCCTTAATTTGCATCCTGCAAAACCACAGATTAACCCTAATAGAGGGGCTTTTACAAAGCAGAAGCCACAGTGAAGGGACCTGATCTGGCCAGCTAAAAGCTTTATGCTGCCCTCCTCCAAGGGGCACAATCCTGCAAATGAGCTACAGATATAGTTTCTAAGCAACAAAGACTCAAAGCAAACCAACACTACCCATCATATGAGTCACCTCCAGACCGTCTCACTTTGCCTACCAGCTCTATCTGGCACAAACACTTCCTGTCAGGGAGTTCAGGAAGCAGCCTCAACCTGCAACACCCAGGAATTTGTCAGAGGTCAGCCTCTGAGTACATCACCAAACAGTACAGTGTACCAGTACCCAGGAAACACGAGCAGCAATCAAACACAGAAGACGATAAAATTCTACCAGGGAAAACTGAAGTACTCTCAACAACAGCTCCGATAAACACATGGGTATCCTTATCTCAAAGAATCACAGCATGCCAGAGAAGAAAGGGTCAACAGTGCACATTTTCAAAGAAATACAAATCCAATTCCTAGTCAAGCGTCTGTGCCTAATCAGTGCACTGGAAACATCATATAATTCTAGGTCAAACCTACTGCAGGCACATTATATATGGTATGTTAACATCCCATATATCCAAAAGCCTATTCAATACAGCCCACCTCTCCACTCTCACCCACTTCAATGCTACTCCAGAGTCCTCAAGCTGCCCTGAGTTGTGTGTGTCACTTCATGACTAACATATGGGAACTATATGACCCAACATCTCCTTCCTTCTCCCTCAAGTAGCTGAAGCACACAGCCTTTTCCTCTGTCTTTAACAAGGGTGTAAGTAGTGAGTTACAGGCTCATGTGTCTTTTTCTCTTTCTCGCTTACATACACACACACCCCATACACCCCCAACTCCCTTCTTCCTTCTCTCTTCCTCAGTTACCCCGGGAAAAATCTCTCCCTCTTTGTCCCATTTACAAAATAAATGACCACTGCTGCTAAGCATAAGAAAGGTGTAGCAATATGCCTCCATTATAGGAAAGAAAATAATAATTTTAAAATTTTTAATTTGTATTGATTGCATTTGTCTTTATAACATTTTCATTTCAGAAAATATCCCTTTCCCCATCCCTAAAAAGCGAGGAATCAGGGCAGCTAGGTGGACAGAGCTCCTCCCTTGGAGTTAGGAGGACCTGAGTTCAAATCCGGCCTCAGACACTTAACACTTACTAGCTGCGTGACCTTAGGCAAGTCACTTAACCTCGACTGCCTCACCCCCCCCCAAAAAAAAGTGAGGTATCTCTTGTAACAAAGAACAGGAAAGAGAAAAAATAATACAGCAAAACTAAACAACACATTAACAGAGTCTGACAGCAAAGTACTGTGCCACCCTCATCGTCTACCATATCTGGAAAGAAAAAAAGGAAGGAAGGAAAGAAGCACAGAAGGGAGGGAGGAAGGAAAAGAAAAAAAGAAGGGCATTTTCTCTTCTGTCTGGTCATTATAAATACAAGAATTCAGTTTTATTTGTTTTGGTTCTTCCTGTACTGGAGATATTGTTTCCCTAATTCTGTTTACTCACTCTGCATCAGTTCACATAAGCCTTCTCATGAAAAAAAGTCATAAATTTTAAATTAAATTTGAGGGCAATGAATGTGGAGTTAAAAAGTCTTCTTTTGAACCCTTGTATTAAGAGTGTGGGGGAGGGGGGTAGTTAGATGGCGCAATGGATAGAGCACCAGCCCCGGAGTCAGGAGGACCTGAGTTCAAGTCTAGCCTCAGACACATAGCACTCATTAGCTGTGTGACTCTGGGCAAGTCACTTAACCCCAATTGCCTCACACACCAAAAAAAAAAAAATAGTTAAAAGAAAAAAAAAAGAGTGTGGGTGAGACACTTTAACGAGTCACTTTACCTCACTAGGCCTCAGTTTCCCCACTTGTAAAATAAAGGTGTTAGACTACATGATCTCCAAGGTACCTCCCACCCCTATATCTTATGATTTTATGTTCCTATGACAGCAAACTCTCAGAGTCAACCTGTACACACCTTTAAATACCCAACAAACTGCAACAAATAAAAATTTTTACAACTGTCCACTGAAAAAATATTTCGGCTATACTGAATTAAACAGGCTTTTGTGAACTAGCCTGGGAACCTAACCACCTGGGGTCCAAAGACTGGTTCTCAGCTATGAGACCTTGGGTAGGTCATAGAACTCCTTAAAGCTTCAACTTCTTCATCTGTAAAATGGGAATAATGGTACGTGTTCAGCCTCCCTCACGTAGCTATTATAAGAATCAATTAGGATAACTATAAAATACCTTATAACCATAAAGAATGACATAACTTTTAACAACTCTTATTAAAAACATTGTTTCTACAGAAAATGAGCTTGAAGCTTTTAACGACACATCCATTTGCAGGTGAGAGCAATCTATACTAGCTTTGACCAGCCAGGGCACCAAGATTTGTTTTTATGGGAGAAGATGGTAGTCTCTCTCAGTGACACCAGCCTAAGAGATTAGAAGGTTGCTCCCAAGCTTCTTAACTGCCCTGAATAGATGAACTTATTGAAATACTTCTGGGCCTGGCTGTGTTTTCAGCCTGCATTCCAGTCCCAACTGGGTCACTAACTTAAGAGTTTTCTTGCGCAAGTACTTCATCTCTCTAGCCCCCAATTTCCTCATATATCAAATCAGAGATTGTGGGTCAGATTACCTCAAAGGTCTCTTTCACCTTTGTAAGTCTATACTTGTGTCACTTACTCCCCACTGTGTAAAGAAGCATCTTCTAATGTTATGGGACACTCACCACTTCTGATAGCACAGAAATGGCGGAACAGGTCAGTTTATCTTACCCATACCTTCATGATATCACAGACTTCAATCTTTAAGTAACTTAACTCTATTATGTTCATGGAGCCTGGCTTGAATGATCACCACTCTAAGCTGTCTTATAAACTCCCACTGAAGATTTCCAGATGTTACTACAGACTCATTCAAGAAGACAGGACACTTGGAGACCACAGGCCCTCCAAGAATCAGTCCTAGAAAGATGTGCTCTTCTCAGCATTGCTAAACTCAGTGTCTCACAAAGCAGTTGCTAGTTCTGGGCAGCGTCTGGACCACCGAGTCAGAATGAGAAAAACTCTGACCTGGTGCTGGCTAGTGGGTCTACCTGGATTTCCCTCCCAAGTATACAACAGTGAGGAGATCACTCTAGTTGGGAAAGCCCAGCTCTGCTAACATTACTCCTCTACTCAATACCCTTTTTTTTTTTTTGGTTAGGCAATGGGGTTAAGCGACTTGCCCAGGGTCACACAGCTAGTAAGTGTTATGCGTCTGAGGCCAGATTTGAACTCAGGTCCTCCTGAATCCAGGGCTGGTGCTCTAACCACTGCACCACCTCGCTGCCCCCTCAATACCCTTAAATAGTTTTCCCTTGCTTACAAAACGAAGCGTACAATCCTGATCAAGTACTTTCACAATCTGAGCTCCACCTGCTCTTCCAGCCTCTCTCCTCATCCCAACCAGACTAGTCCCCATTCTTCTCTTGCCACCTCCAGTTTTCATACCTTTGCTCACGCTTCCACTATGCACCAAACAGACTCCCTAGCCCACTTCCACATTCTGAAATTCTTCTCTTCAGCGCCCAATCCAGCTGCTGCCTCCCCCATGAAGCTTTCCCTCACCAACCCCAAACCCACAGAAGTAAAGTTGATTTCGTCCTCCTCAAAGTTCTTATAGCACTGTGAATTGCCTCACTTTCCCTTACAACAATTATTTGTGTGGCTGTCCTTCCCCACTTTTATAAGTCTGAAAGAATCACAATCTGTCTTTGTATCTCCTGTGCCCTGCAAACATTAGGCACTTAATACAGCCTTAGTGAATGGATGGATTTATGCACAAAACCGAATTTGTTCATAAGCAATGATAGCTTCCAGAATCAGATGAACACTTACAGGTAAGCAGTAGGAAATATTTTTCCAAGTAGCTCAATTTGAAAAGAGTAAACCCCTGAAGAACCATGTACAAGAAAGACTTCATAGGAAAAGGTGGCCCTCAGCAAAGAATTGGAAATCAGAGGCACGCATATCAATTTGGGAATGGCCGAATGAGTTGTTATACGTGAATATAAAGGATATACATGTTATACATAAATACAAAGTAAGAAATGCTGAGCAGGTCGATTGCAGAAAAACCTGGAAAGACTTACATGAACTGATGCTGAGTGAAGGGGGCAGAACCAGGGGAACATTGTACACAGAACACTGTTCAATGATCAACTATGACTGACTTAGCTCTTCTCAGCAATACAATGATCCAAGACAATCCCAAAAGACTCATGATGGAAGAACTATAGAGTCTAAATGCAGATCGAAGCATATTATTTTCACTCTTTTTTGTTTTTTTTTCTTTCTTGTGGTTTTTCCCTTTTGTTCTGATTCTTCTTTCACAAAATGACTAATGTAGAAATATGTTTAATATGATTGTACATGTATAACCTATATCAGATTGCTTGCTGTCTTAGGGAGAGGAGAGGGGAGGGAAACAATTTGGAACCCAAAATCTTATAAAAGTGAATGTTGAAAACTTAAAAAAAAAAAAAAGAAAGAAAGAAAGAAAAAGGGCCACCTCTTATGCTAGAAGTCCAAAACCTAAGACCTGATTAGAAAAGAAAATGTTCTAAAGGGAATAAAGTATGGTTAACAGATCTCAGAGGGAAGAAACTTGGAATCTAGTCCTAATTCTCCCCCCAACTAGTTAGAGAGAGGTCCTTCGAGAGGTGGGAGCCTGAACTAAATTGATCTGTGAGGTTCCTTCAAACTAACCCTAAGCTCATTCACCCACAGGTACACATCCCAAAGAGAAGTTCACAACAAACCAAGTTCCTTGTCCCAATTTGTTACCAACCACCTTTTCCTTACCTCTTTGCTTCCTCTAGGTGACAAAGGTACTCATAAGCCACATTCTGACGTCTCCTCTCATCCATCTCCTCTGCAGTGAGCCTTTCATTATCCAAGACAGCTACAAAATAAGAAAAATTATATAAATATGTAAATCTGTAGCTTTCATAAGAGATGTAAGAAGCCAGATTAGTGGGCCCTGCTTCAGCTCAGTAACTTCCCACTCCCCTTGGCATCAAGTACTGCCAGGTATAATATAATGCCCTTATTCATGTAAGAACATTGGGCCTCACCTATATTATTTTTATCATTTTTGTCAAAATATGGTAACATAGGCATATATCTGACTCGGCATTTTACTGGTGTTGATGAACTTTTATCCACAGCAGCCTAATATATGAGAACCCTATTTCCAGTGCATAACTTGAAACTAAAACCCCTACATCTTCAAAAGGCATAGCCTCTTTCAAAAAAAAAAAGGGGAACTAGGTTGGGTCTCCCTCTTCCCCTGCAGAACAAATATAATAACGTCCAAAACCCTAGGAAAGCAGAATTACTTGACAGATTGAATAAGGAAGCAAGTTCCTTCCCTTCCACTTTATTACTTTCAAGATCCTGGTAAAAAGAAAACTATGCTCAGTACATTTCAGAATCAAGCTTGGATGTAAGAGAGCTTTGAGAAGGCACCTCCCAACCTCCTCCCTTTGCAGAAAATGGAAAACTATGGTGCAGCACACTGCACGTAACTTAAAACTCTCTTACTACATTGGCTAGTTTGGTAAACTGTTTTTTCCCTAGCTTTGTTATTCTTTGACTGAAGTGACGACACTCTGAGGGAAAGCTGGGACACACCGGCAAATATGATTGAAATAAAGAGAAATCAGTAACATTTTATTTTTCCTAAAGACCTAGAATCACAGAATACAGACAACTCATGTGATCGAGAGATCATCTGCTCCAATTCTCTCATTTCACAGCCAGAACCTTGGGTCTCCTGGTTGCACTAGTCCCCGAGTCTTTTCACCACACCAAGATGCCCGCGTCTCTAAAGTG
This sequence comes from Phascolarctos cinereus, assembly GCF_003287225.1. Taxonomy (NCBI): domain Eukaryota; kingdom Metazoa; phylum Chordata; class Mammalia; order Diprotodontia; family Phascolarctidae; genus Phascolarctos; species Phascolarctos cinereus. The sequence goes on from NW_027555736.1 coordinate 40,772,434, forward strand.
CAGGGGTCCAGGGCTCTTTTCAGCTCCCCAAAATGTGCCTTCCATCAGTTCTCATCCCTCCTCATGGGGCAATTCTTTCTCTTTTTGGTGTTAGGGGCTCCTGAGGCCGTCTGAGGAGACCTATGGCCACCCTTCTCCAAAAGTGGTTTTTAAATGGACAGAATACACGAGATCACAAAGTTAATAAACTGATTGAAACATTTAGCGACGGTTTTAAAAAGAAGTCCAGAGACCCTTGTTCTCAGGCTGCATCGAGAAGAAACCAAGCTCTGCCTCCGTCAGTCAGTCCCCCAGTCCCTGGGGGCTTTCCAGGGTCCCAAGGAAGGTCTTCCAAAGCCACGCAAAGCAGCCGAGCCTGGCGCGGAGGGCATCTGAGCCCCCGAGAATTTGGGTGACCTTGGCCAAGCCGCTTTCGGCCTCGCGGGTCTCAGTTTCCTCCGCCGGAGGATGGGCGGGCGAGGCAGAGACCTAGTCAAGCTTGGCCCTCTCGGGGGGGCTGGAAGCCCTCCACACCCCCCCCCCAGCCCGGCCAGCCTGGCTCCATCTGACACACGGAAGTGTCAGCACGGGCCCCTCCCGGGGTGGGGCCTCGGCCCAGAGGCGTAATCGGGGAGGGGGCCGGGACCGGGCCCGCACTCCGGACCGGCCCTGCCCTTCCGGGTCGGAGCGGCGCGGCCCCAGCAGGAGCCGAGCCACCTTCGCCTTGGGCCGGCCAGGGCGCGAAGGGGCCGGGCCGCACCCGGCTCGCCCTCCCAACCCAGCCCGACCCCGGACTCACAGCCATAGTGCGGGCGGACCACCCCCAGCCCGTCGACTTCGTCCGCGGTGGACATGGCTGCAGGAGCGAGATTTTCCGGGCGAAGCCTCTCCGCGGGCGGCGTAGCGCTTCCCGGGCGCGGCAGGGGCAGCGACAGCGGCGGAGGCGCGCTGGGTGTGACCGTGCCCGCGCCCGCGGCCCCGCCCCGACCCCACCGCCCTGAGGGGAAGGAGGCGGGGCCCGCGCGGCCCGGCCCCGCCCACTCCTCCCCTCCCTCGCCCTCCAGGGGCAGGAGGGCGGCCAAGGCCAGGGCGGCGCCGCCTACGGCGGCTGAGCCATCCCAAACTTGCTCGGCTCCGTCCGCGCGCTCCGCGGGCTACGTGTGCTCGCTGTCTTTGCCCTGTCTTCCTCACTCCGCGATGTCCCGGGTGCGCCCCGGCCTTCCGCGACCTGCGCCTGCGCCTGCGCCCACTGGGGTTGGGGGTGGGGCGCTCCGGGGAGCCCGTGGTTAAATTTAAAATGAGATCCCCTCGGAAATTGGCGGGCTCGGCAGATCCACCGATCGGGACTTGACATCTTGTTTTTCGCTGGTGATGGAGAAAATGCTACTAATGGGGGAGGGTGCCGGCGCTTATTAAGCGCCCGTGCACTCCACAAATATTACCTCCTTTGAGCTTTCCGTAATGCAGAAGAAACTTAAAAGCGTACCCTCCTACTTTTTCGGGGAGAGCCAGGTGTTAAACATTTACCACCTTCCCACCCCCGGTGCTCCCTTCCGCGGAGGTCGTGGGGGCTTCGTGCAAGACCGGTGGCCCTCCGGAGGCAGAACTGCCAAGTCCCACTCCACCGGGGCCGTGGGGGCGGGGAGAAAGCCTGCACCTGCACCTGCAGCGCCCCATCGCGTCACCATTCGCACTACCCCTCGTCACCATCCTCATCCACACCCTCCTTATCATCACACAGTGCAATAACTCTTTACACGCCTTAGCCTATTTGAACCTCACAACATTATCGTTATCGTCCCCATTTTGACAGAGAAGGCAACTGAGTCTCAGAGAGGTTAAGAGACTTGTCCAGGGGCTCCGGGATAATAAGGGTCGGAGTCAGGATTCGAACTTAGGTCTTCTTCCAGACTTGATGTCAGGGATCCAGCGCTATAGTCACTGCCCCACTTAGCAGGATTTCCTCTCCTTTTAAAATGGGATGATTGGCTGTATGACTGTGTAAGGTCCCTTCTAGCTCTGGGTCAGTCATCAAACGAGATAATACAGGGTGTCCCAGAAGTCTTAGGGCAGCTTTAAGTTAAGTGACTGCTGAAACACTAAAACTTTTGGGACACCCTGTCTACGTAAAGCACTTTGCTTTATAAAAACACTTGTGTAGAGCTTCAACACTATATAAATGCCAGCTATTATTATCATCCAACGACAAAACTCATCACCCCCCTCTAAAGGTATCAGGATTATAGGACTATACTATAATATTATATATGATGGGCTAGGTGGCCCAGTGGATAGCCTGCTGGGCCTGGACTCAAAAAGACTCATCTTCCTGAATTCAAATCTGACTTCAGACATTTACAGGCTGTGTGGCCCTGGGTAATTCATTTAAACCCATTTGCCTCAGTTTTCTTATCTGTAAAATGAGTTGGAGAAGGAAATGGCAAACCATTACAGTTTTCTTTGCCAAGAAAATGCCAAATGGGGTCATGACTAAATAGCTGAACTTTAGTGTCATAATATATAAGATTATATATGTAATATTATATGTAATCATATATAATATTATATATTATATATATGTGTGTGTGTGTCATAATATATAAGATTATATTATAGGTCATAGGATAACAAAGGCTCTTAACCTGGCCCCCACGGATAGATTTCAGGGGGATCTGTAAACTTGGATGGGAGGAAAACTACATCTTTATTTTCACTCACCACTAAAATTTAATATTTCCTTCAATTATCTATTATTCTGAGAAGGGGTCTATATAAGTTTTACCAGATTGTAAAGAGATCCTTCACACACACACACACACACACACACACACACACACACACACACACACACAGATTTAAAACGCTGAATTATAGGATTCAGAGCAGGAAAGAACCTGACAGGTATTACAGTCAGATGGTCCTTATGATCACAGGCCTTTCTGGACCCATAAATGTTTATTGTAAGTATTTACACATCAGAGACCAGCACCAGCTGCAAATCAAGGCCTATTTCATTGTTTTGTGAATTGTCTAGACTGAAGAAAGTAATGAAAGAAGTCTTCATGTCAATTAGACTTAAAAGTGTTTCCGGAGTACCTTTTTTACTTTGGGGAGACAGTTGATAAAACATTTACCAGCACCCCCGGGGGAGTGTGCTAGTAAATGTTTAGTTTAGGTCCTTTTTAACATCAAAAAATGACCTGAACTGCACATGCCTCCTCCCTTATAGTTGTTGAACTATCAGTATGAATTGGTAGAGAAAATACTTGATAAAAATGATTGTGTATTCAGTAACACTTTTAAATAAATTTGTATTTTTAATCACAATATTATCTGCATGCATTTGAAAAGTAAGACACAGAATCTGTTCTGCTTGATTATGGATATTTATAACAAGAGCTGTATGTTTTTCTTTTTTTTTTCCTCCATTGGGAGGAGTAGGGGTGGGAGGGGAAAGATGCATAGAGAAAGGGTAGGGAAAAGAAAAGAGAATTGTGGAGGCAACTTTTTTTAAAAAAATACAGAAAAGAGAACAGAATGAAGGCCAGAAACAGCCACAGGACAGGACAGCTAAAGGTTAAATTTATTATATACTTTTTTTTTTCTTTTTGGTGAGGCAGTCAGGATTAAGTGACTTGGGTCACACAGCTAGTAAGTGTTAAGTATCTGAGGCCAGATTTGAACTCAGGTCCTCCTGATTCCAGGGCCCGAGCTCTATACATTTCACCACCTAGTTGCTTTCAAAGAAAAGGAAGCTACACAAAATAAAGGTCTTCAGTTCCATGTACCATCTTCTTATTCTGTTCTGTTGTGTTTATGTGTATGGAAATGCCCATTTCACTTGGTGTTCAGAATATTTTTAAAAATGAAAGCCAAGTAATACATATTTGTGTGAGCTCTGGCACAGAGGTGGCAGACATATAATCAGACCTGATCCCTCTGAGTGTTCCCAGGGGCAAGGCAGCAGCTGACATCCCACTTACAGACAGCTTTGTCTGCTCATAAAATACTTCACAGATTGTCTTTGGCAGCCTCTGACTTGGTAGTTACCAGGTAGTCACCAATTGCAATGACTATGGAACACATAATGAGTGCAAGGGGGAATCCAGGCATATCGTGAGTGCCTGGATTGAATTGGTTGCTGTTCAGACATTTCAGCTGTGTATAACTCTTTGTGACTCCATTTGAGGGTTTCTTTTTCTTTTTGGGGGGAGGAGGGATTTAATAACATTTTTTCCCAACTACATGTAAAGACAATTCTTAGCATTCATTTTTTTAAATTTTGAGTTCTGAATTTTCTCCCTCCTTCCCTCACCTCCCCCCTCCTTGAGGCAGTAACAATGTGAGATAAGTTATACATATATAATCATGTAAAACATATTTCCATATTAGCTATGTTGCAAAAGAAAATGCAGACAAAAAGAAAAAAATACCCAAAAAAATAATAATAAAGGTGAAAAATAATATGCTTCGATCTACATTCAGACTCCATCAGTTCTTTCTCTGGGATGTGGATAGCAATTTTCATCATGAGTCCTTTGGAATTATCTTGGATCATTGTATTGCTGAGAAGAGCTAAGTCATTCACAGTGGACCATCATACAATATTGCTGTTACTGTGTACAATGATCTCCTGGTTCTGCTCACTTCACTTTGCATCAGTTCATGTAAGTCCAGGTTTTTCTGAAAGTGGCCTGCTTATCATTTCTTATAGCACAATAGTATTCCATTACATTCATACATCACAACTTGTTCAGCCATTCCCCAATTGATGGGCATCCCCTCAGTTTCCAATTCTTTGCCACCACAGAAAGAGCTGCTATAAATATTTTTGTACAAATAGGTCTTTTTCCCTTTTTTAAAATCTCTTTGGGATTCAGACCTAGAAGTAGTATTGCTGGATCAAAGGGTATGAACAATTTTATGGCTCTTTGGGCATATTCCCATTTGGGGTTTTCTTGGCAAATATACTGGAGTGGTTTGTCATTTCCTTCTCCAGTTCATTTTACAAATAAGGAACTGAGGCAAACAGGGTTAAGTGACTTGCCCAGGCGACACAGCTAGTAAGTGTCTGATGCCAGATTTGAACTCAGGAAGATGAGTCTTCCTAACTCCAGGCCCAGTACTCTATGCAGTTATGCACAATGGTGCCACCTTGCTGCCATTGAATAAAATATTAGAGTCTGTGTTAGGCAGTTAGGCAATAATCATCAGTGGGTGGGTGCAATGCCCCCACTTCTCAGAACCACTGGAAAGAAAAAGGAGTGGCGAAGCATTTTTGCAGTGCTTCCCTACTCAAACACAAAGAGGCTTGGTCTCCTGGGTCACAGATACAGGCTAAAGTAGCCACCCAATAGTTGTTCTAACTACCACCAGGTCGTTGCAGGATCATAGAGACATTTGTTCTCATTGAGAATTAACTCCACAAAGTTTAGCCAGTCCTCTATATTCACCAAATTTGGGACTCACAATACCCAGAAGCTTAGTAGGTTAATTCTAAAGGTCCAGAACATATAGGCCATGGGACAGAATATGAGGATTGATTAGTATGGGAATGATTAGGTAGGATGTGCTACAGTGAGCCTCTCCCCCCATATCTACAATGGCGTTTGTGTTGATCAGTGGAAGGACTTGGACCTCTGTGGTCTTCAGCATCTGAATGCTAAGGAGTGAGCTCTACCCAGAGCCCCCTGAACCCTCACTCCTCAAACGCCCCCCTCCTTTGTAAATTCAGAGTCAAAGAAAGAGAAGGGAGATGTCGTTTGGCTACCAACTGAAGGAAGCAGAGAGGATATAACACTTGGCCACTCCCTGAAATTTGAACTAAAAGGCTCAAAGTCAGAAATAGTTGGGGGACAGAGGAAGCAAAATGGCGAGAGAAGAAGACACAAGTTCTCACTAAATTTGGCCTGCCATTGCTGACAACCGTTATTTGTAAGCAATGAACTAGAAGCAGCAAGAAATATTTAAAGGGTCCTATTGGCAAGAGGATGATGGAGAGAAAAAAGGAAACATCAGGAACTTTAGAACCACATCTCAAGTGCATGTCCCATGCTACAAGGAGTCTAATCTCAGGTCCAGGGTTCTTGAGTCTTCATCAAAAGACTAGTCCTACCAGAAGGATGTTAGAGACTTTATTGTGTTTCCTATACTCTTTTGCCCACTCATAGGATGCACAGCTGTGGGGAACCATACAGAGTAAATTGTGCCTTACTTAGAACTTCTAAGTTCAGAATGACCTGTGTACTGAGTTGAGTTGCCTGGGTCTCAAAGATGTTGAGAGCATGTTGTCCAATGATAGATGTTTTACTATATGTTTTTTTATTCCTTATAATATTATTATTTGCATATCTTCCTATATGAAGAACAGAACATTACAGGTAGTATCCAAGTCTGTTTCATCCATTCCTGGGGTGAGGTAACTTCATTTTGCCAAGAAAACATTACTAGGTTTCAGTAAAATATAGCAAGTTCAAGGAAGAGGCATGGCTTTGCCAGTAGGATGGGAGCTATGAGCTGATTTCATTGGATAAATCCATATTACCCACGTCTTCTAGACTAGTGTGAGTTGGTATGGCTACTCAAAGAAAGCAGAGCTGGAGAATAGAAGCTCATTCAATCTTTGCAAACCATAGAGAGTTTGGCAGTTCCTCTCAACAGAGTGAAGAGCTATGGATGAATATGGAACTTATCCAACTTCTAACCCTTCCAATTGAATGGGATCAGGTTAGTGGCTAATGGCACCATTTAGTGGTCAAATATAGAATACACTCTACCACAAGCTGAACTACTACTGACAGGTGGAGAGGCCTACGCTGAAAGTAGTGGCAACCATTAAGTGGGACTCAATTTAGTCATTTTGCTAGATGAAAGGAGGCAGCTTGGTGGTTACTTCCATTCAGGCCAATCTATTGCAGATAATTGCAGATAATGCCTTAAAAAACTGATCAACCAGGGCTGGGGTAATCCATGTCAAGTTATGACTCAGGGCCTGGACATAGCTAGCTATTCACCATGGTTCCTTGCCATATTGAAGCTAGCAAATCAAGAGGGTGGCCACTTCAGACTGAAAGGGGGGGAGCAGTGTCAAAAAGAAACCCCTTCACACTGTGCCATAAGGGGTTTTCTCCCATAGAGTAAGTGTAGCCCAGGTGGTAGCCTGTCCCACCAAGTGGAACATAACAAAGACTGTACTTGCCAGAGCTGTGGGAAATAATTTCAGCTGAGATCCACTAAGAATTCCTCTTTGGGGGCAACTAGGTAGCACACAGGGTAGAGCACCAGCTCTGAAGTCAGGAGGATCTGAGTTCAAATCCAACCTGACACTTTATTGCTGTATGATCCTGGACAAGTCACTTAACCCTGATTGCCTCCAATTTAAAAAAAAAAAAAGCCCTGTTTGGCCAAAAGAGAAGCAGTGTAGTGACCTTGGGCCAAATGCCTCAAACTCTCAGCCCTGAAGCAGCTCACCCAAACTATAAGTTACAGAGGAATTGCTGATGTATCAGTGAAGAGAATCCCTACATGTGGAGTTGATGAAATCTCAAGTCTAGACTAAAAAATTTTAAAACAAGTGAGAATCCATGGAAAAACCTTCTGATCATCTGGCAAAAGGAACTGAGGAATTTGTAGCACCATGAGAACATAGAGCTGCCAACTCCACCCTGCTTCCGGAGCTACTCATAGACTTCCTTCAAGTCTACAAGTGTTCCCCAGAGCACTGTTAGTTCTACAGAAGTTTGAAGATTTATGGTGGTGCACAGGGTTCTGCCAGCTATGGTGGAAACAATTTGTTTCCTGACAGTGAAACACAATAAGGGAAGGAGATCATGTGTGCTGGTGATTTAGAGCAATCACTGGGGCCCTAGAAAAGAATCTTCCTGAGCAAAGAAGTTTCGTGCTAAGATCTGATCAGAGATCAAAGAAGATGTTAAGCAAGGTCAAGCTCTGTCCATTGGACAAAGACTTGTAAGCACCTACTATGAGCAAGACACTATGGTAGTTATTGAGGATACAAAGTCAAGTATGAAAGTCTCTATCTTCAAGAACTTTATATGCTAAAGAATCTAGTATTCTAAGAGATAGAGGTAAGGAGAGAGTGCATTACAAGCAGAGGGGAAAGGCTGTACAAAGGTGGAAGATGAAACCCTGAGTTCAGAGTACAGCAAATAGGTTAATTTAGCTAGAGCCTAGAGTCAAGACTGCGAAGGGAGGAAAGTGAGACCACAGGCAGGGGCTGATGAAATGGAAGAACAGGGACAGATGGAAGGGCTGGACGTTGTTGGTAAAGACAAATAGCTTTAGGAGTGAGACAAAGGTAGAAACGGAAGGACAGGAGACTGATCACCAAGTGTGGAGTGTTGGTGAGATAACATATATAAAGTACTTTGCAAACTTTAAATCCTATATGAATGTTAGCTATTCTAGTGAGGTAAAAGGTGTGAGTAGGTTAGGCAGAGTGGAGATAGAGGTCACTGAAGATGAAGAGGTTGATGAAGAGACATATATGTCAAAGTCACAAAGGATAGAACAAGAGTTGGGGTAAGAGGAGAAGAGAGGAAGACTGGGTATTTGAGCAAAGGGTGATAACCTGGTAGATGATCACAGTGAAGATTGAACAGGGTGATATGGATAGATGAAGGAAACCTCATAGGAAGAGAAATTGCTGAGTGATGACATCAGAGGAATGAACAAATGAATGAATGAATGAATGAATGAATGAATGAATGAATGAATGAACAAGCGTTTATCAAGCTTTGACTTGCTATATGTAAAGCATTGTGCTAAGCTCTGGAGATTCAAGTAGAAAAACAAGACAGCACCTGCCCTCTGGGATCACACATCCTAACAGAGGGATAAGACACATACAGGAGGTTTCAGCTGCAAGCAAGATAGAAAGGCTCATTGTACAGTAGCAAAACAGATGGGACTGCATCTTCTTTCTTGTTATTTCCATTGATTAAATTGCACATTTTTTGACATTGCACAATTTGACAGAGCCAAGAACTCTGGTGAGAGAATTTTCTTTTCCTGTACTTTAGCAGCTGTGGCTACTAAAGAGGCAGGGCTGCAGCACCTGAAGAAAGAATTGACAAGTTGTATCTCCACCAGGTTTGCTCCCTTGGATAATTTGCTACAGGGACTGGGTTGCTAGCAGGATTGATAGTCTGAATGGTACTGTTATTTCTGAGGCTTTGGAGATTACCTACTTATTGGTTGCAATTAGTCAGCAGTTATTATTGCTGGCAAGGATAGTAAGCCTCCTCTGCAAAAGGTTTGCTCCCCTTAATGATGGCTTTAGGGACCAGGCTGGAATTAAGATGGATGGACTGAGAGATACTGCAGTTCCCAAAGTTCTTCAGCTTTGTATGCTGGGCTAGCTCCACAATGATCCAAGGAAAGGTGGCATTTGACATGATGGTAGTGGCTTGACCCACTTGGCATATGCCCTTTCCTGTCTCTCTTTTAGGGCACTTTACTGCTTCAGCTAAGCTGGCTTGTTTGGCTATGGCAGAAGTGCCATTGAGAAACAGAGTATTCTAGTGTCCCTTCCAGGCCCATTAAGTTGAGGAACATAAGAGAAAGGCTGGCTGCAAGTGGAGAGGGTGACAAGGGAAGAAATTCCCTCCAGGAAAAGGCAATGGCATTGTCTATCCCAGAATGTGGCACCCAGAATGGAATATTTTTTTTTCATTCTGGACACTCAGACATCATTAATGGATCAGTGTCGAGTCAAACTACTTCTACACAAATCTTAATTGTCCATATGTTGTAACCTCCAATTTTAATTATTTAGAAATACCTATTTCATGACTTGCAATTATACTGAATCTCTGGAAGAATATTACAGTTATAAAGAGAAACCTCTGAAGCTTGTGGTCATTAAAGGCAATGGGTATTTCCAAATACAATCCAGCCTACTATCTTCCTCCTATTCAGTTCTGTACCTATCTGACCAACACACACACACACACACACACACATTATGTATGTAAAAGACGTCTACATACACACACAATGGACCAATTCTGTGGGTCACACATTATGAGAAACATGAGATAAGTTGGTTGACGTCATGAGAATGATAGCCAAGGTACAACCTGCATGCTGTCTTACTATCAACACAGTGTCAACAGATTTAAAGGAATAATCCCAGGATGTGGACGGTTTACTGGAGGAAACAGATAAGGGTTACCCAGGATGAGGATTGTATGATCAGTGATCTACACTGTTTAAAGGAGCACTCACACAGATGAGATCCCAGATCCATGAAAATTTTGAGGAAAGGTTTGAGGACAGCACTAGTTTTTTGCCCACATATCTTTCTCCCTCCTCCATCCCCCAACTTCCTCCTCCCCCTCCCTCTCCTTTTAGCTTTCTCTCTTTCTCCCTCACTCTATCTCCCCTTCTCTTTCTTATTGTCTCTCTCTCTCCTTATTTTCTCCCTGTCTCTCCCTTTCTCTTTTCTCTCTCTCATCTCTTTGTCCCTGCTCTCTTTTCTTCTTTCTTCCCTCTCTCTCCTCCTTCTCCAGAAAAAGAGGGAGAAAGAGAGAGAGGGAGAGAGGGAGAGAGAGAGAGAGAGAGAGAGAGAGAGAGAGAGAGAGAGAGAGAGAGAGAGAGAGAGAGAGAGAGAGAGAGAGGCATTAAAGGCCTGTAGACTACACAGAAATCTTCTAAGGATGTAACCCTTAGCCACTTTTTCAGGATTCTGTTGGCCACTAAATTCATTAACTATGTGAAGCTTTCTGGGATTGTTCATAAATCCAGAGAGAGAGAGAGAGAGAGAGAGAAGAAAGCCGTGACCCAGAGGCAGAAAGTTAAGTCACCTCCATCTTGAGACCCAGTGGACTTTCTCAGAGTTAAACACTCAACACGGGATTTGCTCTTGTGTCCTCTCTCCTTCAAAGACTCTAAAAGAAGTAGATATTGCTAGCCCAGTGGCAACCAACCCAGTTAACAGCATAGTTGAGATGAGGCAAGAATGACTGTGGCTGCTGAATATAGCAAAGCATGTTGGGTACTGCCCTAAAGACAAATTTCTCTTCCCACAGCTCTGAGCCATAAAGAAGGCAGCCACCCTTAATTGCAACACTCCTCCAGAATTTATGCTTCTCTTCTTCTCTCTGGGTGGAATGAGTTAATGCAGGAAAGCCCTGGTTCCTGTCTACTCAACATATGGCCACAATAGGCCCCACTGCAATCTTTTGTCTATCCCTTTGCCACTGTTTGGTGATACATGAACTATATTAGCAGTTGCTAATCTTAATTTATGTATTGTTGGGTAGATGATAGAAATTGGGAGCCAAGGCATTGTAGAATAAAGAGGTATTTATCTAGTACCCATTGTGGAGGCAAACACCAGGCCAGGGAGAGCCAGCTAAGCAATGGACTCTCCCTGGAAAGCCCAAACTGTTGTTAACTGATGGTGCTATCTATGACCCTGGGCCCAAAGAAGTGAGAGCCATTAATAATCTGAAGTGAATCATCTTCCCCTAGGCTAGTTCTGTTGTGACCCAGAAAGCTGGGCATTAGAAAAACAGGAGTGGTTTTCATCTGATAAGTCTTAAGGTGTACACTCTTGAATTTCTCTCTTCTCTTTTTCCCTTCTTCCTTATTCATCACTGCACATGGGGTTACCTGACCACAGTAACCCTGTTATACTTATGGCACCTGTGAGCGGTGATCCCTACCACCATCTATATATCCTGAATACTTTTCTCAAGAAGAGAAGAGGTCTATGCCGGAAGTGACATCTTTTTGAGGGCAATGAGTTTTGGATTCTTGAGATTGTTGATAGAGGGAAACTAAAGTCTTGGGGGAGGGGGGAAATCACAAATGTTAGTACTATTTTCTAAAATGATTGAGAAAGCATTTGTAACTGTCAAATTATGCCTGCTTTCCTATCTTTCTCAGGTACTTACAAGAATAATCTATATACATTTAGAGAGTATACTGAGTGAAAATATGAGAAGAAAATAGGCTTTCACTGAAAACTACTACTATTCTATAGCAGAGCAAGGTCATAAAACTGGCCAAAAAGCACAGAAAATACAAAGTCTTGTTGGCCCGTTTGACTGTAAAAAAAAGCATTTGAGTCCACAGAGCAAAATGCTATATTGAAGGCTCTCCAACAACAAACACATGTTATGGTCATGTAGCAGAAAAAATAAGGGAAGTCACTTTTATTGACAAGTTTCTAATTGGAAACATTGGACAAAACATAAAACAGGGAGACATACATTTGCCATCGCCACAGAGGCTATCCAGCAAAATCCCAATGGGAGAGGGATTTCTTCTACTTAAGTCCTTCAGATGTTTCTGTTTACAGATGACATTATACTAATTGCATCAAGCCCCAGATAACTGCAAAGCTCCCTAAATGAGATCCAGAACGACTCAAGAGTTTCCCCTAACTATCCATACAGAAAAAAAACGAACAGACGGAATGGAATGGAATAGCACCTACTGTGTGCCAGGCACTGTACTAAATGTTTTTTACAAATATTATCTCATTTGATCTTCAGAACAACCATGCTAGGTAGGTCTTATTGTCCAGACTGTGATATGCAGTTGGATAGCACTTGTCCATTAGTATGTATATCTTGGGCAGACACTGCAAATGGACAATGAAGAAGGCCCAGAATTCGAGGGAGGAGGAAAATGGGTTGGATAACCTTTAAGATACTACACTATAATTTCAAAGACCCCCAAGCTTCTCCCTGAAACAAAGGCTCCTCCTTTTACCAGCATTCTTTCAGAGGTGCTATATGGCTTTGAGTCACAGAATACCACTATATTTGAGGAGTTAAAGTTGTAGGTCACCCAAAGGGCAATAGAGAGGTTCATAGTGGGAGTGAAGAGTCTATTATAGTGGGGCAGCTATATGGCGCACCTAGATGGTGCACCGGATAGAGCACTTGCCCTGATGTCAGGAGGACCTAAGTTTAAATCTAGCCTCGGACCAAACACTTGAAGCATACTAGCTGTGTGACCCTGGGCAAGTCACTTAACCCCAATTGCCTTTAAAAAAAAAAAGAGTCTATTGTAGCATATCACCAACAAAATGTACAGCAGAAAGAGTAGAAAATTTTTGATCAAAGAAACTTATGATCAGGAAAAGAAGCAAATCAATCACGTATTTATCCTTTTCTTTTTTACCTTGTCCCCTCCTCAACAGTCTGTTTTGCTTCTGACCATTGCCTTCTTCAGTCTACCCACCTTCTTATCCATTTCCTTTCTCTTAACCCCTTTCCCTCCTATTTCCCTGTTGGGTAAGATGACTTTCTGTATACAATTGTGTATGTGTGTGTGTGTGTGTGTGTGTGTGTGTGTGTGTGTATAATCTTCCTTTCTTGAACCAGTTCAAAAGAGAGTGACGTTCAAGTGTTACCCATCCCCAGTTGTCCCCTCTACAGTCGATATAAGCCATATAACAAGATCAAGGGTTAGCCTTTGCACAGCCTATGTACTCTATTGGCCCTTATACGATGTCAAGAAATCTGGAGCAAGGCCACCCAAACCTAAGTACGCTACATTTTTGGTATTTCCCCAACAGTGGTAAACACCTTTGGCAAACAAACTTCTCCCTGTTTTATGCCTTGCTCAATATTATTTCATCTAGACTACCAGTCAAGCTACATTGTCAGAAAAGGAAATGAGTTTAGTCTCGCATGACCTCTTCTTAATGAAGTCATCTTGACATTTAGTGATCGCTGCTTCCCTTTCTAAATGCTGACAACGAGTCATCTAATAATATGTCATAGGATTTTGCCAGAAAGAGAAGTCAAGGTCATTGATCTATAGTTTTCAGTCTCCAAACTTCTTCCCCTTTTTGAACATTTTGACATTTGCTCTTTTCCAGTCCCATAATAAGTCATTTTTGCTATTCTCCACAATCTTTCAGAGATCACTGACGAAAATTGGGCAGAGAAAAGACAGGCATTCTAATTCACTGCTAGTGGCACTGTGAATTGGTCCAACAGTTTTGGAAAATAATTTGGAATTATGCATACAAATTAGTAGATTATTCAATTCATCTGATTCAGCAATCCTACTCTTGGGTTTATGCTACAGAGAAGGTCAATGACAGAAAGAAAGGTCTTAAATGTACCAAAATATCCATAGTGGCACAATTTCTAATAGCAAAAAGGTAGGAGCCTAATGAACAAGTTGTGGTATTTTGATGTAGTGGAATATCATTATGTTGTACTTATAGTGGGGGTGATTGATCAGATGACCCATGATCAATTTACTTCCTCCAAAACTAATTGTAAGGGAGCAGGTAACAGTGACAATAATGTGTTAGGAGTATAAAGAGGTTGAGGGGCAGCTAGGTGACATAGTGAATAGAGCACTGGCCCTGAAGCCAGGGGGACCTGAGTTCAAATCCCACCTCAGACCAAACACTTGACACTAGCTGTGTGACCCTGGGCAAGTCACTTAACCCCAATTGCCTAAAAATACAAAAAAAAAATTTTAAAAAGGAGTACAAAGAGGTTGTATAGCATTAGAATGTTGCTAGTTATTGACAATCAGACATATCCTTAGTGTCCCTTTAGGAAATTGAGAAACGCCTTCTAGTAGAGATTCTTCACCTAGGATCCATAAACTTGGATGGATTTTTTTTCATATATTTTTGATAACTATGTTTCAATATAATTGGTTTCTTTTCTAATTTTTATCTATGTATTTGACTTTATGCATTTAAAAATATTATTCTGAGGAGGAGTCCATATGCTTCATCAGAATGATCTGTGACAAAAAAAACGTAAGAACCTTTGTTTAAGGCTTAGAGATGAAAGACTTAGCACAATGTCTGGCACACAGCAAGCATGTTGTAATTGCTTATTGACTGACTGACCCCTGGCAGCACCTACTCACTAGCTGTGTGACTCTGGGCAAGTCACTTAACCCCAATTGCCTCACAAAAAACAAACAAACAAAAAACCCCTAGTCACCTAGAGAGGAAGAACTAGATCTTTTTGCTTTTTCCCTGTTCCCCTCTATGAGGGGACAGCTGATGGAAAAAGAAGTGATTTCTCTCTCCTTTATTACTCATTGGTCAAAGCGCTTTTCAGGGAGCTACTCACCCAATAAGAGACACCACATTCAGCAAGGAGCAGACCCAAAAGAAAGTTGAAGCAGGAAGATAGCCTTGAGGAATGTGACCCTTGGCATCAGAGAAAAGAGTCAGCTATAGATTCAAGAAAGAATTAGCCCTCTCAATGAGGAATCAAAGTTCAGAGGGAGCCTAGCTGAGCCACCTGTCCAGCAGAGACACCACACCAAATGGAGAAAGGAACAGGGACACCACAAGCAAGAAAGAATTAATAGAAGGGCAATGTAGTAGCGAGGGGAAAGGAAGGGGGAGGGAATAAGCATTTATTAAGCATTTACTATGTGCCTTATAAATATTATCTCATTTCATCCTTACTACAACCCTGTGATGTAGTCATGAGTAGCCTTGACCACATGTCTTTCCTAAATGTGTGCCATTCTACTCAGTTTATAGGGAAATGTTTTGTGCAATTTGTTCTTACAATTTGACATGAATAAATACCTGAACTTTGAGCTATTTGTAACTACCGGTTGACTATAAGTAACCACAGCAGTTGGGGTTGGGAGGTAGGGGTTTAGTTTTAGAAGTGTGGACCCACAGAATACCTTGAACCCTAGGGAAGCCAACTCATTAAGTGTGAGTTGAGGAAGTTATTCTGATACAAAATATAAAGAATGATAACCATGAAGAATTCCAAAAAAACTCATGTGAACTCATAGAAAAAAAAAAGCTGAATCAAAACAATTTATAGGATGATTATAGTCGTGTAAATAAAGGCAACAAAGCTCAAATAAAATATAATGGATAAGGCTAGTTTCAAATTACTAAAGTTAAAACATATATCCTCTTTTTTCCCCAAATATGTTTTTATTTATTTCATTAAATATTTATTAATTACATGTAAAAAAAATTTTTAACATTCATGTTTAAAATTTTGAGTTCTAAATTCTCTCTCCCTCCCAGTCCCCCTCCCTTGATAAGGCAAACAATTTGATATAGATTATACATGTGGAGTGATGAAAAACATATTTCCATATTAGCCATGTTGCAAAGAAAGCACAGACAAAAAAAACCCAAGAAAAATAAAGTTTAAAAATTATATTTGATCTGGATTCAGACTCTATCAGTTCTTTCTCTGCAAGTGGATAGCATTTTTCATCAAAAGTCCTTCAGAATTGTCTTGGATCATTAATTTGTTTCAAATAGCTACGTCATTCACAGTTAATCATTGTACGATATTTCTATTACTGCATAGAATGTTCTCCTGATTCTGCACACTTTACTTTGCATTAATTCAGATGTCTTCCCTGATTTTTCTGAAACCATCCTGCTTGTCATTTCTTATAGCACAATAGTATTCTGTCACATTCATATACTACAACTTGTTCAGCCATTCCCCAATTAATGAGCATCCCCTCAATTTCCAATTCTTTGCCACCACAAAAAGAGCTCCTATAACATTTTTGTACACACAGGTCCTTTGCTTTTTTACTTTCATCTTTTCAGAGTACAGACCTAGTAGTGGTATTGCTGGGTCAAAAGGTATGCACAATTTTATAGCCTTTTGGGCATAGTTCCAAATTGCTCTCCAGAATGGCCGGATGCATATATCCTTTTAGTTAACAAATAATAAAGTATATAGCTGAGAAATTATGTGGATGTATAACCACTATATTGGTCAGTGTTGCTTAGCTTTTGGAAGGAAGGTTCAAAAAATTTATTGGGAAGTGGCTGATATGTCCAAACAGAATATGTAAATAAATGTTTACAAGAATACTGACATCAGCTCATCAGGCACATTCACAGTGTGTCAGGATATAGTTATTTTGTTAGGGCCTGGTGACTGAAACTCATTGACTGGCAAAGAATATGTGCTTAATAAATGTTTTGCTAATTGATTGAAATTGTCTTCTCGATTATTTTAAGTTTTCAACTCTTTTTACCTATTTTTGCCTTCTATATAAATGTAAGTACCTGCCCTGGAAGAAGTTCCCTCTACCCCTCTGGAATGGAGTCTACACATATACCAGACCTCTAGTACAACAGCACGGAGTTAGGACAGAGGAGAGGTTGATGAAAGAGCAATTCAGTGGAAAACACTAACATGGAGGAGCAAACCCTCAGTCCTCCTCCTATGACAGGACCCCACCTGGGGTGGTACTATAAATCATGACAACTCTATGGGTCCCCATTGGGGAAGGCAGTGACCCACAGAGGGCAGGTTCTCTTGAATCTCTATGAGCTCAAATGCAAGTAATTTTCTGCAACTTGCGGCCTCAACCCAGAATATCTCTGTGAGTCACATGTACTATACAGGTCTCTAGGGAAGGGAGTGCTCACCAGAGAAGAGAAAGTGGTCTCTTGACTCACTGTGAACTTGGTTACAGCCCTTAAAGTATTCCTACTGTGTAAATAAGATTTCCATGTTTTCAGTTCAATTAAATTTAGTTCAACAAGCATTTATTAAGCACCCAAAGTATACCAGGCATGAGTATACAAAGACAAAAATGAGAACTGTGTCTTCCCTAAAGGAGCTTTGAAGTCTTGTGAGTCTGACTGTGTGGCCTACAAATTCTTTATCTGATGCTTCGTCATGGTGTAAAGACGACCATGGATCCTCAAAGGTGATGCCAATGGAACAGAAGCTGTGGCAGATTTACCATGCTGGAAAGGATTCCGGAATGATTCTAGCAATAGCCTTCCAAGGACCAACTCCCCAAAATACTGAGAGACTCATCACCAGTAAATGATGAGTTATGTGGCTGTAATGATGCAGGAAACAAGAAAAAGTTAAAAATGACCAATCCTGTATAAACCCCTTTTCTACTTCTCTAGTGACCTTGGTATAAATGGTGGAAAAGGAAACAAAGGGTGATAACAATGACATAGTCTTTGGGCTGTCTATATGCTTTAACTTAATCACTATCATTCTAATTGTGAGGTCTTTTTCCGATGATCAGCAAATTGCCATACTCTTGGAGGAACTGAACCACACTAATATTTATATTCTCGTGATAAAACCAGACAATAATGGCACCTAAATGGAGGGTTGACCCACAAGTTCTCCTTGGAAAGACAAAGGAGGTAAAGGAGTTTAATGGTCAATAAACATTTATTTAGTGCCTACTATGTGTCAGGTACTGTGCTAAGGCTGGAGATACAAACAGAAATAAAAACAAAGACAGTTCCTACCCTCAAGGAGTTTACATTCTAAAGGGAGAAGACAACATCCAAAAGGAAGCTGAAAACTAGGGAGAGGTAGAAGGGAAAGCCACCCCGGGAAGAGTTCCAAAGAGTCGAAAAGTAGTGTCACTGACCCCTCATTTTTAAATAGAGGCCCTGGAGCCCATGGAGCCATGAATACCAGGCAGATTCAATCTTACAGAATAATGAGATTTCCCAATGATGAGTTTCCTGGGGAAAGAAGGATTTGGTTTCATCATGCCCTGAAAGTCAACAAGAAGTATAATTTCATGGGATATTTTGTCACCTTGTCTCACATTGTTCATGATGAGCGTAAGCATAAAGACCACAATAAAGATAATTACTGCTTATGCAATAGCATCTGTCACCGAGGATGAAGAGGTGGAAAGTTCAACAAAAACCTGGACAAGATTCTTCAGATCAAGTCAGCTTACGCTCTGATGGTCGATGACTTTAATACAAAATGGGCATAAAAAAGGATGATCAAAAAATACATATATTGGAAAATAAGTCTCTGGTTTGAGAAGTGAAGGAAAACAAAGGATCACAGGAGCATACATCTGGAGATGGAAAGCATCCCAGAGGTGATCTAGTCCAACCCCCTTATTTTACAGGTGAGGAAACTGAGGCTCAGAGAGGTTCAGCCTCTCACCTAAGTCACATAAGTTGTAATCATCCGAGCTAGGATTTGAATCTAGGTCCTTTGACACCAGAGTCGGGTTTTTTTTCCCCCACAGTACTCAGAAACCTCAGATCTATCTATATATCATTAATATTAAAGCAACCAAACTCAAAGTAACTATATAAATTAATGTTGGTTCCCTCTATCCCCAAATTAAAAAGGTAATGAGACTGGCTCTCTTCTTCTCAAGAGAGAGGAGGCAGGTAACTTTTGGGGCAAAACATTGCATAGATTGTCAAATGTGGAATGGAAGTATTTTTAAGTGCCAATTATGGGCCAAGCACTTTATAAATTACGGGCCTAAATGCTTTATAAATATTATCTCATTTAAGCCTTATGACAACTCTGGGAGGTAGGTGCTAGTGTTATGTCCATTTTACAGCTGAGGAAATTGAGGCAGACAGAAGTTAAGTGACTTGCCCAGAGTCACACAACTAGCAAGTGTCCAAGGCTGGATTTGAACTCAGATCTTCCTGACCCAGTGATCTGTCCACTATGCCATGTAGCTGCCCAAATAAGTTGAAAAATGGGACATGGAAAAAGGAAAAGATAATGACTTTGACTTATCTTCATTTTCTGCAAAAGAGATGAAAAATCAGCCTAGCCAGTAAACATTTGATCTCCTTGCCAAACAGGGATATTACAGCTAAGGACAGCACTAGATCAGAATATAATCAAGTGGCTAGGTGATAGGGCGCTAGACATTGAGTCAGGAAGACCTGAGTTAAAATTTGACCTCAGACACTAGCTGTGAGACCTTGGACAAGTCACTTAACCTCTTTCTGCCTTAGTTTCCCTGTCTGTAAAATGTAGATAATGATAGCACCTACGTCCCAGGGCTGTTGGGGGGATTAAATTGCATAATATTTGTAAAGCATTTTGCAAACCTTAAAGTGCTCTATAAATAGTATTTATTATTAAACTCATTTGTAAAATACTGTGCAGGAGAGTGGTGAAAGAATATGTACCAGTTTGCCTCCTATGACAGGGCAAAGAAGTGAAAACAAGTCTAGGGGGAGTTTGTCATGAGATCCAGCTAAGCCACATCATCCCAAGAGCATTCATGGATGAAGCTGGCAAGCGAACAACCAATCGAGAGAATGGAACAAGTTTGTCAGTATTCCCATCATGGGCTATTTTCAACATCCCCGACGTCACGTTTGGACCTACACGCCTCAGTCCGCAATGAGCTATATAAAGAAGATGAAATAGCACTTAAGAAAACAAAGTCAGGAAGAGAAGTGGAAACAGACCAAGGAGACCCTAAGGAAGTCGGTGCTGGAGGCAACACAATCTTGAAAACATTGAGGAATCATTTTATAAGATATTTCAAAGAGGGAAAAATACTGTCCCTGGAAAATATAATGACGACCTCAATACCCTCCAAAAGTGATTGAGAATATCAGTAATTACCATGCCTGTTTTTTCATGGTTATAAGATCTTCGTGAGAACAATCTGCATGAGTATGAATGCAGTTATTTTCATTGCAAGTCATTTTTGCAAATGATCAGACCACATTTTACAATCGTGCAATTGACTGAAAGGTACAAAGAAGGGAAGATCCCACAGTATCGCATATCTTTCCCTACTAGCTCCTCCTTCACTCTTGTCTTGCATGAAGAGGTGGCCCTTCTCACCAAGGCATCTGTGACTCCATCCCCTCCCATGTTCTGCAGAATATTGACCCCATTATCACTACCACTCTTTCTCTAATCTTCAATCTCTCCCTGCCTAGTTGGCTCCTTCCTTGCCACCTACAAAAATAACTGTGTCTCCTCCATCCTTTAAAAAACCCTTCTAGTTAGTCTTATATCTCTCCTTCCTTTCTTGCTAACTCCATGAGAAAGCTGTCTAAACTAAATGCCTACACTTTCTCTCTCCTCACTCAATTCTAACCCCTTTGAAGTCTGGCTTCCAACCTCATCATTCAACTGAAACTGCTCTCCCCTAAGTTACCAATGATCTCTTAATTGCTGAAACTAAGGTGACACTACTGTCTTCTGTTTCTCCCCCTATCTATTGACCTACCTACCTGACTACACCTCTCTCTGTCTCTCTTTCTCTCCCCTGCTAGTGTGCCCCCTAACAATGGGTGCCCCCCAAGACTCTGTGCTGGGCCCTTTTCTCTTCACCTTCTGTACTTTCGTGCTTGATGATCTCATGATCTCCCATAGGTCCAGTTTATCGTCTCTATGGAGATGATTCCCAGATATAAATATCAGTCCTAATCTCTCTCCTGACCTCCATTCCCATATTACCAACTGCTTTTTAGATATCTTGAACTGGGTTTCCCCTAAGCATCTCAAACTGAATACGTCCAAAACAGAATTCATTGTCTTGACCCCCAAACTCTTCCCTAATCTTCTTCTTTTCCTATTATTATCCAAGACATCACCAACATCTCCACCACCCAGTGTTGACAAATTCAGAGTCATCATCAACTCCTCACTTGCACTTACCCCACGTATCCAATCTGTTGTCAAATCTTGTCATTTCTACCTTTCATATGCTCCCCTTCCCTCCACCACAGCCACCACCCCAATAGGCCCTCATGACCTCTCTGCCAGACCATTGCAGTAGCTTTCCAACTGGTCTCACTGCCTCAAGCCTCTCCTCACTCCAATCCATCCTCCATAAAGCTTCCAAAATGATTTTCTAGAAGCATAGGATTGACCATGTCAGCTCACCTGTTCCTATATTCCTGTGGCTCCCTATTACCTCCAGGAGCAAGTATATAATCTTCTGTATTTAAAGCCATCCATGACTTGGCCCCTTGTAACTTGTTCAGTCTTCTTACACTATGGTCCCTTCCACACCCTCTATAATTAGTCCACACTGGCATATTTGCTATTCTGACACATGATTCTCTTATCTGCTGATTCCATGGCTTTTTGTGGGCTGTTGCCCTTGCCTGGAATTCTCTCTATCCTCCCTTCTCCACATCTTAGCTTCTTCAAGACCCAGCTCAAATCCTACATTTTGCAAGATGGGAGATTTACCCAGTTCCCTTCCTCCCTTCTTCCATCCATCACTGCTAGTTAGTGCTTTCCCTCTGAGATTAGCATTCATCCATTCTCTACATCCTATATGAACATAGTTGTTTACATGCTGTTTCCCCAACTATACGTGAGCTCCCTGAGAACAAGGACAGTGTTTCTGCCTGTCTTTGTATCCCTAACATTTAGCACGGTGCCTGGCAAATGCTAATTGCTTAACAAATGCTTGCAGCCCGAGTATGACTATTTTTGTTGATTACAAAAAAAAAAAGACTGTAGAACAAAACATAATATCTTGTTTTGTTTTGTTTTGTTTGGAAGCAATAGAGATTAAGTGACTTACCCAGGGTCACACAGTTAACAAAGAGTCTCCAAAGGGTATATTAAGATCATTTAAGATTCCTTGATGGACGTAACCACAGAGGTCATTTCGTTGAATGAATCTCTGATTATTCATTTCAAGCAAGGAACAACCCAATACATAGAAAAGGGGTTTGCCCCTGTCATGGAGGACGTCTGGTGCACGATCCAAATAGAAGAGGTCCACAGTGGAGTGAGATATTCTGGATGCTTCTATTATCAGGTGATATTAGACTAACTATATTAGGGCCCTGAACATTCATTAATCCTCATGAAAGAAAGACTCATTGATACTGTAGAAGGAGTTTAATAAATGTTTGTTGACTGACTGACTCAAAAGAGGTCAACTTAGCAATCCCTACGGAAAAAAATGAAATCAATAAATTCAGTTCAGGCTGCAACATCTAGCTGGAGGGCCTGGTCCGTTGAGTTAGTACATTAATACCTGTACTTGGGGCAGACATTGCTGATGGACACTGAATTAGGACCAGAATTTAACAGGAAGAAGATGGTGGGTTGGATTGCATTTGGGAAACTGTTCTGTGCCTTTCAAGACCCCAAGCCACCCCTCAGCACAAAGACTCATCTCTTGTCCTCTTGGCAATGTTTCATGGTTACAAATCTCAGCTGGCTGCAGGGAGCACCTCCCAACAGGGGCAGCTGGCACTGATTGAAAAACCCAGAACTCCAGGCTGGAAAGGTCCATCTCTCAGAATCTCTGCTCAATCACCTGTGCTCAGGAAAAGAAAACACAAACAGGTGAGGCAGCCTGTGCCTTGAGGTCCGGTCCTAGGTTTACCTGGACAAGCGTATATTCATTGCTGTCATGTGCTCATCTTCCTAGTTGGGGGGAGGGGGAGAAGATACTGCCCTTCCCACTTGCTAGAAGTTTAAAGGAAGAGCTTCCTGAGTCCTAACACACTCAACCGACCAGAAAGGAGAGAGATGTACTGGACCCACTTCTCTTTATTAGCCTGCTGAAGGAGCAGCTCTCCCTACTCTGCTGTCAGTCATTTTGGACAGTTGTGGAGTGAGATGGTGAAGGCTGGATTGGCACCCAGGTATGGACCAGATCCCTTGGGCATCTTTAGTTCAGACTTGTGCTCCTATAAATGGACTGAGCACATGTCCAGCTCTATCATATCCAGCCCCAGCCTCATCATGGGAACCAATGGGCATGAGTCCATCTCCCTTGAGCCTGAACCCGCACTCCATAGGGGTTGCCCCTATTAAACAATATGAAAGGTCAATGTTACACAAACAATTAAGAAAACAAAAAAGAACCATTACAAACAAAATAGAATACTTGGGAAGCAGCATGAGAAAGTGGAAAACAACTTTGGTTTTGAGCCAGGAAAAAATTGGATTCAAGGCCTACTTCTTTTCTTTAAAGATCAGTGGAAGCTTTATTTAGAAACAGAAAATACAGACTCATAGTTATAGAAAGACTTTTTTTTTTCTTGATAGTATCAACTCTACTTCTGCCACTTACTATTTATGTGATTTTGGGCAGAGTTCACCACTCTGAACCTCACTTCATCATCTGTCAAATGAGGAGGTTGGGCCAGATGGTTTCCAAGTTCCTTTCCATCTCTAAAATCTATGATCTTGTGACAATGCAAAAACCCTCCAATGAGCAACCTACTAGCAATGAGCACGCCGGGTAGAGAAACTCAGTCGGGTTCCTAATTCAGAGATGAATCCTAGTAGGGAAGGAACAGGGGCTGAAGTCAGATTTGCCCTGCCTTTCATGCTGGCCTACCCTGGTCAGACCAGTCTATCCTGGTAAGGGTACAGTGTCACATATGAACGGGGAAGAGATTGGCTCCAAGAAGCTTACAGAGGCTTGGCTCTGGTGGTCTGGGGGTGATCTCCCACCTACCCCCATCCCTTGGGGTCTGTATGTTACCCTAGCTGGTGCCCCTAGGAAAGGTTATCAGGAACTCACATGGTTGAGAGTCTGGCCAGCCCAGAAAAAGAAGCCATTTAAGACAGGATATGAGCAATGATGATGTGTCCGGAAGATTCAGTGGGAGTGCTTTCTGCATACCAGATCCTTTATGACTGAGCTCAATTCCTTGTCACTGGGGAAGACTGCCCAGATGATGAAATAGCCCTCTCCCAGTGATGCACGGAGATTCCCATTCACTGGTAGATGTGCAGATGCAGATCCTTCTTCTATAAATGCCCATAAATGGTTTCACCATGCTGATTTCTTGTGGTCAGCCTCCTGTCATTTGCTGCCCAGGAGCTCCTCGATTTCTTACAGTGCCCCATTGCTCCCAAGAAGTGTCTCCAGACATTGCTGTCCACTAGGTTTGGGCAGCTACAGTTCCCTACTCCCAGGAAGTAGCCCCACGTGGAGCTCCCTGTCTCACCCAATCTACACAGCAGTCTTCTGATCAGTAGAAGCCAGAAAGCCTTCTCTGCTGGGGTAACACTTTTCTGTGTCATTAGGAGTCATCGCTCAAGCCTGGCAGGAGACATAGTCATCTCTCCAGTGATGTGGTCTGAGACCAAGAGATTCCTCTTCCTGAGAGTAAGTCCTTTCGTTACTCCTCCCCTCTGCCTCTTGGATGCAAAATTGAAAATAGTTTGCCTGGGAACAGGGGCTCCCCTTCTCTCTCGACACAGAAAAAAAAGAGTCCTTGAACAGATTCCTGTTTCTGATGTGACAAGCAAAGGTCTGGAAGCCATCTACCCTCTAACACCCATGAGGGCTGTCTTCTACCCCAGAGAAGACTCCCTATTTATTCAGGACTCAGCAAAATATTCTGACTGCCCCCGAGTTAATATTCTTAGGTTCCTGGCAAGCAATCTAGTCTAGTGGATAGAGGCAGAGCTGGACTTAGGATTCAGGAAGACCTGGGTTTGAGTCTCACCTCATATACTTCCTAGCTATGTGCCTCCAGGGATATTTTTTCAACACTAAGCCTCAGTTTCCTTGACTGTAAAATGGAGATCATAATAACACCTGCCTGACAAAATTGTCCTGAGGATCAACTGAAATAATCTATATAAACTGCTTTGCAGACTTAAAGGACTATAAAAATGTGAGTTATAATTATTCAAGCCACCCAAGGCTATAAACAGTCTCTGCTAATTGGCAGGCTGGTCCAAAGTAAGACCTGGTTCCAGCAGTCCTCAGAAATGTATGCCTGCAGGTGGGCATTCACTCCTCTGAGTTGTTCAGTGGCAAAGGAGGAGGGGAAAAAGAAACAAAAATCTGTAAAAATCTACAAGATATTTATATCTCCCTATATGACACAAATCAATATTGAGAAAATTAAAGGAACTGATATAAATTTACAAGATGAAGATCCATTCTTTAATGAACAGATTCAACAAGGTGTTATTAAATATCCTCTGTATGCAGAATATCAAGCTAAGTATTAGAAGAAATAAAAAGTTTATTTTACACCCAGACCCTGCCCTCAAGGAGCTAAGAGCCTACTGCATGACTTTAACACAGATACATAGAATAGCTAGCATTTATATTGTATTTGCAAAACACTTTACGAAGACCTCATTGGACCTTCACAAGAAACCTATGAGGTAGGTACTATTATTGTCTCCATTTTACAGATAAGGAGATTGAGACACACAGATGTTTAAGTGATTTGCCAAGGGTCACATAGCTAGTAAATGTCTGAGGCTCAGTCTTCTTGCCTCCGGGTCCAGAGCTCTATCTACTACATCACCTGGCTGCTTCTATGTAACTATGACACAGAAACGAATAATAATTGCATTAGAAAATTGCAAAACACATATATAACCTATATTGCTTACCATTTTAGGAAGAGGGCATGGGAAGGGAGAAAAAATTGGAACTCAAAATTTTGTAAAAATGAATGTTAAAAATTGTCTTTACATATAATTGGGGAAAAAATATTATTAAAAAAGAAAAAGAAAATTGCAAAACAAAGTACTTATGTGATTTCCAAGAAGTAATTTATATGTGGAGGTAATCTCCTTGTTTGGAAGTTTTTCCTTATAAAATCTGCCTCAGTTTGTCTCTTTGCAACTTCCATCCACTGATCCTGTTTCTGCCCTCTGGAGCCAGACAAAGCAAGTCCTAGACTATAGACCTAGAGATGAAATGTCAGAGGCCATTTAGTCTACCCCTCTCATTAAATTGAATCCTTCTCCCACATGTCAGTTCTTCGAACGCTTGAAGATATCACGTTCCCGCTGGATCAGTCAGTTAGTCCATAAACATTCATTAGCACTACTTGTGTTCCAGGCATTGTGCTAAACCCTGGAGATACAAAAAGAGGCAAAAGAGGGAGAGAATTCCAGTTGGCCAAGGCTGAGTCTTGGCAATGTGCAATTGGCAATATAATGCAAGAGCCAGGGACACAAGAGAAGAGGATAAGGTAGAGTTGAACCGGTTCACTAAGGGGTCAAGCTGGGGAAAAGAGGAGAGTGTCTAACGCAGGAGAGATGGCCTAAGAGAGAACTGAAGGTTCAAGGGATCTGAGGTTGAGGTATGGAGGAAGAGTAGGGTTTTGTGCAAGGGCAGAGAGAGAGGTGGAAAGTCAGTAGATTATGCCCGAGATAAGGGAATTTGGTGATTCTTGAACGTGTCAGTCGTACATTTGTGGATGAAAGCATTTGTGGATGGATCAAGCGTATAACCATCTTTTTGTGTGGCTGAGGCAAGGTGGAGGGTCATGGGAGGTCATGAGAAGTGAATAGGTTGAGAAATTGAGTGGTTAGAGTGTTTGAAGGAGAGAAAAAGAGGGCAGGAGTTGGGGAAGAGAGAAAAGTTGTGAGCTAGGTACCAAACTCATTGAAGAAGGAAGGGAAATGACCGGAGGGGGGGTGTCTGTAGACAACAGTAGATAACAACTACTGGGATTTTGATGGGGTAATAGATATGAATAGCATGGAGCTCAAAGGAGGAGGTAGAGAGAGAACCTTGAAGTGGCAATGGGGAGGGAGCAAGGAGCAAGAGAACTGAGTGAAGGTGAAGCCAGTAATAGAAAGGGTGGCCAAGGAGGCTGTGAGGAACCAGATTCCATTGATTGTTAGAAGATGGAAGGAGTGGGAGATGACAAGATTTAGGACAAAAGGAAGTATGTTGCCTATGGAACAGGCATTCTAGGAGACATAGTGGAAGGGGCTTGGTTGAGACTTTGGGTGGGAGGGTTGAGAGGAATAGGAGTAAGGAATCAGTGGGTGGGTGAAGGGAAATGGAGTCTGAATGATGACCTACAGTGGTTCGGAATCACCGAGATGTGTAGCGTATGACCAGGTGTGAGAATGCTTGTCAGTGAGTGGAAGGTAACACTCCTCTTCTCAGAAGAGATGAAAGATTGGGTCCAACATGAGTAATGCACGAAATGGGAAGCATGTGGTCATAGAATCAGATGGGAGGCCCACTACTCACTCCTCTTCCCTCCAGAGTCAGGAGACAGTGCAGCAGGAGATGGAAGTCCAGCTGTCCACCAACTTTCCTCCTCCTCCTCCTCCCTCAGGAGGCAGGTACAGCAGGAGACAGAAGGCCTGAGGTCAAAGGGGAAGTCACTTCTCTTTGCACCGGCTGGTAACAGAAGGTGGGAGTAGCCTTGTGCCGACATAGACGAAAATCAGCCAGGCTGGGGTCCTAAGCGGCTTTCCCTCAGGGAACACCTGGAGCAGAAAATGGAAATGGCAGTTCTCTTCAAAGGAAGTTCTTGCTCTTATTCTCACCTGAGCCTGGAGACCAGGTGAGAACAACAGGTGGAAATCTCTTAAGCAGGGGGAAGTCTTAAACTCATACCCAAAACCAAACTCATTCTCTTTCCCCCTAAACCCTCCCCCTCCTATTTTCCCTGTTACTGTAGAGGACACCACCATCCTCCCAGTCCCTCAGGTTTAAAAACCAGAAGTCACCCCAGATTCCTCACTATCTCTCACCCCCCACATTCAAGTTGTTGCCAAGGTCTGCCAATTACATCTCTCGAATACACTCCCTTCTGTTTGACACTGCCACCACCCTGATGTAGACCTCATGCCTGGACTATTGCAATAGCCTAATGCCTCATGTCTTTTCCCCCTCCAACGCATCCTCCATTCAGCTGACAAAGTGATTTTCCTAAAGCTCAGGTCTGCCCATATCAAACGCTCTACCCAGCAGACTCCAGTAGCTCTTTATCACCGACAGCGGCAAACGCAAAATCCTGTTTGGCATTCAAAGCCCTTCATAAGCCAGCCCTTCCTGCCTTTCCAGTCTTCTTACACCTTACTCCTAGCCAGCGGTTTTGGCCTCCTGGCTGTTCCATAAACAGTACTCTCCAGCTCTTGGTTCTGGGCATTTTCTCCAGCGACCCCCCATGCCTAGAATGCGCTCCTTCCTCATCTCCACCTAATGGCTTCTCTGGCTTTCTTCAAGTCTCCTCTAAAATCCCGCATTCTACAGGACACCTTTCCCAGCCCCTCTTAATTCTAGTGCCTTCCCTCTTTTCATTACTTCCTGCTTTTCCTCTCTCCAGCTTGTCTGTACATACTTGTTCACATGCTCTCATCCTCATAGATTGTGAGTTCCTTCAAGGCAGGGACTGTTTCTCCTCTCTCTATATCTCCAACACTTAGAGCGGTGCCTGGCTCGTAGAAGGCCCTTAATAAATGTTCATTGACTGACAAGTTGGGAAAGTGTTCTCTTCTTCAGTTTAAACTTGCTCAGTTCAATCTACCTTCATGTGACTTGGCCTCAAGGCCCTTTACCATCCTGATTGCCCTCTTATAAATGCTCTACAGCTTACCAATGCCCTTCCCAAGCTTTCAAGGTGAGAACTGAACATCATAATCTAGATATGGTCTGACCAGTCATTCAGTCAATACGTTTTTATTGAGCACCTTCTATGTGCCAGGCACTGTGCTAAGCAGTAGGGATACAGACAGAAAGAAGAAAGTCAGGGCAGCTAGGTGTCGTAGTGGATAGAGCACCAGTCCTGAGGTCAGGAGGACCTGAGTTCAAATCCGGCCTCAGACCAAACATTTGACACTTATTAGCTGTGTGACCCTGGGCAAGTCACTTAACCCCAATTGCCTCAAATCCCCCCCCCCATAAAAAAGTGAAAGAAGAAAGTCCCTACTCTCAAGAAGCTAATACTCTAATGGGGGGAGACAATGGACAGAAGGAAGCTGAAAAGGAAGGGGGGAGAGAAAATCCAGGAGAGATGTTTCCTAGGAAAGGGGCATGAAAGAGTCCATTCCAAAGGAGTGCAGGTGGGGGAAATGAAGAAATGCCTGGCCTGGGAGCCCTCTTTAAACGGCAGCTTTGGGAGGAGTGCTTTGCTTTCTCTTCAACCTTGCAATCAGAGGTACAGAGGGTACTATTGAAGCATGAATATCAGGGTGGTTGCAATTTCCCAGGGTGATGAATTATTTCTGTTTTACTGTGGCCCAATCTGATTAGAATGTGGAGTGCAATCTGAGCTATGGCTTTGTAAGGGTAATTGATCTGGGAGCTCCTGATTGATGGGACTATAGGGCCTGGACCTTTATCTCAAGTAACCTGAGGGGTGCCTCCCTAAGGAATGGGGGCATGCCCACAAAGCAGTAGAGTGAATGTCAGAGTCTGGAGCTACCCCTCCCCATCATCAGTTGACTGAAACATGGAGAGGCAGCTGCTTATTGAAGGAGCTACCTCCCTCTATAAAAAGGAGCTAAAAGAAGACTTTTCCTCACCCTTCTCCATCCTTCCTCCTCCCTCCCTCCTCCCTCCTTCTTCCTTCTCCCCTAACCACTACCTGGGCAAGCACATACAGCTCATCATATGCTTCTGCCACAAGCCGCTATTACCTGCTTGTGGAAGGAGCAAACTGGGCACAACATGGGCACAGTTCCCTTCTCTCACTGCCTCCCTCCCATAACACTTCTGCTCTGCAGCGGTTTGTCTTCTGAAGGCAAAAAGGGAGACAAAAAAAGGTGTTAACTTTGCTTCTCTCTTCCCATCTTTAAAATATATTTATTGTTCATTTTGTTTTTACATTAGATTAATTTCTAAACATACCTCCTTTTCTTGCGTAATCTGATCCTAGCCAATGGCTCTTCATGCACAAAGCATTCAGTGAGCTCTGCCTGCTGCCAGCTTGGAACAGGCTGCAGAGGCTGCTGCTGAAAAGGCATGATTCTGGGTGATGCTAGGACCCTGATCCCTACCTCAGAGCAGATGCAGGTGCTAACCACGTGGTGAAGAGATGGAATGCTGATTGGATGCTGAACCAAGACTGCACTAACCAGACAAACAATGCCGCCTCCTCTGGCCGCGGCTCTTTTCCTGTCTGGCTGCTTTTTGGGTGCTAGAGATAAGCTGTAAGCCCCTGAATGGGGAGAGAGCTTAGGCCCTCCCCACCTGAGGCGGACAAGTGGCCTCTCCCTCTATTCTTTGCCCTTTTGCATTTGCTCTTTCTTGTTTTAGGTGGATAAATATGAGGGAGGGCTACAACCTTGTGAGCTGCAAAAGGCTGGAATAGTGAACACCCTAAAATGCCCATGGCTGGAATCTATGCTGAGATTTGCTGAAAGTTAGACAATGAAGAGCAAAGTTCCAAGTGACCTGCTTGACCCAGCATAAATCAAAGGTAAACAAGAAGCAACTCCAGTGATTCATCCTCCAGCTATGCTAAATTTGGAAATGACCTTGGTGGGATGAATATTTGTAGTAACTGAGTTGTCTGAATCCGCTCTCCATAGATGGAAGATGGTATAAAGAGAGAGTGTGCCCCAGGAGTTGGGGGGAAATGTTTATAACTTCTGTTCTTGTTATGTCTTCTCAGGAAATATCCCTTTTTAAGAACTAATTGGTGCTAATTAGTTAAACAAAATTGGGGAGCTAAACACTGGTGACTAACAATGGGGAGAATATACTGGAACAGGGGCCTTAGCTGATAATATTAGAGACACGTCCCCAGTCCTTTAGGGATACTCTTAGAACTCTGAAGAGGAAATGTTGCTTTGCTCTTGGAGACCCGACTCATCATTGTGAATGTGAATTGGGATGAGAATCCTTAGTCTATAAGGACTTATACTTATTTTTTTAATTTTTAAAGAAAGAAAAAAACAGCTTAAAAAAATTAACCAGCACATCAACTGTGGTTGACAATATATGCAATATCCTCTACCCTAGTCTTCCACCTCTGCAACGGGTAGAGGTGTACTTTCTCAGCTCTTCTGGGTGACAAAGCTAAGTCATTATAATTACACAACTTTGTTTTCTTGTTCTTTCCATTCACATTGTTGTTAGTTACTATATATTGTTTTCCTGGTCCTGCTTTCTTCACTGCATCAGTTCATATAAGTCTTCTCACATTTTTCTGAATTTTTCCTATTCATCATTTCTTATTATGGTTCTGTGATATCCCATTACAACAATGTACCACAAATTTAAATAACCTTTATCCAACTGACAGGTACCTGCTTTGTTTCCAGTTCTTTGTGGTAGCTCTTTTATGGACTAGAGAGAAAGGGAGCTATTCTGACAAGAGTCTATCTCCCTCAGTCACCCCAATCTCAGAAACTCAACTAGTGAGGCATCCATGGGCACGTCCATACTTCATATAGAGATAAGATCATTGCAGGTTGGGGGAATCACCGAGAGCTAAATTCCAACTTACTATAAGGCAGCAGTTTATATCCTAAGATGTCCTAAAATGGAATGTGCTTCCTTGGTAAGCAGGAAGTGTCTCATCACTAAGTTTCCAGAACTACTGACCTGGAAGGAAACTAGAGTATCACCCAGTCCAATTCCCTCACTTCACAGAAGAAAAAAACAGGCCCACAGAGATGAAGTGACGGCGAGAGACACACAGCAAGTTAGCAATAAAGTGAAGACAAAAACCCAGGTCTATGGGATGGTACGGAAGAAATTTGAATTCAGAAAACTTCCATTCAAAGCCTGGTTTTGCCATTTACCACCTGTGAGACCTTAGGTAAGTCACAACCTCTCTGGGCCTCAGGCCCTTATCTGTAAAAATGATGGGGTTGGGCTAGGTACCTCCCATCTCCTGACTCCTCTTGTGACCTTTCTACTATGGCCCACTGACATGTTCATTGAGAGGTTGAACAGCCACCTTCAATAGATTGTGAAAAAACGATTATCACTGAGGGAGGAGTTGGTTTAAATGATAGTTTAGGTCCCTTCCAGTGCTAAGATTCTGTGATCGCATACGCCGCTGAACACAAAGCTAAACGTACCTGATCATTACAGCACTACCACATGATACTCTTCAGTTTGTTGGTACTCAGAATAACTTTCCAATCATGACAAACACTTCAAACTAGACTTTCCTTGTAGGAAAAAAAGCAAATCACTCAGGAGCTGGCTATTGTTAAGACGGGTACAGGGGTAATATTATCAACAGTACTGATACAGATACCACAGAGTCAAAAGGGTCCCCCAGAGAGGCTGACTCATTTACCAGTGGGTATTCATATAGGACTCCTCTACAACATCCTCCAAACTTGCGTTTGAAAACCTCTAATGAGAGAGAGCCCACCAAGAGGCAGCCTGTTTTACTCAAAGCCCCAGTTGTTACAAAGTTTTCTTTTACATCCAACTGGAATCTGCCTCTCTGCAGTTTCCAGACATTGCCCTCATTCTGCCCATTTGGGCCAAAAAGAACATATCTAATCTGTGTTCCAAATGGTAACCCTTCAAAGACTTAAAGACAGCCTTCTCATCTTCAGGTCAACTGATCATCTCATGGTACGTCTTCTAGTCTCCTTATCACCATGTTTATCCTACTCTGAACGTACTCCAGGTTATTCATGTCCTATGTTCTAATGGATAGGGCATTGGACTCGTAGTCAGGAGGATCTCAGTTCAAATCCCACCTCAGATACTTAATAGTTGAGTGACCCTGAGCAAGTCATTGAATTTCTCTGTGGTTTATTTTCTTCATTTATAAATGAAGGGGTTGAATTCAATGGTCCTTCAAGTCCCTTCCATCATATAAAACTGAGGCAGAGTACAGAGCAACTATCACCTATCAGCATCTAGAATGCTATGTCTTTTTTGGGGGGAGGATGATTTTATTGGCATAGGAAACTAAGTGAGAAAACTCCCTTCAGAAAAGGAGATCAGTAGCTGCTGTGCAACTTATAATCCTGGAGAGTTACTGTGGAGCACTGAGAAGTTATTTGCTCAGGGTCACACAACCAGAATGCGACAAGGACAGGATGTCAACCCAGATCTTCCTGATTCAGAAGCCAACTTTCTACGCACTGCTATGGGCTACCAACTCAATAAAGCTTATGTTCCAGTTATCTGCCATATCATACTGTTGAGTCATCTGAAGCTTGACAGCTGACTAGATAAAGGGCCTCAGTGCATTCATGCAAAAATCATAGGGTTTACAGCTGTAAGGGACTTTATGATTCATCCAGTCCAACCTCCTCATTCATAGAATAGGAAACTGAAAGGAATCTGAACGGGTTAGAAATAAGGGCCTGGGGATGGCTTTTCTAACTTCACCAACCCTCTTGAAAAGTCATACCTTAAGCCTCAGTCAGGAGCATGTTTTAAATGCTTGGGGCTTTCTTCTCATGGAATAGCCTAATTTTTTTTCCTATAGTGTACAAAAGGACAATCTATGACCAACCTATGAAAGCAAGTTTTGGAGTTTTTAAGTTGGAAAAATTCCCACAGATGTCAATATGGAAAATTAACAGATTTTTCTCTTCCATACACAAAAAGTACAAATGTTGACATTTTCAGCAAGCAAGTTACTTCCCCTCTGTGGGACATAATGTCCTCATACATAAAATGAGCCCTTCAGCCCAGATGACCTAATGTCTTCCAGTGCTAACAATCCATGTTATATTCCTGTCCTTTCTAGATCTTCAAGAACTTTCCCAGAAAAGTGCCTCTACTCATCACCACATGGACCTTCATCAAAAAATATATCAACCTTGTCCTACGGATATTTCAAGATCCAAAGGATTTATTATTTATTATTGAGGTTACAGAGAAAATACAAAGAATAAATGAAGTTGCTGGTGTTTCTAGGAGTCCAACCAGGACAACAGTGGGGTGGGGGGTGGGGCAAAGATCTGCTCACATAAACCTCTCACCTTTCCTGCCTCTAGGGCAGAAGAATCAAGAAAGATGACCAACATTCTGAATGCTATTCAAACAGATTTAAATGTAATTGGGAAATATTCAATAAAATAAAATACAACAAAACATAAATAACATTAGCATGTGGTTTTTAAAGTCAGTATGAACCCACACTGATCTTTATGTATAGTTTAGTGTCCTTGTTTCTACAGTTATCCCTTCCCCATTGTAGGTTTTAGGGGAGGGATGCCCCAGTGATCTGGAAAATCTGTGTAAAATTTTTTGGCCATCACTTCGTACCAGAGAAGAAGTTTTAATTATTATGGTATTAAAGGACAAAATATGTTGATATTATATAACACTATACATATATTTTATGCATTCTTGAGTCTCTAAACTTTTTCTGTGCTGTCTGCTGGTTTTCATGTGTCATCTGTGACTTCCACAAAACTCTCAAAAAATTCCCATTTAATTTCCGTGATATATTGAAACCTCAATGGAGAAAGTCACAATGTGGAAGGGATAACTATATTTGAGTTTGACACCACTGCTCTAGGCAACAGTGCACTTAAGCACTTTGCCCTTGAGATTGTGACTTTGACTCAAGGAGAAGAAAGAATGAGTATGAACCTACATGCTAGAAGAGACCAAGGTGATTAGTAAAGGAGGAATTAAATTGAAACCATCAGGTAGTGGTAAGAGTATTGGATTTGGTGTGAGAGAACCTAAGTTCAAATCCATACGCCATTCACCTCTGTGGACGTTTCCTCATCCGTAAAATAAAGGGGTTAAATGGATTAGATGACCCCTAAGCTCTATAAATCTTTCAGCTCTATAAATCTCATTCTATTTCAGCACTTTAGTCACCCACATAGTGAGCCTGGCCATAGCAGAGTCAATGACCAGTACCTATCCCATATATATTTCAAGGATTTTTTATTTTGTCAATGTGAGTGAGTTATTTATTTTACAGTGGCAGATTTCAACCCCTCTAAGACTTAGTGGATGATCTTTGAGAGCTGTTGTAGCTGAAATATTAATTACTATATTGTCAACTGGGCAATGAGCCTCTTCAAATTTAGATAGCTGGTCTTCAGACATATAGCACATTGTCTGCTCCCTACTCCAAAAACATTCTTGGTAGGATCTACTGGAGCTTATACTCCATTTGGCTTTGAAAACCCAGGGTTGTCTCCATGACATGATAAGGAATGGGGGTAGGACTTTAGTGGAGGGCCTAGCATACAGTCAACATTTTAAAAACACTAAACTGAACTGACATCACAACTATCGTCCTGTATCTGGTAAAGAGGATCATTGCATGCTGAAATCTTTCTCCACCTGTAGCTTCCACTTCCCCACTATCTTTCTTTTCTGTGTGAGATATTATTGGAGTCTACTTCAGGTCTTTAACCACCAATATGCCAAAGCAAATAGCCATTACCATCCTGTATCTAGTGGTGACTTCTATACTGACCCCAGATAAGCCATGGACATCCTCTGAGTTCTTCATAGCAAGGAAAAAGGCTCAAAATGAGTCACCAGGAGGATGATCCTGGAGCCTTGATACCTCTGTTTTTCTAGCTTTCTTCCAAATTTTGAGGTCAGTGTCATGAGTCCAAGCTGAGGGACTTCTCTTAGAATCATAGAATGAGTTGGCATGAATTTAGGACACTACCTAATTGAATCCTAATCTGAAGTAGTAATCTCCTCTCTAATTTCCCTTATCATAGGATCATAGATCAGAGCTGGAAGACTTTAAACTTATGCAGTACAACTCCTCATTTTACAGATAAAGAAATCAAAACCCAGAAAGGTGGCCAAGGACTTACAACTGAGGCCTCTAACTCCAGACACCCTATACCATTCCTACAGTATCCACCTGAAGGCCTCCAGTGATAGCAATCCCATACTTCCACTTCACTTTGGGATGACTCTATTAAAAAGTTCTTCCTTATATAAAGCCAAAACTGTCTCCCTCTAGATCCCACCAAAGGGCCCTAGTTCCCCATTCTGGGACCAAACAGTATAGATATACACACACACACACACACACACACACACACACCACATCCAGTGATGGCCCTTCAGGTATTTGAAAGCAGCAGTCATGTTCTACCTATACCTTCTTTTCTGTAGGTCAGGTATTCCCAGTTCCTTCAATTTGTCATCATATAGTATGCTTCCATGTATCACCAGCATCCTGGCTGCCTTCTTCTAGCTATGCTCCAACTCATCAAAATCCTTTCTAAAATACAGTATCAGAAGTGAAGGCAATAGTCAAGATGTGGTTTGACAGAGGCAATCTGTTCTGTCAAGGAGGGGCTGGGGAAAGGAGAGACTACTGGGGCCCAGTTAGCAACTGGTATCTCATGACCACATGAACCTAGTCCTACGTTCCCTCTTCCTTACAGAACCGAGGGATCTTGTTGATCAGTCAGGAACCCAGGAACCAAAAGGTAGGATCTGGCTTTCTAGTTTTTCAATGCAATTTCAATGATGAAGTATCTCCTTTGAGACCCTTTCCTTTCTTTAGTATGGAAGATCTTAGAAGCAGAAGTCATCTGTTTGAGGAATATCCCAGGTCAACTTCATCCCTTTAAAGGGTTAGGAAACTATGTCACATGACCTGAACCCCCTAGTCCACTAGGGAGACTTAAACCCTTCATTCCCTTTACAGACTTGCTATCCTAACCCTCTCTTTACCCTCTTCTTGAGAAAAAGACTTTTGCACCATTCATACTCAGTTATGATCTCAAATCCTATAAGGCAAGTGTCAAGTGAAAAAAAAGTTACCCTCAAAAAACTTAATAGCTAATAATAGCTAGCACTTATATAGTGCTTTAAGGTTTGCAAAGTACTTCACAAATATCTCATTTGATGCTCACAACAACTCTGGAAGTTAAAGACTATTATTATCCTCATTTTACAGATGAGGAAACTGAGGCAAATAGAGGTTAAGTGACTTGCCCAGGGTAACACATCTAGCAAGTGTCTGAGGCCAGATCTGAACCCAAGCCATCCTGATTCTGGGTCCCAGGCTCTGTCCAACTTGCCACTGAGCTGGAAGGTCCCATATACACCAAAAATATTCATAGTAGAACTTTTTATGGTAGCAACACAGCAAGCAGGCAGCCAATGATTGGGAAATGGATGAACAAATCATGGCATATGAATACGAGACATTTTCGTACTAAAAAAAAAAAGCTTCAGAAAAATATGAGATGTATACGAACTGGTAAGATTGAAGAAATCAGAACCAAAACAATGCAGAACACAATCACTACAATGATGCAAATGAAAACAATACTGAAAGGTAAGTGAATTCGGTTAAATCCAATGGTCAAAATCAGTTTGAGGACAGCTCATGAAACACACCTCCCTCCTCTTGAAAGAGGTGGGGGACCAAGGGGACTAAAGTCACCATACATGAAACTGTGGCTGTCTTGGATGTATGCACTTAATTATTTTTGTGGGGAAGCTAGGTGGCACAGTGGATAGAATGCCAGGCCTGGAGTCAGGAACATTCTTCTTTCTGAGTTCAAATCTGACCTTAGACACTTACTAATACATGATCCAGGGGCAAATCACTTAATCCTGTTTGCCTCAATTTCCTCATCTGTAAAATGAGCTGGGGAAGGAAATGGCAAACTGCTCTAGTATCTTTATCAAGAAAACTCCAAATGGGGTCATGGACATAACTGAACAGCAACAAGATTTCTCTCTGTGGCTAGGCAGGGTTCTAAGGTTGGAGGATCCAAGCTATGGAATCAAAAAATGTCTATGGCATAAAAAACAGAAAATATCAATCAAACTTTTTTTAAGGTAAATTTCACCACCATGGTCAAAAGCATTTATTTTAAGCATTCAATGATTATAGTACTGTCCTGGGTGTCAAAAAAAAAAAAGGCAAGTCACACAGTCCTGGTCCTTGCCCTTCAAGAGCTTACAATCTAAGATACTAATGTAGATGGGCGTTTGACACAAATATAGGTAAATAACACAGAAAGACAATTGTAAACTGGCGAGGACTCTGTGCATAAATTACACGTGAGAGACTGGTCTGTCTCAGGAAAAGGCTAGTTACGAGGTGGTTTTAGGAAGAAGTAGGGCT
The DNA here is from genome assembly GCF_003287225.1 of Phascolarctos cinereus. Classification (NCBI taxonomy): domain Eukaryota; kingdom Metazoa; phylum Chordata; class Mammalia; order Diprotodontia; family Phascolarctidae; genus Phascolarctos; species Phascolarctos cinereus. The sequence continues at coordinate 40,810,874 of NW_027555736.1, forward strand.
GCGAAGTAATAGATCAGGTTTGTTCCACCCATAACCTTCTGCTAAACAGCCTATGAGACACAGTAAGCTGCTGGGCTGCAGCCATGTCTCTCTAAGGGAGTGATGAGGAGAAAAGGGAGAGGAGCTGGCTGTTACAACACTTGCAAGCTCACGGCTTCCATCCTCCTCCCACAACACTCATTGCAGCACGGCAGATGGGGGAGCGTATTTGGAAGATCACGCCCAGCCTAACACATTCTCCATGACTAGAGGAGTCCAACATATGTTGCTTCACTTAGGCTCAGCCAATGAGGGCCTTTGCTCATTTGTCTGGGGTTGCACTGTGGGTTGTGGTGTGGCTCGGCCCTTCCCCTCCCCCTCCGTTGCCCTGGGGTTGTGAGGCTGCACAATTCACCACCACTCAGCTCGGGACACTGATCCTTAGGCAGCCTCAATTTCAGCATACCAATTCAACCATTTTTCCATTTCCTGGCTGCCTCTTCAGTCATTGCCTTTCCACCGTCCTACTTTTGTAACTTATTGCTATACAATATTACTGGTCACACTTTTAAAGAAAGATATATTGACAGGCACAGATAAACCTAAAATGGCATATTTCTGTATTTTATAAGGTCCCCAAAGGCTATATGAGACCATTTTAACAACCAGAAATATTAGAGCTCTCTGTTCAGAGGACTGAGATGTACACCTTTCTCAGCTTCTTCATGGTCACCTGAACAATAAATCACTTGTTGAGCACTTACGTTCCTAGCACTGTGGCGGAAAATGGAGTGGAGAAGGAAGAAAATGCAAGGGAATCAGAAAATTGTATAGATAGTGCAGGAAGGACCTCAGGAAGGTCCAAGTTAGAAATTATTGCCTCATTGAAAAAACCTTCAAGACCTGGAAATTCATTCAGATGGAGGCTCAAGACCTCCACTTTTATAAGGCTCTTAATTAATACATCAGCAGGATCAGTCACAGGATGGAATTGGCGGAAGGATGTGATTCAATTTTAAGAGCTGGAAAGAGAATGATCACATGTTCCAAAGATCCCAAAGCACTGTTCATACTCTGTATTTTCAGAGGGTCAAGATAGCTCTACATTGAATATTTTTTCCTCTCTCCACAGGAGTGATACATGCATACTCTATCCAGCCCCTTTAAGCTGTTCATACTCCTTGGTTCTTTATGTGAAGATCAGGGTCCCCTGGCCCTGTGACAAAGAATGTGGGTGAATTCCCAGACAAAGTTCAAGCTCAGACTGAAGGCTGTGATGACTTCTTAAAAGGCTCTATCCAGTGATCGCTGCCTGTTTGACCACATTCTAGAGCTAGTATTTGCTTAACAGCAGGATGGAAGACAACTGAATCTGCAGCCAAACTCTGACTCTTCTGGTAGCTGTGTGATCTTGAAGAGGAGCAACTACAGAAAGCTAGCAAGGCGGTATCAGAAATCTGACCTTTTTGCAAAGAATAAGGGTAACTGCATCCTGTGAAAATCAACTGTTGGAGGGGCGGAGCCAAGATGGCGGAGTGAAAGCAGGGACTTGCTTGAGCTCTCCTCCAAATCCCTCCAAATACTCATAAAAAATGGCTCTAAGCAAATTCTGAAGCAGCAGAACCCACAAAAAGACAGAGTGGAACAAATTTCCAGCCCAAGACAACCTGGATGATTGATCAGAAAGGTGTATGCTGCTGGGCTGGGAGCGCAGCGCAGCGCGGCGTGGGCGCAAGGGCCGCAGCAAACCTGGAGCAGGCCTCAGAGGACTGAATCTCGGGCAGCTGTGGAGGTTTCCAGACTCCTCAATCCACAGATGCCAAAGACAACTTAGAAGGTCAGTGGGAAAAGTCTGTTTCTGTCGGTGGTCAGACAGGAAGGTGGGGTTTCAGCTCCATTCCCCAAGAGCATGGCCCGGGGGGAGAGGGGGGGCAGCTGCTTCCCGAGCTTCCGGCCCACAGACTGAGGGAGAATCCAGTGGCTGATCAGAGAGGGATTGCAGGGATCTGTTTGCCAGTGCTGAGGCAGGAATCTCTTGCTTTGCCCGTGTGTGGATCTGGGTCACAGTTCTGGGTGGCGGTGCTGGGGTGAGGAGGTGCGCTGACGTGGTGGAGCTTGGAGTGGCTGTGAAGAGAAACCCCTCCTCACAGTTACAGGACAGAAAGGAATACTTGTGGTCACAGGCCAGGAAAGGAGTAAACACCTCTCCCCTTATCATACCACCTTGGAAGAACTGAAAATTTACAGGTCCTACAAGTATCTCTGAAAACAGTACAAACCCCTGAAGCTTGGGACAGTACACTCTCCACATTGGAAGCAGACTCTTACCTTAACAAAGAGTTTAAAACTCAAGTAATTGGCGGGATCATGAGCAAGCAGTGCAAAAAGAGTCAGACTATATTATCTTACTTTGGTGACAAAGAAAATCAAAATATACAACCAGAAGAAGACAACAAAGTCAAAGCTCCTACATCCAAAGCCTCTAAGAAAAATATGAATCAGTCCCAGGCCTTGGAAGAGCTCAAAAGGGATTTTGAGAAGCAAGTAAGGGAAGTAGAGGAAAAACTGGGAAGAGAAATGAGAGTGATGCAAGAAAATCATGAAAAACAAGTCAACAGCTTGCTAAAGGAGACCCAAAAAAATACTGAAGAAAATAACACCTTAAAAAATAGCCTAACCCAAATGGCAAAAGAGGTCCAAAAAGCCAATGAGGAGAAGAATGCCCTAAAAAGAAAAATTGGCCAAATGGAAAAGGAAGTCCAAAAGATTACTGAAGAAAATACTTCCTTAAAAATTAGAATAGAGCAATTGGAAGCTAGTGACTTTATGAGAAATCAAGACACTGTAAAACAAATCCAAAAGAATGAAAAATTAGAAAACAATGTGAAATATCTCATTGGAAAAACAACTGACCTGGAAAATAGATCCAGGAGAGAGAATTTAAAAATTATTGGACTATCTGAAAGCCATGATCAAAAAAAGAGCCTAGACATCATCTTTCAAGAAATTATCAAGGAAAACTGCCCTGATATTAGAACCAGAGGGCAAAATAGAAATTGAAAGAATCCATAGATCTCCTCCTGAAAGAGATCCCCAAAGGAAGACTCCTAGGAATATTGCAGCCAAATTCCAGAGTTCCCAGGTCAAGGAGAAAATATTACAAGCTGCCAGAAGGAAACAATTCAAGTACTGTGGAAACACAATCAGGATAACACAAGATTTAGCAGCTTCTACATTAAAGGACCACAGGGCATGGAATATAATATTCCGGAGGGCAAAGGAGATAGGATTACAACCAAGAATCACCTACCCAGCAAAACTGAGTATAATCCTTCAGGGGGAAAAATGATCATTCAGTGAAATAGAGGACTTTCAAGCATTCCTGATGAAAAGACCACAGCTAAATAGAAAATTTGACTTTCAAATACAGGACTCCAGGTAAACAGGAAAGAGAAATCATAAGAGACTTATTAAGGTTGAGCTGTTTACATTCCTGCTTGGAAAGATGATATTTGTAACTCATGAGAACTTTGTCAGTATTAGGGTAGTTGAAGGAAAAAAATTATATGTATGTATATATAGATAGATAGATAGAGGGCACAGGGTGAGTTGAAGATTAAGGGGTCATATCTGGAGAATAAAATTAAGGGATGAGAGAGGATGATACTCGGAGAAGAAAGGGAGAGGTAGAATGGGGTAAATTATCTCACAAAAAAAAAACAGAAAAGTCTCTCACAGTGGAGGGGAAACAGGGGAAGGTGAGAGGGAATGAGGGAATCTTATTCTCATAGGATTTGGCTTAAGGAGGGAATAACATACACATTCAATTGGGTATGGAAATCTGTCTTACCCTACAGGAAAATAGGGGGAGAAGGGGACAAGAGAGCAGGGGGGTGATAGAGAGGAGGGCAGATTGGGAAAGAGGGTAATCAGAAGCAAATACTTCTGAGGAGGGACAGGGTCAAAAGAAAGAATAGAATAAATGGGAGGGCAGGATAGGATTAAGGGAAATAGAGTTAGTTTTTCACAACATGTCTACTATGGAAGTGTTTTGCATAACTGCACATGTACAACCTATATTGAGTTGCTTGCCTTTTCAGTGAGGGTGGGTGGGGAGAGGAAGGGAGAAAATTTGAACTAAAGTTTTAAAAACCATGTTTTAAAAAAAATGTTTTCACATGCAACTGGGAAATAAGAAATACAGGAAATGGGATACAGAAGTCTATCCTGCTCTACAGGAAAATAGAAGGGGAAGGGGATAAGAGAAGGGAGGGGGGAGAGATAGAAGAGAAGGCAGACTAGGGGAAGGGTATTCAGAATGCATGCCATCTTGGGGTGGGGGGAGGGGGAGAAATTTGGAACTCAAAAACTTGTGGAAGTGAATATTGAAAACTAAAAATAAATATATATTTTAAAAAAAAGAAAAAAAAGAAAATCAACTGTCGCCAACTTTTGTTTGCTCTGGGACTTTGTCAGAAAGCTCCTACTGACACCAGGGAAGCAAGCCTTGTTTCTTCAGGAGAAAAAGGTGGGACTCTCAACACTGCACAGGGAAGTTTAACCAAAATGATAGGCTTCACTGAGGGCTTTACTTCCCACAAGTATGGAGGGCAAAGGAAATTATGTGGTAACCTGCAGAAAGAATATGGTTTATTTCAATCAGTAACAAGTACCAGCTATGTATGTACAAAGTGCAGGCTGCTGTCCCTATTACACAAGAAAAAAGGGCTGGTGGAATACCTCTGTATTCTCCTTGTCACCAAAGGAAGTGAAATCTTCCTTGAAAGAGTAGACTAAGTCTTCTTAAAGAGAAAGCAAAGTTTGGAGAAACCAAAAGGAGGACTAATATGTAAGGAGGTTGGAATGTGCTGTAAAGGGAGGGAAAGAGGACTACTGAACATGTGGCACTAAGTAACAAGAAATTCTTAAGATCAAGGGTGAGCTTGGACCCTCTGAAAAGGAAGCAGCTCTTCCTCCTCCCCAAAATGACGATGTGGATCTATGGCTGCCAGCAAGTAAAAGGTCATACAGCAGTGCTTATAGGAAGAGACTTGCAGTGGTGACTGCCAAGGATGCTAGGGAGTACCAACAAAGCTATCTGTTGACCTAACATTAACACAGCGGCTTATTGCTTCCTCAGGGTTATATATTCAGGATGCCACAAAGACCCTCCCAAAACTTGTTAGGCACAGTGAAGACTAGCTACTCCTGGGGACTAATTCTTTCATTAGAAAGAACAGAGGAAACACTGACAGAAGTTGTGAATCGAAGCGATGAAAATAAAGCTCTTAGGGGTTCTCCATGCTGTGTTGCCATTGTTAATTGTTTGGTTTTTTTGTTTTTTGCTTAGGCAATCAGGGGTTAAGTGACTTGCTCAGGGTCACACAGCTAGTAAAAGTGTCAAGTGTCTGAGGCTGAATTTGAACTCAGGTCCTCCTGACTCCAAGGCTGGAGCTCTATCCACTGCACCACCTAGCTGCCACTACCATTGTTAATTGAAAGCCAAAAAAGAAAAAGGGAGATTTCAGGAGTAAAGAATTGGTTAAGAAAATAGTATCTGAGGTCAGAATCTGGCTTTCTCTACCTTTTTCTAAAAAAGGAATTATGGGGTCTTGGAGAAAGACAGCACACCAAACAAAGGCTGGTAAAAACACTTGATCAGATTCTTACAAAGCTCTTTTTTTGACAGGGCTCCTAGACTGCTATTTCCAGGAACAGTAACACAATATGCCAGTATTTTTAACAAAGTATGTAACAGTCCCTCACACTATCTCTATGGACAAGCTGCAAAGATACACATTAGCTGACTACACGACCGGGTTCAGAAGTGGTTTAACGAATTGAACTATAGTTCAATATGGTCAACTTGGAGGACATGACATCTGCTCTTGGCCCTGTACTATTTAAAATTTTAATGAATGACTAGGTGAAAGTCTAGATGGCCAGCTTGTCAAATGCTATCAAAGTCACAGATGACCCAGGAGGAGCAGTTAACACGCTAGATGATGAAATCAGGCTACATAAAAATCTCAACAAGCTAGAACACTGGGCTAAATTTAAACGTCAAACTAACAGATCCCATCTTTGAGGTCACATAAATGACTGAAAGGGTATAAAAATCTAAAGATTCTACTATGAGTTAATTTTTTAAAAAAAATTTCGACTTGATAGAACCAACACCTCCTTAAAGGCTCACCTCTAGGAAGGCTCTCACATTTGGGGTAAAATCTGACAGCTCTGTCAAGGACCTTGCTGTCAGATAAAGCATGAAATGCTTGCCAATGGTATTTTCAGCAGTCATGAAGAACGTCATGAACAAGATTTAAACGCAAGGGGGATTCTCTAGAGATGGCAACATCTATAGAAACTTCTATTTGAAGAGGATGTTGTTCTGCTTGAATCAAGCTGCAGAATATCTCAGGACCTCCTCAATAAGATTCATGATTAGCCTAATAATCCACATAGGAAAATTAAATAGATAAAAAATGCCTGTTGCTCCAACAAAGACACAGCTGAATGGCAAGTCCACCATACCCTTATCTGGAACACACATTGCAGATGGGCAATGAGGGGCCCAGAATTAAGCAGGAAAAGACAGTAGGCCAAATTGCAGTTGAAGAATTTTATAGTCTTTTCAATGATTCTATGCAGTTCCCCAGAGCAAAGATTCATCTTTTCAAGTCTCCCAGCAATGCAATATTATTCTAACTCTTGGAAGACCACCGTCTTTGTCAATCAAAGTCACAGCTGAGCCAAAGGAGAAAATGAGACAATTGGTAGGCATGAACAAGCTGCACCATGCTTCCAATGATGATCCACACTCAATAAATGTCATCAAAGATGACATAGTATCATCCTTGATACCATATGGGGAGAGGATACGAGCCAGGCATGTGGTTACAAGAAAGAACACATTAAATATAAAAAGACCTAGAGGAAGAAGGTTTCCAAAATGTTGGATATATCCTCTATGGAGAATCTATATAAGAATGTAGCCAAGGATTACACAGAATGAAGTGAGGTTGGGTTCCAATTTGCACTGATTGAATACCTCATCCACTGAAAATGGAAATAAATGTAAATTTCAACACAGGTTTAAAAAATCAGTTGCATATGTATAAGGGAAGTATGGGTGGAGGATAGTTCATGTGGAAAAGATCTAGGGATTTTAGATGGCTATAAGCTGAATTAGTTAAAAGTGTAATATGGGGGGCAGCTAGGTGGCACAGTGGATAGAGCACCAACCCTGGAGTCAGGAGGTCCTGAGTTCAAATCCGGCCTCAGACACATAACACTCACTAGCTGTGTGACTCTGGGCAAGTCACTTAACCCCAAGTGCCTCACCAAAAAAAAAAGTCAAAACTTAATGCCATCGCAGGCTGCACTGAGAAGCATCATGGCCAGAATGAGAAAAGTCATAGTCTCGCTGTACTGTGTCCTGCTCAGACTACATCTGGAATACTGCGTGCAATTCCCTATTCTAGGAAAGACAGTGACAAGCTGAAGGTGCCTTGTGGAAGATGACTAGGATGTTGAGACCAGAGATCAAGCCATACAAAGATGGCCTAGACGAATCAAGATTATTTACCCTGGAAAAGAGAAGACTTAGCAGAATATAAAAGCCAACTTCACACATTTTATGAAATATTACAGGAAATAAATTAATTACTTCTCCTTGGTCTCAGAAATCAAAATTGGGAGTGAATAGCAGAAGTTGCAGAAAGGCAGATTCTGGCTTGACACAAAGGAAAACTTCCTAACAACAAGAGCAGTCCCAAAGTGGAACTGACTACCTTAGGAGGTAGATTAGCCTTTGATTCAGGTCTCCAAGCAGAGGATGCCTACTTTTTTAGGATGTTTTCAGAAGACTTCTTCCTTTAATGATCTCAGTCCATTCCAACTCTGAGATTGTGAAGGAATCACTGAGCTTTTCCAAGTTGCTGTTTCATTATCTACAAGTTGTTTCTTGCAAAAGAAACAGATACCTAATTAGGTGGTGGTCAGAACCCAGGAGAAGAAAAGCATTTTTTTTTTTTTTGGTGAGGCAATGGAGATTAAGTGACTTGCCCAGGGTCACACAGCTAGTAAGTGCAAGAAAAGCATTCTTAAGACTTAAGGAATTTATTCCTGTTAAATAGAGTAGAGGGAGACAAAAATGCATAGAATCTGTGACTTAGGGTTACATAAGCACACAATTATTGGCGTAAGGAACAACCTCCCAGCAGATTAAGGAAATTGGCTCTCATTTCCCATTCTGTTGTCATGGAGATACTGAGTCCTGTTATCACTTAACCCTTTAGAAGATTTAAATTTCACCAAACTACAGTCCTCTTCCAAGTGCCTTTGGTATGCCGAACAGTCTATATGCCTCAGAAAATGAGAACAGCAAACTATGATCAACTTGGGAATAGCCCCTAGCCTTTAACAGTCCAATAAGGACCATCTTTAGTTAAGCTTTGCAAAAGCTTCTAAAAAGTCTTCCAGCCTGCACCTCATCTTTTCAACCCACCATGCTTTCTTCTGTCACAACGACACAGCTGAACGATGCCTGGAAAATACAAACTAATAATACCCTTTTCCAGCTCCATCCAAATTCTTGTTTGCATTCAACTAAGTCCCCTTTGAGATACACACTAAATTTTTAAAGGCTATGGGCCTAGACTATTAATAATTTAGCTAGTCCACACCTACTTCTTGTCTCTTTTGGTTAAGTGTGTACTGCGCCTCTAGAGCATCAATCGTTTATTAATCAAATATCTATCTGCCACGCACTGTGTGTAAGCATCCAATCACTTCCGCCTGTCCTATCTGTGCAACATAACATATGAGGCATCATTCAAGAGTTGTCCTCTCCAACCTGAGGAACAGGCAGTCAGGACAGGCTATGGAAAGAACGTCATGACCGGGTTCTGGGATTTCTGTTTGTAGGAGTGGAAGTTATTCGCTAGAGGGTTTACAGAAGTGGACAAAGAGAAAGGAATAAACTAAAGGGTATTACTTAAGTTAAATGGGTGTTTTGATGGGACAAAAGATGTGCTTTCTGCCGAAAGCTCTTCTCACACTTGGTGCACTGAAAGGGTTTTTCACCTGTGTGTGTCCTCTGATGTGTTATGAAGTGTGAACGCTGGTTGAAGCTCTTGCCACAGTCTGGGCATTTATAAGGTCTCTCCCCCAAATGGATTCTCTGATGGGTAATAAAATGTGAACTCTGATTGAAGCTCTTCCCACATTCCCCACATTTATAGGGTCTTTCACCCGTGTGGATCCGTTGGTGCTTAATGAGGGCTGAACTGTCAGTGAATCCTTTCCCACAATCATCACACTTATAAGGCCTCTCCCCAGTGTGTGTTCTCTGGTGGGTGACAAGGTGAGAACTCTGACTGAAACTTTTATCACATTCAGGGCAGCTAAAGGGCCTCTCTCCTGAGTGAGTGCTCATGTGCGCTACAAAATGCGAGCTGTCTCGGAAGCCTTTCCCACACTCAGGACATTTATAAGGTCGCTCTCCTGTGTGGGTTCTTTGGTGCTTAACCAAATCCGAGCTCTGGCTGAACCTCTCCCCGCAGTCACTACATGTATAGGGTTTCTCTCCTGTATGAATCCTTTGATGGGTAATGAAATTTGAACTGCGGCTAAAGCTTTTCTGACACTCGAGACACGTATAGGGCTTCTCTCCTGTGTGGGTTCTTTGGTGCATGATAAGATGTGGCTTCCGACTGAAGGTCTTCCCACAGTCTGGGCACTCGTAGGGTCTCTCGCCTGTGTGGGTCCTCTGATGTTTGATGAGAGTCGAGCTGTCGCCGAAGCTTTTTTCGCACCCGTTACATTTGTAGGGTTTCTCTCCAGTGTGTGTTCGACGGTGAGTGACAAGGTCTGAGCTCTGTTTGAAGGCTTTCCCACATACGAGACACTTATATGGCCTCTCTCCAGTATGGGTTCTCAGATGTCTCATAAGATAAGAAGTCTGGTTAAAGCTTTTTCCACACTCAGCACACACATTGGGTTTTTCACCTACATATCTACCTAGGAGCTTACTTAAATGTCTCTCCTTTGAAAGGAGTTCCCTTTGTCCCTTCCCTGTGAGAGTTCCATGTTGTCTTTCTAATATGTGTTCCCTTTCCCATGTTCCTTCCCAATCAGGATTCTGAGAAATATCTTTCTGGGGCCTTCCTGAAGATGACCCAAATTGTTCTGCTGCCTCAGAAACTTCCTGGTTCAGCTTTTCCACCTGGTTCTCAAAGTCTGAAAAAATGAAAAGAGATAATAGATAATCATCAATTTCCTTTTCCACTAAGAGAGGGATGAGAGGAAAAAGTTAAAACTGCTGTTTCCACGACGTGTATATCTTTGCAGCAAATTCCAATAAAATTCATTTTAAAAACTATAGAACTTGATCAGTCGAAAACATTAATTTAAAATGGCCCAGTTTTCTGTTGAGGGTGGCCAGACAAAATCAACTAAAAATTTAACTTGAGACATATCTTTATTCCCTTTAATAATATAGAGTCTTAGTGCAATGTTAACTTTAATAACCTCCAAAGCATAAATGCTACAAACTTACAAAAAACATCATTTGAAAATTTAATTATTTAAATTGCTTTTATGCTTATTTAGTTTTGTGAATTTTGAATCATAAATTTTAAATTTTAATTTTAACAAAAGAGGGGACCCTGTCATGGTGCATTATGTGTGAGACAGTTACTGGCAACACTTTCTGAAATCAGTGGATGGTAGAGGAGATTCTCTTTCTTGGCCACCTAGGTCACCAGATCCAACTCCAATAGAATTTTTTTCTTTTGGGTCGAAACCTCATTCTTCGGGTGATCTTAAGAATAGCATTACTAATGAGCAACAGCCGATAAGTTGTTACAAAGTTTGAATATTGACAAGCCATGTACAGCACAAAACAGTGGTTATTTTGAATTTCAGTAAAATAACACACATTTAAAAATTTTAAATAATTAACCTTTCAAAACTTTTTTTCTAAGTCTGGCGCATTTACACTTCTGAAGTTATTAAAGTTTAAACCTACACTAAAACTTTTTAGATGTCCAATTTGGGCATAATCAGTCAGACTTAAGTTACTACAACAAAGCTTGGCCCTCTAATCCATCGGTAAGAAAACCTTCTGGGTGAGGAAACTCTCTCTACAACAGCCAGATGACATCTCCTCTGCATCTTACAGTGTCTGGGGCACTGAGAGGCTAAGTGATTGCCCAGGACCACAAAGACACTGTGTCAGAGAAGAGAGTTGAACCCAGGCCTTCTTGGCTTCACGTCTAGCTTGTTCATTCACTACTACCTCTCTCAGACTGAAAGACAATGTAAAATGCTCAATGGTCAGTTTAAAAGTGACTTTGCTCACTTAGATAATCAATCTATTGCTAGAAAATATGAAGTTGGTGGTAATGCAGCCAACATAGAGGGATGAAGGTTCCTAAGTCCTTAACATGAACAAAGTTCTCCATCTTGGGTTTTTGTTCATTTCTCACCTGTGTGAGCTTCTCTCAGGATCTCCCCCTCCTCCAAGCTCTGGAGATCCAGGACCCATGGTTCTTCTTTCTGCTCAAGCTGGGAAATCACAGTGGGTCTGGAAATCCTGTTCATGAAAATGGACACGAATTATTGGTTTGTGCTGGCTCTTGGTTTTGTGCCCCAAACTCAGGCTTTGTTTCTTTCTCTGTCAGATAAATTAAACTGCTAGAGGGGGATGATGTTTGTGGCTTCTCCCAGTCCAAATGAAGAAAGGACAGACTGAGGCGGCAGACAAGCTGAAGATGTTTCCGCCTTTTCTTCTTCTTAAGGAAGAGAACTTAGGTGTTAGTGAAAATTCTAGCACTGACATTCTACTTGTGCCCATGGAAGAGATAGCATCATTGTCACCCCTAGGAAAGACTTTGGCCCAGGCACTGATTATGATGTTTGATATCCAGGTTTTCTCTGTAAGAAGAAGAGCTATAAAGATGGGAGAACTGAAAGATGACAACTCACACAAAATCTTGGAATCAAGGACCAGCACCCTAAAGCCCCTAGGGAAATGGATCTTCTAACTGCATTTAACCTTTGACTCTAAAGGGAAAACAGAAATCCTTACCCATGGAGAGCCCATTCTTCTAACCCTGCTGGATGGCAACCCTGCAGAGGATTCTCTGGGCAGGGTCCGGACAACCCACTCCTCCCGGACGTCCCCAGCCACATCATCCAGTGTCATCAATCCCTGAAACAAGAGATTTGAACTTAGTGTCTGCATCTTCCTGGACACTGATGTAAGAGTCACAGACTTTCAGAGGTGCAACGGACCTTGAGAGAACCCCTGGTCTAGCCACCTCATTCTGAAGGAGAGGAAGCTGAGGGGAAATAACTTGTTCACCTCCCCATAGTAAACAAGTGACAAAGCTGGGACCAGAACCTAGGTCTCCTAATGCCAAGTCCAGCACCTTTTCCAGCTTGGAATGCTGAATAGCGCGGCAGATAGAGCGCTGGGTCTGGAGAAAGGAAGAAATGAGTTCAAAATGTGACCTCAGAGACTTACTAGCTGTGTGACCCTGGGCCAAGTCACTTAACCTGTTTGCCTCAATTTCCTCATCTGTAAAATGGGGATAATAACAGCATCTACCTCACAGGGTTGTGGTGAGGCTCAAATGAGGTAATATCTGTAAATTGCTTAGCATAGTTCTTGGCATACAGTAGGCGCTACATAAATGTTAGCTGTCATTAATATTATTATTATTATTATTATTTTCCAACATATTCTATAAGTTGTTTTCTGACATGCAGTACTACTCCTGCCATGGGTCTGATGGTGGCAACACCAGCCACCTTTTGTGTTACAGAGTTAGGCTGATAAGTTCTCAAATGTTTATTCCATCAAAGGCATGACTTCAAGTTTCCTAGCCTTAACCACTAGAAATTTTTCAGCATAAATTTTTCCTTGCCCAACTTCCTCATCAGTGCAAAAGGCCCCAACCTTCCCTCAGGACAGGATCTGGACAGTTGTTTATATGAATTCTGTAAGGAACAATCATGTCAGATGTTTTAAAGCAGGGACTGTCTTTTCTTATTTGTATCTTCAGTATTTAGCACAGTCCTTGACACACTGTAAAGGCTTAATAAATGTTTTTTCATTCATTTGTTCATGGGGGAAATCTTACCAAGAAAATGTTTTCTTCTATCTCACTTAGGTATTAGTATACTCATCTATAAGCTAGAAAACATAGTTTTAACTGTAAAACTACTAACATCAGAGTGATTTATACACAAGCTCACTCTAAATGTGTGCCCAAAAGGTCATCAGTGGTTTGGTATCAATCTGCAGGGATGAATCCACTGGTGTTCCAAAGGAATCTCCCCAGAGAACCATTTTATTTCATAGCTTTACTGATGGCAGGAATTTAAAGTCATCTTTATACATTGGCAAAATGATCTTTAAAAAAAAGAAAATGGTGAAATTAAATGGAGGGAAATTAGAAAGAGTTCAATTTGGGACAAAACTCAGACAATGATGGGGACAAGCCTAGTAGAGAGACACCGAGCAAAAATTATTTTAGGGAAAACAAAATGCTTTAAGGAATCATAGCTATCCATCAGTTGAATCTGTCACTCAAAATAACAAGTATTTACAGAATTATGTGGGAAATACAAAGCAGTGTAAAGATGGTGGCTGCCTTCAAAGAGTTTATATAGGAACGTGGTCAATGTGACCATAAGGAGGCAGCATGGTGCAAGAAGCAACAGTAGTTGGAGTAGAAGGACCTCGGTGTGAATCCAATCTCTATTAGCCCTGTGACCTTGTACAAAGATTCTCCCTCTGGACCTCCTTTTAAAAATGAGGGGGTTGTTATCAGCTGATCTAAAGTCCTTTCCACCCTAGATCTATTATTCTAACTCTCCAGCAGATGTAATCATATCATTAACTCCTAATATATCCATGAACTGATACATTTTTTTCTTATCTAGATGTTTTGGAGCAGGAGTGTTTAACCAGGGATCTGTGGATAGACTTTAAGGAAGCTAGGAACTTGGATTAGAAAAAATAAAATCTTTATTTCAATACATAAAATTGGTTTCCTTTGTAATTCTACAAATTTTATTTTATGCATTTAAAAACATCATTCTGAGAAAGGGGTCCACAGGTTTCACCCAACTGCCCAAGGAGTCCAGGACACAAAACAAGGTTAAGTTCAAGGCCCATTACAGGTGTATTTGGAGGCTCCATCCTGTGCTTTTTTTAGCTGCCGTGGACCATCTCTATGAAGATAGCTCCAGATCCTTCCTGAGCTCCTGTCCACTCAGCATCTCCCCCTAGATATTCCACAGGCATCTTAAAGTCAACATGATCCAAACAGAACTCATTATCTTTCCTTCTAATCCCAACCTTCCCCAACTTACCTATTTCTATCAAGAGTACCACTATTGCTTTTCAACATTTTTCATTTTTATTAATCATTAAACAAAAAATACAGAAAATCAGAAATAAAAGGTTGCACATAAAACTGTAAACGTCTGTTATGTGCAGTTTTTTAAAGTACATATTAAATTTAAGTAGTAAAATTTTTAATTGGTTCTGGATACTCTTCTCAACTTTTTTTTTCCTGTAAACTCAAAAAATGTTTCATTGCTGCTTTTTTTTAAAAAAACATCTTTGTTACATTTACTCCCTCCCCCCTTCTCTATTGCCTAATGGAGCTGTTTCCTTGTAAATCAATAAGAATTTATTAAGAACCTAATTGGTGCCAGGCAGTATGCTAAGTGCTTCATGGATAAGTATAGTCAATGAAAACAAATCAACACCTTGGCCACATCTGGAGACGTAGACACACCTCTACCTGCCCACAGGTACAGTTCTCCTAGTTAACCAGGTTTGAAACCTAGAAGTCATCTCCAGCTCTTAATTCTCACTCACTCTCTACATCTCCCTTACTATCTCACATCCACTGTCACTGTCCACAGCTGGTTGCCAAATCTACTTCTTCACTATTCTTCACCACTATCTTTGTCTTTCTTATATGCAACAACCCTGGTCAGTGCTCTTATTACCTCTCACGTGGACTACTTCAACAGCCTCCCAATTAGATTTTCTGCCTTCAGTTTCTTTCCTCTCAATCCATTCTCCACACAGAACAAGTTGTGATTACCAAAGTACAGGCCTAACCATGTCACTCTTCCACTCAAGAAACTTTGGTGGCTAGCCAGTGCCTGCAGAATAAAGTACAAACTCCTCGGTTTGGCATTTAAAGCCCTTCACAATCTGGCTCCACACATTACTCCCCCTCTTTCACCTACTATGCATGTGTTCCCCCAAAATGATTTACTTGCGGTTCCTCATCCGTAATCCATCTCCTGCTTCTGTCCAAAACAGAATCATTGTGCATTCAACATGCTTTCCCTCAAATACTCCCTCTTCTGAACCTCCCTCTCAGTGTTAGAGAGCACCAACATCCTCCCAGTTAAGCGGAGTCATAAACTCAATTCACCTATGTCATCTGTGACCAAAATCTGTCATTTCTACCTTCACATCTTTTCTGTATGTCCCCGTCTCTCCACTTATACAGCCACCATACCATACTGGTACAGACCCTCACACCACAAGCCTGGATTTTTGCACTAGGCTTCTGGTTGATCTCCTTGCCTCAAATCTCTCCCATTCCCTGTTTGCCTGTCTGTGTGTCTCTCACACCAATCCATTCTCCATTTGGTTGCCAAAGTGATTTTCCTAAAGCACAGTTCTGACCAGATCACTCCTCTACTCAATAAATTCTGGTGGCTTCCTATTAGCTCCAGGTTCAAATATAAAATGCTGTTTGGCATTCAAAATCCTTCAGAGTCTGGCTCTTTCCTATCTTTCTAGTTTTCTACTTTACTCCCCTCTATGTACTTATCTACCAACACATCTGCATTCTTGCTGTCCCTGGTACTCAGCTCTTGGCACCTTTTCAATGGCTGTCCCCCCCATTTCTGGAATGCACTCCCTTGGAAGATTTATGGGCCTTCTTTCAAGTCTCAGCTCAAATCTCACCTTCTGCCCAGCTTTCCCTATGGATGGTGCTTCCTATCAGAGATTATTTTCCATACACTCAGTATATAACCTAGTACTTAAATAGTTATTTGTATGTGGCCTCTTCTATTTAGACTGTAAGCTCCCTGAAGGCAGAGGCTGTTTTTGCACCTCTTTTTATCTAAAGCACTTAGCAGAGTGCCTGGCCCAAAGTAAGCACTTAACATGAGTGGATAGGCTGTCTCCCTCACACACATCCCCCCCCCACTCCAAGCCTTAGAGCAGACTCTGTCCTTTCCTCTACTTCTTAGAACCCCTGGTTCCTTTCAAGGCTCAGCCCGAGTACAACTACCTTCAAGAGGTTTTTTGGGGTCCTCTGATTATAAATCATCCCCCTCATCATCCCCAACCACAGTGTATTTATTTTATGTATATCATGCATTTACTTATTTGTGAATATCTGTATCCCCCTGAAGAATTTGGGCTCCTTGAGGACAAGGACAGTCTCACTTTGGTCTCTGTATGGCCATCATGCGGTACATAGTGAGAGGCGAATACCTCCAAACCAAACCTTCTCCTCTCCAACACGTCAAGCACACAGGTCCCCCTCAAGCATCTTCTCTTTCATCCTTGCTGTGGCTATACTTACTTCCTAGATCCCCCTCCTCCTCCAGTCTTTGCTCCCAGATTTCAATCCTCAGGACCAGCCTGCCTTCAAAGGTGACTAGTAGGTATTCTAACAAGCTCACAATACTAAAGTGCTACATGTAATCTATAGTCTCAGGGCTCTCCTTCCAGTTTCTAAACCCCATGTACATTATAACCAAGGCCTTCTGAAGATAAATAACCACTTGTTCTTTTTTTTTTTTTTGACTGGGCAAGGGTGTTAAGTGACTTGCTCAGGTCACACAGCTAGTAAGTGTTATGTGCCTATGGCCGGTTTTGAATTCAGGCCCTCCTGAATCCAGGGCTGGTGCTCTACCCACTGCGCCACCTAGCTGCCCCTCTATTTGTTCTTTTTGTAGGATGAAACATACTATAAATTACATTAAATAAAAAATATAAAATGATACAGATCTTTCTGGCATCAATTCATATGTAGATAGAATGTATTTCTGAGACATATACATGTGTATATTTAAGACTATTATCCAAAGGGGCTCTTCTCCCTTTACAAATGGTGATTTATGTATAACCTATATCGAATTGCTTGCCTTCTCAATGGGGTGGGGAACTTGGGGTAGGGAGGGAAGAAGGCAGACAATTTGGAAATCAAAGTTTTAAAAGCAAATGTTAATACACGTAACTGGGGGAAAATAAAATACTAAAAATTTATTAATTAAAAAAAAAAAAGAATGTTGATCTCTGACATAAAACAAGGCACCAGGATGAGAGTGAGAAAACTTCAGTTACAGTTCAAACTGTAGCGAACTCGCTAAATGTGCGATCTCAGATGAGTTACTTCACTTTCTAGACCTCAATTACCTCACATATAACATAAACAGGCTAATGATCCTCCCCATACCACTCTATACCCCTCTCTCCTCAATCTCCCATCCTCTGCTCCAACTCTTCTCTACATGTGTCTCAGTCTCCCTTCTGTCAGAGAAGTCATGTATATGTTTGCTCCCGGCCCTTGGAAGCTGAAAACCAGAGTCTATGTCACATCCATCTTTGTATCCCCAGTTCCTGGTATAGTACCTTGCCCACAGTAGGTGTTGAATAAGTATTTGTTGAATTGAACTGATCTCTCCAGATCCTTCCAGCTGTGACAGTAGAGTATTCTAAGTCCTGCCACCTCATGTGAAGAGCAAATGGGAGTCTGTCACTTATTAGAATACATCGTGGAAGGCCTGAGGAATATACATATTTCTTACCCTTAGACATCCCCTTGTTTTGAGTATTGAATCTCTTTCCCTTGACGAACTTTTAAAATACAAAGATTGCATACACAGTGTACATGCCTGAAAGGGTGAGAGAAAAGTCAAAAAAACCGAGGTGGTTTTACTGGGATTGGGGGCAGAAAATTAGAGACCACAGTTCTCTGGGAAGCAATGAGATAGCGTTTAAACAAAACTTGTCCAAAATTGAACTTGTTCTCTTTCCCCCAAACCCTCTCCTCCTCTGAACTTTCCTATTTCTGCTGAAGGTATCACTATCTTTTTAGTCTCCCAGGTTCCTAACCACAGCATTATACTAGACTCCTCCCTCTCCCTAAATAGCCAACCAAATCTTGTCCTTTCTATCTTTACACCAGGCCCTTTCCATTCACTTGGCTACCACCTTAGTTTTGGTGGTTCACCTCTTTCTTAGATTACTGCAACAAAAATATCTGTCTCAAGACTCTTACCATTCCCCATCCTACACCCTGCTTCTAAAATAACCTTCCTCAAATCCATAACTGACACAATTCCCCATGTGAACAATTCCAGTGATCTCCTGTTGCTTCCAGAGTAAAATATCAACTCCTCTGTTTGACTTTTAAAGTCCTTCACAACCTGGCTTCAACCTTCCTGTCCTGCCTCACTGGACATTACTCTCCCTCCTTGAGACCTGTCACAGAACTGTCACACATGACATTCCCTCTCCCAAGTCTCTAACTCTAGAGGCCACCCCACATATCCAGAAGGCATTCCTTCTTTACCTCTACTTCAGTCCCTTTCTTAGAAGGATTTTTTAATCACCACTCCTCCTCCCCCCTGCCAACAGCTAGTACCCTCTGCCTCACCCAAATTACCTTCTCTCTAACTACTTCGTTTTTGTATTTATTCACTTCATATTTACATAAAGGATGCTAAGCAGCACAGTGGAGAGAACACTGGACTTGGAGTCAGAAATCCCTAAGTTCAAACGCTGCCACAGTAGCAGCATCACTGCACAATCCTGTCTGCCTCAGTTTCCTCATCTGTAAAAGGAGGATAACAATAGCACCTACTTCCCAGGGTTGTGAGGATCAATTAAGATTTTATACATATATATATGTATGCACCTTGCAAACCTTACAGCACTATATGAATGCTATCTATTATTTTTATTTACGCTGTATATATTAATATATGTACATACTGTCCCCCCATTAGAAGACGAGCTCCCTGTGAGCAGAGATTCTTTCATTCTCAGTACCTGTTCCTCAGCTCCTAGCACAGTGCCTGGCACACAGTAGGCGCTGAATAATTGCTTGCTGATTGAGTAAGAAGATCCTGGGGGACTCTGGGGCTTCCCAGCCATGTGACCTTGGGGAAGACCCTTCCTTGAGTCGGGGTGTCAGTTTCCTCTTCTGCAAAGCCGGGCGACACTGCCTGCCCCCTACCCCTGCTCTCAGCGCTCTGCACAGATGTCAGCAGCTCCTCCGACTGGAGTGGGGAGGCGTCCTCTGTCCAGACCTCCCACCTGCTTCCCCAAGTTTCCAGCACGAGCCACCAGCCCCCTTCCCAGGCCCGCAGCCATCCACTCACCGCCCCCGGGCCGGCCCAGCCAGAGGATGGAACATTAGCCAGGGGCCTGAGCCGGGGGCCAGAGCCCAGGGTCCAGCCGGCCGCCACCCGGTTTGGGGCGAGCCCACACTGGACTTAGGGAAAGGGTCTGACGTAAAGCGCCCACCCCCGCTCTCTCGCCATTAGTTTAACGTCTCCGCGTCTTATGGCTTTCTTTGTCCATTGGTCCAGATGGTTGTCAAAGAGGCCTGTGGGGCGGGCCAACGACGCGGAGGATGCTAGGAATTGTGGTCCCGGGAGACTCCTGGGAGGACTCTGGCTCCCAGCATGCTCTGTAATCACACCTAGGCCAGTGCCCAGCCCCCGGGGAATGACACGCACTAGCCAGTCTCTGGGGAACCCCAGGAGGGGGGAGGGGGAGTGAGGTCCGCCTTCACTCAGAGTCCACGCATGCGCAGGCACCCTCCCTCCTCTACCTTTCTCCCCCTGCTCGCACCCCGAGGCCTTATTCCCCTTCAGCGCCTGTTCCCATCCCCAAGCCCTGTCTCCGGAGCCCGAATCCACTCACCACCCCCGGGGCAGGGCCAGGCCCGACCCGGGATGGAGAAGGAAGGGAAATTCCCCCGGAGCCGAGAAAGTCCTGGCCGCCCCGCCCGGCTCAGGCCAGGCCACTCTGGACAGAAAGTAGGAGTTGTACGCAGGTTGCGGTGTCAGGAACGCCCGCCCTTGCCCTCTGGGCATTGGCCACCCGGTCGTCACATCGAGAAACCTTCCCTTTCCACTGGCGGGGCCAGCTGTCAAATGGGTTAGGTGGCCGAGTGGCGCGGAGAACTCTGGGAAATGTAGTCCCGAGAGTCTATAGTCAAACATTTACCAAGTGCCAGGCACTGTGGAAAACCCTAGGGAAAGAAAGAAAGACAGTACCTGCCCTCAAGGAGCTTACAGTCTAATGGGGAAGAAACGTACAGAGATGGAGGAGGGAAAGGGGAGAGAGAGTGATGTCCCGGAGTAGTGAAGCCGGGTGAGAAGTGAGGAAGGGAAAGAACCCCGGATCACAGGTTTAGAGGTTGTCTAGTCTAATCCCCTCACTTTTACAGTTGAGGAAATTGAGGCACACCGAGAGATAATGGCTTGTTCAGGATTACACAGATAGTGAAAGTGTAGGGATTTTTGTCCAGGGATTTGGACTCCAAATCCAGGGCTCTTTGCACCTCACCTATCAGGGCAGGTGGCTTCCAGAAGCAGAAAGGGTCTGCCTCAGCCAAAAAAAAAAAAAAAAAAAAAAAGAAGGGTCTGCCTCATTTAAGAATCTAGAATTCCTTGATGTTTCTCCTTAACTTTGAGAGCCTACAAGACCCTGCCTAACATTAATAATAGCTAGCATTCATATAGTGCTTTAAGGTTCACAAAGTTTGCAATATTAAGGTTTGCAATACTATCTCATTTGATCCTCACTACAATCCAGAAAGGCAGGTGGTGTCCCAGTTTGAGAGAAGAGGAAACTGATGCAATCACAGAGCCAAAAAGTGCCTGAGGCCAGTTTTGAACTCAAGACTTCATGACCTAACTGTTGCCGCTATCTACCTACCTTGCTAGTGCTCTGAGCTGTCACTGCATAGATAGGCTATTGAGGAATTGGAGCTGCTTGAGGGCAGGGAAATTTTCTTTTGTTTTCACAGTGAACACAATACATTTAATCCGAGTTTTGTTGAATTGAGTTTAATGTTTAATTAGTTGAATCGAATTTGCTGGATTGATACAGATCCTACCTTCAAGAAACTGACAATCTAATTCAGTCTAAAAGGAAAGTTACCTAAAAAAAAAACTATGATACAAGAGAGAAAGATAAGTACAGAAGGGTGATCCTGACAAAATGCTATGTGCCAGATGATTGGCTGTGAGAAATTTGAGGAAGAGGGCAAGGGAGTCACTTTAACTTGAGAGGATGGAGAAGAGGTAGCATTCAGGTTATTTCTTGAAGGAAGGAAGAGATTTAACGACAAGGAATGGAGGAGCATGGGGTGGGGTCATGAGCAAAAAGATGGAGATGGGAGACTTTAGGATGAAAGTAGGCAAAGGAAAATACTGGTTTGGCTGTAACAGACTAAGTAGAAGCAGAATAATATAAACTTAAGCTGGAAAGATAGATTGGAGCTAACTTGTAGAAGACTTTAGAAGTCAGTTAAGAGTTTATACTTTGTTTGGAATGCAGTAGCAAGCCACTGACGCATTTTTAATGGAGAAGTGACATGATTATAGAGATGCATTGGGAAAATTACTCTGGCCCTAGAGTGGGGGATGAAATGGAGACGGGGAGATAGACTAGTAGCAAGAAAACTAATTAGAAAGCCATTTCAGTAGTCTAGAAGAGATAAGGGTTGGAACTAGGGTGCTTACATTGAGAATGAAGAAAAGAGGAAGGCTACAAGACATTGTGAGGTTCCTTCTGTCTCTAATATGATCCTATGATCTTAATTTAGAAAGGATGAGGCTCTACAATTGATTGGATGTGGGGATGAAAAAGAAGGAAAAGCCAAAACCAGGACTACAAACCTGAGATACTGAGAAGATTGTGGTGTCATTAAAAGAAGTAGAAAAGTTAGGAAGAGGTAAGGTTTTTGGGGCAGGTGATAAGATTGGTTTTAGATACATTGAATTTAAGGGGATGGTAGGTGACCAAGTGGAAATCTCCAGTAGGCCATCAGAAATAGAACAAAGCTCCAGGGAGAGGTTGGGGGTGAAGACAGAGATATTTATAGGGGTCATCAGCTTTAAAATGATCATTGAAGCCTAGAAGGAGATGAGAAAAGAAAAGGACCGAATAGAAAACCTCTTCTAGCTTCATTTCCCCTTACCCAGGGGCACCCAAGAACTCTCCTAGGTCCTTATTTGATGTCTTGGCCACTGACCTTCCCTCCTTCATGCCAGGAACTCCAGCACTAAGAGCATGTGGAAAGGTTTTCTATGTGTCCCCTTGGCAGTGTAGGCTCAGTCACCAGGGATCTTTTGACAGTGAAGTTCATAAAAGCTTTTTAAGGAAATTGAGTCCAGGAAACAAATTATGTTTCCTTTCCTGAGCCTCACAAAACATTCTGTACTTTTCCTAAGCTCTTAATGCATTGTCTTGAACTATAGTTACTTTATGCTTATGATACTCTAGTAAAGTTACTAAAAATTTCTGTCTATGTCACAACTTTCTCCTTAGATTATAAGCTTCCTGAGAATAGAAACTGTTTTATTCACCTTTGTGTCTCTCCCAGTACCAAACAGCATTTCCCATGTGGTAGACATTTAGTAAATAGTGGTTAAATGAATAGATACCTAAGGAGTGTTATCTGTTCAAAGATTTTCAGAACATTTGTAATTGCAAAAAATTGGAAATAACTGAAATGTCTAACAACAGGAGACTGGTTGAATAAATTGTGATTAAATTCATGTAACAAAATACTCTGTTACTATAAATCCAACAAATCTGAAAAGACCTTTATAAAAACAAAAAGTGAAAAAAAATCAGAATCAGGAGAAAGGAGCAGGTACACACTTACTATAGCCACATAAGAAGACAAGTGGTTGAGACTAAATGGACAGAAGAATCCTGCTGGAGATTTAGAGGAACTGGCTGGAAAAAAAAAAATGCTGATACTTTATACATAGTAACTAATTTAAGTGGCAACTAGGTGGTGTGGGGCCTGGAGTCAGGAAGACCTGAGTTTAAATTCGGCCTCAGACTAGCTGTGTGACCCCGAGCAAATCGCTTAATCCTATTTGCCTTAGTTTCCTCATCTGCAAAATGAACTGGAGAAGGAAATGGCAAACCACTCTAGCATCCTTGCCAGCAAAACCCCTAATGGGGTCATAAAGAGTCAGGCGTGACTGAACAAATTAATTAATATAGATATAGTATTTATTAATATTAATATAATAATAGCTAGCATTTATACAGTACTTTACATGCATCTTACTTGATCCTCAGAATAACCCTGTGAGGTGCTAAAATTATTCCTGTTTTACAGAAGAGGAAACTGAGGCTAAGAGAGGTTAAGTGACTTGCCCAGATCATGTATATAGTAAGTATCTGAGGTAGAATTAGAACTCAGGTCTTTCTGACTTCAAGTCTAGTGTCCTTGCTGTGCACCAGGCATTGTGCTGTGCCTGGGGAAGCAAATACAAGGAAACACTAAAGTTCCTGCCCTCCTGGAGCTTACATTGTAATTGTGGGAGATTACTCATAAGGGGTGTTTGGAAGCAGAGGAGGGAGTAGGGAAAGGGAAGTGGGTGGGGACTCACCAGAGAGAGTACAATTGCATTGACACTTTATGAGCCACTTTATGAGTCCTACATTTTGGTTTGCTTTTTTAGTGGAGTAAAATTAAGGCAGTTCTGTACCTCGTATTAATTTGTAAGGGTGTGCCCCTTTCAGACCAGCAAATTTTTAGGCGGCAGGTCATAAGAAGCAACTTACACAGACACATATACCGTTGTGTGTCTCACTCTCTTTGTAGAGCATGTGAGTGATCATTCTTTTAGATGTGAGTGATCATTCTTTGCCAGCAGTTCTCAAACTTTTTGGATTCAGGACCTTTATCCTCTTAAAAATTATTGAGGCCCTCTCCTTTAATATAGATTATACCTATCAATATTCGCGTTACTAGAAATTGAAATGTTTTACTATTATTATGAAAATAGTTTTGATCTCTTGAACTCCCCTAAATCACTTTTCTAGACCTTGTAAAGGATGCAGAACTTTTGAATTGACTTATTCGTACTTCCTGAAGAGAAACTTAGAGTAGATCATTTGCATATAAAAAGGCCAATATAGGTAGTGAATTTACCAGAGCGTAGATTAGTTAGGTCCCTTTCTCCCACTTGCTTCGACCAACTGAGTATCCTGAGAGTTAAAAACAGTAACAACTGGGGAATCTAGAACCCCAGAACTATTGGTGAATATTGGGCAAATGGCCATTGCCTGGTTACCACCAGCAGAGAAGAGCAACTGGGAAATGTACTATATGGTCAATGTAAGTTAGGGTGAGGTGTCTCACAGAGGGAAGCCAGTTCTGAACCAGTAAGAGTTGTTGAAAAGACTAAAACTCTACTTTCCCACCTGCTCTATGGGAAGTGATAAACATGAGACCTGAGGTACTAACTGGAGACAAATGCTAGTCTTAGACCAAAATCTCTACTCTTTCTGAAAATGCATTGTAGAACCCAGGTAAGGGTCTCAGCTGACCCTTAAGTTGAAGGTAGTGGAGACTATACCTATGCATAGAGGAGCAAGTCCAGGGAATCGTTGGCTTAATCTCTCCAGCAGAGATGCTATGTCCTGTGAAGAGCAAGCCTCGATGAGCAGCCCTCATATGCCTTGGCCACATGCATTGCCTAAACATGTGTTGTACTATCATTGTACTTTAAGTATATGCTCACTCACCCCACAGATATATGTATTTGTGAGAGAGAACGTCCCAAGTTTATAGGAGGATATTTTATAATTATTGTTCTTGCTATGCCATTTGAGCAAATGCCTTTGGAAGAGCTAATTAATCTACGGGTTGATTATTAATAGTAAGTGCACCAGTAGGGGCTTGTGGGCTATATTTTTTGAGGAGTATTGCTATAGTATACACTCTGGATCTCTGAGAGTAGATGTCCCTCTGAAGACCTAATCCAGAAGTGTAAGGACAAGTTGGTGAAGCATCCTGGAGAGGGTGCTACACATTGTTACCTTGAGTGCTTGTGTAGGAGCTGAGGACCCTTTTAGCCACATCTGTGGAGACCTAGACATGAGCTATATTCTGAAATTTCCAGTGAAAATTCTGGGCTGGGCAAAAATGAAACAGAGAGTTATGATTCAGGGGCACTACCTCCAAGACTGAACCCAATCTACGTTAGCTCAGTGTTTGAGGTGAAGCGCCATAAGTTACATCTTCATTTACATTGTTATAATCATTGTGAACATTGTTCTTTCATCCCTGCTTTCTTCACTCTGCATTACATCATACTGGTCTTCTCATGTTTCCCTAAATTCTTCATAGTTGTCATTCCTTTCAACATAGTAATATTCCATTCCGTTCGTAAGCCACGATTTGTTCAGTCATTCCCCAGTTGTTGGGCACATAGTTTATTTCCAGCATTTTGCTATTATAAATAGTGCTGATAGGAGTACTTTTGTACATATGAGTCTTTTCTTTTTGTCATCGACCTATTCAGGCTGCCTAGTCATGTGATTGCTGGGTCATAGGGAATAAATAATTTAGTAACTTTCTTGCATAATTACACATTGTTTTCTAGCACAATTAGATCACTTCACAGTACTACCAGTGGTCAATAAGGCTTCCAAAAGAGTAGATCTGATTACAGTCATGCCCCACTTTAGCCATGTGGACTCCACCTGCAAACAAACAAGTGAAAATGGTCCCTGAGCTATTAAGAAACTGTTTCTGTCACAAAACCCATGGACTTCATTCTGTAAGAGAAAACAGCCTATTGATTAGAATGGTATGTAAAATGAAGGTTACAGATTTCCCTTTTGTTTCCCACCCCCCCTAAATCTTTGAGAACAGATTCCAGTATTGAAATAGATGACCTGGGGGTAAACAAATGCAGCAGGACTGACCAGATAGTTTTGTTTTTTTTTTTTCCAAATGTGAATGTGCTCCAGAAGAGAAACATGACAGCATGGCCCAGGTGTCCATGCTCTAGAAGAGAAATTAGCTGCTCTCATATAATTAACCAATGGAATGTAAGTTTCTTGAGGTCAGTGACCATTCTTTTGTTGTTTTTTTGTTTTGTTTTGTTTTAGGCAATTGGGGTTAAGTGACTTGCCCAGGGTATCACAGCTGGTAAGTGTCAAGTGTTTGGTCTGAATTCTGGTCCTTTCCGACTTCAGGGTGCCCTAGCCACTGCGCCACCTAGCTGCCCCTCAGGAACTATTCTTGTTTGTGGGTTTTGTTTAGACATTTTTTTGTTTTGTTCAAGACCTATGAGTTCATCAAAGTGAGCAATTCTGAATGTAAATATTCAGTCCCTCAGGACAGGTCCCCTGCCTCCCTCTAACTTACAGAATCAGAGATCAGCTAGGAACACCAAAAGATTAAGTGACCTGCTCGGGTTCAAACTATCACTATGTGTTGGAAGCAGGCATGAGTCTTGCTTCCTAAAAAGTTTTCATTTTGTCGCGAGTTTGAGCCCTGCTTCTCACTGGGGCTCCTAGTTGCAGCTAGGGATTTATTTCGATGCAATTCAACAAGCATCTCTTAATAACAACAACAATAATAATAATAGCTAGTGTTTATAGAATGCTTTAAGGTTTGCAAAGCACCTAACATATCTCATTTTATTAGGTAAATCAATTTTATGAAGCACCTATTATGTGCAGGGCACTAAACTAGATGCTGCGGACACAAAGACGAAATGAAAAAGCAGTTCTTGCTCTCAGAGAGTTTATGTGGGGGTGAAGGGGAGGGTGGGAGAACAATAGATACAGAGATCAGCATGTACAAAATATACACAAGTACAATGGGTGTGTCTGGTGCATGCCTAGACCACCTGAGATGACATCTCTCCACGTAGAGGTCACTTAGGAGCTGCTTCTGGGAGACTGATGATGATATGTGAAGGCAGGGCCTTGGAGAGTACAGAACACCTATGGACATTCAGTAACTGGTTTGGTCAACATGTTGAAGAGAAGGCTCTTTGGCTGTGGAGACATTCTGAAAGACCCATTCAAGTTCTTTTTGTTCCATTCTGTTCTTGGAGATCTTGGTTTTTCCTTCCCTCCCCGTGTCCAGTGAAGGGAATGGAGTCTCTGACCTTGGGAGTTTCCACAGGTTGGGAGAACAAGCCAAAGAAAGTGGAGAGTCAGAGCCCAGACTCTGTTGCCACCAGCTAGGCATTAATGCCCTAAGGAACAAGGAACAATCTTTGGGAAAACCTTTAAGTTCTCTGCCCATGGGAAGCTGAGATGAGTATCTACCTGGAAGAGATGCTACTTTTCAGCACTAACTTAGTGGGACTAATGCTGTATAAAGTATTGAACCAAGTTGAACCTAGTTCTTCCTTCATCCCTTCTATCCCTCCATTCCCACCATCAAGGTGGTGTAAGAGAAAAAGATGTTCCCTTCCAAGCTGTTTGGGGAAGTGTTTCTAAGCTTGTTCTGGCTACATCTTCAAAATAAATATCATTTTTCAAAATCAATGTTAAGTGGTCAAACAGAACTGGGGTGCTTGCCATTGGCCCCCTCCCAATAGGGGATACACAGACCCCTATCATACATAGATGGGTCTGTAGCTTTTGTTTGGAGGCCAAGTGGTACCCAGAGTAAGGGATCAGTCTTTAGCTCAATTTGGTGATAGTTTCATTAAAAGGGCTTATTCTGTATATATGAGTAGTCTCATCCTGTTGAAGTAGGAAAAGTTCTGTATTTGATTCAGAGGACCTGGGTTCAAATCCCAGCCCTGCCACTTAATACCTGTGTAACTTTGGTTAGGTCACTTAACCTCTATTAGCTTCAGTTTCCTCATCTGTAAAATGATCCCTCAGATCTCTTTTACCTCTACACCTATGTTCCTATGATTTATGGCCAGTGCTTAGTCTAATTCTGTGGATTTGATCTTTGCTGCTGCCATCTACTGGGCTCCAGATAACTCTCCTTTTTTTCAATCATCCTTCCATTACGGACTCCATCCCAAGTCCTGCTCTCATCCTCGGTGACTTCAACACACCTAGATAGCCCCTGGAATATCCCTTCCTTCCAGTTAGTCAGCCTCCTCCGCTCCCTTGACCTTCAGCTCCACTTTATCCCAGGCACTCAAAGGGGTAGTCATACTTCATACTTTGGCATCATCCCACCACTGTGCTATCTCCTCAATCTTGAACTCTGAAATTCTCTTCTCTGATCATAATTTCCTCCCTTTCCCCCTCTCCTTCTACCTCACTTCTCTTAAATCTATTTGTTATCCACACAGTAACCTCCAGTCCTTGAATTCTTCCTTATTTTCACAGTCTATCACCTCTGTTCTTCTCTCACTTTTCTCCCCTTGGTCTTGATCCCATCATTAATGAGTGCCACAAAGTGCTGGTTTCTACTTCTGGCTCTGGTATCCCTTGTTTTTCTGCTAGTCAAGCCCTGGCAAATCATCTACTCTAGGTCATTTTCAGTATCCTCCTTCTGATCCTATTCATAAGCTGTGGAATGCAGTTAGACAAAGTCCTACAGCCAAAACTGACAGTCCTCTCCAAATTCATGTTATCTGACCTCATCCAGGCCTTCACTGCTATTGAGCAATCCAGAAATTTTCCCCTGATTGACTCTCTGTTATACTCCTCACAGTGGCTGTTCCAAACTTTCTTCTTAACTTAAGCATTCTATATTACCCTCTCCAGGATTTCTCTTAGCAGAGGCCATTTTCTGTGAAGGACACGTGTGCAGCCCATGTTAATGTCCTTTATTTCACATGCTCTACATCTGAAAGCTTTTCTACCTTCACCCACTATTTTTTTTCCTCTCCTCCTGTGTCAGAGAAAGTGGTAGACCTTCTTATCACTGCTGACCCCTCTACTTGTGTTTTTGTTCCCATCCCCACCTGACTCTTTCCTTCATTGGTTATCAAAGGGTACTCAGCTTAAATGTGCTGATACTCCATTCCCTCCCGTGGCAGCGTCTGGGCTCCAAATGGCCAGCCGAATAAAAACCCAGACTGATCCAGTTTAGAGTGTAAGCTAAGGGATGAAAATGAAATATTACTATAGAATGTGAAAATATGAAACCTATGACTTTTGCCCCTACCCTGAATCTGGAATTTCCTCTCTGTATGAACAACTTTCCACATTCGAAAACATTGTTTACAACGGTCACATTGTTTATTAGACACATAAGAAAGTGGAAAAGAAAACAGACCAAGCAAGTGCTGCTGCCTAAACTTCTTCCTGGAATCCTCGTGTACCCAGAGGTGGTAGGAACAACACAACAGCAACAGCAGCGACAATGACGACAACGACAACAACAACAAACACCCAGAGGTGGTAGGAAAGGGATTAGGCCATTCAGAGCGGTATTTAAGGCCTCCTA
This sequence comes from Phascolarctos cinereus, assembly GCF_003287225.1. Classification (NCBI taxonomy): domain Eukaryota; kingdom Metazoa; phylum Chordata; class Mammalia; order Diprotodontia; family Phascolarctidae; genus Phascolarctos; species Phascolarctos cinereus. The sequence continues at coordinate 40,840,348 of NW_027555736.1, forward strand.
TAATATGTCTACCTTTCCAGATTTATCACACATTTAATTCGACACAGTCTACACTCCAGCCAATCTGGCCTACTCCCCAACCCTATCAGGTCATCTCTCACCTCTGTGCATTTACACAAGTTATCCCCTGGTACTTGGAATATATTCTTTTCTCATTCAGGGCTTTTATCCTCCTTTAAAGCTAACTCAGAAGTCATTCCCCAATTGATAAATGGTCCAAAATATGAATAGGCAGTTTTCAGATGAAGAAATTAAAGTGATCTATAGTCATATGAAAAAATGTTCTAAATCACTATTGATTAGAGAAACTCACATTAAAACAACTCTGAGGCACCCATCCCACACCTATCTGATTGGCTAATATGACAAAAAAGGAAAATGATGAAGTTGGAGAAATTGGAACATTAATGTATTGCTGATGGAGTTGTGAACTGATCCCACCATTCTGGAGAGCAATTTGGAACTGTGCCCAAAGGGCTATAAAACTGTGAATACCCTTTGATCCAGCAATACCACTACTAAGTCTGTATCCCAAGGAGATCATAAAAAAAGGGAAAAGGACCTACATGTACAAAAATATTTATAGCAGCTGTTTTTGTGATGGCAAAAAAAAAATGGAAATCGAGGGAATGCCCATCAGTTTGGCAATGGCTGAACAAATTGTGGTATTTGAATATAATGGAAAACTATTGCGCTATAAGAAATGATGAGCAGGCAGATTTCAGAAAATCCTGGGAAAACTTACATGAACTCATGCCGAGTGAAATGAGAACATTGTACACAGTATCAGCAACATCGTGCCATGATCAGTTTTGATAGACTTAGCTCTTCTCAGCAACACAGTGATCTAAGACGATTCCAAAGGACTCATGATGGAAAATGCCATCCACATCCAGAAAAAGAACTATGCAGTCTGAATGCACACCAAAGCATACTGTTTTCTCTTTTTTTTTCTTTCTTGTGGCTTTCCCCTTTTGTTCTGATTCTCCTTTCAAACACGACTAATGGAGAAATATGTTTAATATGATTGTACATGTATAGCCTACATCAGATTGCTTGCCATCTTGGGGAAGGAGGAAAGGAGGAAAGGAGGAAAGAGGGAGGGAAAGAGGAGGAAGGGAGAAAGAAAAAAAATTGGAACTCAAAATCTTATAAAAGTGGATGTTGAAAACTATCTTTACATGTAATTGGAAAACATAAAATACTACTAAGTAGAAAAAAAAGATTTTAAAAATTAAAAAAAAAGTTAACTTAGGAGCACCCTCTTTCAGGAAGTCTTATATAGAATTGTTAATGCTCTCTTTCTTCTCTGGTTAACTATGTAATACCTTTTTTTTTTTTTTGAGCCAATCAGGGTTAAGTGACTTGTCCACAGTCACACAGTTATTTGTTGATCATATGCTTTCCTGCTCACTTGGTTTTTTTTGTTTGTTTGTTTGTTTTTTAGGAAGACTCAACATTTATTAAGCATCTTTAATGTGAAAGCATATGGTGTCAAGATACAAAGACAGACACAGACAAACATTTTACCCTCCAGAGGGCTAAAAGCCTAATATGGGTTTGCGTAATACAAAAAAAAAAAAAAAGATGGAAGAAACAATGACCTCCATTCTTTACTGTTCCAAATCTTGACCAGCTGTCATTCCCACCCACCCCTACACATAATTAATATCAATTTTCAATTAACAGGTCATCCCTTTAATGATCAGATTATTTCAATCACTATTAATTAGTTCTCCCTAGAGGATTAACTCAACCCAAATAGATATGGGAAACCACTTCATTAATACTTTGAAAACAGGGCAATCCCTGAAGGTGATGAATTGGATTTGCTGAAAGCCTATAAAATAGGGGCTAGCTATCTCTGTCTTTATTATTTTGTCTCCCTAACTTTTCCACTTCCAATTTGCCTGGGAATCCAAGCTGTCAGTAACTATTTTAGCCATTGTACTAATAACCAAGAACCCCAGGCCCCTCAGAAACGTCCAGCTGGACTTTCTCTGCGTGACATAGAAATCTCATTAAGTGGATGATTAAAGTTACAACACTCAGCCACAACCGCGTGAACTTTTCCTAAGCGGAAAAAGCTTCACATAGTATGAGACTTGGTTTTCCTCAAGCCTCTTCCTTTCCAAGACAGAAAACACAAAACCAAGGAATGGAATGGAATGGTTTTTTCCTATTAAGATGAAAATAATGAAACTCAGGACTGGATCACTTGGCCCTTTCTCTTCTTATCTCCTCCCTGTTCAAAGTGCTTACACCTTTTAATGACAAGCATCCTCTTAGACCTGCAGTTGGGTTCCACACATTCAAGCCTCAGTACAATCTTTTTAGTGGTCTTTGCCTTTTTCCAGAAAATTGCTTCTGTTTTACCACCATAGCCACTCTACTTCCTATCATATTGCCTTTTCCCCTGCGGGTACAGGGATCCTTGCCTTTTTTGTACTGTGTTGCTTTGTGAGGCAGGTGCTAGTTGCACTTTATGCAGAAAGTTCTGCGGATTTTAGGGATGTTCCCCAAAGGGCAGCGCTGCGCTTTCAGCTGGGCTTCTCTAACGTCCAGGTCTCTGGGATCCCTCGGCCGAGCACTCGTGGGCCAGCGATTGGCCAAGAAAGACAGCCAGCTTTGTAGGATGATGGCTGGAAGACTCGCTCACTTGTAATATTACTTAGTATTACTTGCCTTTGAGGGCAGAGACTGTTCTTTTTGCTCCTTCTTGCTATGACAGGTACTTAATAAATTTGTTGAATGGAATTAATGCTGGGTCTTTGTCTAATGTTAGGGGGTTGGCGGAGTTGCTATGGCTGGGAAGGGCATCTGTGGCCAATGCTTGCTGCTACGGCGCTGGCAAAGAGCTTCTGCTTGAAAACTTCTAGTACCTTCCAAGACTGTCCATTTCCCTTTGAGAGCAGCTTTGGAGGTTTAGCAAGTTTTTCTTTATGTCAAATCAAAATCTGCAATGAGCATTTGTTGCTCCTAGTAAGTTCTGAGCTTCGGACCCAAGCAAAAAAAAAAAAAGCCTAATCCTTCTTCCCCAAGATAATCCTTCCATGACTTAGTGACCCCATTGTTCCCAGACCTGCCTGTCAATATGTGTTGGGGGAGGTCCCAGTCTGCAGCTTTGTATTACCGGCCATTTATCTGGTACCAAGTCACTTCCCACCTGTTTATACCTGACAAACATCAGGTATAGGCAATTGGGGAGAAACCGAGATGCAATGGCCCATCCTCCTTTGCTGACCTGGACCTATCAAAATTGTCTTAATCACATTTTTGTTGTTCAATTGTTTCAGTTATGCCAACTGTTTGTGACCCTGTTAGGGGTTTTCTTGGCAAAGATACTGAAATGGTTTGCCATTTCCTTCTCCAGCTCATTTTACAAAGGAGGAAACTGAGACAAAGAGGGTTAAGTGATTTGTCCAGGATCACCCAGCTAGTAAGTGTCTGAGACTAGATGAGTCTTCCTGACTCCAGGCCTGGATCTCTATCCACTCTATCCCTTTATCTCATTATGAAAGTTATCAATAAAAAATGACTCCATTTGAATCCCTTGCTGATCTCCAATAATTAGCCCATCCATGTGATGCTAGCTTGAAGTAACTCCTTTTACTTCTCTTTGTCCTAAGGTTTGCGTCCTTAATCAGGGTGAAAGCCCAAACAAAGAATTTTCCTTTTAACAGCTTTGCTGTTTCCCGTAAGTCTTCTCCAAACATCCTCAGCTCCTCTAATGAATCCTCATATAGCGTATGGGTTTCTAGTCTTGTCTCCTTCCTGATTGCCCTCCTCAGTACATTATCAAGCTTAGAGCTTGGCTTGTGACAGGTTAGAGGTTTCAGTTTATGACTGTAGGGATGCAGTCTCTGACTGATGGTAGCTAGGGTTCATTTTGAATCTATGGTTAATACTGGAATTAGGGCTTAGATTTTATGGACCAATTTTTGGGATTATTTGTGACCCAAATGGAAGGAACAGTCTGTGACCAAGGTCATTTTGTGGTGGTGATTAAAGTTCAGTCTTTTGTTAGGGTTAGAGTTAAGTCAATAAGATCAGTTTCTCACTTGATTTAGGGCCCAATCTCTAAACAGGATTGGGACCAGTTCAGGTCCTGTTTATGGGGTTAGTTAGTCATGTTGATAGGGCTAGGGATGATTCTGTGGTTAAATAATCTCTGAGAAGAGAATCAGAGAAGCTGGACAGAGTGGTTCTGTCAGACAAACACAGACTTGGTTCTCTGGAGGGAAGCCTGAACAGCCATATGACCCCTCCAATGAACCATACAGCCCTATGTGTAAGCAGAGGGGTTTCTGGCCTCCTACACTCAGCTGTTGGTCCAAGAGGAAACTATTGCTGATGAGCAGCAAGAACAGAGGCAGAATGAATGGGACCATACTTGAGCTTTGCCTTTCACGGATACTTTGGGTTATATGCACAGTACCGGTCCAAGGAAAGAGGTCAATTCTTTAGTAACTGAATTATTTTCTGTAGTGGGAGGGATCTCAAACTCTAGATCTGTAACAATGAGATATATATAGAGATGTGAGCTCACTGGAAAGGAAAGAAGAGCTGTCTTAACTGTTGATGGACTTGGATGCAGGCCATTTTATCAGGTTTTTGGTTTGTTTGTTTTTTTGGTTGGGTTAAAACATGTCTTAAACCTGATGTTTTATTAGCCTGAGTACTTGCATGGAAATTGAGGGTCTTTTTCTATTTTTGTGGAGATCTAGTCTGGAACCTTCAGCTGCTCACAGAGGAAATGGTAGGTTGTGGTACAGACCAGAAATTAACTATTGAGAGTGCCCTTCTAATCAAACTCAGTCCAGGTAAGCCAAGATTTGGGTCTCTGGTGCTGGCCTTCTTCACTTGAAAATTTTAGAGCAAGGCTTAGAGGCTCGAAAGCAGCAAGCAGTTCCATCCCAATACCCAGAAGCTTTGAAAAGTATTCTTTTGTAAAAGCTTTTTAAAAAGTGCAGTTAACGGGGGCAGCTAGGTGGCGCAGTGTAGAGCGCACGGCCCTGGAGTTAGAGGGACCTGAGTTCAAATGTGGCTTCAGACACTTGACACTTACTAGCTGGGTGACCCCGGGCAAGTCACAATCCCATTGCCTGCCCCCCCCCAAAAAAAGTGCAGTTACTTCCAAATTGGCAGGATAACATAGCCTGGGGGCTAGGTGGTATAGTAGCTAGAACACTGGGCTTGGAATCAGGAAGACTTGAATCTGGTCTTAATAAAAATAATACCTAACCAAGCACTGTGTTAAGTTTGGTCCTCACAGCAACCCTAGGTGGGAGGTACTATTATTATCACCCCCATTTTAGAGATGAGAAAACTGAGGCAAAGAGAGGTTAAATGACTTGCCCAAGGCTATACAACTACTAAGTGTCTGAGGCTGGATTTGAACTCAGGTCTTCCCCAAGGCCCAGCACTTTCTATCCACTGGACCACTTAGCTTCCCTCAGACACTTGCTAGATTTATGACCCAGGGCAAGTCACTTAACCTCTGTCTGCCTCAGTCTCCTTAACTGTAGAATGGAGTTAATAACAGCACCTACCTCCCAGGGTTGTCGTGAGGAACAAATGAGATAATGCTTGTAAACTTGCATAGTGACTGGCATACCATAGGCACTTACTAAATGCGTGTTTCCTTCCTGAACCAGAATAAGATTGGCATTAGTACAAGGGGTGGCCTGCCTAGAAACACTGCCCCAGAACGAGGAGAAGTTTATAAGCCACTTAGCCCAGTCAGGACTATTTAACAAGGGGATTGTTGAGATGCCTTGAAGAGCATCTCTTTCACAGGCAAGGAAACTAAAACCTTTTGAGGGGAAGTTACTTGTTCAAGGTCATACAGCTAGTAAGTGGTAGAGCAGGAACTCCAAGCCCAGGCCTATGGCGCTATGTCCAATATTCTTTCCACTGTTCCCCACTCAACAATATGCCAGGCACACACCATGGGAGGGGCTGGGGATGTTAAGGCACGAGCAAAGACTCCCAGCATATGTGACAGCCCTCCCTCCTTTCCTTTAGAGAACACCCACCGCTGTTTAATTAAAATTACACACGCTCATCCTCTGAAGAGACGTGGGTCTTGTTTAGCTTCCTCATCATGGCGCACTTCTCTGTGCATGTGCCATCTCCTCCTGGAAGAATGTAAATTACTTGAGGTCAGTTTTTGTCTTCGGACAAAATTGTACCTACCGAGTGTGCTTGGTAAACATTTATTTATTCTTGTTAAATTATCCATTTGTGTTAGGGGGATCAGATTATTCTATTGAGGAGTTGGAGCTCAGGCTGTGAATGAGAGGTTAGGGCTGCAATTGAGGCCAAAATTAGGGCTTAGCCTTGGTCAATGTTTAGAGCTCAATCCATGGATAAGATTAGGGGAGAGTATATCAGTGTGGCCAGATTTCCAAGTGATTCTGTAACCAAAGAGAGGGATCTCTCTAGTGAAGCAAATTGCCTCTGGGTTAGGAATCAGTTTATGTGGAGGGGAAGAGGCTGTGGTTGAGATTTAGTCTAAATTTCTGGATGCTTTTCAAGCTGAGTCAGTATCCAGGCGTTTCATTCAGCCTGTGGCTGTAGTTAAGGCTCAGTTAGAGGCAAGATTAAGGGATCAGTGTGCTGCCAAGTCTGTGAGTCAGTGGTCAGGAATAGGGCTAGGTCTGTGACTGGGATTAGTTTCATAGGCTGTGCCTGAGAAAAACTGGATCTTGTACTTCAGCCTGTGGCCAGGGATCTGCCACCATCACCTCTATGCAGATGGAGTCCCAAAACTTTAGCACTACCTTCACCATTTGCCCAGGCCCAAGGCCAATTTTTCCAACTGACTCCTGGACATCTTCATCCGGCTGTCCAGTTGGTATTTTAAGCTCAAAATATCCAAAGCCGAAATCACTGTCTTTCTCTCTTCCCTATCCCCAACCTGCCCTCCCCTTCCATTTAACATCAATTTCTCTGGATGACGTTACCATTTGCTCAATTATTTTTTTACTTGCTTAGTCCGCAGTTCTATCTCTCTGCAGTATCTTTTGCTGTCTCCCTTCTCTCACCATCCACTCCAGTGTTATTTTAAAGTCTCTTCTAGGCTATTTAAATAGCCTCTTAATTGGTCTTCTTGCCCTGGCTCCATCTCTCCTCTATTTGAATTTATTTGCTCTTGTCTGAGTAATCTTTCCAACCCTAACCTGAAGTGAGCTAGTTATTCCTAATGACAACTAACATTTGTCTATCCCTTTAAAGTGTTCAGAGCCTGTGTATACATGATCTCATTTGCTCCTCACCACAAAGCTATAAAGATGGGAGCCTCAGTTATTTTACTGGTGAAGGAAAATGAAGGCCTTGGAGATCTCTTCTGTCTTTACAGCTATGATCCTGTGACTTCAAGTTCAGCAGCTGTTTTCAACTACACCATGTAGTTCTCTCTTTGTTCAGTTATTTAAGTTGTGTTCAACTCCCCGTGACCCCATTTGGGGTTTTCTTGAAAAAGACACTGGAGTGGTTGGGTATTTTCTTCTCCAGCTCATTTTACAGATGAGGAAACTGAGGCAAACAGGGTGAAGTGACTTACTCAGGGCCACACAGCTAGTGTCTGAGGCAGCCTTTGAACCCATGAAGATGAGTCTTTCTGACTCCAAGTCCAGCCTTCTATCCACTGCCATCAAGTAGCTGCCTCAGTTCTGTCCACTGTGCTCAAAAACCTTCCTCATTGTCTACTGATTAAGTATAAACTGATCTTCACATTTAAGGTTGCCTACCGTCTGGTTCCTGTTTACCTTATAACCTTAGTTGAAGCTCATTCTCCCATCCTTCACTCTACCTAGTCCATCTCCTTGCCTCTTTCATTATGTACATCTCTCTGCACACCACAGACACTTTCTTTGTGGGATTTGTATCGTTTTGAGAGTTAGCCTACCTTGAGTGGGATGAGAAGAGGATAGAGAGGAAGAAAGAGATGGAGAGACAGAGAGGGTGAGAGGGAGGGAGAGCAGGTCTTGGACTCGGGAAAACCCAAGTCCTTAGTGCTCTCTCACACATACAGGTTTTCACCTTGAACATCGGTTAGCATTTCAGTGCCTCACACAACTCTCTGCAAATTAAAAAAAAATGTGTATTTTGAAACTTGAGTTATGGCAAATAGCTATGATTACAGCCACTTAGGGATTAGAGTCCCCTGTAGCGCGCACACACACACACACACACACACACACACACACACACACACACATATTTTATATGCATATTTACATTCATGTGTGCATGTATGTATTATATATACACGCATGCATATTTGTATGAATGTACCCATGGGCGGGTTCCTTCACAGCAGACAGGATATCTCAATATTTGTGGGATTGACTGGGAAGATGGAGGGCGGATGGCTGGCAAAGCTGGGGGGTGCCCCCATTCAGCTGCTTGCCCTAGCCCACACCCCTCCGAGTGAAAGAGAAAACCTCCCAGAAACTGACTCGGTTCACAGGAACTTCAAGGTCAGAGTCCCTGCCCCACCCCTTCCTCGGAAAGCCCGGCTGGTCTGCTCCGGACCTCCCACGCTTGTGCCACGTGGGTCTAGGCTCCAAATCCTCACATCTCCACCAGGGGGAGACAAACCCAAACAACGCGCATCGAAAGCGAGAGACCAGTTTTGTCTCTGCTCGCTCGCCGTCTTCTCTGCCCGGCCATCCGGGATGTGATTGCGCATGCGTGCAACCGGGCGCCTGCGCAGAAGCGCGGGACTCTGGGCCCGCCGGCAGTTGTGGGCGACCGGTGGTTCCTGGAAAGGTGGGCGACGAGCTCGGCGGGGGCGCGCCGGGGAGATGCGCAGCCGATCGGTGAGGCAGGGGGCGGGCGGGGAGGTCTGGCGGTAGAGGCCTTCTCGCTGCAGCAGCAGTCCTCCCTCTTCAGGGGGCTGTACCTGACGGGGAGGCGGCGTCCTCAGGGCAGGGGGCGTCACTGAAGGGCGCGGCCGTCACAGGCAGCCTCGGCCGAGGCGGGGACCGCGGAGAAGTGGTCCCGGGTGTTGTCACCGAGGGGCAGGGCCGCCCGCCCGAGCCCGAGGCTGACCACCCCCTGGTGTCACGGAGGGAAGCAGGGAGCGGAGGCGATGTCAGGAAGGGGCGGGGGAGAGAGCAGGTGTGGAGGGCCGGGGGAGGGGCCTCGGGGTCATCTAGTTCAACTCCCTCTCGGCCTGGGGTGGGGAGGTCTGCCACCTAGTACCTACAGCCCCTGGGGCTACCCACGAGGAAGGGGGAGGGACCGAGATGACTTGTCCCTGAGAGGGAAGGTGGGGAGGGGGAGGGGAGTGTGACCGAGGGCAGGGGGAGCTGAGGAAGGAGTATTGCTGAGAACGAGTTGGAAGAGTTCGGATTTGAACTCAGGTCCTCCAAACTCCAAGGGCCGGTGCTCCATCCACTGTGCCACCTGGCTGCCCCCGTAGGGTCTCAATTTGAAACCAGGCCCCCTGACCCCACAGTCAGCCCGCTTTTCCAGGGCAGTCTAGAGGGAGCGGGCTTGTGAGGAGGCGGCCACTAGTGGGAGGATGATCACTGGGGGGGTAGGAGAAGTGAGTCTAGGGGAGGAGAGGAGGGGGTGATGGGAGGGGCTGTCCTTGAAGGGAAGTGTGGAGGGGGTGAGCATCTTGATAAAGGGGTGTCACTGAGGCTGAGCCATTCCTTAGGGGGCTAGGAAGTCATTGAGGAGAGGGAGATGAGGAAGAGTGGACTTGGTCACAAAGGGGAAAGGAAGAGTCCCTTGGGATTCTCCCTGCCTTTGTCCCTAAAAGGCAGGACTGAAGAAGTGCATGTCCTGATGGGGAGACAGATGTCATTGAGAGTTTGCCACTAGACACTGTGTGACCAGGGACAGTTCACTGACTTCTTGACACTGTCCAGTAGGGATAAGAATACCTATAATCCTTATCTCCCAGAATTGTTGTTAGGATCAAGCGAGATCAGATTTTGTGAAGCTGTGTACCTTAAAACCCTACATAAACATTAGCTATTATTTTCTCTGAAGGGTTGTCTCTGAGGCAGAGTGGGGGGACCATTTGTCGGGGACAGAGATTGTCATTGAAGGGGAAGGAAGGAGTATCACTTAAGAGAGTGGTGGTTTCTGAAGGTGTCTTTGGAGGAGATGGGGAGTAGGAGGAGTGTTTTACTGAACCAGAAGGAGTTATCCCTGATCTAAGAGGAGCTGTCACTGAGGAGGAGGGGAAGGAGGGGTTGCCACAGGTGAGGATCTCTGAGGGGAGAGAATGTTAAGGGAAGTGACTTTGAAGATGGGGTGTATCACTGAGGGGAAGGAGAGTTAGCTGGGGAGGATGAGTAGGGTAGAGAATGTCTGAGCAGACTGAAGTTCATTGAGGTGAAAGGGAAGAACATTGCAAGGGATATTCTAGGAAAGACAGATTATTGCTGAAGAGGGGGTATCTTGGGAAGATTGCTGTTAACTGAGGGAAAAGGGTATTTGTTAGAAGATAATATAATTGAGGGATAGAGATTATCACTGACATGCAGGTGGAGCTTTTTCTGAAGGGGAAGGGAGACTTCTGTTTCATTTGGAATTATTGAGTGAGAAAAAAGGGGTCATTGGGGAGGGAAGGAGGTGAACTGGTGGGCTGAATGGAAAAGATGTTACTGAAGTGGATAATGGGGGGTTTTGTGGGGATAGCTATTAGGGAACAGGGAGGTCACTGGAACTAAGAAGGGTGGGATCATGGTGGGTTTGGGGCAATGGTGGGTCTGAGAAGAAGGGACCATTTCTATCAGGGTGCACACAGGGGAGGGGAGGAAGAGGGGCTCCTTTGGAGACCTAGGCTTCTCGTCATTGGTTATAGAAAGGGGACTGGACCATCTGGGGAAAGGGAGATCAGGACTATTGGTTCGCTCCTCATATAGGAAGAGCCAGGATGAACATGACTCAAGCCGGGGCTCTGGGGGCTGCAGCTGCAGGGCTGGTGGTTGTTCTCCTCTACGCCTCCATCCACAGGATCGAGGAGGGACACCTTGCTGTGTACTACAGGTGAGTGCCAGGCCACGGGAGCCCAACAGGCCAGGGTGTACATCCAGCTTAGGTTGTCCAATAAAGACAGCTGCGACCCCTGGGAATTTGGAATCTCCAAATGTAAGTTCTCCTTACTACAGTGTTATCTTCTAGGCCTGGGGCTGGGTTGCTTATCATCAAGCAGCCTTTGTGAAGTGCATGGTATTATGGGGGGCAGTGCCTCTGGCCGTGGTGATAACTGATTTGATTGTTACCGCTTTGTGGAGCTTGGTGCTTTTATTTGTTCATTAATTTCTTCCTAACAACCCCTTTTCTCCAGTTCCCCTGAATCTGATCACTATAAATAGTAACCGTGGCACATTATGGCTATGAAGGATAAAATGCAGATAAATGTGTAAATAGTCTTGTGTACACTTAACTTTTCTTTCTTTTCAGCATGTTAGTCTGGCCTACAGGGTAAGGGGAAAGTAATATGGAAAATTTAATTTCATTTAGATGTTATTGCCGGCACTTCTCATAAGTGGAGACCCATTATCTACGGGGAGATCAGTCAATGGAGGCCTTGGGCAGAGTTCATTAAAAGAGTATTTACTTACCACTCCTAGTTTCAATGTATCCCTACTCCTAGCTTTGAGTTAGAGACATTCTTCTGATTGAGGAAATGTCACACTTTAAAGAAGCTTGTTTTTGAGTGTTTTTACTGGTAGGTCACCATAGGGGTAATTTGATAGAAGAAGTGACAAACTGTGTGTGACTGGTAGTCAGGAATAGTACTCTGTTTCTAATTAAGGATGGCCATAGGTACCATCTAAGAGCTAGGATTATCAGGTTAGAGATGTTCCCCCCAAAATTGCTGTGATTTCATTATCCATGTATACTGTTTTCATTTTCAGCATGTTAAACTTTTTTGCCTCCCATAAATTCCAACATCGATATCATGGAGGTGGATTCTTTAAGACTTTACCAGGGGAGTCTTAAGTTCTGATAAACCTTACAAAGTCAGAAAGGTGTTGAGTTGACCAGCCCATCAGCAACTTATGCATACTATCTGATGGCGAGCCTAGCTGAGTGTAGAAAGGCTTCTCACCAGAAAGTTGACAACCAAGTGATTTTGGTGGGGGGGGCATCTCTGAAACTCATGAAGACCAACTACTGGGGCCTGTGGGGAGTGCTCACTGATGAAATTGTGAATCTTTTGACATTGAAGAACTAGTTCTCGGAGAAATCCGTTCTATAAGTGTATCTGGTAAAACAGAACATTGATATAATAGATGTTTTAATAAATGTTGAAATGAAACCAAGTGAAATTTGTCCAAAATGACTTCCTTTAAGTTTCAAGACATAGTCCCAGTTTCTTTTGTGAGCATCCTGGGATTTGAATAAATAAGTCCATTTTGCCTCTCTACCTTTTCAGCTTTCATATTTCCAATTTAACTAATTCTCTTTTTTGGTTTTTATTCAAAGAACTTGCCCTGAAGGGTTATCAGCCTTGTGGGGAAGAAAAGGTGGGCCAGACCACAGTACAATTCCGTGGTTAGAATGCTTGGACTCAAAGTATGGTCATTACTAGTTCAGTGTCTTCCTGCAAGGAGGTCTTCAGTGGAATGCCCCGAATACCTGTGCTTTACCCTGTACTGCTTAATGTTTTTATCAGTGACTTGGATGAAGGTATAGAGGACACAAAACTGGGAAAGTTAGCTGACACATTGGGTAACAGGACTAGAAGTATAGAATGATGGGCCGGATGAAATGCAATGTATTTTGTAGAGCCAACTTTAGTAGTGGTAAATGAGAAGTTCTTCGTGTGCTCAAGAGCCAACTGCACAAGTATAGAGTGGTAGAAGTATGGCTAGATGAACAATGCAGGTGAAAAAAACCCTCATCCATCAAGTAGCCTGCAAACTCAGGAGGCATCCACGGTGACATCACAGCCAGAAAAAGGGAGTGCTGCACTCATGGAGGCGTAGTGTCCAAAGTGAGAGAGGTTAGAATCCATTGTATTCTGCATTTCTGGAGTGTTGTGTTCAGTTCCAGATACAAGGTTTTGGGGAAGACCTTGTCAAATGGGAGTATTTCCAGAGGATATTAGCCAGGTTGGATAATGGAGGACTTGAGGTTGTGTCATGTGAGAATTGTTTGGAAGAACTACATATATCTAGAGTAGAGAAGAAAAGCCCTGAGGGGGGAGATGGGGCAGGTAGGGCATGATCCCTTTGTTAAAGTTTGTGAAAGATTGTCATGTGGAAGAGGAATTTGCCCTGTTTTGCTGTGTCCTCACGGGCAGGCCTAAGAACAATCACCAAAATTGCTGAGAGGTCAATTTCAGCTTGATGTCAGCTTTAATTCCCAATTAAAGCTCTCCTCAAATGGAAGGAGCTGCCTCCATGGGAGGTAGTGGTTTCCCTTTCACGTGGAGGTTTTCAAGCATAGACTCCTTACTTTTCAGCAATGCTATTGAGTGCATTAAAGTCCTGTTCGGATACAGGTTGGACTAGATGACCTTTAAGGCCCGTGTGTCCCTTCTAACTTCTACATTCTCTAATTCTATGATGAGTTACTGTTGAACATTTTTTTCCTGAATTCTAAGTTGGAAAGATAATTTTATTCTTCTTTAATAACCTTGACACATTGAAACATCTTTTTTTTCAGGGGAGGAGCTTTACTTACTAGCCCCAGTGGACCAGGCTATCATATTATGTTGCCTTTTATTACCACCTACAGATCTGTTCAGGTGAGTGATGCCTAGAGGAACCCAAAATTTGGACAGGTAGGTGTTAGGGGAGTAATGTGAAGCCAAAGGGATGGCGATTTTCCCTCCTTCTTTCCTAAATAAATAGAATTGTTTTTAATTATTTTAAAATGTTGAAAAATCATTCATTTTAAACACTCTTGTTTCTATATATAAGTGGTTGTTTGGGCATGTAGTTTAATATTTTGTAGGAATTCTCCAGGGTAGCCTTGAGGTTTTCTTTCTCTATGGACTTTTTTCTCTTCATTTTGCCAGTCAAATAAATATTATGAAGGTTTCATAAAGTACAATTCTAACTATGACATTTAATAAACTCCAGTGGCTCCCTATTACCACTAGGATCAAATATAAATTCTTCTCTTTGGCATTTAGAGTCCTTCACAATCTCCCTTTCTAATCTTATTATGCCCAGTTCCCCTTGGCAAGCTCATCAGGCTTTCTTAGTATTCCTTTTATATGATGCTATGTCTCCTTGATCTACACTAGCTATCTCCCGTTTCTGAAATGTACCTTCTCTTTGTTTTATCTCACAACTAAGAACCTCTGGTTCCCAGGGTCAAGCTAACTCGAATGCCAATGTCCACATGAAGTCTCATTCCCCAAGCAATAGTTGCTTTTTGCACCAGAACAACTTTCATATTTTATGTATACTGTATCTGTATAAGTACATGTTGTGTCATCTTTTCCCTTTTTTCCCTTTTCCTCCCCAACCCCCCATACGATGTTAGCTTCTTAAAGGCAGAGACCCTTCCTCCCTTCCCCTCTCCCTCCCTTTTTCTCCTCCCCTCCCTTTTCTCTTTCTTTCTTTCTTCCTTATATATCTAATGCCTAGCATAGTCCTGGAACGTGGTAGACACTTAATGTTTTTTGCTTATTGTACCTTTTTATTGTTGAAAATAGAACAGGAATAGTCACATTAAAAATATAGGTTAAGTGATGAATTTAAAAGTATATTGGGTATTCATAGTGACTGGGTCAGTAGACTCCATTAGTGTAGAGGACCTGTGTTCTCATACACAGTGAGATCTGTGTTAACACTTTTTTTGTCCATTATATTATGCAGAATTATATTTGAGTTACTATTAGAACATTTATTTTGACAGTGCCCCTCAGTGTTTTGCAAGGGCATCCAGTAAATTGCAGGCCCTCTTGAAAGCAAGTCATATCCTTTTGTTTTTGTATCTCCAGTGCTGACTATAGTGCCTTGAATGATGGTAGTGGTAGGTGCTTAATAGATACTTGTTGAACATTTATTGATCAGTGCCTTGTTCTAGCAGGCATACCGATCATGAGTGAAAAGGACTGGCTAGATGGAGGTAGTGGATGGCCAACTAGTGCAATTGGAAATCTGTATATTCAAGAGAACCTGGCCACCATCTGTTTCATTTTGTGTGTGTATGAATTTATTTTAAGTCCAATACATTTGACAGTTTAAATACTGTTTCAGCAGAAATATTCTGACAAAAACAGTGATGGTCTTATCAAATAAAAAAGTTCTCCTATGCAGCCATTTGCTAGAACCATTGATTAAAAGAAAAAGATTGTTGGTGTGTATACTTTTTGAACTGCAATGTAATCTGTAATCTTTGTGTTGGCTGTAACTTTTCCTCATCTCTTTCAGGAAATTCAAACCCAAACTCACCTTCTGCCGTCATTATAATGTTTATCTCATCCATACTGTTTGAGCTGCAGTCTTCTGTGAAGTGAGATGATGCTGAGAGCTCTTTGGTGTCATTCTTTTTTTTTTTTTAATTTTTAGGCAATTGGAGTTAAGTGACTTGCCCAGGGTCACACAGCTAGTAAGTGTCAAGGGTTTGGGCTGAGGCCGGACTTGAACTCAGGTCCTCCTGACTTCAGGGCCAGTGCTCTATCCACTGCGACACGTAGCTGCCCCCTTTGGTGTCATTCTTATCATTCTTATCCTATATCTTAAATCCTGAGTACCTTCCTGAGTACCTTTCATGGTTAGAAG
The DNA here is from genome assembly GCF_003287225.1 of Phascolarctos cinereus. NCBI lineage: Eukaryota > Metazoa > Chordata > Mammalia > Diprotodontia > Phascolarctidae > Phascolarctos > Phascolarctos cinereus. The sequence goes on from NW_027555736.1 coordinate 40,856,067, forward strand.
AGGTGAGATATTTGCCAACAGCACTGCTGGATGGTCATCGTGTGTGTGTGTGTGTGTGTGTGTGTGTGTGTGTGTGTGTGTGTGTGTGTGTGTGTGTGTTTAAGTAAGAAGATTAGTCAAGTGACTAGGGGTTAGGTTATGAAGAACTTGTTATTTGATCCTGGAGGTGATAGGCAACCATTGGAGTTTATTGGGCAGGAGAGTGACATGGTCGATCAGACCTGTACTTTTATTTTTTTTTTCAGTCAGAGACAAGGTTTATTAGAACATCCGCCATATTGGCCAGACTCTTAAGGAATCTAAGCATTTGTATCGCTAATGCAAGCAGGCCAGATCTTAAGAATCTGAGCCGTTGGCTGGATTATAAGAATTTGAGCACTTGAATGGAGATGAAATGGACCCTATATACAGAAAGACTGTGGGAGTGGCCAAGTAGTCTGGGATGACTGGAGGAGGAGTCTAAGGAGGATCTGGATGGGAGTGGCCAGTAAGCTGGAGTGAACAGAACACCAGGGACCTGGGCCATGTGGCCCAGGGAGAATGGAGTCTAGATAGGATTAAGTGTATGGGAAGTAGCCAGGGACAATCGGAAAGTAACCGAACCCGAGTGGGAGGTTGACAATGAAAAGTCAGTTCAGTAGAGTATAGCCTTAGGCAAATGCCAGAGATTTGGGGAAAATCCAGGGATTTTCTTTTTTGGGGTCCAGATCCCAAAGAGCATGGTCTTTTCCTTTTGGGGGTTCAGATCCCATCCCCATCATTCCCCCTTCAAACAAATGGGACCCAAATTCTTTTGGGGTAAGGGGCGAAGGTCTTGGCTTTTGAAACTGCTTCCTGCTGGCAAGGGGCATAGAACTCCCTGCTTCGAAGGAGTCCCAAAGAGAAGGTTGACTGACGACCTGTACTTTAGAAAGATGAATTTGACAGCTGAGTAGAGGATGAACTGAAGTGGGGAAAGACTTGTGGCTGGCAGCCAGCAGGCAAACTATGACAATAGTCTAAATGTGAGGTAGTGTCAGACGGGGAAAGGGGGTGCATGCAAAAGATGTTACAAAGGTAAAATTGACAGGATTTGGCAACAGATTGAATATAGAAGGAGTGAGAGATAGTGAGGAGTTGAGGTTGACACCTAGATTTTGAGCAGGAATAGGGAAGTTAAGAAGAAGGGAGGATTTTTTGGGGAAAGATAAGGAGTTCAGTTTTGTACATGTGGAGTTTAATATGGCTATTGAATATTCAGATTGAGATATCCAATAAGCAGCTGGAGATGTGAATTTGGAGCTCAGCAGAAAGTTTAGGGCTGAATAAATTGATTTGAGAATCATTAGCATAGAAATGATAATTGAATCCATGGGAGCTGATGAAATCAAGTGAAATGGTGTAGAGGGAAAAGAGAAGAGGGCCCAGACCCTGTGGGATACCCATGGTTCTTGGCTGTGATCTGAATGAAGATCCAGAAAGAGAACTAAGAGCTAAACCTAGGGAAAAGAGAGTCAAGTTGATGAGGGTGATTAACATTGTTAAAAGCTGCAGAAAGGTCAACAAGGATGGGGACTGAGAAAAGATTATTAGATTTGCTGAGTAAGAAGTTGTTAGTAATTTTGGAGAGAGCAATTTCAGTCGAATGTGAGGTTGGAAGCCAGACCACTGAAAATTAAAAGAGTGAGAGAAAGGAAAGTAGAGGAGGCACTTATCTATCATAGGCAGCCTTAGCAATGTGTTTAGAAAGACAGGAAAGATATGGGAAATAGGTTGTGGGGATAGATAGATCAAGTGAGGGGGTTTTTTTGTTGTGGTTTTTTTTTTTTGTGAGGGCAATTGGGGTTAAGTGACTTGCCCAGAGTCACACTGCTAGTGAGTGTTATATGTCTGAGGCCGGACTTGAACTCAGGTCGTCCTGACTTCAGGGCCGGTGCTCTATCTGCTGCGCCACCTAGGTGCCCCCAAGTGAGGGTTTTTTGAGGATGGAGGAGATAGGGGCATGTTTTTTAGGTAGTAGGGAAGCAGCCAGTAGACAGGGAGAGATGGATAAAAAAGAGAGTGGGAATGAAATAGGGACAATATTTGGAAGAAGATGGGATAGAATAGGATCACTTGTGCATGTATAGGGGTTTGCCTTAGCAAGGAGAAAGGGCCCCCTCTTCATGTGAGACAGAGTGAAGGAGGACAGAGTGGCAGAAGGCCTTTGGACCTGTTAAGTGCCCATTCACATCCCACATCCTCCCTGTCTGTCATAGCATAGTTCAGATCCTCCCTCTTTCATGAAACTTTTTCAGGTAACTTACCAGCATAAATTGCTTTCCTTTGTGACTACACTGACATCAGTTGTGGCATGTAATTATATTTCATTCCCAAATGTATTATGTATTTTCACATGTCTTGGTCTATATTATCACATCACCTTGCCAACAAGATTATCATGTTATGCTGCCGAACACATAGAAAACATGAAATAAATACTTGTTGAATTGAATTGTTATCAGGAGGTATTGTGGCAAAAGAGGGGAAAAAACTCTGGATTGAATGTCAGGAGGCCTGGATTCTGGTCTTAGATCTGTTGTCTTACGACAGGTCACCTGATATTTCTGCCTTCTGTAGCCAGAAATATGCACCCTATAATTTCTAAAAATGAGATTTAACTGGATTATTTTAAGGAGTTAGAGAAACAGGCTAGGGTGGGATTATTATTTTTAAAATTAATTTATTTACTTTTAGTTTTCAACATTCACTTCCATGAGATTTTGAGTTCCAAGTTTTCTTCCCATCTTTCCCCTCCCATAATCCCAAGACAGCATGCAATCTAATATAGGCTCTACATATGCATTCATATTGAATCTATTTTCACATTAGTCATGTTGTATAGAAGAGTTAGAACCAATGGGAGAAACCACCAGAAAGAAGAAGCCCCCCCTCCCCCAAAAAAGAGCTCAAATAATGTGCTTTGATCTACCTTTAGACTCCATAGTTCTTTTTCTGGATATGGATAGCATTTTCCATCACGAGTCCTTTGGAGTTGTCTTGGATCCTTGCATTGCTGAGAGGAGATGAGTCTGTCAAAGTTAGTCATCGCACATTGTGTCTGTTACTGTGTACAATGTTCTGGTTCTGCTCACTTCACTCAGCATCATTTCATTTAAGTCTTCCCAGGTTTTTCTGAAGTCAGGATTATTTTTTTTCCTATTAAACATATTTCCTCATTAGTCATGTTTTAAAGAAGAATTAGAACCAATAGGAGGAACCATAAGAAAGAAGAAGTGGAGGGGGGGAGCTCAAATAGTGTACTTCGATTTGTATTCAGACTCCATAGTTCTTTCTCTGGATGTGGATAGCATTTTCCGTCATGAGACTTTTGGAGATGTCTTAGATCCTTGCATTGCTGAGAAGAGCTAAGTCTATCACAGTCATCTCACAGCATGGCTGTTACTGTGTACAGCGTTCTCTTGGTTTTGCTCACTTCACTCAGCATGCACGTCTTTCCAGGTTTTTCTGAAGTCCTCCAGTTCATCATTTCTTATAGCACAATAGTATTCCGTTACATTCATATACCACAGCTTGTTCAGCCATTCCCCAGTTGATGGGCATCCCCTCAATTTCTGATTCTGTGCCACCACAGAAAGAGTTGCTATAAATATTTTTGACCATGTAGGTCATTTTACCATTTTTATGATCTCTTTGGGATACAGCCCTAGAAGTGGTGTTGCTGGGTTAGAAGGTGTGCAACATTTTTATAGCCCTTTGGGCATAATCAGGATTATTTTTAGGGCTATGTTTTACTATACAATTATCTGATTTTGTTTGGGTAGGCCTGTAAGCTAGACAATATTCAGTTGACATTGTATCTGCTTTCTGTCATTTGAGATGCAAACCAGGCTTGTCAGTCAATAAGCATTTATTTTATTTTTTGGGTGAGGCAATCAGGGTTAAGTGACTTGCCCAGGGTCACACAGCTAGTAAGTGTTATGTGTCAGAATCCGGATTTGAACTCAGCTCCTTCCGACTAGGCCAGTACTCTATCCACTTTGCCACCTAGCTGCCCCCAAGAACTGTGGTAGGTTCTGGGGGATATGAAGACAGAAAATGAAACAGTTTCCACCACTAGGAGTTTACATTCTCCCTGAGAAACAGACAAAATGCATACAAAGTAAATAGAAGGTAATTTTGGAGGTGGGGAAATCTATACCAGGAAAGGCAAGCTGAGCTTTGAACTTTGGGAGGCTAGGGATTGGGAGAGTTAGAGGTGAAGGCGTGTATTTCAGGCGTGAAGGAGCCTCTGCAAAGACAGAGGTGGAGCTGGAGGGTGATTGGAGGTGTGGGACTGGACCTTAGCAGAGAGAGTAGTGCTAGGTTTATAGAACTGAGAGTTGTCTTCTTACAGGTGATAATTAAGCTCATGGGAGCTGGTGAGGTCATCAAGTATTCAGCATTTAGAATAAGAAATAATATAGATACAGTATCCTGAATCTGGAAATATGGAATCTGTTAAGAATTGGCTGCTTTAAAAGGAGTTTATAGTCACACTGTATGGCTTTGAAATATTAACATATCTTTCCTGAAGGATAAGTTCTGGACTTTGAACAAGATACATGGTTTCTCCCTTTATGCAAACAATTAGTCTGTTTGTGTAGAAAAGAAACAAAGTATGGACCTTGTAATATGTAGTATGAGCGAAATGAATTAATAGCTTAAAAAACATCTCAATAAGGGATTTTATGGGTGGGGGAGATAATGGATTTTTTTGAATCTGGGCAAGAACAGAAAGATGCAAATTCATTCAGTGTCAGGAGAAAGGGAACTACAGGGAGAAACAAAAGTAAAGATTGTTTCTACGTACTTCCTGTGGAAATTAGGCAGGTTACTTGGTGGTATATTGAACCTATCTGTTACAATTTAGGAAAGATACCTAATCTGATTGTAACCTGTGAACTTGGCCTATTCTGGTGCATGTCCTGGGAGTGGAGGAAAATTGTAGAATTAATAAATGGAGACATTTTCTAGTAAAAAGGACCATTGTATGCTGTTGTCAAGGTTCAGTGTATTACACCCTCTCCATCTCCCTTCTTTCAGTCCTAGAGGAAGAAGAGTGAGGTGTCAGTGAGTGGAAATGAACGTAGGCTAGGTCTGCATTCAGGCTGCCCAAACTTCACTTATGTGTAGAATGAGATAGTAGGTGAACTATTAAGTATGAACCTTTGTGTATAGATGCTAGTTGCCAAAGTGCCATTCCTATTGTCTGACACTGTGGGAATCTGCTCACTAGAAAAAAGGATTTCCTAGGGAGCATCTATTCTACTGTCAGATGAAATTGAATACGAAAATCTTGAGTAGAATTTTGTTCCAACATTTCTAGCACACATAATGAAAAAATGAAAGCTTAGAGAAGCGGTATGAAAAAAGTCCAACCCTCTGAAGTATATAACAGCTTTTAGAAAATTCTCACTGCTTATAAATAAAAATCACAAGAAATGGTGTAGAAGGCAGTCACTCTCCTCCTAGTCTCAGCACGTATGTGGTGTTTCTCAGTTTGTGTATTACTTCACTAATATCTTTATCTTTCCACACTTTAAATTTTGTAGTTATTTTTTATTCGCCTTCCTCCAGCCCCTGTACTCCTGTATCCTTATTCCATAGTTACTCTTAGATTGAGATTGAACCTCTTCCATTTCCATAGCTCCCACCCACATCTAGGCCTTCATCTTTTCCCATCTCAGTTACTGCTTCCTAGCTGATCTTCTGCTAGTCATCTTGTAAACAGTTGTGGTATTTTTTTAAAATACCGTTTCATTATCATTCATATGCCTCATACTTTTATTAAATAAGTTTTTATTGATGTCTTTTTTAAAAAACATCTCCAGAATTTCCTCCAGCACCCTCTCCCCCGAGAGCCATCTGTATAACAAATAGTATTTCTTAAAGACAAAAAAAGAAAGGAAGAGGAAAAAAATCAGCATAACTGATCAATACATTGAAAAAGTCTGAAAATACATGCAATGTGCAACATTTGTGTACCTCCCACCTCTGCAAAGGGGTGGGATATGCTTTCCAAAATGGTTGTAGACAACTCTACCAGCGATGTCCTGTTGTGTCTGTCTTCCTACAAGCCGTCCTCATGGACTAGTCACTAGTCCATTAATGCTTTTAAGAAAAGGACTTGTTCTGTAAAATTTGGATTCAGTCAAAAGGTCCCATTTAAGGATCTGGAAAGCCATGTGGCCTCAAGGCCACAAGCCCCCCATCCTTGGACTAGTGCCATCTTTTGTCTTTGCCAGTTTGCAGGGCATGAGGTAAGACTTCAGATTGTTTTAGTTTGCATTTCTCTTACTATTAGTGACTTGGAGCATTTGTTCATGTGGCTGTTAATAGTTTGACATCTTTGAGAACGGTTTGTTCACGTCCTTTAACCACTTATCTGTTGGACAGTGGCTTTTGGTCGTGTATTACCCTGTTTGTTCTTAAGCCTGGACCCTTTGATGTGACACTGTTCAGAATCATAGGATACCAGAGTCAAAGTAAATCTGGTGCCAGTTGATCCACCTATACTTAAACACCAAAGACCTCTCTTTTGGTATACTTAATTGGCCATTAAACCTTTGCCAGTCAGTCGTCAATAAACCTACTGAAGTGCTGACTATGTGCCAGGCACTGTGCTAAGCACTGAGAATAAAAAGAAAGGCAAAAGACAGTCCTTGCTCTTGAGGAGCTCACAGTCCAGTGCAAAATATGCAAATAGCTATGTATCACCAAGTTCTAGAACAGGATAAATTGGAGATAATCAATGTAGGTAAGGCCCTGGAATTAGGGGACGTCAGGAAAGGCCTCCTGTAGAAGAGGAGATTTTAGCTGGGACTTGAAGGAAGCTAAAGAAATCCGGGAAGCTGAGAGGAGGAAAAGCATTCCAGGCATGGGGGCAGTCAATGGAAACGCAAGCGTTTGTTGGCAGTTGGGAGAATGGAGTGTCTTGTTCGAGGAATAGTAAGGAGGCCGTGTCACTGGTTTCAGAGTGTGTGGTGGTATGTAGGATGTAAGAAGACTGGAAAGGTAGTAGGGGACTAGGTTGTGATGGATTTTGAATGCCAAACAGAGGATTCTATATTTGATCCTGGAGGTGGTATAAGGAGTCATTGGAGTTAATTGAATGGCTGTGTGTGTGTGTGTGTGTGAGACAGAGAGAGAGAGATGTGATCAGACCTGTGCCTTGGGAAGATTAATTTGATAACTGAGTGGAAGATGGATTAGAATAAGCAGAAACTTGAGGCAGGAAGATAAACTACCAAGCCATTGCAATAGTCCAGGCAGGGGTGATGGGGGGGATTAGGAGGAGTATTTATTAAGTGCTAACTTTGTGCTAAGCACCATGCTAATTGCTTTACAGATATCTCATTTAATCCCCACAACAACCGGTGAGCTAGGTGCTGTTGTTACCCCAATTTTACAGTTGAGGAAACCGAGGCAGACAAAGGTTATGTGATTTATCCAGGATCACATAACTGGTAAGGATCTGAGGTTGGATTTGAGGGTAATGGCAGTGTCAGGAAAGAAAGAGGTATGCACAGGAGATGTTATGAAGGTAAATTCAACAGGAATTGACAGTAGATTGGATGTGGTGGCATGAGAAAGAGTGAGGAGTTGAGGATGACATCTAGTTTGGGAGCCTGGGTAACTGGGATGATAATGGTATCCTCAGCAGTAATAGGGAAGTTGGAAGATTGGGGGAGGGTTTAGGAGAGAAAGATGAGTTTTGTATTGGATATGTTGGATTTCATATGTCACTAGGACATCCAGTTTGAGATGTCTAATAGGCAAGTGGGGATTTGAGTCTGGAGGTTAGGAGAGGGAAGGGCTGAGTAAGTACAAAGTACTCTGCAACTGGTCATCAGACCTTTGCTTGAAGACCTCTAGAGAGGGGAAACCTGCCTCTTTCATTTTGGCATAGCTGTTATTGGGGAATTTTTTGTTGTTGTTGACTCCTCCTAGTTTTGCCTTCAGAGGCCAAGCAGAACAAATCTGTTCCTTCTTCCCTGTACTTAAATATATCCTTCATCTGCCTTATTCCCCATCACCTCGCACTGACTTCTCTTTTCCAGGCTAAACTCATTTTTTCTTTTATTTCACCTACAGTGATTTTATATGAACTGTTCTACACCCATAGTCTCACATCCATGGAAAGAAGAGAGATGCCTATTTCTTTGGGGCTCAACTTCTTTTGAGGCAGCTCGAAGGTTCCATGGATAAAATGCTGGTCCTGGAGTAAGGAAGATCTGAGTTTAAATCTGGCCTCAGACACTTACTAGCAAGTCATTTAACCTCAGTCTGCCTCAGTTTTCTCGACTGTAAAATGGGGATAAATAATAGCAGTTATAAGGTTGTGGACAGGATCAGATGAGATAGTATTTGTAAAGTGCTTAGTACAGAGCCTGCCACATAGTAGGCACTTAATATATGCTCCTGTTCCCTCCCCCCCCATTATGCTTTTGCAGCATTTAGCTTGGATTGTTTTGTAGTTGTCTACATTTACATTGTTATCATTTTGCTTACTGTTTTTCTGGTTTCGATTACTTAACTTTTTTCACATAATAAGTCTTCCAGTGTTTCTCTATATTCATATTTATTGTTTCTTTTTAGCACAGTAATTAATATTGCCTTACATTCATGTATGATGGCTTGTTTAGCCATACCCCAGTGGATGGGCATATACTTTGTTTCAAGTTACTTGCTACTGTAGAAGGTGCTGTTATTAATATTGGTTTTTTGGGGCCTTCAGCATTTGGATGTTGTCTTAGTACACGGTGTGAGATGTTGGTCTATATCTAATTTCTGCTAGACTGCTTTCCAGTTTTCCCAACAATTTTTGTTGAATAGTGAATTCTTTGCCTTAGTGGTTGGGATCTTTGTCATCTGAATGCTTTCACTGTTGCTTTCCCCTCTCTGCTTCCTGGATTTTCTCACATAAGCATATCTTCTAATATGCATTGCTACTTTACCCGTTTGCCTTTCTTTTCCTCTCTCCCACTTTTAACCGATTCTGTTTCTTTTGAATAAAGTGCAGTTGTCCAGAGCTATATTTTTATAGTAGGTTCCATTCAATCAATTTTCAGTCATATCAACTGAAGTTGAATTTGCCTTTTTTTATTAAGCTCTCTAGTTTATCTTGTTATCCAAACTTTGTGTGTCTGTACATAAGCTTTGGGCTTTATTTCTGGTTTCTGATTTCCTTCAAGACCTAGCTTTAGAATGCCTTCTCAGGAGACCTTCCCTAATTAAATTTCACTTGCCTCACTGGTCTGTTTTCCCTAGCACTTAGGCATTTATTTTAAAGATCATAGAAATAAATCCTTGTGTTATGTTATTTTGCGCTCGTTGCTTTGCATAGTTTTTTTTTTAAGAGTTTGTTTTGTCTAGCTAGATTGTGAGCCCCTTAAGGTTAGGGTTTTATTGTCTTTTTCTTTCTTCTGTTTCTTCCTCCTGAAGTTCAGTGCTCTGTTCTAAACTGTGTACTTTGTACACAGCTTGTATTTAATAGTTTTGAAGGCAGAGGATCCCAGGGGTGGGGAGCCTGTGGTCTTCTAGATCCTTAAGTTTGGCCTTTTTACTGAATCCAAATTTTACAGAACAAATCATTTGAGAGAGAATAGCGTGATCATGGCAGCACACTGACAAGTTCCCTTGAAGGAGGATTTCACTGAGGGGAAGGTTTAACTAACCAGTGACTAAAGTTGGATCTGTGTTCTTGGGTCATTGACAAAAGGGAGAGTACTGTACTTAATCATTTATGCTAGCTAAGGGTTTTTTGAGTTCAGTTCAAGTCAACAGACATTAAGTGCCTACTGTGTGCAAGGCATTATGCTAGGTTATCTTGATTATAAGTAACATATCAGCAGGACAGTCCTTGCCCTTGGGGAGCTAACATTCTAGTAGGAGATAGAACGCTTATGCAAAGAAGGGGTAGTACAAGGAAAATGGAGATGGGAGAGAGCATTCACAACTAGAGGAGTCAAGGAAGGCTTTATGGAAGAGGGAACTCCTGAACTTAGCTGTGATGCAGGACAAGATTCTGTAGGGTAGAGATGAGGAGAACAGCTAGTTGTCCAATTTAGCTGCAATATGGAATTCAGGAAGTTAGGATGAAAGAAGTTTGGAAAGTTAGTGTACACTCTTTTTATATAGCATTAGAATCTGGAAAGTCAAATGCCCAAAGACTCTGTTGGACTATTGGGCTGTCCCTGTAGATGAGTCATGTAGCAACACACCCTCACCCAGATTCCCTGACCCAGAAGGGGAAATGTGGTGGTAGTTTCCTTACCAGCATCTGGAGCCCATCAGCTCTTCTTTGGTGCTATTCAAATTGCTGCCATGATGCTTCTACATTTGTCCTTGGGAAGATCTGTGATTACTGGGGTGAAGGGATTCTTTCTGCTGATGCTATTCATCAGAATCCCTATAAAACTGGGAAGATAGCTTTTGAGAATGGCTGTGGCCACAAAATCCGTAACTGGTGATGACTGTAATAAACCACCAGTTTGCATGGGGAAATGACATAGTAATGGAATCTTTTCTCACCTTATTATCTCGGGAACTGTGCCTTGTGCCCTGCAAAGGCTTGCTTCTGGAGTATATATTTCTTTGGGGAGCACATGCATATATTTTGACTACCGATACTCTTTTTTCCTTTAGACAACACTACAAACTGACGAAGTTAAGAATGTGCCCTGTGGAACAAGGTAAGCTCTCCCTTTGCCTGCTTTTGGTTCCCATTTTTTTTTATAGAGGACGTTCATGTTCACAAAAGCCTTCAAATACATATGTAACAAGCTTAGAGGTGTTTCTGGACTCAATATTCCAGTGGAGGCCTGTCTCTAAACAGAACCTTTATATTGTACTCTTAACATCAATAGTCTTAAATTCCACTGAACCAGAGGGAATTCCATCAGGAAATTTCAGTAACACAGTAGAACTATTTTAAATCTACAGACCATTTGCAGGGGCATCTTTATGGAACAATATGCTTTGAGGGAGAGGCCATCTAGGCTCTGAAGCATGGGGAGAATAAAATCAGCACATTGAATTGTTCCCAGAAGAAAAGAATATAAGCTATAATATCTCAGACACTAAAGTCAGGTAGATTAATAAATAATATTAGACACCTGGAAAGTTTTTGGATCTGTGAAGGGAAGTAATTGCCTATGGAGGATGCAGACTTTAGTCACATTTTCCGGCTTTCTATAGAAGTAGAGACTTTCTTTGTTTCTTGTGTTAGTCATATTTTTTATAGATTACTTTTAGAGGTTATTTGGAGGCAGTCAGGGTTGAGTGACTTGCCCAGTGTCACACGGCTAGTGAGTATCCAAATCTGGATTTGAACTCAGATCTTCCTGATTCCAACACCAGTGCTCTTTCCACTGAGCCACCCAGCTGTGCCTTCGATTGATTTTCAAAGTGTGGCTGATCCTCTTCGCTAGTTACCTAGGTTAAATAAGGTTTATTTCTCATTTGGGCTATTTTCCTAATCATAGACTACACAACTCACTCCGTAGTCATCTTAAAGAGAGAGAACGTCAGTCCTCATTTGAGGATTCCGTGTTTGTGAGTTAGCCTACTTGCTGAAATTTATTTGTAATTCCAAAATCGGTACTTGTGGCACTTCTATCCTCTGTGGATGTACATGGAGTGGTGAAAAATTGGAGTTGCCTGAGTTGAGATGATGCTGATTCCTTGTTTCAGCTCTAACACCATAAACAAGCATCCTTCTCCATGTCTGTATAGTGCCACATTTTTTGCATTTTCCTGCTTTTTGTTTGTGATTTTGCTATTTAAAATGGCTCCTAAGGGTAGTGGGGGAGTACTGTCTAGTGTTACCAAGTCCAAGAATGCTGTGACGTGTTTTGCAAAGAATGCATGTGTCAGGTAAGTTTTGTATAGGTTTTGTTTAGCATGAGTGATAGTGTTGCTGGATGTGAGTTCGGTATCAATGCATCAGTAATATGGGTGCATCCAGAAGGAGGAAAAGGAAATTCGCCCGTCAAAATGTGAGATTGCTCCAGAAACTGCTAAAGTAAGTGGTAAGATCAGAGGCTTGTAGGGCCCTAGCCTTGTATTTCTCTTAGGACTGCTGGCTCAGTGTTCCTAATTCTGTATTCACAGTGACTTTACAGAATGTAATTACCACAAAGGATGGGAGTTGGCTGTTGTGTGCCTTTGAGTATGAGAAAAACCAGGTAAACGTGGCTGGACAGAGCAATATGCAAATGTATCCCCATGGCTAATGTCATCTTGGTGTGTGAAGGATATAGTATGTTTTTAGATTTTTTCATCTTGCTGAGATGACTCATTGTACGTGATATATTTGAGCAAATGGCTTTGCAGGTCTGCTTGTACAGCCGGGTATCTTACAGGTCACTCACTTTTTTCATGTCTTTTTTTTTCCCCTAGTGGTGGGGTCATGATCTATATTGACCGAATAGAAGTTGTTAATATGCTGGCTCCTTTTGCAGGTATTGTGCCCATCTCTTCTGTTATTGCTAATGTCAGAATCAAAGTATACATAGCTGGTATCTGGGAAAGTGGTTAACTTAATAGTCTTGAGGTAGGTGTAATACTGTTAGTGACAATTCATTTGAGGACATTTTAATTTTTACCCAAGCCTAACCCTTTTTTTGTAATTATTTGAAAGTCGAAGTACAATAGGTACAGGGGTTAGAACACTATCTTACCTGTCTAACCTTGTTTCTTGATATTTTCCAGCCCCAATCCACCACTAAACCAGGCTCTTTACTATTTCCCCAACAGACCTAACTCAGTTCTATCTCCCTGCTTTTATTCACATTTTTTTTTTTTTGGTGAGGCAGCTGGAGTTAAGTGACTTGCCCAGAGTCACAGCTAAGAAATGTGTATCTGAGGCTGGATTTCAACTCAAGTCCTCCTGACTCCAGGGCCAGTGCTCTATCCACTGTGCCACCTAGCCTGCTCCCTTTTGTTCACATTCTTACCTTTTGCCAAGAATGTGCTCACTTCTGGCTTTTATCTATGCAAATCCTAACTGTCCCTGGAGTCCCAGTTTCAGTACTACTTCTTTCCTCCAAACTCTAGCCTGCATTAATTTTTTCAATTCTTTTTATGCTTATTATCTGTACCGCATAATTAATACTGTTTTTTGTATGCTGCCTTCGTGTGTGTGTGTGTGTGTGTGTTGTGTGTGTGTGATTTACTTTATAACTAAACTCCATATAGATGAGAGGACTGTGTCTTCTACTTATTTTGTACCCTCAACTTACTCAGCCTAGTGTGAGGCATTTAGTAGGTGCTCAAAATTGGGTTTATCTTAGGTGATAAGTAGTACTGAGAAAGAAAGGCTTCCATTTTAGATACGTGGGTTGTTCCTCTTCCTACTTGTCCAAGAACCCTGTGTTCTCTTTCTTGTTGTCCCCTACTTTAACTCCCCCAAGCTGTGCTTATTCTGAACCTTCCTGGTCACCAAGGAAATCATCCTGGCCCTTGCCTGGTCTCTGCGAACTTCTCCTCTTCACTTAAACTGAGTCTTTTTTTTTCTTGTTTTTGTTTTGTTTTTGCTTTTTGGTGAGGCTCTTGGGGTTAAGTGACTTGCCCAGGGTCCCACAGCTAGTAAGTGTCAAGTGTCTGAGACCAGATTTGAACTCAAGTCCTCCAGACTCCAAGGCCAGAGCTCTATCCACTGTGCCACCTAGCTGCCCTTCTCCTCTCCACTTAGGCCAGGCGTTTGCACACTACGCATAGAGATGCTACCTTTGTTTACGAGCAGATTATGGGGCTGCCTGCCTCCTCTCATTCTTCATAAAGCAATTGATGCACATAGGTTGCTTAGCTAGTATGTTATTCAAATATAATAAAGAATTTGTTACAATTTTTATATTAAACAAAATATAAAATTAAAAGTATGTATAAAATAATAAATTATAACTATACAGGTCATTTGGTTCAACTCCCTTATTTTATAGTTGAGGGAACTGAGGCCCAGAGAGGTTAAGTGACTTGCTCAGGGTCAGACAGATAGGAAATGACAGAGCCAGAATTTAAACTCAGTTACTTTAAATCCAAATATAGTGCTTTTCCCATTATACCAAAGCTGCCTCCCAAAGGCAAAGGAGAAATCATGATGATGGGCAGGCCTCTCAATCTTTAAACCTCCATACTACAACGTACTCTAGGTACAGAGTACCTCTGTACCTAGTACTGTAGGGGAAAGACATACATTTGTCACCCCAGATCTGAGTGGCAGGCTTGAGAAAGGCCTCAGCCCCCTATTGTGCCTCCGTTTGACCCAGTTTTCAGGAAACCTCTTTCATCGTTGGTGGGGTGAGACTTGAGACCAGAGAGGGAGCCTCAAGGAAGCTACCCTGTTTAGGCCAAGGGGCCTGAAGAACAGTGACAATCCCCTGCCCTGTCTGCCAAGAAACCTCCAAATTCGATGTCTACAGAGGGCAGTATGAACTCTGGCCATCTTTGCTCCAAGATGGGCTGATAAGGGGACACATTTTATATTTCTGAGGCACAATCCTTCCATAAGCTTCCATTGCCTTCTGCATCAAAATCTCCATTTTTCTTGTTTTCTTAAATTTTGTTTTCTTTGAAAAAACAAAAACTGAAGGAATATTTGTGGCCATTATGCTTGAAAATGGCCCAATTTTTTGGCCATTGCTTTGTGCTCCCCAAAGCTTTTGGGGTGCACCCTATAGTTGGAAAACTAGCTTAGGTAGAAGCTTCGTTCTTGATTCAGTACCCCTAAAAAAGCTCGTAGGCCCTTTTCTTCTCTTTGGCACTGGGTATTGTTTTGGAAGGCTGTCTTGTGTACTTCTCTTTCAGTATTTGATGTTGTGAGGAACTACACTGCAGATTATGATAAGACTTTAATCTTCAATAAAATACATCATGAGTTGAACCAGTTTTGCAGTGCCCACACTCTTCAGGAAGTTTACATTGAACTGTTCGGTGAGTGTTTCTCCCCGTCTCCTATTTTGACTATGCACATCGACCTAATCTGTTGATACTAAATTATGTTGACTTTATAGATGCTTTTAAAATAAGAATTTACTAAATGTTTGTGTTTTATTGAGAGCAATGTTCTTAAACTTAGAAAAATAACTGTGTCTTTGAAAGTAATAATGTTAAACTACTCTAAATGGTTAACATGATTTGAAGTTAATTTTTTTTTATTATAAGTTTAGGTTTTAAATGCTTTAGGGGAAAGTCATTTTAAGGACAGATATTATTTTCTTAAACTCATGGTGTATAACTAAGTAGAGATTGGGTAAATTTTATCTACTTGTAGATTCTTTATACCTTGACCTCTCTTCTTAGTGAAACAGATATCTGGGAGTCAGCAGGGGTATTCATTCTACAATCTCTGGTTTGAATAGATTAGTGTTCTTGAAGTTTGAGTAGAATGTTTTCTTTGGATAAACTAGATCCTTAAAGTGAGGAGTTACTTCTTTTTTTCCTGAAGACTCAAAATCATTTTGGGGTAGGAGGAAGTTGACAGTGAAATCTTTCATTAGTGAAGGATGTGCCAGATTTTGGTGATTGCCATGTAGGCATCAGTTGGCTAGGATATCTACCAAGTAGAGCACTGAGAATTATGAACTATCACTTGATTCAAATCTACTGATTAAGGCTCCATGGGATAGAACTGATTTCGCTTGACCTGATAGGGATGGAGCAGTTTGGTATTTTCAGGTTAACTTAAGATTGGTGAACACACTAACCTGGTGATAGAGAAAACTTGGTGTGAATTTGTGGAGAGTAGATGTATTGGAGAGGAAACTATTTAAAAGCTTTCCTGTGGACCCTGTATACCAAATCAAAATGAGGCTGACAGTGGTAGAAAAGTGATATATTATTATGTCTTGTGGAAAAGAGACATATGATTATTAGAGTAATGTCAAGTTTGACTTGATGCAGATTTTTATATATTAGTGCTCAGTTTAGTGAAATTTATGACTTCATAGACCAAAGACTTAAATTCTCTACCAATTGAGTAATTTGGAGCAATTTGTTTAACCACTCACTTCCTTGATGTGATAATCCCTGCCACATTTCCCGCCATAGAAAGCTATATTACAAACATAGGATCATAGATTTCAGTCTAGAACCATCTAGTCCCAGCCCCTCATTTTGCAGATGAAGGTGCTAAACTCTAGAGAGGTTAAGTGGCTTCCCCACCATCACCTAGTCATTCAGTTAGTAGAGCCAGGATTTGAAGCCAAGTCCACTAAACCTAGTGCTCCTTTGGTCCATAACACTACTTCTTTAAGAAGAATTTTGAGCTTCACAAAAGAATCTAACTCTCTCAAGTCCAGGATTGATCATGATAGTTTTTGTTTGAATTTTAGTAGAATAGCAGAAGTTTTATGTGTTTAAACACCTGCTGTTTTCTTGCCTCCAAAACCAGATCAGATAGATGAAAACTTGAAGCAGGCCTTACAGAAAGATCTGAACGTCATGGCACCTGGTCTCACTATACAGGTAGGCCCAATATCCTGGGAAGTTTTGAGGAATTTAAGATTCTGAATTCAAGTCTCATTCAGATTCTGAATTCAGGTCTCATTCAGCCAACAAATTTTATTAGAGAGTGGTAATAAATATTAGGTCATCCCTAATAAAGATCTTGATGACTTTATGACTCATCACATTTAAAAATTATTATTACTTACTTTAACCAACATCCAATCCCTCTGAGTGCTTTTAAAAGGAAGAAGTAAGCAAGCTGAATCTTATTAAAGAAGTCAAGTCTGCACTTATATATTGCTTTCCAAAATAGTTTCATTCATTTCAGTTCTATCTGGGATCTGGCTCTTATAAAAATAATTATATGCCTTGATGTAATAATCATTCATTGGGACTATATACCCTATTTATTTATTAGAGAGGAAAAAAAGACCTCCCTGTTTAAACATATTTATAATGATACTACAACCTAAATGTCTAACAACTAGGACATGGCTGTTGAAATATACTGATTCAATGCAGTTGCAGAGGATAAATATGAACGTTGAAATATTGAAAGACTTGTGTGAAGTCTGTGTGAAAGAAGTGGAACCAGTTGAGTGTGCATGCACACACATACACAAAGACTGTGATTGTGTAAAAGGAAAAAATGTATACTTATATGGGGGCAAATGAATAGAAGCAGTGGAAAAAGGGATAGGGGGAAGTAATCAATATGATGTTACAAATGTTTGTATGGTGGAATTAATCTAAAAAGTATACGTAAAGTAAATAAAAAGTTGTTTTGTTGTAGTTTAAGATCGTTGTCTTAGGCAGTTATTTTAAACAAAAAAAAACACATGAAGTATTTATCAAATGTCCTATATGTAAGCCAAAGTACCATACTGTGCACTTACTTGGGTTACAAAGGAAGTATGACCTATGATCCCTGCTTTCAGGAAACTTATATTCTAGTTTGAAAGACAAGACATCAAGGTCTGAAGATAAATTGCAATAGAAAGTTCAGTAATAGGTCCCAGCAACAACAAAGGATTTGACAAGGCCTGAGATGCCAAGGGCCTCCTACAGTCTGTTGTTGCTATGAATGCTCAAGAGCGGAGGAAATGCTTTAGTCTGGGGCAGTTGAGGGGACTTTGTGGAGGGAGGGTTTCAGATGAGACTTGGTAGAGAAGTAGCATGTGGATGGGCCAAAAAGACAGGGGACAGGGACATTCTGGGGAGGTCAGTATGTGAAAAACCATGAAGGCTGAAAAGTCTCTGTCTTGTGGAGAGACTATAGGATTCATGTCAAAAGAGTTGGGTTTGAATCCCTACCGAGCTGCTGACCTACCAACTTGTCATTGTGAAGGAGTGACTTCACCTCTCTGGACTTGGACATCTTCCACCATGAAGTGAAGGGTTGGCTTGTGATGTTTACTCAGGTGCCTCTTGCACTCTGTGTCCTTGAATCCGAGGGTCCGGGCTTGGTGCTCTACCATGAATGGGATAATCTAGAAGGGTAGACTGAAGCCAGCTTGGAGAAGGTAGCCTACACCATTTTGGATAGCTGTCATTGTTGGGAATTTTGTTCTTAAGGCTGAGCCAAAATCTGCCTCCTTGAGGCCAAACAGAGCAAGTTAACTTGACCTTAACACTCTAACTTTAGTTGTGTGAAGATTGTTGTCACTGCCTCCTCTTGTCTGTCTCTGGTTCCTTTTCTACCTGATCCTTGAATGACATGCTTTTATATGGAAGATTTTTGAGTAGAGGAGTACCAGTCATGGTGGTATTGCTGGGAAAGTAGTTTGGCTTGAGTGTGTAGGATGACTGTTAGAGTCAAGGAGAGATTAAAGGCAATAGATGCCTGTTAGGTTATTGGAATAGCCCAAGATAAGGGTCTAAACTGGGGTGAGCAGGTGACACGGTCAGATCTATGTGCTTTAGAGAAGTCACCATGACAGCTGAGTGCAGGATGTAATTGGCATGGGGAGAAAGGAAAAGCAGGGGGACCAAACTGAAGATTATTCAGTAGCCTCGTCAAGAGGTGAAGAGGGCTTGCATTAGAGCTATGGCTGTATAGGTGGAAAGAAGGGGACCTCTGACAGATGTTGAGAAGGTAGAAATGACAAGATTTGGTGACAATATGTGAGGTGAGGGAGAAGTCAAGGGGGACACTGAGGTTTAGGTCGTGGTGACTGAGAGGATGGCATTACCCTTGACAGTAATAAAGAAATTCAGAAGAGGGGGGAGGTTTTGGGGGAAAAGATGATGATTTCTGTGACAGAGGGTTTTCCAATGGCTTGTCTCCAAGAAATACAGTGTATTCTTATGGTCTTTTGCCAACCGTATGAAACCAGGGATTCTTAACCTTTTTTGTTTCCTGGACCCCTTTGGCAGTCTGGTGAAACCCATAGACCCCTATCAGATTATCAGAATGATATTATTTTTCATTGCATAAAATTATCAGAATAAGTTTTAAGTGCATAAAATAAAATAGGACTACAAAGGAAACTAATTCTGTTGAAATACAGTTAACAAAATAACAACAAAAGAAATTCCTAGCATCCCTTCTTCCCCCAGTAAGAACCCATGCTCTAAACTAGGGGTGAAGAACCCATGGCCTCAAGGCCACATGTCACTTTCTGGGTCCTTGGGTATGACTTTTTGATTGAGTCCAAGTTTTACAAAACATAATCCTTTTATTAAGGGGGTTTGTTCTGTGAGGTTTGGATTCATTCAAAGAGCTGCACTTGAGGATCTAGTGGGCCTCCTGTGGCCTTTAGGCTATAGGTTCCCCACCCGTGCAGCATTGTTTCATGGCATAGGCTTTTCATCCTAATGCCTTTGTTGTCTTGGATGATTCCTGATGGACAATTTTTTTTTTTGGCTAGGCAGTGGGGTTAAGTGACTTGCCCAGGATCACACAGCTAGTAAGTGTTAAGTGTCTGAGGCCAGATTTGAACTCAGGTCCTCCTGACTCCAAGGCCAGTACTCTATCCACTGCACTAGGTGCCCCAACAGTTGGTTTTTAAAAACAAAACCAAAAAACACTGTCCAAAGAAGTCTCAACAGGAACTTGAGCAACAGTTAGGAAAAGAGTCTAGCTCACCATGTACTTGTGTTGGACCTGGGTTAAGGGAGACTTCAGTTCAAATTCAGCCTTAGATACTCACTAGCTATGTAAACCCTGGGCAAGTCAACTAACCTCTGCCTCAGTTTTCTCATCTATAAAAATGGAGATGATAATAGTACTTGTCTCCCAGGGTTGTTGTAAGGATCAAATGAAATAATATTTGTAAAGCACTTTTCAAACCTTACAGGACTATATAAATGCCAGCTATTATTATTAAAATACATTCAAGCAATTGGAGCTTCCCCCTCTAATGAGGAGGAAGAAACTAGTGGCCTTTTAGAACCTTCATGTTCTCAAAGGGTGTGGGGAGAATTAAGTAAGAGCAACAGAGGTCCTGGGGGGAAACTGGGTTTGTTCTGAGAAAGGGAAGGGAAGAGGGAAATGGGAATTTGTGAATGTTGTAGAAAGGAGGTAGAAAGGTGGGCCAGGGCCGGCGGCACATGCTAGTTCTCATAACGTGGGGTGAGTGAGAAGAGATGAGGATACAGACATGGAGGAAGGGGACAGAGAAATGAGCACCAGATGAACCTTACTCTTCTCTGAAATGAACAAAGGAGAGTTGGGGACACACGTGGTTTCATGTAGAGATACAGCAAATTCAGCAGGGCAGTAGGAGGTGGGGGGTGGTGAAGAGGTGGGCTAAAATCAGGAAGGGAATTGTTGAAAGCAAAACAGGCTCTCCCTAATCAAGTAGAAGGAGGAATAGAGAGGAGAGGAGGGTGATCTGGAAGCCAAGAAGGGTACAATAAATTGTGGTATATGAATGTAATAGAATGTTACTACACCACAAGAATTAACAGAAGAGATGAGTTCAGAGAATCAGGTTAGTATGAACTGACCTTGAGTAAAATATGCAGAACCAGAACATTTTATACAAGGACAAGAACACTGTAAAGAAAAATAACTGTGAAAGACTTAAGAACTCTGATCAGTGTAGTAACCAACCGCCACTGCCGAGAACTGGTGATGAAGCGTGCTCCCCACCCTGACAGAGAGGTGATGATCTCCACATTCAGAAAGATACATACGTGTTTGGATATGGCAACTGTGAGGATTCATTTTGCTTGACTTTGCTTATTTATTATGAGGTTTTTTTCCTCTTTTTCTCAGTTTTGAATTGGGGCTGAGGAATTTTTGGTGAAAATGAGAAGAAGGGGGTCTAGCAACTGTAATGCCAAAACCAAAGTTACCACGTAAGCTAAGACTATGCACTGAAGGTGTTTCATATTCTTATTATTTAGGTGCCAAACCTCCTAAATCCCCTGAAATTACTGATATTTGAAAAACTTCACGTTATTCATTTAGTTGTGGAAAATCCATTTTTTCCCCCTTTGCTTGCAGTTCTTACAGTAACAGTTACTCTTTCATTTTTGTGTTATCTTTGGGTTTACAGTGATTTTTGATACTGGTTGGTGTTTTCTTCGATTATCTTTGACTGTCTCTCTAGCCTTGTGTTAGGGCAGGCTCTACCCACTAATGCACCTTTGGGTGGAGTGCTAGGTCTACTGGCTTTGTGCGTGACCCCCATCTCTGGGGGCTATGCTACTCCTTCGATCTTTGAGGTTCAGAGTGCTGGATCTGCAGAACTCTCTTTGATATTTCATATTTTTAGAAGCCTTCAGTCCTCTAGACCTGGACTCTTTTTCCCCATTAAGTTGTGAGCTCCTCGAGGACAGGGACATCTTTTGCTTCTTTTGGTATCCCCAGCATTTACCATAGTGCCTGGCACACAGTAGGTGCTTAATCACTGTTTATTGACTGACTCTTCTCTGTCTGAGCACTGTAATGTCATGCTGACTGCTGCCCATTGTACTGCTCTACAGCACTTTTCCTGGTCCCCACCATAGTGCTTTTTCAGGGGAGCCCTCCACTTTTGTTGCCTCTGGACACAGAGCCTTGCAGACTATCCATGTCCTTGGACATCTCTGGATATGTCAAGAGGCTGCCGTTTGCTGGCACTGGCTTTGCTGGTGGGCCTTCCCAAGCTCCTATCATCCTTGTGCCTTCTGACTGTCTTTTTTGGGTGTTATATGGGGGAAAAGTCATCATAGTTTCTCATTGGATTTCTTGATCATTATTCTGGCTGGTGTGAATTCCTGAGTTTTGGGAGCTGGGTGGCTTCTCTCCATGCAGACAGCTTTCTCAATGAAAGTGCCCCAGCTATAGGTGTTATTACAGGTGACAATGCTGAAGTTCAGAAAGACTGAGGGGCTTATACCCATCTTTATTTACTTAGCCATTGTCAGAGGTGAGATTGAAACCCATTTCTTCCTGCTTCCTTATCCAGTGCTCTCCTGTGCCACATTGTGGCAGTTACATTACATAAATATGCTTGGAGTGGGGCACGAGCAGCAGAGAGGAACAGACAAGGTCTCATGCAACGCAGAAAGAGGTGTAGGTGAGATGTGGAGGAGAGGAAAATTCATTCCAGGCATGGGGGATACCTCGGTCAGGACACAGAGGTGGGGAATTTGGAATGTTGTATGAGGGGCAGTAATAGCCAGGCATGGCCAGACCATAGAGTGCACGAAAGTGAGTGATGTGTAGGGCTTTGCATGCAAATTAGCGGAGATTGCACTTGATCCTAGCGGCAAAATGGAGCCAAGGGAGATTACTGAGCAGGAGTACAACATGCTCAGCTTTTTGAATATTACGTTGACATTTGTGTAAAGGATAGCTTGGGGCAGGGAGTCCGGTTGGGCTACTTCAGTGGTTCAGTGAGAGGTGATAGTCTCTGGGCCAGAGTGATGGCTCTGTTAGTAGGTAGAAAAGGATGATGTGACTGTTATTGTGGAGGCAGAACTGACAAGATTTGGCTGCTGGTTGGATTGTTGTAGTTGTTTGTTCTTCAGAGAGTACCCTGGCGTCAGGGAGATGATGCATGACTCACAAATGAACCGGATTGAAGCGAAGGAGGACTGTGCGAAGTCGTCTCTTCCGAGCCATCTGGCCCGGGATGCGGTGGAAGACTTTGGCCTTTCTAAGCTCAGGTCTTTCACAGGTCTCAGTCTGGCTGAGGCAACACTCATTCAGTGATTATTGGTGTGGAGGAGAATGCAAAGTCAAGTAACTGAGCCTGAGTGAATAGGAGGATGGTAGTACCCTTGATGAAGCTAGGTAAATTAGGTGTTACAGGTGGCTTTGGGGGAAGAATGGTGAGTTGTTTTCGATATGTTGAGTTTGAGGTGCCTACAGTGCATCCACCTTGAAATTTCCAATAGGTGTTTGGTGGTGTTGGACTGAAGCTCAGGTAGGAAGATAAAGATTGGTTGTATAGATCCTGGGAGCTATCCACACAGAGATAATTAAATCTGTAGGAGCTGATGAAGTCACTAAGAGACAGTGTGGAGAAAAGAGGTCCAGCCTCACAGTGAGGGGGCTGGACAGGGATGAAAATCCAGCAAGGGACACTGAGATGAAGGTACAACGAGAACCAAGAGAGAGCAGTATCATCATATATCTAAGGGGAGAGGCTGCTTAACAGTGTTGAAGAGAGGTCAAGGAGCACGACTGAAAAAATAACGTATTTGACAATGAAGAGATCTTTGCTGACTTTCAATTGAGAAGTATGAGAGGAGGGAAAGTAGGGGTAATGAGAGTAAACAGCTCTCTTTAGGAGTTTGGTTGTGAAAGGAAGGAAGAAGAGATTAGCCCCTGGGTCTAGTGGGTTTCCGTCGAGTCCAGCGAGGGTTTTTTTTGTTTTAAAGGGGAAGGAGGCCTAAGCATATTTTTAAATGGGAAGGAAGAAGCCATTAGAAAAGGAGAGATTGAAGATTAGCAAAAGAGTGTGGTTAGGATCAGCAGTGCAAGTAGAAAGTTTAGTGTTGGCAAGGAAAAAGGCCAGAAAAAGACCTTCAGTATCTTGGGGAGATCCTTCACAGACTATTTCTGGAATGATTTGGACAAGAATTACTTAGGGATAAGAAGACATGAAAGAGGCAGTATGGCTTTGTGTCATTAGCATTTAATAAGTGCCTTCTTCCTGAAGGCACTCTGCTAAAAACTGGGGAGTCAAAGAAAGGCCAAAAAGAAACTCTAGAACAAAAGGCAGTCCCTACTCTCAAGGAACTCCCAGTCTGATGGGGGAAGCAACGTCGAAGCAACTGTGAACAAACAAGATAGGTATAGGACGAACTGGAAATAACCAGCATAAGGAAGGCACTCGCGTGAAGGGGGGTTGGGAGGGCTTTTTGTAGAAGCGGTTGGAGAGCTTGCTTCCGAACCAGAAAAAACTGAGTTCAAGTCAGCCACCACACATACTTTGTGACTATGGACAACAAATTTAATCTCTCAGTGCTTGAGGCAACTTTCTAAGCTTGTATATGACAGAGCAATTGCAGATCTTCATTGTCAGAGGAAGTTTCCTCACTAGGAGTTCCTAACACCAGTGAAAGTACAGGCTTGGTTAAAAAATAAAAAAGTCACGGTAAGGTTGCAATGCGTAGTAGTAGAGGTAGTGTTCAATTTTGAAATCATGAAGCCATCAGAGTAAATATGACAATAGAGCCTAATGCAAAGATAAAGTAGTAGAATGTTTTGTAGTTTAACAGCGCTAGAATTTGATTAGCATCTAAAGATTTAATTGTTTCATGTAGTGATTAAAGTAGGGCTGTCATTTAGAAACTTAACATTTTGCCCTTTGAACTAAAGTTTCTGTCTGTTTCTTTAGGAAAATCTAAAATTTCTTCATTTTTTAATGGTGTAGCTACAAAAAAATTTATGACTTTTCTGCTTTTAAGTACTCGGAAAACTAGAGCCCCAAAAGTGACACTTTCTGGGTAAATTCTAGTCTTTGTTAATACAAGTACCCGATGGTCAAAAGAAATGCGTAGAATATCTACAAGTTTTGTCAGATCGACTGTGCCCTATGTAAAACTACATAACATAGAGAAGGTGGTGGTCTTAGCTGTTATGAGGTAGATAATAATAAATTAATAAATGACAAATGAAAAGACATTAAGCGCTTACTATATGCCACACAAGCACTCGCTAAGTATTGGGAATACAAATAGGAAAAGCTAGACACTGCCTACTGACAAG
Organism: Phascolarctos cinereus; assembly: GCF_003287225.1. Lineage (NCBI taxonomy): Eukaryota > Metazoa > Chordata > Mammalia > Diprotodontia > Phascolarctidae > Phascolarctos > Phascolarctos cinereus. The sequence goes on from NW_027555736.1 coordinate 40,880,689, forward strand.
TAGCTCCCAGTCTAATTGGAGGAGGTAACACATAATAGAAATTTAGCTGCAAGGTGAATGGAAAAGCCCCAAAGTCCCAAGGGTGCATTGGTGGGTCAAATGGTAAAAGTCATAGGGGTTCTTCAATTATTTCAGTAAGATCAGATATTAGTGCTAGGGGTCTACAGGGTTGTGTAGGCAGGGCAGATGGTAAGGCCTGGTGGTCCTCCAGCTCACTGGAAGGAATAGAGTTAGTGACACCCATCTTCAGACTGTCTGAGCATTCAAGATAGTCCAGATGAATTCTGGGATAGCCTGGACCCAGAGGAGGGAAGGGCGCCCCTATTTGTGGCATGTCTTGCTGTTGCCTGGCTGTCTTGGATAAGTTGTCTTTCAGTCATTTAGCTATACAACGATCATCCGTGGTTCCGGTTGGGGGACAGAGAAATACATTCATTGTCAGATCTTTATAATTGTACTAAATGACCAGAATTCCTTTGGATTAATAGTTCTATATCAGCCTCCCCAATGTTTGCTTTGTAGTATTTTGAATTTTTGTGAGGTAGCGAGAAAATCAAAGGTATCAAATTGGAGATCAGTACTATTTTGTGGAGAAAGTAGGGAACTTTGTTGTTCAGGCTGGGTGGAGTAATGCTTCCTCAGAACTGCTTTTGACCTTAGGATAAAATAGAACAAAACTTTTTTCTTTGAGTAGCATCATGGGATGCAAATTGTATCCTGCATGCTTATTGGTTAAATTAAAGGTAGTTATGTCGTAATGGTGTTAATCCATTATATCTAACATTCCCTTGATTATCCAAGACAGACATTGGGTGGTTGGTGACAGTCTGAGTTAGGGCTTGAAGTGCTGGCAGCATTTACTTCTTTGAGTCTACCTGTTATTGCCATGTCACTTACTGTGCATGATCATCGTTCATGTGAAATTAAGTGCTCCCCATAATGTTTCACCTAACATTCTGTTTTTGCTAAACTAGTTAACAAACAGTGTTTGGTAGGGTGTGCCTGTATAGAATTTTCCAGTAGACTCTCCTCTTTGCTATTGCTAGGTGTCAGAATTAATTGTGACATATTCGTAACACTTCAAGGCTGCAAAGCTGTCAATTTAAAGATATATTTAGATATATTTTTAAAACATACTTTGGCTTTTTTTCTTAATAGGCTGTGCGTGTTACAAAACCCAAAATTCCAGAAGCCATAAGAAGAAATTTTGAGCTAATGTGAGTAATGTTCATGAGATCACATTGTTTCCATACAGGGTTGTCTGAAGACCAGTGCCAGTAGTTTAGGGAAGATTTAAGCATTAAACTGTACCCAGCAGTTGGGGGAGGGAGCAGCAGAGTGTGTGTGCCTTTGTTTCTTTGTTAGTTTCATATGTGTTATAGACACCTTCAAAAAATTTTGTCACTAGGGCAGTGTTGCTTTAGTTTCTGTTTTTCTTATAAAGTATTTTCTTTCATTTTGGAACGTGGCTTATGTTTTTGTTTTTAATAACCTTTTGAAATGTATACCATCCTACGCTCTATTTTTTTTAATCTGAACCACATAAGAAAAGACTGAAGTAGCAATCTAGGATACTCTCAGGAGAGTGGGTATGTGATCTTGGCCCAGCACCATTGTTGGAAGCCTAGAATAGGGACTTGAGCAAAGCCATCAATAGAATCTAGTGATATAAAAGAATATGTCATCTATGTAAGCTCTCAAACACTATTCCTTTATTGTATTGATTATAGTGGACGCATGATTGACCTGAAGTTTGGATATCTGTTGTGTGCAGTTGTACATTTGTAGTAATATTAGAATCTTTCCAGGGGAAGCTCTTACTTGAGTAGTCTTTTTTCTGAAGACAGTCGGCCTGGTTTGTGTCCTGGGCTTGGCTAGAGATTTGGGGGTGTGGGGTAGGGATAGGGTAGAGATAATGGCATGTCCAAAACGGAATTATCTTTTCCTGAAATCCCTCCCCCATTCCTAACTTATCTATTGTTGTTGAAGGTACCATTCTGCTTCTAGTCACCCAGGCTCACAACCTAATAAGGAGTGATCCTCTACTCAGCTGCCAAATCCTGTCATTGCTACCTGACTCTGTTTATTATCATTTAGCTTATGTTTTGTTTACCAGAACATTATGAATAAAGTTGTCAGATTCCTTGTTGAGCTTGAGATAATATGCTATACTCTCTGGTTTATCAGTCTTGTATTAATTAGGAAAAATAACTGAGATTACTTTGGCACCATTTTCTATTGCTGTGCCACAAGCACACCAAGCTTATCGTGCCTTCAAAGAGGCTGATCCTTTAGGCCTTTGTGACCACATGCCTGTGTCCTTCTCTCTAATTCAGCTAATCTATTGTTGCCAGACTGATCTGTACTGCTCTAATCATGTCATTCCACTGCACAAAATCTTTCATTGACTTACTTCCCAGTGCTAGTAGAACAATGGCTAACATCCTTGATTTGGAGATTAAGGTTCTCTGTAACCAGGTTCCATCTTTTCTTTCTACTTTCTACTTAATGCTGCTTGTTCAGCATTTCAGCATATTTTTTCTTGATGGGGTCGGAGTAAATACTGGCTCAGGAGAGAGGAGACAGGATCGGCCGTTCAGTCAGGATCAGAGTTGGGACTGACAGTTAGGTTTGCATTTCCACAGCCTAATCCTTACTGTGCTGTCTTAGCTTGTCCAAACCTTTGTTTTAGGAGAGCTGTGAAACAAAGGATCCATAGATATCAGGAATTTTCTTCTCCAGATCAGGGTGTGTGTGTGTGTGCGTGTGTGTGTGTGTGTATAATTTCTCCCATAAAAATGGTGCTACTACATTGCTACATTTTGACTTAGAAAATACAATAACTTTAAAAATTGAATTCCTTAACAGATGTCCAATGTTGTTAAATGAATATATTGAATTGTGGAAATGGAAAAAAGCAATTTGAATGAGAAACATATAGGGTTAACCATTTTATTTTATTTATTTTTTTGTGTGTATGAGGTAGTTGAGGTTAAGTGACTTTCCCAGAGTCACACAGCTAGTGAGTATTATGTGTCTGAGGCCAGATTTGAACTCAGGTCCTCCTGACTCTAGGGCCAGTGCTCCATCTACTGCATGCCGTCTAGCTGCCCCACAGGGTTAACCATTTTAGAGCTTATTTTTTGAATACTGGCTTTGCTCTAGCTAGGCTCTGCCACTGATCACTTAGGAGACATTGGTCAAATCTCTGTTCGTCTCTTTGGGCCTTAGTTTGGTCATATATTTCTCTATGCCTGAAAAGCCTTTCCCTTTCTTTTTCACTTATTGAAGTCCTGTTAAGGCCCAATTCACATTTCACCTCCATGAAACATGAATCCTTCCTTGTCTACCTTACCTTGCTGTGGTTTCTTCCTCTGAACCCTTAAGATTTGAAAAATATTTTTTATGTTTTATTTTTCCATTACATTCATTTCCCTGCACAGTTATCTTTTTAAACAAAGATTTTAAAGAAAAAAAAAGTCCAAAAGATCTAACCAGTATCCACCATGTTCATACCCCGCTCTCTTTCCCCCATCCTTTCTTTCGGTGAAGGGAAGAAAGTATATTTTCTTTACTCTAGGGCCATCCTTGTTCAATATAATTACAATATTCATAAAAACATATGTTTAAAAAAAAGTTTTCACATGCTACTGGGAAATAAGAAATACAGGAAATGGGGTACAGAAGTCTATCCTGCCCTACAGGAAAATAGAAGGGGAAGGGGATAAGAGAAGGGGGGGAGAGATAGAAGAGAGGACAAACTAGGGGGATATTCAGAATGCATGCCATCTTGGGGTGGGGGAAAGGGTGAGATGGGGTGAAAATTTGGAGCTCAAAATCTTGTGGAAGTAAATATTGAAAGCTAAAAATAAATTTATATTTAAAAAAAACAGTATTCAGGGGTTTTTTTTGTTCCTTCCATTTACATTCATGTAGTCATTGTGCATTGTTTTCCTGGTTCCTTCATTCTGCATCTGTTCATATAAGTTCTCCCATACTTCTCTGAATTCTTCATATTTGTCATTTCTTATGGTACCTCTGAACTCTTAGAGCACTTAGTAGCTGTACGTTCGGTGCTCCTCAGAAGCAGATTTATGTAGCATTACCTTTCTATGTGCACATGTCCTTACCGTAATAGAAGGTTCTGTTACATGTTTTAGGCTTCCATAGAAATGTAGACTCAGGCGCAAGGTACTTAAAAAAGCTTGTTGGGTTGAATTGCTATTTATTTTACTTTGCATTTCCAACACTAGCAAAGTGCCTTGCACATAGTAGGTTTATAGTAAATGTTTGATGATGATCGTGCTCTAGAAAAAAAATCTTTTGATTCGATATTACTCCTTGATTGAGCGTTTAGAAAGCTTGTAGTTTGTCCCAGTCGACCATAGAGTTGCTTCTTAGCCTCAATACATAGTCACATGGCTAGTCAGAAATCACTAGGTTCACTATGGGCTGCTTATTTCTGTTGTTAAGGTTCCCAAATAGACTGACACACCTGTTGCCCCAGCATAAATCAACAGATAGAGCTCCTAGAGGAAACTCTAGTTTCCCAGGGAATCATGATGATGATAATAAGGATGATAATTTTGGTTTTGGTTTGAACCTGAGATTTCATTAGTGTAAAGAGCTTGCAGTCTGGGTATTCCCTTCACTGATTCAGCCTAGCAGCTCACCTGTAATGTGTAGTTTCAGAGAAGATTAAGTGATTTATTTACTAACAGTCGCATAGATAATGCTTTGGAGGCAGAATTTGGACCCCAAGACTTCTTGGCCCTCTATTTATTTTGTCATGGTGCTTATAATAACAATTAGTGACAATAACTATAACTAATTTATATACTTCTTTTAAGATTTAAAAAGCATTTCTATCACAGTAAACCTGTGAGATATGTAGTACAAGTAATATTTCCATTTTATAGATTTGGAAACTGAAGATTAGTGAGGTTAAATGAATTGTCAATGGTCAAAAAGCTTGTACATGGCAAGAACAACTATTGCAACAAACTTAACCTCCCTAGAGCTCAGATTCTTCATCTGTATGATGAGAGTGTTGGAATAGGTGATCTCTCTGGGTTCCTTCCAACTCGAGCAGATTATTTTATGTATATTTATTTCTGTACAAATCCTATTTCCTTTTAGCAGATTATAGGAATATTGAAGGTAGGGGCTATCCTATATATCTTTGCATCTCTCAGTATATAATATATATGTTTGTAACAAAGTAGATGCTTAGTAAATATTGAGCAAGGTGAAGTGGTCAGGACAAACCTAACTTTGAATCCTGTTTCCAACATTAATTTAGGGCAGGCCTGTATGGCCTGTGGCTGCTTATGGCCAGGTATGCCAAAGGGTTTTGGGTAGCCTGTGAAAAATGTAGAGGATGTTCTCCTCTACATTTTTTGCTGGCCGCTCAAAATCCTTTGGCATGTGGCAAGCATACCACAGGCCATAAAGGCCTGATTCAGGCTATGGTCTTGTACAAGTCATTTAACATCTCTGAGCCTCAGTTTTATCTTCTGTAAAATGAGCTCACAAAGTGGTTGTAAAGAAAACAGTTTGTAAACTTTTAACTGCTATGTCATAGGTTCTTTGGAATTGTAGTTGGTCATTGCATTGATCTGAGTTTTACGACTAATAATCTGCGAATTTTTAAATTGAATGTTCAGTCATGAAGATGAATAAGGAAAGATTAGAATTATTGCTTGTGGAAAATAGTGTCATGTTAACAGATGACCTAGAGAAAGTATAATTACTCTGCTCCTATTTTGCTTCTGTTCACCAAGAAGCAAATAGAATAGGGAGAATGGAAACCCAAGATGGGTGAGAAGATAGTAAAAAAGTACTTAACGTCTTTAAGTGAGTTTAAATCTACAGGGCCAGACGAATTAAATCCCATCTGACAGAATCTGCAAAGGATGAATTCTCAAAGAATTGGAGTCCAAGGCAACATAATAATAAAGGCTGCAGCAGAGAGACAAAGTGCTGTTGAGGGACCAATGGAGGAGAGTTTGCAGCTAATTGGGTGGACAGGCAGAGTGGACTAAGGAAAGGCAGAGAAGGAGCTGCTGTTTGTTGGACCTTGAAGAATGAGTTTTTGCAATCTCGGCTTTTTCTATCGTTAAACTTCCTGACATCTTGGAGGATTCCCACCATCAAATAAATACCTCTTTAGTTCTTCCTTATGTGCTACAGGCCAAAACTGTAGGAAATCCTGAAACTGTGATGACTGGGACTACTACAGATTTATTCTGGCTAATCTCAGCTGGGGCCTTCACTACAGCAAAGCATCCTTCCTCTTCGTCCTCCCTAGTTGATTCTGTCACACTCACCACACTAGCTATTCCACGCTTTTTCTTCTCAAGCCTCTCATATCCACTCACTCCCTGCACTTCCCACATCCTCACTCCTGAAGACCTTAACTTATACTTCAAAAAACTTCAGTCCATTTCCTGAGAGCCCTGTCTTCATCTCATATTGCTCGAACATCTCACTCCCGCTATTACCTCCTTCACTTCAGTCTCTGATGATCAGAATATTTCCCTTCTGCTTGCTGAAGTCAATTCCTCTGTATCAGTCATGTCAAACTCAAATAGAAATAGGGACTGCTAAATTGTATTGAATTAGATAACCACATAATAACATTATCTGTGTTTTATTGTATTTTTATTTACTTTGTTGGATATTTTCCAGTTACATTTTCATCTAGTTCAGGCCTCATGTTTGATACCTCTGCTCTATATATACCCTTGATCTCTTCCATTCTTCTTCAGGAGATTGAACCTGTTTCCAACCTTCATTTTTTGCCTACCCCCTGGCTCCTTCTTAGCTGCCTACAAGTACCCCCAAATCTCCTCCATCTTTAAATACCCTTCACTCGATCCCACCATGCCCAGCAACTATCAGACCGTACATTTTCTCCCTTTCTCAGCTAAACTCCATGAAAAAGCTATCCACAATTGGTGCCTTCACTTCCTCTTGTCTCTCTCTTTTCTAAACTTTCTTGAGTATGGCTTCCAGACTCATTACTCAATTGAAAGTGGTCGCTTCAAAGTCATCAGTGATCCCTTGATTGCCCGTTCTAATAATATTCTCTTTATCCTTATTCTTCTTGACCTCTGCAGCCTTTGACATTATTAACCATCTTCTCTAGGATACTCTCAGGGTTTTTGTGACACTGTTCTCACCTGGTTCTCCTCCCTGGCTGATCTCTTCCTCAGTCTTTTTTCCTGTATGTCATTTAACCATGGGTAATCTCCCAAAACTTAGTCCTGGGCCCTCTTCTCTTTATATTCTTTAGTGTAGCAATTTTATCCGCTTCTGTAGGTTGAATTATCATTTGTCTGCAGATGATTTCCAGATCTGTTCATCTGTCCCTAGTTTCTCTTTTGAGCTCTAGTGCCACATTACCAACTAAATGTTGGCTGTTTCAAACGCCATATGCTACAGGCATCTCAGATTCAACATATCTAAGACAGAGCTCGTTATTTTTCCTCCAAACCCTTCACTCTTCTAAACTTTTCTGTTATGGCCCCACACATGTCCAGTCGGTTGTCAAATCTTGTAATCCTGACTCAGCGCAAGTACCACCTCCCCTACAACTTCTTACGTCTCCTTTCCACATACTCAGCCATCAGCCTAATCGCCTTTCTCCTATGCCAGAAGTGGGGAACCTGCAGCCTTGAAGTCACATGTGGCCTTTTAGGTGCTTGGTTGCAGCCTTTTGAATGAGTCCCAAGTTTTACAAAGAACAAATCCTTTTACTAAGGGGATTTGTTCTGTGAAGGTTGGATTCAGTCAGGGGGCTTCACTTGAGGACCTAGAGGGCCACATGTGGCCTTGAGGCTACCGGTTCCCCACCCCTGTCCTAGGTCCTTGATCCCAGCCTTCCCCTTCCTCCCAACCCATCCTTCTGCCCAATTTCAGTCTATTCTTCACTCAGCCCTGAAAGTGCAGGTCCTTTGTTTGGTATTGAAAACTTTTCCACCTACCCCCTCCCTACCTTTCCAGTATTCTCGCATTTTTGTCCCCAGTGATATGGACCTACTTGCAATCTCAAACATAACACTCCATCCCCTGGCCTTTGGTCTTTGTACTGGCTCTGTGTTACACCTGGTATGCTTTCTCTCCCAGCCTCCAGCTGTTACTATTTTTGGTTATCTTACTCTGCTCAAGCATCTCCTGTAGGAGGCCTTTCCTGGTCACCCTAGTTGCCCGTTCCATCTCCTCTAAGAGTCTTTCCATCCATTCTGTATTTATCTTGCATGTTCTGATTCATATATATTGTCTCCCCTTATTAGAAGGTAAATTTATTTTTTTTTAAGGATATTTTTAATTTAAAATTTTTTTTAAATTTTTAGTCAATTGGGGTTAAGTGACTTGTCCAGGGTCACACAGCTAGGAAGTGTTAAGTGTTTGATCTGAGGTCAGATTTGAACTCAGGTCCTCCTGACTTCAGAGCCAGTGCTCTATCCACTGCGCTACTTAGCTGCCCCTATTTTAAATCTAAAAAAAATTTTTTTTTAAATAAAAGGTAAATTTCTTGAGGGCAGGAACTGTTTCTATTTTTTCTTTGTATTCTTAGTGGCTAGCATAATGCCTATCACTTAAATCCTTTATAAAGTGCTTATTGATGAATTGGTTGACAGTCTTCTTTTTGTAAAAAAAGTTTCATATTTTCCTAATACTGAACACCAATGCAACTAACTGAACTTGTTCAGTAAATATATATGTTTTAATTAATTACTTTGAACACATAAAATACTATAATTTTTCACTTATACCTAAGCTTCCATCAGAATTTTGTCCATTTGTTTTTTTTCTTCTTTTCTCTTAAATGGTTGTAGATCATAAGAATCCCATTCTTCTGTATCTGCTTTTTTTTTTAACTTTGCATTATTTTTTCCTTGTTTCTTTGTATTCTTCATGCTTATCAATTTTCATTATATTATAATATTCCATTAAATTGAAGTACCTTATTTAATCATTCCCATATATGGACTTACAGGTTTATTTCAGCTTTTGGGGGGCAATTACATATAATTCTGAAATGAAAAATCTTTCAACAGATGCTTTTTGAATGGTTTTTGTTAATAATTTCAGGCTGTGTTCACAGCAATGGAATCATTGGATCAAAGGCTGTAATTATTTTTGTAATTGTGTACTGCCAGGTGGTTCACCAAAAAGATTCCACAAGTTTGTAATCCTTACAGCAGTGAATGAGTATGAGTGTACCTTTTCCCCCCCACAACCCTTTTAGCGTTGAGTTTTCATTGTTTTCATTATGTTCTTTTTTTAAAAAAATTTTTTTTTTAAATTAAATCTTACTTTTCCTCTTTTATTGTACCCCGAGTAGGAAAAAAAAGGGAAAAAAGAAAAACAAAATCTTCATTACAAATATGCATAATCAAACAAAACAGATTCCTTCATTGGTCCACTATCCAAAAAATGTCTCATTTTATACTCTGAGGGTGATCTTCCCCTCACTGTCAGGAGGAGGGGTGGTGTGCTTCTTTGTCAATCCTCTGGAGCTCATAGAGGGTCATTATGTTGGTCAGAATTCTTAAACTTTCAGAGTTGGTTTTGTATTGTTCTTATTTTGTCAGTTTTCTTGGTTCTGCTCATTTCAGTCTTCATCAGTTTTAATTCTTCAAAATAGTTTTTGTAAAAAAACCCCATTGATGTTATAGATAAATTGTTCTGACTCTGCTCATTTGGGTCTTTTTAAAAAACTATTTTCTGACTTTATTCTTCATGTAAGTCTTTCCATGTCTCTTTGAAAGGAAAGAAGTAAACAAACATTTAGTAAGTATCTAGTATGTGCCAGACACTGTGCTGAGTACTTTACAAATATTATTGCATGTCATTCTCACAGCAGCTCTGAGAGGTAGGTGCTATTATTCTCTCCATTTTACAGTTGAGGAAACTGAGGCAGACAGGCTAAGTGACTTGCCCAGGGTCACGCAACTTCTAAGTTGTTTGAGTCTGGATTTGAACTCAGGTTTTCCTGATTCTGGGCCCAATTACTCTATCCACTGTACCATCTAAATGCTTTTCTTCATTTCTTACAGTACAGTAGTATTCCATTATGTTCTTACACCAAAATTTGTTAAGCTATTCCTGAAATGATTTGCATCTCCTTAGTTCTAGCTTTTTGCCACCACAAAAAATAGCTTCTGTAAATAATTTTTGTAAATGTGGGATCTTTTCCTTTCTCCTTGGTGTTTTTGAGGTGTAGCTCTACCAGTGGTAAATATGTTAAACTTAAAAGATTGAGAAAATAGTTTCATTGTTTTTAATCATTTTTGTTAATGTGAGTGTGAGGTGCTATGTTAGCAGGATTTCACTTTTGCTTTTCTTTAATTTTTAGTGAGAGTGATTATTTTTTAAAATGATCATTAACAACTGGTATTCTTTTGGCAGTTAGCTTTCATTTATCTATTGTGACTTGGGGAGGTACCCTCTGAGTTTTTAATAGTTTTAAAATTTTAGCTCATTAGAAATTTTCAAGATTGTATGCCCTGCCTCCTTTTACATGTAAGGTACCTGAATACTGGATATATGTTGTGACTGGGACTGTTGGAGGGGATGAGCTCTTCATGGCTCCATCATATATTGAAATATGCCTTGTACCTCTTAACTCTGTGTTCTGTCGTTTTGCCAAAACTCAGCTTTGAGTTATCTGCATCATTTGCATTCTCTATTCCTCCTTGCATGCTGCTAAAAAAAAAAAAATCATTCAGCCATTCTGACCAAGCCCACTGTGAATTCTGGGGTCTCATTACAAAGAAAGCCTTTGATTCTTCACTATTTGACTCTATTACATTCCCTGCAATGGCTAATCTTTTTTTTTTTAAGTTTTTATTATAAACTGGACCATCAAAAAAGAATATTTCCGTACACAAAACAGAGTACAAAAAGTAAATTTTGCATGAAACTTTGAATCTCCATTTCATCCTGCAGTGGCTATTCTAAACCACCTAATTCTCTCCTCCAGCTCACATTGTCATTCCTGTTCTCTCCATCTTAACAGATCCTTGCCTCCTCCTTTGCTGAGAGTTCGCTGTGAGCTCCCTCTCCTCTTCAGAACCTCTCTATACCATACCTCATTCTCTTCTTTGCTTTTTTTTCTTTACAAAAGGCCAGCCATGCTACATTTCCTTCCTATCTCCTTGGGGAACTTGACCTCTTGATCATTTTTCCTTCCCTGTTGATTCCTCTGCTGCCTCAAAACATGACCAGGTGTGTCCCCCAACCTTAAAGAACCAACTGCACAACCTTCTCTTAACCCTGCCATTCCTTCAAGGTATCTTCCTGTAGCTCTTCTTTATAACCATTCTTAGAAAGCTTTGGCTGTGCTCATTGCCTCCATTGCCTCCTTCTCACTTCTCATATCTTGGTATCCCCAGTCGCTTGACTGAAATTGCTCTTTTCAGGATTACTGCAGCTTTTGACTTTGGCAACCACACTCTCTTTCTAGATTAGCTTTTCTCCTTTTGGCTTCTTTGACATTGTTTTCTTTGATTCTTTATCAAACCATTCCTTCTTTTATTTCCTTTACTGTATCATTATCCTTTTCTTGATCATTAATTGTAGGTGTCCCCAGGACTCTGTTTTGGGCCTTCTCTTTCTGCACTCTCTTGCTGTGTCATCAGCTCCCATGGGCTTGCTTATCATCCCTATGAAGTTGATTCTGTTTGGTTCAGACCTGCAAATTCATAAACGTAGATGTAGTGGCACTTCTTGTTGTAACAAAAAACTGGAAGCAAAGTAGATTCCTATCAGTTGGGGAATGACTGAACAAATTATGGGATATTAGAATAATGGAATATTATTATAGTAGAAGAGATGGCAAAAGACAGATACCTAGGAAGACTTCTGTGAACCGATGTGTAGGGTGAAATAAAAAGCCCCTCAAGTACAATTTATATAATAATCAATGACGTGATTCAAAGAATGATTCTGACTCATATCAGAGAATCTGAGAGTTGGAAGATGACCTCAGTGACCAGTGAGTCCAATCCGAATATGGAAGTCCAGCCTTTGTTTGAAGACCTCCAAGTAAGGGGAACCTACCACCTTTCTAGGCAACATTCCATTCCATTTTGGGACAGCTTGAATTGCTAGGCATGGGAGCTCTGTCTCTGCTCACCCAAACCATTGGTCTTGCTTTCAGCCCATCTCTCTTAGCCATCCTCTGTGAAGAAGGGACTAGCTATCCCCCCCAGCACTTACAAGTCAGCCTAGCTGAAGCAGCAAGGCCCCCTGAGGGGGAGAGACAGGAATCAGTGATTGCCAAGAAAGTCAAACCATCACCACCATCACCTTGACCACCATTTCCCTGTAGATTCTGATGGAGACAGCCCATGAGCCTGAGCCAAAGAGCCTTGGGAATGGCAGGGTCCCCCAGACCACCAGGCCTACTTCCAGCCCAGTTCTTGACAGTCATCACTGAGGGGAGAGAGCTTTGCAGAGAAGAATCCATTTGCCTTGTCACTACTAGCAACAACTCCTGACCGGCTGCCACCAGTAGACAGGCAAGTCCAGGAGTCCCCCATATGACTAGTTCTGCTCCCAGTCCTCACAGCTCTCATTTGGGGAAGCAACTTCTATGAAGAAGAGGTGAGCCATCCCTACCAACTGCCAGCCAACTGCCACCCACAGAGCCAGGCAGGGCACCCTGAGGGAGAGGCAGGAAGCAGCATGTGTCAGGCAAGCCTAACTACCACTGGCCCTCAGATCAGAGCTGGGGACGGTCCAGGGACCCTGAACCCCAAAGCCTTGGCAGCGGTAATGCTTCCGTCATGAGGTCTATAGCCATCATCCTGGGAAATATAGCCTGCAGCTATTCCTCTGACTGTTATAGCTATCGCGGTGTAAGACCCAGAAAACATTGTTCTTGCTACCAGAGTCCTCGGCATTATCAAATAATTCAGTGTCAGAAATTGACATGATTTTATTAGTGGAAATAACATCAAAGACTAAGGATTACCATCTACTTTGCTGCTGTCCCCTAAGGATCTTGACTTGCAGCTGAAACCTTCCATATGTGTTGTCTCCTTCATTCGAAGGTGAGCTGTTTTAGAGTATTGACTTATCCCCAGCACTTAGCACAGTGCTCTGCATGTAGCAAGTGCTTCATAAATGTCTTTTAAAAATAGATGGTTTTTTTTTTCAATTATGTGTAAAAACAATGTTTAACATTCTTTTAAAAAAAATCTTGAGTTCCCAATTCTCTCCATCCTTCCTTCCCCTCGCCCTTATTGAAAAGGCAAACAATTTAATATAGGTTATACATGTGTAGTCATGCAAAAAATATTTCCATATTAGTTGTGTTGTGAAAGAAAACAGACCAAAAAAAAAAGCAATGAAAAAAATAGTCGTGGTTTTTTTTTTTAAATATGCTTCAGTCTGCATTCAGACTCTATCAGTTCCTTCTCTGGAAGTAGATAACATTTTTTATCATAAATCCTTTAGAATTATCTTGGATCTTTGTATTGCTGGGAATAGCTGTCATTCATTGTTGATCATTGTACAATATTGCTGTTACTGAGCAGAATTAGAGGCTTCTGTTTGGTCTGGGATTCCTGCCCTGGCTTCTCTTCTTCAGGCTAAGCTAAATGTTGGAATTGAGACCCTGCTTTGCACCTGGGGTTTGAGGCGCTGGTGCACCTCCTTTTTTGGTACCTCTGCCTAGAATCCCACCCCTTCTCTGTCTGCCATGGGTCTGTGGCCTGAAGTTGAGTAGTTGGTGACAGAGCTGCTAGTTTGCACCTGTCCCCGTCTCAATGCCCCAGTGTGTGTCTGCTGGAGCCATGGTTTAAGTTTGGGACCTTCTCTTGCCCTGGTGAGTGTACTTTTCCTGAGCACTAGTGTGCTCTGTCCAGCCCTGGTCCCCAGTATCCTTCTGGCAATGTCTCCCTCTGCAGAGCTGGGCTGGACAAGTGATCTGCTGATGTTTTCTGGATTGCCCTATGAGGATTCGTTTTCCAGATCTCCTGAGAGAAGTTTTGTGCAGAGAAGCTCTGCCTTCCTGCTTCCTGCCGCTCTTCCATCTTGGTCATGATTTGAATTTATCGAGCGCAGCAAAGTGCTATCTTACTCTTTCCTTTCTTACCTCGGGTGTCTCCTTGCTGTTATCACAGCGCAAACAGAATAAGCGCTGAGCAGTCAACAAGCATTTATAATGCGCTTCCTTCAGTAGGCAAGGCACTGTGCTGAGCTTTCGGGATGCACTCAGGCAGAAGAACAGTCTGCCCACATGAAGCTCACAGTCTCTAATAGGACAACAGCACGAAAGTAACTGTGGACCATTGGGCCACTCCGTCTTCTCTCTGTTGTTCATTGTTGTCTCATCCGCCCCGAGTGGCAGTCCTGTCTCTGTGTCCTCTTGTTCTCCATATGGGACACTCCATCTCCTGCCTCTTGATCTTTGTATAACCCGTGTCCCATTCCTGGAAATGCTCTGCGTTCTCCTGTTTGCTTAGGAAACACTCTTCTTTCCAAGCACAGCTCAGGGGCTGCTGCCTTCTATGGAAAGCCTTTTCTAATCCCCCTAGTTGATAGTTCTCTGCCCTGCACCCTCAAAATTACTTCATTATATACTTTTCATTATGCATGCTTATCTCCCTATAGAATGCAAGCTCCTTGAGGGCCTGGCCTGTTTAGTTCTAGTCTGTACCCATCCTCAGCATGTACTCCATCCTCACCTCTAATTTAAAGATTCCTTTTAGGTTCAGCTGGGAAGCCACCTCCTATGCAAAGCGTTCTTTGATTCCTTCCCTGTTCCCCCACTCCCTGCCATAGTTTTTCCTTCTCCTGCCACCAAAGATTTTCTTGATTTTTTTTTGGTTTTGTTTTCAGTACTCATAGTGTCTTGTAGTAAAACACAGGCTTCTTGAATGGCTGCTTTGTGTTTTGTCTTTGTATTCTCAGCATTGAGCACAGGACTTTGTACATTGTAGGTAGTTTAAAAACATTTATTGAATCATTTCTAATTTTAAAAATATTCTACTCCACAGGGAAGCTGAGAAGACCAAACTCCTTATAGCTGCACAGAAGCAAAAGGTGGTGGAGAAAGAAGCAGAAACAGAGAGGAAAAAGGCTATTATAGGTACCTAGTTTCCCATTTGCAATGAATGTCCCTTGTGGATAGGTGTATATTAACAGATAACTAGCCATCTCATACTGAACTTTGTGATGACTCAGTCATACTCGGGGCGGGGGGGGGGGGAGCATTTATTAAGCACCTAGTATATGCCAGGCACTATGGCAAGTACTTTACAAATATCTCATTTGGTCCTTAAAACAACCCTGTGAGGTAAGTACTATAATCATCCCTATTCTACAGTTGAGAAAACGGGGACAGGAAGAGGTTAAATGACGTGGCCAGGGTCACACAACTAATAAGTGTCTAAGGACAGATTTGAACTCAGGTCTTCCTGATTCTAGGCTCATCCACTGTGCTACAGAGCTGTCTCCTTGGACAGTAAGCCCCTCCCCCCATCTTTCTAATCAACCCCACAACTCCCAAAGCAAGGTGTGAGATCAAGTCATACTTTAACTGTAGCCTCCCTGGGTACTGGTGGGAGTGCTGCTGTTTCACTTGTTTTCAGAGACATTTATAGCGGACATTATTGGCAATATGTCCCCCCCACAGACTTAAAAACCCAACAGCTATGAGTCAGAGAAAGAAAACGACTATGGTAAAAGGTTAGGAACTATATACCTAATCATTGGTTTCCTTTACCTGTGCAAAGCCCTCAGTTCTAATGTACATCCTATTGCATTTTGCTAGATAAACACTGCTCAAAGTAGCCTTATGGTCATGGGTATACTGTCCATGCACCAATCACTTTGTATGACTTGTCTGCTTGTCTAGCTCATCACTGGCCCCTTCTCTATTGCTTTACATGTAAGGGTTGCAGAATTATTTTCATATTAATTTGACCAAAGCATAATTGGGCAGAGAAATAAAATATAAATTGTATTCCAAAGCCAAAATAAATTGTTTTGTATTTTCATTAGTATGGATATTTTAAGTTGATTTTTTTCCCCCTTTTTTGGAAGATTTGTTTGTAGTTGTATATATGTACCCAGCTTTCCATAATAATTTCCTTTTTTTTTTTAGCTGTTTTTAGAAGAACACAAAACCTTGAGAATAAAGTGGAAAGCCTGAATTCTATGGGGGTTCCTTCCCTCTAGGAAAACATAACTAGAAAGGTCACACACAAGCCAGAAGCTCATCAATATAGCTATTGTTTCTTTGATTTGTTTGTAGAGAGAAACATAGAAAATATCTTTAGGATTTTTTTTTTAGGAGAGGGAAGATAAAATTTTCTTTATTCATCAGATAAAACAAATATGAAAAGATATATATATTTCATTTCATGTTATGGCTCACTAAAGGAAGTAGAGGTTGATAGAAACATGTAGAAGCAAGGGTGCTTTGGGTTGTAGGCCTCTCATATACCAGTGCCCTTTGAAATTTTAATTAGTAGCTCTTAATTGTTTATCCTTGAAATTTCAAAGGTCTGCTGTAATAAGATAGCCTCAGGAGGTAATCATAGGAGAAATTGTCCTCATAAGAATAATTATTCTTTGTACTCTGAGGTCTCTTTGTTCTCTGTTGGCAGAGAAGTCTCACCTTTTTGGAAAGCCTGGGTCCTGTTTGCAGGTCAGAGATTGTCCCATGACTTCGGCCAGTTCATCACTTTTGTGCCAAGCTCTGTGCTGGGTGTTGGGGATACAAGATGACAGATGACACAGCCTGTATTCTCCAAGAGCTTAAAATAGAATATTAGGCTTAGGGCTAGACCTGTGATGTTGAGTTTCTTTTCATATTTTCATTTCTAATCAAATATCAAGACATTGCCTTGCGTTGGATGATAGTAGATTGGTCTGATGTTGGATGCTGTGGCGAAGAAGAAGAAAGCTATGCTATGCAGTATTCAGCCACTATATTGCCTTCTGGAAATAAGGCCAAGACACGTTGAGAAATTCTTTCCATTTTCCTAATTCAGTCTGGAGACAGAAATAAGGTGCTGTGAAACTTTCACTAAGTGTATCTGCCATGAATGGAAGTTGGGAAATATCGGGTCAGGTAGGTGGTGCCATAGTGCACAGAGTGCCTGGCCTTGAGTCAGGAAGACCATTATTCCCCTGGCTCTGTGCCCCGCAGCAAGTCACTTAACCTCTGTTTAAGGCAGTTTTCTTAACTGTAAATTGGGATTAGTCACAAGATTTAACTCCCAGGGCTGTGAGGATCAAATGAGATAATTGTAAAGGTGCTTAGCACATTGCCTGGCACATAGGAAGTGCTATATAAATGTTAGTTATTATTGTTATTATTATTCCCCAAGTTAAAAAAAAATCTGTTGATTGAATTTTTACTGTAATTGATTTGTTATGCTCTCGCTTAGTTGGCGTGGTTGCACTGGCCATTCTTGCCTGTGAAAAGACTGGCTTGCTGTGAGTACCATGACCACCTCTTGTGTTCTTGGTAGAGGTCAGCAGCTGCTAGATAATGCTCGTCAGACACTGTTTTTACCCTTCTCAACTCTTTTCCAGTTTACAGCCTCTAAGAATCTTTTCCCAGTTTGCCCCTTCTTTCTTTAGTCATTTCCCCATTCTTCTTTCCCTCCCCACTTGGGTACGTAGTCATGCAGTTGTGTTATTTGGGGTATTGTTTACCCTGATGTTTTTCGTGTCTGTATATGATGTTCTTTAAATAAGGATTAAGCCCTTTGAGGTCAAAGACTGCATTTGACTTCTGTTTTCTTGTCATGGAACCCCAGAACAATTAAGTAGCAGTTATGTGTTCATTTTTATTATGTTGCCAAGTGTTTATTAGGCAGTTCCTTTATGCTGTCTTTGAGGGGGTTGTAGTCTAGTGGTAGGCATGAGATTTATATATTATAATATGGTACCTAGTGCTGGATTGTGTGTGTGCTAATAAGTACTGCTTTTAATTTAAAGGGACATTTTTTTTCCTTGTTCTTAATTGTAGAGGCAGAAAAAACTGCACAGGTGGCAAAAATCCGGTTTCAGCAAAAGGTGATGGAGAAAGAAACTGAGAAACGCATTTCTGAAATTGAAGGTGTGTTGTTACAGTTGAGGGCCACCCGTTTTATGCGCTGCCCTTCTATCTCAGGGAAAGGAGAATTCTTGTCATTTCAGGGGATAGGGAGAGTACCTGACCACGACCAGGTCTTCTCTGGACTGGTCACCAGTGTCATGCAGGCCAGTTATAGGCAGCTCAACAGGAACATCTGGCTATGGTCTCAGTTGTTGGTCTGTGACTGTGGGTAAATCATTTGACCTCAGGCCCAAAGTTGGGCCTGAAAACAGGGTTGATGAGCTAGCTGCCTTTTTCTGCTCCTGTATGTTTCTTGTGACTTGATTTTTCACTTTTACTGTAGATTGTCTACCGTAATTGAAGAAACAAATGTTGAGTCCTCAGTAGATGCCAGGGCTCTTTTGATTAGTTAGCTTCTTTCGGCTCCCAAATGTTTTTTGAATATTCATATACTTTTTACTTTTGTACCTTGTTACTTTTGTCTCTCCATCCTTGCCCCTAAGTGATTCTGGAGTAATTGTTTCTTCCAGAACTAATTGGTAGGAGATGATGGGATGAGTTAGACAGAATGTAAGGGAATAGAATGTTCTATCAGTGTTGATTGATTCAGGCATTCTGTCAGGTGCTCTTGAAGGTGCAAAGAACTATCCCTCTTCTTAAGGCCAGAAATGCCCTTGTTGTCCCTCTAGACTGGGCACTTTCTTCAGAGAGAGGGAGAGCAGGAATAGCTTTGTTTTTAAAATTTAAATGGGTTATGGGATATGGCTTTGCCAACACTAATTTTATTGTAGTGGCTAGGACTACATGACTGGAGAGAGAAAAAGGAGAGGAAAAAGAAAAGAAGAGCTAGAAAGGAAATAAGCAAACTTAAAGTGAGTAGAGTAATAAGGCTTCTTTTATTGAGAAATGTTTAATCCAATGGCTGATTTTTAAAGCTAAGTCAGTAATCTACATCTTGTACAGCTTACATACCCTCCAATTCTGGGGTGGGCAGCTTGTTCTCTCATCAGGAGGAGATCTGAAGTCCTCCCCAACTGGGGGACAGCTTAAAAACTGTTACTTTAGCATTCTCTTTCACTGTGCTTTACCTACTAGACGCTGCATTCCTGGCCCGAGAGAAGGCAAGAGCTGATGCAGAATACTATACTGCACACAAACATGCCGCTTCCAACAAGGTGCCTGGCTTTGCGCCCCCCCCCAGCCGTTTTTTTCTGGTATTCCGGGTGTGGGAAGTAGAAGGGTAGGCTTTGGCCTGAAGTTTCCTATTGGCAATAATGGGAATGGTGGTAATTTTATCTGATGTCTACGGAAGGTATGTACTGTGGAGTCTCTGCAGCCAAGTAAGTTGGGGAAAGTTAGCTCCTGGTTGGCCTGGGCAGAGGGAAGGAAGGGGATATAAGACCAGAACTTGAAGTAATCGCTGGTGCGGTCTGAATGTAATCAGAATTTCTGCTCCAGGGGAAATACAACCAGCAGCAGCAAGGAAACAGTGCTTAGATCAATCTAAGACTAGACATAGTCAGAAATTCAGTTTTGGGAAACTAGGCTCAGATAGACGATATTGTGATCATCACATCTGCCACAGCTGTTAATCCGTCAAGAAGCCAGGGCACTGAGGGGCAGCTAGGTGGTGCAGTGGATAGAGCGCTGGCCTTGAAGTTAGGAGGACCTGAGTTCAAATGCGGCCTCAGACCAAACACTTGACACTTTCTAGCTGTGTGACCCTAGGCAAGTCACTTAATCCCAGTTGCCTTAGAAAGAAGAAGAAGAAGAAGAAGCCAGGGCATTGGAGCCATGGGGAAGCTGCTTTCTTTGAGGATCATGATTTGGCTCTTGGTGGAGCTGCTGCTGAGATTTGGGAACATAGGATCTTAGAATGGACGAAGGTTCTTGGAAATCATCGACTAGTAAGAGCTGGCACTTGGAAGCCTTAAAGCACTGTCAAAAGGGCTTTACACATATTACCTCATTTGATCCTCTCCCAAACCCTTTGAAGTGTAGGTACTGTTTTTGCCCCCATCTTATAGATGAAGCAACTGAGGCAGGTTGAGGTTAAGGTCACACAGCTAATAAGTGTCCAAGTCTTCCTGATTCCAAGTTTAGCACTTGATCCACAACGTAATCCTACCCCTGAAATCTGTTCAAATCTTATAACCACTATTCATTTTTTTGTGTATGCGTGAGGCATACAGAGTCATACAGAGCTAGTGAGTGTTATATGTCTGAGGCTGGCTTTGAACTCAGGTCCTCCTGATTCCAGGGCTGGTGCTCTGTCTACTACACCACCTGGCTGCCCTACCACTATTCATTTTTGTTGATTCCCTTGAGGACAAATGATGCTGCTAACAGGAATTTAGAAAGCATTGCTAGGAATGATGATGTGGGTACTGGGCAACAAATGGAAGTTGTTAAGTAGGTGTTTGTTTCATCGACGATCCCAGTTTAACTTAAGGGGCTCCAGAAGATAAAGAGATTGGTAAACCAGACAACTAGTGAAGAAGAAAGGACTTCAGATTCGGGTTGGTGGCTTAAAAGATAGGAGTGTTGGGCTCTTGGCTAATACAGTCTAGTTAGATGTGTTTTACTAGCTCTAGTGAGAGCTAGTAAAAAATGTATTTTGGGGATTTATGGATCTGACAGAAGGCATTAAAACTGAAAATGAAGTTGAGGGAGAAGACTGTGTGTGTGTGTCTGTGTGTCTGTGTGTGTGTGTTGAGACAGAGAAGAGTAATTATGACCTGAGAAGAGTCATAACTGTCATTAGGCCAGTTGAATAATTCTCAGCAGACAATACCAGGAGAAAGGGTGGTAATAAAACCCATGGCCGTCGATATTTTATACCCAAAGACACATAACATGGGAAAAATAAGTGAATTAGAGATCTTAATGCAAGGAAGGATAAATCCAGCCTTGGGATATGTCTAGAATATTGTGGAGAAGGTAGACATTATTCAGGAGTCACAGGTTAGGTAGAAGTGGGGTAGAAGAGCAGCAGTGACTAGTAAGAAGGTACACTTATGTAGAAATCCATGTGTCAGAAGGGTGAAATATGCTAGAGATCATTTGAGAGTGGATCAGTGGATTTTAAAAATTTTTCATTTTCTTTCATTTTTTTCCCTTTTATTTGAGTCTTCTAACAACAGTAACAAAAACTAAAGTATAATAAAAAGCATAGGAACTTGGTACATTATCAGTTCTCATTTATGGAAGAGAGCAATAATGCTCTGCAGTCCCCAGCACTGTCATCTTAACTACTTGAATAACCTTTGGGCCTTGGGATCAGTGGATTTTTTACATCCTAAATCTACATTCTGCTAGGAAAATACAAAGCTGTCTTAGTGGAGGGTGGGGATGGGGAAGAACACTAACATCTGAGGGACCAGGAAGGGCATTTTGTGAGAAGTTGTATCTGAGGTGAGCCTTGTAGAAGAAAACTCTAAGATTACCGAAGATGGATAAAGCACCAGCTGTAGAGTCAGGAGGATCTGAATTTAAATCTGGTGTCAGACACTTGACATTTGTTAGTTGTGTGATCCTGGGCAAGTCACTTGACCTCAGTTGCCTCACTAAAAGGGAGGCAAGGGTGGAGCACGCTCCAGGCTTGAGCGAGGGTCTGGCTGAAATGGAGAGGGCATGGGAACTGTTAGATAAATCTGGAGCTGAATTGTAAAGGGCTTGAGATGCCAAAGAAAGGAGTCTGTCTTTTATCCTAGAGACTGGAGGGAGACCCTGAAGCTTCTGGGAAAGGGGAGTGACATGCCCCGTCCTCTGTTTTTAAGGAAAATTATTTTGGCAGGTGTGTAACAGATAAGAGAGGAGAGAGACTATTGTACTATGTATGACGAGAAATAATAAAAGCTTTAACTAGAATGGTGCCTATGAGGGGACAGAATGGGACAGATGTGAGAGATATCTAGAAGAAGAATGGACAAGACTTGGAAAACTGATTGACAAGGCAGTGGCCTAGATGTTCTCTGAGGCCTCTTTGAGCTTTACATCTGTGATCCTAAGATCCTCAGAACAAGAGGCCAGCATCAGGTGAGGTGAGAAGGACGCTCCTGGGTTACCAGGTGACTGTCCTCAGTGGCAGTAGGCAGTGTACTCCAAAGGATAACGTAGGTAACCTTCCTCAGTGTGACAACGGTGACAAGGATAGAGGAGGCTAGTACAGTTGGTTTGAATGGAGCTTGAAAGAGGTGGAGGCATTGGAGGGCTGGTAATAAAGATATTAAATGGAACAGAGGTTCTTAACCTGGGGTCCACAACTGTAAATAGATGTCAGGGGGTCTGTGAACTTGGATGGGCAAGAAAAATTGCATCCTTATTTTCACTGACATCTGGAATTTGTTATTTCTTTCTCTTATGAATATTCTGAGAAGGGGTCCATAGGCTTCACCAGATTGCCAAAGGGGCCCGTGATCCTAAAGGTGAAGAACCCCTGTAGTCTCAAAGTGGCAGTGGGGAGCAGGGAGGTCCCTTCTTTCAGCCTGCTGATCTCAGAGGAGGTGCCACCGGTGGAATGGGCTACGCAGGATAGCAGTGTTCTCAGGAGATAGCCATGTTTTTGTTAAAGTGAAAAGGTAGAAGGAAATGTGGTTGGAAAGCCTGAGGACGTGGGGAACTTTGGTCAATAGATTTGTGGTTCTAAACAACAGAGTGGAATGGGCTGGGTGATGACTGAAGTGGGCTAGAGGTGTGAGATGGGGAGGAATAGGAGTTATTAGGGTGTGTAGATGGAGGGGAGACTCTTGAGGGTCTCTGCTCTGGGGAGGGGGGTGTGCCAAGTGTCACTCAATGGATTCAGAATTGTTTCTCGGCAATACTCAAGGGAATAGGGTGGTGAGAGAGAAAGGATAAATCATGATTTTATAAAAGGAGGGGAGAGTTTCAAGTGCTCTAACAGCATTCCTTTTGTTTGCTCCACGCAGCTCAAACTAACGCCGGAATATCTGGAGCTTAAAAAGTACCAGGCCATTGCTGCAAACAGTAAGATCTACTTTGGCAGCAGCATCCCTAGCATTTTCATGGATTCCTCTTGTGCTTTCAAATATCCAGATGCCAGGACTGGGAGAGAAATCTCTCTCCTCTCCAAGGAGGCCCCAGAGTCCTCTGAGAAAAGCCCCATTGGAAACAAAGCAAGCACAGGTTGATGCAAGAGCTGGAAAGACTCGTCTGTGTCAAGATATGGCAGTCGGGAGGGTGGGTGGGTGGGGGCAATAATGGGGACGAGGGTTACAATGACTCTGCAAGTTAATTCACAGAAATACTGCTCAGTCTACTCTGCTCTCCTGGGATAGGCCTGGTTTATCCACTGATTGCAGGATACAGATTCCCTGGCAGTCAGGTGGTTTTCTTCAACCACAGTTCTTTCAAGCTCCCTCTGTGTGTTCCTTTATAAGCTAGGTACTTGTGAATAAGAAAAAAGACTAATGCTAAGACACTGCCTGCACTGGAATGTTAAACACAAAAATATGTATGAGTTATTGCTTTTCTAAGTGGCAGTCTGCAAATGTTTACATCAGACCCTGGGGAAAATGGGTTTCCAGGCCAAAGGGACCCAGGTATATGGTAAGTACAGTAAAAAAAAAAAAAAAGAACAACAACAAAAAACTCTACAAATGACTGGGTCCTGGGGCTCATTATTTTCCTTTTTGGGGTCTAGACCCAGAATTCACAGAAGGGATTGACATTTAGTCCATTGGGGTTCTTTGGGAAAGGACCTTGTAAGTGAGTTGGATTCTGTTGTCCAACAGCAAAATTTGTGGCCACTGGGTCCATAGGCCTTGCCATCCCACCAGAAACTCTTGAAGATTTCTTGCTGCCACATCTTAGGTGTGTGGAAATTGCACATAGGTGGAGAGATTCAGCAGCAAAAGACTCAGGGACAGGGTGCTCCTGATTCTAAGGTCATTAAACTAATTCTTTCTTCTATGAACCGAAGTACTGCTGTTTGTGATTTCCCCTCATTTGGATGATTGTCGGGTTATATTTCTACCCAGGGAGTTTGTAGCAGGCTGTCTTAAGACTGACTCGGGCGTTGCTTGTTCTCAGCTCAGCAGCTGCCTGAGAATGGGGGAGGGCTTTGCTGTCCTCTACATACTTTTATTCTAAATGAAAGAAGCTTTGTTCTTAAAACTGGATTTGGGGGCATCGCCATGCTCCAGCACTCTGCCTGTTTCTGAGGCCAAGTCCTGTGGCTGCCCTGGTAACTCTGTAGCACAATGATTCTTGCTACTGTTCATCAAAAACCCAAATGTAGTAAGAAGTATTGTTTAGTGCACTTTGACATCCCTTACTTTTTATGTCCTCCTCACTCGCTGGCTAGTTGGTGACTACCTGGTCTTGGGACGCTGAAGTGGGTCAGCTTGTTTGTCCTTCCCAAGCTGTCATGGTACCCAAAAAGGAAGAAGAGTCCCTTTTGGGCCGTGCCACAGAGAGAAACATTCTGAATTGGCACATATCCCCCAGACCTCTCAAGACCTTCCCAAAAGCAGCAGTAACTGAGCATGCAGCTTATGAAGACGTTTCTAGTTGGACGAGAAAACCAGACACTTGTCTGCTCTTGTAGGTGGTGGTAGAAGATGCTCCACCTGAGCATCCACTGTGCCAAGATGGTGAAGCCCAAATGTGGAGCAGAACAGCAGCCCTTAGGGTCTGTTTCCTGGGCTGTGTCCTGTGGTGGCGTTGTAATTGGATTTTTGTTTTTATTCTTTGCTTACTTTATAAATTCAGTTTTCAGTTCAATTTTGCATCCTCTATGCCTCCCATACCTGTAAAGTTTCTTGGTAAGTTGATCAAAATAAACTTGGCAATCCACATGGCTTTATTGTTGTTGCTGATTGAAGTATCTGTTGGGGAAAAAAAAAAGGGTCCTTGACCCTTTATACTCTTAATCCCAGAGATCCTCCTCCGTTTGATAAGCTGTTGACCTAAAAATCACCCAAAGGTGATAGTGATGGTTTGCTCACCCTACACCTAGTGGGATGCCGTTGTGGTGGACGTTGTTTTCAAATTTTAAAGAAAGTATGTCCGCTTGAACTCCCCAAGAAGCTTGTTTCCCAGTGCTCACTCAGTGGGCTTTTGATTCTGTCCCTTCTTTGGGGATGTGCCTTTTGGTAAATATATGCTGTAATCTCGAAGTCTGAAATTTATATGCAAAATGTTACTTTTTGAAAAAAATTAAATAAAATGATTTTACTATCACTGATGAGTGGTGTTATCTGTCTTGGAACTTTAAGGAAGTTTCACAAGAGAATCAGACAGTCTGGTGATGTATAAAGCCAAGAGCCTCTTACTATAGATGTTTTAAATCATATAAGAAAGGCTTAAGGCTTAAAATGAAAACACCCTGGTTCAGGAATGTGGGGGGAAAGGAACAAGAAGGGAAGGCTATAACCAGGCCATGTGCTCAGGACCTTGGGTATGCTAGTCTTCAGGCCATAGCAAAAAGAAGGCTTTAGTGATGGTCTTTTTGAGATGCATCAGTTCTTCACCTACTGGCCTTCACAACCTGGCCCCTTCTTACCTTTCTGGTCATCTTACACTTAACTTTGCCAACCCATCTGGGAGACTTGGTGGTGGGCCTGCTTCTACAAGCATGTGATAATGTGTAATGAAAAGGTCCTGCCCCTAATTCAAAGCACGGACAGGTATTCTGTGATTATTTCCTGCCTGCTTCATTGAGTAGTGAAGAAAAGCCTTTAAATTGGTAAGCTAGAGAGTACATACAAAAGATTCCAACTGAGACTCTAGCTTGCTTGCGCTCGCGCGCGCTCGCTCTCTCTCTCTCTCTCTCTCTCTCTTTCATTTTTGGAGGCAATTGGAGTAAATTCCGTTTAATAATTTTCTTGTTATCGCTTTAATTTCTTTTCCCAATTTTCCCTCTACCACTCTTATCTATTTCTTTAACTCTTCCAAGAATTCTTGTTGGGCTTGGGTCCAATTAACATTTTTCTGTGAGGCTTTGGTTGTAGCTGTTTTCCCATTAGTGTCTTCTTCTGAGTTTGTCTTTATCTCTTGATCTTCCTTGTCACTGAAGTAGCTTTTTATGGTCAAATTCTTTTGTTGTTGTTGTTGCTGTTTGCTTATTTTCCCAGCCTGTTTCTTGACTTTGGACTTTATGTTAAAGTTGGGCCCTGCTCACCTGGGGGTGGGGAGGCAGTGTCCCAACCAAGCTTCAGGCTTTTTCAAGCTGCTGTTTTCAGAAGTAGTTTTGGGTATCTGCGTGTTTTCAGTGCTTTCAAAGTGGTGTGATCCAGGGAGAGGTGTGGTCACTGCTCTCTTGGTCTATACTCTTGGTCTTTACCACGGAAGGGCTCCTACTGTCCTGTAGCTGCAAGTGCTAGTGCTCCTCTCTGTCTTGGAACTATGCCAAGAGCCCTTGTTCCCTTGTGATTGATCACAAGTACTCCTTTCTGCCCTGGAGCTATGACCCAGAGCTTCATATAAGCAATAGAGTTATCAATAGTTGCCATCTGAACTCAGTATCAGCAAAGGGTCCCCTGTAATTTCTTCCTGGTTAGTTGTCTAACCCTCTTCCTGTCTTTGGGCTGAGAGATACTGGAGCTGCTACTGCTGTTTTTGCAATCATAGTTACCTCCAAGACCCACTGTTGCTGCTGCTGCCACCTGTGTTCCAGGCTAGTTCCTCTTCTGCTGACCTCCTAAATGGTCTTAGGCTGGAAAAATTTCTCAATGTAACATTTTGTTGGTTCGGCCTCTCCAAAATTTGATTTGGGGAGTTATTTTAAAGTTATTTGGATGGGAATTTTGGGAGAGTTCAGTTGAGTTGCTGCCCGTAATCCACCTCCTTGACTCCACCCTCCACTATCTGGAATTATTTAAAATGAAATTTCTCTTTCTATCTCTTCCTGCTGGGTTTTGTTGGTAATATTCAGAAATGCTGATAGTTTTTTGTGGGCTTATTTTATACTCTGCAACTTTGCAGAAATTGTTAATTGTTCTAGTTGCAAACCTGTAAGCAAAACTCATTCCTCATTGCCTAATCTTATTCCTTCAGTTTCTTTTTCTTGTCTTATGACCATACCTAGCATTTCTAGTACAATATTGAATGGTAACGAGCTTAATGTACTTTAAGGCAACCCGATTCTCTCACTGGCTCTCTTCCTTTTACCCTCAAGCTCCTACTCTCCCATTTATTATACTTTCCCCTACTTTTGCCATTTTACTTAATTCATTAATTCCTTTTATCTAATTGTTGAGGGCCGATCTTAAGAGTCTGATAAGGGTTTAAGATCCAAGGCAGAGTTTGACCTCTGCTCAGGCTTTCACCCCAAAGGGCTCAAAGGATTAAGTGGTACGGCTCCCCAAATTCCTTCCTGATAAAGAGGTCACTGAGATATCCCTTCTCTCTCTTTGAACCTTAGATTTACGTATTTACTCCTCTATGCAGGTGGGGCCTAGGCGCCTGGGAAAACCTTGGAATCTACAGCCCAATCTAGGAGCCCTGATAAGGAGGAAATTCATGATTGTTACATCCTCAGCAGATGTTCTGGGGAGTATCTCACGGGGAGGACTCTTTGAAGTTAGGCTAGATCTTCCCTATATATTCTGTGCCCTCAGATGAATAAACTGAGTCAGTAATTCTACTCCGCCTGGCCCATGTCATAAGGTATTTCACGCCTCTCCGTTCAGTGTACAATCTCGTTGCGGGCAACATCTAATTACCTAATTCTTCCTCTCTGTTTTCTTTCTCAGTTAAGTAAAACATCTTTTCCTTGCCTCCCTTCAATTTGTTTTGTATTTAAAATTTAATTTTCTGAGTCTTTCTCTAAGTAAGATTTCTCTCCCTTATTTTCTTCATGATTTATGTTTCCTTTCTGTTTATTCTAGACTTTTATTCTTCCATTCATGGCCCTTATACTTATTTAGGCCTCCTTCAGTCTCTGTATTTCTCATGAAATTAAAGCTTCCAAGGTCCTAGAGCCCTCAGACCTGCCAGAACCACCATAGTCCCCAGAATCCCTGTCCTCTTCTAAGCCCTGCAGCACTTGAGCAATGTACTTTGTAGATTTGACGGTGTTGTGGCTATCATTGATTTTGGAGTCGGGTTACATGAGAAGAGAGGTGGACCAAGTGGGAAGTGGAGCCTGTCTGTCTCTAGGTAGTGGAGACGGAGTCTTAGAGCGAGAGGGGGGAAGATGGGGGAGCACAGCTGACACTGGAAAATGGGGTTTTGTATTTTTTTCTCCATTAAAATAAAAAACTATTTTTTTTAAAAAGAATTAATGCTTCCAAGGTACCTAGTTTGGGTTTCCTACTCTAAGCAGTTTGTATGTTATTGCTTTGTAAATCTGTCGGTCAATAAACATATATTAACCACATAAGTCAGGCTATACTAGGTCCTGGGGATACAGAGATCTTGGTCTCTAGGTCCCTTTATTCTATAATGTCCCACTTTCAGAATGCCAGTTCCCTGTAGGTGATAGACAGGATATTGCCCCATAGTAGGGATTTTCCTATGCCTCTGATTATGTAGTTTATTACTAACCTTTGCCCTCCTCATTGTAATTTTTTTTTTCTCATTTGGCTTGAAATCTCCTCTCTGGGTCCATGTCCTTCCACTCTTCTGGGTATCAGTTACCTCCAGTATCTCTGACTCTCCTTTCAAAGCAAGATGAGTGGTCTCTTTAAGCATCATATCCTTGCAGATTATATCTATTGTAAAGTTCCCATCTCCCTTTACAGATTATTTCTAGAATATTTCCCATAGGAATATTCATTGGTGGTACCCCATCTCAGCACTGAAACAAGACTTCCCCATTCCCCCCACCCTTAGTTTAGTCCCTCCCTTTGTCCCCTCACTTATTTTTCTATAGACTCTTTTTTCCTGAGAGACCATAGGAGTTATTTCCCCTTCTGTGTTAGCCTTTGCCTTGATTAAGGTACATCACACATTCTCTTCTATCTTCTTCCTTTCCTTTTATGTGCCCTCTTATTCTGTAACTTAGTCCCACAAAAATATTGATTTTCCTGTAGACAGTGTGTCATGAGGCCTAATCCATGATATTTTAGGCCTGTTTCTCCAACATCATTTCTTTTTGACTTTCACTTTTGTCCTTCTTCCTTGTGTCCTTTTAGAAAGAAATCTCTTCATAGTTTCTCTGCTATTTTGCTATTGTCCTTATTGGTATTTGCAAAGATAATTTGTTCAGGTCTGATTTTTTTTAGGAATGCTTCAAATACTTCTTTTATGTTGAATATACATCTTTAAAAAAAATTGAAGGTTAAGTTCAGGTTTGTAGGTGTGATTTCCGAGGGGTATGGAATAGTCTTATTTGAATTTTCTTTCCTTTATATTTGAATGTCTTTTCCCTGATTGCTTGCAGAATCTATTGCTTGTCATTGAAATTGCTCAATTTAACCAATTTATGTCCTGGTGTTTGTAGCATTAGGGGTTGGTTTGTTTTCCCTGGGGGCAATCTATGGATTCTTTTGATTGGCATTCCTCTCTCTGTTTCCCTCCCCCATGTTCAGAAGTTCTGGGCAGTTTTCTTGTATCCTTTCTTGGCTTATAGTGTTCAGGTTTTTGGACTAGCTGTGTTCCAATCGGAAAGCTATAATCCTTAAGTTTCCTCTATAAATCCATGCTCACTGGGTCCGTTACAAATCCATGTTGTAGGATCTCAACTTGGTGCTCACTGAAAGGCAATCCTTTTACACTTCCTTAATGGATTCACCATCCCACTAGCTACAGCACCTTTTACTCCCTCCTCAAGCCTCCCAAGGATCCCTTCTTGCCAACCACTGCCAGGGGAGCACTTTCTTCCATATTTCACTCAAAAAATTGAGGCCATTTGAAGAGAACACCCTCTTCTTCCCTGTTCCTCAACTCATAGCACTCATCTATGCCTTCTGCCACTATCCATTCCTTCGCTCATTTCCATGAAGTGAGGGCTCTTCTCCTTGCCAAGGCAAATCCCTCTACATGCATAAGTGATCCCATTTCATCTCACATTTTTCCAGCAGTTTGTCTCCACCCCCTCTGCATCATCCCTACTTTCTTACCAATCTGCAAGTGCTCCCTGGATGTTGCCCTATTGCCTGCAAACATGCCCATGTCTTTTCCATCCTCAAAAAGCCTTCATTTGCTTTGTCCGTCCTCACTAGCTATCAAACTCTGTCTCTACTCTCTTTTATGGCTAAACTCCACGAGAAGCCTGTCTGCAATAAATGCCTCCTCTTCCTCTTCTCTTACTCTCTTCTTAATTCTTTGCTGTCCGACTTCCAACCTCATCATTCAGCTGAATTTGCTCTCTCCAAAGTTATCATTCATCACTTGATTGTCAAATCTTTTTCTCAAATGTTATCCTTCTTGACCTCTTTGCAGCTTTTGACACTTTACATCACCCTCTTCTCCTTGATGCTATTTTCTGTCTAGGTTTCCATGACTACTCTATGCTATCTGACCTCTTCTTCTCAATCTCCTTTGCTAGATCTTCATCCAGTTCACGCCGACTAACAGTGGGGGTCCCCTGGAGCTTTGTCCTGGACTCTGTTCTCTTTTCATTCTATACTATATTGCATGGTGATTTCATCAGCTCTCACAGACTCAATTATCATTTCCATGCTGATGATTCTCCGAGCTTATCCATCCCTAACCTTTCTGCTGACCTGTAGTCCTGCATTTCCAACTACCTATTGGACATCTTCAACTGGATGTTTCATAAACATCTCAAACTCAATCATTATCTTTCTCCTCAAGCCCTCCCTTCTTCCTTACTTTTCCATTACTATGGAGGTACCATCTTCCTTCCAGTCACTGAAGCTTGCATCCTGTGTGTCATCCTAAACTCCTTATTCTCTCTTACCCCCTCCCCCGCCCCATTCATTAATTGTCAAATCCTGCAGTGTGTATTTTTGTAAAAACAACTCTGGTTCAGGCCCTCATCACCTCACGTCTAGACTATTGCAATAGCCTGCTAGTGATCTCCCTACCTCAAGCCTTTCCCTATTTTAGTCAATCCTGAAACAGGTATGACTGTATCTCACACGCATACCCCCACACAATCAAACTCCAGTGCCTTCTTACTGCCTTCAGCATCAGATATGAAATCCTCTGTTTGGCTTCCACAGTTCATAATCTAGCCCCTTCCTATCTTTCCAGTCTTGCTGAGACACAGGTCTTCTTGCTCTTCCTCACACATGACAGACAGTCCATCTCTTGACTGAGCATTTTCACAGGCTGTCCCAGCTAAAGTCTCCTGCTTGAAGCCTTTCCTAGTATTCAAAAGAAACAAGATAGATTAAAGAGGATTGGGGGAGGGGGGAGGTTAAGGAACATGGGTGGGAGGCAATTCAAAAGCCCTAGAAAATTTGTATAGATGCTAAAGAAAAGAATTTGTGACAAAGGTTTGAGGTGGAAAGGAATGCCGCCAAAATCCCTGCCGATTTTGTTCTTTTGCCATGCCCCTTTGGTAAAGAAGGGTATCTGTGGTATAGTAACTAAGAGGCTTCAGAACCAGAGAGCACTTTGGTAATTTTTTTCAAGGGCAGCCCCTTAAATGATTCTGAAGTATCCATCAGAAGTTAAATGGGAGATGTAATGGATATTTAAACCTAAAATAGAAGCTGGGGATAATGATGAGGATCCTCCTGGGAAGAAAGGAAATAGTTCCCCAAATAGACTTAACATTAGCCTCAGGGCACTCTGCCTTTCTTACACCACTTTTATCAGAGAAACGCTTTCAAGCCACAGCAGCCTCTCAGACCGGAGATGAGGTGGCTGGTAGGCACCCTGAGGGAATGCAGCCCAGAAACAGCAGAGAAAATCTCAGAAGTCACAAGACCATAAAAGTATACAACCATGAGACCAGAAGAACAGTATTGTGTGGGATACAGACCAAAATAAAAACAAAGATTTAGATACTATTGTACCGAGAAATCAGTGAGCGAGACCCAGACATAATTTAAAATGTGGATTTATTAGAGCGCGGCTGCAGGGGGTATGCCCACCCAGATCAAGCAGCCCCGATCAGGGGTCGAGCTAAGGTTTATATGAAAAAGAGCACGGGAAAGAAATTCCAGGAACACTGATGAGGTAATCCAAAGGTTCAGGTGTCTTTGGGGGCTATGGATGGGAAAGTACAGGGAGTATACCGGACAGGGAGGGGGATGGATCTTTGGAGTCTGGCAGGAGGAAGAGTCCTTGGGCTAGCCAAGAACACCCCTCTCCCTCTGTCTTG
Organism: Phascolarctos cinereus; assembly: GCF_003287225.1. Taxonomy (NCBI): domain Eukaryota; kingdom Metazoa; phylum Chordata; class Mammalia; order Diprotodontia; family Phascolarctidae; genus Phascolarctos; species Phascolarctos cinereus. The sequence continues at coordinate 40,912,965 of NW_027555736.1, forward strand.
ATGCGAGAATGCTCTGCAACAAGGGGAAAGCTTTCTCATAACACAGGAACTTACTAAGGAATTGGGAGGCTTCCAGAGACATGATCTGAGGGCTGGGGCCTGAGCAGCCCAGCTCTGTGTAGCTGTATCAGGGAGAGAGATAAGGGTCATGTGAGGCCCATGCATGAATAACCGCTAGGCACAGTGTCCTTGGGCTGGGGAGTGGTTGTCAGAGACAGTGTTTCTGAGACTGGGGAGAAATTGGGGCACAAGTACAAGCAGCTGAGCACCCCATCATTACAGGTCATAGATCACACAAACTAGACCAGGTGTCCTGGTCTCTGGTATAAACATAATTATCTAAAGCAATTAGATTGCAAGCTTTCTTATCCATTTGTGTTGGAGGTATGGGCTATGCTGAGCTATGCAAGAGTATGTTTCACCATTGCTTAGATTTAGGAGAAAAGAGGCCTGGGACAAGATTAAGCAGTAATTTCTGCTTTCCATGACTTAAAGGGCCCTACTACCTAAATGATAAAATAATGTTCTGCATCACAATACCCTGAAAGTAGAAAGGAATTTATTGCTTTCTCATGAGAAAGTTTACTGCTCCTAGTCACCATTGCTGGCCAGGAGAGTACGAGTTGGTTACAGAAAGGAGGCCTTATTTTATTCCCTAACTCTAGCCCCTCCTCCATAATCTCATTCCCCTTATCCCATTGGCTGGGCTTTCAGGGGATACAATCTATTCAAGGAGACACAAGTTCGCCCAGAGACAGGAAAAGGTGGGAAGTTTTGCAAGGGCAAGCAGTTCAGATTGGGGGTAGGGCTATTCTTTCTGCTAAGTACTTAAATAAAAACAGGGTCTGATCAGGGGAGGGTTTTGAAAACAACAATGCAAGAACCATTAACAAGAACTAATGACCCTTTGATGATGCTTCACTTCTGAGAGATCATCTCTCACAGTATCCAGCAGTAACCAAGAGTGATCTAGCTTGATGCAGTGACTGCACACCTGGAAAGATTATAACTCCATTCCATTCAGTGGGGAATGGGTCAAACAGGAGCAGCTGAATGACATTCCAAGAAGACACTGCTAGTCCTGAACCATCAGAGATGTGATTTGCAGAGATGCTCATGCCCTGGTGGTCAACAGACAAGGAGGGCTAGACACTTTCTCCAAACCTCACTGCCTCTCAAATCTTTCCAAAAATAAGAGTTAGAAAATTAGTAATAAAAGATAAAGCAATTTCAGCTTTCTCCATGGTCTGACATCAAGAAATCTAATAAGGTTAAGAAACTGATGAACTAATGGCAAAGAAGCTTAATCCTCAATGTGCTTGCTAGTATCCTATGCCCCACCAGGCACCTCGTCCTCTGGCTATACAAGTCAACTCACAGATTTAGAACAGAACTCAAATCGACTTGCTCCCTACCCCAAGGGAAAAGCCAGAAGCTTGATCTGACTGGGACACACTGCTCTCAGAAATAACAATACTTAGGTTATAGAAACAAAGGGAGCTGTGAAAGGACTGTCCGCACTGTAAGAGGGGCAGGGCCAAGGGACCAAATCCCAATAGTAATTGTTGAGACATTCCCTCCCACCTCAAACCTTGGCCTTTTTTATGTATATGTGACTTGCTACATCCCACACAATGATCTTTGTCCCCTCCCCTACAACCTCCTTTAATTTATATTGTTTCTTTTGCTTTTGACCGCCTCCCTCAATCTGCCTTCCCTTCTATCAACCCCCTCCCTTTTCTTTCCCCTTTTCCCTCCTACTGCCTACAAAGCAAGTTAGATTTCTACACCTGATTATGTTATTCCCTCCTTGAGCCAAATCTGATGAGAGTAAAGTTTAAACAACGCCCATCTCCCTTCTTTCTCTCTACTGTAATAGGTCTTTATGCCTCTTCATGTGATGTAATTTACCCTTTTCTGCCTCCTCCTTTCCCATTCCCCCAGTACAATCCCTTGTCACTACTTTTTTATCATCACATCAAAGTCAACTCATACCCACACCCTCTATGTATCACTTCTAAATGTTTCCATGAAGACACAGTTCTAAAGAGTTACAAGTATCATCTTGCCTTGTAGGGATGTAAAGAGTTTGCCCTTGTTGAATAACATTTTTTTTTCTTTCCTGCTTACCTTTCTATGCTTCTCTTGAGTCTTGTATTTGAAGATCAAATTTTCTGTTGAACTCTGGTCTTTTTATCACTTTAGCTGTGTCATTGCATCTGGGCCCATCTCCAGTTGTCCTGATCTATAGCTTGCCACTGGACCCAGATGGCTCTGGAGGAGAAGGTGAGGCTGGTGACTGCACAGCCTTTCACAAGTTTAAAAGATGGGGTCACTTCAGAATGACTCTGCATTAGTGAATGGTTTTAAACAACCAGTACATTAAAAGCACAATTAGAAAGAAAAAAATAATCTCTATTAAAAAGTTTTTTTTAAAAGAACCCTCTTCATTAGATCCTTCCATCATCCCAACAAGTTATATAATCTTTTTCATTGTGAAATTCCTAGAAAGAGGTTTTTGCCCTCATTGCCTCCATAGTCTCATCTCCTCACCATTTCTCATCTCATTCACTCTAGCTTCAGAACCCATCACTCTATTGTAATTTCTCTCTAAAGGTTACCAATGATCTTTTAATTGCTAAATCTAATAGCCTTCTCTCAATCTTCATCTGCCTTGATGCCTTTGCAGCTTTTGACAATGTTGACCGTCTTCCGGAGTAACTTGGCAAAGACAAGAAGAGGATCAGTCAATTTTAATGGTAGTAAATAAGCTTTGTCCCTGACTTCTGGACTTCAAAACCATGCCTCTTTCTTACTCATTCTGAAACTTCCCTTAGTCTCTGGGGCTTCTTCTCCTTAGAATATCTAATCATCCCTGTGACCTCTTCATCTTGAAATATCTCTCTGAAAATTCTGTTATGTTATCCCATTGGTTGATTCCTTGTGGGGTCTCCATTTTGTAGAGATACTCAGCCTAGGCCAACTTCATTTCCCTCTTAGTTTTGGCTTTGATTTCTATTCTCTTCACTTCTGCCACTTGGCTTACCTGATTTCCTTCCATCGGCCTTTTTTGGCCAACTCCTCTCCTCCCACCGACCTAATGACTGTCCTCTGAGACTGCCTTCCATTTACACTTTATATATCTTCTATTCATAGCTGTTTACATGCTGTCTATCATTAGACTGTGAGTCCTTGAGGACAAAGACTTTGTTTTTACCTTTTTGTTGTATCCCTAATTACAGAATAAGTACCTAGTAAATGCTTATTGACTCGATTTTGTTTACTGGGTTTTGTCTCTGCTGACTTCAACCTCATCATTCAATGAAATTAGTCTTATCAAGGTTGCTAATAATATGTTAAAAAAAATTTATTTTTAAATTCTGAATTGGAACACCAAGAAAAGAAAATCAGCATTTCGATATAAACATCACAACACCAAAAAGGTTATCTATGTAACTGCAAGTCTCCGTTTCATACTGCTTGCTTTTTTTAAAAAAATTGGAGAATTAATTCTGCATGTTACTTTCAAAACTGCCCTGCTTGTCTGTGCTTCCTTTTGAACATCCTTCTGTTCATTTTTAAAAATGTTTCTTTTTTTTCTTTCCTTTTTAGGCAATTGGGGTTAAGTGACTTGCCCAGGGTCACACAGCTAGTAAGTGTCAAGTGGTTGGTCTAAGGCTGGATTTGAACTCAGGTCCTCCTGACTTCAGGGCTGGTCTTCTATCCACTGTGCCACCTAGTTGTCCCTAAAAAATGTTTCAATGGCTCTCTGTCTGTCTGTCTCTGTCTCTCTGTCTCTCTCTCTCTTCTCTCTCTCTGTCTGCCTCTGTCTCTGTCTGTCTCTCTCTCTTTTGGTCATAACTATTACTAATTCCCCTTTCTTCAACCCTTCTCCCCTCAAATTGAAAACAGAGAGAAAAAAGCACCCATAACAAATAAGCAGAATTTAACAAAGCTAGTCTACACAGCAGCCATGTCCAAAGATAAACACCTTTCTCTGCACCTCATGTCCATTACCTCTTTGTCAGGAGACAAAGAAACAGGAGACCTGTGCTTCATTATAGGTCTTTGGGAGACCTAGTTGGTTATTACTGTGATCAGAGTTCTTAAGTTTTTCAAAGGTGTTTTTCTTTGCAATGTTTTTGTCCTTGTATAAATTGTTCTCCTGGTTCTGCTTGCTTCACTCTGCATCAGTTCCTACTTCGACGATTCACAGAAATATCTTGTAATTTCTCATTGTACAATAATATTCTAAAACATGTATATGCCACTATTTCTTTATCCATTCCCTATTGATGAGTACTTCCCCCTTAGATTCCAGTTCTTTTCTGTCATTTTAATTGACTTTTCAGGATCGAGAAGCTTATTTTGCTTTTGCTTGTTTTCTCCCTAGTATTATCCTCCCTCTTAACCTCGCTCCCTCTCTCTGCTTGTTTCCCATTTGAGTTTTTGGTATTTCTGCACCAGACTCTTTGTGTGTGTTCAACTCCCCTTTGTTCATTTCAGATGAACAAAGGTCCTCATACCCCTTCCTCTATGTGTATTGACTCCCCTCATATAGCCTGATTATGGGGAAAACCTTCCTTTCTACACTATTCTCTTTGCTCTCTCATTTCTGCTGCCTTTTAAAACTTTCAGAACAAACCGAAGGCTAACAATGAAGCAAAAACGACTCCTGTGTTCTCTTAGGAGAAAGGAAGCCTATAGGAGAATGGACAAGGAGGCCAGGGGAGAGGTTGGAAAAGGAGAAAGGAAGGGAGAAACCTTGATTCATGGGGGAGAGAAAAGGGGATGTCCCTGACAAATGCTCCTACGGGAGAAAAAGAGAATCTATAAAGGGAGATGGTGATCTTATATTGGGTATCATCTGCAGGAACTTAGTGCATAAAGAGATTACTCATCCTTCCTCCAGTGAGGAGGAATCTTGCCCTTGGGAGCAACTGACACTGAGGAGAATGGAAAGGTATGGACTGAGGGAGGAAATTTCAAGGCAAATGGAAAAAATGACAAGGAAGGGCAAAGATTAATAACGAACTGCAGAATCATAGGAAAATCCTTACCATGGGGGCACTATTTAAATCACTTGCAGGAATTTGTATTTCTTAGAGTGAGGCATAACAGAAAAAAGGGGGCAGCAGGCAAGATCTGGGTGGCCATTTGGCACAGTGGGTAGAGTGCCAAGCCTGAAAAAGTCAGGACGATTCATTTTCCTGAGTTCAAATCTGGCCTCAGACACTAGCTGTGTCACCCTGGACAAGTTACCTAAACCTGTTTGCCTCAGTTCCTTCTCTGTAAAATGAGTTGGAGAAGGAATTGGCAAACCACTCCAGTATCTTTGCCAAGAAAACCCCAAATATGGAGTGGGACATGACTGAATAACTACTAAACAACAACAATAACAACAGGCAGGATCTACAAGGCAAAAATATACAAAGTGTTTAGAAGAGGAAACTCAAAATACTGACCTTGCAAATCCTCACTCCGTGAGGAATACAAAGACTAGAAAAGGACTGAGTGGAAAGGTCATAGTCAAGGAATAAAAGACAAGATTAGAAAGAAAGGGAGATATAATAATGAAAAGGACAAAGGAAATTCTTTTTAGAAAAAGGCACAAAAATTAAATTTAAAAACTAACAAGGCAAGTTGAAAGGGAGAAGGAGGGGGATTTTTACTTAATTGAGGGGGAAAAGAAGGGAATCATTTTATGACTAGCTAAAAGGAAAAAGGAATCAATAAATTAAGCAAAACTGCAAAAGTAGAAGAAAGGGTGACAAATAAGAGAAGACAAGGTCTTGAGGGTAAAAAGGAAGAGAACCAATGAGAATAAGGTTACCTTGAAGTATATTAAGCTAAAATAACTGAAGAGAAAGTAATGTCTTTACAGACAAAGAGGGGAGCATCCTAACTCAGAAAAAAAGTATTAGAAATAAATGGAGGAAAATATAAACCCAGCCCTCATAATTTTAAATGTGAATGAATTGAGCAACACAATTAAAATTTTAAAAGCCTAACAGATTGGATAAGTAAACAAAATCCCACAACCTGTTGGTTACAAGAAATATACCTAAAAAACCAGACATACACAGAATACAAATGAGTGGCTCAAATAAAACTTACTATGTATATCAGGTGAATCCAAAAAAGCAGAAAATAGAATCATATCAGGAAAAGCAGAAACAAACATTCGCAAGAGAAAAAGGGATAAACAAGGAAACAACATTTTGCTGAAAGGAGCCACAAACAAAACAATGTCAATACTACATTTATATGCTCCAATGCCTTAGTACCTAAATTCCCATAGAAAGCATTCGCTGAGGTACAAAAGCACATAGTAGCAAAGTAATGGCAGAAGATTTCAATGACCCTCTCTGTTTTCAAAAGATAAACAAAAGGGAAAATAGAGAGCTGCAAAAATTATTGGAGAAACTAGAGGTAAAAGACTTATGACATCTAAATGAGACTACTAAAGAATACATGTATTTCTCAGAAATTTCTGACATAGAACTTTTACAAAAATTAACCCTGCATCTGGGCACAGAGATATTACAACCAAATGTGAAAAGTCAAAAAAGGTAAATATATCCTTTATAATCCACAAGGCAATAAAAATCATGATAATTCAGGGAGCATAAACAAAAGACATAGACCCAGATGGAGACTTAATAATGGAATCTTAATGAATGCATCAAACAACAATAGAAACAATGAATAATTATGTGAAAGAAAATGATGATGGTGAAAAAATATCCAGATTTGGGGGATGCAGCTAAAACAATCCTTTGAGAGAAAATCATATCCCTACAAACAACATGCAGTTTAAAAAATTAGAAAGCAAAAAAACCAACCCCCCAAAAAAAACCCCAAATCTAAAATAAGCACAAAAGAGAAGTGACTAAGAGTTAAAGGAGAAAGAAACTGGAAATAGAAAACAACCTATAGAAATAATAATAAAGCTAAAAGCTGGTTCTTTGAAATGCCTAAAATTGATAAATGTTGACAAGTCTAATTAAAAAAGAAAAGGACAGAAAAATAAAATCAATATGATTAAAAATGGGCAAAGTGAAATCATAATAAAACCAGAAGTAAAAAACAATCAGAACCTATTATACAGTTATGCGCTAACACAAAATTGAGAACACAAAAGAAGCTGAAATTAACAGAAGACCAAACAGTGATCTTAAATAGTCCAATTTCAGAAAAAGGAAGTAGAACTATATCTAAAGCAACTCCCAATGAGAGGAAATAAAAACCCAGTCCTGAAAGATTCATGGGAGAATCTATCAAACTTTTGAAGAACAGTCAGCACCTGTACCACACAGCTATCTATAGTCACATGAAGAAGGGCTCTAAATAACTTTTGATTAGAGAAATGAAAATTAAAACAACTCTGTAGTGTCATCTTACACCTATCAGATTGGTTAATATGACAAAAAAAGAAAATAATGAATGGTAGAGAGGATATGGGAATTGGGATACTAATGCATTGTTGGTGCAGGTATGAACTGATTGAACCATTCTGCAGTGAATTAAAGCAAACAGAGGTTAAGTGACTTGTCTAGGGTCACACAGCTTGTAAGTGTTAAGTGTCTGAGGCTAGATTTGAACTCAGGTCCTCAGCTCTATCCACTGTACCACCTAGCTGCCCCTGATTGAACCATTCTGGAAAGCAATTTGGGACTATGCCCAAAGGGCCACAAACCAGATTGATCCAGCAACACCATTACTAGGTCTGTATCCCTAAGAGATCATAAAAAGGGGAAAAGGAAAAGGACCTACAAGGACAAAAATATTTATAGCAGCTCTTTTCATGGTGGCAAAATACTGGAAACTGAGGGGATGTTTATCAGTTGGGGAATGGCTGAACAAGCTGTGGTATACGAATGTAATGGAATACTATTGTGCAGTAAGAAATAATGAGCAAGCAGATTTTAGAAAAACCTGGAAAGACTTATATAAAATGATGGAAATTGAAATAAGCAGAACCAGGAAAACATTGTACACAGTAACAGCAACATTGTGGTGAATGACTTAGCCTTTCTCAGCAACATAATGGTCCACGGCAATTATAAAGGACTCATGATGGAAAATGCTATCCACATCCAGATAAAGAACTGATAGATTCTGAATGCAGATTGAAGTATACTTTTTTCACTTACTTTATTTTTTTTCATGATTTTTTCCTTTTGGTCTGTTTCTTCTTTTACAACTTTGACTGATATGTAAATATGTTTTATATGATTGCACATATATAACCTATACCAAATTGCTTAGCATTTTTGGAAGAGAAGAGGGAGGGAAAAAAATTTGGAACTCAAAATCTTGTAAAAATGAATGCTAAAAATAGTTTTTACATATAATTGGGGGAAAAATAAAATACTATTTTTAGAAAAGAGAGAGGTAGATTGATGGAGCATACCAGACATGGAAGAAGCAGAAAAAATGGACCTCAATAACCCCATGCTTGATAAACCAGGACATAAAAATTACTTAGGAAAGAACTTGGCATTTGATAAAAGTTTCAGGAAAAAGTAGATACCAATTTTGTAGAAATTAGAAATAGACCTGCACTTCATACCATATATTCCACAATACAATATAAGTGGATATGTGATCTTGGTATTAAAGATCATACTATTAAAAATTAGAAGAAAAGCAGATAATGACTCTCTCACAGCTATGGGTAAATGATGTATACTTAATCAAATAAGGGACAGAAGCAATAACAAAAGATACAGCAGATAACTTTTATTACATGAAACTGAAAAGCTTCTTCCACAGACAAAATTAATGCACCTAGGATAAGAAAGGAAGTGATAGAATGGAGGAAAAATCTTTGTATAAAGTTTCTCTGATAAAGATTTGGTATTCAAGATATATTGTATGTATATATACATATATATATATATATATATATACACACACACACATATATATACACACACACTCAACTAATAGATTTCATATATGCCCATACACACACACACACACACACACACACACACATACACACACACACACATATGTATTTGTATATATTTATAACCAAAAGTCATTCCCCATAGAGAAGTGGTCAAAAGATATGAATAGTTCTCAAAATTGCAAACTATTAACAACCATATGAAAGAATGCTCCAAATAACAAATAAGAGAAACATAAACCAAACCAAATCTGAGATTTTACCACACATTTTGCAAATTGGCAAAGATGACAAAGTATTGCAGTAATCTCTGTTGGTGGGGTTGTGGGAAGATAGGAACACTGATTCTCTGTCGGTGGAGCTATGAATCAGTGCAACCATTTTAGAAAGCAATTTGGAATTATGAAAGAAAAAGGTATTAAAATGGCCACACCCTTTGAACTAGAGACCCTATGAGTGGGCTAGTACCCTAAGGAAGTAATTGATAAGAAGCGTGTTCCCATATACCACAATATTTATAGCAGCTCATTATTTCTTACTGCACAATAGTATTCCATTACATTAGTATACCACAGCTTGTTCAGCCATTCCCCAATTGATAAACATCCCCTCAGTTTCCAGTATTTTGCCACCATGAAAAGAGCTGCTATAAATATTTTTGTCCTTGTAGGTCCTTTCCCTCTTTTTATGATCTCTTAGGAATACAGACCTAGTAATGGTGTTGCTGGATCAATCTGGTTTGTGGCCCTTTGGGCATAGTCCCAAATTGCTTTCCAGAATGGTTCAACCAGGGGCAGCTTTTTGTGATAGCAAAAATTTGGAGACAAAGTAGATGCCTTTCGACTGGGGAGTGGCTAATCAAATTGTGGTACATGAATGTAACAGAATATTACTGCGCTGTAAGCAATTATATATTTGATGATAACAGAAAAGCATGGAAAGATCTACATGAAGTGATACAGAGTAAAGTAAGAAAAACCAAGAAAACAATGCATACAACAATAATGTAGCCACAACAGTGCAGCTGCAACAATGTAGTTACAACAATATGGCTGCAAGAGTGTAAGTGGAAAGAATAACCACACACATACAAATCAAAAGCGAACGTTGCAAAATTATAAAGAGCAAGCAGAGCCTAAAAGAAGAGATATAAGAAGATACCCCCGCACTAAGATGATCTCAAATGGATACCATCCCTACTTTGACTACATAGCGTAACCACGTGTAACATAGTATAACTATCCCACTATGTCCCACGGTACAGTGGCTTTCAAAATCTGACTGAGTGGATGTAGGCCTGACCCTAGAGCATTTCTTGTATTCTCAAGCATCTTCAAAGAAAAGCCACAGGAAAATCTTGAGTGCCAAGAATCTAAGCCACTTCTCAGGATGAAAAAGGAGAAACCCACTTGTGAATGGCTCCAGAAGGGTTCTGAAGAACCTTTAGTCAGTGAAGGCTGACCCTACATGTGTCATAGCCCAAATGTGGACGTAGACTGAAAGGCCATGAGGTCAATTCAACAAATATTTCTTAAGTACCTACTATGGGGCAGCCATTATGTGTTGCTGGAGATAACAAAGACAAAATGAAGCAGTTGCTATCCACAAGGAATTAACATTCTATTGAAGTATTTCTCTGTCTCTCTGTCTCTGTCTCTGTCTCTCTGTCACACACACATATGAGAGAGAGAGAGACAGAGAGAGAGAGAGAGAGAAAAGAGAGAGAGAGAGAGAGAGAGAGAGAGAGAGAGAGAGAGAGAGAGAGAGAGAGAGAGAGAGAATATTTCCAACTGAAGGAACCATGAAAGATTTCCTATAAAAGGTGGCACCCGAATTGGATCTTGAAGGAAGCTAAGTATTCTAAGAAGCTGAGAGGAGGAAGGAGTTCATTGCAGGCCTAAGGGTTGTGAAAAGACATGGAGGTTGAAGTCGAAACATCCACTCTGAGAAAGCTAGGAGGCTAATCTGGCAAAAACGGTATATGAAGAGGAATTACATAAACTGTCTGGAAAGGGAAGTTAAACTAGATTGTAGACAGCTTTAAATCCAAAACTAAAGTTTGTATTTTATCCTAAGGACCATGTAGAGTCACTGAAGATTTTTTAGCAGGGGAATAATATGGTCAGACTTGTGTGTAAAGAAAATTCATTTGGCGGTTACGTGAGGGATGAATTGGAGAGGGCAAAGAATGGAAGAAGGGATAGCAATTTGAAGGTTAGTACAATGGCCTCAGGAAGCTAGATGATATAGTAAACAGAGTGCCTCACCTGGAGTCAGGAAGATCCGTTTTCCTGAGTTCAAATCAAAAACAAACATTTACTAGGTGTGTGACTCTGGGCAACTCACTTAACCCTATTTGACAATTTCTTCATCTGTAAAAGGAGAAGGAGAAGGAAATGGCAAAGCACTCCAGTATCTTTGCCAAGGAAAACCCCAAATAGCATCATGAAGAATGAAACAGGACTGAAACAACAAGAATTGCCTAGATGAAGGATGAAAGTTTGACAGAGAGTAGTATCTGCATGGGAAGTGTTTAGATGCAAGAGATAGTGTGGAAATATAACTGACAACACTTGGCAATCCATTGGATGAGAAGGTGTGGGAGAGAGAAGAATCTAGGTTCATGGACTTGGGTGACAGAACAAATGTTCCTTCAACAGAAACTTTACATGCATTATCTCATTTAAATCTCACAATGCTAGGAGGTAGGTACTATTATTATTCCATTTTGCAGATGAGAAAGTTGAAAGTGAAAGGAGGTTAATGACTTGCCCAGGTTCACAAAGATAGTAAGTAACCAAGGGAGGTTTTGAACTAGTATCCTCCTGACTCCAGGCCTAGTGTTCTGTCCACTGTGCCAACAGCTGCCTCATATAACACATTGAGGCATTAATTATTATAACTGAAATCTAATAGCACTTTAAGGTTTACAAAGTACTACATAAATTATCTCATTTGAACCATATAACAACCCTATGAAATAGGTTCTATGGGTATCATGATTTACATTTCATATGTGGGCAACTAAAGTCTAGATATGTTAGACTATTTGTCCATGGTCACATGGAGGTGGGCTTTAAACAAGTTTCTCTCCAAACTCTAGGACCTGTGTTCTTTCCACTAATCAACCTTGTATTTCCTTGTATTTTGGGAGCTTAAATATATGGATATCAAATATTTCCATAGGAAAATACTCCTGTCCTCTGCTACCTTCTCACTCTTTCTCACCTTCATCTTTTTCCTTCTCTTTTCCCTCTTTCCCAGGTAGAACAATGGATAGAGTACTGGTCCTGGAATCAAGAAGAACTGAGTTCAAATTCAGCCTTAGACACTTACTATATTACCCTAACCTGGTCACCTATCCTCTATCTGCCTTACTTTCCTTAGCTGTACAGTGGTGATCATAATAGCACTACCTCACAGGATTGTTGTGGGGAAGCAAATGAGATGATATTTGTAAAGTATTTATCTCAGCAATTTGGAACTATGCCCAAAGGGCTATAAAACTGTGCATACCCTTTGATCCAGCAAGACCACTGCTAGTCTATGTCCCAAAGACATAAAAAAGGGAAAAGACATGTTTGTACAAAAATATTTGTGGCAGCTCTTTTGTGGTGGCTAAGAATTAGAAATCAAAGGAATGCCCATCTATAGGGGACTGGTTAAACAAGCCGTGGTATATGATTGTAATGGAATACTATTGTGCTATAAAAAATGAGAAGCAGGATGATTTCAGAAAAACCTGGAAAGACTTACATGAACTGATGCATAGTGAAGTGAACAGAGCCAGGAGAATGTTGTACGCAGTAATAGAAATATTGTTTGATAAAGAATTGTGAATGACTTAACTATTCTCAGCAATACGCAATGATTCAAGACAATCCCAAAGGACTGATGATGAAGCATACTATCCATCTCCAGAGAAAGAATGGATATTGATCGAATACAGATGGAAGCATGCTATTTTCATTTTTTTCTTTCATTCTTTTTCTTTTATTTGAGTCTTCTTGTACAAAATGACTAATGTGGAAATGCTTTATAAAATTGCATGTGTATAATCTATATTTGATTACTTACCATCTCAGGGAGAGGGAAGAAGAAAGAGGGATAGAATTTGGAACTCAAAACTTCAAAAAATGTTAAAAATTGTTTTAACATTTAATATGGGAGAAATATACATATATATATATATATAAATACATACATACACACACACGCACACACACGCACACACATATATATACATATATATGTATATATATACATATATACACATATATATACATATATGTGTATATATATACACATATATACATATACATATATACACATATACATATATGTGTATATATATACATATATATACATATACATATATGTGTGTGTATATATATATATATATATATATATATATATATATATATATAATATATATATATATATATATATATATATATATATATATACATATGAAGAGACAGAAAGACAGAGAGAGAAGAGAGTACTTAATACCTGCCACACAGAAGTCACCTAATAAATGCTTATGCCCTCCTCCTCCTCCTCCTCCTTCTTCTTCTCTCTGTCTCACCCTTCTTGGTTCCCAGGGCTGCCTGCTCCCCATCCTCTCCCCCAGATTGATTGTCAGATCTCCTTTCAATCCTTTATAACCCATATAACAACACGACAGATTGTTATACATCCTTTCTCCCCATGAGTGGATTTAGAAGGCCCTCTAGGTCATTGGAATTCAAAGGGATTAGTTGATAGTCTCCCATGCTGAATGACAAAATAAAGTTTTTGAAATTCAGTCACCATGAATAAACTCTTGGAAGTCATTCCTTTCAGATTCCTGCCAAGTTGTTGTGCACAAACTTATTCAAATGTTTCTTGAACTGGTTGTACTCTTTTGTGATAATGAAACTCAAAAATATATTGCTGGTCAATAAAATAAAATTCCCCTGTCTTTGTTGTTATACTTTTACCATTATTTTTGGTCTTTAACTTCTCTCTTAGTATTTTTCTTCCACTGATTCTGAAAGTATTGGTTATGTTTTATCCATAGTAAGATGCCACCAGGTGGCGGTACATTCTTAAATTTATATTGTCTGTTAGATCAAACAATAATGTGCTTGCTTGAATTACAGCCATGAATTTTCTATCACTTTCCCCTTTTAAATAAAAAAAACCCAAAACACTTTTTATTAAAAATAAGTTACTGTGGCAAATGTGAGAGAGTAAAGTGGATAATTTTAGAGTTCTCCAATTCAATCTAGTCAGTCAGTAAACATTTATTAAGCACTTATTATATATCAGGCACTGTGCTAAGTATAGAGGATACAGAGAAAGACACAAGTACAGTTCCTGATTTCAAGGAGTCCATAATCTAACAGAAGAAACAATATGTAAACAATTATGCACCAACAAAATATATACAGGATAAACTGGAAACAATCAAAAGAGGGAAGTCACTAGAATTAAGAGGGATCAGGGAGTCTTCCTGTAGAAGGTGAGATTTTAGCTCAACTTTAAGGAAGCCAGTAAAATCAGGAGTCAGAGATGAGGAGAGGGAGAATTCCAGGCCTGGGGAACAGCCAGTGAAAATGCCTAGAGTCCACAGGTAGAATGTCCAATGTCACTGGATCTCAGAGTATGTGGCAGGATGTAAGGTATAAGATTGGAATGGTAGCAGGGAAAGGTTATGAGGGGCTTTGAAGGCCAAACAGAGAATTTTATGTTTGATCCTGGAGGTGATAGGGAGCCACTAGTATTTACCGAGTTGGGAGCAGGCAGGGCAGCGGGAAACGGGGGAGAGTGCTTTACGATGATTACTTTCATAAATTTGTGCTTTATGATGATTACTTTTATAACTGGAGGATAGATTAGAATGGGGCAAATCTTGAGAGACGACCAGTAGGCTATTGCAATATTTCAGGCATGAGGACCTGTACCAGGGTGGTGGCAATATCAGAGGAAAGAAAAGGTCATATTTGAAAGATGTTATGAAGGTAAAATCAATAGGCTTTGGCAATAGGGGGATCAGAGAGAATGAAGAGTCTCCATGACACCTATGTTGTATCTAGGTGACTGGGAGGGTGATAGTACACTCAACTGTAATAGAGAAGTTAGGAGGAGAGGAGGGTTGGGGGCAGGGGGGAGATAATATGTTGTTTTGGATATGTTGTGTTTAAGATGTTTATGAGACATCCAATTCGATATGTCCAATAGGCAGTTGGAGATCCAAGACTGGAGGTCAGCAAAGAGGTTAAGGCTGGATAAGTAGATCTAAGAATCATCAGCATAGAGATGATAATGAATCCATGGAGCGAAGGATGGATGGATGGATGGATGGATGGATGGATGGATGGATGGATGGAAAGAAACCAGCACTTCGTAAGTACTCATTATGTACCATGGGAGCTAATGTAATCCTAAGTGGAATATTATAGAGAAGAGAAGAAGGCCCCGGACAGAGCCTTAGCATATACTCACCTTTAGAGTCACCTAGATGAAAATCCAGCAAAGGAGACTGAAAAATAGGTAGGAGAACTAGAAGAGGAAGATGTCACAAAAACCTAGAGAGAGAAAAGTAGCAAGAAGAGGGTGATCAGTAGTATTAAATGCTGCAAAGAGGGCAAGGAAGATGAGGATTTAGAAAAAGACCATTGGATTGGCAATTAAGAATTCACTGGTAACTCTTAGTTAAATGAGGAGGCTGAAAGCCAGGCTATGGAGTTAAGAAGAATGAGAAGAAACGAAATGGAGGTATTGATTTTTGCATTCAAAACTTACTTGGAAACACCTATTACATCAGTAAGATCCAGCAGTAGATTAAATTATATAATAGTATTTTCCTGCTAGAGGGAATGATAGTAAGGTAGTTTAGATAAGCTATGTAGATGAGTTCCTGAGGGCAGAGACTGGTTTTGGCCTTTCTGTGTGGGTGTCACATGACTTGCGATTTGTTGCTGTTTACTTGTTTCAGTTGCGTCTGACTTTTTCAGGACCCTGTTTGGAATTTTCTAGGCAAAGTGCTGGGGTAGTTTACCATTTCCTTCTCCAGCTCATTTTACAGATGAGGAAACTGGGGCAAACAGTTAAGTGATTTGCCCAGGGATACACAGCTGTTTGACTCTTCATGACCCCATTTGGGGTTTTCTTGGCAAAGATACTGGAGTGGCTTGCCATTTCCTTCTCCAGCTCATTTTACAGATGAGGAAACTGAGACAAACAGGTTAAATGACTTGCCCAGGGTTACATAACTAATCAGTGTCTGAGGCCAGATTTGAACTCAGGAAAATGAGTCTTCCTGACTCCAAGTCTGGCACTCTATCCACTGCACCACCTAGCTGCCCTAACCTCAGGGCTAACTTCAGAACCAAGGTGAAAATTCCAAGCTTTTTTTAAAAAAATCAAAAATTTCTGGCAAAACATGCAACCAGAAGTTATTAGTAGGTCAGTATGTCCATGGATGAGCCCCGACAGGTAAGATGTATGTGTGTGGGTTGTCTAAACATATGAATGTGGCTTAAGGGTGACATTTGTAGATATGATCTGAATTCTGGACCATCTTAGCAGAGAGGGAATAAAAGGACCTGGCCTGCACTGCCAGCATCGTAGCTAGGGGAAGGTGCAGGCAAGGCTGAGAACTACTGTGGCTGGTCATCTCTCTTCTAGTCTCCAAGAGGGTTATTGGGCTAGAACCATATTTATCAGCCAACTGCCATTTATCTATGGTCTAAGGGTGTGACTCTGGGCTCAGAAGGAAAACTGCTTCCCTGATCACACATGAAGGAGAGGCACCCCTTAGTTTACATATGTAAAGCAAATACAAAGTAACTTTATTTGAGGGGAGGGAAGAACAATAACAAAGGAGGTAAGTAGCAAAGGCCTCACATGAGAGGTTGCATTTGAGGTGAGGTTTGATGAGAGCCAGGAATTCCTAGCCAATAGGCTGATGTGAGGAGGGAGGGCATTGCAACCATTAGGGAGGGTACAGCCATGCAAAGTCATGGAGGCTGGAGATTAAATGTCATATATACATTGTTGCAAGTAGGCCCCTTTAGTTGGAAGGAAGAGTACATGAGGGCGAGTAATGTGGAGTCAAGCTAGAAAGATGGGCTGGAGCCATATTGTAAGGGGCTTTGAATGCTAAAACAGGAGATTGTTATTTCATCTTATAGCCATTAAAGCTTCTGGAGCAGGGCAGCAACATGGTAGGACCTGTGATTTAGGTATACTAACTTGTCAGTTGTAAGTCTTATACAAAAAACTGATAATGTTGGTGGGGGAGGGGATCCTAGATGGTATTTTCATTACTATTGCTCGATAAATGTAGAAATGCAGAAGAGAAAGGCAGCAGCTTTGGGAAGTACACAGATAGCTAAGAAGATGGGTTTTTTTTAGTTTTTTAATTTAATATTTTATTTTCCCTCAATTACATGTAAAACAATTAAACTTTTTTTTTAAATTTGTCAAGTTCTCTCCCTCCTTCCCCTCCCTGCTCACTGAAAAGGCAAGCAATTTGACATAGGTTATATGTATGCAGCATGCACAACGTATTTCCATGAAAGACATGCTATGAAAGAAAACATAAACAACAACAAAAAAACAAGAAAAATAAAGAAAAAGTATGCTTTGATCTGCATTCAGACTCCATCAGTTCTTTCTCTAGAGGTAGATAGCATTTTTCATCATAAGCCCTGTAGAATTGTCTTGGATCATTGCGTTGTTGAGAATAGCTAAGTTATATTCACGTAGATCATCATACAATATTGCTATTGCTGTATACAATGTTCTTCTTGTTCTGTTCATTTCACTTTGCATCATTTCATGCAAGTCTTTCCAGGTTTTTCTCAGAGCATCCTGCTTGTCATTGCTGATAGCCCAGTAGTATTCCATCACAATCATGTATAACAAATTGTTCAGTCATTCCCCAGTTGATGGACATCCCCTCAATTTTCAATTCTTTGCCACCACTAAAAGAGCTACTTTAAATATTTTTGTACATATAGGTCCTTTTCCTTTTTTTAAAAAAAATTTATTTCAGATACAGATCTAGTAGTGGCATTACTTGGTCAAAGGCTATGCATCGTTTTACAGCCCTTTGGGTATAGCTCCAAATTGCTCTCCAGAATGGTTAAATCAGTATACCACTTCACCAACAATGCATTAGTGTTTCAATTTCCCTACATCCCCTTCAACATTTGTCATTTACCTTTTCTATTATACTAGTCAATCTGATAGGTGTGGGGTGGTAGCTCTGAGTTGTTTTAATTTGCATTTCTCTAATCAATAGTGATTTAGAGCATTTTTATATGACTATTAACAGCTTTGGTTACTTCATCTGAAAACTGCCTATTCATATCCTATGACAATTGATCAATTGAGGAATGCTTCTTATATCTATATATTTGACTCAGTTCTCTATATATTTGAGAAGTGAGGTCTTTATCAGAGAAACTTGATGTAAAATTTTTTTTCACAGTAATGATTACTAACTCTATATTTCCTTCCATCTTATTTTTCCCCTACAAGGTGTTATTTGAAAATAGAATTTGGGTTTCTGATTTCCATCAAAACATGTGAATTATCTATTGTTTGTAAGGGATGGGGTGAACCTAACAAAACTGGTGAAAACATTTGCCTGGAATCTTGTGAATCTATTCAAGAGGGATTCAGTGGGCAGGGGGAAATTGCATAGACACACAAACACATAGGTATATGTATATGTAAGTATGTGTCTGTGTGTGTGTGTATATATACATATAAGACAAGCTTGGTACTGTAGAGAGTCACAGTTAGTATGTAAGAAGGAAAATAGAAGAGAAAACCAAAAATTCATGAGAGAATATATTTAAGAATTATAAGTAAATTATATTTTGTCTATTTACATGTTGTGTTCTACAGTATAGTATAAACTCTTTGAGGGCAGGTACAGTTTTTCACTTTTGTTTTTCATGCCAAGCTGATAGCAGAGTGCCTTGCTATAGTAGGTGCTCAATAAATGCTCGTTGAATCAAATTGAAGAACATAGCCTGCAATGAATCTCACGGCTTCAGATGTCTATAAACCAATGATTGAACTATTGAAAATAAGCAGGGAGGCAGAGAGTTATAGTGGGAAAAATATGAAATCTGTAGTCAGAGGTTCAAATCTCAATCCCAATTCTGCCATCCCCCCCCATGTGACCTTAGACAAATCACTTAACCTGACTGGATCTCAAGTTTCTTCATTTCCAAAATGAAAGAGCTGGTCTAGATAAAATTCAATGTCCATTCTTGCTCTGAATCTATGATTCTATGATAAACTAGACTCCATAATGCTATGGGGCTCATAACTAGAATATAGTTCTGGAAGGATATGCTTTTGCGAAAGGAACAGAGAAGTTAAATGGGGAGAGATGCAGTAGAATTGAATACTAAGAGTAAGCACTCATGAGGAAATCCAGGTACATGACGGAAGAAACATGGTAGAAAGCATTTGGGAGAGAATCAATAGAGATGGAAACAGAAGCAACATTGTTGTAGGAGTATACTACAGACTAACTGGACAAAAGAAGAAATTAAATGAGGAGTTTTGGAAACAAATTACTAATCCATACCAAAATGATAAAGGATTTCAACTATTTAGACATTTTTCAGTTCTTTCTTTCTCTCTCTCTCTCTCTCTCTCTCTCTCTCTCTCTCTCTCTCTCAGAGTAATGGATAATTTTGTGACTTGACTTAATTATAATTTCAGCTATCACCAAGTAGAGGAAATGACAAAGGGAACTGCTGCTACTTTGGACCTAATTCCCAAGTAATAGATTACTACAGTCATTGACTACTGTGTCTTGCATACTTAACCTATTCCACTGATCCACCACTCTATTAGCCAGTACCAAGCAGTTTTGATGATTGCTGCTTTATAATACAATTTAAGATCTGGAACGGCTAAGCCACATCCCCCTGCATTTCTTTTCATTATGCTTTGGACCTAATTCTGACAAATAAGGAAGAACTAGTTGCTGATGAACTTATAAGAAGCTTCTAGGAAAGTGACCATTATAGAGTGGAATCTATGAAAGAGAAAGAACATGAAGTTGGGCAGTCTGATATGTGCCTCATATTTTAGGAGAGCAGGTTTCTAAGGGCTCAAAGGCAAATAAGTAGGATTCAATGATCTAATATTTTTTCAGGGGAAGTAGCCTTTAGAGGGATGAAAAGCTGTGAATATATGAGCAGGGATGATTCTACAGAAGAGGAAAAAGGGGAACTGGTTAAAGAGACTAATGTGGACGCCAAAGAAACTAATCAATAAACTCAGATTTTTAAAAGGCAATATATAGCTGGGCATGGTAGCTCAGGCATGTAATCCCTGTTAACTAGACAGGTCATGGGTTCTGTGCTGCAGTGTCCTGAGCTGATTAGTGTCTGCACTAAATCTGGTACCAACATAATGAATGCTTGAGAGGCGGGGGGAGAGGGAGACACAAAGTTCATAAGGAGTGGTGAACCAGCCCAGGTCATAAATTGAGCAGATCAAGGCTCCTGCTTCATCATCAGTAAGATCTGGCTCATGAGTGATCACTGTTCTTCCAATAGGGGGACCCCAGTCTCAAAAACAAAGTCAAAATCAAAAGACATGTATGAAAATGAGAGTTTGAGCAAATAACACAGGATATATACAAAAAGAGTAGCATAGTCCTGAAAAAAAAATGGTATCAATTTAAATAACCAGAATGGACTGAAGTTGGCAATAAATGCTAAGGACAACAAAAAGTTTTTTTTTTTTTTAAAGCTATGTTTTGGGGCAGCTAGGTGGTGCAGTGGATAGAACACTGGCCCTGAAGTCAGGAGGACCTGAATCCAAATCTGGCCTCAGACCAAATACTTGACACTTACTAGCTGTGTGACCCTGGGAAAGTCACTTAACCCCAATTGCCTAAAAAATAAAAAAAAATTTAAAAAGCTATGTTTGGTTAAAATAGAGAATCAATTAAATGAAGGCTACTACTCTGGTTGGATGGGATGATGGTAACATTATCTTGAGGTTAGAATCAACTCTTCTTTTTCTTTAGTTCTGTCTTCCAAGAAGGATTTTTGAGCTTCAGATAGAACAAAAATGGTGAGTAGGGATGGAAAACTAAGATAAGTGAGGGGACTGTCAATCAACATCTAGGTATAAGTGTAACTACATCTGTGGGGTCCCTATTGGGGAAAAGTCATAAAACACAGTAAGAAGTGAATGCCATAGCTTAAACTTTGTGAAAGGTGGAAGCCTGGATATGGTGATCTGTTAAAATCATAATTCAGACACTGTGTCATAACTCAGATAATGTGTCTAGTAACAGCCATAACACGAACACAGTGACTGGTTTGTGACCAGTACACAATCCCACACTTGGGCATTTGCCCAACAACTTTAACTTAATGCCCAAGCTTGGAAATGAGCTCATTACTAGCAGAAATCCCCAAATATCACCATTCAGTAGCAATGTGCTTTATAACTCTCTCTTTGTTTGATTTCTATAATTACCACTGGGCTTTCCTGGGATCTCTGCAGGGATCCAACCTGTAATCTGGTTGCTGCCCCCAGACTGATGATTTATTCAGCTCTTGGCAGGGATCCATCATTCTGCTCCAACATAAGTAATGCAATTGATTAAACTACTATCTATAATCAATTTGGAGACACTGGCCTCTTTCTTCGGTATCAAACTTGTCTCACTGTTTGTGGGGTGAGGGAAACCATAAGTATCCCTGTGCAAGGGAATTTTCAGACCCTACAACATCTTAGAGTAGAGCCCATGTTGCTGAGTCTATCAGTGGTCTTTGAAAAAAATTTGGAGAAAGAAAACTCCAAATGGGCTCATCAAGTGTCAAACATGACTGGACAACAAAACCTAGAATTAAAGTTCATGACATTAAGGGGGCAGCTAGGTGGCACAGTGGATAGAGCACTGGCTCTGTAGTCAGGAGGACCTGAGTTCAAATCCAACCTCAGACATATTAACACTCACTAGCTGTGTGACTCAGGGGAATTGCCTCACCATAATAACAATAATAATAATAATGATAAATTGGAGATTAGAAAAGGCATTGTAGTCCTGTGGCAGGACAAACATTTCAATTTAAAAAAAAGGAAAGGAAAAGTCTGACAACTACAGACCCATGAACTTGACTTGGATTCTTTAAAGAAATTGTAGAACACATTAAAGAGGTGATTTGTGAGTACTTAGAAATGAAACTAATCATTAAAAGCCGACATGATCTCATGAAGAACAGGTCATTACATACCTCCTTTTTTTTTTTGACATGGTAACTAGGCTCACAGATGAGGGGAATGATGCAGACCTTTGTATACTTATTTTTCAGGAAGCATTTTAAAAAGTCTCTCATGCTGTGCTTGTGAATAAGGTAGCTACACAATAGTACAGTTAGGTGGATTTGGAACTTGCTGGATGACTGGACCCAAGGAGTAATTATTAATGAGTTAATATTAAGTTGGAGAGAGGGCTGTGTTGTAGTTTGTCAGTCACTTGTTCTTGATTGTGGGCTTCTTAAACTTTTTAAAAATAAATAACTTGCAAACTTGGAAAAGTATCTTAAAGAGTTAAATTCTTAGAACAATAAATTCTTTTCAATTATGATTAACCTGTTATCTCAAAGTAATCCTCATAGTGTAATAAAAATAACTATAGTATTATTTCATTAGTTAATTAGTTAATCACTAAGGAATACAGTTTTACATGGGGGAAAAGGAATGAAAATAAAAAGGAGTACATAACTAAAACAGCATTACAGATAAAAAGTGAAAGTAAAAGTAAGAGAGGACAAGTGAACATAGGGGGAGGTTTTTTTTTTTAAGATTGTCATAGCTAAAGTTTGTCACACAACTGAGAGAAGTTGGCTGATTCAGCACTGAGATGGTGGACAGCACCAATCACGTGACTTTTAAGTTGCCATTCAAGTTCCCTTTTGTGTTGCAAACAGGGGCTTTCCAGTGGGCGTTTGAGGAGGAGGAATGTCTGCTAAGAAATTGGAAAGCAGTCTGGCAGAAACTGGGCATAGACCAATATCTTACACCATTTATCAAGATAAGATCAAAATGGAAGTATGACTTAGATACAGAGATGTTACATGAAAATTTGAAGAATGTGGAATATATTATCCATCAGACTTATGGATAAGCAAACAATATATGAGAAATAAGAGACAGAGAGCAGTGTGAAATGTAAAATGGATAATTTTGGCTACATTAAATTGAAAAGGTTTTGTACAAATAAAATAAATGTAGCCAGGATCAGGAGGAAAGCAGAAAATTGGGGGGAAAATTTATAGACAAATTGTAAATAATACCAGTGTTACATGACGTGAAGGTATGAATTGGTGCATCTCCCTAGCCTTTTGGGTTAATGAGTGGGGTATTTTATGCCCTAATAACTGGCAGCATGGCATACCTGCAGTGTACCTTTGCAACATTAAAGCAAAATTTTTATTCTAAGGCAGAATAAAACTGTTCAACAAAATAAAAAGAAAGAAAGAATTTACAGACAGATTCTCAGATAAAGGTTTCATATGTCAAATATATAAAGAACTTTGTCATATGTATAAGAATACAAGTCAATCCCCAATCGATGAATGGTCAAAAGATGTAAACGAGCAGGTTTTCAATGAACAAATCAAAGCAGTTTATGGTCACATACAAATGCTCTAAATCATTATTGATTAGAGAAATGCAAATTAAAACAACCTTGAGATATCATTTTACACCTAATTTAGATTGGCTAAAATGATTGAAGGAGAAAGCAACAAATGTTGGGGGAATCTAGAAAAACTGGGACACTCACTGTTAGTGGAACTGTGAACTGCTCTATCTATTTTGTAGAGCAATCTGGAATTATGCCCAAAGAGTTATAAATCTGCTTATACCCTTCGACCCAACAACACCACTAGTAGGTCTATTTCCCAAGATGATTAGAGAAGAAGGAAAAGAACCTATATGTTTTAAAATATTTATAGCAACTCTCTTTGTGGTAGCAAAAAACTGAAAATTGTGGGGATGCCTGTCCATTGGTGAATGGCTGAATAAGTTGTGGTATATGATTGTAATGGAATACTACTGTGCTATAAGAAATGATGAACTTGATAATCTTAGAAAAACACAGATAGACTTGCATGAAATAATGAAGAGCACATGAGCAGAACCAAAAGCATATTGTATTCAGTAACAATAATATTTTTAAGGACAATTTTGAGTTACTGAATCATTTTGATTATCATTAACACCTAAATTAACTACAAAGGACATATGAAGGAAGATGCTATCTGAATCCAAAGAACTGATAAAGAGAAGTATGTATAAAAAGGTTTTACACACACACACACACACACACACACACACACACACATACACACTCACACATTTGTGTCTAATGGTAGCTATCCTTAGAGCAGGGGCCAAAAGAAAAAAAGGGAAAAAAGAAAGTTACATGATAACTTTATTATATATTTAAAAAGAATAGTAATTTGTACATAACAGATTTGCAGTTTTGTGTGCAGTCATCACTTTTTTCTATTCTACTATGTTGTAGAAATACTAGTTTTATTTCTTAAATTCAGAATAAAATAAATAAAAATTTAAAAATAAAGAATTACTTAGGCTGGCCCACTTTTGTAGGTTTTGGCTTGTTTGGATGTTTCATAGAGATTTTTTTTTATCAGAGCATCTTATGCTTGGAAATTTGTCAGCCTTGGTTGGTAATACCATGAAGATAAATGGCCATATAGAAGCCAGGAAGAAGGAGTGGACTTGGTTCCAGAAAAAACATGTCAAGCCAGTGGGGCAGCAGAAAGGTTCTCAGGCCCATATAGCTGTAGGAGTTCAGTTAGACACTGAAGTCCTACACTGAGTGTCAGTATTGGATTTGGCATGCCCTAGGCTTCTGATGTTTCTGATCAAAGGGCTCAGTAGTCCCATTGGATTCAGTCTAGGTATTATGGGAGGAAGAACTAAGCCTGCTCAGGAAGAAATCAGCCAGAGACCTTAGTCTCCTAGAGTACAGCTGTACTGTGCCACTGCTTTCAGAATGTGCTGGTTAGTGAATATCTAGAAAAAGAAGCAGTGATTTTCAAGAGCCAACAATCATTTAAGTGACTAATTTGGGAACTGGGGATACTAAGCCAAAAATGGAACAATCCCTACTCCTGTAAGGAAATAGCTCCCTGCTTTTATAAGAACCATTCTTACATTTTATCGATTCTGTACTCAGAAAGTCCTCTCTTCAGCATTCCCTCAAAAGTGGTCATCTAGACTCTTCTTGACTTGAATAAGAGGTCATTATTTTTATTCTTGTTCAAGTAGAGATTGGCTTAGGTGGCCTTTGAGGTCCCTTCCAACTTTGAGGTTTTGATATTCTGATTTACAGATTATAGAATGGTGTGTTTATGGATGAGTTCTATGTTCCCACAAATCTTGGGACCAAGACAGACCTTTGCTTATTGGAGGACATTTTCTGGATTACATTTTCCAGAAGGCAATGCCTGGACCCATTATGTAGCGATGTCTCCCAGTGCAGAACTAATCTCTGATCACTCTCTTCTCCTAGATACTTATTCTCCACTCTGGATTGCTGAAAGCAATATAAGTATAGCACCTTTAAAAGCTCTCATAACTGGGGGCAGCTAGGTGGCGCAGTGGATATAGTACTGACCTTGGAGTCAGGAGGACCTGAGTTCAAATCTGGCCTCAGACACATAACACTCACTAGCTGTGTGACTTTGGGGAGGTCACTTAGCCCCAACTGTCTCACCAAAAAAGGGAAAAAAAGGAATTAAAAACTCTCATATCTGAACACTTAAAAAACTTGGAAACAATTATCTGAACACTAGCTGGCTGCTTTTCTTGTAGCTCATTACCACATGATAACCATGGGTCAGACTAATATTCTTCAAACTTCTTTGATTACATACCCCATCAATAAAAAATGTTTGCACATGCACCTTCAATATATGCACATTTACTTTTTGTGAATTATTTGCATGTACTATCATATTAATAATTATGCACATCAAAAATGCAAAAATAGAAATTAAAAGGATAAAATAATATTTTGAAATAATTTATTAATTGTACACAAATTATAAAACCCTTTTTGCTCTTGCTAAAATTATCATATTTTAGTCAGATCAATGTGATTAAATATGAGTATTGAATTTTCTGAATGTTAAACATTTAGTATGTGAAATTGATTTTTGAAAATTTTGGTTTAACATTTCTTGATATAGGGGGATGGGGCCTTTTACTAAGCAGAACTAGTCCTACTCCCCTCTCCACCCCATGAAATGATCTGGGCACACTAGGGTGAGAGTGGAGGATTTTTCCAACAATGGTTGCAGAATTGCTGTGGGTACCTAGGTTAGGATATGTTTTATGGGGCTAATGCTGGTGCAGAAGGGTATAGATTATGAGTTTGCTCAGCTCATGGAGGTTATGAATCTTGGGGCAGAGGAGAGATCTCTAATTTCAGTGTTAATAATAAATGTCTTCTTGAAATATCTTCTTTTCCCTTCCTCTTTTTAGGAAGTGTGTGTGTATGTGTGTGTGTGTGTGTGTGTGTGTGTGAGAGAGAGAGAGAGAGAGAGAGAGAGAGTCGCACTGCATGATCTGGTGAAAGAACCGGCAAACACCAGCAAAGCCTGGGCATCTTTCTGTTCTTCCACTGGTTTGCAATGCAGTGGCCAATGCCCTGTCATGTCACTCCTCTGAGCCTCAATGTCCCCACCTGTAAAATGAGGGGTTGGATTAGTTGAACTCCAATTTCCCTTCCAGCTCTTAAACCCACAGTGTTAAGATTTGCTCTTGTTTTATCATATTTCTTAGTAGTGTCTATCTCATTAAAAACCCTAAAAACCTGCTCTATGTTTCTTAGTGCTCTCTGCCCATTGAATATTCCTTTCCTGCACTTCTCTTGAAGAACTAGTTAGTGCTAATGACCATCACAATTATTTTCAAATCTCCTTTTTGTATTCCTGGAGTTTTGACAATTCTTGCAACTTTTCTTCTTCCCTCTGCAGAGCTGATCTGGCATGCTCATGCCTGCTTATTGTTCAGATGATTTTTCACTTCTGCTCTACAGCTATTTTAGCTTTCTATTTACAAAAATGTATTGCAAAAATATTGGGAAACGCATAAGATTATAGATCAGAGGGTCATAGAGTTAGGGCTGGAAGATACCTATGAGACTTCCTAGTATAATCCCCTCATTTTACAGATGTGAAAACTGAAGCCTACAGAAGTTATGTGACTTGCCCAAGGTCATACAGATTGTGAGTGACAAAGACAGGGTTTGATCTCAGGTTTTTTGACTCCAAGAGCAGCTCTCCTTCCACTAAAATGTTGACTCTCAGTCTTTTTCTTGAAGGCTCCCTTTTTTTTTGCTCAGTGGAGAGGCCATCACTCACTTTCCCTCCCTCCTTCCTTTTCTGGAATGCTCAGGCTAATCACTTCTCTGTTGTGAGCCATTACTATGCCCTAGTAGACTTAATAGCCAGTGCTATATTTGGATGGAGCTAGATATGCTTCTGGCCAGAAATGAATGCATACTCCTTCCCATTCTTTGAAGCCTAGGGAACAATTCAGTATAGGGCTTTAGGGCTTAATTAGCTCAGTCTTCTTCCCAGTATCAGCTCCAATTCTCAGAAATGGTCCAGGTTAACTTTGCCTTTGGTACCTGATTTTTCACCTTTAATCATACTCTGAGAAGACAATGATCTGTCAAAACTCACCCCTAACACCCTTCTTTCCCCTTTTTTCTGCTACTTCCACCATACTTTGATATGTTAGTCTGGTATTGACTTTTGATTCCTTTTATACCACCTATCTGTCCAGATGATGTGTGCTATAAGATTTAATGACACAGGGGCAGCTAGGTGGTGCAGTGGATAGAGCACCGGCCCTGAAGTCAGGAAGACCTGAGTGCAAATCTGGCCTCACAATAAACACTTGACACTTACTAGCTGTGTGACTCTGGGCAAGTCGCTTAACCCCAATTGCCTAAAAAAAAAAAGGAAAAAAAGATTTAATGACACTAAGTCTGTCCTAGGTGCCATTTCTGGTTTAATACAGTTCAAGATGAAAAAGAATGAGTGTGCCTGGTAATGATTCTTTATATAACTGCTTTTCTTCTCATTGTGTCATTAGAATTTTATTTTCTATAGAAGAGATTGTTAATTCTTTTGTGTCATGGACTCCTTTGGAAGTCTTAAGAAGTCTATTGGTAGAAGAGGGCAGAGCCAAGATGGTGGAGTGAAAGTAGTGACTGGCTTGAGCTCTTCCCCCAAACTCCTCCAAATACTCATAAAAAATGGCTCTAAACAAATTCTAAAGCAGCAGAACCCACAAAAAGACAGAGTGAAACAAATTTCCAGCCCAAGACAACCTGGATGATTGATCAGAAAGGTATATCGAGCTGGGCTGGTAGAGGAGTGCAGTTCAGTGTGGACATACAGGCTGAAGGGAACCTGGAGCAGGCCTCAGGGGACTGGATTGCAGGCAGCTGTGGTGGTTTCCAGACTCCTCAATCCACTAATGCCAAAGACAGTGGGGTTAGTGGGAAAAGTCTGTTTCTGAGGTGCTGAGAGAGGAACTTGGTGTCTCAGTTCCAGTTCCCCGAGAGCGTGGCCCAGGGGGGGCAACTGCCTCCTGAGTTTCTGGCCCACAGACTTAGAGGGAATCCAGTGGCTGATCAGAGAGGTATTGCAAGGATATCTTTGCCAGTGCTGAGGCAGGAATCTTTGTCTTTGCCTGCACTTGGATCTGGGTCACAGTTCTGGGTGGTAGTCCAGGGGTGAGGAGGAGTGCTGGCATGATGGAGCTTGTAGTGGCTGTGGAGAGGAAACCCTCCTCACAGTTCCAGGACAGAAAGAAGTACTTGTGGTCACTAATACACCAGAGCACAGGCCAGGAAAGGAGTAAACACCTCGCCCCTTATCATACCACCTTGGAAGAACTGAAAATTTACAGGTCCTACAAGTATCTCTGAAAACAGCTGTACAAATCCCCAAAGCTTGGGACAGTACATTCTCCACATTGGAAGCAGATTTGTACCTTAACAAAGAGTTTAAAACTCAAGTAATTGGCCGGGATCATGAGCAAGCAGTGCAAAAAGAGTCAGACTATATTATCTTACTTTGGAGACAAAGAAGATCAAAATATACAACCAGAAGAAGACAACAAAGTCAAAGCTCCTACATCCAAAGCCTCCAAGAAAAATATGACTCAGTCCCAGGCCTTGGAAGAGCTCAAAAGGGATTTTGAGAAGCAAGTAAGGAAGTAGAGGAAAAATGGGAAGAGAAATGAGAGTGATGCAAGAAAATCATGAAAAACAAGTCAACAGCTTGCTAAAGGAGACCCAAAAAAATACTGAAGAAAATAACACCTTAAAAAACAGCCTAACCCAAATGGCAAAAGAGGTCCAAAAAGCCAATGAGGAGAATGCCCTAAAAAGCAAAATTGGCCAAATGGAAAAGGAAGTCCAAAAGATTACTGAAGAAAATACTTCCTTAAAAATTAGAATAGAGCAATTGGAAGATAGTGACTTTATGAGAAATCAAGACATGTAAAACAAATCCAAAAGAATGAAAAATTAGAAACAATGTGAAATATCTCATTGGAAAAACAACTGACCTGGAAAATAGATCCAGGAGAGAGAATTTAAAAATTATTGGACTATCTGAAAGCCATGATCAAAAAAAGAGCCTAGACATCATCTTTCAAGAAATTATCAAGGAAAACTGCCCTGATATAGTAGAACCAGAGGGCAAAATAGAAATTGAAAGAATCCACAGATCTCCTCCTGAAAGAGATCCCCAAAGGAAAACTCCTAGGAATATTGTAGCCAAATTCCAGAGTTCTCAGGTAAAGGAGAAAATATTACAAGGTGCCAGAAAGAAACAATTCAAGTACTGTGGAAAACAATCAGGATAACACAAGATTTAGCAGCTTCTACATTAAAGGACCACAGGGCATGGAATATAATATTCTGGAGGGCAAAGGAAATAGGATTACAACCAAGAATCACCTACCCAGCAAAACTGAGTATAATCCTTCAGGGGAAAAATGGTCATTCAGTGAAATAGAGGACTTTCAAGCATTCCTGATGAAAAGACCAGAGCTGAATAGAAAATTTGACTTTCAAATACAGGACTCAAGTGGAACATGAAGAGGTAAACAGGAAAGAGAAATCATAAGAGACTTATTAAGATTGAACTGTTTACATTCCTGCATGGAAAGATGATATTTATAACTGATGAGACCTTTGCCAGTATTTGGGTGGTTGGAGGAAAAAAATTAGGTAGATAGATAGATAGATAGATAGCACAGGGTGAGTTGAAGATTAAGGGGTCATATCCTGGAGAATAAAATTAAGGGATGAGAGAGGATCATACTCCAGAGAAGAAGAAAGGGAGAGGTAGAATGGGGTAAATTATCTCACAAAAAAAAACAGAAAGAAAAGTCTCTTACAGTGGAGGGGAAACAGGGGAAGGTGAGAGGGAATGAGTGAATCTTATTCTCATAGGATTTGGCTTAAGGAGGGAATAACATACACATTCAATTGGGTATGGAAATCTGTCTTACCCTACAGGAAAATAGGGCAGAAGGGGACAAGAGAGCAGGGGGGTGATAGAGAGGAGGGCAGATTGGGAAAGGGGGTAATCAGAAGTAAATACTTCTGAGGAGGGACAGGGTCAAAAGAAAGAATAGAATAAATGGGAGGGCAGGATAGGATTAAGGGAAATAGAGTTAGTTTTTCACAACATGTCTACTATGGAAGTGTTTTGCATAACTGCACATGTACAACCTATATTGAGTTGCTTGCCTTTTCAATGAGGGTGGGTGGGGAGGGAGGAAGAGAGAAAATTTGAAACCTAAAGTTTTAAAAACATACGTTTAAAAAAAATGTTTTCACATGCTACTGGGAAATAAGAAATACAGGAAATGGGGTACAGAAGTCTATCCTGCCCTACAGGAAAATAGAAGGGGAAGGGGATAAGAGAAGGGGGGGAGAGATAGAAGAGAGGACAGACTAGGGGAAGGGATATTCAGAATGCATGCCATCTTGGGGTGGGGGGAAGGGTGAGATGGGGTGAAAATTTGGAACTCAAAATCTTGTGGAAGTAAATATTGAAAACTGAAAATAAATAATTTATATTAAAAAAAAGAAGTCTATTGGCCCCTTCTCAGAATAATATTTTAAATGAAATATGAAAGAAGCCAATTATATTGAAATATGGTTATCAAAAATACTTTTAAAAAAACCAAGTTCATGAACCCCAGGTTAAGAATCCTTACTCTAGAGCAGAGATTCCCAAACTTATTTGGTCTACCACTGCCCCCCCCCTTTTTTTGGCTTAGCAATGGGGTTAAGTGACTGGCTCAGAGTCACACAGCTAGTAAATGTCAAGTGTCTAAGGTCGGATTTGAGCTCAGGTCCTCCTAACTCCAGGGCTGGCGTACTATCCACTGCCACCCCCCTCCACTTTTCAAAGTAAAAATTACTCAGCGCCACCCTGGACATCTATTTTCTTTAACCCTTTAACGTTTTTAAAAATTTGCATCATTTCAAAAAAACATAAAATATTAAAAAGAACACATCTTAAGTTTGATAATTTATTGTAAATCTGTGGGTTTTTTCCTGCATTGAAATTTTGATGATTTAATATTGTGTCATGTAATCATGTAGTATTGTTTTGTAAACAAGTCATTACATGCACATATTCCTGCCAATGCCTGCTGGACTTCCTGACAATGTGCGACAGGCTCATCTGCCAACACTTGCTCATTAATACTTGTCTGCATTTTGTGTGTTTATTTGGAAAATAATATAATCATTATGACTTTAACTCTATTACATAACAGATGAAACATGTGCAAATGGTTTTTCAAATTTTTCTTCTCTTCTCTTCTTTCCTTATGCTTCCACTGCCTCCTTGTTTTTATTCAACACCTCCCAGTTACACCCAAGGATACTACCCTCCATTGTTCCAGTGCTCCCCCCAGAAAGCAGTATCATCCACTTTGGGAAATTATGCCTAGAACTTTTCCCTGCCGAAGCTGAATCCTTGTGGAAAATTTTATGCCATGAGTTTCTCCATAACCTTTGTCTAAATCTTTTAAAATTTGTTATTCCAGATTTCTCAACCAAACAAAAAGTGGAAATGATCAAAAAATAGAAATACTTTCTATTACATGAGATTGGAGAGCTTTTGCTTAAACAAAATCAATGCAACCAGGACAAGAAATGTAGCTATTGATTGGGAATGAATGAATGAATGAATAAATGAATGAATGAATGGGGGGAAAAGCATGTATTGAACACCTATGCCGGTTGGGACAGCTAGATGGCTCAGTGCATAGAGTGCAGAGCCTGGAGTCAGGAAGACCTGATTTCAAATCCAGCCTCAGCCACTTATGAGCTATGTGACCCTGGCTAGGTCACTTAATCCTGTTTGCCTCAGTTTGCTCGCTGTAAAATGAACTGGAGAAGGAAATAGCAAACCACTGTAGTATCTTTGCCAAGAAAACTCCAAGTAGGGTCATGAAGAGTTGGATACAACTGAAATGACTCAACAACAACAACAACAACAACAACAACATATGTGCATAGATTAGGAAAAATATTTGTATCAGATACATCTGATCTTGCATCTGAGATGTATTGGGAATCAACTCAAATGTGATCAAGAGCCATTGCCCAGTAGACAAATACTCAAAGGTTATGAGTAAACAGTTCTCAAAGGAGTGACAAATTATTAGCAATTGTATGAAAGAATGTTCCAACTTACCAATAATAACAGAAGTTAAAAATAAAAATAACTCTGAGGTTTCTCTTCACACCCAGAAAACTGGCAAAGATGGTAAAAGGTAGCAATAGCGTCAGATAGGCTGCTAAAAACCAGCACACTACTACCCTATTGATGGAACTGTGACTTGATCCAGCTATTCTAGAGAACAAGGTGGAATTATGCTAAGAAAGTGACTAAAAATGTCCATACCCTTTGACTCAGAAATCTCACTGCTAGACATATACATCAAGAATATCAAAGACAGGCAGCTAGATGGCACAGTGGATACAGCACCGGCCCTGGATTCAGGAGGACCTGAGTTCAAATCCGGCCTCAGACACATAACACATACTAGCTGTGTGACCCTGGGCAAGTCACTTAACCCCATTGCCCAGCCAAAAGAAAAAAAAATTACATTGGGGCAGCTAGGTGGCGCAGTGGATAGAGCACCGGCCCTGAAGTCAGGAGGACCTGAGTTCAAATCCGGCCTCAGACCAAACACTTGACACTTACTAGCTGTGTGACCCTGGGCAAGTCACTTAACCCCAATTGCCTTAAAAAAAAAGAATATCAAAGACAGAAAAATCCCATACACCCAAAATGTTCATAGCAACACTTTGTGGTAGCAAAGAACTGGGAACAAAGCAGTTAGCCATCAACTGAAGAATGGCTAAACAAATTAAGATTGTGAATGTAATGGAATACTACTGCACTATTAGAAATGGTGAAAAAGGGGGAAAAAATTTAAAAAAAAAAGAAAAAAAAATGATGAATATGAAGAATTCATAGAAGCCTGGAAAGGCTTTATGAACTGTTGCAAAGTGAAGTAAGCAAAACCAGGAAAATAATATTTACAATAACTACAACAATGTAAATGGAAAGAAGAAAAGAAATGAAACTGAAATGTGTCTAGTTAAAATATCCAAACTTGTCCCTGAAGAAGATACAAGAAAATGCTCTTCTTTGAGAAACTATGGGTATAGAACATTGCATATATGATTAGACTTGGTTGATATGTTGGTTAATTTTTCTAAACTGCTTTTTTTCCTCTTATTATTTGTTTTAATGGTTGGCTTTCTGGGTAGGTGAGGAAAAAAGCTATATTTAGAAAAAAAGGTGATATAAAAATAAGATATCAATAAAAGTTTTTTTTTAATTTAAGTACTTTGCTGTCACCAAAAAAGAAATTTGCTCTCCCAAAACCTAGGGTGTATGGCATTTCTCTCTTTTGTTACAAAGTCTAAGATCAAATATAGCTATTCCTTCCACATCAAGGGGGTTTAGGGGCATGGTGACCCCACAATCTGAAAAATCCACATAAAATTTTTTGGCCCTCCCTTTGTATTAGAGAAGCAGTCTGAATTATTATGGTATTAACATATAAAATATATTGATATTATATAATACTATATATATATTTTATAATACTATACACATATTTTATCTATTTCTGAGTTTCTAAATTTTTCCTGTGTCATTTGCTGGGCTTTGCATGTCATATGTGGCTTACCCGAAAATTTTCCCCAAATTCCTATTTCATTTATTATGCCAAACCATGATATATTGAAGCCTTGATGGGGAAAGTTGCAATGTGGAAGGAATAACTATAGTCACTTCCTTGCACAATTCTTATTTAGGTCCAGAATTGCAGCTTCCCTAGTTATTTTCATCATCTTTTGAAGGATGAAATTATCATTAAGATAACTTAAGGAGATGTCAAATAAGGAGAGACCTGGACAAAAGTACCTTAGGAAAAATTGAGTAGGAAAAGAACACTTTCACTTGGAAGGATCAGTGAAAGCTTCATGGTGGAGATGGTACAAGATAAGAGCATTGAAGGAAGAGAAGGATTCTGAAGGGTAGGGATGAGGAGGAATTACTTTCCAGGAAGTGAGAACAGGCTGCATGCATGCATGCAGAGCAGATGTCATATTGAATTAGGAGAATAATAGCATAGTTGGCAATAATACAGTAGACTGAAAGGTAAATTGTAGCCAAATTATGAAATTCTTTAAATGCCTGGAAAAGCATTTGTGTTTTGTGCTATCAGAAATAAGGAGCCACTAAATGATATGGGTGACACAATGATTCCGCGACTAAGAATATTATTTTGTCAGCTGTGTGAAGAATGGATTTGAGAGTGGAGAGAGTGGAGGCATGCATACCATTTAGGAAACTTATTCAATAGTCCACGTGAGAGCTGATAAGGGCTTGGACTGGGTGAGAACTGTGTGATTTGAAAGCAGAGGACAGACAGATGCAAGAGATTTTTTTTTAGGTATAGATAGAATTATCAAAACTTGACAACTGATTGGTATTGAGAAATGAGGGAAAAGTGACGAAAAAGGATGGAAGTGCTTGTAACAGAAAACAAGAAGTTAGGATGAAGGACAGGTTGAGAAGGGAGATGGATGAGTTTATTTTTGGACACGTTGAATTTGAGATGCTGCTGTAACACCTGTGTGATTTCTATCAGGCAGTTGAGGGTAGAGCACAATGGGGAAATTGGGGCTGGATAGATATTACAGCTGAATTCACTGGAGCCAATGAGATTGCCAGGGTCAAGAGTTTATTCGTTTGTTATTTTTTAAAATATATGGAGCATTTTATTTTTTCCTAATTATATGTCGAGACAATTTTTAGCATTCATTTTTGCAAGATTTTGAGTTCCAAATTTTTCTGCCTCCCTCCCTTCTCCTCTTCTGAAAACAGTAGACAATTTCATATAGATTATACATGTGCTATCATGTAAAACATATTTCCATATTAGTCACAATTGTGAATGAAGAAACAGATCAAAAGGGAAAAAACATGAAAAAGAATAAAATAAGTGAAAACATATGCTTTGATCTGCATTCAGAGTTCATCAGCTCTTTATCTGGATGTGGACAGCATTTTCCTTTGTGGGTGTTTTGTACTTGTTTTGGATCATTGTTTTGCTAAGAAAAGCCGAATCATTCATAGTTGATCATCACACAATGTTGCTGGTACTGTGTACAGTGTTCTCCTGGTTCTGCTCTTTTCACTTTGTATCAGTTCATACAAGTGTTTTCAGGTTTTTCTCAAATATCATTCCTTATTGCACAATAGTATTCCATTACATTCATATACCACACCTTGTTCAGCCATTCCCCAACGATAGGCATCCCCTCAATCTCCAATATTTTGCCACCATGAAAAGGGCTGCTATAAATATTTTTGCTCATATAGGCCCTTTTCCCTTTTTCATAATCTCTTTACACAGACCTAGTAGTGGTATTACTGGATCAAAGGGTATGCACAGTTTTATAGCCCGTTGGGCATGTAGTTCAGGGTCTAGAGTTTAGAGAAAGGAAAGGACCTAGTCGAACATCCACATTAAGTGGGTGGGAGGAAGGTATTAAATCGGTACAAGAGATTAAGGAGTAGTTAGAGGCATAACAAGAGGATCAGGAGATAGCAGTCACAGAAGCCAAGAGAAGTAAGGATGTCCAAGAGCAGTGGGTGGTTGGTAGTGCCACAGTTGCTCAAAAATGCAGGAGGATGAGTGACTAAGAAAAGAATTTGCTTATTATTTTAGAAGACACTGATGACCACTGAGAGAGTAATTTTAGTAGAGTGATTGAATCACAGGACCATAGAACGTAAATTTAGAGTCAGAAGGGACCTCACAGACCATCCAGTCTGAGTCCTCATTCTATAAATGAGGAAACTGTGGACAGGACAGGTTAAGTGACTTGTCTAAGGTCATACAGGTAGTAAACAGCAGAGAGAGGAGTTAATCCAGGCCTTTTGGTGCCGTAACGTATGTTTTGAGGTGTTTATCCCAATTCCTATTCACAATGATGATTTGGGTGCCCGGAGTATGATGACTACATCCTATCAGGGTTCTAGAGATACCCTAAAAGGTTAGATGACTCTTTGTCTAATGTATCAGCTCAAGTCTCCTGTCTGATCTGTTCTCTCCAATGTTAACCTCAAGAGATTAGCCCCCTAGTTTCATTTAGCCAATTAGCATCAATAAGCTTTTACAAAGGGATGTTTACTGAGAATATAGAGTAAAAGTAAAGAAGGTGAATTGTGGGTATGACCGTTCTTAAGAATTAGCAGGATGTCAGCAGAAGAAAGACAAGGGGACAAGGGATTCAAGGTTAAATAAATTAGGGTCATTTTCTAGACCAATTGAGTTTGAAGAGTTTAAAAATGAGAAAGAGCCTTGATCAGTTACTCCTACCCATTTCAATTCCTTCAATTGTTGGTATATGTATGCCTCTCCAAATGAGTGATTAGGTAATAACTCAGTGTAGCCCACACATGAGACTTAAAGATCCAAAACAGATTTATTAAAGATTATTCTTCACAGTTAGCTGCAGATGGGGATGGTATTGTTGCAGGCCTCCAAATCTGCATCCAGATGAAGGCTGTGGTATAGCAGTCGCCCTCTTTGGGGCGCCGTAGCAGTTTTGCTGCTTTTCCACGTACATAGGAAAAGAAATAATAGCACTCCCCCTGATGTCTCTGGAAAGATTCATTCCCTTAGTAGCGGGCTAGTATTCTGTGAGTGTTCATGCTTCTTGCTTTTACCCTATATGAGCCAAAAAGGTCTCTCCCTCTTTTTCCAACAAAAACTTCATAGGTATTTTCATCAAGCCTCAGAAGGCCCTGTAGCACATGGCATCGTAGAGAAGACCCTCCACATCTTCCTTGTTTGCTGACCTTGGGTAAATTAAGGAGCATTCCAATCCCATACACTCATTCTCCTCAACCAGTTACAGAGCTCAGAAATCCTAAAGCACAGCTGTAGAAGTGGAGGGAGCAAATAACACCTTGCTCCTCATTCAATCTCCATCCTGCAGCCCCTGAAAAAGAGGAATCTCTAATCTCTAATTCATAGCAGAGATTGGTAGTGCAGCGGATGAGAGCCCCAGGCCTAGATTCAGGAAACCTAAACCTAAACATACAGTTCAAATCCAGACTCAGACACTTACTAGCTGTGTGATCTTGGGCAAGTCACTTCACCTAAGTTTTCTCATCTGTAAAATGGAGATAATAAAGCACCTACCTCCTAGGAATGTTGTAAGATCAAATGAGATATTTATAAAGCTCTGAGTACAGTGCCTAGCATATGACAATACCATATAACTGCTAGCTATTAATAATAATTTTACTATGGATCAAGTCAACAATCCTATGAATAAGCATTTATGAAGCACCTTCTGTGTGCTAGGTACTGTGTTAAGACCAAAGAGAGGTTAGAAAATAAGGGCAGAGCAGGGGTGATTGACTGGGATAACATGGTGAAGATGAGAGTTTAGAAGTGAGGTGATGGGAGCAGCTAGGTGGCACAATGGATAGAGTACCAGTCCTGAAGTCAGGAGGACCTGAGTTCAAATCCAGCCTCAGACCAAACACTTGACACTTACTAGCTGTGTGACCCTGTGCAAGTCACTTAACTTCTGTCTGCCTCCACCTCATCAACTGGAAAATGGGAATAATAATAGTATCTACCTCTCAGGGTTGTTGAGGATCGAATGAAATAACATTTGCAAAGTGCTTCGCATGAGTCTGGCACATAGCAGGTGCTTTCTAAACGCTTGTTCCTTTCCCTCTCTGAACCCTTATAGAGGATTACCCCATAAGTCTGGTCTCAGGGCCCCTTTGCCCTCGATGGTGTAGGTTCTGCTGTCACCCCTCAGCCTTGAATCAGCCTTCCTGATGTATGATTTCCTCCCTAGTCTGAAGTACCTGCAATTGAATGAATCTTTGGTGGTGGTAGTGGTGGTGGTGATGGTGGCGATACCTCACCAGAGCCTTGGGCTTGCCCATGTTCAATCATCCCTCCTAATTGACTTCCCTGCCTGAGACAGAACAGAAATGGTAGACTGAGGCTCAGCCACTGGAGCATGGATATGAGAAATCCTGGTGTTGGCTATGCTACCCTGTATTCCAAGGTGGTCACTAGGATGGCTATTCTGTGGTTATAGGTGCTCTGTGTTAGAAGGAACAGTCAGAGTCCTCTCCTCTTCTCCCCTCCCCTCCTTTCCCCTCCCTTCCCTTCTCCTTCCTCCCTCCCCCTCTCCTCTCCTCTTCCCTTCTCTCCTATTTCTCCTCTCTCCTCCTCTCCTCTTTCTCCTCTCTCCTCCTCTCTTCCTTCTCCTCTCCTCCTCTCCCCTCCCTCCCCCCCTCTCTCTCTCTTTCCTCTCCTCTTCCCTCCCCTCCCCTCTCCTGTCCTCTTCTCTCCTCTCTCTTCTCCTCTCCTATTCTCTCCTCTCTCCTACTTTCCTCTTTCTGCTCTCCTCCCCTCCCCTCCCTTCCCTTCTTCTCCTACCCTCTCCTCTCCTCTCTCCTCCAAGGACACTGTGGGCCTAGGGCGTCTATTCTCTCTGTTTGCTCCTCACTATTTGCTTCCCAGCTGGGTTCTTCCAGTGCTTTGCCCCTACTTTGGATATTTGAGCCACAAAAGCACTCTAATATGGGAAATAAGCTCCAGCGATGTGGTTTCCTCCAGGGTCAGTTGTCTGTTTTCATCCGATGCTCTTGTCTACCCACGCCATGCCTTCTCCCCAAATGAACAGGACATCTGTTTTCTACTCTGCTCTGTGTTTCTGTGGGGTTTGGACCTTGCTGCCCTGCAGCTGGGATGGAGGACAGGGAGCCTCGAAAGCAGAGAGGGGCTGGCCTGGATGCGATGGGAAGGGTGGCTGGACAAGGACTCGGCCTTGGGGCTCCCTCATATTAGGGCCAGTGCTGGAGGTACGAAGGGCTCAGGACAAGGCAAGGCAAGGAAGGAGAGGCAGAATCCTAATCCAGACAGGGCCAGGCCCAGTCTGCAGACGAGATGTGGGCCTGTTTGGGGGCATTGTGCTGGGCGGGATTGGTTTGCAAAGCCATTGGCTCAGGGGTGGATAATACTGGCTCACTTCTTTTGAAGGCGCAGTGTGAGCCCCCCAAAGAAAGTGCTTTCCCAAAGTGGCTTTGAAGCCAAGAGCCCATTGAAGGAAAGAAAGGCCCAGAGAGGGGATTAGTTTGTTCAGCAGCTGTGAATTTCAGTGGGAGGTTGATGAACTCCCGAGCCTTTGTTTAAATTAAAGGGGGGGAGAAAAAACCCCTGCTGGCGGGAGAGCCCCACTCGGGCGGCCGCTGATACAAGGAGGAGTGCGAGCTGAGCCGCGGGGAGCTGGGTCCGCCCTGAGAGGCGGGTTCCCAAACGCCCTGGGGAAAGGTGTCGGGAGCCAGGGAGGGGGCAGCCGCGGATTAGCATGTGAAATGAAGTGGCCTGGCGGCTGGAAGACTGGTGGGGGGGTTGGAGAGGGGAGGAGGTTGGGGAGGGATGGGGGGGGTCGGGGGCCGAGGAGGGGAGAGGGAGGAGTCGGGAGGGGGCAGGCGGATTTAACAGCATCTTGGGCCCCTCTTTTCTCTTCCTGAGCTCCTCGGGGGAGATTGTTTTGCCGGGGCGGCCTTTCTTCCCCCCGCCTCCTCTCCCCCAGAGGAGACTCGCCCCTCTGAGAGCCAACGTAAATATTTCTCCTCCTGGAATGCAGGTTAATTAAAAGGAAACCGAGGAGGGGAAGCGTCCAATCCGAGCCTACAATGGTCTTGTCCCAGCTCCCTCCCCGGCCCAGCTGCAGGCTCCTCAGTCTGTCCCTGCTCTGTCCAGGCCTGACCCGAAGGGTCACATGGAAGAAAGCCCCTTCTCTAACTGGCCTTATTCCGTTTCACTTCACCCCACCAGGTCATTGCTGCGGCCCAGGGCTCCCCTCTCCACCTCAGGCTAGGGATGTGAAAAGGAGGACACGGACAAACCTGGGACAGTCAGAAAAGAGATTTGGTGTCCCACGACTAAAGGTTTGAAAGCCGCCTGGATCACTCACTTCCCGTGTGACTACGGACAACTGGCTTAATCTCTCTGGGGCTGTTTCCTCATCTACACAATGACAAGGTTGTACCAGATGAGCTCTAAGGTCCCTTGGCCTTCTATAGCTATGATGCTCTGACCTGGCTTCAAGTGCCTGACATCTGTAAGAGTAGGGAAGCTGGTATGAATTGGGGGATAGCTGAATAAACTGTTATATTGGGAGCCAACTCCCAATGGCTGTGATGGAATACTAGATGGAGGGAATACTAGATAAGTAATGATGAAAGGGATGGTTTCAGGGAAACCTGGGAGGACTTGTGTGATCTGACAGAGAGGTGAACAGAATCAGACCAATTTACACAATAACTATAACATTGTAATGACAAACAACTTTAAAAGACAAGAACTCTGATCATGTCAATGACCAGCTATGATTCCAGAGGACCTATGATGAAAAATTCTACCGATCTCCTTAGAGAAAAGTGATAATTCTGTGCAGATTGAGACATATGTTGGACATGGCAATGCAGGAATTTGTTTTGTTCGACTATGCATATTTGTTACAAGGGTTTGTTTCCACCCCCCCCATCTTTCTTCACCTCTAGCAATTTTATAAGACTGTAAGTTTCAAACAGTTTCCATCTGCCTTCTCCATGGATAAATCACAGCTTTATGATATAATGTAGGGCTAAGAGATGCTATCTCATGGCACTGTTGTAGCTGGGTGATGCAATGGATAGAGCAATGGTCCTGGAGTCAGGAAGACCTGACTTAAAATCTGGCCTCAGACACTTACTAGCTATGTGCCCCTGGGCAAATCATTCAGTTCTGTTTGCCTCAGTTTCTCATCTGTACAATGAACTGGAGAAGGAAATGGGAAACCACTGCAGTATCTTTGCCAAGAAAATTCCAAGTGGGGTCATGAAGAGTCGGCCAAGAAAATTCCAAGTGGGGTCATGAAGAGTCAGACATGAATGAAACAACAACATGAAAAAAATATGTAAAGCACTTTACAAACCTTAAAGTACTATATAAACACTATTGTTGTTATTGTAGACCTAGATCTGGTAAGGGACCATGGAGACTAGCTAGTCCAACCTCTTTATTTTACATATGACGAAACTGAGGCCCAGGGTGTTCAATGGCTTGCCTAAGTTCATATAGGTAGTAAATATCAGAGGTGAGATTTGAATCCAGGTCCCTTGCTTCCAGGGCCAATACTTTCCCCAAAGCACATTCTGCATCTTTAACATGTAATTCAACAATAATCATGGAGTTCGTTTAGATATAGGGTACAATAGATGTGAAATGTATATTCTTTCAAACACAGTCAACATGTTTCGTTTTTCTGGATTGTTGCTTTTTTCCTTCTATCTTCTAAGATCTTTGTTATGAGAGATGCCTTGTTGGGGAGAGCTAGTTTTGGAAATGAACGGGACGTGAAGACAAAAGGATCAATAAAAATAAGATTAAAAATTTTAAAACTATAATGGTGAGGACTGAAAGGGCCCAGACAGGTTCTATCATCACAGATGGCTACCAATCTCAAAGGAGCAAAGGAAAGTCTCTTGAAAGGGTTGGTAAAGAATTAGAAGGTTCTGGGGCAGCTAGGTGGCGCAGTGGCTAGAGCACCGGCTCTGGATTCAGGAGGACCTCAGTTCAAATCTGGCCTCAGCCACATAACACTAGCTGTGTGACTCTGGGCAAATCACTTAACCCCACTGCCTAGCCAAAAACACAAGAATTAGAAGGTTCTGTTGTAGGGATTGGGCAAAGGTGGAAAGGGAGAGGCACTACTTCCTAACAGAGAGTTAGAGAAAGGATCTTATCCTTAGTAGAAAGGAATTATTAGCATCAGAGAGCAGATGGGAAGAGGAAAGGAATGTGAAAATCAGTGCAGCTGCTGTGACCCCCTTGCCTGGGGTGACTCTTGACTATTTGTATGCTCTTGGTCTTGGCAAATGTGAAGGCAGAGGGAACCTGTTCCCACTTGTTATTGTCTTCAAGTCTCTGAAATCACGAGTTCAGAACCCTGCCTCTCCTTACTACTTTAAAGTAATTGCTTTTCTACATCTGGCACGGGTTTGGAGATGACTGTTGGTCCTGGAATCTCTTCCCCTCCAAGAGCCCTAATCCTCAGTTTGGATAGCAAGATGGCCCATCTCTTCTGGTCAGGACAGTCCTGGAGACCTCCTTGCCCCTCTTTGACCTACATTGAGCAAATTCCCACTGTTGCCATGTGGACTGACATTAGAGAGCAACTTCATCATTGGAAAAGCTCTTGGCTACTGTTTTATTGCATTAGCTAATGGGTTACAGGCACCTGGCAGCTTCAGCCATAGGCAAGGGGGCTGAAGTTTCGGAAGGATGGCTGGCATCCACGCTGTATGGCCTGAACAGGAATCCTGGAAATCATCACTCTCCAGCCCTGGAGAAAAAAAAAAGTACATTCTCCAACAGAAGGCAGCAAATGGTTACGATTGTTAGACACAGATTCCAGTGAATTAAGTTCAAAGTGCTCAACTTCTATTGACCTCAGTCCTTCAGAGAGCCACAATTTTATCCCCTTCCATCCTTGTGGGTGCTCAATTTTCCATCAGTGTAGTTCATATGATCCCTCTGTACCCAAGTTGATGGTTGGTTTAACCAGCTGCTAAGGTTGAGATCCACCCTCTGATGATAGCCATGCTTCTGCTGAAGAGCTTCTCTGAACCTAGTTGGGTCGGTTCTTGGACAAAAGACACACAGTCCATCCTTGGTTTTATATTCAAAGCCTGTCCATCTTGGTAGGACTGGCCAGAGTTTTGTGCCAGAAAACAATTCTTATATATAATGTAATTAAATAGCTCAGTCACACAAAGGAAGAAGTTCTTGGTCCTTCCTGCCTGGGTCCAGGTCAGAGTTCATCGGTGTGAGTTTAAAGAACAAACAGTCCCACCTGAAGACCCACCTTATATGAACTCTTCCAGGCAGGGAGATGGGATCAGGGGAATGAGGGAGGGCTCTGATCCACTTCTAGCATCTCTCCATGGCCAATGGAGTCAGAACCATGCTCTGTGGCTTCTCTGGTTCTCTGAAGGGTGCCACTTCTGGGTGCTAATGGGGGATACAACTGTCCCATGGGGTTGGCACCTTGGGCCTCCTGTTCTTCCTTTCCTGTGGAGTACAAACAGGGCTTCCCTTCTGACCTAACTGTTGCAATCATCCAAACCGAACTCCCCAACTAACCTCCCAAGGCTGCC
This sequence comes from Phascolarctos cinereus, assembly GCF_003287225.1. Classification (NCBI taxonomy): domain Eukaryota; kingdom Metazoa; phylum Chordata; class Mammalia; order Diprotodontia; family Phascolarctidae; genus Phascolarctos; species Phascolarctos cinereus. The sequence goes on from NW_027555736.1 coordinate 40,956,783, forward strand.
TCTCTTCAGGAATGGAAGAGCAGGGACTACATGGAAGATTCCTTCCACCTCCAACCTTTATTGGAGGAAAAAAGGAGTTACTAGGGAAAGGGACTGCTGCCGGTGAGCAGCAGCTAGTAGAGAAGAGTGGCAAGTAGAGAGACTGGAGGGCAAAGAAAGACCTTAACTGGGTCCCATGAATCTCAAAGTAGCCACACAGCAGTTGGACAGGACGGCTGTGTATAAGACGGTCGCCCCTGACCAGAGCCCACTTAGCTTAAGGAGGGTCAATGACACAGCAGTTATAGGACAAGAGAAGGTGCTCTCACATTCGGGTGCTAGGCCTCCCGATCTCTATGTAGTTGGGGGAGGAGACAGACTAAGGGGCCCCGTGAGGGGTTAGGTTTGGGACCCTTAACTCATTCCCAGGGGGCCAGAGGTGGTCGGAGGGCACGGGATGAGATGGGGAGGGACGCGATTGCCTTGCGCCGGCCTCTCCGCGGGCTGGCAGCCGGGAGGAGGCCGGGTGGGGAGCTGGGGGTCGGAGGACGCGTCTGGGGGCACTTCCGGAGCTCTGGAGTGAGGAGGGCAGCGCCCCGCCGGGTCCGAGGGCCCCTGCAGTCCTCGGGGGAAGGGTAGATGGGGTCGGGGCGGGCTGCCCTAGGGCCGCCTCCTGGGACGCAGCCGCTCTCCAGCCGAGCGGCTGCAGAAGTACTTGGTGACGCGGCGGCGACACTGCTCGCAGCGCACGGCGCAGCACCAGTGAAACTTGCAGTTGCAGCTGGTCACGGTCTCGGCGCGCCGCTGCTCCACCGCCAGCCCGCAGTCTCCGCACAGGCGGCGGCAGCTGCGGCGCTCCCAGCGGCCCAGGGCGCGACCGCGCCGCAGGCACTCGCGGCCTTCAGTGCCTGGCAGGCCGAGCGTCTTGTTCTCCAGGCAGTAGTCGGGCGAGTCTTCCAGGTGCACGAGCTCGCGCGTGGAGATAGCGCGGAAGGTGTCGGCGATGGCTCCGCGTCCCGCCGCGCTGTTGCCTGCGCCCTGCAGCAGCTCCACCTTGAGCGCCGCGTGATACTTCTCCTTGAGGTGCGCGCCCACCTCGCGAAACTCGGGCAGCTGCAGCCAGCACGTCTGAGTGGTGCAGCTGCCTGACACGCCGTGACATTTGCACGTGCGCTTCATGGTGGCCTTCACCGCCTGGCCGGGGAAAGAGGGGTGAGCGCGGGGGGCCTGGACGAGGCCAGTCCCACCCCAGCCTCAGTGGTGCTAGAGAACCTTTCCTCCCGGGGCCACCCCTCAGGATACTGGACACCTCCTGGGAGCTGGCTTCCTTCACCCACCCTCAGCCCCAGTCCGAACCGTGGGGCCCCAGGCTGAGCTACTGTTGGGCCTCATCCTTTTTCCTTTTCCCTAACCCCACCAACCTGAAGTACATCTCTGAAACCTCTTCCAGGTCTCTCCCCAACCTGCACACCGCCTCACCCGCAACTGGGGACAACCCTCCCTCCAAGGGCCCTCTTGTCCTGACCCAAAGAGGGAAACTCCAAATAGGCCTGGGAGACAAGGTTCCTGAATTTACTTTTGGGACCTCAAGCCAACTCAGCAGGCTTAGTGCCTTGGTCTCCTCATCTATTAGATGGGCAGAAGAGCAGCCAGAGGATGAAGGTAGACTAAGTAAAGAAAGGAAAGCCGGCCTTGGGCTTGGGCAGTTGGAGAGGAGCTGGAGCCAGCTCCTGCCCCCACCTAGGTCTTGCCAGGGCTCACCTTGCGGCCAGCTTCATTGTTGTGTAAGTTCATGGCAGCCCGGGCATCCTGCCCAGTCTCCAGTGCATCCACAAATTGTTTGGAGATGGCCTCTCCAAAGCCCACGTTGTCACTGCAGCCACCCCATAGCCAGCCCTGGCCCCCTGGGAAGGAACAGAGAGGGAGGAAAGGGCTCTGAAGTCCTGCCTTAGTGCTGAGGGAGGTGACCCAGCCAGCTCTGGACCTTTAGAAGAGGCATGATGTGATCTGAAGCTGAGACTTTGTGCCCAGGGACCTGGGACAACCTTTAACTGTCCCTGAACCAGGGAGAAAAAGGGGGCAAGGCCAGCCAGGATTCTGAGTATTTGGAGTCCCTCAAATCTGGGAGGATTAATCCTTTCTCATTCAACCAGCATTTATTGAGTGACTACCACAGGTCAAGGACTGTGCTAGGCCCTGGAGATACAAAGAAAGAAAGAAAGAATCCCTGCCCTCAAGGATGTTATATTCTACCGAGGAGAATACAACATGTGCATAGAGAAATAAATACAAAATAATTCATGGGGAGATGACTAGTAGCAAGGGGAACAGATAGGCCTTGTGTAGGAGGCAGCCCATGAGCCCCGCCTTGAGGATGCCAGAGAAAGTCGAGTAGGGTCACTTGCAACCCTGAGCATTAATTAACTCATCCCCAATCTCCTCCAGTGGCCATCCTCCATCAACCCACTTCATAGATTTACATAGTAACAGTGTATGATCTTTAGCAAGAAACAGCTGCCACCCATTCAGCTGATGTTTGAGGGAGTGCAGGAGGTATAGAGAACTCGCTTCTCCTTAGGAATGTTGGGAGATGGCTTAGTAGGTCCTTGGATAATATGTTATATACCTCCTGTCCCTTCACAATCTCTATGGTCTATATAACCTATTTAAAATTCTTATATTTTTAAGGAGAAAAGAGGAAAGAGGAGGGGAGGGAAGGGAGGGAGAAAATTTGTAACTCAAATTTTTTTTAAAAAAGTGAATGTTGGGGCAGCTAGATGGCACAGTGGATAGAGCCTTGCCCTGGATGCAGGAGGACCTGAGTTCAAATTTGACCTCAGGCACGGGCACATAACACTTACTAGCTGTGTGACTCTGGGCAAGTCACTTAACCCCATTGCCTAGCCAAAATAATAATAATAATAATAATAATGATGATGATGATGATGATGATGATGATGATGATGATGATGATGATGAAATTAAATTAAATTTAAAAATAAATAAAAAACGAATGTTAAAAATTGTCTTCACGTGTTATTGGAAAAAATCTTTATGGTATAGCCAAATGAGCCTTCTTGCCATTCCTCACTGCTGACATGTCATTTTCTCATCTCCATGACTTTGCAAAAGCTATTTTCCGGACCTGTAATGCCTTCCCTCCCCACTTCTTTTCCTAGAATCTGTAGTTTCCAACCGAGCTCAGTTCAAGTATCATCTAAATGAATGAACTGATTCCCCTTGCTGCCACTGCTTTCTTCCCAAATTCTCTTTTATTTTTGTATTTACTTTATATATCTGGCATATATACAGAGAGGCAGTGTAGGTAATGGCTCAGGAGTTAGACCTTAAAGCCAAGAAGACATCATTCGAGACTTGACTCTGACATATGCTGGCTGTGTGAACTTGGACAAATCACTTAATCTCATAGCACTTTAAGCATAAGGGGCAGATAAGATGCCAACCTGCATTGGTAGAAGGAATTTCCTCACATGGGAGGTCCCTATACCAACGATATCACAATTCCAGTCCCTAGCCTTATTTTTTATATACTAATCTTTGTAGTCCCAGAGACTGGCATGTAGAGAGTACTTAATAAATGTGTTTGGTCTGATTGATTAGCTGATTCCAGCTTGTAGAAATCCAGGTAGATTCCTTGAGTGCCTAGGGCTTCTGAGACACCTGGGTATCAAAGTGGGTAGAGTCCTGGACCTGGAGTCAGAAAGACCCGGGTTCAAATCCAGCTTTGGACACTTACTAGCTGCACAAGTCACTGGACCAGTTTCCTTGTCTATAAAATGGGGATAATAATAGCACCTACCTCCCCAGATTGCTGTGAGGATCAAATGAGATAATATTTGTAAAGTACTTTGCAAACTTTAAAGTTAGTTATTAATGTTACATCCTTTAAATCCAAGTATTCTCACTGAAGTGAAGAACTACTTATACCCATTGACCTGTTGTGTTTCTGAATCTGAGAGGTGTGGGTTGAAAGAAGGGGCTGGATTTCACTTATGTAGCTAGGAGGGGCCATCCTGTCTGTTGAGTATCTAAAATGTATTGGCATGTCACCAGGCCAGTCACCATTTTCATTGCACTAATCTTCAGGGCCCAGAGAGTCATGAGATCTGGACTTTGGAGTAGGGGAGGGGAGATTGAAAATAAGATCAGTGATCAGGGCCACCGAGACAAGATTAGGACATTTCTTCTCTTGACCCTTCTGATTCCCTTTAGCCCCCTGGATTACTTCTGAATGTATGTAATTTTCCTTTCTGATATGAATACATTCTGAAATAGCACACTCATTGTCCAGAGCATGTGGCCAAGAAACCCAAAGTGTGTGTGTGTGTGTATGTGTGTGTGTGTGTGTGTGAAGATGAATAAAACCAGGGCCCCCCAGAGGTGGTAGCCGTGGAGAAATAGGGAGGCCAGCCAACCAGAGACTAAGAATGTCTGTTCTCTGAATCCTAGCAGCTGGTTAGAAACTTGCTCGGGTTTAGATAGCGATGACATTTAGATTATGAAAGGACAGATCATATCTTCAGAGTATTTTATTCCTTGAGACACTGAGGAGCCTGGTTAGGGCAGATCTATGCAGGGCAGGGCCAGGAGGAGGAGCAAGGAAGGTAGAAGGAAGAGGCTGGAAGGGAACTTTGAGGGGCAGGGGATGTAGGAGCCTGAGGAAGAGAAAGGGATTAGAGCCTAAGGATATAGGGAACAGTGCACAGGGTGGTAAGGACTTGAGTTGTGGGGGTAAGCTTCAGGGGGATGAAAGAGTGTGTGACCTGAGGGAGGAGAGGGAGTCTAGAGGACATGCTCCTAGGAGAGAGAGTCACAGAAAAAGAATGAGGGGAATCAGGGAAAAGAAAGGGAGAAGGGCCCCAGGACGAGAAAGGCAGGGGAAAGAACAGGAAAGGGAACGTTAAAGGGGAATGACGGACTACACATTGAAAAAAATAGTCTTCAAGTTCAAGAGAGAAGGGAGGGCTTTCTCCAAGGGTCTGCTTCCATCGTCTTTGCCTGATGAGAATAATTTGTGGGGAAATGTGCATTCTGGGCTTTTCTGGGTCCCATCTGAGGTCTGAGCTCTCCCAGGTCTGGATCCATGAGAAGGTCTGGGCTCAGCCTCATCCATCTCTTGGGAACAGATTTCATTGGCTTAGCTTTTTTTCCCTTAGTGGAAAGGGTCCAGTTCTGTGTAGAGCCTCCCCCCTGATGCCCACTGAGTTCCCTGCCCCTTCATATTTTTATTTCTGTCACTGACTCCCACCCCCACCCACCCTCTACACTGGGTACTTACCCAGCTGCCCATTTCGGGAATCGTCACATCCACAGTTGTCAAAATCCCCAAGGCTGCAGTTTCGGGTCAACGTGTACATGACCCCAGCAGAGCTGATAGCATGTACAAAGGCTGTCTCTCGATTGGCTGTCAGGAATCAGAATGAGGACATCTAGAGGGGGGTGTAGACTGCCTCCCCTTCAATGTCCCTCATGCCAACCTCAGAGGCCATCTAACTGACCCCATACAGGGAAGCAGGAATCCTCACTACACAGGTGATCACCCACGTGACGTTTCGATGTCTCCAACCTCAGAGAAGCAGCCCATCCTACTGTTGATAACTCCAAACATGCTGAGCTAAAGGTGGGATCCCTGCAACTCTGGAGTCAAGCAAAATATGTCTGATCCCTCTTGCCCATGATAATCAACCAACCAGTAAACATTTATTAAGTGCCTAATATGTGCTAAGTGCTTCAGATACTTGAAGACAGCTATCATGTCCCTTCTAAAAATATTCTGGCCTTGGTCAGAAGCCTGAGTACATAGGTAGATGCTTCTCCAGGTTAAACATTTCCAGGTTCATCAACTGACTCTTCCTTAGTATAGTTCTGAGATATATATATGTACATATGTGTGTGCATATATATGTATACACATACATATATACACACATGTGTATCATTTATGTGTGCATCTACATACCTACACATACATACTCACACATACACACATACATGTATATTATAGAATAATTAGTACGTCATACATGACGCACAATAGTATAGTATATCATACCACTCCCCTGCCTCAATCTGCTCTATGCTCCATTTTCCAAGCTTTCCTTTCATCCCCTCTGTCCCTTGCTCAGCTTGTCTGTTCCCTGCTTTCCTCTGGTGCTCTGCCAACTCTGCCTTCTGGGAACCCAAGAAAAGACCTCTAGCTGAACTGGGGACTGGGAATGGGTCTGGGACAAGACCGAGCCTGAGGGAAATTGAAGAAGAGAATGAGTCTGAGGAGCCTGCTCTAGTGACCCTGAGACAACTTTGCTCCAGAACAGCTGTAGCCAGAGGGAACCAAAACTCTGGCCTTCAGGAATGATAATCCTCACCTGAGCCCCAGGGTTGTTGGCTGAGTCCGCTGGCCAGTGGTATGTATGTATATGTGTGTACGTGTGTGCTTGCATGCATATGTTATTTGGAAGTATGATGCCTACTCAAGCTTTATGCCCATCATGAAGCAAACTGGATTCAATCCAAGAAATATTTATTAAATGCCTCCCCTGAGCAAAACACCGGGAATACAAAGATTAACCCCACATACATCAGCCCTCTCTTCCCCTGATAATAATAGGATTTTGTAGGGGCAGAGAATGGGACAGAATAAGTGTGAAGCAGCACTGACATGAAAGCCCATAGAGCAAAGGCTCTAAGAAGAGGAAAAAGCAATTTTTCTGGGTAGACAAGATTTCAAAGAAGGAGCTGAATGGAGAAATGAGGCCAGGGCCAGAGACCCCTGAAGGGGTGTGTATATATGTTTAGGGCTGTGCCAGGATATGGGGCTCTAACCTGTGGCCAAGGGGTCCCAGGAGCTGCGGCTGAGGCTTTCCTTACCACTGCGTAGCCCGCCATGACTGGACAGCTGGAGCGCTCTCTCCGGGCAGTTCCATCGGTCCCAGGCAAACTGGTATTTACATTCTTCAATGCCACTCTGAGCGCCAGCAGCCACACTGCTGGAGTAGATCAGATAGGCCTGCAGGGACAAGCGTGTCAGCGAGCACAATCACCCAGATCAGTCAGTCAGCTAGCATTTATTAAGTACCTATTATGTGCTAGGCACTGTTGTAAGCACTAGGGATACAAAGAAAGAAAAAAGATAGCGCCTGCTCTCGAGGAGCTCACAGTTGGAGGGGAAAACAACATGCAAACAGCTATATTCAAGCAGTATAAACCCAGGGTAAGATGGCGATAGGTCTCTGAGGACTCAGATTACTCCCATACCTGTCAAATCTAACTCTTCTCCCCACTCCACCTGCATCACCTAATATATGAACATGAGGCTGCTGACCTCATCATTATTGATGCACAACTCTGCTCAGCATGAGCAGTAGCAGGACAGCAAGGTCAGGTTGACCCTGGAGGGCAGGGGTCAAAGGGGAGGGGGATGGAAAGGCAGCAGCTGCGGTTAATAGCCCTGGGTCTCTCCCTAATCCTGGGGCAGCCTGCAGCCTACACATATAACCAAGACAACACAAGGCTCTCACTGCTGCATTTAAAACTAATATTATTAGATTTATTTTGAAAAGCCATATGATATTAAAGGAAGAAAAGAGAAAATGATAGGATCTCACAACAGAGCAGCCCCACATGGGGGGAGGCCTTTCCTGACCCCCAGTATCTAATGCCTTCTCCTCTCCTTTACCTTCCCATTACCTTCCTTATCATGTACACGTATATGTGTGTCTCCCCTGATAGACTATAAGCTCTTTGAGGGCAGGGAGTATTTAATTTCTGACTGTGTATCCCTAGTGCCTAGCACAGGATCTGGCACAGAGGGGTACTTAATAAATGCCTGTTGATTGGTTAATTCCTGATTGTCTTTCTTTGTACGGAGGAAGATCTTCCTTACAGGAGGCATGAACAGGGGTCATTCCACTCAGTTGTTTGAGAACACCAAAGGAATTAGTTACGATGAATCTATGTCAGGAACTCAGTAATAGCCTTGACAATACCTTTTGATATCCGAGAGAGTTTGCCAGTGGGATGCTCCAAGGTTCTGTCCTCTTTCTTAAAGTGTCAGGGTTAGAAGTTTCTAGACTTTAATAGGCTCAAAACCCTACTCCTTTATGGCATAGTGAGAAGAATACTGATTTGGAGTCTGAGTATGAATCCCAGTTTTGCTATCCTCTGCTGATATGACTTTGGACAAATCATTTAACCTCTCTGGGCCTCGATTTCCTTATTTGTAAAATGAGATGATCTCTAAGGGCTCCTCTAAATCTACATGAGCCCAGGAAGAAAGGGAGAAGCATCTTGACCTGGAAGTTGAGGCAGTAACCTGGGAGTCAGGACTCCATATTGACTTCCTAGCTTGCCATTCTGCCTTGGGCCAATCATCCTGTCTATGTTTTAGTTTCTCCATCTGTACAATGGACAATCCTGGTCACTTCCCAATCTTCCAATGTGTGATAACATAAGTAACATAGATCATATTGTTCTAATTTTGTTTGTCTCCCCATTCTGAAGAACAGGGTACCTCCCCCAGGATCAACCTTCTTCCATTCCCTTTCTCCAAAAAAAGGGTATCAGCATCTCAAACATAGGAGGGAACAATTTTGTCTCATTCTGCCTTGGTCAGATCATATCTGGACTACTGATTTAGTTGAAGGAATTAGAGATGTTTACCCAGGAGAAGAGAAGACTTAAGGGAGATATGATGGCTTCTTATTATGTGTTACATGGTAGAATATAAGTGGCTGAAGGCCAGAAACTGTTGGATTTTTGTCCTCTCTGGAAGGATCTTCTGAACGAGCAAGGACGCTGATGTGGATACAGATTATTAGGATAAGAAACAGAGTACAAGTTCACAAAAAAGGTTCAAACTAAGTTCATAAAGGAGGTACCAGGGAGAAAGATTCCTTCTCACTGGCTGGTGGTCAGAGAAGGCTTCCTGTGGAAAGTGGCGTTTGAGATGAGCCTGAAAGGAAAGACAGGATATGGAAAAGGAGAAGAGGTGGGGAGGGCACTGTAGGCAGAGGAATGGTATGAACAAAGGCATGGGAGGTGGGAAAATGCATGAGGTTGTCCTGACTCCCTTGGGAAAATGTCATAGATAATGGAAAATTAATGTGGTATCATGAAGTGGTCAAAGACCCCAAAGGAGGAAATCAAAAGTTTCTCTTACCTTTGGACCAGTCATCAGGAAATTATTGACTGACCTAGAATAGACAGAGATCAGAACATGAAAAGAGGAGCTAACTGTCCTCTATCCCAAGTAGCTGCTCCTTTCCTATCCACTCCAGCTCGCTGTCCTCCTTTCCTCTACACCTTCAGATTCTGCTCTATCAAGCACTTTGGATACCTGCTTGAGCCATTGTCTCCCTCCTCTCATCTTATTCATTCCCACTCTCAGCTGTACCCCCTGTCCTGGCCATCTTAAATCACTCTCCCCCTCCCAAATGTTTCTCCGATTCCATTTGGCAAAACAAATATTTATTAAACTCCTACTAGGTACTGAGCACTGTGCTAGGTGCTGGGGATACAAACTCAAAGAATGAAATAATTCCTCCACAAAGAAAGCACAAGGCTCTCAGTGATCTTAAGATGTTCCCTGCCTGCCAAGAAACCTCATTAAAAGAAAAAAAAAGACAACATACACATAATAAGGCTGAAAATCATGAATGTTGTGGCCTCAGAAGAAGACAAATTGTTGATGAGCCAAAGGGTAATAGAAAAATGCATGATGAGTGTTTTACCCTGAATGATTTTCATGCTGCAAGTGGTATAAAAGATGTCATAGAGGCTGTATATGTTTGGAAAAGGAGGTGAACTGGTAATGTGAGAGGAAAAGATAGCAGGTACACTGCATTGGTATCCACGAAATATTTTTCTAGCATTTTATTTTTTAATCTTATTTAATATTTTCCCCAATTACATGTAAAAACAATTTTAACATTCTTTTTTCCCCAAATTTTGAGTTCCAAATTCTTTCCTTCCCTCCCTACCATCCTCATTGAGAAGGCAAGCAGTTTGATGTAGATTATGCATGTGTAGTCATGCAAAAGTGATGTAGTCCATGAAGTCATTTTGTGAAAGAAAACACAGACAAAAACCCCCATGAAAAATAAAGTAAAGAAAAAGTATCTTTGATCTGCATGTAGGCTCTACCAGTTCTTTCTCTGGAAGATGGACAGCACCCTTCATCATAAGTCCTGCAGAATTGTCTTGGATCATTGTATTGCTGAGAGTAGTTATTTGTAGTAAATTATCATACAATATTGCTGTTACTGCGTACAGTGTTCTCCTGGTTCTGCTCATTTCACTTTTCCTCAATTCATGGAAGTCTTTCCATGTTTTTCTGAGATCGTCCTGCTCATCATTTCTTAAAACACAATAGTATTCCATCACAATCTTATACAACAATTTGTTCGGCCAATCTCCAATTGATGGACATCCCCCTCAATTTCCAATTCTTTACCACCACTAAAAGAGCTGCTAAAAAAAATTAATAAATAAAAAAATAAAAGAGCTGCTATAAATATTTTTGTACACATAGATCCTTTTCCTTTTTGTTTTCTTTATCTGTTTGGGATACACACCTAGTAGTGGTGGTCAAAGGGTATGCATGATTTTATAGTCCTTTGGGTATAGTTCCAGATTGCTCTCCAGAATGGTTGAATCAGTGTACAACTTCACCAATAGTACATTAGTATTTTAATTTTCCCACAGCCCCTCCAACATTTGTCATTTTCCTTTTCTGTCACATTAGCCAATCTGACAGGTGTGAGGAGTAGCTCAGAGTTGTTTTAATTTGCATTTCTCTCATCAATAGTGATTTAGAGCATTTTTATATGACTATAGATAGCTTTGATTACTTTGTCTGAAAACTGCCTGTTCATATCCTTTGACTGTTTATCAATTGAGGAACAGTTCTTATTTCTATAAATTTGATTCCATTTTCTATATGTCTGAGAAATGAGAAACTAACTGGAAATTTTTTTTCACAGTAATGATTGCCAACTATGTATTTCCCTCCATCCTATTTTCCCCCCTGTTTATCCTACTCTCTTCTTTTATCTTGTCTATTCTCAAAAGTGTTTTGCTTCTGACTTTTACTTCTCCCAATCTGCCCTCCCTTTTATCAGCTCCCCTCTCTCTCTCCCTTCCCTTATCCCCTTCCATTCCTGCTTTCCTGTATGATAAGATAGATTTCTACACCCAACTGAGTTTGTGTATTATTCCCTCTTTGAGCCAATTCTGAGGAGAGTAAGGTCCATGTGCTCCCCTCCCTGCTCCCCACCCCCATCTTCCCCTCCACTGTAAAGTCTCTTTCAGGTCTCTTTTATGTTAGATAATTTATCCCATTCTACTTCTCCCTTTCCCCTTCTCTCAGTGCATTCTTCTTTCTCATCCCTTAATCTTATTTTTTAGATAAGTATACCATCACATTCAACTCACACCTCTGCTTTCTGTCTATGTATACTCCTTCTAACTGCTTTAATAATGAGAAAGTTTTTAGGAGTTATAAATATCATTTTTCCATGTAGAAATATAAACAGCTAACCTTATCAAATCCCTTATGGTTTCTCTTCCTATTTACCTTTTTATGCTTCTTCTGCATCTTGTATTTGAAAGTCAAATTTTCTATTCAGCTCTGGTTTTTTCATCAGGAATGCTTGAAAGGCCTCCGTTTTCATTGAATATCCATTTTTACCCCTGAAGGATTATGCTCAGTTTTGCTGGGTAGGTGATTCTTGGTTATAATCCTAGCTCTTTTGACCTTAGGAATATCATATTCCAAATCCTCTGATCCTTTAATGTAGAAACTGCTAAATCTTGTATTATCCTGACTTTGACTCCACGGTATTTGAACTGTTTCTTTTTGGCTGCTTGCAGTATTTTCTCCTTAATCTGGGGGGTCTGGAATTTGGCTATTATATTCCTGGGATCTCTTTCAGGAGGTGATTGGTGGATTCTTTCAATTTCTATTTTGCCCTCTGATTCTAGAATATCAGGACAGTTTTCCTTGATAATTTCTTGAAAGATGATGTCTAGGCTCTTTTTTTGATCATGACTTTCAGGTAGTCCAATAATTCTTAAAGTATCTCTCCTAGATCTATTTTCCAGGTTAGTTGTTTTTCCAATGAGATATTTGACATTCTTTTCTAATTTTTAATTCTTTTGATTTTGTTTTATTGTTTCTTGATGTCTCAAAAAGTTGTTAGCTTCCCACTTGCCCAATTCTAACTTTTAAGGAATTATTCTCTTCAGTGAGCTTTTGTACCACCTTTTCTATTTGGCCAATTCTACTTTTTAAGGAGTTCTTCTCTTCAGTGAATTTTTGTATATCTTTTTTTTCATTTGGCCAATTTTGGTTTTCAAGGCATTCTTCCCTCTTTCAAGGCATTCATTGCTTCTTTTACCATTTGGCCTATTCTGTTTTTTAAGGTGTTATTTTCTTCAGTATTTTTTGTGCCTTCTTTACCAAGCCGTTGATTCCTTTTTCGTTATTTTCTCGCATCACTGTCATTTCTCTTCTCAAGTTTTCCTCTGCCTCTCTTACTTGATTTTTAAAATCCTTTTGGAGCTCCTCCATGGCCCAAGACCAATTCACATTTTTCTTTGAGACTTTGGATTCAGGAATTTTGGCTTTGTGGTCTTCTTCTGAGTGTGTGCTTTGATCTTCCTTGTCACCATAGTAACTTTCTATGGTCAGAATTTTTTTCTGTTGTTCACTCATTTTCCAGCCTATTTCTTGACTTTTAACTCTATGCTAAAGTGGGACTCTGCTTCCCAAATGGAGGAGGCACTGTTCCAAGCTTCAGGTCTTTGCGCCGCTGTTTTCAGAGGTTATTCTGAGGCCCTGTAGGTTTTTGGCTCTTCCTGTACGTGCACTGGCTTGTGAGCGACTACAACCACTGGAACTGTTACCAGGGTCCGTGCTCCCCTGTGGCCACAAGCTCTGCTGTGCTAGTGCTCCTCCTCACCCTGGGACTGTGATCCAGGACTGCAACCTAAACTAAGTAGAGGCGATGCAACAGAGTCCTGCCTCTGGTGCCAGCAAATCTCCTTCTGACGTTGGTCCAATCCCCTTACCTTCTGTGGGCAGAGGAGTCTAGGAATTGTCACAGCTTCTGCTGATACAGTCACCCTGAGACCTGCTCCTGGTCTGTTGGCGCCCGGACTGTGCTTGTGTGTCCTGTGCTGGAATGCGCTCCTCTCTCACTCAGGTGCAACAGAACTTTCCTGCCAACCTTCTACATCGACTTGAAGCGGAGAATTGTTTCACTCCTTCTTTTCGTTGGTTCTGCTTCTCAAGAATTTGTCGTTATTTAATTGTATTTGGAAGACTTTGGGGGACAGCTCAGGCAAGTCCCTGCCTTTATTCTGCCCTCTTGGCTCCACCTCCTCTCCATGAAATTTTCAAAGAAAAAGAGAAATGTATGTTGGGTTAATCCTTGATGGAGGATTTATGCAAAGACACAACACTGATCACATAAAATGAGAAAGCATGTCTGGATTGTACTCAGGACCCAGGGAGGGTATGCACTCATCATAGATCCATAAAAGGATGCGTGTTTGTTCGAGTCGGAGTGAATGCCAGCATAGCCTAGTGGACAGAAATAGCTAAAGAAGAAAGCTAACACACACACACACACACACACACACACACACACACACACACACATCACATGTACTATATGCCAGGCACTGTGCTAAGTGCCTTACAAATATTATCTCATTTACTCATCACAACTCTTGAAGGTAGGTGCTATTATTTTACAGATGAGAAAACAGAGGTAAACAGAGGTTAAGTGACTTAGTGCACCACTTTGTTGCCTCAAAGATAAGAAGACATGGGTTGGATTCTCATCTCTGACACAGAACCTATGTGACCCTGGGGCAAGTCACTTAAGCCTCTCAGTGCCCTAAGATCCTCTCCAAGATCTGTAAGTCACAGAACAGTTGCTTGTTGACATTAGCAGAAGGAGTTTGCTCTCCAGAAGTTCCCTACATCAATGAAATTCCAGGTCTAGGGAAAAACAGAAATAGGCAGAGTATCGTGAGAGTTGCTAGGGGCAAAAAGATGAAAGCACAATCGTACATCTAGAAGAGACCTTAGAAGTCACTGATTCTTAATTAAGCTCTTAATTTTACAAAGAAGGAAACTGAGGCCCAGAAAGGTTCAATGAGTTGTCCAAGATCAGACAGGTCATAAATAGTAGGGTTGGGATTCAAACCCAGTTCCACTAATTCCAAATGTAGCACCCCTTCCATGGTACCATGGTGCCTGCCCTCAAGGAAGCTTCCAAGGGGGAAGGAGTGAGACAGTGGACATGAGTGATGCATAGGAATATTTTGTACAAGTGAGAATATGATTAAATGAATAGGAGAGGTTAGGTCGAGCTGAGAGATTCAATGAGGGAGGACTCATTTCTAACTGGGACATTATAATACTTTCCTGGGGAGGTAGAATTTTAGCTGTTCCTTGAAAGGAAAAAATTTCAACAGGAAGAGAGATGATGGGAATCTCTCTGACCATGGAATCCTAGAATCTCAGAATTGTAAAAAATCTCTGAAATCATCTAGTCCAAGTTTTGACCAAAATTTCCTTCTATACATTCACAACAGGGGGACAATCAGCCACTGCTTGAAGAACTTTGTCAAGGGCAACCTACGACCTCTGGAGACAACCCATTCCACTCTTGGACTAATTGTTAGGAAGTTTTTATTTATTTTGAGCTGAAACCTACCCATTGGCTCTGATTCTTCCTCTGGGACCAAGCAGGATAGGTCTAATCTTTCTTCCCCATTATAGCACTTCAAATAAAAGAAAATAATAACAATACCTAATATTTATATGGTTATTATATAGTATATATTATGTGTCAGGTTATGTGCTTAACACTTTACAAATATTATCTCATTTAGTCCTTACAACAACTTTGAGAGATAGGTGTTATTATTATCCCCATTTTACAGTTGAGGAAATGGAAGCAGATAGAAGTTAAGTGACTTGCCCAGGGTCATACAGCTAGGAAGTGACTGAAGCTGGATTTGAACCCAGGTCTTCCTGACTCTAGTCCTGCCACTCTATCCACCATGCCATGTAGTTGCCTAAATTAAATTAAATCAATTTGAACAAATTAGATTTAACAAACATTTATATTTGGGCTCCCTCTTCTAATGATATTTTATTTTCCCCAATTACAAGTAAAGAAAAATTTTAACATTCATTTAAAAAAATTTTGAGTTTCCAAATTCTCTCCCTCCCTCCCTTTCTCTCTCCCTGAGTTGGTGAGCCCTTTGATATGGGTAGCAACCATTTATTAAGCATCTATGTACCAGGCACTGTGCTGGAGAGGCAAAGAGTGCAGTGAATCATCTCAGGTGCCTTCAACTTCATCACTATCCCAGATGTGATCTGGTCAGGGAAGAGCCTGGGGAGACTGGCCTCTCTTGTGTTTGTAAGATCAGAGATTTAGAATAGGAAGAGACCTTAGGCATCATCAAGTCCAACCCCATCATATTACAGGTGAGGAAACTGAGGCCCAGAGGAATTAAGTGTAGGGTCATACAGAAAGTCAGTGTCAGAGATGAGGACTCAGACCCAGGTCTTCTCAACTCCAAATCTTGCACCCTCTTCACTATGCCACATTTTTTAAAATGCCATTCCTATTTTTTAGTTCTTATGATGATTGAACTTTCAGCCCACTAGAACTCCTAGATATATTATCCCATAAGTTGTTGCCTGACTCTTATGCAACAGTTCATTTTTAACTCTAATGTAGGATTTCTTTTTTTTTTTTTTAAGGCAGTTGGGGTTAAGTGACTTGCCCAGGGTCACAGAACTGGTAAGTGTCAAGTGTTTGGTCTGAGACCGGATTCAAACTCAGGTACTCCTGACTTCAGGGCCGGTGCTCTATCCACTGCGCCACCTAGCTGCCCCTTCTAATGTAGGATTTCACATGTATTCCGCTACAATTCCCTCTTTTTTTTTTTTTGTTTAGCCCGTCATTCTAGTGTGTTAATCTTTTTTGGAACATGACTATCACTGTCCTGCTCTATATTATGTCATCTGCTGATCTGATAGATGTGGAACCTTTTTTTTTTTTATCCAGGTAAGCACAGAGCCAAGAAAAGATCCCCAAGGCATCCCACTAAAGACCTTCTTCCAAGGCTAGAACATACGTTAGATGTCCCTGTGGCACCCACACTCCACACTGACATAAATCCATTAACACAACTTCTCTCTGACTCTTCCAACCAGTTCTGAATCTAGTCCATGTTGTGCACAAGGATTTTGTCAAATGACTTGCTAAATTCAGACATACCACATCTGTGGCATCCACCAGCCTGTTAGCCCAGTCATATGTAATGGAGAGGGATATTGTCTTCCTGCTGCATATCTATAGGTAAGATGCTTCTGAAAATTCATGGTAATGTGCAATGGAGGAAGCTTGACCCCTGATTCAAAGAGTATGCATGTATTTTGTGCCTATTTACTGTCTTCTTACTTTGTGATTAAGAAAAAGCCTTCTAGGTGGCTGCTGAGCCAACCAGAACTGAATGTGCATATAAAAGCCATGAACAGTTACCCATAAAAGGAAATCAGCTATTTCTGGCATTATCTGCTCTCGATGGTCTCATGCTGCCTCTTGATGGCGACCACTTCCCTTTCTCACAAACCAACTCTTTAATCATGCATTCTAGAATTTTGTCAGCAATCCAAGTCAATTTAACCAGATTAGAGTCTGGAAACTCTACCCTCTTTGCCTTTTTGAAAATCAGGACAAAATTTGCCCTTGTCCAATTCTTCCCCTCCTCTCCCACGCTCCATGAAATTTCAAAGTTCACCAGCAGCAATTGGACTATTACATATCTGCCAGTTCTCTCAGTACCCTGGGACTTAGGTTGCTTGGTCCTCATGACTCTCTGAGAGCATCAAGGTGCTTATTTATCTTGCGTTTCAATTCTGTATTAATCATTTTTGTTCTATCTTTCCAATCCAAAGATCATTTTCCTTGATAGAGAAACAGATGCAAAATGAGTTGAACAATTCTACTTTATTTCTGTTTTCTGTTATCATTATCCCATCTACCTCAAATAGAGGTTCTATCCCCCTTTAAAAAAATCTTCCTCGGGTCTCCCAACATGGCAAAAAAGGGACATTTTTGTGGTTGTTAGTTTGCATGACCAAACTCAGCTTGCCCATGGGAGCCTACCTAGTCATTCTCTGAAATCTACTCTACCAAACTGTAGTCTTGAGAGGCAGAAATAACAGGACTTAGCTATTGGATTAGCGGAGTGAAAGAGAGAGGAATCCAAGATAACTCCAAGACTCAATCCTATTAGGAACTGTTGCCTGGACTTGGTTGAAGGATCCCTCTTAAAGATCTAGGGTGAAAAGAATGTGCAGAGAATTTGTCCTCTTACTTATAGCTAGTGAAATTTCACAGCATCCAGCACCTTTCCTAGAAAGGAGAAGCCACGCTCTTCTTGTGGGAACAAAGACCTGGAAACAAAGGGCATGCCCCTCGATTGGGAAATGGCTGAACAAATTATGGCAAATAAATATAAAGGAATGTTTTTGTGCTGTATGAAATGAAGAAAGAAGCAATTTCCAAGAAAGCTGGGAAGACTGTATGAACTAATATAGAGTGAAGTAATAAGATCAGGAGAATAATATATACTATAACATCAATATGGTAAAAGTGAACAATTTTGAAAGACTTAAAAAATCTGATCAACGCAGTGATCAACCCCAGAATACTGATGATAAGGAGTACTCTTTGTCTCCTGACTGAGAATCAAATGCACATTGTTTAGACTTAGCCAATATGGAAATTTATTTTGCTTGAGTAAGCTTACTTGTTATAAGGGTTTTCTCTCATTTTTTCAGTGCAGAGTGGAATGTTAAGGAGAGGAAAACTGTAAAATAAAGGGGATGGTTTCCAAGGTCTCTTCTAGGCCTAAATCTATGGGTTTTGATACTTGAATATGTCTCTTCAGGCATTTATTATCAGAATATAAAGGACTTACCCTAATTTTATGATTGAGGAGAGAGGTTAAGTGACTCACCTCACATAGCTGCTAAGTGTCTGAGGCTGGATTTGAACTCATATCTCCCTAACTTCAGGTCCAGTATTCTATCCTCTGCCTATTCCATGTGTGATCTTGGGTAAGTCACTCAAACTCTTTGGACTTCAGAGCCAACATTTATAAAATGTAGGAGTTGGGCTCCATGACCTCTGAGGGCCCTTCTAACACTAAATCTGTGATTCTGTAACCTCATGGTTCATCGTTTCTTTTTGTTTGTTTTGTTTTTTGTTTTTTATGGCACCACCAGTTCTTAAGAGTCCAGGCATCATTTAGTTCACTTTCCAGCCAAAGCAGGAATTCTGTCCACAACCTCCTAAATAAGAGGTCAAAACACAAATGGATACTCTCATTAAGTCGCCACAGAACTGAGGGCATGGCATGTCCTGAGTTACTGGAGTAGGGATTCTTAACCTCTTTGTGTGTGTCACAGACCCCTCTGGAAGTCTGGTGAAGCCTATGGACCCCTTCTTAGAATAAGGTCCTTAAATGCATAAAATAAAATCCATAGGAATACAAAGGAAAACAAATTTCAATTATATTGAAATATAGCATTTAACATATGTGTGTATAAATTATATATAGGTTATATTATAGATAACCTATATGTTTGTATAGCATGCAACACGTGTATATATGTATATATGCATATGTATATGTTCATGTCTGAGATTAGAAATCTTTTAGAATACAGACTCCAGGAGAATAAGAAATTCACCTTACCTAAAATCTTTCTCCCCTCCATGCCTAGCATAGGGCATTACATACAGCAGGTGCTTAATACATTTTTTCAAGGTAAGATAAAAAAAGATAGATGAAGGAATAAAGGAAGGGAACCAGGGTATAAGCATTTATTAAGCACTCACTGTGTGCCAGGCACTGTGCTAAGTGTGTTACAAATATTATCTCATTGGAGCCTGATAAATGAATATTCCTCTGTGTAGAGAGCAGTAAGAGAGGGGAATCCCCCATGGATCTGGTCATACTCAAAATTCTGATACTTGATCAGGAACAAGGAATCCTCAGAGAAATCTCAATGTTTGTGGGGAAATGCCAGGAAGGTAGACTGAGGATGATCTGGCGAGGTTACAGAAGGCAGAAAAGTAAGTAGGTATGTGTCATTGTGGGGGAGTAACAGTCAACTAACAAGTCTTTATTGAGGATGTAATCGAAATGATAGGCTTCTGTTTATTACTGAGGCAGGCGGATGGCTCAGTGGATAGAACACTGGGCTTGGAGTCAGGAAGACCTGAGTTCAAATCCAGCCTCAGACACTCATTCAGACACTGTGTGACCCTCAGCAAGTCATTTAACCTCTGTTTGCCTCAATCCACTAGAGAAGGAAATGGCAAACCACTCTCGTGTCTTTGCCAAGAAAACCCCATGGACTGCACTGGCATGCTGTGGTCCGTGGGATCACTAAGAGTCGAGCACCACTGAATAAATCTATTCATTATGGGCCAGGAGATGGTGGAGTCATGGTGGACTGTTTCCACAAGCCACTCACTCACTATGGCTCTCTCCTGCCAGAAAGTCTTCAAACAGTGGATGCATTCTAGTTGGAATAGATGTCCATCAGATTCCCTTCCAACTCTCAGTGGGTTTCTGTGTACTGCTCTGGCCAGCGACCAGGAAGCAGAATGAGATTTACCTTTCCTCTATACAAATGAACTTTGGGGTAACAGCAGCCCAGGTCCTGGGCATTGTGTTGGTGTTAGAACTGTTGGGAATGTTGCAGAGACGAGTGTCTAAATGGTCTAAGGTCTAAATGGGATTTTTTTAGGAGAGAAGGAAGGCAGTGTTGCCATATGAAGACAGACTAAAGATGTTAGTGACATTTTTAGACAGCAGAAGGAGATCTTAGAGGTAGTGTAGCATCTTAGAGTGCCAGACTTGAAGACCTGAGTTTAAATCTCACCTCTGATACTTGCTAACTGTGTGAGCATGGGCAAATGACTTAACCTCTCTGAGTCTCAGTTTCCCTATTTGTCAAATGAAGATAATACCTGCAGTATGTACATTTAAAGGTTGTGGCGGGGTTCAAGTGAAAGACAGTATTTGCAGCTGTTTGCCAACTCTAAAGCGTGTGAAGACCAGTCACTGCTATTGTGGAGAGGAAGTCTGTGGGGTAGAAAAATTCCAGCACGGTCTAAAATAAAACCGAGGGAGCACCTCTAGGAATCAGAAGGATAAGTAACTGGAACAAAGTCACATCAGCACATATTTATTTGCTGTTGCTCATGCATATCAGTCATGTCTGACTCTTTGTGGGCCCATTTGTGGTTTTCTTAGCAAAGACACTGATATGATTTGCCATTTCCTTCTCCAGCTCATTTTACAGATGAGAAAACTGAGGCAAATGGAAATAAGTGACTTGCCTAGGGTCACACAGCTAGTGAATGTCTAAAGCTGGATTTGAACTTAGGTCTTCCTTACTCTAGGCCTAGCACTCTATCCACTAAGCCATCTAGCTACCATGCATTTATTAAGTACCTACTGTGTGCTAGGCACCGTGCTTCAAATGCTTCAATATCTTAGAAAATGGCAAGCATTTGAGACTCTAGTTAAGAAACTCATTTCTGGTCCTGGCTCAGTTATTCCTTGGCTGTATCTAGGGAATGAGTGACCTCACACATGTGACTGCCTTTCTCTGGGTCTTATCCTCTGGTCCTCACTGGTAAAAATGAAGTAGTGAGCTGATATGTAGTGTGACAGGGCAGCAGGGTTTAAACCCTGGCTCTTACTTGTTACCTCTCTGTATGGCCTTGGGCAAGTCACTAAGCGGCCGTGGGCCTCAGTTCCCTCATCTGTAAAATCAAAGGGTGGCACTCAGTGACAGCCCTTCTAACATACCTTCTGGCCCTAAGCCGTAGGATGCTATGAGTCTATGATGAGAAAGTGATTGATAGAGTCTACCCCTAGGTGTTTGGCAGGAAGGATTGGCACATCTTTTGGTGCCACTACCAGAGATGGATGGATGAACACCCAGGCCAGGACTGCACCAAAGTATTGATTCCTTCTGAACATCTTCCTAGGATGCCTAGGCCGGAGCAGTCAGGGGGAATTTCTGCTCCTAAGACCAACATGAAGTACAACTGAGTATCTTAGAGAGAAGAGATGAGAAGGATGCTTCACCTGAGCCCTGAGGTCTGGAATTCGAAGGTTGGCCAGAGATGTGTGAGAGCCCCTATTTCCTTCAGAATGTCAAAGAGTTTTCTTAGAACAGCCTACACCTCCCTCTTACTCAATCAGGGATTTAAGGTGTGCTTAACCTGTGCCTGGCCTGGTGCTCAGTGATTGGGTGACACTCCCCTGACTATAGCTTACTAGGTGACCCTAAGGCGCTTCCTTTCCCTCTGTTTCAATTTCTCTCTATTAATATCAGGGAATTGGAGATGTGAGGATCAATGTTTAACAACCTCTGGAAAAAAAGATGCAGGTAGGACACACTATGTGTTCTAATATGTGTGATGAACATTTTCTCCATCACGTTCTTAAATCCAGAAAATCAACAAAACTAATATGTGTGATGAACATTTTCTCCATCACGCTCTTAAGTCCAGAAAATCAACAAAACATTTCAAACCAGTTTCTGAGTATAATAAATACTTACCTACTCCAGCATATATCTGGGTGCTGTTTAATTTGGTTTTTCATTCCTACTTTCATTCCTTCAATAAGTATTTCTCAAGTACCTATTGTGTGCCCTGCCCTGTTCAAGGTGCTAAAAAGGACTTAGGCTGGGGGAAGAGAACTTCAATTCCACCAGTGTTGGGAACTCCCAGCCTGAAGCATCCTTGAAATACCTCTTTCTGAATCTACAGCCAACCTCCCATCCACTACAGCACGCTGCCTTTCAACATGAGGGATATGGAGGCAGAAGGGTGGAGTAGATGCAGTGTAAACATCTCTGGGTTAGGAGGTGGGAGGTGGCCAAAGAGCTGGGTGACTTTAGTGGTAGGTGCTGTGGTAGACACATACTTAACCTTTCTGGGTCACTTCACCTGAAATGCTTAAGATAAAGCTTAAAATGAAACAGTCAAGTTAGCTGGCCTCAGTGTTCTTATCTAGTTCCATGGTGCTGTGTTCTAGAAAGGTGGGGGTTCCCAATTAGCTGCTTAGGTACTTGTGATGTGGCCACTCTAACCTCTGAGGCCTCTTTGTTTGACTCCTTCTACACACCTACTCATACGCTCACTTCAGTATCATTATCTGTGTACGTATCCTATCCCTTTCTCCCTGCCAAAAAAACCCCAGCAAAACCTGGGCGTATGCTCATTAAGGTCAGGCAATGTGTTGTTTTTTAATCCTCCTATTCCCATCAGAGACACCATGGTGCAGTGGATAGAGCTCTGGTTTTATAATCTGGAAGACCTGGATTCATATGCTGCCTCTGATGCCCCCAGCAAATCTGTTAACCTCTGTGCCTGTCCCCCAGGCAATCTTCTATGACTATAGGCTGCAGAGGAGATGGGAGGCCTGAAGGTGAATCGGGCCATCTATCATTTGCTTCCAGCTAAAGGTGATGGACTTAGAATCCAGAATGTGAGCTGAGTATGTGGACATTGGCCAATGTGGGAAATTTTTCTTGTTGGACTATGAGTATTTATTGTGAGGGATTTAAAAAAAAACAAACATCTGTAGGGGGCAGTGGGAGGAGAGATGATAAATGCTTGTGAATAAAATTTAAAAATAAACTTAAGAGATTATAAATTGCAGAAAGGGAGAGGGAGTAAACCCACAGAGTTGAAATCACAGGTCTGAGCCAAGCCCTCCACAATAATCCCCACCCCCAAACCCCCCCCCCACCCAACGGAACAACAAACAAAACGGCAGCTCTGAGCACACTGTAGGGCTTTCATGTTTGTTCCGTTAAGTTGAATATGTAAGCAAATGAGTAAGATCAGAAACCAAGACTTTTCAAAATTAAAAATAGGAAGGGAATAAGCATTTTTGAGCACCTACTATGTGCTAGGCACTAGGCTAAGCACTTTACAAACATTTCATTTCATCCTCACAACAACCCTGATGGGAGGTAAGTGCTATTATTACCCCCATTTTACACTTGAGGAAACCCAGGCAGACTTGCCCAGGGTCACTCAGTTAGCAAGGTTCTGAGGTCATATCTGAACTCAGATCTTCCTGACTCCGGGCTCTATCCTTTCCACCACCTTGTTGTTGTTCAGTTATTTTCAGTTCTGTCCTATCCTTTGCGATCCCATTTGGAGTTTTCTTGGCAAAGATAGTGGAGTGGTCTGCCATTTCCTTGTGGATCCATTTTGTCAGGCAATCAAAGATTAAATGACTTGCCCAGGGTCATACAGCTAGAAAGTGTCTGGGGCCAGATCTGAACTCAGGTCTTTCTGACTCCAGGTCTGGAGCTCTATCTTTTGAGCCACTTTTGAGGTGCTTCCATAGCAGTCAAATCAGCACCACCTAGCTCAGAAGAGCTTTGGGGCTAGTGTCAGTCTAGGGGGAGGAGAGGGAGGCTGAATTACATAGGTTTTTGTTAAAGAGGAGAGAGAGTAGAGGGATTGAGTGAGAAAAGCACCAAACTGGAAATTTGGAGACCGGAATTCAGGCCTCAGGTCTACCACTGAGGTGTCTTGAGCAAATAGTTCATAAGACCAGAAAAGGAAGATGAGGTCAGTAAGTGGAAGGTACTGTTTGCAGGCTGAGAAATGTGGACCAGATCCTATAGGCACGGGTCTGAGCATCTTACAAAGCCCTGGTGCTCCAGCCCCCACCTTCAAAATGAACTTCTCACCTTAGACTGGCATTCAAAGCCCTTCCCTGGCTAATCCTCATACAAGACAGGACATTTTCATTGGCCTCTGCCATCCCTAGAACCCTCTGTCCTTCCTCATCTCTACCCCCTCAAGGCTCTAGCTTCCTTCAAGTTCCAGTTAAAACCCCACCTTCTAGAAGAAACCTTTCCTGATTCTCCCTAATCCCAGTGCCTTCCCTCTGGTGGTCGTCTCTAAGTTACCTTGCGTCTATCTTGTTTGTTACATAGCTTTTTGCATGTTGTCTCCCTCATTCAGATCCCGGACTGTCTTTTGCCTTTCTTTGTAATGCTAGCCCTTAGCATGTTCCTGGCATATAAGGGGAGCTTAATAAATATTTATTGATTCACTTCACACTTAATCTTGCATCTTTGTATGACAGGATTCCCCCTCACAAATTCTACGCTACAATCAAATTGGAGATGGCTCTGGAGGAGAAAGTGAGGCTGGTGACTTTGCACAGCCCTCCCTCACTTGAATCTAATTCACTTGCATGACCTGGCATCACCTCACTGATGTCATGGCCCTCTTTTAGAGTGAAGTACAAGCAAGAACAGCAACTCCCCATCTGCTATCCCCAACTCATTTTTTCCACCCATTATGCTTTTAATGCAAAAATTTGTCTTGTGTCATGTTTTTATGACCTGTTCCTTCAGATCTCACATAAGTAATTGTTTTATAATTCTGATACGTGTATAAACTGTATGATAGTCTAAGAAGCAGCATGGTGTGGAGACTAGGGGCTGAACCTGGGCCTAGGAAGACCTGAGTTCAAATCCTAACTCAGATACTTACTAGCTGTGTGATCCTGGGCAAGTCACATCTGTCTTGCCTCGATTTTCTTATCTGCAAAGTGAAAGGTCGGGCTCAGTGGCCTCCAAGGTCCCTTCTAGCTCTAAATCTCTGCTCCTATGATCTGTGTTTGTGATAATACACAGATGTACTGTGTCTGAGAGCAAGGACTATGTTAAAAAAATCAAGAGAGTCCAATCTATTTTAATAACAGCGTTTAAATTTTGAAAACCCACCCTGCCTCAAAGTCACGCTGGCATCCTGGTCAAAGTTGTTGGAGAGCTAGACAGCAAGATGGCCTCAATGGCCAATCAGGATAGAAGGCAGCTAAGTGACAGGGATGCAAAGAAGAAAACAGAAAGGGCCAGCAAGGACCTTTCCACTGAGCCTTCAGCAATGTCGCAAGGCATGTTCTGGTTTAAGGGGCTGCCTTCTCCATCCTGGTTTTTTTCCTTCTCACGGTGCTGCTGGATTTTGCTCAATTCTGCTGAAAAGTGTTAAGCTCCACACTTAGCATTTAAATGAAGGCTCCTGACAATATTGGGGGAGCAGTCTGCCCTCCCGTCCTTGGAGGGTCTCTGTGTGAGAGGAGGGGTGGGACACCGAGGGCTTTCGGGAAGCCACCTTCCCAGAGAGCCCAGGAAAGCCTCTGCCAGGACTCTAATAGGGTCAGGACATTTTTCTTCGTTGCTGCTCTTGTCAGCTGGGCTCCATGCCACCCTTGGCCATATCACTTAATCTCTGAGCCTCTGTTTTCTTCTCTGTAAAATGAGGGGTGGGAACAAATGATCTCTCAAGTCTCTTTTAGGGGAGACCCCTGGCACTTTCATAGTCTCGTCTGCAAGCAGACCAGCCTTGGGGCCATTTTCTGCTAGAACGGCAGGTCAGAAAGATGTTAACTAAATAAACGCCTCCATGAATGCTGCTCAGTTGCATTGAATTCAGACAACTGAGAGTTCACACACAGCACTGTATCTTCCATCTCCACACCTCTGCCCGACACCCATGCCTGCCATGTGCTTCCTTCTCACCTGGGTTTCATGGAATCCCTCCCTTCCTTAAGATTCAGCTCATATTCCATCTTCTAGATGCAGCCTTTCCTGAGTCTCTCAACTGCATGTGCCCCTTCCAAAAAAACCCTGAAGGGAATTTAACCAGCATGCATTTACTCTGTATATGCTTAAGACACCTACCATATCTTTCCTAATATATAGCTTGTAGGGACCATTTCATTTATGGCTTGGGTTTTTTTTTTTTTAATCTCTAGTGCCTATCACAATGCCTGGCACATAGCGGCTGCTTAATACAATGTTGTTGATTGATTTTTCTCACACTTCACTCCTCTCCATAAGTCCTGTGACCCAGTGACGCTGGCTTCCTTGCTGTTCCTTGTGCAGGACACTCTATCTCTTGGCTCTAGGCATTTTCTCTGGTTGTCCCCCAGGCTCACAAGACTCTTCTTCTTCATCTCTACCTCCTGGCTTCCCTGATTCTTACACATCTCACTGAACTCCCACCTTCTCCAGGAAGCCTTTCCTGATTGATACCTCTTAATGCTAGTGCCTTCCCTTTGTTGATTTTCTCCAATTTAACCTGTTTATAACTTGTCTGGACATAGTTGATTACATATTATTCCCCCATTAGACTGGAAGCTCCTTGAAGGCAGGAATTATTTTCGCCTTTCCTTGGTTCCCCAGCACTTAGCACAGGGCCTGGCATGCAGTAAGTGCTTAATAAATGCTGGTTTTCTAAAAAATGAATGTCAGAAATATTTTACATCAGGAAAAGTTTAATAAAAAAAATTAAAATATTGAAAAAACAAATACTCTACTGACTAAAATGAAAAAAAAAATGATGGATTCTGCCTTCAAGGAATTTGGGGGAAGGAGCAGGGAGAGAATGAGGTAAGAGATAGATATATGAATAATGTCATACAAGAATGTGATGATGGTCCAGAAGTCAAATAGAGTGGCCTGAGAGGGTCAGTGAGGGAGGAATCATTTTAGCTGGGAAGATGTGGATTTCATGGGAGAGAACGCAGTGAGGTATCAAAGGAAGAGAAAAGTTTCAGCGGGGCGAGATGGTTGGGGACTGGGCACCTTCTATGCATAGGGGATGGCAGGAATAAATGCTCAGAGATGGAAGAGTGCAGGGAGAGATCACAGAAGTGTAAGTAGATGAAGGTTGGTTGGAACTTCCAGTGTATATAAAGGTATGATGTGAGATCTGGCTAGAAAGGTAAGCTGGAACCAGTGAGAGGGCTTCCTAGAGTACTTAATGCAATTCCATAAATATTCATTAATCAGATTACCTCCCATCCACTCTGTATATATCTTATACGGACCTAGTTATTTTCCTCTTGTCTCCCACAGTAGAATGTGAGCTCACAGAGAGCAGGGACTGTTTCTGCCTTTCTTGGCATTCTCTGTGCTTAGAATCGTGCCTGACACATAGTAAATGCTTAATAAATGATTGTTGACTTGTGTTGATATAGCTTGTATATATTCTTCACAACAAAAACAAGGGTCATGCCATTATTATCCCCATTTTACAGATGAGGAAACTGAGGCTGAGAGCAATTAGGTGCTTTGCCTAGACTTTTACAGTTTGTGAGTCTGAGGAGGGATTTAAATCCAGATCTTCCTCACTCTTGGTTTGTAGTTCTCATACCACATTGATGCCTCCTAAGCCCTTGCATACAATGTACAAGAATCTATACTAGACCCTGGAGATATAAAAATAGTTCCTGTCACATAGTAAAAATTTAATAAATATTTATTGACGGACCAAAAAAACACAAAAAAACCCCACCATTCCTGCCCTCAAGGAATTAATATTGACTAGGAGGAAGAGGAGATTCATGTTTACAAATTAGTAAATTTAAAGTATATAAAAATAATTTCAAGAGAGAGAGTGCTAATAACTGTATTTTATCCCAAAGGCAGGGGGAAGTCATTGAAGGTTATTTTTTTTTTTGAAGGGAGTGACACGGACAGACCAATGCATGAGGAAGGTTCTTTTGTTAGGTGTGTGGAGAATGGAGCAGAGAGGGGAGAGACTGGATGCAGGGAGACAGATTAAGAAGGGATCACACTACCCCAGGACTGTTTTAGTGAGTGCCTGGCTGAGGGTAGTTGCAATGGGAATGGAAAGGAAGGGATGGATTAAGAGGTATTGCAGAGGTAAAATTGTTTTTAATTAAATTAAAATTTTTTAATTGGCAAAAATCTATTTTATCAATCTCCCACCCCCAGGTCTACTGGAAAAAAAGAAAAACAGAACCTTGTAGTAAATAGGCCAAGTTAAGCAAAACATATCCCAAATTGCCCATATCAGAAAAAATCTCATTTCGCACCCCAAGTCTATCATTTCTCTGTCCAAAAGTGGGTATTATGTCTTCATTGGGCAATAAAATGGATGAGATGTGGTGACTAATTGGATGTAGTGGGCAAGATGAGGGAAAGGCCCCTTTTTTTTTAAGTTCCAAATTCTCTCTCTTCTACCTTTTCTCCATCCCCGTTGAGAAAGCAAGAAAAAGAAAACTCATTACAAATATGTGCAGTTAATCAAAACAAATTTTCCAGTTAGTCATATCCCAAAAAATTACTCTTCAGTCTGCATTCTGAGTACGTCAAGGTGAAGGAATAGGCGAACCTATTTCTATCCCCTTAGCCTGAGCTGTGGGAAAGCTCCAACATTAATTTTTTTTCTTTTCATGCTGGGTAGCCAGGATGATATCCTCAAATACAATGACTTTGGCTTGTCTGTGAGTTTAAAACATCCCTTTTAGGTCTGGGTCTGTCTTGGGCTGGCAGAAGGCAAACCAGTCCAGAAGGTTGTATCAGAATGACAGAAAATTCAGGCCATCTATCTATCTACCTGCACTGCAGGCTAGGCCTTCACTCTTGGGCTTGACACCCCCTGATGTGCAGATAATAGGGAATGTAATTAGTTGTGTAGGTCAGATGCAAAGCCCCTCCCCCCCTCATTGGTTCAGCTTCCATCCTAGAACTAGCAAAAAGTAATCTATTGTAGGAATAAACCAAGCCACATCCTGGGATGGGGATGGGGGATTGCCCCCCTCATTCTGTACTCCATGGGAACCAATCAGCCTTTTGGATGATAATAGAGAAGACTCAAGGGAACATGTCTGCCATCCTGGCCCTCAGAAGAAAGTGACCGAAATGCTAAGCTCTGTGGGCATCTTAACGGAACTTTGATTGGAGTGGGTGAAAGTGTGTTGAGATTTCTGGGTCCAAAAGTGCCTCGGGCTGGCATATAAGAAGCTTGAAGGCTGATCAGAAGGCAGTGTGATGGAGTAGAAAGAGGATAGGTATGGATTTAGATAGGGGTTTGAATCACTTACTACCCATGTAACCTTGTATAAGTCACTTGACTTCTATGAATCTGTTTTCTCATGTAAAATGGAATGACTTTTAATGTCCCCTCCAAGTCTAAATCTTACAATACTAAGCATCCAGATGAATAAAATGAGGGTGAGAAAAGTTAAAGGACGCATACAAGGTTACACAGTTAATAAGTACAAGCACCAAGACGAGAACTTGGGTCTTCTGATGTCAAGGGCAGATAGGTGGTGTAGTGAACAGAGCACTGGGCCTGGAGTCAGGAAGACTCATCTTCCTGAGTTCAAATCTGGCCTCAGACACTTGCTAGCTGTATGACCTTGGGCAAGTCACTTAATCCCCTTTGCCTCTGTTTCCTCATCTGTAAAATGAGCTGGAGAAGCAAATGTCAGGCTACTTCAGTATCTCTGCCAAGAAAATCCCAAATGGGGTCATGAACAAGAACGACGCTTCGGACAACCAGCTTCTTTGTAAGAGTCTTAGAGAGCTGTCTGGAGGTCCTGAGAGGCCCAATAAATCACCAGTGGCTACACAGCTAGCACGTGTCTGATGTGAATGCCAAAGATGACATTCTCTTATCTTTTAATGTGGTAAATCCCACGATATACCAGCTTTTCACATCGTGTCCCAGGTGCTGGGGAAGCCGTAGGGGCTTTTGTGGTGGTAGGTAAAACCAGGTACATCTCACATAAATCTTGGAAAAGAAGAATGGAAAACTTTTTACCCAGCTCATTTCTATAACATCTCACCAAGAGTATGCCTTCTTTATGCCAAATTAATGGTGATTCTCAGGTATTCTCCTCTTCCCCCTCCATTCAGGCATTGAAACTTGAACAAATTCGAAACAACACAAATAGAAACTGTAAGAAGAAAGAATCCGGGTCTTGAGGGTGCTGGGCAAATAATAAAGATGGAGAAATCACAAGCTCCTTGCTTTATACCAGTATTGGGCAGGGTGGGGGTGGAGAAATTTGACAGTGGCATCGAGAACAGGATGTTTCAGTCATCCGGAGACTTAGGGAAAGCCCTTAGGAATGAAGGTGAGATCACAGAAGGTAGAATCTTAGAACTTTGAGTTGGAAGGGATCCCTGAGATCACCAGTGAGGAATGATATAATGAAGAGAATTCTAAATGTGCCCTCCAGAAGATGACTTCAAACTCTATCTCTGACACTGTCTATATGAACATTAACTACGTCTGAGACTCAATTTTCTGTAAAAGAGAGAATGGTGATAACCCATAGTACTTCCCAGGATTATTATGAGGATCAAATGAGTAAATGGATGTAAAGTGCTTGGCAAACCTGAAATCACTACATAAATGTCAGTTACTATTATGTAATCCAGCTCTTTCATCATATATGAGGAAACTGAGGGCCAGAGAAGGAACTTAGCCAAGATCATAGGGCTGGTTGTAGCACAGCCAAGCCTGGCACCCATGTCCCCTGAATCCTAATCCCACCAACGCCTTTTGCTTTAAGTCTCTCAAGCCTTGGTCACATCTCCGAACATCCCAGAGAAGTAGCTGAGTGAAAAGTGAAAAACCAGAGGTCTGAGGTTCACCTCCCTGGCCAATACCAGTATTCTTCAAGCGCAAGAGATGGACGAGTTGTATATCAACACCGTGAGGGCTGTCAGACAGTGTGTCCCCTCCACCGCCCCCAAGGACCCGCAACTTTGGCGTTCATTTTCTATGAGCCTGGCACCATCAAGGGCTCGCTGGTGCTATCCACCCTCCCCACTCTCCCTTGGGCATCCTCTCCCTCCTCCCTCCCCGAGCCTTTCAGGCAGGGCTACAAGTCAGGCAGAAGTTGGAGCTGCCAGTTTGCTAAGTGCTCCTGGGTTGCATTGATAAAAGGAACAGACAATGCCTTCATTAAGATGTTCACAAAGGCTGGAGTTGGTCAAGCCTCTCTCGCTATTACAAGAGGAGACCGCCCACAATCGCTCCCTGGTTTTTTGTTCTTTTGGTTTTTTACAAGAGCTAACAGGCAGAGCCAAGTAATCAGAAGCAGGAGAACGTACACAATGGAGAATAATTTAAAGGAAAACAACCCTTGAAAGCCAGCCAAATTCTGATCCGTGCAGTGACTCCTCTTCGCTTCTGAGAGGGCTGATGGGGAAACAGACCTCCCTCCTTTCTTTCCGCAGAAAGGTGGCAGTCTATGAGTGTGGAATGAGGCGTAGATGGTGAGATGTGCCCAATGTGTTAGTAATTCTGCTTCATAACACATGGGTTCTTTTGGGTGGGAGGGAGGGGAGAGTCATAGAGTAACGAAAAAAGACAGCATCGATATGATTGATAGTTATTTGGTTCCCAGACTTCTGGCTAAATGGCATTCATTTTCGCTAGCTGCAAAGATTCCTTACCTGCTGCCCCAAATTGCAAAACTTAATTCAGATCGCACCTTGTGGCAAAGAGCAATTAAAATACAATGAGTCAGCAGAAAGCATCTGCATACTGTTCCCTCAAAATCAGGCCAGGAAAGTGGGGGGGGGATTTTTTTTTCCCGAAACGTCGTCTAATGAGCACTTGCTTTCTCATCTCTTTCTTTTCCCCCTTCTTTTTGAATCCAAACGTTTGGATTGGGACAGACAAGCCTCCTAGTCACCTTTCTGTCTGGCTGTGTCAGTGTCAAAGGGAGACAAGCGTGGCCCCCTCCCCAGCAGGGCAGGGGCCAGGAGCTCGTAGGCAGGGCCCCTCTCAAATAGTCATTCTTCCCAGCCTGGTGGAGGGGGAGAGAAACCTCGGGTCGCTCCCGGCCACTCGGAGCGCAGGGGAATTCCTGCTGCCGTGTCACTCGGAATGCTCCCAGGGGACAGGCTTGGGGTGATCCTGCTGTCCCCCTGGGTTTTGTGTGTGTGCAGGAGGGGGGAAAGAAAGAAAGGCCTGGTGAAGTTGGAAGGGTTTAATTAAGTGCCCTCCACTGGTTTTCTATTTGAGCAATTACTTGGTGGGCTACCTTGTAATCCCAAGCACTCAAACCGCCAGGCTCCATGTCCAGCTGACATTATTCTGAGCCTCTTTCTAATCTGATTGAGATGGAAATGATCTCCTGGGAGGGGGGAGACAGAGAGTGGGAAATACACTCACTTAGCACAGGAGTGTGACCTCAGGAAGTGTCCTGGACAAGAAGGTCCCCTCTCCTTCTGCTTGAAAAGTGAGAGAGACTCCTGTGACACATCCCATACAGTGGAACCTCAGACTGAGGTCTGGGAGGAAAGAGGGTTCAGATTGAGAAAACCCCAACATTACCCAGTTCCTGGCTCTCTGAACCTTCCTTACCTTACCCTCCTAGTTTTCTTAACATTAGCATGTGATGAGAAAATGAGAGGCAGAGGATTGCAGGGGAGAGAGCAGGGGTTCTTAAACTTCTTTTTGCCATGGAACACTTTGCCAATCTGGTGAAGGCTATGGACTCCTCAGAATGTTTCTAAACCCATAATATTATAATTAAATTGAATTAATTAAATTGAAATACAGTTTTCAAAATATTAAAAACAAACAAACAAGTTCAAGGATCCTAGGCAAAGGACCTCTCGAATAGAAGGCTAGTCTCCGATTTAGGAAGACTGGATTCAAATCTTGCTTTTGACACACAGCAGAGAAAGATTATTGGCTCTGGAGTCAGAGGACTTGGGTTCAAATTGCTCCTTTAATGCTTTGCATCTGTGTGACCTTGGGTAAATCAAAACCTCTCCGGGCTTCAGTTCTTTCATCTGTACAATGCAAGAGTAGGACTAGAAGGTCTGAGTTTCTCTTCCAGCTCTAGAATTATGAGTGTGAGGTAACATATTGGTTATGTGACCATAAGTAAGTTACTTAACCTCTCAGGGCCTTAGATACTCTTTAACACTTTAAATCACACAGGAGTTGGCTATCTGTGTTTGTGAAGGGAAATGCCAGCACCAGGAGTGCCCTTCCCAAACCAGTGAAATCACATATCCAGACCCTATTAACCTCCTCCCAGATATGGCAAGGACAACAGGGAGATTCACATGGAATATTTTCCCAAATGAAAATATTCAAAAGTGGTTGAGAGAGATGTATACAATTGTCACTGAAATGGAAGCCTGCTGAAGAGTTCAGCCTTTTTATATCTATACTTCATTTCAAACTTGCTTGTAAGTTCCAAACCCAGACCCAGTGGCCCAGCAGAAACTCTTGATCTCTAGAAAAAAAGTGCTATGAGCAGTTATTTAGAGGTGTCCCACGAAATGTAAAGGCAGGTAAGGAAGCGGACTAAAATTCAGATTTTCACCCCCAAGCATCATCTCACACCCTTTCCAATGGGCAACACTAATGCTAGGAATGGATAAAAAAGACACTGACTGGTCTGCCATCTACCTTATTTCTAGTCAGTGGGAATACTACTATAGGGGAAAAAAATCTCAGCTTCAACATTTCTTTCCCCACATATACAATGAAAACTAGGTTGTCATTTAGGTCAATGAGTCCTACCCCTACAAGGATGGAAAAGTTTATACAAGAAGTGGGGTCCAAGGTTGGGAAGAGAAGAGGACTCTCCTCCAGGGGATAAAGACCTCTACCTGTCCAAAGTCCTAAGAAGATGACCAGGTCACTTACCAGGTATGGCTGAGCTGGAGGACACAAGTGAAAAGGAAGATATAGGCTGGGGGCTCCATGAGAAACAGTCCCAGGATGGAGACTTGCGATCCAGGGAGCAGAGATGAGCTCCTCAGCGAGAAGGGGATGGAATTTCCTCCAACCCCAACTTTCTTGGTGGGTAAGTGAACCCAAGTAGAGAGCGAAGGGGAAATGAAATGGAGTAGTCAAACTTCCTAAGAAGAGATTATCTACTTAATTAAAGTTTTTTTTTTCTCTAAGCCCTTCAGCCAATCAGAATTCAAGTGCCAGAGAGAGATTGGGTTGATCAAAAGAACACCCCAGGATCCTCCCAGACAAATACAGAAGGGGACATGGAACAAGAGGACAAAGAGGGACATGGGAAAGAAGACAAAGAGAGAAAGGGGAGAAAAAGAGACACAGCAAATCCCCTCCACGTAGTCAGGGCATGTGCTCCCCGCCTTCCCCCGAGCCTCTCCCTCCCCTCCCCACAGGTCCCCAGAGGGGATTTAGATGGAGTTGTATTTTCTGATCCTTTCTCCCCTAGGCTTTGAGTTTTCATTACACCCAGGGCATCTTTCTTTAGAGGAAATGGACCATTCTGCCAGGAGCCAGATCCAGGAGGGAGGGATGGAGAGAAGGGGGTGAGAAGACACAACCTTTGACCCAATGTCCTTCTAATCTTCCCAGCTGACTTCTTCCCTTTATCTTTCTAGTCAAACAGCAAATATTAATGATGAAGTATCCACTGTACGCTCAGCTCTATGCTAGGCACTGTGGGGGAATTACAAAAGCATACATTTCAATTCAGTTCAAACCAATAAGCACTTATTAAGTATCTGCTATGTGCCAAATGTGGTGCTCGGTGCTAAGGACATAAAGATAAAAACGTCAACCTCAAGGAGAGTCTTCAAGGAGCCTACATTCTACTGGGAGGTGAGGATTCTGGACTCAAGGACATTATTGGAACCTGTTAATTCCTAGACAGGAAATGACAAATCATATGAAATGACATCTAATTCGGTGCTATTGTAACCAGCACCCCGGTCTCTGAACTTACATGAACTAAATCCAATCTTGGGGATAGTCACCCCCAAATCATATCTCTTTGGTATGTTTAACCTCGACTCAGAGATCCCTCTGGAAAATCTCTGAATGAATACAGCTCAAAGATAACTTGTATCTATGTCTCCAGAGATGTAAGTAAAAGGGTCCCCAGATTCCATGAAAACATTCAAGGTAACTATACAGATCGGGTCTATACAGACAGTCTATTTCACCTCACAGAAAGTGAAGAAAATATATAAAGGACTCAAAAAACTTTCTAATCAGATCTGAGATTTTAATCAGAGTAGGGAGCTCTTAGTGAGGAACTTAATGTATTTATAATGTATAGCCTTAGAGAGTTATCTGAGAGCACCCGAGAGATTAAGGGATTTGCCCAGGGTCACACAGCTAGGACATAGAGTTAAAACTCAAACCTAGACTTTCTAACTCCAAGACTAGCTCTCTAACCCCTCTGCCTCTCAGTCCATAGATAATATAATTACACTGTCTCTGGTGAGTCTCATCCTTACCCAGAATCTATGCAGTTCTTTAAGTGCATATAGCACTACCCTACAGTGTGAACTGCTGTATGAACTAGGGGTTGTTAGTGAGGCAGGACCCTCCCATTGGATCCATAAAACATGAAAAATGCATGGTAACAGATGAGGGCAAAGTCTAGATTCTCTGCTCTTAGTTTTTTTACTGTTCCTCTGGATGTAAGGCCATGTGTTTTATCTTCTCCCCAAAGAGGCTGATGATGCCCAGGAACTCCCTTCTTCTCTCAAGTTGAGTCAAGCCAACAAACATTTATTAAGTGCCTATAGTGTGCCAAGCACTGAGGACACAAAGAAAGGCCAAAAACCCCATCCTTTGATCTTAGGGAACTCAGAGTCTAATGGGAGGGGGAGGGGAGACCGCATATAAACAACTCCAGACAAACAAGATATAGACACATAAATTGGAGAGAGTCTCAGAGAGAAGGCACTAACATTAAGGGGAACCAAGAAGGCTTTTAAAAGGTGGGATTTTAGCTGGAACCCGAAGGAGGCCTGGAAGCCAGAAGGTGAGAAGGGAGAGAATTCTAGGCATGAGAGACAGTCAAAATGCTTAGAGTTGGGAGATGAAGCCTCTTACGCGAGGAACAGAGAGGAGGCCTGTGTTACTGTATCACAAAGTGTATGGTGAGAGTGAGTTTGTAAAGACTCTAGAAAGGTAAGAAAGGTCCAGGTTAAAAGGGGATTTAAAAGCCAAACTCAAAAATTTTAGATTTGATCCTAGAGACTCGATGTATTAGAGAACCTTCTAGAGAATGTGGCCCTCCTCCATCCTCCAAAAACCTTCATCTGATTCATCTATCCCCACCACCTCTAGTCCCACATCTCTTCTCCCTTTCATTGCCAAATACCCTGAGATGACCAGCAGTAGGTGGTTCCACTTCCTTTCCTCTCAATCTCTTCTTAACTCTCTCTCCAACCATCTTTCCTATCATTCTACTGAAAATGCTCTTTCGCAAGTTACTAACAATCTCTTAATTGCCTTATCTAATGCGTTTTCCCAATCTGCAGCCATATTGACCTCTTTCTAGCTTTTGATCCGATCACCTTCTTCTGCTTGATACTCTCTTCTGAGATTTCCATGACATGAACCTGATTCTCCTCCTACCAACCTGACTATTCTTTCTCAGCTTCCTTCCCTAGATCTTCATTACAGTCACATTTGCTGACTATGGGTGTCCCACAGGGCTCTGTCCTGGATTTCCTGGATATCCTATATTTGCTTATCCTTCCCCATCCCCTAGTAGAATATAAGATCCTTGAGGGCAAAAACTATCATCCCCAGTGCCTGGCACATAGTAGGTGCTTAATAAATGCTTGTAGATATATTGTTGAAAAGTATGTTGCCTTACACCCAGAATACTAGGGTTTATAATGAATGTTAAAAGCAATAAACTACATGGATGGGAAGAGGGTGATCAAAGAAGTTGGAAAATTGCTTATGTTGGATGAGATAATGGCAAATGGACAGCACAGAAATGACTGAATTACTCAATTCGAATTTTGCTTCTTTTTCTCTTCCTTACTAAAGGGAATGATTTTTAGGCTGGGGAGTACAAGACTAAAATGGTTAGCAGAAAAGTGAAACCCAAAGAAAAATTTTAAAAAGCACCTAGATGCTTTTAACGAGTTTAAGTCACCAAGCTCTCACAAACTGAAGTAAAATGCTCTAAAAGAATGAATACTGTAAATGTGACTATTAAAATGCTTTCAATGGAGGCAGCAAATGGATAGAGGGCTGGAGCTGGAGTCAGAAAGACCTGAATTTAAATCCAGCCACAGACATTTAGTAGCTTTGTGACTCTGGGCGAGTCACTTAATCTCTACCTACCTTAGTTTCCTCAACTGTAAAATGTGTATAACAATAGTGATGAGGCTGACTTTTGCCCAGCAACAAGGGGAAATCTTTAAGGTTGACTTTTGCCCAGCAACTATGAGGGCCTCATCTAGATCTGCCCAGTAACAGAAAGCTGTGTCAGATTAAAAAAAAAATCATGCTTCCTTAGCCCATACTCTGTACATGATAAGTCCCCTCATACTGGCACAAATGTTGCAAGCTAAGTTCCTTATTCTGTGATCACATTCTTGAACTGTTTTGAAATGTACTCAGCACACCTGCTTCCCTTTCCTGCCTCCCCCTTTCCCTGCGATTAACTACTCACATAGGAGCATACTCCACTCTTGGCTGAGTGGCTAAAAAATTGTGCATAAAAACAAACCCCTGTCTTCCTTCAAACTACTAGCACCCCCCCCCCCGGGCTAGTCCACTGCTTTTACAACAATAAAGCTAAAAAAAAGAAAAATATGTTGTACAATGGGCCCACCTGACTCAGTCCACTCCTGCTGCTCCTGTCATGAGGGCATAGGCACCCACCTCCTCCAGACCATCAGGACTGCTATGGCAAACATTGAGACTGGGGGGATTGGGAGCTGAAACAAGGAGTAAGACCAGATAGAGAACATTCTACTCACTTGCCTTCATCGAAGGAGTTCCTCCCATCTTCTGTTACTCTGACTGGACTCATTACTTATCTAGAATAAAGTCTTATTCCTTATTCTCTCCTTTCCTATGATAGTGAATCCCAAACTATATAAAACCCCTTTCTTCAATCCATGTGACCTGTTTCCTCATTTCCATACACCTTGACTCTACCCCCACTGTAACTCCCATTCTTTTTGAAAAAATATTTTATTTGTTTTGATAAGTCAAGATTTGCCTTCTAACCCTCCCAACTCCAATTGATAATTCAAGAAACATAAAACCCATTACAAACATGCATATTCAATCAAAACAAATTTCCATATTGGCGATGTCCAAAAAAAAAAATCGGTCTCATTTTGCACTGTGAATCCTTCACCCCCTCTGTCATGAAGTGGGTAGTGTGTTTCATCATTATTCCTCTGAAATTGCAGTTGGTCATTATGCTGATAGGTGATCAGTCCATAGCATTCCATCACATTTATATAACATAACTTATTCATCTATTCCTCAATTCATGAGTACCCCTTCAGATTCCTATTCTTTGCCACCGAAGAGCTATGCATATTTGGGGGCACCTTAGAGTTTGTTTTACTTACTGTTAATCCCTCCCTTAATTTACCCTTCTTCAAATTATCACTTCCCTCTTCCTTTTTCCCCCTTATTTTTTCGTTGAGTGAAGCGTATTTCCGTCCCCAGCTCATGTATGTGTGTGCATTCGTCTTTCTTTTGACTTTGAATGAGACTGAGATTCAAGTGTTAGTTGCCCCCTTTGTTTGTATAGATATATACCCGTGCACCCTCTATATTTGAGGTAGTTCTCCTTAACCTTCCTTTTCCTTCCTCTCCATGCAGCATACTCTTTCTTTCTCTTTCCACTTTTTTCTTAAGATCATTAAGACATAACAGAACAACTCCCAGGCTTTGTCTAATAGTATTCTCTCTGTGAATCCTGATAATGATAGGGCTCAGAGGAGCAATTTATCCATTTATCCTTTATCATTGTTCATTCATGTTTGCCTTTTTATGTTTCTTTTCACTTCTGTGTTTGAACTTCAAATTTTCTCTGTAGCTCTGGTCTCTTCATCAGGAATGCTTAGAAGTCCTCTATATCATTAAAGATCCTTTTTTTTTTTTTTGAGATCCTTTTTTTTTTTTTGCTATTACGTTTCATGTTTCTTGGGAAGGTATTCTTGGCCATTAGCTCAAATCCTTTGCCTTCTGGAATATCATATTCTAAGTTCTCTGCTCCTATAAAGTGGTGGCTGCTAAATTGTATGTGATCTTGACTGTAGCTCCCTGACACTTGGATTCTTTTTTTCTGGCTGCTTGCAGTATTTTTTTTTCTTTGACTTAAAAGCTCTGGATTTTGTCTGTGATGTTCCTGAGAGTTTTCATTTTTGGTTTCTTTCAGGAGGAGATTGGTGGATTCTTTCTATTTCCATTTTGCCCTCTGGTTCTAAGAGATCTAGGCAATTTTCTTTTTTTTTTTCCTATTTTTCAAGATATAAAAAGTTGTAAGATTTAGTGTATTTATTTTCTTTTTTTTGTTTGTTTTTGGCTAAGCAATGGGGTTAAGTGACTTGCCCAGGGTCACACAGCTAGTAAATGTTATGTGTCTGAGGCTGAATTTGAACTCAGGTCCTCCTGAATCCAGGGCCTTTGCTCTATCCACTGCGCCACTATTTTCTTAAATATGTTTTTATTTAATTAAATATTTCCCAATTACATGTAAAATTTTTAACATTCATTTTTTAAAAATTTGAGTTCCAAATTCCCTCCTCCTTGAGAAGGCAAGCAATTTTGTAACATTTATACATGCGAAGTCATGTAAAACATATTTCCATATTAACTATGTTGTAAAAGAAAACATAGACCAAAAAGGCAAGAAAAAAATAGAAAAATTTTAAAAGTATGCTTGAATTTGCATTCAGACTTCATCAGTTTTTTCTCTGCAGGAAGATGTCATTTTTTGTCACGGGTCCTTTGGAATTGTCTTGGATCATTGTCTTGATCATAGTAGCCAAGTCTTTCACAGTTGATTATCTTTACAATATTACTGTTACTGTGTACTGTGTTCTTCTGCTCTGCTCACTTTGCTTTGCATGAGTTCATATAAGTCTTCACATGTTTTTCGGAAACCATCCTGCTCATCATTATCACACAATAGTATTCCATCACAATCATACACTACAATTTGTTCAGCCATTCCCCAACTGATGGACATCCCCTTAATTTCCAATCCTTGGCCACCACCAAAAGAGTTGCTATAAATATTTTTGTATATGTGGGTCTTTTTCCCATTTTTATGATCTCTTTGGGATACAGACCTAGTAGTGGTATTGCTGGGTCAAAAGGTATGTACAATTTTATAGCCCTTTGGGCATAGTTCCAAATTGTTCTCCAGGATGGTTGGACCAGTTCACAAGTCCACTGACAGGGCATTTGCGTCCCAATTTTTCCACAATCCCTCCAGCATTTATCATTTTCCTTTTCTGTCATGTTAGCCAATAAGAGAGGTATGAGGTGAAACGTCAGTTATTTTAATTTGCATTTCTCTAATCAGTAGTGATTTAGAGCATTTTTTCCATATGACTATTGATAGCTTTGAATTCTTCTGAAAAATTGCCTGTTTATGTCCCTTGACCATATATCATCAGGAGAATGGTTCTTATTTTTATAAATTTAACTCAGTTCCTTATGTATTTGAGAAATGAGGCCTTTATCAGAGAATCTTGCTGTAAAATTACACACACACACACACACACACACACACACACACACTTTCCTGTTTTCCTTCCAATTCTGGCTGTATTAGTTTTGTTTGTGCAAAGGACTTTTAATTTCATGTAATCAAAATTATCCATTTTACTTCCCATGTTCTCTATCTCTTGTTTGGTCATAAATTCTTCCCTTATCCATAGATCTGACAGGTACATTTTCCATGCTCCCTAATTTACTTATGATATCACCCTTTATGTCTAAATCATGTACCCATTTTGACCATATCTTGATATATGGGTGTGTGTGTGTGTGTGTGTGTGTGTGTGTGTGTTGTTCTATACCTAGTATCTTCCAAACTGCTTTCTAATTTTCCCAACAATTTTTGTTGAATGGTGAGTTCTTACCCCAAAAGCTCAGATCTTTGGATTTATCAAAAATAAAACTACTATGGTCATTGCCTACCATGTATTGTATGCCTTAGCCAGTATCGGATCATTTTGATGATTACCGCTGTAATATAGTTTGCAGTCTGATACTGCTAGGCCTCCTTCCTTCACATATTTTTCCACTGATTCCCTTTATATTCTTGGTCTTTTTTTTCCCAGATGAATTTTGTTATGATTTTCCTATTTCTATAAAACAATTCTTTGGTAGTTTCATTGTAAACTAACTCAGGGAAAATTGTCATCTTTTATTTTATTGGCTCAGTCTTCCCATGAACAATTCATGTTTCTCCAATTATTTAGATCTGTCTTTGTGTGAAAAGTGTTTTATAATTGTGTTCATGTAGTCCCTGGATTTGTCTTGGCAGATAGACTCTTAAATATTTTATATTGCCTGCAGTGTTTGTTTTTTTTGTAAATAGTATTTTATTTTTTCCGACTCCATGTAAAAATAGTTTTCAACATTTATTTTTTATAAGATTTTGAGTTCCAAATTTTTCTCCCTCCCTCTTCCCCTCCCCTAAGATTTCTAGCAATCTGATATAGGTTATACATGTGTAATCATGTTAAACATATTTCCACATTAGTCATGTTATGAAAGAAGAAACAGAACAAAAGAGGAAAACTGCAAAAAAAAAAACAAAAAAAGCAAAAAAAAAGTGAAAATAGCTTCGATATGCATTCAAACTTCATAGTTCTTTCTCTGGATGTGAATATTTGCAGTTATTTTCAATGGAATTTCTCTTTCTATTTCTTACTGATGGGTTTTGTTTGTAGTATATAGAAATGTTGATGATTTATGTGGGTTTATTTTATATCCTGCAGCTTTGTTAAATTTGTTCATTGTTTCAACTAGGTTTTTTTTTGTTGATTCTCTAGAGTTCTCTAAGTATAGCATCATATCATCTGCGAAGAACT
The DNA here is from genome assembly GCF_003287225.1 of Phascolarctos cinereus. Lineage (NCBI taxonomy): Eukaryota > Metazoa > Chordata > Mammalia > Diprotodontia > Phascolarctidae > Phascolarctos > Phascolarctos cinereus. Next base: position 40,998,550 of record NW_027555736.1, read on the forward strand.
TTGTTTCTTTGTTGCCCATTTATATTCCTTAATTTCTTTTTCTTGTCTTATTGCTCTGGTTAGCATTTCTAGTACAATATTGAATAATAGTGGTGATAATAGCTATCCCTGCCTTCACCGCTGCTCTTACTGGGATAGCTTCATGTTTATCCCTGTTACAGAAAATGCTTTCTCTTGGTTTAGGTAGATACTATTTATTCCTATGCTTTCTAGTGTTTTTTAATAAGAATGGGTGTTGCATTTTGTCAAAGGCTTTTTCTGCATCTATTCATATAATCACATGATTTTTGTTGTTTTTGTTATTGATATGGTCAATTATGCTGATAGTTTTCCAATATGGAATCAGCCCTGAATTCCTCATATAAATCTCACCTTGTCATAGTGTATGATCTTTGTGACATATTGTTATTATCTCTTCAGTAGTATTATATTTAACAATTTTGCGATGATATTCATTAAGGAAATTGGTCTATAATTTTCTTTCTCTGTTTTCACTCTTCTTGGTTTAGGTACCAAAACCATATTGTATCATAAAAGGTATTTGGTAGGACTCCTTCTTTGCCTATTTAAAAAAATAATTTCTGTAGTATTGAGATTAATTATTTCTAAAATGTTTTGTAGAATTCACTTGTAAATTCATTTGGTCCTGGGGATTTTTTTCTTAGGGAGCTCACTGATGGCTTCTTCAATTTCTTTTTTTTTTTAATGGTTTGCCAATTTCTTTTTTTAATTTTATAAAATTTTTAAAATTTTAAACTTAAATACAAAATGAGAAAAGAAAAAAATTGTCATGTACACAGCAGACCATAAGAGAGAATTCAGTATGAAACAATAAATTTCCATTTCAATAAAACCTATTTAATGAACACTACACATTGTTTTCAAAGCTCCTCAGCTTTTCTTTGCTTCCTTATTGGTTTTCTTTTGTTCTTTGTTGTGCACTTTTTATTTTATTTTTTCCCATCCCTCCCCCCCCACACAACCGCCCTAAAGAAGGCTACAATTAGGCATGGATATATATACATACACATATATACTCATACACATATATGTAAGGCCATACTATGCTTATTTCCATCTATCATCTGCTTCTCTGAAGGGGGACAGCATCTTCCTTCATAGATCCAAGTCTTTCCATGTTTTTCTAAATCAATCAGCTCATCATTTCCTACACCACAGGAATATACCAACCCAAACACACACTGTGTGAGAGATTGTCTATGAAAGTTTTTTCCCCCAATTTTCTATATTCCTTCTGTTCTTGGCTATGTAGGTTTTATTTATACAAGAAAATTGGCTTATTCAATTTCTTTTTCTAAGATAGGGTTAGCTAAGTGTGCTATTTTTTTCCATAAATTTGGGCAGTTTATTTTTTGTAAATATTCATATATTTCATTTAGATTGTCAGTTTTATTGCCATATATTTGGGCAAAATTACTCCTAATAATTGCTTAATTTCATCTTTATTGGTGATACATTCACCATTCTCATCTTTGATGCTGGTAATTTGGTTTTCTTCTTTGTTTCTTTGTTTCTTTCTTTCTTTCTAGTCAAATTAACCAATAGTTTACCTATTTTTTACATAATCTGCTTCTAGTTTTATTTGTTAGTTCAATTTTTTATTTTCAATTTTATTAATCTCTCCTTTGATTTTTAGGATTTCTATTTTGGTGTCTAGTTAGTGATTTTTAATTTGTTCTTTTTCTGTCATTTTTTTTAGTTGAATGCCCAATTGTCAACCTGCTCTTTCTCTCTTTTATTGATGTGTTTAGAAATATAAAATTTCTCCTGAGTACTACTTTGGTTGCATCCCACAAATTTTGGTATGTTGTCTCATTGTTGCCATTCTCTTTGATGAAATTATTGATTATTTCCATACTTTGTTCTTTGACCCACTCATTCTTTAGAATTAGATTATTTAGTTTCCAATTAACTTTTAATTGATGTTTTCATGGCCCTTAATTGAATATAATTTTGTTGCAGTATGGTCTGGAAAGAATGCATATGATATTTTTGCTTTTCTGTATTTGCTTGTGAGATTTTTTTATGTCCTAATATGTGGTTACTTTTTGTGAAGGTGTCATATACAGCTGAGAAAAAGGTGTACTTCTTTCTCTTCCTATTCAGTTTTCTACAAAGGTCTATCATCTTTCTTATTTATTTTATCTTCTTTCTTATTTATTTTACTGTTAGATTTATATAGCTTTGAGAGAGAAAAGTTGAGGACTCCCATAGTTTTACTGTCTATTTCCTTCTATAATTAATTTAATTTTTCCTTTAACAATTTGGATGCTATGCCATTTGGTACACATATGTTTAATATTGATATTACTTTATTGTCTATGGTACCTTTTAGCAAAATGAAATTTTCTTATTTAACTCTTTCAATTAGGTCTTTTTTTTGTGCTTTGTCAAGATCATGATTGCTACCGCTGCCTTTTTTTATCTCAGCTGAAGCATAATAGATTTTGCTCCAGCCCTTTATTTTAATTCTGTGTGTATCTCTCTGTTTCAAATGTGTTTTTTGTAAACAATGTATTGTTAGATTCTAGTTTCTCATTGATTCTGCTATCTGCTTCCAGTTTATGGGTGAGTTTATCCCATTCACATTCACAGTTATGATTACTAACTGTGCATTTCCTTTAGTCTTATTTTCTTCTGTTTATCTTTTTCTCTGTCTCTCTCTGTCTCTGTCTGTCTGTCTGTCTCTCTCTTATCTCTCCTCTAAACTCTGTTTTGCTTCTAGCCACTACCTTCTTTTATCTGCCCTCCCTTTTATCACTCCCCCCCCCAATTTCCTTATCCTGTTCCTCACCTACTTTCTTATTGGGTAACATAGATTTCTATTACTAATAGATTATGTATATGTACTTTTCCCTCTTTATATCAATTTAGATGTGAATGAGGCTCAAAAATTGCTCCCACCCCCACCATTTCTCCCTCCTTGTCTGCTTCTTTTATGTGAGATAATTTCCTCCATTCTACCTAAAGTATTTTATCTTTGACCTGGGAGCTCTGGAATTTGGCTATTGGTATCTCTCTCATGTGGTGATTGGTGGATTCTTTCAATTTCTATTTTACCCTCTGGTTCTAGGATATTAGGGCAGTTTTTCTTTATAATTTCTTGAAATATGATGTCTAGGCTCTTACTTTGATCATTGATTTTGGGCTGTCAAATAATTCTTAAATTACTTTGTCTCTATCTATTTTCTAGGTCAGTTGATGTCTAGGCTCTTACTTTGATCATTGATTTTGGGCTGTCAAATAATTCTTAAATTACTTTGTCTCTATCTATTTTCTAGGTCAGTTGTTTTTTTGATGAAATATTTTACATTCTTCATTTTTTTCATTCTTTTGACTTTGTTTCATTGTTTCTTGATGTCTTATGGAATCATTAGCTTCTGTTTACCCAATTCTAATTTTTAAGGAGCTATTTTCATCAGTGAATTTTTGTACCTCTTTCTCCATTTGACCAATTCTAGTTTTTAAGGTGTTACTTTCTTCACTATTTTTTGTGCCTCTTTTACTAAGCTGTTAATTATCTTTTCATAATTTTCTTCCTTTGCTCTCAGTTCTTTAATTTTTGGGGGGGTAGGGTGAGGTAATTGGGGTTAAGTGACTTGCTGAGAGTCACACAGCTAGTTAAGTGTTATGTGTCAGAGGCTGGATTTGAACTCAGGTCCTCATGACTCTAGGGCTGGTACTCTACCCACTGTACCATCTAGCTGCCCCTCAGTTCTTTAATTTTTCTCCTACCACTCTTATTTGATTTTGAAAATTATGGGTTTTTTTTAAAGCTCTTCCAGAATTCTTGTTGGGCTTGTGCCAATTCACATTTTTCCCTTGAGGATTTGCTTATAGCTATTTTGACTTCACTGTCTTCTAAGTTTGTGTCTTGATTTTCCCTGTTGCATAGTACCTTTTTATGATCAGATCCTTTTCTTCTTGTTTGCTCGTTTTCCTATTTCTTGAATTTGAACTTTATTTTAAAGTTAGACTCTGTTCTCAGAGTGAAGGGGAGGGGAAAAGGGGAATGGGACCTTTCTCAAGCTTCATGTTTTTATGTACTGTTCTTTTCAGAGCTAGTTCTGGGAGTTTGGAAGTTTTTGGTGCTCCCAAAGTGGTGTGATCTGGGGAAAGGTGTGGTCACTGCTTTCTTAATCTGCACTCTGGTCCTTACCTAGGAAGGGTCCCTAATCCTTGGGATTATAATTGATACTATTCCTCAGGGTCCCTGATCCCTTATGACCAAAGTTGATATTACTCCTTAGGGCTCCTGCTTCTTCTTGACCGAAAGTGCTCCTTTCCCACCTTGAACTATGACTCAGAAGTGGATATAAGCAATGGAGTTACCAAACAGCATCTAGTCCTATGTCCAATGTTAGCACAGAGTTCCCCTGTAATATCTTCCTGACCACTTGCCAGGTCCCCTTACTGTCTCTGGCTTGAGAGCTCTCAAAGCTGCTGCTTCTTCTGTTGCCACCACCTAGTCTCACCACTTTAGTTGAGTTTGTGCCCAAGTTGTGTTTTCCTCTGAGGCATTGCTTATAGATGTTTTGGAGTCATTCTCTTCTGTGTTTGTGTCTTGAGTATCTCTGACACCGTAATAACTCATTATAGTAAAGTTCTTTTTTGTTTGCTTTTTTTTCCAGCCTACTTCCTGACTTGGGTTTTGATGTTAGGACCGGACTATATGGCACTTCTGGCGGGAAGGTCTGGGCTTGTCCTTTTTTTTCTGGAGGTAATGAGTGTTGTGTTATTCCAGGATCTCAAGGACAATTTGGGGGCCTGCAAGCCTTTAGTGATCTGAAGTAGTCCAGTCCAGAGCACAGTCTTTCACTAGTCCCTTTGTCTGAATTCCGCAAGTTTCTGAACTGGATTTGGGTCTGAGTAAGGGTGTACTGCTGTTGGACTCAGCCCCTATCAGCCATCTGTAAAGCTATTTTAGTTCAGTGTGGCAAAATCAAAAGCCCTCTTTCATCTATTTCCTGCTTTTGTTTTTCCTCTGCAGGTTGGGCTAGATTCTGGAAGGGACAACCTGCTCTGAACTTGGGGTCTGCCTCACACCACTGTTGTTGCTGGCTTCTGAAATTCCTCCTTTCCTAGTATAACACCCAGGACCTCCCTTACCTGAGAATGCCACCTCTGTTCACAGGTCATCTTCGAACTCTGCCCTGGCTCTGTGACTCAGAACTGAGTAGTGGGTCACAAAACTGTCAGCTGGCATCTGTCCCCATCCTGGTGAGATGACATTAAATGGGAATTACAAGGACTTTCTAACCCTAAGTCAGATAAAGTCTTGGAACAAAGACACTGTCCTTTGGAGCTAGGTAGCTGATTAGCTGCTCTGAGTTTGGCACCTGGAGGCCAGGCTCTCCTTTTAGAGGAAAAAAAAAGATATAATATCCAAGATTCTGAGAACTACAAGATTTTCCACGAGAAGGAAAAGAGTTAAGGTTCTTTCCCTAAACTTATTGGGTAAGTGAGGGCCTTGTCATTTTTATTTTCTAAACTAAATGTCATTATTTTCAGTGACCAAACATCTATATTTTTTTAACCTTCTACCTTTCCCCAACACTGAAAAAAAGTAAAACAAAAACAAAATCCTATCCCAGAGATCATAAAAAAGGTGAAAGGACCCACATGTACAAAATCATTTGTAGTAGCTCTTTTTGTGGTGGCAAGGAATTGGAAATTGAGGTGATGCCCATCAATTGGGGAATGGCTGAACAAGTTATGGTATATGAATGTAATAGAGCATTATTATTCAATAAGAAATGATGAGCAGGCAGATTTCAGAAAAACCTGGAAAGACCTACAGGAACTGATGTTGAGTGAAATGAGACTTAGCTCTTCTCAGCAATGCAACGATCTAAGACAATTCCAGGAGACCAGGGATGGAAAATGCTACCCACAACCAGAGAAACAACTATGTAGTCTGAATGTAGATTGAAGCATGCTATTTTCTCTTTTTTTGGTTGTTTTTCCTTTCTCGTAGTTTTTCCCTTTTGTTCTGATTCTTCTTTTACAGCATGACTAATGTGGAAATACATTTAATATGATTATACATGTATAGCCTGTATCAGATTGCATGCTCTCTTGGGGAGGAGGGAAGAGAGAGAAGGGAGAAATTTCAGAACTCAAAATCTTATAAAAGTAAATGCTGAAAACTAAAAATTAATTAATTAATTAATCTTAAAAAAAACCAAAATCCTTATAACAGATAAACAAAACAAATCATAACACTGGCCACATCCCCAAAATGTGTGTCTCTTTTTTTCATGTTAGCTCATTAGCTCTGTGTAAGGAGGTGAGCCATATTCTTCACCATCGGTCATCTGAAATCAAGATTGGTCATTGCATTGATCAGAGTTCTCATGTCAAAATTGTTTGTTTTTACAATGTTGAAGTTATAGTATGAAATGTCCTCCTGGTTCTACTAATTTTACTTTGCATCACTTCATATAAGTCTTTTCATGTTTCTCTTGAGGGTATAAGCCTAGCAGTGGAATTACTGCATGAAAGTTTGTGCAAAGATTAGTAACTTTTGAGAGTTTCAAATTACTTTTCAGTATGACTGGGGCAATTAATTCACAGGTCTATCAAATGCATAAACATGTCTGTTTTCTTTCAGCCCATCTAACATTTGTCATTTTCCATTTTTGGTTCATTTTAACAATCTGATGGTTGTGAGGTAGAACTCTAAGTTGCTTTAATTTTCACTTCTTTAATGATTTTTGAGCATTTTATTTATATGGCTAAAGATAGATTGGTTTCTTCCCTTAAGAATTGCCTGTTCCTATCCTTTGACTATTTTATCAACTGGGAATGATTCTTATGCTTATAAATTTGAATCATTTCCTTTATGTATCTTGGAAATAAGACCTTTGTCAGGTGAACTTGTGGCAAAGATTTTTCTTAGTTAGTGGTTCTTTTTAAATCTTATTTGCATTGAATTTGTGCAAAACCTTTAAAAATTTTTATATATTTTCCTCCGTTCTATTTTCTTATACTTTTCCCCCTCTTTGTTTCCTGCCCCATTGTTTCATAGAAGAAGAATGACATGGAACAGGATTGTATTTAATATCAAAGATCTATGTTAGATGGAAACAATTTCTATTCCCTTGACTCTTTTCTCTTTCCCTCACTAAAACCCCAGTCATAGGTTCTTTCCTTCTCTTTCTTTTCTTTTAAACCCCTTTTCATGACTTGTGGAGTCTTTCTATTTCTACTTTACCTTCTGCTTATAAGAGTTCTGGGCAGTTTTCTCTCATGATTTCTTGAAATATAATTTCTTGGGCCCTTTTTTAGTCATGACTTTCAGGTAGTTTAATAATTCTTAAATTATCCCTTCTTGATCTGTTTTCCAGGTCAGTGGGTTTTTTTGTTTGTTTGTTTGTTTGTTTTTTTGCTTTGAGATATTACCCATTTTGGTCTATTTTTAAAAGCCTTTTGACTTTGTTTTATTATTTTTATTGTCTCATTAAATCCTTAACTTCTATTTGGTCCATTCTAATTTTCAAAAACTATGTTACTTGGGCAAGATGTTGTATCTCTTATATGCTAAGCTGTTAATTATTTTCCTAAGTCTTTCCTCCATAACTCTCACTTCCCCCCCCCAATTATATCCTCTAGTACTCTCATCTCAGTCACACTGTCATCTTAAACACACTTTTTTAAAGAACTCATGTATCATTTCTTTGGGAAATTCTAAATGCTCTTGTAAGAAGCTGTGAGTTTTTTGTTTTGTTTGTTTGTTTTGTTGCTATTTTGAAATTATCTTCTTCCTGGGTTTGTATCTTGGACATTTCTGACATCAGAATAACTTGATCTTTTTTTTTTTTTTGAATTAATCACTCTTCCAGCTATCTTCTCTGGGCAACCTGACTTTGCTGGTCTACCTGGGAGACCTAGGGGATGAATTTTTGTAAAAACAATTTTTAACATTCGTTTTTAAAACTTTGAGTTCCAAATTCTCTCCTTTCTTCCCTCCCTGAATCCTCCCCATTGAGAAGGTAAGCAACGTGTAGTCATGCAGACCACATCCATAATAGTCATGCTGTGAAGAAAACATAGGAAAAAAAACTCAAGAAAAATAAAGAAAGTAAAAAAACAAGTGTGCTCCAATCTGTTTTCAGACACATCAGTTCTTTCCCTGGGGATGGAGAGAATTTTTCAACATAAGTCCTTCAGAGTTGTCTTGGATTGTTGTGTTGCTGAGAATAGCTAAGTCATTCACAGCTGATCATCTTAACAATACTGCTATCACTTTGTATACAGTACATTTCTCTTTGTATCAGCTCATGTAAGTCTTTCCAGGTTTTTCTGAGAGCATCCTGCTTATCATTTCTTATAGAACAATAGTATTCCATCGTAATCACATACCACAACTTGTTCAGCCATTCCCCAACTGATGGACATCTCTTCAACTTCTAATTTTTTACCCCCAGAAAAGAGCTGCTATCAATATTTTTGTACGTATGGATCCTTTTCCTTTTTTTTTTTTTCATCTCTTTTGGGATTACAGATCTAGTAGTGGTATTGCTAGGTCACAAGGTGTGTGTGTGATGTTATAGCCTTTTGGGCATAGTTCCAAATCACTCTACAAAATGGTTGAATCGGTTCACAACTTCACCAACAGTGCATTAAAGTCTTGTTTTCCCCAAGTTCTCTCCACCATTTGTCATTTACCTTTTCTGTCCTAATAGCCAATCTAATAGGTATGAGGTAGTCTGGGGGATGAATTTTTAATTCTGGTTGTTCTGAAGACTTGCAACCCCCAAGTTGTTGTGTGGTGTTAGGTGGGGTAGATGGGGGAGAGTTTGAATCTACAATCTACTCTAGGCAACTCGACTCCACACTGCTGAACTGGGCTTGGAGATAAGCCCACCATCAGCTCTGGTCATCCATTTGCTGCTTGCCTGGCCTCTCTGGGGTATCTTGTACTGCTGGTTTGTGCCAGGGGCTGAGTCCATGATTGGTTCTTGGTGTCCCCACTCTTCTGACCTATTTTGAAGCTCTGGGTGCTAAGTCTATGTTCCCGGCCCATCCTTGCTCTCCAATTCCTTGCCTGGTCACTTCCCTGTAGGTCAAATTTGTTATCCTGGGCTGGAAAGATGGCCACTATAATTTGTCTCATGCAATGAGAGCCTTGGACTAGATGACCCCGAAGCTCTGGGGCCAGAGTCTTTGGTTTCATGACCTCACCTGGTAAGTTCCACGTGCTTGTCCAAGTGATCGGAGAGGGGGCCACCTAGACCTCAAGTGCCTGGACACCTTTTGTCTTTATATTTACTTCTCTGGACACAGGGCAGAGGCCAGAATTGTGAGAACAGACTTTTCTAGTCTTAGAGATGGCAGTAGCTAGTGTAATTGTTCTGGCATAAATCATTAATGATACTGGGGTGGAGTATCAAATTGTAATCACTTACAGGCTTTTCCTTTTGTATTTTCAGTGGGGTCAGAGAAGGGCTTTCTTCCACCTGACATGCATTTGGTTCCTTGAGGGCTTATATTGGATCTGGAAACCTCATTACTCAAATTTGTGAAAAGTAAGACATGAAGTGTATTGGAGATTTATCAGAGTAAATTCTAGGTGGAAGTATAATAATTAAAAGAGACTAAGATCTTTTTTTTTTTAAATCATCCTCTAGCGTGGGGGAGGGGAGCCAAGATGACGGAGTGAAAGCAGTGACTTGCTTGAGCTCTCCCCCAAACCCCTCCAAACACTCATAAAAAATGGCTCTAAACAAATTCTGAACCAGCAGAACCCACAAAAAGACAGAGTGAAACAAATTTCCAGCCCAAGACAGCCTGGATGATTCATCAGAAAGGTGTATCACGCCAGGCTGGGAGCACAGCACAGAGTGGGTGGTGTGGGCACACAGACCTCAGCAAACCTGGAGCAGGCCTCAGAGGACTGAATCTCGGGCAGCTGTGGAGGTTTCCAGACTCCTCAATCCACCAATGCCAAAGACAACTTAGAAGGTCAGTGGGAAAGGTCTGTTTGTGTCGGTGCTGAGAAAGGAAGGCGGGATCTCAGCTCCTTTCCCAAGAGCGTGGCCGGGGGGGGCAGCTGCTTCCCAAGCTTCTGGCCCATAGACTGAGGGGGAATCCAGTGGCTGATCAGAGAGGGATTGCAGGGTTCTCTTTGCCAGTGCTGAGGCAGGAATCTCTTGCTTTGCCCGTGTTTGGATCTGGGTCACAGTTCTGGGTGGCAGTGCTGGGGTGAGGAGGAGCGCTGGTATGGTGGAGCTTGTAGTGGCTGTGGAGAGGAACCCCTCCTCACAGTTACAGGACAGAAAGGAGTACTTGTGGTCACAGGCCAGGAAAGGAGTAAACACCTCGCCCCTTATCATACCACCTTGGAAGAACTGAAAATTTACAGGTCCCTACAAGTATCTCTGAAAACAGCTGTACAAACCCCTGAAGCTTGGGACAGTACACTCTCCACATTGGAAGCAGACTCTTACCTTAACAAAGAGTTTAAAACTCAAGTAATTGGCTGGGATCATGAGCAAGCAGTGCAAAAAGAGTCAGACTATATTATCTTACTTTGGTGAAAAAAAGATCAAAATATACAACCAGAAGAAGACAACAAAGTCAAAGCTCCTACATCCAAAGCCTCCAAGAAAAATATGAATCAGTCCCAGGCCTTGGAAGAGCTCAAAAGGGATCTTGAGAAGCAAGTAAGGGAAGTAGAAGAAAAACTGAGAGTGATGCAAGAAAATCATGAAAAACAAGTCAACAGCTTGCTAAAGGAGACCCAAAAAATACTGAAGAAAATAACACCTTAAAAAATAGCCTAACCCAAATGGCAAAAGAGATCCAAAAAACCAATGAGGAGAAAAATGCCCTAAAAAGTAAAATTGGCCAAATGGAAAAGGAGGGCCAAAACTTACTGAAGAAAGTACTTCCTTAAAAATTAGAATAGAGCAATTGGAAGATAGTGACTTTATGAGAAATCACAACACAGTAGAACAAATCCAAAAGAATGAAAAATTAGAAAACAATGTGAAATATCTCATTGGAAAAACAACTGACCTGGAAAATAGATCCAGGAGAGAGAATTTAAAAATTATTGGACTATCTGAAAGCCATAATCAAAAAAGAGCCTAGACATCATCTTTCAAGAAATTATCAAGGAAAACTGCCCTGATATGTAGAACCAGAGGGCAAAATAGAAATTGAAAGAATCCACAGATCTCCTCCTGAAAGAGATCCCCAAAGGAAAACTCCTAGGAATATTGTAGCCAAATTCCAGAGTTCCCAGGTCAAGGAGAAAATATTACAAGCTGCCAGAAGGAAACAGTTCAAGTACTGTGGAAACACAATCAGGATAACACAAGATTTAGCAGCTTCTACATTAAAGGACCGCAGGGCATGGAATATAATATTCTGGAGGGCAAAGGAGATAGGATTACAACCAAGAATCACCTACCCAGCAAAACTGAGTATAATCCTTCAGGGGAAAAAATGGTCATTCAGTGAAATAGAGGACTTTCAAGCATTCCTGATGAAAAGACCAGAGCTGAATAGAAAATTTGACTTTCAAATACAGGACTCCAGTGGAACATGAAGAGGTAAACAGGAAAGAGAAATCATAAGAGACTTATTAAGATTGAACTGTTTACATTCCTGCATGGAAAGATGATATTTATAACTCATGAGACCTTTGTCAGTATTAGGGTAGTTGGAGGAAAAAAATTATATGTATGTATATGTAGATAGATAGATAGAGGGCACAGGGTGAGTTGAAGATTAAGGGGTCATATCTGGAGAATAAAATTAAGGGATGAGAGAGGATTATACTCAGAGAAGAAGAAAGGGAGAGGTAGAATGGGGTAAATTATCTCACAAAAAAAAAACAGAAAAGAAAAGTCTCTTACAGTGGAGGGGAAACAGGGGAAGGTGAGAGGGAATGAGTGAATCTTATTCTCATAGGATTTGGCTTAAGGAGGGAATAACATACACATTCAATTGGGTATGGAAATCTGTCTTACCCTACAGGAAAATAGGGGGAGAAGGGGACAAGAGAGCAGGGGGATGATAGAGAGGAGGGCAGATTGGGAAAGGGGGTAATCAGAAGTAAATACTTCTGAGGAGGGACAGGGTCAAAAGAAAGAATACAATAGATGGGAGGGCAGGATAGGATTAAGGGAAATAGAGTTAGTTTTTCACAACATGTCTACTATGGACGTGTTTTGCATAACTGCACATGTACAACCTATATTGAGTTGCTTGCCTTTTCAATAAGGGTGGGTGGGGAGGGAGGAAGAGAGAAAATTTGAAACCTAAAGTTTTAAAAACATATGTTTAAAAAAAATGTTTTCACATGGTACTGGGAAATAAGAAATATAGGAAATGGGGTACAGAAGTCTATCCTGCCCTACAGGAAAATAGAAGGGGAAGGGGATAAGAGAGGGGGAGAGAGATAAAAGAGAGGACAGACTAGGGGAAGGGATATTCAGAATGCATGACATCTTGGGGTGGGGGGAGGGGGAGATGGGGTGAAAATTTGGAACTCAAAAACTTGTGGAACTGAATGTTGAAAACTAAAAATAAATAAATGTATATTTTTTAAAAAGCTGTATCTGCAATGCACAACAAAGTGAAACACAATAAAATGAGGTATGCCTGTAAAAAAAAAATCATCCTCTAGCCCAGGATCTGACCCAGTTCATATGCGTCCAAACTTTGGAAGGCCCTGAGCCATGAGTTACACTATGTACTATGTCCACATACCTGGGCAGAGGCTATAAGCCAGCCAAGACCAGCAGATACTAGAAACAACGTGATAACATCATCACAAGGCTTAGAAGTCCTGCTGCATTGGAACCATGAATTGCCCCTCTCTATACATGCCCCAGATACATGTATTTCCTATTTACCTATGTGACCCTTCACAAGTGCACCCTGGGCCCATGAATACGTGTGCCTCGTTCACATGTGCATCCTGGCCCAATATGTTCCCTATGCATGCACTCCTCAATGTATGTGCTCTAGCTGCTATGGCCAAAGGACCATAAAACTGTGTATACCCTTTGACCCAGCAATACCACTGCTAGGGCTGTATACCAAAGACATCATAAAAAAGGGAAAAGGGCTCACATATACAAAAATATTTATAGCAAAAATATTTCTGTGGTAGCAAAAAATTGGAAATTGAGAAGATGTCCATCAACTGGGGAATGACTGAACAAGTTGTGGTATATGAATGTAATGGAATACTATTGTGCCATAAGAAACGATGAACAGACAGATCTGAGAAAAACCTGGAAAGACTTACATGAACTGATGCTGAGTGAAGTGAGCAGAACCAGGAGTAACAATACTGCATGACAATCAATTGTGAATGATTTAGCTCTTCTCAGCAATGCAATGATCCAAGACAATTTCAAAAGACTGGTGATTGAAAATGCTAACCACATTCAGAGAAAGAACTATGGAGTCTGAATGCAGATCAAAGCATACCATTTTCACTTTTTTTTCTTTCTTATGGCTTTTCCCTTTTGTTCTGATTCTTCTTTCATAACATGACTGATGTGGAAATATGTTTAACATGATTGTATATGTATAATCTATATCAGATTGCACGCTGTTTTGGGAAGGGAGGAAGGAAGGGAGGGAGGGAGAAAAATTTGAACCTCAAAATTTTACAAAAATAAATATTGACTATATGTGCTCCAGCCGCGTGGGTTCCTTATATATGTGCTGTGTCCCTCTCTCTATATATTGCCTAGGTGTGTCTGCTCTTCTAATTGATGATGCCTGTATTTGTAGGAGAGTGTGCCTCAGGTTGGGGGAGAAAATGTTTGAAAGATAGTTTTCTTAGTGCACAATTTCATTTGATGTCCTTGCTTGGAATTGTTTCCTCTGGTTGTCTAGTAAAAACAAACCCATTTTTGGAAGCATGCGAGCTGTAAATTGTGAGTGGATACAAACCCACAGAGTATCCTGAACATGAAGTAGAGTCTAGGGGGATACACGTATAAGTTGGAATACGGGTGCCATACTATGATCAAGGGTGTGCTGGTAAATGTTTAACCACCAGCTCTCTGAAAATTCAGGATATACTTTTAAGTTCCAACTGCATTATTAACATTTTCTCTATCAGCTTTTAAAGTCTAGACCAGGTGTGGGGAACCTGTGGCCTTCTTGGTCCTTGGGTGTGGCCTTTTGACTAAGTCCAAATTTTATAGAACAAATATTTTTATTAAGGGGATTTATTCTGTAAAGTTTGGATTCAGCCAAAGGACCGCACTTAAGGACCTAGAGGGCCACTTGTGGCCATAAGGGTGCAGGTTCCCCACCCCTGGCTAAACAATCAATTAAACAATAATTCAAGTCCTGATTTGTAGCTTGACAATTTCTGAGGAGTAAATGTTCACACTGAAAATTTAATAACTGGCTCTCTGAAGCCTATAGAGCTGGCTTTAGCATACTGTTGACCTATTGAGTTTGTGATAGGTCCACTAAGAGCCCCAGGTCTTTAGCAAATAAATTGCTGGAATATGAACACGTAGTTTTTTAATGCATGACTCAGTTTACCTTTATTTCTTATGGAACATGACCAAGATGAGAGGTTTGAGTTTTTTCAAATAAGATTGACTTTTACAGAGACTAAACTTGAGGCGACTGAAATGTTATTGAATACCATGGATCGTGTTACAAGTACCTTGTCTTCACTGAGACTAGATGTGTTTCCACAGAGAGCGAGCCTGTAGAACTGTAATATTCTCAGAGTATGTGTCTCCAACCACAAATACCTTGTCCTCTGAGCATTATATAGTTGTGCTGACATTTTTTACCGGCCCCCTTCCTGGAGGTGAGAGGTCCACATGTGTTTTCTGAATACACTGATCAATTGGACTGACTTTTTCCCCCCTCCGTAATACATCCCAATGCACCCCAGGAAGGATACGGGGTCGGGGGTGGGGTGGGGAGAGGGGTAGGTCAGGAGAGAGGAGAGAGATAAAAGAAAGGAAAGGTGACACAGGTGAGGGAAGAGGAAAGGAAGGGAAAGAAGTGAGGGGCAGGCAGACCTTGATGGCCCTATTGCCTGACTGTGGACAATGGGGAGCTTGAACAAGTAGTTCTCAAAGGAAGAAATCCATGCTATCCACAACCATATAAGGGGCAGCTAGGTGGTGCAGTAGATAGAACACTGGCCCTGAATTCAGTAGGACCTGAGTTCAAATCCAGCCTCAGACACATAACACTAGCTATGTGACCCTGGGCAAGTCACTTAACCCCATTGCCTAGTCCAAAACAAAACAACAACAACACGCAACCATATGAGAAAATGCTCCAAATTCCTAATAATTAGAGAAATGAAAATTAGAACAATTCAGGTTTTACCTCACATCCATAAGATTGGCAAAGATGACAAAAAAGAAAAATGAGTGTTGGAAGAGGTGTGGGAAAAGACTCACATGTACTGTTGGTGGAACTAGGAAATGGTGCAGTCAGAAGGCAATTTGGAATTATGCCTCCAATGACCAAGAAATCATATTATTAAAAGAATGTTAAAAATGTTTTTACATGTAATTGAGGGAAAAGTAAAATATTATTTTTAAAAAAGAAATACCATTACTAGGCATATATAGCCCTAATGGATCAAAGAAAGAGGGAAAGAACCTATTTATGCAAAACTATTTATGCAGCTTTCTTTGTTATAGCAGAGAACTGAAAGTTAAGGGGACCTCTATCAGTTGGGGCATAGCTGAACAAACGATATCACATAAATATAACACTGCAAGAAATAACAGAAAGGACAGTTTTAAAGAAACCTGGAAAGACCCATACAAAGTGCTGCACAGTGAAACAAGTATGAGCAGAGCAATTTCCATAATAACAACAACAATATTGTAAAGGCAAACCACTTCGGAAGACTTAAGAACTCTGATTAATGCAATGACCAGCTATGATTCCAGAGGACTGAGGCTGAAGTAGCTACCCACTTCCTGTCAAAGAGGGGATGAACTCAAGATGAAGAATGAGACTGACATCTTCAGTTACAACCAAAGTAGAAATTTGTTTCACTTGACTATGCATATTTGTTACAAACGTTTTGTTTTTCTCTTTTCTCAAGGGAAAGAGGGAGTAGGAAGAGAGAGGGAGGGGGGAATTAGAGGTAGGACTGACAAAAAAAAAAGAAAAGAGGGAAAAAACCCAAGTTTTTCAAATACATTGAAGAGAATAGGAAACAGACCAGAGGCAGCACAACCAGAGCAGTCTTAAAAGTAACATGTTGCATTTATTATATATTTAAAAAGAAAAGCAGGGCAGCTAGGTGGTGCAGTGGATAGAGCACCGGCCCTAAAGTCAGGAAGACCTGAGTTCAAATCCGGCCTCAGACCCAACACTTGACACTAGCTGTGTGACCCTGGGCAAGGCATTAAACCCCAATTGCCTAAAAAAAAAAAAAGCAAACTGTGTATAACAGAGATTTTTTTTTCAATTTCATATATGATCTGTTTTTTTTTTATTCTATGTATATGAGAGGGGTCATTTTTAATTGATATTTGTTAAGTTCAGAATGTTTTAAAATGGGGAAAAACAAATCCTGGTTTTTCTGCTTACTTCATGTGTGACGTTAGTCAAGTTTTGCAACCTTCCTGGGCCTTGTTTTCTTCATCTGCAAAATAAGGGGGTTGTACTCAATGACCCCTAAGGTCATTGCTTCATTCTATGTCCTGGGGACCTCTGAAATCCCTTCCAGTTCTGACTTGTTGCAATCCTCCCCCTCTCCTCCTCACTTCCAGCAAGAGGCCGTATCTTTCTCAGACAGAGAAAAACCCCCCACCCCCTTCCTTCCTTTCAGTCCTCTGTTATTTGCAGTTTTGTAATGTGGAAAACAGGTTGGCTTTTAGCTGCTTGTCACCAGAGAACAGAACTTGGAGCAGGACTGGAAGCCAAGAAGAAGCACATTTAGTAGTGATAATTAGAGTTGTTCAAAAGTGGAGTGGGCTGCCTTAGAAATTACCCATCACCAGAAATCTTCAGCAGAAGCTGCATGACAGCTTGTCCAAGATTTTGTAGATGGGATTTCTACATAGATATGGATTATTGAGGGGCCACTAGGGGGCGCCATAGTGCATAGGAGGACTCATCTACAATTCAAATCTGGTCTCAAACACTTGTTCTGGGGCATGGGTTCCGGAAGACTTGAGTTCAAATGTGGCCTCAGACAGTGACTAGCTGTGTAACCCTGGGCAAGTCACTTAACTCTGTTTGCCTCAGTTTCCTCATCTGTAAAATGAGCTGGAGAAGGAAATGGCAAACCACTCCAGTATCTCTGCCAAGAAAACCCCAAATGGAGTCATGGAGAGTCAGACACGACTAAACAACAATAAATAGATTGTTGAAGATGGACCTTGAGGGCCTTTCCAACTCTGTGATTCTGGCTTGGATGCTCAAGACTCAGCTAAGCAGTTATGCTTAGGGCATAACGCAACCCCAGCAGAGCCAAGGAGCTAGTCCCAGGCAGGGACCAGAGAGGACCTTCGGGGGCTGGAGAAATCTAGGATGAGGCTGCACATAGTGAGTTGTCAGAAGCAGACCTCAGAGACTTGTTTGTCCTAGAATACATCCACACATAATACAGACTTTGAGCAGAGAGGTGAGCATGAAGGGCTTCCTGAGGCCAGATAGGGGAATGAATGGCCCCAGAAATCTAAGAGTTGGGGGCGAGTTCTGCAGCAGAGGGAGGGGAGGGTGTCCCTTCCTTCAAAAGCTTGCAATAGCCCTGTGCTATAAATAAGGGTGGGATGGGTGAGGGTATACGCCAGGCATACCCCCCACACACACACACATGTGCTTGCACATACTGGACATCTACATACACACATAGGTGTGTGCAAATGCAGATATCTTCTACGTACAAACATCCACACAGGTATGTACATACACAGACATTCCATACACACACATACACACCTAGGTGCTAGCATACACAAGACATCTCCTACATACAGACACAGGTGCATGCAAATACAGACATCCCCTACATACAAACATTCACAAGTGCATATACATACAGACATTATATATACATATGTGCACACATGCACACGCACATATATACCCTACACACCCATAGGCACATGTGAGACATTTACATACATGGGTGCATGCAAATACAGACATCCCCTACATACAAACATACACACAGGTGCATATACACAGACATTCCATACACACACACAGGTGCTTGCACACAAATGTACACACAGACCTCAGGGTCTGAGTAGGGTGCAGTTCCCAGTTTTGTCTGCAGAGGGAGCCTCAGCCCCACCATTGGCAGCACCACTGGTCATCTCCAGAAGAGAGCCTCTATTCAGCAGAACCTATAGCAGGCCAGGTTGGGAGTGTGGGCAGGGCCAACAGTGAAAGCCACTCTCCTGCAGAAGCAGGACAGGCTACCACTCTTGGTCTCTGTCCCTCTCCTGGACCCTCATTGGTGGCACTCCTCTCTTCGGACTCTCGGTTCATGCTGCAAAGGAGTTGTGGAGAAAGTCCCCAACATTCCACCTCCTTCCAAGGGTATCAACCAAGATATAGAGGGAGGGGGAGGGGAATTTTCTCCTTGGGTGGAGTACTATTTGAGTTACTAACTAGCTAAGAGCTGTCCAAACAAAGGCTGTTGTAAGAGTCACCTCAAAGCAGAGGAAAGAATCTGAATTTGTCATCTGGAGCTCCCCAAATCCCAGAATTTGAAAGTTGCAACCCAGAGGCAATCTAACACAAGGATGATCTAGGACAGGGGTGGGGAACCTTCAGCCTCGAGGCCACCTGTGGCCTTCTAGGTCCTTGGGTGTGGCCTTTTGACTGAGTCAAAGTTTTACAGAACAAATCCGTTTTTAGATGATTGTTGTTTATTTATTTTGTTATTCATTAAGGATGTTACCATCATTTCTGGAGAGTGGGCTCAATTCATTGTTAAGCTATTCTGTTTTAGAATAAATTCCTTTCAGGCCAAGACACTAGACCAGACTTAATTAGGTATTCCCCTTCACTCCTACCCCAAGCTTAATTAGTTAACAATTCCTTCCTTCTATCACTGCCCTTCACACCCTTCCCTACTCCGCTATTTGTTTATCTGGGAGTCCAAAGATATGGGTTCTAACTTCAGTTCTACCTTTAACTTACTACTTGGTCTTGCTTGTATTCCTTTCTGCCTGGGCCTTGGTCATATCAACATGCTACATAAGCTGCACTCTGCCACGGTCAGGCTTTATCTCCCCACAACTGGCACTGGTCATGCTAGTAACCAGATCCTTATTTCAGTGGCCTGATTTCTTTCCTTCTCAGTTCCACTTATACCACCAAGAGAGGAATTTCTAAAAGCATTCACACCCACCTGGTATTTTCTCACCTTTCTCTACCAATAGCTGGGGATGAAGGGTATAGGGAGAAGGGTCCCTGAAATCCTGGGAAAGGTGCATAAATTTTATTAGTGGGTATCTTCTTCATTACTCCCCCTCTGACTGTCAGCAGTACTCAATTAAGCCTGGGATAATCCTCTAATTTTTTAGTGTGTCCTGGGATTCTCTGGTGTCTGCTCCAGACTGTGAAATCCTCAAAGCTGGGTCTGCTCCTTCTCTGTCTCCCCCAAACTGTGACTTATCTGCATATGGTGACTTTAAATCATCAGGCCCAGAGGACTAATGAACATATCAGAATATTAACAGAAATAGTCAGCATATTAGCTGGGTTACTGTCAATGATTCCTGAAAAGCTGAATATAATTCAATTTAATAGGAGTAAATTTAAAGTCTTATCAGGGGTAAGAACTGGACTTGGGATTCTGTTGGTATAAGGAGCTACAGGATGAGAAAATTCCCTCTGCTAATACATGTTGGCACCTTCATAGCAGTATACAGCTTTAGAGAATTGTTTATATCAATGAGAGATAAGTGACTTGCCCAGGATGACATATGAAAAAAATATGTCAAAGATAGGACTTGAACCCAGGTCTTCCCGGCTGGAAGGCCCACTTTCTACCTGTTATATCACACTGACTTTATTATGGCTGACCCAAAGGATAAAGAAGAGTTCTATAGGAGCTGTGACTAGGCTATGGCATATTACCAATACTAACTTCTAAGAAAGAATAAGTGTGACACTATTAAGGAGGCACACGATCAGAAAAGAATGTTGGCTGGTCATGTAGCAAGAGTGAGTGATGACATATGGATGTGTCAATTGTATCCCTGGTACCTGAGAAGTGGTAAAAGACCAGGAAAAGGACTCCAGAACACCAAAAGGTTCATAGATCCATCACTCAATTACCAAGCATTTATTACATGATTCCTTTGTACCAGACACTACTCCAAGTTCTGGAGATCCAAAGAAAAAGCAATATTAATCATCAAGAAGTCTGATGAGAAAGACAACACGTGCATATATGGGCATATATAAGATATATACAAACAAGATACAAAGTCACCTGAGAGGGGAAAGCCCCAGCATCTAGGAAGACTAGAAAAGGCCTCTGGCAAAAAGTATAATTTGACTCTTTTCCTTCCTTTTTTGTAAATTTATTTTTAATTACAAAAAGTTCAAGTTAACAGGTAATTTTTTTGTTAATCTGTTTCTTTCATTATCCACCATCAAACAAATATTAAAAATAAAAAACAAATCCTTCAATATAGACCTCCATAGTCCAACAAAACAAATATTTCCATGTTATTTGTGTTTGAAAAATGCGTGCCTTTTTGCATTTTTGTATATCAGTTTCTGTACCTCTGAGGAGGTGACTGGCATTTTCATCTTCATTATTTTGGACTCAGAATCATTACACCGTCAGTCTCTCATAGTTATTTTTCTCTATAATGTTGTTATCATTGTATAAATCACTCTTCTAATATTACTTACTTTGCTCTGCATTATTTCTTAAGGATCTTCCCAGTTTCCTCTGAAACTGTCTGATTCATCATTTCTTATAGTACAATAGTATACCATTAAATTTGTGTACTATAATTTGTTTTGCTATTCCCTAATAGGATACCCCTCTAATTTCCAATTTTTGGCTACCATGAAAAAGTTGCTATAAATATTTTTGTACACATGAGTCCTTTCCCTCTTCCTTTGATTTTTTGAGCATAATAGTGGTATAACTGAAATAAAAGGTATGCTCAGTTTAATATCTTTCTGATCATAATTCCAAATTGCTTACCAGAGTGGCTCAACCAGTTCATGGCTCTACCAACAGTGAACTAGTATTTCACAGCCCCTCCAGCATGTCATTTTCCTCTTCTCTTGTCTTTGCCAGTCTGATAGGTGTGAGATGGAACCTTGAAGTTGCTTTAATCTGCATTTCTCTAGTTATTAGTGATTTAGAATATTTTTTCATATGATTACTTATAGCAAAGATTTCTTCCTTTGAAAACTATCCGTTTGAGGTGCACAAGTATTGCCCATTGCACCTGTTTTCAGAGTCCTTGTTTTCTGTCTGAACCATTATAATTTTCAGGGCCTCCACTTCTTGAGTAAAATTTTCCACTAGCTGTTCTAAGGCAGCAGATTTCCTCGCCATTTTTCTCTTTCTAGTTTTTCCATTCTGTATCTTGTTTCATTTCTTCTAGGTACTAGGTGTTGCCAAGGATTTTTTTTTTCCTCTGAGGCTTTACCTGGACCTGTTGTAAGGTCTCTGATCTCTAGCAGTTTTGAGGTTCATCCCTTAGACTTTCTCAAGCCAAGGTATTTCTCAAATCAGGGTATTTCCTCATGCTGGTCAGAATTTTCCTTGGTTTCCTCATGGGGGAACAGAAAGTGGCTATATTTTGCCTAGAAGCTTTCTCCCAGAGCTGAGCAAGCGGTCCCTGGTGCCTAGCTGGAACCTGTCTGGAAGTCTTTGAGGCTGCTCTCTCTACTAGTCCAGGATTGGGTCAGACCCACCTCAGACTCTGTTTCCAGAAGTGCTGTGATGAATCCATGGGAAAGCCCAAAGATTGCTCCTGAAGTGAACAGAATTTAGACCTTCACCTATGGGCTTGGGGAAAGTTCAGGCCTTTACCAGAATTTTGCAAGGAGAACTTTATTGGATCCACCCAGAACATCCCAAAGTCAGTCTCCTATAGCCAAGGGCCTCAGGAAGTTTGCAGCTGGCTGTAATGGGCCTGGGCGCTAGGGAATTCAGGCAGAGAATGTTGGGACTGCCCCTAAAGGCTCCGGGAGTGGCTGCCTGCACTCTGCCCACTGCCCTCTGCCCTTGGCTCTCCACTTGCCTCTGCAATTTGTCTCTCCTATGATCTTTGCAGGATTCTACTGTGCATTCTCCTCAACCCCTATCTCCTGGATCTCTGAGTTGGAGGGAAGAATCTAGAGGTGATTCCCTTCATAAACTAGTGAAGCCCCAATTGGATGCTTGCTGGGTATCTGGGATCCTCTGTGTCTTAGCATGCTTCTATTTTCCCTCTGAACTGAGCTGCTTCTTAAAAGAAGTCAGAGAAACTAAGGGGTGGAGGTAAGAAGGGAGAATATTCTGGAGAACATGATCAACTGATAAACATTTATTAAGTGTCTACTATGTGCCAGGCACTGTGCTAAGTACTGGGGATACAAAAAAGAGGCAAAAGGTAGTCCCTGCCCTCAAGGAGCTTATAATCTGACGGAGTAGCAATAGGAAGACAAATGTACACAAAACAAGCTGTCTACAGGATAAATATGAAATAATTAACAGAGGGAAGCTATAGTGGAATAGGGAATAGGCTAGTATAGCTGGATTTCAGTTATAGAAGTGGGTAACACATGAGATGACAGGACGGGTGGAAAGGGACCAGACTGCAAAGAGATTTCAGTGCCAAACCGAGTTTATATTTAACCATAGAGATGATAGGAAGCTACGATTAAGTGGTGGGGTGACATAATAAGGCGAGCACTTTGTGAGCTGTGTGGAGAATGGATTGGAGAGGGAGGAGGCTTGAAGTAGAGAGACCAGTTAGGTTACTATTTCAATAGTTCAGGTAAGAGGCTGTGAGGGCCTGAGCTGGGGTGATGGCTGGGTGAGTAGAGAGAAGTATACAAGAGATGTTGTGGAGATAGAAATAGCACTATTTATCAACTAACTATGTGGGATGAATGAGAGTGAGTTGTTGAATATGACAACGAGGTTGTTAACTTGGGTGACTTGAACGGGTGGTAGTGTTCTTGACAACAATAGGGAAATTTGGGAAATGGATGGATGTGGAGGGAGAGAGAATGATCATGAGTTCTGTTTCAGGGATGTTGAATCTGAAATCTCTATGGGACATCCAGGTCAAAATATTCAATAGGACATTGGTGAGGCAGGACAGGAGCTCAGGATATATAGAGCTGGGAGTCATCTGAACCCATGAGAGAATATAAAGAAAAAGAAGAAGGCCCATCACAGGGTCTTGGTATAGATTTACAATTAATGGATGTGACATGGATGATGAACCAGGAAAGAATACTAAGGAGTGGCTAGACAAGTAGGGTGAGAAGGAAGAGAACTGTGTCATAAAAACTGAGAGAGGAGAGAGTATCTAGGAGGAGAGGCTGATCTACAGTGTCACATGCTGCAGAATGGTCAAGAAGGGTGAGGATTGGTGTGGTAGGTAGAGTATTGGACTTGGAGTCAGGAAGGCCTCAGACTAAATCTTCCCTCAGACACTTCCTAGCTGTGTGACCCTGGTCAAATTACTTAGCAACTCTCACCTTTAGTTTCCTCCCCATTAAGATGGGGATGCCAATAGCATTGACTTCACAAGGTCTATTGCAAGGATCAAATGAGGTATGATATGTAAAGTGCTTCATAAATCTCAAAGGGTTCTATGAAGGCTAGTTATGATGATAATAATGAGGAAGATGATAATGATGAAAAAGATTTGTAAGATGGACATAGCTGAGATCCACACTGGTGAAAGGAAGGACCCTCTGTATAAAGTCATGGATTAATTTAAGCAAGAAGTGCTCTCTTGCCCATGTGATCTCATTAGTGTGGATGTTCTGCCACTGCCCTTGATGCTGAAGCCATCTTCCTCCATGCCTCTCCATCCTGTACAATGATGCTCCTCTACATCTTCCATAAGTTTGATGATGATGGTCCACTAGCAGTGCTGGGGGCCTTCCTTAGACTCATTCAACATCCTGAGAATCCAGTAGAGCACACAGCCTTGTCTGTTGGTCATTCCTCACTGTTGCTGTGTGACTTTTGTCTAAGGGATAAGTTTGGAGTCGATAAAAGAACTTTGAAGTTTCCCAAAGGTAATCCAGCTCACATACTTCTTCAATTTCTGTTCAAGTCCAACTCATTTGCCATTTGTAGAGCCTTTCCATATACATATACTGATGGCTGAGCTTTATTGCTTGTTCATTCAACTGTGTGGTTTGGTTAATTATCACCCACTTGGTTTTTCCTATGTGAATAGTTAGGACAAAATCTTTTGAATGACCCTGATATAGTGATCATGAATAAACAGACACATCTGTACCCTAAGGACTATGGGACCTTTCCTCCTAGCTCGCAGCTGAAACCTTCCTTAAGTATTATTTCCTCCATTAAAATATGAGCTCCTTAGTGGTAGAGATTGTTTTACTTTTCTATTTGTATCTCCATCCCTTAACCCATTGCTTTGTATATAACAAGTGCTTAATAAATACTTCACTCATTCATTCTACTTGGACTTTACATTGGATCTCCTTTATGATAATAGCAAACATCTTTAGTGAACATATCTCTCTTTTTATTTTGTGCCTTAATAATAATTCTTACAAGGCTGTTGAATGGGCTTGTCTCTCTTGTTTTATTTTTTCAAGGAATCACGTGATTTAGGCAAATATATGACATGTTATCTTGTTGGAGGACAGCCTTTAAAGAAACATTTTGCTCTGTAGAATGAAGTGTGTTTTTAAAGTCAACAAGCAATAAGCATGAAAGGTCTTGTATTTTGCATATCCTTCAATCATCTGGTGTTGGCCAAAATCTGGGTCTAATCTGGAATATTACTTATCATCGTTGCCTGCTTGCTTCCTATTAAGCCCTTCTGGGTGGGACATTGATACTCATATCAAGAACACCCTTGATGTGGATTATTTGCACACAAATTTACATAGATAGGAAAATCATTATTTGGGTTGGTTAGTCATTAGTGTTCCCTTGGCTATCCTGCACTTAGCTCAGTACCTGTTACATACTAGGCACTTAATAAATGCTTGTTGAATTGACCTGATGACTTTTTTGGAAAATAGTAAGAAAGTTTGAAATTGTTTCCATGTCTTTGTATGTTCTTCTACTTCAGACATCTTTCAAATCAATCACCTGATGCCCTCAAAACTGTGTCATATTCTGCGTATATGTGGTCTGTTCCAGTTACTTTCTCCATCTTTATTTCTTTACTGGTCTTTCCATTTCCTCTATAAGCACATTCAGGATTGTTGTTAGTATCTAAATGGGGTGGTTCTACTCTCAGTGGTGAAGAGTTTGCTATAAAAAATTCTTTGGAGTGCTTTTCTATTTTTCACTTATTTGCTGTCTTTCTAACTTTTGTCTTTTAATGACTTCAGGATAAATTAATTTCATCTCTTGCCTTTCTTTTTTTCTTTTTTTTCTCTTTTGGCTTTGGGAAGGCTATTTTCCATTCCTAGAGATCTCCTTTAGTTTTGTTCTATTTTTAAAATCTGATTGCTTATTCATTAATAAAAGCATTTATTAACTATTTTTTTCTCACTACTGTTCCCCAATTGAATAATGAAAAAAAAATCCTTCATAACAAATATGCATAGTGGGGAAATGCAAATTCCCATTTCGTTCATGTGCAAAACTGCATTTCTCATTCTGCATGTATTATTTTTCTCAGAAAGCACAATAAAAGAGATATTTCTTAGCAGTTTTGGATAAGATTGCCGATGTTTGTCCTTCGTTCCCAAAAAGGACCATGACATCAGGGAGGTAATTCATGCAAGTGAATTAGATTTAAGTGAGGGAGGGCTGTGCAAAGTCACCAGCCTCAGGTTCACCTCTGGAGCCAACTGGGTCCAGTGGCCAGATATAGATCAGGACAATTGGATATGGGTCGGGGTGCAGTGGGGGACCTTGACGTTTTTAAGCCAAGGCCTTTAACAGGTCTCAGTTTAACTGAGGCAATGCCTATTAAGTGATTAAGGCTTAATAAGATATGAGGCAAAGAATGGCCTTAAGAAAAAAAAAGATCTGAGATGGGAAGACCTTCAGGGTTTCCTGGCAAAACAGAAACAATTGCTGTTTACATTCATTCTGAGTCAACCTGGGCCCAAACTAAGACCAAGCAGAGCTTGACCTAGGACCTATTATTGGCCAATCAGTGAGAGCTAGAGTAATTTGGAGAGCCAGAGTCATTTGGGATTAAGGCTGGTCTTTAAGAGAAAAGGGGGAAAAAAAGTTCAGAAATTAAAAATGTACATTCCCTTTGGGATGTGATACCCTCTGTGGACAGAGGAAAGAAAGAAAAAAAGAAAGAGAGAAAGAGGGAGAAAGAGAGAGAAAGGCAAATACACACATACACACATATACATATATATATATATATATATATAAAATAGCAGATATAGGACAAAATGGAGTCAACTATCTTCTAAAAATCCAATTTTGACATCCTCTTTTGTCATCTTTGCCAATCTGAGGGGTGTGAGGTAGCATTTTGGGATTGCTTTAATTAGTATTTCTCTAATTATTAGTGATTTGGAGCATTTCCCCCCTCCCCATATTGTTGTTGTTAGCTTGAGTTTCTTCTTTTGGAAACTTCTCATTGATAGCCTTTTGATGAGGATGGGATCTAGACCCCAAAAAGGAAAAACCCTGGACTTTCCCACGTGGCCAAATCTCTGGTGTTCCCCTGAGGCTATAATCCCATCAACTGGCCTTTCATTGTGGCTATGCCCAACCTGTTACCCTTTAACCTAGCCTAGACCTCCTTAAGTCCCCTGGCCACTTCCCACCCATAATCCTATCTAGGCTCCTTCTTCCTCGGCCACCCCTGGAGTTCTATTACCTCGTAAACTACTTGACCACTCCTAGATCCCTCCCATAGTCTTTCTGTATATAAGGTCCATCTCATCTCCATTAAGATGTTCTGATTCTTATACTCTAGCCACTGCTCTGATTTTCACAATCTGGTCAATAGCCCCCAGATGCTCAGATTCCTGAAGAGCCTAGCTAATATGGTGAATCTTCAATAAACCTTGTTTTGGGCTGAAAGAAGGCTTGGGTCGAATTCTTTCAGGCAGGATCTGTGTGCTGTGATTTTGGGCTTCCAGAACCTCTAACCTCTAGACCTCATCATTTTGACCATTTATCTGTTGGGGAATGGTTCTCAGTCTTATAAATTTGAATCAGTCACCTATATATCTTGGATATGAGGCTTTTAACAGAAAAAAAAATTGCTACAGAGGTTTCAATTTTTTTCTTCCTAATAGTTTTCTATCTAACTTTTGATGCATTAAATGGTTTGAATTTTTTTTAAGGCAATTGGGGTTAAGTGACTTGCCCAGGGTCACACAGCTAGTAAGTATCAAGTGTTTGGTCTGAGGCCGGATTTGAATTCAGGTCCTTCTGACTTCTATCCACTGTGCCACCTTGATGCCCCAATGGTTTTTTTGAAGCTGCTTTTTCCCTCCTGATTCCTGCTTGTTCATGATTTGGCATTGCTTACAGTCCTCTCTCCTCAGTACAGGGTCTTCAACAACTTTGAAAGCCAGTGTTGCCCTGGACTGCTATATCTCTGCTTGGCAAATGGATCATGTTTGTTTTTCTTCTTTTAATCTCTTTGTTACAGTAATTGATTTACATCACCATCATCAGATTAGGAGTCTTCTCATTCCATTTGCCATTTTTTTTCAGTTTCATCAACTTGTATAAATAGGTCATGTTGCTGTTTCAAATGCTCATCATCTTTTTCTCTAAATTTTAACTTTTCTCCCTTCTAGCCTTGTATTAAATGCGATCTTTGCTCTAACAAGTTGGTGTTCTGACTTCCACAGACAGCTAAATTTGTGAACAATTTCCACATCAGTATCACAAACTGTGATACATCGAGTGAATGTAGTGGAATGTATTTGTGATATAAGAGATGAAAAGGATAAAAGCTATAGGGAGGTATTATATGAACTGATACAAAGAGAAGGAGAACCAGGAAAAAAGTTTACACAATTTGGTTATTAGCAAACAATGTAAATGGGAAAGAGCAACATTAATAACAAAAAGAAACCAAAATGCTATGTGATTGTATATAATAAATAATGATAATCTAATGCTCCCTTCTTTGCAGAGGTGGGGAATGGGGAAGGGTAAACCTTGGCTTTCAGAGTCAGATAATGTTTTCATTAATTTGACTGAACTGCTTCCCCCACCCACCCCACCTTCTTTTTCTTTGTTATAAAAGCCTCCCTTTGAGTAAGGGAGTTGGAGGGATATATTTGGAATATAAACTGTTGGGGTGGGGGGAAGGTATTAAAAAGAAGTTTAAAAGAAAACCATGACAAAGATAAAGACTTTATTTAGATAGGAGACAATAGCAGTCTCTTTTTATATCTCCTGAGATTTAAGATTTGTAATGCATATTTGTCAAGGTCTAGAAGCAGATAGGGATTGACTCAGGGTGGAGAGAGAGGCTCAGATAAATAAAACCTAGCCTTCAGAGGCACACAGTCTCCTTGGGGCAATGAGACATATTTATACAAACAGAGAACTAGATAATATTGTCACATGCTCAGTGAGTGAGGCAAACAAGGATGGGAAGCCTAGAGTCATCCCAGAGCTTCCCTCCTGCTGGAGGTGGGACTGGGGATGGGCTTTGACAGATTGGAGGACTGCGATCAGCTGGAGTGGGGAGAGAGCTCAGGGAAGGCTGAGGCGGAAGTGAGCATGTTGGTGGATGGACAAAGTCCTATTCCATCTTCATGTGGGACTGAAGTCTAAGGGAAGCCAGGGATGAGAGGTTTCAGCTGGGACTCTTCCATTCACCCCTGTGTGTTGGGGGCACAAGAACCACGCAGACGGTGGCAGCTGATGATGGAAGTATATCCTGCTCCGGGGTCAGAAAGTCCTCAACTAATCACTCATCAAACAAAATAGGGCCTATGTTGGAAAATCCATGTAGACATCTTTAACTCAGTCATCTTGTGAGGCTTTGCTGCCTTTGAGCACCAGGGTAAAGAACTCCTTCACTCACAGCCTGTAAAGTGGGTAAACCTGAGGGTGCTTCCTTCTTTCCCCTTAGGCCGTGTAGATCCAGAAATAGGCCTTGTTCCTTCTTTTCTGTTCGGGAGTACATGGCATGGGAATCTGGGAATCCATGAATCCTAGCCAGACTTGAAGAGAAAACAGCAACACTGAGCAGCTGGTCCAGGACTCCAGTCCAGGAGCTCAGCTCCCTCCACCAAAGCCCCCCCCCCATGTGTGTATGTAATGTGCATGTATACATGTATGTCTCCGGATTGAAGATTCCATTCCCTACACCTAGAACACCTGTAAGTCTATATCAATCTATACATCTCTATCTATGACATCTGGGATACCACATGTGTATATGTGTACCTATTGTTTAATCATTCAATCATGTTCAACTTTTTAAAAATTTTTTTTATCTTTCCCCCAATTACATGTTAAAACAATTTCTTTCAACATTTGTGTTTTTTTTGTTTTTGTTTTGCGTTCCAAATTCTATCCCCTTCTCTGTTCCTACCCTCCCCACTCCCTTAGATGGTAAGCAATCAGTCATTGGTTATGCATAAGAACAAACCACATGTACAATCATATAAAACATTTCCCTATTAGTCATTTTGTACAAGAAGCATGTCCAACTCTTCATGACCCTGTGGGTCATAGCATGCTAATGTTGTCCATAGGGTTTTCTTGGCTGAGATACTGGAAAGGCTTGCCATTTCCCTCTCCAGCTCATTTTACAGATGAGGAAACTGAGGCAAACAGCTTTAAGTGACTTGCCCAGGGTCACACAGTTAGTAATTGTCTGAGGCCAGATTGGAACTCAGGTCTTCTTGACTCCAGGCCCAGCACTTTATCCACTGTGCAGGTGTCTATACACATACGTATATATGCATGTACACACATGAGTGTACATTTGTAACTTTGTATAGACACGTGCACACATGTATATGTGCACACATATACGTACACACCTATGTGTTTATATATACATTTATGTGTGCATGTATGCATTATAAATGCTCATGTGCATATAACATGGTTGCTCTGACCCCACTCTCACGGCCAAGCCTGTTACATTTAATGCCACCACCATCTCAGGTACCCTGAGGGATGTGTAGGTATATGTATATGTGGATATTATGTATATAGATAGATCTCCACATACGCATAGACAGACAGACAGATAAACACAGTCTTGTATTGGGATTAATCACACAGTGATTATGAGCTTATATGCTGCCGCCCCTTGGATGCTGACAAAACTCATAGGCCATGGAAAGGATAAACATAGGCTCTCATTTGGGCCGGTAGTCTCTTTCTCTAATGGCCCTTAGCTGAGAATTCTTGTGTGCCCACCCCAGACTCCGGTCTGCCTGTCTCTGGAGACACAGTCACCTTTGGATTGGTTTCACTGTAAGGCCCAAGGGTCGAACTGCTGGCTGAACATCTTGGTCTGGCTACTGGGGAACCACTTCTTAGAGTTCTTAAGAGTGTTCCCTGGGGCTGTGATAGGACCCGACTGATTCTCTTCATAATGGGCTTTGTGCATCTGCTGACACAATTTGTTCATGCTTGAATATTTGGATGTGGCAAGCTCAACGTTAGCTAAATGTGTCTGATGTACCTTGACCATATCGCAAGATCCAGATACTTTATCTACTGAATGTATGATCACAAACCGCTGCTCCATTGAGGCCATGGCAATAACTTACATAACTTACCTCTCTTCTTTGGCACAATAAACAGAGATGGATGGCCTTGCCAACGACTTGGTAGGCTAGGCAAAGTCTTTTATCTCAGGTGGTATCTTCTAATTTTTTAATGTGGTCCCATGTCCATTCAGGAGAAACAGACAAGGTCAGGGTCTATGGGATCTATTAGGGATCCCCTATGCCTGGCTAGAGCCCTCCTATAAATCTTAGTATTTACTGGGAATTCTCTACCCCTTCTACCCCCAACCCTTCCAGGGAGCTGAACATAGCTGAAATGGCCTCCCGGGCATGTCCTGGAAATTCTTTCTTTAGAAAACTACAATGACTTGAATTTTATTCCTTGTGTCAGCCGTGCTTTCTACCCTCCGAATCCATCTTCCTATATGACTTTGTAATTGCACAAAAGGACACTGATCTTATACCATACTGATACTGTGTTCTCAACTCCACCATGGGCTTCTGCCCAACACACATTCCTCACCTTTTTACCCAAGTAAGTCCTCTTAGAGCCCTGAATCCACTAGTACTTGGGTCATAGAATTTCAGCGGATCCTAGCTTTAAAGCCACCTCAAAAGTTACTAGTTCTAAGTTACCTTAGAGTGGGGAAGGGAAATAAGCATTTATTAACACTTGCTATGTGGCAGGTACTGTGCTAAGCACTTTACAGTTATTATCTCATTTGATCCTCACAACAGTCTTGGGAATTAGGGGCTATTATCATTCCTGTTTTACAGTTGAGGAAACTGAGGCAGAGGTTAAGTAGTAGTAGCTATCATTTATATAGCAGTTTAAGGTTGACAAATATTTTCTCTTTCGATCCTCACAATAACCTGGTAAGATTCCTCTATACACCACACCAGAGATTCTCAAAGGGTAGTCTGTAAACCCATGGGGATTTCTGGGATCCTTTCAGGGGTCTGTAACATCAAAATTACTCATAATTATATTAAGATGTTTTCATTTTTAATATGATAAACATCAGCAACGCTAACCCATATAAACAAAAGCTCTTTGGAAGTGTTCTCAATAATTGCAAAGAGCGTAAAGGGGTCCTAAGACAAAAATGTTTGAGAACCACTGTACTACACTGTTAACCTCACTTTTTGCCCTGGAGGAAGGACCCAGATTATCTCAATCTGATGATAGGAAATCTGCTTCCCCATTCCCAGCACATAACCTGATCTTTAATAAATCTCGCTACCCTGACTGTAAATGCTTGCTTCATTCCTGCTCAGTTACGTTTCTCACAGCCTTTCCAAGAAACTGCCATCTGGTGAGTTTATGTCTATTGGCAAACACAGTGGCCAGACGGGCCACCATGAAAACATAGGTCTCTATAGCCTCAGCACTCCTGTAACCTGGGAGCCTGTAGTCTTCTACTAGGCTTCAGTCACCTAGGTAATGGATTGTGCAGTGCCTGGCGTACAGCAGGAGCTTAATAATTGCTTAACTTGACCTCAACCACTTCGTCTTTATGCTCAAGAACCTGAGTCTCCCCTCCCTACCTCCTTTTCCTTTTGGCCAAATGATCACTGCACTGGACTGGCTAGCCTGCAAAATTCAGTTTCAAGTCAGCACATATTTATTAACTACTTACTTAATGATAAATGTTTACTACATGCAAATATTACTTTTGGCACTATGTATATGAAGGTAAAAATTATATAATGCTGTCTTCCATGAATCTCTTGGATTTAGTCATCTGTTTTCTTTCTTTCATTTTTTTAAAGGCAGTCAGGGTTGAGTGACTTGCCCAAGGTCACACAGCTACTAAGTGTCTGAGGCTGGATTTGAACTCAGGTCCTCCTGACTCCAGGACCAGTGCTCTATCTACTGTGTCACCTAGCTGTCCCACATTTAGTCATCTGACCAGGTCTTCAGAAGCCAAATTATTGTCTAGCCTCTCTCAGATTTCCTCCTTTAAACTCTTCCTAAAATATCTCAATTAACATGACCTTTTCCAAATTCAGAAAATTCCTATATGTTGGAATCCACCATTTTAAGTGATGAGAGAGATAGCATGAAGTAGGTAATGGTATGCAAAGGTGGAGTGCAGGGGATAGGGCAGTCTAGGAATCTGCAGGTAGAATGCCCTGTGGAAGCAAGTGGAGGAACACTAACACCTTTTAGAAGGTGGTCTCTCACAGCTAGGTGGTGCAGTGGATAGACTCTAACTCTATATCCAAATCTACCCCAACTCCCATCAAACCCACAACTTCAAACCACTAGGTTGGGCAGGTTCAGAATTTAATATGGGAGAGGGTCAGATCATATGGGATATTACTAAAAATATTTTAAAAATGAAATCTATAGCTTTGAGCTCACACCCCATATCTAGGCTTCTTTTCTTGAAAGTGATCACTTTAACCTTGAACTAGAACTACTCATTCCTTCCTTGACTAGTTCCTCAAAAGATTTAAAGGACTTTTTCCAGGTGATCAGTAATTTAATCTTTTCTGATTGAAGAAGGTTCATCATAGAACTAATCACTTCAGGGGGGTGAGGTCAGCAATGACCTTAACTAGATAAAAAGTACTTTCTGTTCTAAATTTGGTTTCCATCCTTAATCCCATTTCCCAAAAAGGCGTTTTTTTTGTCACTGACCTTCTACATACTTTCCTAAGGGGAAAAGACACAAAAAGATTTTAGATTATAAAAATATTGTTCTTTAATATTTTTAATTTTGGGACATTATTTTATTTACCTTTTTGTCAACGAACAAGCATTTTCTATAATTCCCACCTCATCCCTCAACTGAGAAAAAAGAAAAACAAAACTGTAGTAGCACATATACATAGTCAAGCAAAACAAATTCTTATGTTGGCCGTGTCCAAAAATATGTCTTATTTTGCACTCCAACTCTGTAAGGAAATGGTTAGCATGCTTCATTGTTGGACCTCTGGAATCACAATCGATCACTGGATTGCTCAGACTTCTTCTTCTTCTTTTTTTTTTTTTAGGCAATTGGGGTTAAGTGACTTGCCCAGGGTCACACAGCTAGTAAGTGTCTAGTGTTTGGTCTGAGGCCACATTTAAACTCAGGTCCTCCTGACTTCAGGGCCAGTGCTCTACCCACTGCACCACCTAGCTGCCCCTGATCAGACTTCTTTACTTCAGCTAAAGAAAAATAGATTTTGCTCCAGTCCTTTATTTTAACTTTGTGTACATATTTCTGTTTCAAGTGTGATTCTTGTAAACAACACATTGTTGGATTCTGCTTTCTAATGCATTCTGCTATCCTCTTCTGTTTTATGGGTGAGTTCATCCCATTCACTGTCACAATTATGTGTTTCCACCCTCTTTTTATAAAAAAGTAGAGCATGCTATATGTGGTGGCAAAGAATTGGAAATTGAGGGGATACACATCAACTGGGGAATGGCTGAACAAGTTGTGGTATATGAATGTAGTGGAATACTATTGTGCTACAAGAAATGATGAGCAAGTGGACTTCAGAAAAATCTGGAAAGACTTGTACGGACTGATGCTGAGTGAAGTGAGCAGAACCAGCAGAACATCGTACACAGTAACAGCCACGTTGTGCAATGACTAACTTTGATAGACTTAGCTCTTCTTAATAATGCAAGGATCTAAGACATCTCCAAAAGTCTCATGATGGAAAGTGCTATCCACATCCAGAGAAAGAACTACGGAGTTTGAACGCAGATTGAAGCATACTATTGGCTCTTTTTTTTCTTCTATTTTGTTTTATTTCTTCTTTCTTTGGTTCCTCCTACTGGTTCTAATTCTTCTTTACAACATGACTAATATGAAAATATGTTTAATAGGAATGTTTATGTAGATTTGACACAATAGTTATAGGATTATATCAGATTGCACACTGTCTTGGTGAGGGAGTTGGGAAGGAAGGGGGAAAAAATTTCAAACTCAAAAGCTTATAGATGGGGCAGCTAGGTGGCCCAGTGGATAGAGCACTGGCTCTGGAGTCAGGAGGACCTGAGTTCAAATCCAGTCTCAGGCAAGACACTTGACACTTACTAGCTGTGTGACCCTGGGCAAGTCACTTAATCCCAATTGCCTTGAAAAAACAAACAAACAAACAAAAACAAAAAACCAAAAAAAGCTTATGGACGTGAATGTTGAAAACTAAAAATAAATTAATAATAAACCTCCAGCCCAATATTTAAAGATCTCCATTAAAAAAAAAGTAGAGCATGGTAAGACAATGAGTGTGCTTAGATCTGCTTACCTCCAGAGCTCTAGATTTGGTATAATCTGCTTCTGCAGCCCTGTCCCTCTTCTCTTTCTTAACCCTCAACTCAATCAGATCTTTATCTTCTCATTTTTTTTTTTAAATTGAATCTCTTTCTAGTTAGAGTTTGTTTTTCTTAGGACTAAATCATTCCCTGAATCTACCCTCACTCATTCCCTTCTTTCCTTTTTCCTCTTTCCCTCTGTTTTCCTGTCAAATGAAATGTATTTCTGTATAAAACTCTTTTTGTGTTAATATGATTATGTGTGTATTCTTTCCTCCTTTGACTTCAGATGAAAGTAAGGTTCAAATGTTACCTCCTTGCCTCTCCCTTTCTTCTTGCTTATATATTCTTCCACTTGTGTACCTTGATTATGTAATATAATTTCCCTCATTCTCCCTGTCACCCTTTCCCCCAACCCCTTTCCATTCTCTTTTTAAGACTGTCAAAACATAACTAAACAACTCTCTAGGCCCTCTGTCTTATTAATTTCCCTCTGTGATCTCTGATAATAATAAGGTTCTGAGGGGAAACATGTTTTATCTCCCCATATTACAATATAAGCAGTTTATCCTCTTTAGCAATTTATGATTGCTCAACCGTGTTTACCCTTTTCTGTTTCTTTTGACTCTTGTGTTTTTATTTCTAAGTTTCTATTCAGGTCTCATCTTTTCATCAAAAATACCTTGAAGTACTCTATTTCATTTTTTATTCATATTTATCAGTGGAAATGACATTAAAGATGAGGCATTACCATCTTCTTTGCTGCTGTACCCTAAGGATTGTGGGATCATTCCATGTGACTTGCAATCAAAATCTTTCATATGTATTGTGTCCATCCTTAAAGCTCAGATGAGCTTCTAGAGAGCAGAGACTGTCCTATTTTTCTGTTTGTGGCTCCAGTGCTTAGCACAGTGGTTTGCATATAGTAAGCGCTTAATAAATGTTTCATTCATTCATTCAATAAAGATTCATTTTTCTCCATAGGATTTTACTCAGTTTTTCTGGGTAAGCTATTCTTGGTTGTAAGCCTATATCTTTTGCCTTCTGGAATACCATATTCCAAGGACTCCACTCCTTTATTGTGGTGGCTGCTAAATCTTGTAGGATCCTGACTATGGTTCCTTGGTACTTGAATTTTTTTTCTTTCTGATTGCTTGCAGCATTTTTATTTTGAATGAAAAAATAGAGGAAAATATAAAATACTGTATAGCAAAAACAACTGAACTGGAAAACAGATCAAAGAGAGATAATATAAGTATCATTAGACTACATGGAAAGCCATTACCAAAATAAGAGCCTAAATATCATATTTCAAGAAATCAAAAAAGAAAACTGCCAAGATCTCTTAGAACCAGAGAACAAAGTGAAAATAGAAAGAATCTACTGTTCATCTGAAAGAAATCTCAAAGTGAAACTCTTAGGAATATTGTAGTCAAAATCAAGAACTTTTGGGTCAAATTAAGGAAAGGAATAGTCCAGGGGTGGGGAACCTGTGATCTCAAGGCCACATGTGGCCTTCTAGGTCCTCAAGTGGGGCCGTTTGACTGAATCCAAACTTCATAGAACAAATCCCCTTAATAAAAAGATTTGTTCTATAAAACTTGGACTCAGTCAAAGGGCCACACTTGTGGACCTAGAAGGCCACATGTGGCCTCAAGGCCACAGGTTCTCCACCCCTGGAATAATCTTAAGCAAAATAAATTCTAACTAAGGTGGATTTCTAAGAAGGCCTTCAAAAAAAGAAAGAAAGGATAAAAACTTGTTTTGTTGATCTGGATGGAGGAAAGAGACAAAGGGCAGATGAACTGAAGCAGATCACATCAAACCTAGAATACTGGAACTGAGCTCCCTCCTTCCCTCTTCCCTCTGATTTCTTCTTTATAAAAAGGAGGCAGGAAATAAAGAGGAGGAAAAGTATAAGAAAATTACAGGGAAATACAAACTTAACAGTCATATTATGAATGTGAATGGGATGAACTCACAAAACAGAAGGTAGTAGAATGGGTTAGAAAATAGAATATAACAATGTTGTTTTCAAAAAACATGCTTGAAACAGAAAATGCAAGAGTTAAAATAAAGGGCTGAAACAAAGCTGATTTTGCTTTAGCTGAAATCAAAAAGG
Source organism: Phascolarctos cinereus (assembly GCF_003287225.1). Lineage (NCBI taxonomy): Eukaryota > Metazoa > Chordata > Mammalia > Diprotodontia > Phascolarctidae > Phascolarctos > Phascolarctos cinereus. Next base: position 41,035,767 of record NW_027555736.1, read on the forward strand.
CAGGGAGTAGTAGTCATGGTTTCAGACAACAACCACAACAATGGACTTAATTTAAAAAGAATAAATGGGGAAACTACATTTTGCTGAAAGATATCATAGGCAATAAATTAATATCAGTTAAAACATATATTTACCAAATATCATAGTGTTTATATACTAAAAGAAAAAGATGAATTATGAAGAAAAAACATACAGTAAAACTACAATAATGGGGACATTAATTTACCCCTTGCAGATATAGATAAATCTAATCATAAACAAAAGAGAAATTAAAAACCTCAATGGAATTTTAGGAAATTTAGATATAATAGACCTCTGGAGATTATTGAATAGGAATAGAAAGACTATTTCTCAGTTGTGTATGTCATCTTCACAGAAGTTGATTATATATTAGTGTGCAAAAACCTCACAAGCAAATGCAGAAAAGCAGAAATAAACACATATGATGATTCACAATACAATAAAAAAATTATATAAAAGGTCATGATGAAATGATTAAAATTTAATTGGAGACTAAATAAATTAATCCTAGGTTTTGGGGGACATTACTCTCTTCTGGTTCTCATCCTACTTATGTGGCTACTCCTTCTCTTTCTCCTTTACTAGGTCCTCATCTATATCATGCGTTCTAACCATCCTAATGGTAGGTGTTCCTCAGAATTATATCCTGGACTCCCTTGTCTTTTCCTTCTATGTTAGTCCACTGGTAATATCATCAGCTTCCATGGACCATTCCTATGTTGATGATTCTCAGATCTCCCTGTCTTGTCCTAACCTCTCTACTGAGCAAATATCTCAAATTTCCAATTGCCTTTCAAGCATCTTGAACTGGATGTCCAAAAGACATCTTGAACGCAACATGCCCAAAACCAAATTCATTATCTTTCCCCCTAAACCATACCCCCCTGCTACTTTTCCTATTGCTATAGAAGATGACATCATCCTCCCAGTTCCTCAGGCTCTTAACCTAGGAGTCACCTTGGACTTCTCATTATCTCTTACCCCTACCTTCAATCTATTGCCAAAGCCTATCCATTTCACCTTTTCAGCATCTCTTGAATACTTCCCTTTCTTTCTTCTGACACTGCCACCATTACAGTGCAGGTCCTAATCACCTTACACCTGAACTATTGTAATAGCCTGCTGATGGTCTGCCTGCTTCAAGTCTACGATACTATAATCCATCCTATGGTCAGCCACTAAAGTGATTTTCCTGGGGGTGTACAGGATGTTCAGAGAGGACTAGCACCTGTGATGTGAGGGCTTGCTGAGCCCTTTTCAGGGCTGCTCATTCACTTTTGGTGTTCACCTGCACCCAACTCTCACCTGTGGCATGTGCAGCAGCCACACCCCAGTAAAACTGTCTCAGCAGACAGGCTAAACCAGATTGAGGGTAACTGATGGGCCTCAAACCCACCAATGAGTTAGGAGGATGTCTACCCCAAACATGTGAAGACTTCCACCAGCAGAATGAGTGAGTGGATAAGGATAATTTATTCTAATGGCCACGAAAGCAGCTGAAACAGGTGCTGTGGAGTGCTTAGAGCTTGGTCACTCACTGAAGACCCCAAGGTCATCCATTGCATCTTGGGTCATTGCCAATCATCTGGACTTTTGTCCTGCCACTGGACTTTGATGACTCTGGAAGAGAGAGTAAGACTGAGGACTTTGTGCAATTCTGCCTCACTTAAATCCAATTCACAAGCAAATCAAGACATTGCTCATGATGTCATTGGTGCTCTGGGAAAAATAAAGGCTGAACAATAAAGTGATTTTCCTAAAATCCAGGCCCAATCATATAGTTTCCTTAATCAGCAAACTCCAGTGGCTCCCTAATCACTTCTACAATCAAAACCAAAAAGCTCCATTTGGCATTCAAAGCCCTTCATAACTTAGTCTCTCCTACCTGTCCAGTCTTCTTACATCTTACTCTCCATACATACCCTTTGATCTAGTAACACCGACTTCCTGGCTGTAACATGAGCAAAATACTTTACTCTCAGCTCTGGCATTTTCTCTGGCTGTTCCCCAGACCTAGAACACTCTCTCTTCTCCACTCTGTCTACTGACCTCCCTAGCTTCCTTTAAATTCCAACTAAAATCCCTTCTTTTACTGGAAGCCTTTCCCAACCTCTCTTAATTATGGTGCCCTCCTTCTGTTAATTACTTCCTATTTATCCCGTAGATAACTTCCTTTAGTATATATTTGTTTGCATGTTGTCTCCTCCAATAGATTATAAGCTCCAACAGATTGTAAGTCCTATGTTGTAAGGTAGAGACTATCTTTTGCCTATCTCTAGCACTCAGCACAGCTCCCGGCAAATAGCAGGTGCTCAATAAATGTTTGTTGATTGAATTAGAGAATAGCTAATAAGTTATGATTAATGTATTTGAAGGAATACTATTATACCACAAGAAATGGTGGAGATAGTTTCAGAGAAACCTAGGAAGACTTGGGTTGTGAGGGCTATCCCCTACACATAGCATGAAGATATGGTGTGGATCAGAGAGAGGAAGAATAGACATCTGTAGGCTCTTCTCCCCACCCTTCTCCAAGGGAGACTTTAATTACTGCCAGGAAGGAAGCAGAAGGTTGGGGCCAGCAGAAGCTTAGATACTCTGCTCTCCCCAGAGACAGGAGGTTCCGGGCTAGAATTAGATCTATCTGATCCCTTAAATATCATTCATCTAGTAAATGTAGTTCAAGCTAACTTCTGATTGTTGTTTCATTAATTGAGGGGAAGCACAACCCCAAGCTTTACATCCAAGGCTTGACCCCTTTCCCACCAAATACCAGTTCCATAATGAACATGTAATAAGTAACCAAGAGACCCATTTATACAAATCACAGCAAAACAAATTAGAGAAGGTATACCTATGAGAATACATACCAGATAATACAGACTACAGGAGTTCTCCCATTGGGAGGGAGGTAATTCAGCTTAACCAAGAGAAAGAAGAGTCCTAGAACTCGCTCCAGGGGAAGTTCTCCAAAGTCTCTAGTATAGCAAACTGGGGAGAAGGACAAGATGGAGACTGCCAGCTTCTTCCCAGTGTCCTTTCTTTTGGCAACCTAAAATAGGGTTGTCATCATCCATCTCCTCTCTTGAATCTGGAAACCAGAAGCCCCCCAAACCCAAAAAGACTAAAGAGCCTTAATCTAGCTTGAAGAGACCCTAGAGCTCTCCTTTCTCCCACTCTCACCAACTCTACCTTACCCCTCACATAGTGCCCCTGTAGGCACAGGACATTGGTTTCTACTGAGGGAGAGGGTCCCAATGAGCTTTTGAGACTCAGGTAACATTCCTCCCTGGGCCAAAACCCTTTGCAGTCCCTTGCAAAGATTAGCTGGGGCAAATCCAAACCCTGTATACATACAGCATAAACACAAGCATCAGTAGTTTTAAAACAAGGATGATTTTTCTGGCATTCTAGGTAATTTAATTTTAGTACTGTTGAAACTGAAATAAAACAAATACACATAAACAGTAGGCATGACACTATATAGAGCATTACCTGGGAGGACACTACAATGACAACATGCCTAACTACATACAGGACACAACCCATGCACTTTTTTTTTTTTGCATAAGGCAATTGGGGTTACGTGACTTGCCCAGGATCACATAGCTGGTAAATGTCATGTGTCTGAGGCTGGATTTGAACTCAGGTCCTCCTAACTCCAAAGCTTATCCACTGCGCCATTTAGCTGCCCCAACCCATGCACATTTCAAAAGTACACATACATTCATAGTTCATAGCAATCAATTAAAAACAATAAGCTGTGAGAAATGAATATTTCTCTCTTATATTTAATAAGCAATTATTGAATCAGGACCAAGATTTTTCTCCTTTTCTACTTCCTCATCCAGAAACCAACCAGTGTGAGAAATCTCTTAGAGATTTCCCCGGGCCAAGAAAGTAAAAGAAATTCTAAGTTTGGGCTAATGGGTGTATTCCTGATCATCGTGTTTGCTCAGACAGGCCTGGGAAAATATTGATTCTCTTTCTTTCAAGACAGGTGATTAAGGAAATTAACGTCTCTTTGACTAAGATTTGGAAGACCTCAGTCACATACCCCAAGACCTTCATTTTAATATAGCCCACCTACCATTGTGTTAATCAATCAGAGTTGATTGGCACCTCTCAGGAACACCTCTTCAAAGGGCATATACAAACTGTGAGCCCACCACCATTAGGGGTATTTGGCCTAAAAGAGATGACCAGATGACCATCCTTTTATTAATAACATGCTGGCCTTATTAATAAAATGATTAAATTACCCAGAAACTGAGTTTTTTAATTGTCACAAAGTATTGCTTACTGCTCACAACAATTACTAACGATAAAGCAAAGCTAGCTGGCTACAATAACAACACTCTCAATATCCCTATATATAAAATACAAGTTAACAATGAGCAGTCATGTATTAAAAAAAACCCAATCTATTAACAAATAGATGTTGCTGTAATGGTAACATAACATAAAATGTGGTAAAATGAACATAACAGAAAAATAAAAACAAGCATACTAAAACATGCAGTAATTCCCATGTACAACAGTAAACACATGTACATGCAATCATATACAAGGCACATTTCACATGGGCAATTTCTCAAACTGTTGCCACAATTCATTTGTAACGACTTCAGGTTTACTTTATATCAGAACTTGGTGGAGCAGCTGGTCTAACAGTCCTCAATCTCTTGTCACTGACAGATCTTGTAGCTAAAGGTGTGGCTGGTCGGTCAACACCTCTTGGTTTCTCCTTCAATTAAGGGATAGACTGAAAGTAAGTAGTGACATCACCTCCATCTGAGGTACCAAAACACAAGTCAATAGGTAGGCATCGTTCTCACCCGAACATGTGCAAAGTATCGCATAAAGCATGTAGCATTATTCCTGGTGGAATTATATGCTATACTCAAAGTGATCCTTGTTGACTCCACTGAGTCTTTTGTTCTGATCTCAATGTTTGCATTGTGTTCAACAGCATAGGATTAAAATGTTCAGGCTGTGGGTCTCCTTGAGGATGATAAGGAATTATCTTAGCTTTCTGATATCGGCCAAGGCCAACATTTCCTTGAGTAGCTTGCTCTCAAAGTCTCTACCTTGGTCAGAGTAGATTCTGGCAAGGAATACATATGTTGAAAAACACTTGTTCTGTAACACCGTAGCAACGGTAGATACTTTTTAGTTTCTGGGTAAGTATGCTTATGTGTACCTAATGAAATGGTCAGTCACCACCAAGATAAGACTCATATTTTAACTATCTCCTTCCAAGGATAGAAAGTCAATACAGACAAATTCCAAAGTCTTACTGGTACTTATCTGCTCCAAATATGCAGCAAGAGTCGGTAATGTTTTCCTTTGTATACGTCTGGCACAGTTTTCAAAACTTATTCCTCCAACATGTGAGAAGCACAATCCCACTCCCCATGCACCTCCTTGGTCTCTGGGGTTTGTCTTTGGCTGAAAGAAGGCTTGGGTCGAATTCTTTCGAACAGGACCTGCATGTTGTGATTTTGGGGTCCCAGCACCCCTAAACCTCTAAACCACATCACTTAACTCAGATTGACTTTTTTAAAAGGGGGGGGTAAGAAGTAGCATAGAAAAGAAAACTGGGCCTGAAATTGGATGAGACCAGGATTTGAATTTCATTTTTTAAAAATGTCTATTAGTTGTCTGACCATGAACAAAATATAACCACTTTGAGCTTCAGTTTCCTCATCTATAAAATGAGGGACACCTGTAGTTCTTTCTTCATCGGTGTACTGCTGAGGAGCAAATAAAGTATTTTCAGGAAAGTGCTGGGTAAACTTGCGTGTCATTTAATTTGCCCGTATCTCAGTTTCCTCATCTGTAATAAGAGAGGTTTGGACTAAATGGCCCCAAAGGTGGGATCCTAGAACCTTTAAGTTTTATGTTATGATGTACTGGAAGAAGTAGAAGCCTCATAGTAGGAAGATTGGAGAGGGAAGAGGGCAGGTCTCCTAAGCCCCAGGAGCACTTTTTCAAGGGTGTGGGAGGAATTATTTTAGTCTGGCTTGAAGAGAAGGCACCTGTTTTCTAGCCTCCTTTTGAGGAGCTGGCAAGGCTTCTGGGAAATGATTAGCATAATAAGAATAGCTTATAGTAGTTTAAATTTTATTATTTGCATTTTCAGGATGTGGAAACTGATGAGGGAGGTGAAGTAACCTGTCAGTGGTCACATAGCCAAGAGGTAAATGAATGTGGTTGTGGCAGAATGGGGGGTGGAGAAGACAGATGCCCCAAGTACCCACTTCTGAGTAATGGAGGAGCTTGTGCCTTTCACAGAAGAGGCGGAAACCAGCACCCAAGAGCTCTTGGGTTCCCAGTGGCCTGAAGCTGAACGTTCCCATCCAGGTTCCCATGCCATCCATAAAGATGCTACTTTTTAACTGGCTTTTTCAGAGGTTCAGCCCGACAAGCCCGTGTGCACCAACCCCATCTCATCACCATTTTTCTAGAAGGTGTTTCCAGATGGCACCATGTTTTCAGAGAAGCAAGGGAATAGACGGGGGCTAACAGTCATAGGAGAAGATCAGTAGTCCTTGATAGTTGGTAAGAGACTGGCTCTCCAAGCTTGGAGAGCCACCAATCCCCCAGTGGTCTAGAGAACAGCTGTCAATGTGAAAATTGCCTGTACGGTCAAGTACATGAAGGGTTTCCCCGTACTGTGCAAATCCTGACAAGGCCCTGAATCTGGAGGATCCCATCTGGCTGAAAAACTCTTATCACAGTAGTATTGGGAGGTAGAGATAGATGTAGGGAGACTTCCAGGGAAATGAGGAGGTCTAGAGCGCTTTCATCTCTCTCTTTTCTAGAGATGAGAATTGCTGTTACCCATGGCTATCCTGTCCAGGGATTCTGGAATTGGAATTGTTCAAGGGTATATGCGCCTGCTCAGTGGACAGAGCATGGCCCTGGAGTCAAGAGGACCTGAGTTCAAATTCATCCTCAGATACATAATATTTACTAGCTGTGTGACTCTGGGCAAGTCACTTAACCCCAACTGCCTAACAAAAAAAGAAAGGGAAAAAAAAGAGTGTATGACCCCAGTGGAGAATGCAGCTGTGCCCAGATGCAGAGCTGAGTTAAAAGTAGATGATACTGCTAAAGCATTGGGAGGCTGGCCTCTGAGGCAGCTAGATGGAATCAGGAAGACATGAATTCAAATTCAACTTTAGATATTTATTAGCTGTGTGACCCTGGCCAAGTCACTTAACCTCTGTCTAACTCATTTCCCTCATCTGTAAAATGGTGATGATAAAAAAAAGGGGGGAGGGCAGCTAGGTGGTGCAGTGATTAGAGCTATGGCCTTGGAGTCAGGAGGACCTGAATTCAAATCTGACCTCAGACACTTGACACTTACTAGCTGTGTGACCCTGAGCAAGTCATTTAACCCCAACTGCCCCACCACAAAAAAGCAAAATAAAATGGGGATGATACTAGCACCTACCTCACAGGATTGCTGTGAGGAGCAAATGGTATTATATTTGTAAAGCACTTAATACCTTGCCTGGCACATAGTAGACACTTAATAAATGCTTGTGTCCTGCCTACCTGCCATCTACCTGCCTGCCCACTGACTAAGGGCTATCTGCCTCTTACACGAATGCTGATGACATTCCAGTCAAATCAACAAACATTTATCAAGTGCCTACTATGTGCCCAGCACTGTGCTAGGCAATGGGGGTACAAGCACTACATTTAGGACGTGGGTCTGTTCCTAGGCTGAATTGCTGGAAATCTCCTTTTCTAGCTATAATGAAGCAGTATGGTATGTGTGTGTGTGTGTGTGTGTGTGTGTGTGTGAGAGTGAGACAGATTGAGAAAGAAAGAGAGAGAGAGAGAGAGATTGGATGAGAAAATCTGGAGGAAAGACCATCTTTTATAAACCTGTAGTGAAGCTACTAGATGCTCAGTGGGTGGTTACCACACAGTACTGGGGGGCCCTCTACATTCTGAGGCCGAGGGAAAATTCAGGTTGAATTCATGCCAAGCTCCTCTTGACCCCCAACAGTAGCTCTCAGGCCCCAGGCAATGTCTCCAGCACCATCCCTGTTGTTTGCTTATCAGAGTATAAGAACCTTATTTTACACTAGACAACAAAAAAAGGCCACATCTGAAGTGAGGGGGCAGGCTCTGTTACAGCAAACACTCTAAGTCTTGTCTCCTTTTCTTCAGTGACATCCTGTGGGTTGGGGTGGGGAGAAGGGGAAGGGTGTTTCTCATCCTACTGAAGGGACCCAGTGGTGACAAGTTGATGTGGAGCTAGCTGTTTGAAAGGAGGAGTGGGGATTTGTGAAAGGGGCAAGTGTAAGCCCTGTTGAAGGGCCAGCTTTTGTAATGTTACATAATGTGTTGATTGCACCTAGGAAACAGGGTAGATGGCTTTGAACTTGGATAAGACGACAAGAAGCCTTTCTGAAGTCTTGGCAAAAGTCAAGAATGCATAAGTAACTCAGTTTAGCAATAGCCTGAAGGACTTAGAAGACCCAGGTTTCTGGGAGAATGGGAGCTAGGTGGTGCCACCTACCCACTCACCCTTTATTCTTCCATCCATTCCTTCATCCAACATTTCTTAAGAAGCTGCCTTGTGCAAGGCTGAGCACTGAAAAGTAAAGATGGAGAAGTTGGCTTTCCCCTCAGGGAGCCAATGGTTTACAGTTTACCAAATGCTTTCTATTCGACAGCCCTTTGGGGTAGGTAGGATAAAAATTATTATCCCTTTTTTATGGATTGGGAAACTGATGTTCATAGAGATTAACTGAGAGAAAATATGCTTGGAATAATGATAGTGCTAGATTTGGAGCTCATTGTGGATTCCTTCCTCACCCTATCTGCAGGTCTTGGAGTCAGGAAGACCTGAGTTCAAATCCAGCCTCAGACACTAGCTATGTGACCCTGGGCAAGTCACTTAACCTCTGTTTGCTTCAGTTTCCTCATTTGTAAAATGGGAATAATAACAGGACTTACTTCCCAGGACTGTAGTGAAGATCGAATGAGATAATAATTATAAAACATTTAGCACAGTGCCTGGCACGTAGTCAGTGCTCCATAAATGTTACCTATCTTATTATTGTTATTATTTACTTTGTTTGTGTTTCGTATTTATGTATCTGTACCCATGTTGCTTCTCTTCAACAGAATACAAATGTCCTGAGCCTATCAGTTAGGAATGGCTGAACAAGTCATGGCATATGAATGTGATGGAATACTATTGTGTTGTAAGAAATGGTGAAGGGGGTGGTTTCAGAGAAACCTAGGAAGCTTTGTATCAATGGTTGCAGAATGAAGGAAGCAAAACCAGGAGAACAATTTATAAAATAGCAACAGTATTGGAAAGACAAAAAACTTTACAAGACTTAAGGACTCTGGTCAACACAATTCCAGAGGACTCGAGAAGAAAGATGCTACCCACCTCCTGGTAGAAATGTGGACTCAGATCATAGATTCTCTGGCTCTGACTCTGCTTCCTCTCTCTCTCTTCTTCTCTCTCTCTCTCCCTCTCTCTCTCTCTCTTTTTCACACACACACACACACACACACCCACACACACACACACACACACACACCCCCCATGTGGCCAATATGAGAATGTACATATTTATAATAATATTTTGTTTTTCTTACTTTCTCAGTTGGGCAGGGTGGGGAAGAAAAGGGATGGGAAGGAGAGAAAGTGGATCTGAAAATAAAATTTAAAGATAAAGAATAGACGCCGAGGGTATAGTGGCTGTTTTCATTGTTGTCTATGCATCCGGAGCACTCTAGTATCTGGAATATAGTGAGGGGCTCCATTACTGTTTATTCTTAATACAATGGGATCACAGACTTAGAGCTGAAAGGACTTCTGATATCATTTTACAAATGAGGAAACTGAAGTCAAAGTAGTTTGCCCAAAGTCACATAGGTAGAAGGGGAGCAAACTGAGATTTAAACTCAGGATCCAGGTTCAAATCCCGACTACTATTTTCCTACGTGGATGACCACAAGCAAGTCACTTTTTATTCTCTGGACCTCAGTTTCCTCACCTACAAAGTGAGGGGTGGATTGGTAGAGATTTTGTTTAAGGTCCTTATCTAAATTTGTGATCCTCTGACTTGCTCAAAGAGCAGGGTTGAGTTGATCATCAAACCAAGACTCTAGCCCAGGTTTTCTGACTCCAAGTTCCCTGCTCTTTTCATCACATTGCCTTTCTTGTGCAATGGAGATCTTCCTATGCACCAGACTGCCTCATCTGAACCAGTTGATGGGGTCAGCATACGTGCCAAATCCCCATACACTCAGAAGAGAATATAACAACCACTTCTGGGACTCTACCCTCATATTCCAGGACGGGGAGATAAGATGTGATTATCACAGTAGGAGACAATTTAAAAGTGCTGCAGGAAAGACAACAACAAACAATTACAGGATGACTAAGATACCATGAAAGAAAATTACTTTGAAAGACTTAAGCATTCTGATCAATGAAGTCACAAATCACAACTTCCTAAGTCTAGGTTCATAGCAACATAGATTCAGATCTGGAAGGAGCCTCCAAGGCCATTCTCTTCAACTGTCTCATTTCAGGGAGGTCCAGAGAGGTGAAGTGATTTGTCTGTGGACATGAGTAGTAAGTGTCAGGTGTGACATTTGAACCCAGGACCCCTCACTCCAAAGCCCCTTGCCAGAGAGGTCCAGAAGGATATAGCCAATGTGCTAATTTGTTTCATCTGATTATACTTATTTGTTAGGAGAGGCAAGGTTGTTTGGGGCCAGTGTGGGGGTAGAGAGAGTTGGTGAATAGTAACAAAGATGAAAAAAAGAGAAAAAGAAAAAAAAAGAAAGAAAGAAAAGAGGGTCAATAAAATATTTTTTAAAATAAATGAAAGGAAAAAAAGTTTGGAAGGGGTCACAAACAGGGCAATTTTGTTACTGCTATATTATATTTAATATACACTTTAAAAACTATGTAACAGAAGTTCCTAGTGTTATATACAATTCTCCCTTTTATTTTCTTTGTGTTTTGAAACCGTTTGTGCATGTGCTTAAGTTAGTAACCTATGGTGGTGTTTTTTTGGTGAGGCAATTGGGGTTAAGTGACTTGCCCAAGGTCATATAGCTAGTAAGTGTTATGTGTCTGAGGACTGATTTGAACTCAGGTCCTCCTGACTCCAGGGCCAGTGCTCTATCCACTGCACCACCTAGCTGCCCCTGTTCTTTTTCTTTTTCTTTTTATTATTTTTAATGTTATAGAAATTAAGAACCAGGAGAAGTTTCTTTGGCTGAACTAGGCTTAGGGATAGGGACTGAATTTAGGATTTCATTGGCGTAAGGAATTCCCAGTTGAGGAAACTCTATCTACCAATTCAGATTGGCACCTTCTCTTCAATTTATAATCTCAGAGAGTTGTGTATAGCACTGAAAGTTTAAGTGACTTGACCAGGGTCACACAGCCAGTATGTGTCTGAGGAAATGCTTGCATTCAGGTCTTCCTGACTCTGAGGTCGACTCTCTGTCCACTAGGGCAGAATGCCTTAAAAGCTTGGTCTTAAAAGGAGCATTAATATTTGACAGGCAGAGAAGGGGAGGGGAGGCAGATGCTTCCTCATCTGCAAAATGAAGAGAGCTTAATCAGGTGACTGCTGAGGACCCTTCTAGGTCTAACTCATTGAGAGCAAAGACTGATTTTTTTTGCCTTTCTTTGTATTCCCAGTGTTTAGCACAGTGCCTGGTACATAGTAGGAGCTTAATTAATGCTAGTTGACTGACTGACTGACTGATTCCATGAACTCTGGACTCAGGAGTCCTGGGTTAATTTTGTCTGTGCAACTTGTCAGCTTTGAGGTCTGAGACAAATCACTTAACCTCTCTGAAAATGTATTTCCTATTCTGTTAAATGCAGAGATAATATTAACTGGTCCTAACTATTTCAGAGAATTGTGAACAAGTACTGTTTATCAGCCTCTAAACTTCTATGACCTTTGCCTTCTCTCCCAGTCTCTCACCCATACAGGGATGGTTATTTCCTTGATCCCACCATTACCTGTAAGTATTCTTCTGGCACAATCCTGAACTCTGAAATGCTTCCTTCTGATTGTAACCTCCTATCTTTCTGTCTCCCCTCTGTCTAAACTTCTTTGTTTTCCAGTCCTTCCATTCCTCTCTGGTTTCCCAATCCATCATCATTCCTACTCTGGCCTCACTTTTCATCCTTCCATAATTAGTCAGTTCAACTGAATACCTAATCCTATATCCTGAAATCCTGGTCCTCTCAGAACTCATACCTTGTCAAATTCCAACCTTGTTTCTAAAGAAAGCCCCCTCAATTGGCTGGGTCCCCACATTTGTGTTACTTAATCTTATCTGGGCCCTCACAATTCCATAGCCGTCCCTTTATTGTTACTTAATAGACTCTCAGAGTGGTTGTTCCAAACCTCTCTCTCTGAGTCCCCTCCACCACTTCTTCCTTGCCTCTCATCAGAAGACCTTGCCTCTTCCTTAATCGGGACAATAAAGGCCATTTTCCTCCACTACCTCAGAAGCTTTGTGCAACGCGTCCTCATCTCTCCCAGAGTGTTTCAATCTCCAAGGAAGAGGTGGCTTTTCTCCTTGCTAAGAAGGAAACCTTCTCTTGTGTCCTTGATCCATTTTCTCTTGTCTCCTCTGAGTATTTTGCCTGTTGGGCATTTCCCTCTCTCATACTCAATCTTTTCTCTTTCCCCACTATCTATGAACTTGTTAGGGCAAGCCTGATCTTTCTAAAAACCTTCACTTGATCTGGCCAACTCCTCGAAAAATCATCCTGTACCTCTCTTTCATTTCACAATCAAACTCCTAGAAAAAATAGACTATATCTATCTCACTCCCATTCACTTTTCCCATGTAATCTGTCTTCCATTTCCACAAAGTTACCATTTATCTCTTAACTTCTAATCCAATGGCTTCTTCTCAGTCCTCACCCTTCTTGGCCTTTTGTCAGTTCTTGAGATTGTCCATCATTCCCTCAAGGCTCTGTCTGTCCTGGACCCTGTTCTCTTTCTCTAGGTGAGAGAACCACTTTCAGGTGATTTATCAGCTCACGTGTCATCTAAACAGCTTTCCGGCAAAGTAAAGTGAACGTTGATTTTAAGAAGAACTGAGTTCAAACTTGCCTCAGATACAGCCCAACTATGTGGGCAAGTCACTTAACCCTCATGAGCCTCAGTTTACTTTTCTGTAAAATGGGAAAATAATAGCACCCACCTCAAAGGATTGTTGTCAAGATCAAATGAGATATTATATGTGTAAAATGCTTTGCAAACCCTAAAGTACCATCCATGTAAATGCTGGCTATTATTATTATCCCTACTAAGATGGTGCCCCAATCTCTCTATATAGCCCAATCACTATCCTGAACTCCAACGGTTATCACCAGCTGCCACATGTCTTCAACTAAGCAGATGCTAAGGGGTTTGGGAGAGGAGGCAGGGTATACATACAATGTTTTCAAGGTGAGAATTGAATGGCCTTTTTTTTTTTACATAAAAAAATGTTATGAAAGAAGTTGGAATAGACTGATGAAATCACTCATTCAATCAACAAACTTTTTAAAAAAAGTATTTACCATATGCTGGGTGCTGTTCTAGGACAAGAAATACAAAGGTAAAAATCAAGAGTCCTCACCCTGGGACTCTGTTTACATCTTCTTAAGTCTTGTCTAATCCCCTCATTTTAAAAGAAGGAGAAGCTGAGACCCAGGAAGGTTAAATGATTTGTTTAGGGTTATGTAGGTAGTAAATAAGAGTGGTAGGATTTAGGCAGCTAGGTGATGAACAGATAGAGCACCAGCTCTGAAGTCAGGAGGGCCTGAGTTCAAAGGTGACCTCAGACCAAACACTTGAAGCTTACTAGCTGTGTGACCCTGGGCAGTGTCCCTTAATCCCAATTGCCTAAAAATTTAAAAAAAAAAAAATTTTTTTAAAAACAGAAGTAGAATTTGAACACAGTTCCTTTGACATCATAACTAATGCGATTTCCACCATACCAAGCTGCCTTCTTATACTGTTTCCCGTCATCCCATTGCCTCTCGTTACTGTATATTTAAACCCTTTACTGGCTATTCCAAGGGAGTTAAAATACTCCTTGCTCCTTGTTACCAATTTCTATTCCCAGTACAGCTGATGCCCTCACCAAATTACTTTGTATTTTATTTTGTACATAACACTTCTGAATACAAACTTGTCTTACATGAAAAAAGGAAGGAAGAAAAGAAAGAAGGAAGAAAGAAAGGAAGGGAAGGAGGGAGAGAGGAAAGAAAAAAGCATTCATTAAAGTGTTTATAATGTTCTTATACTGTGCTACAAAGTGATACAAATACAAAGTAACACAGTCCCTACCCACAAGGTTATGGTCTGTTGTAGAAAGACTGTATGGAGAGGGGAACTAGAAAGGAGAGTAGGCAAGGTATGAACAAGGCAGCATGGTTGAGAAATGGACAAGAAGAGATATAGAGGCTTGGTTCTGGACAACATAAGGTAACACCGCCCTGCCCCTTGGCAGAATCCAGGGTTCCAGGGGGTGCAATACAGGTGGGAGGGAGATTAAGAAGATGCCCAGAATGCCAGAAGCATGATTTCAAAATGGCCAAGAAATGTGTATACTTACAGACGTACAGATTGTCTACTCTAATAGAATGTAAACTCTTCCAGGGCTTGATTTTTATTTCAACCTCCATGGCCTAGCATAGTGCCTGACATACAGTAAGTGCTTTAAAAATAAGTTTGTTGATTGAATGATTGATTCCATCAGTCCATTCTAATTTCTTTCATCTGTGTCCTAATCTGTAAACAATGAAATTGGATTTAGTGATTTCTAAAATATCTTCTATCAGAAATCCATGATCCTATGATTTTCCATGTCTTCCATTCTTTATCACTCATTTAAATAAGTTAAATTGTTTACCTCTCCCTGCCCTCACTTAAATATTATTTCCTTTGTCCAAAATACTCCACTCCCATCCTTCCAAACCGTTTTCCCCCTTGAATTACACCTCTTCTAGAAAGATTAAACAGAAACCCTCACCAAAATATTTCAGTGTAGATCATACTTTCTACACCACTAACTGAAATGATCAATTGACGAGCATTTATTAAACATCTACTGTATGCCAGGCACAGTGCTAAGCACTGGGGATACAAAGAAAGGCAAAAGCCCCATTTCTGCCCTCAAGAAGCTCAGAGTCTAGTGGGGGAGACAATATGTAAATAATTATGTACATACAAGAGGTAATCTCAGAGGGAAGGCACAAGCAGTGAGATTGGGTGGAAGCTCCCTGCAGAAAGTAAAATTTTCAGTAAAAGAAGCCAGGGAAGCCAGGAGGGATTAAGCCAGTGAAAAGGCACCCAGTCACCTGCAAAGGAGACTGGCCAATATTGCTGGATCATATGTGGAAGGGAATGAAATATTCCAAAGACTGGAAAGGTTGGAAGGGACCAGGTGGTAAAGGGCTTTAAAAGCCAAAAGGAAGATTTTCTATTTGATTCTAGAGGTAAAAAAGAGGTGATAAGGTAATAAGAATTCTAGAGGCAAAAAATCCAAACGACTTTACTGAATAGGAGAAAATGATAGTGTTAGACCTAAGCTTTAGGAAGATCATTTTGGCAGGTGAGTGGATTAGAGAGGGGAAAAACTTGAGGCAGGGAGACTAATAGGAAGGTTCTTGTTGTCTCAGCATGTGGTAGGGCCTGCACCAGGGGGATGACTATGGAAAGGGGACACATGAAAAAACTTTTCTGAGAGTAGAAACAATAAGGTTTAGCAACAATAGACTGATTTCGAGACTGAAGGCTGTACATGTGCAGTATTTGAAGTCACCTAGGAATGTTTCCAGGTTAGTGTGGGAGGGTCCTGGGCAGGGTGCTGGGGGTATAAACTTCACCCCTTGAGGGGTGTTGGAATGTTAGCCAGGCCTCCAGGGGTCCTATTTCCCAAGGAACTACTATGGACTACCATTATTCAATATTTGGGCCATCTACCCTAGAATATTTTCACTTATCAGGATAAGCATCACATCTTCATAAAATATGCCAAAACGGAGACTCCTTTTGCAAATGACAGAATCCATAGTCCATCACCTTGCAGGAACCCAAGCTTCTATAAATTGTTTCCCTCTGAGCACCCAACCCAGGATTCTGAAATCAGGGGCCATATTGGGAAATGGAGTCCACAAGTGAGGCAGAAGAGAGAATTGGAGTCACAACATTTGAATTTGAATCCTGGCTCTGAGGGAATATCTAGGTGTGTTCCTTACCCCCACCCCCACCCCCACCCCCAGTCAAGGAGCAAACACTTTGACTGGGGAGTAGAAAGGGATTTGGGGTATGAGATGCTGTTTAGAATAATCTGTTTGTAACACAGTTATAGTTATTACAAAGATTACAGACATAAATCATCTTGTTATGGTTTATCTTAGAAAAACATTTTTTTAACATCAAAGAAGCATAGTATCAAAGTGAAAAGGGATCTCTGAGGCCATTATCTAGTCCAATTTGTAACTAACCAAGAAGCACTCTCCTCCCTCCCCCAATATCCTGAAAATGGTCATTTAGCCTCTCCCTAAATACCTCTAGGGATAAGGAGCTCACTACCTCCCAAGGCAACCCGGCCCACTTTGGACAGTTTTAATGGTTAGCAGGTTTTAAAGGGGTGTATGTGTGTGTGTGTGTGTGTGTGTGTGTTGTGTGTGTGTGTGTGTGTGTGTGTGTGTGTGTAAACTGCCTCTATTCAACTGCACTCAGTGCTCCTAGCTCCGCCCTCTAGGGCCGAAAAGAACAAAGCCAATCCCTCTTCCACAGTGGAGTCCTTCAAATGTTTGAAGCCAGCCCTCCTGGGCCCACATACAGTTCTTCTTCTCCAGGATAAACATCAGTTCCTTCAACCTATCCTCGGGGGAGGTGGTTTCTAGTCCCTTCCCCAGCCTGGTCACCTCCAGCTATACCCTAGTTTGCCAACGTCCTTTCTCGTCCTTGGTATCATCCAAACTGAACACAATATTCTAGAGGTAGTCTGACCAGGGCAGAGTATACCAGAACCATCTCTTCCGCTTGTTACAGACACTCTATTTTTATTACCACAGTCTAAGATAATTAAACAATATGGGGTAGCTAGGTGGTGCAGTGGATAGAGCACTGGCCCTGGAGTCAGGAGGACCTGAGTTCAAATCCAGCCTCAGACACTTGATACTTACTATGTGACCTTGGGCAAGTCATTTAACCCCATTGCCTAAACACACACAAATAGTAATTAAATGATAGCTATCATTTTTAGAGTCATTAGGTTGGCAACACACTTTACACTTATTTGGTCCTCATGACAACCCTGAGAGGTAGGTATTATTATTATCCCTGTTTTATGGATGAGGAAACTGAGACTGAGAGATGTCAGTGACTTGCGCATATAGCTAGTGAATATCTGTGGCGGTATTTGAACCAGGTCTTCTTGACTTCAGCTGCTTCTGACAGTATTAGCTTGTTTGTCTCTACTGTGTCACACTATTGACTAATACTGAGTTTAAAGTCCGCTAAAATCCCTGAGTTGATTTCACACAAAGATTGGCCTAGCCAGTCACCTCTCTGCTGACCTATATTTGCACAGCTGAGTATTTGAACTCAGATGCTATGAATCATCTTGCCCAGATACTCAGGCCAGTGGTTAAAGCTAGGTAGGAGACTGTAGGAGGGGAAACTCCTCTGGGGGGGGGTAGCAGGGCAAAGTTTCTACAGAGCAACTGAAGTCCAGGGGTTAAGGCTGAAGTGGGGAGACCAGTTGTGGAACTGGAGATTAAGGCCAGGAGGTCACTGCTGGATCATCCTCCTAAACAGCCTTCCCTCCTCTTCCAGCCTGGGCCCCAACATACGCACGCACGCATGCCAGCACTTGATAAGATTGCAGTGCTGGAAAGGGATTGTCAGAAGGTCTCTCTCAATCCCAAGATGTATAACTTGTGTGCTATGCCATGCCCCACCTTCTCTCTTTGGGCCTGTTTCTCTGCCACTTCTGGTAGGGCAGTCCTATCATCTCTCTGAGACGGTGGATTTTTCTTGCCCATCGAGCATTAGCCATAGCAGATTTGGGCTCTTAGGGTACAGCTTAGCTTGGAATGAGCCCCTCATAACAAAGACTAGTGGAACACAAATGGTCTGAGGAGAGTAACCCCAAAACACATCGCAGAGATTACCACCTGAATGATGGCAGAAAGTCTTTTTCTGCTGATTTCCAAGGTCTTTTAGTGTAATAGGAAGGTAGTCAGACATGATCACATTTGTGCAAGGATTCCCCCTGACCCTCTAATCCTGGGGAATAATACACCAATCAATCTGGTGAACCCATGGTGTACCCAGCTTGTATAGTGGTCCCAAATACCTCCAGGTAGGTGCTGATGGTAGAAACTGGGATAAGGGTAGGAAAACCCCTGAGAGTGGGCTAGTGGATTGAGTTATAATGAAATGTCGCAAGGGGCAGCTAGGTGGCACAGTGGATAGAGCACTGGCCCTAAAGTCAGGAGGACCTGAGTTCAAATCCGGCCTCAGACCAAACACCTGACACTTACTAGATGTGTGAACCTGGGCAAGTCACTTAACCACAATTGCCTAAAAAAAAATGTCACAGTGGGCAATAGTTGAGCTCAGCCATTCTGACAGTAGGGACTCAGTCTGTCCAACCTACCAGATGATATAAGGTAAGGGAAAAAACATATATTAAGTGCTTTCTATGTGCCAGGCACTGTGCTACGTACTTTTACAAATGTCATCTCATTTGAACTTCACAACTGTGTGAGGTAGCTACTATTATTATCATCCTTATTTCACAGTTGAGGAAACTGAGGCAGACAGATGACTTGCCCAGGGTCACACAGCTAGTAAATTACTGAGGGAGGATTTGAATTCAGGTCTTCCTGAGTCCAGGTCCAGTGCTCTGTTCCCAGGTTTCTTAAACTTTTTCCTCTCTTGACCCTTTCAGCATTTCTTAAACTGTGGGTCATGACTCTTCTATCCACTGTGCCACCTAGCTGCCTATAATGAAATGTGGAAAGGGATATCTTTACGTGGGGGTCTATGAATACCACAGGAGACCTTGACCAGAGGAGATTTGAAAGGGACAGTCATGGAGCTGGAAAACCACTTTCAGAATAGATGGTGGGAAGTACAAGGCAGGGGAGGAAGTCTGGGTCATGATAACATCACCAAGATGGCATCATATATTTTTTTAAACAGGCAAAATAGGTTTACTGAAATGTCTTTAGTCACAGTTGAAAGTAGCAGTATTGAAAACATTAATTTCTCCATAATTTATGGAAACCATGTCTAAAACCTAATTTTTTTACATGTGAAAAATGATACATTTTGAAATTATTAATGGTTTCCATCCCTTTTTACATAATGTTTCCTCTCTTATCTCCCACCCTATCCCTGAATTTGATGCAATAAATCCCCCCACCCCAGTCTATAGTAGGGAATTGTGTTAAATTATAAATATCATCATCAATGTTTAACTCTACATACAGATAATGTATTGGCAAGTATCTAGTTTCAAATTAGGCTCCTATAACATGGAAAATTAGATGTTTCTGTTTTAAAAATGAATTAATGAGAGCACATTTTGGTGAAGGGGAGGAGGCTAATCGGGGACTTGGCAATGCTCCAATTTGAACTAGATACTTGTTTCTTTTTACTTCTTGAGAAAAAACACTTTTGAAGGTCATATACATATGTCAGTAAATTATGCAGCAATTGTCTTCTTTTTAAAAGTTGTTCCAGAATTGTTTGATTAGAGATCTCTGGTCACTGAATTATGTCTGCTGTTTCAAGACAATAGGAATGATAATCACCAGCAAAGGGATGAAAGCAACCAGAGACATGATGGCCTTCATTTTGCATCCACGCCACTGTGTCATTCTTCCAACCTGTTTAGATTTGTTGCTAAAAGCTGTTGTGTTATCTGATAAACTTTCTGATTTGTCTTGTACCTCATCCAGACTTTCTCCTCTTTCAATCACTTTTGTAATATTCTCTTGTATGACATCAATTATTTCATTCCCCTGATTGTGTACATGCCTAATTTTGTCATTCTGAGGTCCAGATTTTGGTCCAGATGGACCCCTTAGGAGAAAATCTTCTTTTTCATCTGAATCTTCTTCCAAAAAATTTCTCAGTTTATTTTTCATGGAACCAGTAACATTGTCATTACGTAGGTGATGCTTGAATTTAGGAGGCATCATTATTACTCAAAAAGTTGTTTTCCTCTTCCCAACTTTAACAGGCAGATATATACCACCTGGGCATCCTCTGGCAGGCTTCTGGTTGCCCTTGGAGCTAGGTCAAGCCAGGATGAGCCGGACTGGGCTGAGCTGGGCCAGGGAAGGGAGGAAAGAAGGAAGGAAGGAGGGAGAAATGGCTGAGGGTGTGGACTCAGCTTCAGCCATAGGCTCCTCAGCTGCCCAGCTCTAAGGTGGCATCATATTTACATATATACATGCTGTTTCCTCCAGCAGACCATATGCTCTTTGAGAGCAGGGGCAGTTTTGTTCATGTCTTAGAATCTTAGGCAGTTGGGGCAGTTTCTGGCAAATGGTAAGCACTAAATCGGGTGGGGAGCCTGGGGCCTCAAGGCCACATGTGGCCCTCTAGGTCCTCAAAGTGCAGCCCTTTGACTGAATCCCAAAAATCAGTTTTGATTTTTGATGTTTGATATCCCTGATTTCATGTCTGCAAGTATTATCTCCCCAGACATACTATAAGCTCACTGAAGTTTTGGGGTTTTAGCCCGGTGCTAAGCATGGAATAACAGCCTCAGGGCTGGGAGGGAGCCTAGAACCATTCAGTGTAGCCCACGGCTGAACATGAATCTATCTACACCATCCCAAGAAGTGGTCATCCAGGTACTATCTGAAACTCAGTGAATCTGAAACAATCCACACAACTCTTCAGAGACTACTAATTGTTGGGGGTTTTCTTGTATTGCCATAAGCCTGTTTGAAGATTCTACGCATTCACCCATTGTTTCCTATTCCACCCTCTGAGGCCTAGCAGAAAAGGTATAACGCCTCTTCCACAGGACAAACCTTCAGATACTTGAAGACAGCCAATATAGTGGCCTAAATCTACTCTTCTCCAGACTAAATGCTCCCAGTTTTCCTAGCCAGTCCAGCTGAGCAAGATAGCAGTCCATCCATCTCCAGAGGAGTTCAGCAGAAATAAACTTGATGGGGACTCCATGAAGAGAAAAAGGGACTCCCAAGGCTAGGAGTCAAGAGGTATGCCTGGGCTCCATATGTTTCCTACATGTGCCTCTGAGACTATTACAAAAATCAACTGGCTCATCTTTTATGGGCCAGGCACCGTGCTAAGGGCTGGGTAGACAAAGAAAGGCAAATGGCAGAGTCTGATTTCAGAGCTCACCATCTAACTGGGGAGAGAATATGCAAATGCTGTGAACAACAAGAAACACATACAGATTAAGTTGGATACTATCAGAAAGGAAGGCACTAGCTTTAGGGGGGATTTGGGCCTGTTAGTTATGCCAAGGCTATAATGGGCAAAATGATTCCTTTGATCTTTAGTATGGAGCCCGTTTTTTTGGGCTCTTTGGGGTGTGTGTGTGTGTGTGTGTGTGTGTGTGTGTGTGTGTGTGTGTGTGTGTGTGTACTGGGAGGTAAAAGTGGTTCCCTACTCAGCAGATGAGGTCTTGTTTGTTCATTTTCAAAGAAGACCAATGACATCACAGAGTGATGTCTTAACTCATTTGTGAAGTGGATTTGAATGAGGCCTCTTGTGCAAAGTTAGTATTAGAAGCCACAAAGCTGCAGGGTTTCCCCTAGAGCCCTGAGGAGAAGAGTAGTATTCTTTCTCTTGGGATCCTAATCTGCCAATTCCATATAAGTTGGGTGACAGGCCCCGGGTAGGAGTGGAAATTGGTATATTGGATTTCACTTCCCTTAAGGTACTTTTATTCAGCTTCACTAACTTACTTTGCTGACCCTTCATCTCCCACCTCTGTGTCTTTGCATCTGCTGTCCATCATGTTCCCTCCCTCCTCTCCTGGTTTCCCTGTCTTCTTTCGACACTCAGCTCAAGCCCTACCTTTGGCAATAGACCTTTCTTTATCTCCCAGCTGTCAGTACCTTCCCTCTATGGATTATGTCCAATTTATCCTGTCCATAGTTTGTCTGAACACTGATTTTTGCCTGCTGCTTCCTTCCTTCCCTCCTTGAAGGTAGGTTGAGACCATGATTTTCCCTTTCTTTGTATCTAATGTGATGTGATTTCCAGTCCTCTCACTAGCCTGGTCATCCTCCTGGGTATAATCTCCAGGCTAGTCAATATCCTTCCTAAACTGGTGTCTGGAATCTGAAACACTTCAGATATGGTCTGAGTGGTCTGAGCAGGGCAGAGTCCAGTGGGACTGTCAAAGCAGATGCTCAGTAAACATGTTGCTCACCTACTCAAGACTCCAGCTTTACAGAATGGGGTGTGTTGGGGAAGAGATAGATAGTCTTCATGAGTTCCTGGGGCCCAGAATGTGCCGGCCTTGAAGTAGTCCTCCACCAGGAGGGCAGACTTCCCTAAAACACTCTTTGCAATTAAGGGAGGGCATAGGGCATGGGGAAGAAGTGCAATTCAGCCTGAGCTTTAGGTAGTAATCTCCAGAAAATCAACTCTAGAATTCCCAAGATTCCTCTTTCTTGTTTTCTTCTCTAGACCAGGGTTAGGTCCTTGTTCCGGCTTTACCATCTTACAGTTTTCAGTTTGGGGACCACCAGGCTTCTTGGACTCAGAGAATCTTTGTGTGGCTTCTCAATTTTTCCCACTACTCCCTGCCCTATCTTGGAGGTCTTGGTGGGGACTTTGAGTGATGAGAGTAAAAATACTCATTGAGTAGAATTCACTCTTGGCCCTACTGGCCCCACTGTCCCTATGTCCTGCTCTGGCCCTCAGGACGTGAGAGGTTAACTGGAGGATAAACAGTGCCTCCAAAGAGCATTAGAATCAGGAAGACCAAATTGTAAGCTCCTGGGAATTCGGTAAAGACTGTCTTTTGCCTGGTTACCTTGGCGTTTAATACAGGGCTTGGCACATGGGAGGCACTGAGTAAATGTTTATTGACTGAAATCCTGCCTCAGAGCTAGTTTGGTAACCCTGGGCAGTACACTGAGTTTCTCTAAGCCTCAGTTTTCTCATTTGTAAAATGGGAATAACACCTACCTCAAAGGGTTATTGTGTGGATCTAGAGAAATTCTGTGTGTAAGGTACTTTAAAAACAGTAGTAATGCATAAAAGTTAGTGCTTGTTATTTCTGACTCCAAACCAGCATACCTCCCTGAGGGCCCTTGCCCTCACATAATAATAAAGGGCGTTTCAAAAGTCTTAGCCCAGGTTCTAGTTAAGACTTTTTTGGACGCCCTGCATATATGCAAAGTACTTTGCAAACCTAAAGTGCTAGATAGGTATCAGCTATTATTATCAGTGCATTTGATATACCCCCCACACACACACCTTGTGAGATAAAGGCTATTATCCCCCTTGAATAATTATCTTGTGAAATAGCAGCTATCATCATCTCCATTTTACAGATGAGGAAATCCAGGCACTGAGAGTGACTTGCTGAGGATCACAGGATGCTTGTCTGAGGTGCGATTCGAGTGCTGGTCTTCCCGACTCAACGTCCCACACACTGGAGCCACACTATTTCGTGTTGACTCTTCTAATGCAAAGGTCACTGGATCAATCGATCAGTCAATTAATCAACACTCAATGTGGCACAATGCAAAGACACCAGGATCTGGGATCCCAGCTCTACCACTTACTATCTATGTGGCCTCGGCCAAGTAAGTCACTTAAACTCTCTTGGCCGAAGTGACCCAAAAGAGGGACTTCGACAGTCCCTTCCATCTCTGAACCTATGACCCTATTTAGACTGCGAGCCCCCAGAGGGCAGGGACTGGTATTCGTTTTGTTTGGGGCTGTTCTTTGTACCCCGGGGCGTTTAGCACGGATGCTGGGCACATAGTAGGTGTTTAACAAGGGCTAGTTCTCTTCCCACCCACTTTATTGAGCTCCTTCTCTGCGCCAGGCTAAACGCTGGGGATACAAAGAGGGCAATTAAAAAAAAAAGACAGTGCCAGGGAAAAAAGCATGCATATCGGTTTTGAGAAAGAAGAAAGGCGGTGGCGCTCCCGCCCTCCCGGCGCGGGGACTTCCGAGCACTGGGGGAATGAATGGCAGCTGTCGCTCTTTCCTCCCAGCGACCAGGTTGGCTCGGAGCAGGTAAGGCGAGGCTGGGCGGTGGGGGTGGGGCAGTCCCCAGAGAAGGGCTGCACTCAGGAAGGGGGCTGGGAGCGGTTCGTCGGGGAGGCCTGGACCCAGGCATCGCCCCCCTGATTGGAGCAGCCGGCATCAGACAAGGTCGCCGGCTGCTGATTGGCGCTGCCTCGGTCAGGCGCTGTAGGCTGTTGTAAACGTAAACATGACCGACAGTAACCCGGGCCTGGGGACGGGGTGGGGTGGGGTGAGAGGGTGCGGTGGGGGGGAGGAGGTCCCGCCCCTCTCCATTCATGTCCCCAGCGGGTCCCGCCCGACCCCGCCCAGCCCCGCCCAACTGCCGCGGGCTCGCTGCCCACACTCAGCCCGGCTTTGTGTAGCGGAGCTGCGTGCGTCGGGGTGATGCTGCGCGGTGGAGCCAGGGGTCCCGGCAGGGGCGGGGGAGGGGGAGGACCACGTGTGAGGCCCCCTGCCTTGGCCTCTGGAGCAGCCGACTGGGGAAGCAGGGCCAAGTGGTGCTAGCGTGCTGGCAGCCACCCCTCCGGAGTTTTTGTCCAGAAGCCTCGGCTGCGTGCTTGGCACTGAGTAGGCGCTCAATAAATGCGTGTTGTCTTAACTTGAGGAGGGATAAGGGGGCGACTGCACACCTCTCCCTACGTATGGGGTTAGGACTCTTGGTAGGGCTTGAGTCGGTTGAATGAACACCAGGCTAAGAGGAAATTTGACTCCGTGTGCCCTTGGACGAGTCCCCGGCACACCCTGTCCACCCAATGGGCCTCAGTTTCCTCATTTGAAAAATGAGGGAACTGTGACCCAAGATCATTAAAATCCTTCTCAGCTTTGAAATTCTAGCTATGCTATCCCGGCCTTTTGGAAGAGAGAAGTAAGAATATACTTCAACATCAGAATATACCTCATTTTCCTCATCTGTAAACTGAGGGGTGGACCACTTGACCCCTAAAGCCCCCCTTCCAGCCCTAAAGCTTTGACCCTACAATTTGGTGGTGACCCTCTTTTCTTGATTCTCCCTCCTCTCTCCCCTGCTGGTTACAGTTCTGTGGGCAGCCACGAAGTCTTGAAACCTCTAATTAGCTCTAGCTGCCCCCAGCACTCTGGTCAGAAGAAACTGGGAAGGGGCCTTTTTGGCCGCCCTCAGGTTTGCTGCTGAGAACCACGGTGAGTGAGCAGAGCGGTTTGCATACTGATCCTTTGTGAACTGCCTTGAGGCAGGCGGGGAGGCTGTAGCAAGGCCGGGCAGACACCATGCACTGGGCACTGGATAGGGACAGCTAAGCAGCTTGGATGAAAAAGCATTCTACCTCCAGCTAGCTAGCTAGCTCCCCCATAGCCAGGTCTCTATCCTGCCTGAGCCTGCCATGGGTGCCTGAGGCTTATGGCCTGTAGTTCCAAGAGTCAGCACTTTCTGGGAGTGTAGAAAGTTAACTAGCAGTCACAGGACTCGGCCCCCACTCAGTGACATTTCACCCAGTTCAAAGCAATGATAGGGTATGAGAGGATGCCCTCAGCCACTGAGCAGTCAACAACAGGAGCTGAGAGTCCCCTTTGTCCAGGCCCTCTCTGTGGGACTAGGTGGGGTAGGCAGCATTTATAAATGGAGGCGTTTATAAAGGGCGCCCAATCTGATGGGGAAGGCAGTACTATTCAGAGGAGGCCCAGACACAGCCTCAGATGGCATGAGAAGGGAGGAGAGATTAGAGCAGAAGCACAGATCTACATCCTCTGAAGGACCCTAGAGGGGCAGTGGTCACAAGCACCCTAGACTCCAAGTTGATTTGAATCTTATCTCTGATACTAGCTCTTTGAGCATGGCCACTTTATTTAACCCCTTTGAGCCTGTTGGGTTTTCTTCCATCTGTAAAGAAGAGATGATAAATTGCTAGTGATAGCTTCTATGTCTGGAGTAATTTTTTCCCATAATTCACAGACCCCTTGAAGTCTATTGCAGTCTGTGGACCTCGGGTTAAGAACCCCTGCTTGTATTTTTTTTTTAATTTTTAGGCAATTGGGGTTAAGTGACTTGCCCAGGGTCACAGAGCTGGTAAGTGTGTCAAGTGTTTGGTCTGAGGCCGGATTTGAACTCAGGTACTCCTGACTTCAGGGCCGGTGCTCTATCCACTGCACCACCTAGCTGCGCCCCTCTGCTTGTAATTTTGCAAAGCAGGTTCTGAAGTGCAATGGTGGGGCAAGATTCCCCTTCCCCCCCTCCCCTCACCCCAGCTCTCTACACTGACTTGGAATTACAGGTCCAGTTTAAATGATAAGGTAAGAAAAAGATTGTGTAACCTTTAGAAGACTAAGTAAACATGTTACTTTTATCTAATCCAACACCCTGCCCAATGGATGAATCCCTTCTAAAAAAAAATGCCTGAAATCTAGCTCTGTTTGGAGACCTCTAGTGACATGGAACTCATTACCTGGTTAGATCGACTTTTCTATTATTTGTCAGCTACAATTGTTAGAAAGTGCTTCCTTACCTTCTGCACAAAAATGTTTTCCTTCATTGTTCTCAGAATTTAGCCTTCTGAGAGGGAGGAGACTAAATGTAATCCCTGTTCTACATTGTAACGCTTCAGCTGTTGGGAAGCAAGGTCACCAGGGCTTCCAGGAGGTCCTAAGGAAGGGAAAGGAAATAGCCATTTATATATTGCCTACTACTGTGCTTGGCACTGTGCTTTTTTTTTTTTAATGTACAAATATTAACCCATTTGATCCTAGAAGGAAAAAGAGTGGAGAGGGTCCTTCGGCTAGGGAGGATTTGGGCATAACGTGGTGGAAAGAGGACACGTGCCTGTGTACAATGCTATACATTGTATATATGTGCAATATACACATACATAAGCTGTACAGAAGGTAGTGTTATGTATTGGGACTAACGCTGGACTTGGAATGAAAACACCTCGATTTGAATGCTGGTTCTGCCATTTACTAGCTACAGGACTGTGATTTCCCCAGCCAAGCTTCAGTTTTCCTATCTGTGAAGTGAGATAACGCACTACTTCCTTCAGAGGCAACCTGTTGTGAGGAAAATTTTGTATGAACTACCCATTATCAGAGCTGTCCTGTTTATAAAGTGCTTTCAAAAACCTTTTTTTGGGGACAGCTAGGTGGCACAGTGGATAGAGCACCGGCCTTAGAGTCAGGTTCAAATCCGGCCTCGGACACATAACACTAGCTGTGTGGCCCTGGGTAAGTCACTTAATTCCATTGCCTAGCCAAAAACCCCTATTTTATTGGTTGTGAGAGGAGGGGTAGTTAGTGAAAGTGGCCCTAGTGATTGGGATTGTGCCTTGTCAGGACTTTCATGGGTCCAGGGCCCTGAAACTTGGCCTAGGTTGGCTGGGGGGCTGGGGTGGATAGGGAAAGGGTCTGGCTTTCAGAGTTTTAAGGGGAAATCAAGGACACAGCCCTTAGCAGAGCCTTTGGGGTCCTCCAGATTCCCCATCGCCCTGGAGCAGGCAGCAACACTAAGATGTGCCTAGGTCAGGCACCTGCTGATTAATAAACATCAGTCCTGGAAAGAGATCAGTGTCCTGAGTTCCAGCTCCTTGTGTGACTGTGGCCAGTCCATTACTCTGCAAGATGCAGTACTGTCCTCTCTTCAAAGTGAGATTCAGGCTCTTTCCCTGAGGGGCTGTGGAAGGTTGGAGCATCTGCCTCCTCCACCCAGGGACTTCTACAATTGCCCTAACTGAATGCCCCAATGACCAGGTGAAATTGAATATGGGAGGCCAAGGCCGAAGAATCCAGTTCCCAGTGGCTGATCTATAGCTATGGTGAGCTCTAGCCTGTCCTGAGCCTTCAAAGCAGACTCTGACTAGCCTATCTTGCCTGGGACCTGCTGGTCTTTCTTTGGCCTCAACTAGGAGAACTCAGGGTCCTTTTTATCCTTCTTTGTGGCCTCAGGAGGGCTTCCTGTATTATCTTGGCTGCTTCACAACCTCCATTTCCCCTACAACTTCTCCTTCCCCGATCCATTATCAAGGAGTGTGCCCACGAGGCACACATTCTCAGACACATAGAGGTATGTGTATACCAGCACCCACTCACATGGCTGGACACACAAGCCCCTACTTACATGTGCATACTAACAAATGTGCATGCAGGTATCTTCACACACAGGCATGCATGTTCACAGACATGTATCTGTGTTAACACGGTCATGCACTTAGGTGCAGACAAGCACCCACAGGTATGCAAAGCCAGGCACACCTACTGTCCAGCTGCACTGAGTGCAAACTCAGGCTTTGAAGAATTTGAGCTAGTTGTACTACATGCCTGTGTCTGATTGTATTGGTGAGCCCACGTGTGTGTGCTTCTATATGCATATTTATATATGGCTAGGTATTGTGTCAGGGTGCCATGTATGTGAAGGGCTCTCTGTGTGTTGATGAGGGCAGGGAGGGTCCTGTACTAGCCCCCAGACTTCTTCTCCAGATTTTCAGAGCCCCAGTGAAAGCCAAGATTCCCCCGTTTGCATTTTGTGTCACCCACCCCAGTCTCTGGTTCAAGGACTGGCAAAGTTTTCCTTGCCCAGTTCTCTATGCCACCTTCGTCCTGGGGTGCAGTGTCTGGGAGGGCAAGGGGCCAAGCAGATGGATGGCCACTCTCCTCTGCTGGGCTTGCTACCTACAGCCCTGGGAGTCAGGAGGAGCAGGCAACTTCCCAGAAACAGCAGGCTGGTGAGGGGGAGGGGAAAAGGAAACTTCTTGCTAGCTCAAGTTACGTGTTGGCCTGCAGGACCTGAGCCCAGCCCTCCTTTAACCTAGAGTAACCTTTCCTCCAGTCACCAGCCCCAGGAGGGAGCAGGGCAAAGGGGCTGGGTCAACTCCAACTGCTCCTGTGGGTTCCCCACTCTTAAAGGGACAGGATCCAATTAGGGTGACAGAACCCTAGCAGGAAGGAAGTGAGGAAAGTAAGCACCAAAATTCGTCCACACAACATATTCAGATTCACTTCACTTTTATTATGAACAAACACAATCTCAGATCAGTAAATGACTTCAGAGTCAATATTAATAGAAATTATTCCAAAATTATTCTTCGCAGGTCACAGATACTACGATCCAAAATAAAGGAAAAAAATTCCCAACCCAGGAAAAGGTATCCTGCTCATGTTTCCATAGCAACAGAGTTGCTGAGCTCTCCAGCTTCACCTCCCTCCACCATCCACCCCCTTCCCAACATGCTCAGCTCAGCCACTCCATCTCTACCCTGAGCCAGGCTCCTAGAGGTCCATGGCATCTTGTAGGAAGCTTCCTCAGCCGAAGGATTCCAAGGTGCTTTACAAACATTAGTCCCGCCTCACAACTGCCCTGTGAGGTAGGTCAGTATTATTATCCCTATTTTTAACAGACAGGGAAACTGAGGCACAGAATAGTTAAGTGACTTGCCCAGAGTTACACAGGAAGTCGGCGGCAGAGCTCGGAGGGGAGCCTCTCTCCCTAAACCACTACAGTTAACTCGTCCATCTTATTTCCTTCAATTTCTTACTCTGGCTTGTGTGAGCTGAACTTCAGGATACAAGCAAAACCAAGGGGAAAGTTTCTATTTTAAATGCTGCAACCATCCTTTAATCTAAAACAAAACAAAACAAAAAGCAAACAACACCTAAATCGAATACATTCAAATTACTTGCACCCGCCCCCCTGCGGGCCACTTAACAAGAAAGCCCCCAGAGAAAAAAACAAAAACAACAAACATTTTTTTTTCCCTCCAAACTGAAGCACAGAAATGCAGTCCTACAAATTGTCAGTTCTCCTGCTGGGTCTGGGTCTCGGCTCTCCCACCAGCTGCTCTCTCTGCTCAGAGAGGCTGTAGAGAAAGCAGTAAGGAGGGGAGCGGAGGCAGACTCACCCTCAGTACTGATGAGAGCCCACAGAAGGCACCCAGAGGAATTTGTTAGCCTGCCCACAGAGCAAGGAGTAATGGAAATTCAGGCTCCGGCGGTCCTGAGTCCGTTTTGAATTGTTTGTTTTTAAATAGGTTTCTTTACTTTGAGCTTTGTCATCTTCTCATAGTATCCCTTCCCCTGACAGTCAAGACAGATGCCAGGACTCCATCTGGCCTCGTGCAGGGTCAGAGGATGGGTCTCCATTGAACACTGTTAGAAGAGACAAGCTGTTTTCATTGTGTTTATTTTGTGATGTCCTGTGGGATTAACATTCCCAACAGACCTCTCTTAAGGGTAGGCCCACACAGGCCAGCGGATCTAAACTACACATGGATATTTCTAGCTATTTCTTTCCTATTGGGATGAACAGCTCAGAAGGCTGGGTTTCCAAACCAGTCTGAACCTTCCACCCAGGCCTGTTTATTCTTAAAACCCAGACAGAAAGCATGCTGCCCTCTCCCACCCCTACCCCAACCATGGGGCTGGCACTCTCAGTAAGACAGCAGCAAAGCCAAGGGAGAGCAGGAGAAGGTGCTTTGAGATCCCTCAAAGCCCAGTGGTGGGTTTTCCTCCACCCATCTCCCTGGCTAGGTGGTGGGAACATTCCCACCATTCCCTTAAGCCAGCTGGGCCAAAAACTGGTCGAGTGTGACCATTACAGCAGCTCTGGCAGGCAAGAAGGAAGAGTAAGTAAGATCTTCCAGTGATTTCCCTTCCAATCAAGAGAGCCCACTCAGTAGCCCCCTAAACCAGCCAGAAGCCCTCTGCCACTCAGCAGCCCTGGGCTTGGCTTGCACAGGTAACATGGAACACCCAGCATGCTGAGGATGAGAGGAAAAAGAATAAAAAAAAAAGTTTCCTCCCTCCCCAGTGGCTGGCTCACTGGGATGACACTGACGTTTAGTTGGGGCTTAGCTGAGTTTCCATCTGACCTAGGGATGTTCCCCAGCAGGTTTGCCAGCTGTGCCTTGAGTCAACAGGATAGTGGGGCAGTGAGGGAAGCGGGCAGCCATATTACAGAAGGAAAAACCAGTGGAGCTCCCTGGCCCTGAGCAATTCCAGCCAAGGCTGCTGCTGCCTGCCCAGAGACAGGAGGGGGAAGAGGTTAGGAAGACTAGGTGAAGCCAAGGGTTAGCCCCCAAATCCCGACTGTGCCTCCCCAGACAAGTTTTAGGTTTTGGAAGGTAGGAGAGAACAGTGGGAAAAGATTGACAGGGTAGTGTAGGCTGCAGAAGGGACCCCCCATGGATCCACCTACAATTGGTATCTAATCCATTTTCTATAGGGAGAGGATGGATCTTGGACCCTTCAGACTTGACGTGTTTCTAAGCCGTGCCCCCAGCCTCTTGGGCTCTTGCTCAGCAGTGAGGGGCAGGGGAACCATCACCCTCATTCTTCCTCCTCTTCTCCCAAAATTCCTGGATGGAGAATGGGGGGACAGGGACGTTGAGGTTGGTTGGTTTTACTTTTCCAATGCGTTATTGTTTCCTTAACTTTTCCCTCAATCTCTCCCCAGGTCAGGCCAATTTCACGAGGAACTAGACTTCTTGCCCCTCAGTTGTCGGGGTGTGCTTGATGTCTCCTTGCCCTAAGCTTTACAGAAGCATCTCTTTATGGT
This sequence comes from Phascolarctos cinereus, assembly GCF_003287225.1. Classification (NCBI taxonomy): domain Eukaryota; kingdom Metazoa; phylum Chordata; class Mammalia; order Diprotodontia; family Phascolarctidae; genus Phascolarctos; species Phascolarctos cinereus. The sequence goes on from NW_027555736.1 coordinate 41,067,603, forward strand.
TTAGCATCCCTGCAGCCCAAATTTCCCAGGCTGCAGGGCCAGACAGCAAGCCCACTTGGTTGAGGAGCGGGCTAGCAGGATGGCTGGCAGAGAACTTGTCCTTTTTTCTCATACCCCCCTCCCCAATCATAGTAGGCATGCTACTTCCCTTCCCCCTGCCTGGGTTTCCAGGAGGAAACAGCAGCTAAGAAGAATGACCCTCCTTCACTCCAGCTGGTAGGGAATGAGGCTTGGCCTGAAAGAGCTGGAAAAGTAGTCTTGACACCCCCCCCCCCCGCCCCCGGCTTAGGGAGGGCCAGAAGGAAGAGAATCACTGAGGGGAAAGAAGAGGCCACCAACAGTGACACTACAGAGAAAGAGCCAGCCCAGGGCCCACCAGCTGCTTGCTTAGGAGGCAGTGAAGGTGGGAGGGGAAAGAAGAGAAAGGAAAGGTGATCAGAAGGAAAGAGGAGGATGAGGAAAAGCAAGATCATCTCAGCATTCACAAAGGCAGAGTTGTTGGCTTTCAATACATTTGCATTGTAAAGGAATACTGTATTGGAATGGGTTAAAAAAAAATCATCATCTTTAGCATCTGGTAGCATTATTCAGTAGTTAATAAAGAGAACATTAGACCTCTGCCCAGCTGGCTTGGTGGGGGGCGGGGCAGGAGGCCTCAGCCGCTCTTCGAGCTCCCTTCACCAGTTCTGGAGCATCTGGCAAGGATGGTGGCCTTGGAGACTTTCTTTCGGTCGTAGGCCAAGCCCAGGAGACACATGCAGTCGATGAAGAAGGTGGTAAAGTTGATGTGCCAGCGGTACTCACTGGCAGAATAATCGTATGGGAAGGTGTGATGGTAGTTGTGGAAGCCTTCACCTGTTACAGCAAAAGAAGAAGGGGTGAGCGGGTCATGGAAGGCAGCCCTAGCCCCTAGGGAGTCACGGTTCAGCGGACAAGGGGAGACCACTCTCTAATGTGTGGTGGACCCTGCCTTATTTACCACCCAATCAACCACCGAGCATTGGTTTTTTGCCTACTAGGTGCCAGGCATATGCTGGGGACACCAAGATGGTCCCTGCCCTCAAAAAGCTTACATTCTATTGGAGAAGAGCCTACACAGACCGTAAGTGTATGGAGGAACTAGTAACAGAAGGCCCTTAAGCAGGAAATGGACATTTGAGCCGAGCTCTGACGGAAACTAGAAGAGAGCAGAAGGTAGGGTATTGCTGGAATAGAGCACAGCCTGAGCAATGACATGCAGCTGGAGTGTCATTTCTACGGAACTGCAGTAGGACAGGATGCCTGGAATGTAAGTGTGCAGAAAGAAGAGCCAGGTGCACTAAGACGCCAAAGGTAGGTTGGACTCACTTTGGCAGCTGGATGAAGGATGGATTCAGATAGGAGAGACTTGAAAAGCAGGAGTTCAAACAAGGGATGACTACAATAGTCCAAGTGAGTCTATGATGGCTTGCACTAGGGCTATGGCTGTGGGTGGAGGGAAGAGACTGTGGACCCAGCCTCTCAGGTCTGCTATTTGGGGGAGAGGGGAAAGAGGAGGGAAGAGAAGAGCAGGGATAGCTCTGGCCACTGCAAGAGCAAAGAGGAAAGAGAGCTCTGGAATCCCCGCTTGCAGCTACTGTTGGCACAGCACATGCCGGCATGGCCACCCGGCCTTCTCCAAGCTCCAGGTTCTCTGGGGAGCCAGCCTCTGAAAGCTCTCCTGGGTCCCTGCCAGAGAGCTAAAAAGCCCCACTAACCAATGGGACTCTTGGGGCAGTAAGGGCAGTTTCCTCTTGGCTGAATAATAACATGACATTTACACAGTAAACACAGTATATTTACATATGCTATTGTCTTTGATCTTTAAAAATCTAAGAAGCTAAGATGTATAACTAGAGGCATTATTATCCCCATTTTACAGATAAGGAAACTGAGGTCCAGAAAGGTTAGAGTGACCATGGGGTCACACAGCTATTAGGGTCATAGGTTCAGGGCCTGAAGGAACTTTTTGTGGAGTCACTTTCAACTGCGTCTGACTCTCTGTGACCCCATTTGGGGTTTTCTTGGCAAAGACAGTAGAGTGGTTTGCCATTTCCTTCTCCAGACTGTTTAACAGATGAGGAAATTGAGGCAAACACGGTTAAGTGTCTTGCCCAAGGTCACACAGCTACAAAGTGTCTGAGGCTGGATTTGAAATCAGGAAGATGAGTCTTCTCAGTTCCAGGCCCAGCACTACGTACCACCCAGCTGCCCAAGAGAAGGGGCTTTAGAGGTATTAGCTTCCTCCTACCAAAGAGAATGAAGTTGGGCCTGAACAGGTTGAATCACTAAGTGTCAGAAGTGGGATCTGAACCCAGACTTATTCTCTTATTATTATTATCTTATTATCCACTAGCCCACACTGCCTCTTCCAAGAAATCCTAATTTGTATGCAGTTCCCTGTTAGTAGGCAGGGATTTTTCTCAGCCCAGGAACAAAGATTTCTAAGTCCTTCTCATTGCCCTGGGCCATGGCTTCCTTTTCCTATTGGTAAGCAAGGGTGATAGTACTGACCTACATCGAAGGCCCCATTGCTGCTCTAATAAAAGTGCTTGTTCAGCCCCAAACTGATAAAAGTGCTCCAGAAACAGCAATGACACCATTAATAACATCTGAGGGCAGGAAGTCCTGGCTAAATGACAGGGCCAGGGATCAGGAGCTATATATTCTCTGACACCTGCTTATCTACAACGTGAAACCTGTGGGAGGGAGGGGATAACCCCGGAGCCGAAGGTTGAGACTGCTCAAAGGAATCAGTGCCAATGTGTGGAGATGCAAAGGGGACCTCGAGAGGGCTGGAGGTGTGGAAAGGGCTTCAATCTGGGTGGCAGAAAGGGCAGAAAGGAGGACACATACAGAGGGGCATCTCCTCGGTGGCAGACCGGGGCAGAGGACAAGCCATAAGATGAAAAGCACTTTGAGGATGGTGAACATGAAGTGGGTCCAAAGCCCAAAAGCCGTTTGCCCTGACACTCCTGGACTTTCCTGTTTATTGTTTTAAGCCACATTCATATACAAGAACACAATAACAGAGCCAAGGAAGATGGACGATGGCTAAAAATCAACATGTTAACTAGCAGAGATGGGGCAGCAGGGGTAGAGTCCACAGGCATGCCTAGAAGACAGTGAAAGGTGATGCCAAGGTGAGGAATCCCAGGATGATGAAACAGGGCCAAGAGTGCAAACCAGAGACAAAAACCATTAGAGAGAACGGGGACATTGGAAAGGGGGACTGGGGTCACAGAAGGACCATTAGAGGCCATCTAGTCCAATGCCTTCATTTGGTAACAGCTAGAGAGATGAAGTGACTACATATCCCTCCAGCCATATATGGCAGAGCTGGGATTCCCACATAGATCTCTGACTCCCGAAGCCAGCCACCTTTTCTGTTCCCTTGGAGGAGACAGGGAGGGCAAAGTACCTGTAGCTAGGTGAGCTACATTGGAGTTCTTCAGTGGAGAAGGGCCACTAAAGTTCACCCCACTCATTTGACAGATGCTAACAGCCACTCAGAAGTGAGGCACACAGATTAGGTGATTTGGTTAGGTCCCAAGAGTAAGAAGGCTGTACGCATTAGAACTGGGAGAGGCAATCCTTCCAGTAAACCTTGACTATAGGGCTGAGCCACACCCTTAGGTGGATGACTGGGTGGGAGGGGCAACCTAGGCAAAGAATAAGGAAGAATGGGATGGGAGAAAGAGGGAGACTGAGCACTTGATGGCAGGAGTAGAGCCACAACCAACTGATTTGTGTCCTTGTACCAATGAGTGGCACGGCTCCTGCCCCATTACCAAATCTGACCTTGGGGATGCTGTGGAATTGAGGGACCAAGATCTGGTCACCATTTTGGTAAAGGGTTAATACATTTACAATAATAACAATGATTATATACATAACATACACAAGAGAAACTTTCTGGTCAGTCTGGATAGATAGATCCCTAGAGAGATCTCCCCATGGAAGCTGTGCCCTTTGGAAAATTCCTCACCCAAGCTAGGCTAGAGCTAAACCAAGACAAAGAAGACTGCAAGGGGAACAAGGAAAGGAACAGACTTCATTCTGCACAGCTGTACATATCGAGACATCCATTCTAGAGACCCCCACTATGAGCCCAACCCTGCCATTCTGAAGACAAGAAAACTAGTAGAACACAAAGCTCCTTGAGGGCAGGGACTGTTTTGTATTTATCTTTGTGCTCCCTGAGCCTAGCACAGTATCTGACACAGAGCGGGTGCTTAATTGATAACTTGCTGAATTGAACCATTTTTTATGAGCCATGGCTTATCCATGGTCACCTAGAACTGGGCTTCAAACCCAGGTGACTGACTCCCAAACCAGTGGTTTTCTCATTCCGCCATGCCAAGGTTAAGAGTCTTGGGATTTCAGGTGAAAGATTCTTTCACCGGCAGAATAAAAGAATTTGAGCTGGAAGGGGCCAACAACCACACCCCTCCCTTTTCATAAAGGAACCCTTACCCCTAAAGGCCCAAGATGAGGGAGATCCATTGGAAAAGGATAGGCCCTACTTGTCAGGGAGAAAACCTGAGATGCCAAGCGGTAAGCAGGCTCCCCCCCATCAGTACATACAACCAACCAGGCAGTCAAACTGTCCGCCCCGTAGTTTTGACCTCCCTACATCCTGGGAACATACCTACAGCTCCAAGGGCCACCAGCATGTTCTCCCGGGGGTTGATGTTTTTATCATAGGGCCGGCTGCCATACATATGAGCAGCGCTGTTCACCAGCCAGGTGGCATTGAGCACGACGGCATAACGCAGGAGAGTGGCAACATACAGGCTGTGAGCAAAATTCTCACCCCAGAAGTACCAGGGGACAAATGTGGGGAGAACGAAGCACATGAGGAGGATGCCGGGCTTGTAGTATCTGTCAAGAGAAGATGCAGCACAAGAAGTCAAGGATCGGGGGCAGCTAGGTGGCACAGAGGATAGAGCACCGGCCCTGAAGTCAGGAGTACCTGAGTTCAAATCCAGCCTCAGACCAAACACTTGACACTTACTAGCTGTGTGACCCTGGACAAGTCACTTAACCCCAATTGCCTACCAAAAAAAAAAAAAGAAAGAAAGAAAGAAAAAAAGAAAAAAAAAAAGAAGTCAAGGATCCCTCAAGGCAGGAGGTTAGTGACATCAATCCTCAGCTAGGCCAGGCCTAGGCTCCCAGCCTCATCTCCACATGAGAGGGAAGGTGGGACAGGACCAGGAGAGATGACAAAATTATGGGTCACTGTACTAGAGCTAAAAAGGACCTTCACTAGTGTGTAATCTTCCTTCTTTATTTTACTGAGGCCCAGAAAGGTACAACAATTTACCCCAGGTCACCCAGGGAATATCTGAGACAGGGATCTGAATCCAAGTTCTCTGGCTCCAGCTTTCTCTCTAGGTACCACACTGCTTCCACGGTTGTTCGTGGGTTTTTATTTCTTCCTGCCCACCCTCTTTTTACATACACAGCCCATGGAGGTATAGATCTCTTCTCCTCCTGGAGACCTTTCAGGCTAGAAGTCCCTTTCCCCACCTTCCCCAGAAGTACCCAGGTAGCCAAGAATCATGGAACTAACTCCCATTTCTATGGTGCTCCAAAGACCATAACTGGCTCTTCATAATAACCTTGTGAGGGAGGCATTTTATAGGGGAGGAAATGGAGGCTCAAGAGAAATCATATGACTTGGGCACTAAATACACTCAAGTCTTCCTAACTACAAGTCCAGCATTCAGTCTTAAGTACCTACTGTGTTCCAGGCGTTGCACTAGGAACTTTACACTTTCAGTCCTCAGCCAACAACCCTGGGAGGCAGGTGCTATTGTTATGCTCATTTTACAGATGAAGAAACTGAGGCAGACAGGGTAAGTGACTAGTCCAGGGTCAGATCTGAACTCAGGTTTTCCTGGTTCCAGGCCCAGGCACTCTCCACCAGCCCCACTGGCCCCCTTCCACTCACCTCCTTTGAAACATCACCAGCTTCTCAGCTTTCAGATCGGACAGGTCAAGCAAACGGCCCTTCTCGATGACATCTGGGTGTTTTCGCACTAGCAGCCAGCCCACATGGGAGAAGAAAAACCCACGCTGGGCATTATGGGGATCAGCATCTGTCTCAGAGAACTTATGATGGACACGGTGGTCCCGGGCCCACTCAAAAATGTCATTCTATGGACACAAAAGAGAGATGGCCATGCATGAGATAAGGAAAAAAGCCAGACACATGAGGACGAGCCCAACCTCCCTGACTGGTTTCCACTTTAGACCACAAATGAAGGGACGTTTTGCAGGCTTGGGGATAGCCCAAGAAACAGGACTGGCCTCTTCAAACCCTGCTAGCACTCCGAGCCCCAGGGAGTACAACAAGGCAATGTTGGACAAAGGACCCACTAGACTAGACTTCTCCCATTGCCAAGACAGCCAGCCCACCAAACTGCCCAGGAACCCTCATTCTACTCTAAGCACCTGGGCAAATGAGAGGATGTGAGCTCCCAGGATCACAGGACACACTATGGAATTCTGTTCTAGTCCCTATTCAGTGTGTCGACATCCTACGAGGCCTGCCACATGCCCTCCAGAAATGAAGAGCCGAACTGCATCACTGACAGAGGAGAGGAAGCCCAGAGGTGTATAGTGCCATAGTAAATACCCAGGACACATGCCAGGCAGGGGAAACGGACTGGATGTTTACCCATTGAATGTTCACTCTCCTCCACCCCCATGAAGAGGCGGGCTCTCTCAAATTATTTATGTATCTATAGCTTGGAGCCTAACAGGTACTAAAGGATTCCTCCCTCACCTTTGGAGCTTCTTCCTTAGGAAAGACAAACTCTTGACACAGCTGACCTGAGAGCAAGCTATGGTTTCAGACAGGTCCAAGAGATCAGCTGGAAGGGTAGGCCTTGATTACATAGCTCTTGAGGGGAAATGGGAGCTTAAGAGGACCTCTACGAGACTCTCAGCTCACTGCTTCTGGCAAAGGGCCACCCAATGGGTGAGCTCTCCAAGACTGGAGTACATACCCACTTGTCAGAGACCTAATCCATTGAACAAGGACGGAGCAGGGTGTGACCCCAGGAAGGAGCCCCTTGAAGTTAGGTTATATAAATATATAATTGGACATAATCCCAGAGCTGGGAGAGATGCTGAAAGAGCCTAAAATCTAGGGGTTCTCTAACCCTTTTGTCATGTACTCCTTGGGCAGTGTGGTGAGGCCTATGAATCCCCTTTCAGAATGTTTATAAATGCACAAAATAAAATACATAGGACCACAAAGGAAACCAATTACATCAAAATACAGTTATCTATATATTTTAAAAATAAATTTACAGGCCTCAGGTTAAGAAGTTCCAGCTCTAATCCCACTGGGACTCACCCAAAAAGCCATTATGGACAAAAAAAGTTCACTTTTTTTTTTCTCATTAGAAACCTCTCAGATGTGCTTTCCCTGGTTTTTTCCCCCATTAGAATGTAAGCTCCTTGAGGACAGGCAGGGGATGTTTCACTTCTGTTCCTCTACCCCCCCCAGTGCTTCTCACAGTGCCCAGCAAATATTAGGTGCTTAATAAATGCTTATTTTTGATGGATTGACTGTTCCTCCTGAGACAATAGCTACCCAGCACTTAACAACTTCTGGTATGCAGTAGGTGCTTAATAGCTCCTCACCTGGAAGGCCATGGTGTTAGCGATCGTCAGAAAGACTCGGAGGGGCAGGCGTGCCTTGTAGGTTCTGTGACTCCAGAGGCGGTGGGCTCCAGCAGTGATTCCCAGGGCGCTAATCAGGTAGTACCCAAATGCTGTTTGCCAGAAGGAAGAAGAAAAGCCAAAGGCAGAAAGTCAGTGTACATTTCTTCTTTCTACATGTCTCTGAATGCACATTTACTTCTTGTACGTCTCCCCCAGTGTACATTTCTTAAAAGCATTCTTAGGAGAAAGGTAGGCCATCGCTGAGCTACTATTTGCTCTGACCCAGATCTGTTTGTAATTGGTACCTTACGTTTCACTTCCCTGGAGCCTAGGAATCTCCCAGACACCTCCCAAGGGCTTGAAAGAGGCTCTGGAGATAGTATCAGTATCTCTGAGCACTGAGAGCTCTAACAAAGCAGGCAGAGGAGAGCAAGCCCTCCCCGCACCCAGCTCCAATGGCTGGCGGCTCCAAATGGCTGGCTTCGGAGAGAGGCTCCAGCTGGGGGCTGGTTTGGCTTCACCCAGCTGTCTCTGGGACTGGCTTCCCTATCCCTGGGACCACAGACAGGGCTTCTCCTCCAAGTCTTTGAACCCCACAACAAACTTTCTCCATCAGCCAGCACACTGTCTTTAAAGGCAAAGCTATTTATTTCCAGGCAGTGCTTGGGAACAGTTTAGAAATGTCAGCTTCACACATGCGAAGCCTCCAGGACTGAGTGAGAACAGAAGCCCCACAGAGTTACCAGGCACATTTTCTGCCTAAGAATGGGCTTGCTGGGTGACCCCAGCTTCCCAGAGGACAGAGATCTCCAGGAAGCTGAGGTAGGAACAGCAATTAGCAGCTGCTCATAATGTTTAATCCTAAGGGGGAAAAACCTGTCGGGTAATAAGCCATCACTGGCCACTAAGTCTTATCAACTTATGATGCCACAGAGATCAATGCTCAGGAAAGCAATGCTCTTGACAGTTGAGAGGCAATGTGGTGTTATGGATAGAGTGCTAGACTAGTGAACCAACCAGGAAACCCTGGGTTCAAATCCCACCTCAGGCATTTACTATGTGACCCTAGACAAGTCATGAGACCTTTTTTGAGTGTAACAGCAGAAAGCTCCTTTTCTGTGGAGTCAGAGGACCTACATTCAAATCCCACTGCTGCCACTGGGTGACCTTAAACAAGTCACTTAGTGGTGGTGGTTCTTCTGTCCCCTCCTCTGTAAAATGAAAGGGCTGGATTAGATGGCTTCTAAAGTCCCTCCCAGATGAAGATCAATGAGCCTATTATCTTCATCTGTAAAATGGGGATAATAACAGCCCTTTCCTCCAAGAGCCTGTGTGAGACTCCAATGAAAGAACAGATGAAAAGCTTTTACTTATTTTTTGGCTATATAAATGCAAGCTGTAACTTTAAGAAACCAGTCCACCTGTTTTTTCCTCCAAGAACTTTGAGGCTCTCCTTAAAGACACATGAAGTTTTCTTTTTTTGTTTTGCTTTTTGGCAAGGCAATCAGGGTTAAATGACTTGCCCGGGGTCAATACAGTAAGTGTCACATGTCTGAGGCCAGATTTTAACTCAGGTCCTCCTGACTTCAAGTCTGGAGCTCTATCCACTTCACCACCTAGCTGTCCCCAGACACATGGAGTCTTAACGGAATCCTGTAGGCCACTTCAATCCCTAGTCCTTATCACCCAAGAAGGACCAAGTGGCCTCTAGACACCAAGAGGAAAGATTCTCCACAGGGGGAAAAATCCAAGTTACCAGAAAGATAAGCAGTAGCCCTTGGGATCCTGTAGGGCTAGGAAGCTCCAGACTCCCCATCCTGGATATGGTCCTCATGCCTTGCACTCTCCATACAACAAGCCTCAGCCTACTTCACACTTGACCTCAGCACACTCTCACAGCCGTGCAGCCAGGGAAACCAAGGCACAGATCATAGTGACAGACTTGCCCAGAATCACACAGTGAGTCAGTGGGTGAAGCTAGGAATAGAACCCAGGAGTCCCGACTCCCACACTCTGGCTCCTTTCTCTTACAACACCCACAGAGTCTGTCAAAGGAAGACTAAAACCTAAAAGGAAGGCTATTAGAATCCCATCGCTGAGTCAGCATTGGGCACTGCCAGGCACAGCCCAACCTAAAGAAGCCTTAGCCAGGTTCTTTCTTTCTCTGATAGAGAGAATGAGGTACAAATGGGGCAGGAAAGGGGTCTCAAAGCTTTGCTACAAAGGCTACCTCTCATCTTGACTTTCCCAGCTGCCAAGCCCATCAGGGCAAAGGTGTTCAGGATCCCAGATCCCAGTCCTATCATCAGCACAAATGGGAGGAGCCCAAAGCCCTTTGAATCCCTCTCTTCCACCCCATACTGGGGCACTAGCTTTTCCTCCTGGGATAAGGCAGAGCAGTGCCTCGAACAGCCCCAGTAAGGCTAGGGAGTCCCTTCCATACCAGGTCATGCTCATTTCACAGACACCCCTCCCCCTGGGTCCTCCAGACATGCTAAAACCACTCCCAGTAACAGATCTCCCCTAAGCTCCTGGCTGGAAAGAAGACTCCTAGGAGCCTACCTCATCTTCCCCTCTTTCCAGGTAGAGCTGTTTATGAGTCTATTTCTCTCCTGGGAGATTCCTCCTGACCTTTGTCCTGCCTTGCCTGTACAGACCCAGAAGGGATGGAGTGTAGCTGCTGGGCTCTTCCACGTATGAACTCTTCCTGGGCCCCAAGGCAATTGCCTACCTGAGCCTGGTCTGTCTGCCTACCTCTCCTGGGTTTCACACCCCATTCCTGGGAGCTGAAGAAACACAGCCTCCCTTAAGTCTACAGAACAGACAGGATTACATTACTGTCCCCATTCTTCAACTGGACAAAAAGGCCCTGAAGAGAGAGTGAGCTCAGGGCAGCATTTCCATGTCTGCAGCTGAAGGTGGGATTCCCCCCTGGCCAAAGTTCGAAGATCCCAGGAAGCCTGAGGTGACACCCAAGGGACCAGTTACCCAGTTCCTCTGCTCGACCCTGACAGACACATGAAATGAAAACCTGACCTGCTAAGAACAACAGATGTCTTTCAGTGCCCTAAAGTTGGCGAAGCATTAACTCTCTGGAGTTTTACGGCAGCACTGTGAGGTGTACGCTAGAGGCATTATTAGCTCCATTTTACAGATGAGGATGGCGAGGTTCAGAGAGATGAAGGTTATCTGCTAGTAGGCAGAATTCGAATATGAACCCTGCTGACTCCTAGGCCAATGCTTTATCCACTACCCCTCCTGATCTTGCTTTCACAAGTGGGCTTTATAGGTCTCCTTGGCTCAAACTCTCACTTTATACCACAGGTCCCCCTCTTTCTTCAAGACCTACGATAATAGTAGCTCAACTCCCTTCAGATCTGGATGGAAGGCCCCTAAAGCCTGTATTTGCTTTTGCCCTTCCCATGCCAGCTTGTAGCCTCAGAATGGGAGGGATGGGGCCACTTCTGTGAGAGGCACATGTGTGAGGCCCTGGGACCAGCACACACAGATGGAGGGCCTTGAAAAGCCCCATCAGAGATGGCAAGGAGCTGAGATGCTTTTCCTAAAGCAGCTCTTTGTTACTCAGCTGGCACAAGGCCTGGGGTCTGCTCCCTGCTCCTCTTGGCTCTCCGTCCTGGTCCAGGCCTGTCCTGCTTCCTCCAGGCCAGCCAAATCCCAGGGGGCCAGGGGTGGCAGTGGATGACGGACACAACAGGGAGAGATGTGGGTGAAACAGGCAAAAGGGAAGGTTCATGAGCTCTGCTGCTTTTTCAGACCATGTCTGTGGCACTAATTATATGCCCAGGCACACCCAGCTACCACAGCCGTGTAACATGGATACGGGAATCTTCCTTGAGCCTCTCCCTACTAAGAGGAATCAGTCTGGCTATAGGGAGCCTGAAGGACGGGCTCCCTTCCTGGCAGAAAAGAAAGGTTGGGAGGTACAAAGGACCTGGAATCATAGAGAGAGTGTTTCATGGTTTTCAATGCACTTTATGCCCACGATCTCATTTCTGAGGCACGTGGTGGGTACTGACCCCGTCCCTTCAACAGCAGCTAGTGCCTCCCCAACTCCTGCTGCTCCCTTGGTTGGGGGCCAGGGGCCAACCTGTTCCGCACCTCCCTACCATGTGGCTCCATCCACCTCCAAGCCAGGCCACCATCTCAGGGCTCCCTTTTCTCCACAGCAGGGACTGAGGCAGGCCTACTCCTTCTGCACCCAACAAAGGGGACCTGCCCCTTGGACCGACAGGAGGCTCCCTCTACCTTTGCACTAGGAAGGGCTGGGGGCCAGGACAGGAAGGTCGGTCCACTTACTGAACATCAGGGTGTAGATATGGGAGGAAGGCACCAGGAAGATCCCGTACAGGGCTCCCAAATGAAGCATGCTCATCAGGATGATATTCCTCCAGACGTAGATGAATTTGGGTTTAGGGCCTTCCTTCTCTCGGTAAGTGGGGTCGAACATATCATCCCGCACCTCATGGTTGATCCCCTCTTCGTCCTCCTTAATAGATGCTTTTGACGCTGCCTTGGCTGCTCCATTCTGCAGGGCCCTCGAGGAAGGGGCTGTGATGGTGGTTGTGGTCGTCATGGTGTAGGAGGGGGAGATCTGGGGGTCAAGAAAAAAAATGCTACAATGAGCCATACTGGAGGGGCGGGACGGTGCTGTAATAAAGAGCGCTGAATTTAAAATCAGGGGACCTGGGCCGTGACTCCTGACCACAACAAAGTTATTTTCCCTTTCTGGGCCTCAGTTTCCTCATCAGTGTAACGAGGGGGTTGGACTAAGTAGCTTAAGGGCCCTTCTGGGTCTAGATTTCTGATCCTATCGGCTTGATTACCTTTGCCATAGTATAGAGACCCAACAGGATGGGCTCCTAGTAGAAGATAAGTTCCCAGAGGGCAGGGACTAATTCTTCTTTGCCTCAGTTTCCCTAAGGCCTAGCACAGTTCTTTCAACAATGCAGAATATGTGTGTGTGTGTGTATATATATATATATATATATATACACACACACAGATATACATGTATATGCATATGTAAAAAATATTACATATAAAACATTTGTAAAATTAAATTGGCTTAGATCCTGTCCCCTGAACCAAGAAAGCTCGAAGGGCCCTGGGGAAAAAAGCCCATAGAAATAAATTCAGTGTAAAAAGGAGGGGATCTGAGGGCCCAAGGGGATTGGGGAGGGGAGGAGAAGAGGAGGGAAGCTTCAGAGATGGCATCAAACAATCTCGTCTTCTATCCCGAAAGTACCCTAAAACCGGGAGTTCCTCGGTGGCTGAGGCCCAAACCCTCAGCTAAGGAAGAGGCCAGCACCGTTGTACAGAGAGATAACGCGTGGTCTTGGTGGTGGTGGTGGGAGGGAGGGTCCGGTATAGTGGCAGGAGTACAATTTGATCTATTAAGGAACAAGCATTTGATAAGCGTTAATACAAAGAATGCGGTTCAGCCACTTGCTACTTGTGTGACCTTGGACAAGTCATTTCTCCTCTTTGTAAAATGGGGAGTGGGGTGGACAAGATGGTCTCCCGACGTCCTTTCCTTCTCTAAATGCTGGGTTCCGTCCTTGCCTCCACACTGCTCTCCCCCACGCACACCCCTGACCCTCCCTCCTCCTTCCCTCTCTGGCTGCCAGCTCTGAGCTCCAGGGACGCCAGAGGCGTCACGGCTTCTTCCAAGGGGCCTCACCTCCTCCTGTAGCAAGTGGGCTGGCATCTGGGTTCCTCGGGAGCAGGACTCGCTCTCCTTGGGCTGGAGCTGCCGAGGGAGAGTGGGCCCTTGGGCTCAGGATTCGGCTTCTCGCGAACGCAGGCCACCCCTCCACCCCGGCACCTTCCCGCCCCGTCCCGCAAGGCTGCTCCGCCGCCGCCGCCGCTTTGCGCTCGGATTCGGGCCGTGTGCCCTGCTCGTTCGACCGATTGTTCGATCGTTTGTTTTATCGCTCGCAGCTCTGGGCGGCTCTCGCCTTTCTAGCTAGCTCTCTCCGCGTCCAAAAACCAGACGCGTTCTGCTCTAGCCTCTCCGGTCGTGAGGATTTAAAGGCCCTAGCTGCCGCCCGGGGTCCCTGTCCTGGATTTCCTCAGACCCCTTTTATCCGCTGCCAACTCGGGCCAAAGTGCGTAGCAGGGTCCGTTGGCAGCAGCTGCCCGGCGTGGAGGGTGCAAGAGGGCGGGCGAGGGGAGGAGACAGAGCACCGGGGCGTGGAGAGGGCCGGGGCCCGGACCGGGGATAGAGCCGGGGATGCAGCCGCCGCAACCGCCGTCGCCGCTGCCGCCGCCCGCCGCCGCCGCCGCCGGGGAAATGCTAATGATGTCTCTGTGCGCCCCAGCGCGCCATTGGCCAAGGGGAATTTGGTGCCACCTTATTCTGCCTTCGCCATTGGCTCGGTGCAATCTGCTGTTCCCTCTGCCGCGAGCGAGCGGCTGGGCCCCGACCCCTCGCTCACCCGCCGTCCACCCCCCACCCCAAGTCCCTCCCTCCTTCCTGCCTTTCCTCCTCCCCCCACTCCCCGCTTCCCAGCCTCTGGCTCTCAGACCAGGCAATGGACAACTGTTCCCCGCTGCGCATCCTGGGGACCTGGCGGGGCGCTGGGGGCCCTCTCCGAGGGAGTGGCAGGCCTGGGGTCTCAGAGGGGGAGGGGAGAAGTGGGGGATGGGAAGACGTGGGGAAGAGGTATGAGGCTCCGACCAATTGCGATCCCGGGCCTGGGGGGCGCTCCTCAAAGTTTAGCCTGAAGCCCCAGAGTGGCATCCGCCACTCGCTCAGCATCCCTCCCCACTTCTGTGCGCCCAGGCAGAAACGTGAAAGGCAACAGGGTATGGGGTCCAAAACCAAGAGCAATGGGGATCCTAGGGCGGTGATCCCCACCTCAAGGCCCCTCCTCCGAATCCCTGTCTTCTTCCTCCATGCTCTTCCCCCTGTATTCCCTCCTCCCCCAGACAACAGCATTGTCCCCTCCAAAGTCCCCCTCCTCCTTACTGCAGCCCAGGTTCACAGTCCACAGCTAGACCCGGTGCCCCGCACTACAGAGACCAGCTGGTGAATTCAGACATGCGCATACCATCCCAAGCACCAGCTCAGCGTGTCTGGTCACACACAACCGACCGACCGGCGAAAGCACACAATCACTTTCGTACTCTAGTGTATACACCCAACCCTTTACATTCACATACCACTAGACTCACAGGCTCTATTACAACTCATACGCTAGTGTATGTGCATTGAACTCTTTGACACTCACACCAGTACATAGGGTTTTATGAAGAAGATTTACCAGTCTCTCGGACACTAGTGTCTACCCACAGACCAATGTCAACCTGAGATCATGGTTAATTACACAGGCCAAGTATGCACATGGACAGAAACACAAACATTCCTAAACCAGTGTATACATGCTGCATATATAGTTACTCTGGAGAGCACAGTATAGTCACACATGCCAGTGTGGACAATCACCCCAAGAATACAAACACAAACCAGTATGCACACAGAGCAACTTAGCCCCACATATGCAGTCACATTTACACATACTTCCAGGCACATGCATGAAATCAAAAGGTGCCCACGTTCTTCTGGTAGCAATGTCTCGGAGATTCTTTGGGGTGCTGGAGTGTGACCTTGTGCTCTTTTCTTTGTGTTCAGGGTTCATTTAGCAAATCTCCCTAGTGTAAAACGGGAGAATGCTCAGAGCTGAGCCCTCCCAGTAGAAGGGCTGCCATGTGAAAACCAACCCCTCTGCCCTTCTCCACGTCCTGTCCTGTCCTGCCCTGCCCTGCCCTGCCCTGTCCTGCCCTGAGCAGAGGTGTGCTATTAAGCTGCCCAGTGTCCATGCTATACCAAGACAATGACCCAGGGAAATGACAGTCTTTGCTCTCTTAATGCAGAGCAGCCAGCCGGTGGTGTGTATGCATTAGGGGGCCAACTCCACCCCCTCCCCACAAGGAACCTCTCCAGGATCCATCTTCTTATTCAGGTTGTGCCCCTTCCCTCAGCAATTTGGTGGAATGAAAAGAGCATGGTGGAATTTAGAGGAAGAAAACCTGGGCTTGAGTTTCAGCTCTACCTTTGTAACTTGGGGCTAGTTTCTCTTTGAGCCTCAGTTTCCTCATCTGCCAAAAGACAGGGTTAGAATAAAATGATCTCTGAGGTCCTTTCCAGTAAATCCTAAAATACTAAGATCCTCCACTAAGCCCTCCTCTACACCTCTCCTCTTTGCCAGGGACTCCCACTGAACTTCCTACCCACACTCTTCCCATTTCTTCCTCTACAGCATGTTCCCCATGCTGTGTCCCACACCCAGGCTGAGATGAGATGGCCTTTGGATCCAGGGTAGGTTGGGGCCCAACCACTGAACTAGACAGAGAGGCCCCGAATCAAGGAGATGGGGGATGGGATAGTCCACGAGCTTGTTAGTCAACAATATTTCCAAACACCAGACTCAGAGTTCCTCCCTTGGTTAGGGCTGTTCTCAATGTCAGACTATCCCTCAGGGCCAATTACAAGGATTCTGTTTTCCCCTTTGGTGTTCCCCACAAGTTTAAGGTCCTTGGAAGAATGTCATCGTTGTTGTCCTCAGTGACTTGAAGAAATATTAGTCATCTGTACATGGTGACTATTCCCTTGCATCACCTCCCCCTCCTCTAACTGTCCCCTTTGTTCCTTCTCCCTTCCAGAGAGACTTGAGAGATCTCCTATCAGGCACTTATCTCTGGGGTAAGTGACATGGAGGTTAGCTTTAGTTAGGATAAGGTTATTTTCTCAAGGTCTAAACATATTCCTTCTGTTCCTCAAGGAGATCTTGAAATGAGCGGGGGGGCCCCCTAAAAACAGAAGGTATCCAGGGAAGGCCTCTCTGAGGTTAGTGAAAGGTTGCTGTTCTTGGACTTACCTGGACGGGGAGGGCAGACCAGGAAGTTTTAGTCTCACTGGGATCGGGGAAGGGGGTAGAAAAGGGAAGTGTTGCTGTTCTTCAGTCATGTTCGACTCTGACTTTTCATGACCCTATTTGGATTTTTCTTGGCAAAGATACTGGAGTGGTTTGCCTTTTCCTTCTCCAGCTCATTTTACAGGTGAGGAAACTGAGGCAAACAGGGTTAAGTGGCTTGCCCAGGGTCACACAACTAGTAAGTGTCTGAGACTGGAGTTGAACTCAGGAAGATGAGTCCCAGGTTGGGCCTAAAGGTGGGACTGAAGAGCTTTCAGCACTCCTTTACACCAAGGATTGGCAACAGCAGGGGAGGTGTGGTCTAGCCTTTTGATCTGGAATCAGAGGGCTTCTGGGTTTGAATCTCCACTTTGCCACTTATTATTTGGGTGATTGTGGGCAAATCTCTTCATTTCCCTGAGATGAAGAAAATGGATTAGCTGATGTCAATCTCTTCCAGTTTGAAATCTATGGATGCTGTACTTTGTAAGGGGAAACTCCCAGAGTCTAGTGAGGGGGTGGAAGTGAGAGGCATGGTGTCTGGTGAGAAAAGCACTGAATTTGGTGTTAGAAGACTTGGGTTCTGCTATTTAAGATCAGAGTGACTTTGGGATAGTTACTGAAGCCTAATAGCTCACCATTTTATCCACAGGATATAGCACTAAGTCCTCAGCCTGGTATTCAAGACCCTCCATCTGCAGTCTAGCCCTAAGTCCTTTTTCTAGGGAAAACAGCATGGAGCACAGTCAGAGGACCTGGGTCCTGGCTCAGTCCCCCACTAGGTGTGTGATTCAGGGTAAGTGTCAACCTCTCTGGGACTGTGGGGTTCGATTCAAGGACCCATGAGGTTTCTTTCAGCTGTAAATCCGTGAGCCTACTCTTTTAGATGTACTCTATACTCCTGGCTTGTCCTCAAGTACTATATTTATGTTGACAACCTCTCTGAAAGCCTAATGATGCAATTCTTCAACCTGCTTAATTCTAATGACCTTACTTAGCTTCATACTGACATGATCACCCCATAGACTTCATCAGTTTCTTGGTATGGCGTGAGCTATGAGATCCCACCCTTCAAACGTGACCAATCCCATTAAATTAGATGCTCCCTTGCTCACACTAAATAGACTCCTTGCTCTTACCATAGTCTTTGGTCATTTTATACATCTCTTCCCTGTTCACCCCTCTTTTACTTTAATTTCATTTGCCTTTTCATCCAGCCTTGATCCCATGATTTGCCATTTTCATGTTTGTTCAGCTCCTACATGAAAATCCCTCACACCCCCTCTCCCCATGACATCCCTTCATTTCTAATCTGAGAATCTTTATCCCTTTCTAACTCCTACCACCTGATTCCTCTGACACAGCTCTGGGATTTGGAGCATTGCTTGAGAAAGTAATGGAATCAGGCTAATTCAACCCCATATCATGAATGGTTCAAGACTTTAGCTGGGCCCCTGATGCTGCTTATCAGGCCTTCTACTTCACTTTAAAAAAAAAAGCTCATTCTCCAATATGATCTCCAGTGCTCACAGCAGATGCCCTGGCCTCCTACTTTCCTGAGAGGATGGAGGTCATCCCATTGGAACACTTCCCTTCTCTAGTCCTCAAAAAGGATAACCCTTCTTTTCAAAATCAATCCTTCCTTTTACCTTGATCTCATTCCCTCTTACATCCTCACAGACTTCTTCCCATCTTTCCACAAACATGCTCATGTTTGGCCAGTCCTTGCTTGTCTTGACCTTTTTAGGCCATCTAGCTATTGGGCCATCTCTCTATTCCCTTTCATGTCTAAAGGCCATAAAAAAAGGTTGGCTATGCCTAATGTTTTCATTTCTTCATCATCAATTTTTTTCTGCAGCCTCTTGCAAAAAAATTGTCATTTCTACCATGCTACTGAAACTTCCTTCTCGGTCACCAAATCCAGTGGCCTTTTCCCAGCCTTCATCCTCTCTGACCCACTTAGCAGCATTCAACACTGTTGGCCATTCCCTCCTACAGGCTACTGACTTCTCCTTTGTCTTCAGAAATACCACACTCTGGATTCTACTCCTATCTCTCTAACCGTTTCCTTCTCCTTTAATGATATCCCATTCTATTCTTGACTCCTCTATATGGATATTTCCATGAATCTGTCCTTGGCCTTCTCTTTTTCCTTCTAGTATAGTTATCTTTTTTGGTGTCTTGTCCTCTCACTAGATTCTAAGCTACTTAAAGGTGGAGACTGTTTTTTCCCCCTCCCTAAACCTTATATTTCCTTTAGTAGCCCATAGGTTTTAACAAATGTCTGATTTTTTGTTTTGTTTTGTTTTCTTGGAGATAGAATTTATATTCTTGGACCTTGGTTTAAGATAAAGGAATGATAGGCTCCTGGCCAGGAATATAGGCTATCCATCCATCTATCTATCTATCTATCTATCTATCTATCTATCTATCTATCTATCTGTCTGTCTGTCTGTCTGTCTGTCTGTCTGTCTGTCTATCTATCTATCTATCTATCTATCTATCTATCTATCTATCTATCTATCTATCTATCTATCTATCTATCTATCTGTGTGGCAAGTGCATGGAAACCTGTGGTGGGCCTGTTTCCAGACATGCTTGAGAGAAAGGTCCTTTGTCTCTCTCACTTTTTTTTTTACTCCCTCCACTTCAGAGCCCATGCAGATATCCTCTGACTTCTTCCTGTTGGCCATCATTAATAAAGGATTTGTACAGTGTTATAACAAAAATAAATTTTAAATTGGCTTCTGAGCCAGAACTCCAAGGAATATACTAAAGAGGTGATCTCTGCCCTCAGGACTCTGCTCCTGAACCCCAAACCCCACCCCTTGTCTTGGAAGTGTTAATGATGACTCAGAGGTCTGGAGGGGCTAGGAGAGGGATATAGTTCCCCACCACCTGGCCAAAAGCAGTGAGTTCATGTTCTCCTAGGCCTCTGTGTCCAGAATGAAGCCATGGCTCATTTGTGTCTTCTTTCCTTTGGTACAGAACCTGTGAGATCTCAAAAGGTAGCTGCCTTCCTTCTTCTCCTTCCTGGGCACCTGAGCCCTGGCACTTGGGGAGTGGCTCCTACCAAATGGTAAGAGTTACCACCTGGAAAGAAGGGGCCCACGTGGCACTGATCCAGCCTGTGTTCAATGAAAGTAAATGTAAAATGGGTAATGAGCAGCCCTCACAAAGAAACTTTGTGCAGATGTTCCAACTAGGCTTCAATGTTAACTTCTCCACAGATTATAGTAATTTTATGATTCTTTACTGCAGAATAGTCTCATTTCTGTGTGGGAATCAACTGGTCTGTTCTATAGCTGCCTCATGTTTATATTCCTGATCTTAGATAAACAGGTATCAATCCTAAAGAGGAAGTATCTAGGTGTGGAGGGTATTGTGAATTAGAGAGATAAGGTGGGACTAGGTCCTTTGGGTGGAGCTGCCTGGAGGCCAGAGGAGGAGTCCCTAGTAACTACTACAGCGTTCTTTTTGAAGGATGACCACCAACCAAGGAGGCCAAGCACTGGCCCAGTTTGCCAGAAGATATCTATCATGAGAGAGGGACAGTGAAGAGCCAAGGGGAAAGGTCAAATGCCTACTCAGAAGTCCCACAGAATGCTTTATGTTCTGATGAGGTTTAATTCTCAATCTCCCCAAAGAGTATGACAATTGTTAGAAGTGAATTTATTGAATTTTGTTTTAAGCTTTTCTGAAAATTTGTGCTTGTGAGACTTTTGCACATAGTCTTTCATGTATAAATGAAATAAATACCTGTCCCATACCTGATTCATGTTGTACATTAGGTACCTTTCTGCTCCTCTCTTTGAGGAGACCCTAGACCTGAGCCAAGACCCAAGTTTTAAGTGAAGTATCCCTGGGGTGCTTCGATAATATTTTAATGTGCATGATAAAAAAGGGGGAGCCTAATCCCTTGCTTGAGAGGCCAGGCTCTCCCAGGATTGAACTGGGGCTGACCACCTAGATGAGTCTAGCACAGATGGGTCCTGGGTCCCCACAGTAGTAGGGTGAAATGCTCCAGGCTCTTGGGCCCAGGAGTTGTTCTTAACTGTTAGAAAAAAAAATAGGCAGAAAATAAAGACTGAATATAAAGAAATGACAAAAACCAAATGGGACTCACATGAAGAGACACGAGAGGACATCCCCAACCTACCCCTTCTTGGAGGTGTTATACACATTACACTTGTTCTCAGACTTTTTCAATCAGTTGTGCTGACTTTTTTTTTTCTTCTCTAAAATAAATACTGTTTGTTATATGGAATGGCCCTCAGAAAGGGGAAGGCAGAAGGACACAAAGGTTATACTATGGTGATGTAAGACACAGAAAATATCCACCAAAACTTAAGGGAAAAAAGAAAAAGAAAAGAATAGGTAGGGTTTGATGGCCTCAAATTCTAAAGAGCAAATTTGGCTGAAGGGAGCTGGGAAACTCTTAATGAAATTTGTATGGTAGAAACAGTTCTGGTGAGGAAGGAAAGAGGGAGCTGTCTGAAGAAAATGATGTGAATGTGAAAATAACTCACCAATCAAATCGTGATGTAAGTAACTTCCGTAGAAGGTGGATTCAGGGGCAGACAGCTTGAGTATAAATACTATAAAAACAGTCGTCCTATAAGGCCTTTTAAGAATAGTGTCAGGATGGATCATGCTCAGGGAAAAACCTCCCAACCACCCCCACCCCCTCAATAAACCAAACCTCAAGCTGAATGGCAGGGGCAACTGAAAGGGCTTGGAGAAATTAAATAAATTGCCCAAAGCTATCCAGGTAGAAAGCAGGAGATTCAGGAATCAAACCCAGGTTCCCCCAAAGTTGGTTTCCTGGTGCCATGCTGCCTCCTTTGGGGTACCATTTTGGAGGAAAAACATTCACAAACTGGAGGGTATCTAGAGCAGAGTGATAAGGATGTAAAGGGATGTGAAATTATACCAGGAAAGGATTGGTTGAAAGAATTGGAGATGTCTAAGCTGGAGAAGCAAAGACTTAAGGCAGACACATTAGCTGTCTTTGAAGGTCTGTCATGTGGAAGAGGGAGCACATTTGTTCCACTTGACTTCAGAGGGCAGATACAGGCACAATGGGTTGACGTTGCAGAGAGGCAGATTTTGGCTGAAAGTAAAGAAAACCTCCCTAATTATTCTGAGTTGTTCAGAAGTACAGTTGGCTACCTTAAGGTGAATTCCCCATCACTGGAGGTGTTCAGGCGGAGGGTGAATGACCACCTGTCCAGGATGTCATGGAGGGGGTGCCTACCTATGTATGGGTTGGACTAGATGGTGTGTGGGGTCTCTTCCAATTTGGGACCTCGACCTGAAAAAGATTTTGGATACCCTCAGGTCCAGTGCCCACCTTTTATAAACGAGGCACCTAGATCCGAGGAAGATTGATTAAGTGACTTGCTCACAGTCAGGACATGTATCTAGGTCTTTTTGACTCCAAATCCATGCCCTCTGTCCGCAAGGCCTTGCTAATTCTAGAACGGGATCCCTTGCTCTGAACTGATGGTGACTGACGAGTTAACTCTACTCTTTGGCAGCGTGATGAAATGACCTTAAGTTTTCCACATGCGAGTCTGGTTTCTCCCTTCCCCATGGGTGCAGCAAGGCTCATTCCTTCACCCCTCCTTTTATTCCCTCCAATTGCTCAGCTCACGGCTGTTGCTTCTAGAATTCATGCCCAGCTTTGTTCATGTCTCCATTCTCTGGATTCCCCCATGAGGTCAATTATTCTGCAGTCAGGCCTTGGCAGACCAGAGTGCATGGGCACAGGCCAGATGGAGACTCTGCTCTGGGGTGATGGCCAGTGCCTCCAGAGGGTCAATCTAGGTGCCCTTCAGATGGAGGTGTTGTGAGGAACCACAGCGTCCTGACCTCATCCCTCAGTGAATTCAGCTGGAAATCCTTATGGAAACAGCAGGCTTCTTATCTCTTTTCTGGGCAGAAATAAGCCTTCTAGAAGTAATTTGGAAGTTTTGCTCCACTTCCCTTATGTTCTTATGCTTCATGTTCTACCTCAGAGAGACACTTGGGTCGGGGTGGGGATGGGGGCAGGAAGCTAGAGGCCAGGAGATGGTCCTCTGAGTGCCAGCTGGGAGTTAGGCCTTTTAGGCTCTGATGGGTGAGGTTGTCAGATGCCTGCCTTGGCCAAAATTCAAGTCTAGGCAACGGGATGCTCCAGCCCCTAGGCTGACAACCATGGAGAAGCAGAAAGGAACAGAATATCCTGTAAGTATGAGGAAAGAGCCCCATCTCTCTACCTACACCCCTCAAGATGGGGCAATGGTAGTGGTAATGGTGGGGTTCCCAGCTTGCATGGACCTGAGAAAGGGGCAGTGGTAGCAGTGGTGGGATTTATACTTTCCAGGAACTGAGAAGGGGCAGTGGTAGTAGTGGTGGGGTTTCCACCTTCCAGGACCTGAGAAGGGGCAATAGACTCCTCTAGGCATCTGCAACCTGAATGGAGGAGTTCTCTCTTCTCCCTAGCCTGGGATGTCCAGAGGCTAGACTGAGGGGGTTTGTTTCTGTTCTCCTGGCTTCTCGTGGTAATGACTCATGCTTGGCAGTGAATGCCCTGGGTTGCCACATCTGGCACCTGAGCTCCAGCTCAGGCCTGGCCAACAGCATACAAGACAGAATGACCAGCACCTCCCCCAGAGTCTGGCTCTGCTTAGCCAGGGCTCCTGGGGCCAGTAGTAAATTCTCTTGCCTGTATCTACTTCTGCTCAAGATACAGCAGCTGGCATGTCAGCCATCCCTTGACCTTTACTTTCTGAGCCAGAGCATCTCAGGCTGCTCCTACACCGAGTCTGACTCTGCATAGCATCTGCCCACCTCCTTTTCTCTTCTTGTCTCACAGAGGCTATTGGGGGAAGAGGGTGGTGCGGCAGTGGGTGAGGCTCCCAATTTCGAAAAGGAAGACATTGGGAGGCATTCAGAAAAATCAGAAAGGCAGGACTTTGTGAGGCCAGGACAGTGTTGCTAAGAAGGGCACTGGCCTTGGAGTCTGGAGATTCTTGGGGTGAGAATGCCAGCTTTGAGCCTGGGCAAGCCACCTAACTTCTCAGAACTTCAGCTTTCCATCCGAGAAGGTGGGATAATAGTACTTACCTTTCAAGGCTATTGGAAGCTCTTAGAGATGCATAGCTAGCAGGCTCTTAATCTTTGTCAGAAAAGGCCTGGGCCTGGAGTTTCCTCTCTAGCCCTAGCCCTATCACTAGCTCATTCTTCTCCTCCTCTTTTCTCCCTTCCTCTGAAATGAGACCCGTTTCATCTTCCCTTGCTGTAACCCTCAGGTTTCTGGGATGTCTCCAGGTAAGATCTCCAAAGCAGTGTGCAGATGTTCCCCCCATATCCTCTCCGGGGTCCTATAGAGCCTGACACTAATGTATCACCCTGTACAAATAGAGAGCCTGCCAGGACATGTTGTCCTGTGTTTCTACTTCCTGGTGAGTTCATGTGCTTACCCATCCTTATTTCTTGTGGTGTCAGGGCTCAAGACCAGTGCCCTCTGCTTGTGCATGTGTGAGAGTGCACGCACGCTCACACACACACACACACACACACACACACACACACACACTCACACACACCCCTACACAGACAGCCAGCTCAAGTCTTCACTATGGGGCTGTCCCATGGGGCTGGTGGCTTAATTCTACGTATGAAGACCTTTGAAACTCCCAAGCTAACCAGGCTTCATTGCAGAGGGAAGGGATCAGGTTTCTCTGTGGGCCTTGGAATCCTCTCTGAGCCTCAGTCACAGATGGACAGACAGACTGACTGAAGGACCAGTGGGAGGAGACAGAGACAAGAGGGGTTCTGAGGTGGGCACCCTCTCCCCACCCACAAACACATCCAGTTTCTCACAGAAGAAACAGGCATAAGTCTCCTAGGTCCTTGTATTCCCAAATCTAAACCTGAGGCAGCTGGACCCGTTCCCAATGAAGGCTTCCACCCAGCCCCTTTTGTTTCCCACCCTATAAAGGCAGTAGCTTGAGATTCTCTCCTGAGGGACCCCGGGGCAGAGGACATCAGTGCCCTTGTGGCCAGGGAGGAGGCTGCTTGTTGGTCTTCTGGGCCGGAGAGACCAGTCACTACAAGTGTTTCTAAGATTCAGGGCAGTTACAGTTTACAGGTGTGAACTGCTTTTAATGTCTAAGTTGTGAGGCCATGGGCAAATTCCTTAATTTGTCTTTGAACCTCAGTTTCTTCTTCTATAAAATAAGAACAATAACCTTCACCCTCACACACTCTATGTTGTAGCCAAACTTTTTAAAGTAGGCTGGGGTGGTTTCCTTTTAAGGAGGCAAAGAGCCAATCCTGAGGAGCACTGGAATCTCAGACTAGGGTTTGGATCATTAACATTCCTTTCTTGCTGCCTGAGGCATAAAAAGCCCAGACTTTGGGGAGCTGGTAAGAGCTTTGGTGAATTCCCACTTATTTGTGCTGGGGAATGTAGAGACCTGCTGAGGAGGGGTGCAACAACTATTTGAATTAGAAACAAGTACTCTTGTAAGTTAATTTTAAAAATTGAATTTTATGGTGCATGAGTGTTTTAGAGATTCAGATCCCAAACCTGAATCCTTGGATCAACCTGAGCTGGGCCTGGTCCAGAATACTAGCTTACTTGTTGTCCTTCCCTATACAAGACATTCTACCTTCCCGGGCTTCCTGTCTTTACCCAGAATTCTCTTGAATTCTCTTCCTCTTCATGACCTGGAATGTATCACAGTGCCTAGCACTTAGTAGGTGCTTAATAATAAATGTTTATTGATTGATTGTACCTCCCTTTAAGGCTCAGATCACTTCCTATAGAGCTTTTCCTACTTTCCCCAGTTATTAGTGCTTTCTCATTAACCCCCTCCCTTCCCAACTACTTTGTATTCACTTATACATTTTACATTTATGTATCTATGTGGTTATGTTGAGGTTTAGGGGCTTAGGGGTACTGGTGATGAGGTTGGGATCTAGACCCCAGAAAGGAAAAAGCCTGGACTTTCCCACTCCGCCAAATCTCTGGCTTTCGCCTGAGGCTATAATCCCTTGTCAACTGGCCTTTCGTTGTGGCTACACCCAATCTCCCCTACATTGTTTTACCTCCTTATGACCCCCCAGCCATTTCCCACACTTAATCCTAGCTAGGCTCCATTGTCCAGGTCCCAGGAATTACCCCAAACTACTTGGCTACTCCTAGATCCCTCCCACAGTCTTTCCATTAAGATGCTCAGATTCCTAGAATCTAGCCACTGCTCAGATTCTTATAATCTAGCCACTGTTTACTCATGTTCAGACTCATTAAAAGTTTGCTCAATATGACAGATGTTGTAATAAACCTTGTCTTTGGCTGAAAGAAGGCTTGGGTCAAATTCTTTCAGACAGGACCCGTGTGCTGTGATTTTGGGGTCCCAGGACCCTCAGGACCCCTAAACTGCCTCACTGGGACCCCAAAAATCACAAGATGTGGGTCCTGCTTGAAAGAATTCGACCCAAGCCTTCTTTCAGCCAAAGACAAGGTTTATTAGAACATCCATCATATTGGGCAGACTCTTAAGGAGTCTGAACATTGGTGAGCTAGTGGCTAAATTGTAAGAAGCTGAGCACCTAATGGAGACCAGATGGACCTAATACACAGAAAGACTGTGGCAAGGATCTAAAAGGGGCCAAGTAGTTTGGGGTAACTGGAAGAGGGGTCTAAGGAGGATCTGGATGGGAGTAGCCAGTAAGCTGGGGTGAACTGAACTCCTGGTGAAGAGGTCTAGGACTTTGGGGTGCTGCTGGAACCCCAAGATCATGGTACCGGGCCTGTCTGAAAGAATTCAACTCAAATCTTCCAGCCAGAGGAAAAGTTTATTAGTGATAAATCACATAGGCCAGGTAATGCCTGTGGGGATGAGCGGGCAGGAGAGGTTCTCAGCCTTTTGGGCTTGAAATTCTCAGCCCTGAATGGGGGCCTGGGTAGATCTTATATACTTTGGGTGAGCAGGGAAGGGTCTGGGAAAAGGGTCTAGGAAAATGGTCTGGGTGAGAATTCTGATTGGAATGTCTAAGAGATTGAATAAACAATGGGAATAGATAATGAAGGAACTGGGAGGTATCTGAATGAGATCAAACAGGTGTAGCTAGGGCTTTCAAAGGGAAATAAGGGGCTGGGGCCTACAGACAAATGGGAACCAGATTCCCTTTGAGGCAAAGGGTGAAGGTCCCATCACTGAGACCTAGACCACGTGGCCAAGGGATAATGGAGCCTAGCTAGGATTAAGCGTGGTAAATGGCCTGGGGGGGGGGCACAGGGAGGTAAGACCATGGAGGGCTCATCTAGGTTAAGGGTAACAAGAGAATTGGGAGATTGGGTGTAGCCATAATGAAAGGCCAGTCATGTGGGAAAGTCCAGGGTTTTTCCTTTCTGGGGTCCAGATCCCAACCCCATCAGTTAACCTCTAGTAGAATGTAAGCCCATTGAGGGTAGGGACTATTTCATTTGGGGAGGCTTTTCTTCTGTACTGAATTGAACTGTAACAAATAGTACCTACCTCACCATGTGAGTATCAAATGAAAAACTTTTGTATATAGCAATTTGTAAACCTTAAAACACTATGTTAATGTCAACTCTTATTATCTCATTTATCTCATCTGTTTTAATGGCATTGAGATAGAAACAGTCCTAGAACAATTTGCTATCCTGCTATTATTTTTATTTTTTAACATGTTTTATGGACTATTGTGGAGATGGTGAAAACAACTTTTCTTTCTTTTTTTTTAGGCAATTAGGGTTAAGTGACTTACCCAGGGTCACACAGCTAGTAAGTGTCAAGTGTTTGGTCTGAGGTCAGATTTGAACTCAGGTCCTCCTGACTTCAGGGCCCAGTGCTTTGTCCACTGCGCCACCTAGCTGCCCGAGATGGTGAAAATAACTGCTCTTTGTATTTGAATACAAGAATTGGGAAGTAAACTCATCTGTAGATTTATCTTGAGGACCACTGCCATTCCAGATAGGATTATGGGATGAGAGGTACTCCATCCTGTTCCCTAGCAGTTTGGATTTCTTTCACTAAGTCTCTAGATTTGAAAAGTTTTTCATTCTCCATTGCTGAGAGATGATCATTTGGTTTGACAATATCTATTTAAAACATTATTCTTCCATTTTTATAGATCAATGTGATATCTGGGTGGTTGTGGGAGACAACTTTATCTGCAATAATACTCTGGTTTCAGGACATCTTACTAATTGCATTCTCAAGGAAATTTTGAGGTTTGTGTTTGTAATATGGAGATTTTTTGTGTGTTTATTAAAGACAGTGATCTTCAGATGTGTAATTCTAGCCACCCCAATATGTTTTTCTAGTGTTTGCTGGGTGCTAAACTTTTGTGACTGACAGTGATGCATTGCACAGTTTCTACTATTTCCTTGAGTCATCTGCATTCTCAATAAGTTTAGCCTTTTTAAGGATAACCCATCTGTAACTTCTGGTAGTTTTGACCTGATCTGAAATTGCCATCATGAACTCCTCTGTTAAATCCCCATGATTAAACAAATCCACGTGATTAAGTCATTTGCTCAATACTCTTTTGTCAACATATTGGAAGAGTTCATGTGGGTGTTGCCTTTAGAGGGCCTTTTGATTCCATGCTTGGAGCTCAGCTATTTCATGGGCTCCATCTGACAGCTAGCCACTTTCAGCCACATTTGACATAAACAACAGCCTGTACCTATCCCTTGTCAGCCTTTCCTAGGGCTTAGTGGTCTGTTTGTTCCAGAAATACTTCTGAAATATAGAACCCATTCATCAGCTGCCCTGAGAACTATCAATTCTCTTCTTCCTCTTTGATAAGGAAGTATTAATCTTTCTGTAGTTGCCTTAAGATGAGAAAGCCTGTGCTTTTTTAATATTGTATGAATTTTTGTTGGGTTCCAAATCTGCTGTTATCTGTTTTCTAGTTCTAAAAGTGTGTGTTGACTGGTGTTGAGTTAGTGGGAGCTGAGCCATGGGGGGAGGCGGGGAGCACAGAAGAAACACAGTACTCTTCTGGGACAGGGTAGTTACTAAGTATACATCTATGACAGGAGGCAGTTACCCAGGCAGGCAGGCAGCTGCTCTCTTAGTCAGTCAATTGTCAATTGACAAGAATATATTACACTATTAATTACTATGTGTCTTCAGCAGGATGATTTCTGATTTCCTCCCTGGGAAGGCCATGGACATAGATAGACATAGAACGGTCTCCTGGGAGCCAACATTCAAGGTGATGAAAGTTTGCATGCTTCCATCATCCCCTAACGTGGATAGGAGTTCTCAAACGTGTGGTCATTGGGGTAGGCACATAGGGACTACATAATTTCCCCTCCCTTGACTTGCTTCTTAATGGTAAGAAGGGCCCTGGAGGCTCCCCCATCCACAATTATTAAAAACTGACACCTCCCTATCCTAGGCTCCAGGCACAAAATCCAGGACTCCCTTGATTCCAGTCCTGGAATGGGTTCCCAATCCTTGTGCTACCTCTTCTTCCTGATCCACTTCTTCCACGGGTTGGACACCTGTCATAGGATCCTTCATCTAGAGCTGGAATGGGCCATGACAGTCCTCTAGTTACACCCCCTCATTTTCCACATGAGGAAACTGAGGCCCAGGTTATCAAGTGACTTGCATGAGATAGAACAGCTGATATCAGAGGCAGGATGTGAAACCAAGACCTCTGACTGGAGAGCTGTTGCTATTCTTTGCTCTGTTCTAGGCTTCCCCCAGGCAAAGGGTGAGGTCATCCTGAATGCTGTTACCCTGCGGTATCCTCTTTTTCCCAGGTTACCTTTACCCTCCTTTACAGGCTCAGATCATTACAGTAACCCGTGCTGGGAGCTCCAAAGGGCAGCTAGCACTGGGCTGGTCTAGGACAGGGGGAGCCCAAGCCTGATTTATGTATTATGTAAAATATGAGCTATATGTCTTACGTAAAAGATGATTTGTATGTAATCTTAGATACACATTTACTTTAAGGTTTTTTAGCATTGTTGAATTTAATGTTTTAAATATAATTTGAGTTTAATATACATTCTTATATGCTTGTGGTAAATAAATGAATGTACCATATACATATAAATATCCTTATAACATACATATTATGTCTTAATTACATTAATATATAATGTATCTAGTATCTTTTGAGTATTATGTTTTTAGTATTATTTGAGTATATTGTATATTATTATATGCTAGAGGTAATTAAATGAATGTACTATATACATAAAATGTGTTAAATAATAGATATTATGTTTCTGAGCATAGATTTAATGTATTTAGTACTGTATGAATATAATGTATTTAGTTCTATATGAAAATAATGTATTATTTGTTTCTCCTATAGGAGATTTTCTGCCTAGGAGCCCTGAGTCCCAAACTCTGCTCTCTGGAAGCTTCTTACCCATGACTCCAAAACACCTACATGAGTTTTCAATTCACTGACCACTCAATGAGTGTTTGCTGAGACCTACTGGGCCCTGTTCTCCTCTAGAAGTCTCATGAGGTCTGGGGGAAGCCATAAGGAGCAAAATTGTTCATGAAAGTAGCTGGTGGGGGGCGGGGGGAGACTGACAAAGGTGCATATGAGGAAATCTCCTCATGGAGATATGTAAAGTTCTACTTCTGGGTTTAAGGAATCAGCTTCACAAGAGGAAAGGAGCATAGCTTAATTAGAATTTCTGCAAAAAAGGTCTAAGTGTTTAGGTAGACTGCAGGCCCAATATGAGTCAAAATTATGACATTATGACAAAAACTAATTTAATTTTAGGCTTCACCAGAAGACTATAACGTCCAGAATGTGAAAAGCGAGAGTTTACATCTTAAGAAGGGCACTGACAAACAGAAGGTTGTCTACAAGAGGCTGCTCAGCAGAAGGGGAAGAAGATGATTTTTTTTGGAGGCAATCAGGGTTAAGTGACTTGCCCAGGGGTCACACAGCTAGTACATGTTAAGTGTCTGAGGCTGTATTTGAACTCAGGTCCTCCTGACTCCAAGGCTAGAGCTCTATTCACTGTGCCACTTAGCTGCCCCTAGAAGAAGATGATTAATCAGTATACTGGAGACCATTCCATTAAAGGATGAGTTAAAAAAAATAGGAATAACAATTCTGGAGAAGATAAGACTCAGGTAGACATGAAAGCTGTCTTTGAGAGGCTGTCATAGGGAAGAGAAATTGGAATTGTTTTCCTTGGTCCAAGGGGGAAGAATTTGAGAACAATGGGTAGAAACTGCAGAGAGGAAGATTTCAGTTTCTTGCAAGGGAAAATTTCCCAACAGAAGAATTTGGAAATGGAATGCAATCCCTCCAGTAGGTTTTCCATCTCTGGAGGTCATCCAATGGAGGCTGTAGGACTATTTGTCAGGACAATGCAGAAGGCATTCTTTGTCAACTCCAGGCTAGATTAGATAGCCTTCCAGGTCCCTTCCAATCCTCTGATTCTAAATTCATTATCTCAGAACCTTGAACTGAAATGTGGTGAGTTTCCCTCCTGAAGCTCTGGTTTTAATTCAAAAACTCATTGTGTGATCCACACAAAAACAAACAAACAAACACAAATACAGAAAACATTTCCTGTCTTGAAGCAGTTTATATTTTGCTGGTAGAAACAACACACACTCACACACACACACACACAGAGATACGTAAATATATTGTTCTGCGTGTTCAGACCCACTGAGATAATCTACTCAAATAAATTATCTATTCTATATTCTGGGCAAATAGAGTCTGTGACAAATGAAATTTCGCTTTTGTTATTGACTCTCTCTTTTGATTGAGCGCGAGGGGCTGTAACGTGGATTGTAACAGTGTTGTGTGCTCCAGGAAGGCATTTAGGAGGAAGAAGTGAAAGAGGCAGTTTTGAGAGAGAAGTATGACTTGGCTAGGTGAGGAAAGGATGGTGGGAGAGGTTGGGGTTCAAAAGAAAAAGGGAAAAGAGAAAGGAATGAGTGCAATCACATTTGGGAGGTAATGTGGGAGGGAGGGGGCAGAGAGGAGACTGAGGATGGCAGAGAGAAGACCAGGAATTACAGGACCCCACATCTGGATCTAGAAGGGACCTTGGAGGCCATCTTTTGCAGCTCTTTCATTTTATGATAGACAGAAAGGTTAAAACAACTTGCCTAAGGTCCCACAGACAATAAAGGGAAGAAAAGGGATTTGAATCCAAATCTTCTGACTGGCGAGCCCATGCTTTTCCCACTGAGCCATGCCATCTTATATATTAGGATGTTTCTCTCCCTTGGTGGGGAATGCAGCTCCCTTTTCCAGAACAGATCTGACCTTTTAGGCCCTATGAGTCACCCCCTGAAACTCTGACCATGTGCCCTGGCCTACCTGAGGATAAAGCAGCTAATTCCCCATGACTCAGGGGTGGTTAATCTAGTAGTCTTTCTTCTCTCTTCAACCTGGACATCATGCAACGTCAAAGCTGCCCAGGAGACTAGGAGGAAATGGCATTCTTTCTTTGGCTCTGGCCCTGTCTCTCCTTAGTGTTGCATCAAGTCATTCTGGGCTGGTTTCCAGGCTATTTCTTCAGCAGTCTACATCCTTGAGTCTCCTGGATCGTGGAGTCCAGAATTACTTTGCCCTCCTTTCCCAGGACATTCAGGGTTTGGAATGTCATAGCAGCTGGAGTCTATGGCCCAATCTCCTTGCTACATAATCAGCCACAGAAATCCATTTCTTCACCTCTTATTGACTGAAACTACAGAGGTTGGGTCATATTGGCATTGTCCCAAGCCTGTCTTCCGGCTGAGACCAAGGCAAGGAAAATAAGTGGACCAAGGGTGAATTTCTACACAGCCCAAATCTGAACAACCACCTTTACTCGTCCTCCCAGTCTTCTAGGACCCGTAGTTTTCATGGCCCTGAGCTAGAGCCCAGGTTGGTATTGTGGTCAGACTTGGCCCACCATATCCTCATATAGGTTATGTACCTAGTATCACAGAGATTTCATATTCCTATAACATACATATACATGAAAGGGGTGTTTATATATCTATATCTATATACATATACACACATATACATATACATACATATATATGTACACACACACACACACATACACACACACACACACACACACACACACTCTTACTCTTTCACTCTTCCCTAATCCTTGGGCAGCTGTGATCTATTCTACTCAAAGTCTAGAAGTAATCCTACCCCTAATAAAATTATAACATTTAGAATTGGACAGGGACGACCTCTTAATTTTATTTATTTAGGATCTTTTTACATTAAATTTCAAGTAAAAGTTCCACCTTTTCTCCTTCCTACTCTAGCCCCATCCCCTCATTGAGAAAGCAAGAAAAATAAAACCCTTGTTACAAACATGAATAGCCCAGCACAATAAATTCCCAAACTGGCTCTATCCCCTCAAAATATGTCTCAATCTGCACTTTGACTCCATCAGCTCTATCAGAAGGTGGGTAGACTGTTTCATCATGAGTTCTCTGGATTATGACTTAACTTCCTAATTTTATGGATGAGAAAGCTGGGGCCCAGAAAAAGCAGATGACTTGCCCAAAGTCACAGAGCTATTAAGTAACAGCTGGGATTCAAACTCAAATCCTCTAACTCAAAATCCAATCTTTCCCCCATTACATCCCTGACAGTCAGTGGACGCAAATCCAAGGGCTCTGACTCCAAATCCAAGACTCCTCCCACCAAAAACTGGGAAGTTTTTTCCCATCTCATTCTGAATCTAACTCCTTTTTTCTTTTTTCTTTCTTTCTTTCTTTTTTTTTGGTTAGGCAATGGGATTAAGTGACTTGCCCAGGGTCACACAGCTAGTAAGTGTTAAGTGTCTGAGGCTGGATTTGAACTCAGGTCCTCCTGACTCCAAGGCTGGAGCTTTATCCACTGTGCCACCTAGCTGCCCCCTGACCTGAATCTAATTTCTTCACCCTAGCTCTAGAGAACTAGGTCTTATGCCAGGCAGGTCCTGGTCCTTTCCTCTCAACCCATGAAGACTTGTGGCCAATTCCAAAACAAACCTGCCTTCTTCATTCACTAGGGAGCTTTTACACATTTCTTGTGTATATCTTCTCTCCCAAGCATGCTATATATATCTGGGGCTTTATAAACACTTAACTTCTTGTTTTTCTGTGGATGGGGTGTGTATGTGTGTGTGTGTGTCTTCTGTTTCTGTATCTGTAATCTCCTATAACTGTTTGCCTGACACCTTTATTAGAATGCGAGTTCCTTGAGAGCTTATTCAGAGACCGTATGTTTTTTTGTTTTTGTACTCCTAATCCCTTACAACCACTGCAACAACTGTAGGCATTTAAAACATGTTCGGGCATTTGGGGAATCTCCTTAAACCTTGGGGAGCTGTGTCCTATTCCAATGGGATCCCAAATCCTTCTCTCTCACTTTCTTTTTTAATCTGGAGAGCTGTAGCCCACCTAAGTCAGACCCTGACCTCTTCTTTGCAAATCTGTGAGGAATGGACTGTGTCCCATCCAAGACAAACCCTAACTTGTTCCTTTTTTTCCCTAAGATGCCATGTCTCGTCAATGAATATGATCCCTGTCCACTTCCTAGAGACTGTGCTTGGGAATCTATGTCTCATCTCAGTTAGATTCTGACTCCTGCCCCAAACCCTGAGGAGGGGTGTTCCATCCTGGCTAGCACAGTGCTCATTTTCTTTCATCCCCCCATATCCCTGGAGGTTTTGAAGAAAACACTGGATCCTCACGTCAGAGAGGTCTGCTAAAGGTATTTTTGATCAGGTGTGAGTTGCTATATCTCCTGAGGGAGATACCCTCCAGGAGAGCAGGGTGGTTCTCCTTTCCCAGCTGCTAGAACTGAAGATGGGAACCCCTTCTAAGGGTACTTTCCATTTATTTATATATCTTATATTTATCTAATTATTTCAATTTTGGCTTTTCTGTTAGAATGTGAGCTCCTTGAGGGCAGGGGCTATTTTTGCCTTTCTGTGTACTCCTGATGCTTAGCACCATGTCAGTAATATCACAAATGGGTATTGTTGTTATTGTTTGTCTTTGTTCTAGGAGAGGATCATGACTAACTCTTAATGATTGACTAGATGACCTCTAAGTGCCCAGCTTGGAAATTCTATGACTGTCTTACCCTAGGTCTCTGTATGCCAACCCTGTGAGACCAGTAACCACATTACCAGTTCCTAGGAATCTGTTTCCCATCCCAATCAGACCCTGACCCCTTTCCTCCAATTGCTGATGAGTTTTGTCCCATTCTGGCCAGACATGAATCAGTTTCCCCACATTCCTGGGGATCTGTGTCCAATCCCAGTGAACCCTTCTTTTCTCCATCTCTCAGAGGCTATGCTCCTTCACTACCAGGCCCTGTTTCCTCTTTCTTGACTCCTAAGAGCCAGCACCATCTTCTTTCTCTCTTTCCCCAACCCTGCCCATTCTTTCCCTCTTCTGTCTGCAGTAAAGTCACCAGTTAGGCAGGGTGGTCCCATTGCCTTTGGCCTCTTCCTAGGCTTTGCAAGACCACAGGGGAATCCAGAAGGGGAGAATCAATGATGTGAAACCATGATTTCTACTGTAACATCTGTGGGAAGGAGACAGGGTGTGGCTCTGTCCTTTTGCAGGCCAAGGAAGAGAAAGGGTTGGAGTCTTGCTAGCTAGATTACAAGTCCCAGGGGGTTAAGGGAAAGAAGTGTAAGGTTTTGGCTGGGCTAGGATATAGCTCACTAGGGGTAAGTTTTTGGGATCTGGATGTGCTAGGACATAATCTGGTCTCATTAGAGACTCGTTCCATATCTGGCACAATTTCTAGGCCCCAAAGTAGGGAGGGTCACTACATAACTAGGTAGTTACCAAGAGAGAGAAGGGCTTGCAGCCAGGGAAGCTGGCACTATCCTTTGGCTCTACTGAGTATTAACCTTTCCTTCTGCTTAGCAGAGATTTAGTCAGGGAATGTATATGTAGCAGGCACTGAGTGGAAGAGCAATGAGTTTGTAGAACAGGAGACAAGACCTTTCACCAGGTTGCCGGGTATGGGTGGTTCAGGCCCCACAGGGAAACTGGTCTGAACCACTTCCTTTCCTACCTTCCACATGGCATGGATGGGTCCTCTTAGATGGAGGAATGGACCTGGAGTTGTCAAGTCAACAAACATTTCTCATTCACCTACTATGTGCCAGGCACAGTGGGATGAGGTAGGAAGGTCCAAATAGTCTTAAGAAAAAAAAGTCCTTAAGGAGATTGCTATCTAATGGGGGAGATAACATGCAAATAACTACGCATAAACAAGAGATATACAGGATTCATTGGAGATAATCAACCAGGGAAGGCACCAGCATTGAGGAAGGGAGAGAAAGGCTCTTGCAGAAGGCAGGATTTCAGCTTGGACTTGAAGGAAACTAGGTAGTAGAGGTAAGGAGGGATGACCAATGAAAACGCACACTAGCCAGATTTGGAGTGACTTGAAGGAGAAATATGGAGGAAGCCAGTGACACTGGATCTTCCAGTGACCAGAGGAGAGTGAGTTGTAAGAAGACTGGAAAGGTAGGAGGAGTTATGAAGGGGAAGAGGAAAGTAATAAGTATGGACATAGCACCTACTATGTGCTAAGCATTTTACAGATATTATTTCATTTGATCCTCAACCTCCATTTTAAAGTCGAAAAACTGAGACAAACAGAAGTGAGGTTACTTTCCCAGGGTCACACAGCTAGTAAGTGTCTGAGGACAAATTTGAATTCAGGTCTTCCTGACTCCAGGCTCTGCACTCTTCACTCTACCATTTAGCTAGCCTTAAGAGCCAGATGATTTTATATTGATCCTGGAAAAAATAGGGAGTTTCTTGCATAGGGAGGTGATATGGTCTGATCTGTGCTTTAGGAAGCGAAGTGAGTCAGCTGGGGATTGAGAGACCCCCCTCCAAGCAACCTGGTAAGTCTTTAAATTAGGTGCCAGACAATTTTCCTCTTTTTGACCCAGAGCTGGACTGAGAGGACAGTAGAGACGAGGTGACTGGGGAGAAAAATAACTTGTTAAGGGGATTTGGTTAGAAGAGGGGACCTCTCAGGGTCCCTGCCTCCCCATTCCTCTGGTCTCTGCAAACCTGAATTTCTAACGACATTAAAATGAGTTCTGCTGCCATCTGGTGGTCATTTTGTGGGTAGTGCCATGACAGCTCCTCTACTCCCAGCACCAAACCAACTACTGGTCAGAATGGAGAAAGGGCCCCACCTGGTGCCCACGCCTTCCTTACTGTATTGGTGGTAAACTAGAGGATCACAGCTTTTAGAACTGGAAGGGATCTTCAAGAAGATCAAGGCCAACCACCCATTTTTACAAATTAGGAAACCGAGGCTCAGAAAGAAGTGACTCTCTCAAGATCATATAGGTTGTAAGTAAAGAGCTAGGATTGGAATCCAGGCCCTCAGACTCCTAATCCATGACAGTCAGCCACTGTGCAAAAAATAGTGCCTTCCTTGAGCTCTTTCCAACTCAGTGAGACAGGGAGATCTTTGCACAGTTCTCAGGCAAATCTTCCATGTCACTGCAAAACAAAGCAACTCTCCTCTGCCCATCATTAAAACC
Organism: Phascolarctos cinereus; assembly: GCF_003287225.1. NCBI lineage: Eukaryota > Metazoa > Chordata > Mammalia > Diprotodontia > Phascolarctidae > Phascolarctos > Phascolarctos cinereus. The sequence goes on from NW_027555736.1 coordinate 41,104,800, forward strand.
CTCCATGGTTCCTGTCTTTAGGGTGGATCTCTTTTTACCAAGATGCCCTGAGAATACCCGCAGCATTGAACATGTACATCAGGACAACTCAGCACAGCACAGGAGAGGGCAGCAGCTATTTTATATTTGTATTTTCAGTGCCTCAAGTAATGCCTGGTATATAGCAGGTGCTCAATAAATGCTAAGTGAATTGAATTGTAAACTCCCAACCCACCTTCACAATGGCTTACATTCTACACTCCAGGACACACAATAGACCCTTATACATTTGTGTTGGCTATTCCCTCCACCCCATGTCTGGAATGTGCCGCCTCCTCTACTCTGCCTCTTAGTAGCACCTGTTCCCTTTAACACTCTGCTTAACGGGTACCTTCTACGTGATGCCAATCACTGGTGCCCTCTCACCAAACTGCCGCTGACTTTGCATATACTTAAATAAATGCATGTTGTAATAATTATACCTAACATATAGAATACTTTAAAGTTTTCAAACTGCTTTATATCATTTGATCATTAGAATGTAAGGTCCTTGGCAGCAAGAACAATTTCAGGGTTTTTTTTGTATCATTGACTGCTGGCACAGTGCACAGCACATAGTAGGCACTTAATACTTGCTGATTGCTTGATCAAGTAGGGCCCAACTACCTCTAAGGCAGCCCATTCCATTTTACTTTTGAACACTAATTGTTAGGAAGTTTTTCCTAACTTGGCAGCTAGGTGGCTCAGTGGATAGACTGCTGGGCCTGGAGTCAGGAAGAGTTCATATTTGGAGTTCATATTTGACCTCAGGCACTTACTAGCTATGTGACTCTAAGGCAAGTCACTTAATAAATACTTATCTCCTTCTTCCCTCTGTTCCTCCCTCCTCCCCCTTCCTCCTTTCACCTCCCTTCCCCTCACCCCATTCCTTCCTCCCTCCCTCCCTTCCTTCCTTTCTTCCTTCCTTCCTTCCTTCCTTCCTCCTCCCTCCCTCCCTCCTTCTCTTCTTTCATTCTCTTACTCCTTTTCTCTCTCCCTTCCTCTTTTCTTTCTTCTTTCCTCTTTTCTTTCTTTCTTTTTCTTTCTTTCTTTCCTTCCTTCTTTCCCTTCCTCCCTCTCTCCCTTCTATGCTCCCATTATTTCCTAAGGATCACTTATTTGGAATGATGGAACTTCATCTTGGGAATCTGGAATAGGCTAAGGGTCCACATAATAGCCCATCCAAAGCATGATCATTGATCCTAGGGTAAGAACTGATGGTCATTTGCACTAGCTTTCCTGGTTAGGATAGATAAAAGTTGGACAGAATGGGCAGTTTGCCAAGGTGAAACCAAGCTTTGAAGGTATTGGTGATGGCAGCCAAAGGCCAAGTCCAGTCTTATTGGATAAAAGAGAGAGGTGGATAGGAAGAAGGAATCCTGACTCTTCTAATAAAGCTAGACGTTGTCCCATAAACTGTGGTTCCATCTCAGTGATGGTGGTCAGCCACTATACAGGCCAGCTCTGCCTTTTCCTCTGTGAATGTTTTGTAGTTGGCTATTCAGGCAGTGGCCAAATTTCTAAGAGTAAAAGTTATGGGAGAAGGAGAAGGAGAAAAGAGACCATACAGGGTCAGAGAGTGCAGTGATATCCAATGCAAATTATATAAAGAGCCATGAATAAGAATTAATTATCCTGTTGGTACTCCTCTGAAGTAGCTCATGAGTGTCTGCTTGACCCTGTCTACTCATTTGTCATTGAACAGGTTACAGACCAATGGATACAGGGCCATCTGGACATGGGAAGCAAATTGGGAACCTTGATAAGAAAGGATATCTAAAAGGAATCATACAAAGAAAAAACATAAACCCGTCAGAGCTATGAAGTGTAGAAGGCATCAGAGAAAGGTTATAAAGGGACAAAGTGGGCCATTTGGGTGAAGAAATCAGCCCCCACCAGTATTCATGGGATGGTTAGGCATTTTGTGGTGATTTCCTCCAGATTCCCAAGATGAAGTTCCATCCAACCAAATGTGATTTTCTGACTGTTTCATCTGACTTAGCTTGAACCTGCCTGGTTCGGTGCCCTAGGAAATCATGGAAGCAGGAAATCCTCCATAACTCTCCTGGGAGGGGGATAGGAGGGGTAAGAGTGGGTCAGTTTTGTAGCAAATCTGGAGGATACTCCCCAAGTATCTTCTTTCCTCAAGATGGCTAGATAGCCATCACCAGGATATCCGGCTTATGGACCTTGAAGACTTCGAGATGGAGGTGGGCAGCACTGCCCTTAATGATGACTTTCTTCATTTAAGAAAGGGGAGGATAGAGGTCCACATAGGAATGGGTTGCTGAAGGCTTCTGAGGATGGAACTAATTTCTATAGCAAACTATGCATTTCAAAGTGCTTTCCTCACTACAACTCTGAAATAGAAATATAGTTCACTTTGCATTTAAGAAAATGGAGCCTTCTGGGGAAAGAAATGACTTGCCTACCATTACATTAGGAATAAGTGATGGCCTGGGGCTTTCTGACTCTTGGTTCAATGTTCTTCCCACTTCACTATCCTATCTCAAACACTGCACCCCCTCCCCTCCGCCCCCCTCTCCCCTGGTACAGATTCAAAACCTCAGGCTTTATCTTAAGCTCATCAGATCACAGATTCTGAGCTGGAAGGCACAACAGAGATTATCTAGCCTAATACCCTCAGAAAAGGAAATGAAAGCCTAGAGGTAGTGGTGTCATACACTGAACTTGCCCAAGATCTCCTAGGTAGCAGGGTTAGGTGCAAACTCCAAACCAATGGTCAATATTCTAGCATCTATGTAAGAGCCCTGCTATGGAGCTGCAAGGGGTACATACCCAAATCAAGCAGCCCCGATCAGGGGCAGAGCTTGAGTTTATAAAGGCAGAGGCCACAGAGGAAACGGTCAGGGGTTGTGTAAGCGGGAAGTTACAGAAGCCAAACAAGCGATTGATTAATTCCGCCTTTGGGACCATATAAGGATGATGGAATAAGATTGGGGCAGGTATCTTTCTTCTAAGGCAGGAACTCCTACTTCCGTGAAGAAGGGCATACGAGGTGAAGGTCAGAAAACAAAATGGAGTTCAGCACATGGAGTTCAGTACTTCAAAGGGAGCAGGCAGGATGAGGTGACTTCTGAATTCCTCCTGATGCCCCTCTGTCTCTTCTTTCTCTGAGACCCTACAAGCTTCTAGGATTCAGAAAAGAGAATACAGGGTGGGGAACCTTTAGTGAGGACCTAGAGGGTTGCATGTGGCCTGGAGGCCACAGGTTCCCCACCCCTGGAACAGCCCTTCCCCCAGACTAAAAACTGATGGAGTCAGCCAGTGAGATTGCAGGGCAGTTGGAGGGAGCTTTTCTTCCCCAGCCCCATACATACCTTAACTGTGAAAGAGAGATTAGCTTAAAGCTCAGATCTTCAATAAACTGAGACTTCAATAAACTGTTAATGTTGTTCAGTTTGAATGGGATGTCCCAGTGAAGACTCCTCAGTGTAATTAAGGTTTGGGATAAGGCTGAATGGGATGAGGGTCCCGTGAATACTTAGAAGAATAAATAGAAATTGTATTAGACTCAAGGCAGGCATAGCAGCCTGACAGTCCTAAATTTCGATTTACTAGAAATCACCTGATTTACAGGAATTCAACCCCAAGTACCCCTACCCCATGCCATTGTTCAGTAGTTAAAGTTTACCAAGCCTGAAAGTCCTGAAGAAGCCCCCCCTGTATTTTGTTGATGCACCTGTTGCTATATTTCGGTTATGGTGACCTGGCTATACAGTACAGTGTCTAGCCTGACTGCACATCTTTACTTGCTTCTTTAGTATTACTTCAGCAAACTAAGAAATATAGACATGTATATTGTCTTCATTGTTTTGTTTTCAGTTTCTATGGTACATTGAGACTGTGAGCCAAATAGTGGCCAGTTGGTGGGAGGGGGGATTTTGCCCATTGGGGTATTTAATCAGGTCCTTTGCTTCTGTCTGTGTCTCCTTTCATCAGAGTATTCTGGTGGAGGGACACCCAAATCTCGAGGTTTGATATAATAATAATAAATTTCTGTTTCTCCTTGGATACCTCTGTGTGTTTTTTTTAAATTTGAGTGGCATCCCACACAGTTTGGTGCATTGGCCGGGAAATAAGCCTCTTAGGAGTCGAACTTCTCTAAGGGCCGAGAGCAGGCGCCCACCAGTCAGCCATTTTTCTTGGTGGTTCTCGGACTTGGGGACTGGTCTCCCTCCTGAGTGGCAGAAGTCCCGAGGAGAGGAATTCCGAGTAACAGAAACTTAAAATAAAAGAAAATAAAAGAAAGAGCTCTGATAGTGGTAGCGTGGTGCAAGTGTAAAAACTCCGGCCGGTGGAGAAAGCAGTCATGTAAGTTATATGCATATAACCTGAGGTCCTGCAGAACTTGTCTGTGGGATAGATCCCTGGAGAGATCCCTGGAGAGACGCTGAGAGGTGACTGTGAACCTGAGGACGTGCCAGAACTTGTGGGTCTTTGGGATAGGACGGAGAGAGCTAACAGGTGAGCACTCAGGTGACTGAGGGAAGGGAGTAAGGCTCGACCTTTCCCTGAGGGCCTAGGGCTAGGCCCTGAATAAATTACCTAAATGAATTACCTGAGAGGGCCTAAGGTGAGGTCCTGAGAAAATTAAAATGGGTAATGAGCAGTTTAAATCTGGCACCATGGATATAGGAAATAGTCCCAGAATTGGAATGAACCACCAAAATATAAAGGGGAAGATAAAAGAAAATGATTAAATATGATCCGATGATTTGAGAATTTTACAGCAATTTGTTATATGTCTAATTTCTGTGTTTGTGTCTTTGCATGTGTGGTATGATTGAGCGTCTGTGTGTGTAATCTGATCCTTTGCAGTCAGGCAGCCGCTTTGTTTCTCCCCCCCCCCTTCCTCCCTGGTAGCAGCAACCTTAGAGGGGTGGAGGAGAAAAAGAGAGAAAATACTTTATAGTGTGAATAGAGGTTTTGAAAGTAAAAAGATCTGGAACTCTTGAATAGTTGTTGGAAAATATTTTCTTCCTCTTTCCCGCATTCTAATTTTGGCCAAATTGTTGAATGTAGAAGAGTGAGAGAAGGAGAGAAAAGAAAAAAAAAACAGATCAAAGGGAGGCAGGCTAAATAAGTTTTTAACCATTCCCTGCCTTATCTAAAAGAGAAAAAGTTTTTGTGTACCACAGCACAAACAAAAGGTAATTTATGGGCAGCTGGGAGCCGAGCCGAGTGCTTGTTTGGGTTTGGTAGCTGCCAAGAAAATGAAATACAATGTTTAGAATTTATTACACTGTAAATTTGGAACATGTAAGGATCTACAGATTGGTAAACTTTTGTATTGTTATGTCAAGTGGCTTTTCATAATTTGAATGTTATTAAAGTAAATTGAAAGAAACTAAAAGAAAATAGTGGGAAAATAGTGAAAAAAAGTGAATCGTTCAGAATACATAGTAAAGTTATAAAAGCCGTTTGGCAAGAGAAGGGGAGGGAGACATTCAATTATCTACCTTCAGAAATGTAAAAAGAAAGCTGTGTAGTGTTCAATTAATTATTAAGCTCCGGAGGTGTTTACCTGAAGGGAAAGCAAAAAGAAGTAGTTAGAACACTGGCCCAGTACATTTTAAACTGACTTGGTTACAATAAGTGATTCCAAACTGTTTGTAAAACTCTCATAAGAAAATGTGGATATGAATGGGGAACATGAATTTGTGGATAATATCTCTTTATAAAGGGCCAAGGGTATAGAGCACATATTGTTATCTGGTGTTAAGAACTACGTGGCCCCAAGAAAGTTTTATGTATTTTAGTTTACTGTTTAGTGAGGGAATGGTGGTAGCCCAGAGATATTATTAATTGGTTTTGGTTCTAAACTATGGTATGGTTGCATTCCTTTATTGTATAATTTGGTAGGCAACTGTATCATCTGTTTTGTCAGACAAGCAATTTTTATATAAGCAAAATTTGTTAGGTTCTTTCTTAAGGCTAACAACTGGGTTTGTTGGGGGATGCGTAGTATGAGTCAGGCTCTTAAGACATGGACTAGTGGTCATGCGGAAGTCTAGGCTTTGAAGTACCCTGGTTCTAATCAGGAATTTGGATGTAGTCTGGGGCTATCAGACCAGTAAAAGACAATGATGGTGAGCATAGGAAAAAAAAAAAGAGAGAGAGAAGCCAGTCTGTAGGGGTGGGAGTGGCCCCAGGAGACTGCTGGACCTGGTGAAGGGGTCTAGAAAGAAAGAAAGATTTTTTTTTGGGTCAATTGTATTAGTTATGTTGCTGAAAGGGCAATTTCTTTTATAATCTGGAATGTTAAATTAATTGTGAAATTAGAGAAAAGAGAAAAAGGAATGAATTTGGCTGTTGGGGCATTTTGAATTTTTAGTTAAAATTGTTTTGTTATCATTTATGAAATTTGTGAGATTGTTAACTAAGTTATTTGGGGGTATTGTTTTAATGCTAAAACCTAAGATGGTTAATTAATTATTGTATGTGGAAAAGAAAGGGATCGTGGCACCAATATCAGCCCTCTCTGGGGTAAATGGCAATTCCCCCTTATTTTGTAAACTTGCCAAGATCCCTGGGGCAAGGTCATCAAGGATAATAGATAGAAATGATTTCTAATGATTGGCTTTTGTACAGGACACGTTTAAATTTGAGAAGAAGAGATGTAAAGTGAGATTTCTTATGTATGTGAGTCCTGGTAAATTTTTATTGCTTATTGCAATCCTATGAGAGCAAAATTAACTGTATCTGGCTTTAAGCTGTGATTAGTGAGACTTGCTGTTTGAGGTAAAAGGCTCTTGGGACTATAACTAGTTTTGAGTTTGAATTTGGATATAGTTGTCTGCATTAAAATCAGTATCTGAGAGAAATGCCAGTGAATGTGATTCTGTACTGGTAACAGGTGGAGGTAAACGTGACTAATTTGGGAAAAGGCAGAGGGGACAATCTTAGTCTCAATCTAGGATGGGATCCTCCTGGTTTAATTTCTCCATTGTGTTCCTTTGGAAAGGAATGTTTCCCACCTGACTATTCTTGAGTCTGGCTATGAGGAAAAACAGATACTGCATGATTGGAGAATTGTGACTCTATCTGAATTTAAACAAAACTAAGGATGTTTTATCCTGTCATATTTGATATGTCCCTGCTCTTTTTCCTTCTATATTAAGTTTCTATGATCAGAGCAAGTAGTCAGTATAAGATATGAGGGGGTTTTTTTGTGTGTGTTTTTATCTAGAACTAGAACATGTGCAGAAATTTGTGCAAACTGCTTAAGACTCACCTTGAGATGTTGCCTTTGTTTAAAAGGATTCTGAGAGCAGTAGTATTTTTTTTTCTGTAGTCAGTCTCTTACTGTTACCAATGTGAACTTTATTACAACACCTTTTTGACCAAGGAATTTTGTGATATTTAGGGATTCTGTGATAACTAGGAATTCAGTTTCTTGATAATACCTTGGAATTTGTGTTACTCAAGGACTTTTGCATCAACTTAGTAAGCTTTTATGAACAGGAGTGGAAATGCATGCAAGCTATGGAGATCATTTTAGAGATGTTTCTTAGGCAATGTGAGATTATAGTCATATTTTAAACTGATTGTTGGAACTTGCTATTCAAAGACTTAACGGGACTAATGACTGACTGTTTCTGAGTCTAACTCCAGGTATAAATATCAAGGAAGGCTGTCTGAGCAACTGATTCTGGAGTTAGTTTTTATAATTAGAAGGTTTTGTAAGTACAGTAACAAATTTGTTAAAATAATAGATAATGGAACATCTTGGGTTACTATAGAACTGCGACTAGTGTTCTAGTGTGTGTGTTCCTTTTTGAGTTAGGGTCCTTTAATTCTTGATAATGGTATGGAGATAATTTAGGGGCTTGTGAGAATGTTATTTTTGTTATTTGGATAATATCACATTGGTCTAAAGTTTTGTTACAATTAATAATGTTAAAAGAAGAATGGCTTGTGGTTTATTTTGTAAATGCCATCAAAGAAACAAGGCATGACTAAAAGTTTAAGATTTTGTATGTACTGTGTTAAACATTGATATGTGTGTATTGGAGCCTGTTATTAATTCCTTAGTGAAATCTCATCCCCCTGGTAAGGAAATTAATAATGGATTAATGTAAAGTATAAGATACTGGGTTCTGATGTGAATTTCTTAAATATGACAATTGGCCATGATTTCAATTTTGAGTTTGTAAAAATGATCAGGGTTATAAGGATTAGAAATGGTAATTTAAAATTGTGCTAAGATCATTTTTGTAGGAGAATGGACTGAAAGCTGGTTCCTACAAGAAGACAACAAGAAGGAGATGCTGAGAAGCTGTGCTGGAGATGGCTGGAACAAATACCAAGGACAAGAGGACTTCACTGATGATGTTCTCTGCCAGACAGCTGTATAAGAAAATACTTTTTTTGAATCTTAAAGGGCCTTTTCATTATTGTTTTCTTTTGGGTTTCTGTATCTGTATGTATAAAGGGACTGCCCCTTTGATTTGTCAATGCTTAGATCAACTATTCCTACATTTACTTAAACGGGTAATGTTTAGAGAGAGAAGTAAAAGAGCTGAGAAGAATTTGAATTCAGATTTAACAAGAGCCTAAGGCTAGGTGTTGATAATATGGAAATGTAATTGAGTTATCTGAAGTTTATTGTTTGTATTACAAAAGTTAAATTGTATTGTGTTTCTAAAATTTTTAGATTTTAAAATTTGAGGGGAATTATTGTCATACTCTTGGTGTGTCTCCCCTTTATGTAAGACTCCTTGTCCACTTTGGTTAAGATGGAAGGGAAAGGAGAAATCAAGCTGATGGTTCTGAAGGGTCAGGGTTGGGTGTATTAACCTGAAAGTTTGGTTAAAGAAGGCAAACAAATTAGGTGATACATAATTATATAGTTTATTCCCTTTCAGCTAAGCGAATCATGTTAACATGGAAGGGAATAAACTATATAATCACGTATCACCTAACTTGTTTGCCTTCTTTAACCAAACTTTCAGGTTAACGGTAATGGTGCCGTGACTTTGGATTGGAACTGAAGGAATGGGAAAAAACTCCAGCCCAGACTGGCAACGCTTTAGTGGCTCAGGCGCCTCAGGATCCATTATTTCCTGGAGTCCTAACCTTGACGGGGTCGGGTAAGTTTCTTCTATTCCCAGCTTCCATGGACCTCCCACTAGTTTGGTTGAAGTCCGAAAGAAAATTCCCTTTAAGTTAGCTCTGGGGTCGGGGATCCAGTCAAGGTTCAGAAACTCTGGCTACTGTATCAGGTCCCCTCTGGTAAGGATCGATCTAGGCAAATTGGCTATGGGTCAGTCAGAAACTAAAACTAGAAATCCGGCTAACAAGACCGCTGCCTCTTATTTGTCAAGCCATTGCCAATCTGGTGATCACAAGTACTGCTAGCACTGATATCAATTAACTAAAGATAACCTGAAATCATGTTGGTCATAATAAACAACAAATTGTAAAACTCCTTTCTTGTGGGTCCAGGCCTGGCCAGCCTAGACCTACAGTGAAAAGTTAGATACAGCTAAAGACTTCTTAGCAGATTCTAAAGGTTCTGAGATTAATCATTAAGAAATTGGGAAGCTGTTCATTTTGGGACTGTTGGAGAAAACTTCTGAGACTGGGGGTGATTCCAGGAGCTCATCCTCTGCTAAAACACCTCCTTCCAATCCTGATTCCTCAGCATTTCCCACTCCCCCCTCAGAGATAAGCATCTCAATAAGGGGACTGAAAAAGAGAAGAGAATGCTGGAGAATTGTAGGGAAAACTTAAATCAGCCTTCCCTATCTGGCAAAAGGAGGAGAGGGGCAGCTAACACAGACTAGCAGTGATGGTCTGCTATCAGCCCTATGCCTCTGGGCATCTTGCAGCCCACCCTTCTAGGCAAGACCTGGGACTAACGTTCAGGTTCAGTACATTCTGCCCAGCCTGTCCCAGCAGCTGCAAATGGCACCAGCCTCAGTAAATTATGCAAGCTGTGGGGAGGAGAGAAGTGGACAGGTCAGAACTATGATAAGATTCCATATGCCCTGCCACCAAGAATTATCACCACTGGCAAAGCCCTGGCATCAGCCACCTAAACCCCTGGAAGGCCTGGCAATAGCATTATGAGGTGAGAAGCCAACTTCTACTCTTGGTAAGCCCCATACTTCTCTGTTCAGTTTCAGAATTTATGGCAAGTTATTTTATCTCTGTTTGCCCTGATTCCTGATTTGTAAAAGGAAAAATAATAATGGTTGTTGTTATGGGATCAAAACGATATAATGATTGCAAAGTGCTTAACACAATGACATATGTTAGACAACATTATTATTATCTTTCTAATTTAATGTAATTGTTCCATACCTGACAACTTTGAAGTGGTTTTTAAATACCATGAGTAATAAGATCAATAATTTCTATATGTGATAATCTGGAAATGCAACTGATGTCATCTGAAGTTTATTGTTTGTGTTGTTAGTATGTTTCTAAATTGTATTGTATTTCTAAAACTTTCTTAGATTGTAAAATTTGAGAGATCATTGTGAGGTAGAAATGGTACATATGGTTTGGTCTTTTAAAAGGATGTGATAAAATTGGATAATTTGAAAACTGTTAACATTTAATGAGGTATATTTGGTTGTAAGCAGGTAATTAATTGGTTCCGTTTCAAGTTTTAAATACCTGATAATTGTTTATGGTATAGTTATATTTCTGAGATTTTTTTATATGGTTTTAATCTGGTAAACAAATTGTATCAGCTATACTGTTGAAAAAAAAAAGCAATTTCTCTTATAATCCAGAGATGTTAGATCAAGAATTGTCACCCCTCCCAAAATAATAATAATAATAGGGGAGAATGAATGGGTTAGAATAAACTTCCAAGTTTTATTTGCTTTTAAGAGGAAGTTTCACCTAAAATTCTTATCAAATCTGTGTAAAAGTTTCCTGTGTTGTGAAATTCCTGAGTAAATGAGAATCCTTGAGATATGTTAATTTGGAGATTTATGGATTACCACATTCACTATCTTTGTGAGATTCCAGAATGTAATAGTTTTTCCTAATTTCCAGTGATATATTTAAAGACAAAGGAAAGAAAAAAAATACTGAGTAAATTTTTAAAGGCTTGATAATATTTTTTATTGTGATAAGGCTAATTTAAATGGGTATGTTCTTTATGCATTATAAAAACTGAATTTTTTTCTCCATTACAAATATCTTTTTGACTAGGGAACTTTGTGATATCTAGGAATTCTGTAACAACTAGGAATTTAGTTTGTTATAGTACTTTGGGAAGTTATTTATGTTACTTAAGGACATTTTACACCAACTTAGTTTTAATAAATTCCAATGTTAAAGGTTCATTTTTACTTTAAGGTGGAAAGGAAAGATATTTATCACTTTAAAAATTTCTAACAAATATTCTTCATAAAAGTTTAGTGATTATTCTTAACATCAGGACAAATTTTAAACTGTTTTTAAAGAAGGGAAATACTTTTAGAAGCTCTGTCTTGTTTGATTTTTTTTTTGAGGCCTACAAAATTTTCATTTGCAAGATAACTTACTGCTAAATTATCGTAATGAGCTGTAAAGCAGAAGAGATCTTGCTGTTTTGATCTGAATCTGTAGTCACTTCATGGCCTAAGCAAGAGTTAAATTAGTGTTTGAACTTATGTGTATGAGATTCAAATCTTGAAATATCTCATTCTTTCAGAGTATAATTAGAGAAGAATAAACAAGCTTGTGAACAAGGATATAAATCTATCAACTTCTGAGGTTAAAGTTAGTAACCTGTTTGTTTTGTTTAAGGATTAAGATTCCAGTGCAGTTATGTTAGTGAAGGGTAGTAATTTATGAGCTCTTTTGTGTTAACTTAATGGGAAATCTAATATTATTATCAATCTGGAATTCGAACATGTGCAGAAATTTATACAAACTTCTGAACACTCACCTAAAGATGTTCCCATTGTTTAAAGGAATTATGAGAGCAGTAGTATTTTTCTGTGATCAGTCTCTTACTGTTACAAATGTGAGATTAAATTCTTATTATCTATGATATGTGACTTTATGGGACAGAAATTTACTATTGTTTTGAGCTTGGATTACCAGGATAATTGTCTGAGTTGTCATGAAGCCAATAGTAGGATGGCATGTGCTGTAGGCTGAGAACTGATAAAGGTGGATGTCTGTGTCTGAGAAGAGTTTTGAGGACGACCTTGGACACAGCCTAGGTAGGATCTTCCTGACTCTATTTCCCAACTGTATTATTTCCTTTCTGAAAAGGAAAATTCCCCACCTAATTAATCCTAAACCCTGCTTTTAACATCCATTGACTACATGATTGGCTATCAGATATGATTCATGCCTGGAATCAAATAGAGCTAAGGAAGTTCTTTCCTTCTGATATAATATATGACCTTGTCCTTCTGGAACATCTCCGAGTTATCACAATATGATGCAGGTATGAATAGCTTACAATTTGAACTTACATTCATGGCCAAGTAATAATAATATGGGAACATCCTCCTCCTAAGGAGGAAATGTTTAGACAAAATAATAAGACAAAGATGTAATGTGATAGGTGTCTAATTAAATAGGATAGCAAATTTTGAGAAAAGCAACAGGATTATACTGATTCCTCTAAGAATTATATACAGATGTATATGATTGGCTTCCAAAATGTATCTATCATGGAAATCCAAGCTTTAAGCATGTTTAGGTAAGAGGATCTCAAATTTGGATTTTTACGCAAAAATTGTATAGGATAGTGGTAAAAGTAAGTGAAATTATTTCTCCTTTATTAAGGTATCTGTCTTATAATTTTAAAAGGCAGGAGAGCTCATTTTATGGTTGGATCTTCACATTTTAAACAATTCTTATACCAGGTTCAGGATGTAGTTAAGAACAGAAGCAGCAGATGATATCAAAAATGAAGAACCAAATTTAAGTGACTATACTAATTCATACTAAGTCAAAATTAGCTGGGAACTTCTAAATCTAAATCAGAGAAAACAGAACTCCCTTTTTGAACTGCCTGTGAATTAAACCTATTGTACGTGAGCAAGGAATTTAATGTTAGTTAACATTGGTAATAATGATTGTATTGCTTTGTATGATTCATGTTTAAGTTTTCTTGGTTATCTTGGTTACCTAACCTAATGTAATTATGTGATTTTGTGAATTATGAGAAAACTTTGTTGTATTGTTTGAACCTAGTCCTGTGTGGCTGGGAAACTGAACCATCTCTATGTGCCTTTAACTAAAGACTTACGTTATGCTATTTTCTCTCAATTATCAACTCATACATCTTCTACGAGCCTCTATCAGGTCTATGTGACTACTCCCATAGCTGCCAACTTCTGGATACGGACTCTGGGATCATCTGAAGATGCCCACTCCCGAGTGGACATCTGAATCTATAGGAGACCTTGCCCTCTGGTTACGAAGGAGCCTAAAAAAGACATCAGCTGAAGACAGCTTTCCCAAGAGTCTGGACCAGGCCTGCACGAAGTAAAGCTCCCTCCCCGCCTGAACCCCTTATATGCCCAAGACTGGTTACGCATATTTTAGTAGTCCTAGATTGCTTAATCTCTGTATTCCCATTATGTCTCTCACTCTCCCCACTTTGACTCCCCTCGCAGCCTGTTCCTATTGCTTATTTGCAATTGTCTTGCAGTGGCTGCCTGTCTCTAGGGATGTCCAATCACAGGGGAAGAGCAACCCCTTCTCTCACCTTCCCACTCTTCCCCTGCAGAAGCCGGGTCAGGAGGCAGTCAGGCTATTTAACCTCTCCAGTTGCTGGTAGTGCGTAGACCCTCTGGGACGCACTTCAGTACAACCTATCTCTGTCTCTGACTGGGGGTCGACTGAGTTGACAGCCCAGGCTCACTCCACTGAGGGCCTAAGATTCTCTGAAAAGGGAAGCTCTGAAAAACCGGATGTGATTCTCAGGGTGGAACAGGCTCAGTCACACAAAGAATTCGACCGTCTCCTCAGCGCCCCCTACTTCAGGAAATGGAAAAAAACCCCTAGAATCCGCTTAGAGTTAGATGACCCTCAGGGCCCTGTCTTTTCTAGGGCAGCCTGGGCCTCCACAGCCCCTCCTGCTGCTTTCTGCTATTTATCTAATCACTCCTCCGGAACCCCTGTAGGGAACCTTGATCCGACTCAGTGTAATTATACTATTTGGATCCGCCCTGGTGGGCTATCCTCAACTTCAAGAGAGGAATCAAGTTCTATCTATGTATCTCTGCCCTCCTCTCAGATCCTAGGGATTAACACAATCCAAGGTAACTCTGACTCCTCCTACTGTGCTGGACGGCCAGCCTATCTCCTTTTTTCCCTTGGTCTACAGGTGAAGCCTTGGGCTTACCTTTGACCAAAAGGAGGAAATGATAATCAATTGAGATCAATTGGGCCCCAGTAGGGGCCAAAACCTGAATTAATCTTTTTCTCTCTGAGTGAACTAAAAACACCCCTTCCAGCAAATTTCAGGACCAGGTGGAGCTCACCAACATTCTTCCTGTTCGTCATCACTGAGCCCAGGATATCTGGGACCAGACACTCTCTTGATTAATGAGACTTTTCCTTCTTTTTGTATCCTATAGACATATGTTATGTAGAGGAAACACATATACTTTTTCTTTCTCCTATTGTATTTACAATCTATGCAATTAAGTAACTTCCTTTTTTTTAATGCTGTATGTTAGGAAACATATGGAGGCTATACCTTTTTTTGTAACACAGACATCCTGAGTCTGATCACTCTAAACTGTATAAAACCTCTATCATTTTGCTTAATCTCGGAGTCAGAATCACATTCTGGCTTCCATGTTAACATGATTCGCTAGCTGAAAGGGAATAAACTATATAATCATGTATCACCTAACTTGTTTGCCTTCTTTAACCAAACTTTCGGGTTAACAGGTGCTAGTTTGAGACCACCCTGATGGTTATTAAGATTTAATGGTTAGCTGTGAGGAGTCTTCAGAAAGTATGAGAGAAAAGGAGGGATTGAATGGGATGTCCCAGTGAAGACTCCTCAGTGTAATTAAGGTTTGGGATAAGGCTGAGTGGGATGAGAGTGCTGTGAAAACTTCTTAGAAGAATAAATAGAAATTGTATTAGACTCAAGGCAGGCATAGCAGCCTGACAGGCCTAAGTTTCGATTTACTAGAAATCACCTGATTTACGGGAATTCAACCCCAAGTACCCCCCCCAGTAGTTAAAGTTTGCCAAGCCTGAAAGTCCTGAAGAAGCCCCCCCCTGTATTTTGTTGATGCACCTGTTGCTATATTTCGGTTATGGTGACCTGGCTATACAGTACAGTGTTTAGCTTGACTGCACATTTTTACTTGCTTCTTTGGTATTACTTCAGCAAACTAAGAAATATAGACATGTATATTGTCTTCATTGTTTTGTTTTCAGTTTCTATGGTACATTGAGACTGTGAGCCAAATAGTGGCCAGTTGGTGGGAGGGGGGATTTTGCCCATTGGGGTATTTAATCAGGTCCTTTGCTTCTGTCTGTGTCTCCTTTCATCAGAGTATTCTGGTGGAGGGACACCCAAATATCGAGGTTTGATATAATAATAATAAATTTCTGTTTCTCCTTGGATACCTCTGTGTGTTTTTTTTTAATTTGAGTGGCATCCCACACAAGTTGTCGTTCAGTCATGTCCAACTATTCGTGACCCCATTTGGGGTTTCCTTGGCAAAGACACTGGAATGGTTTGCCATTTCCTTCTCCAGATCATTTTACAGATGAGGAAACTGAGGCAAACAGGGTTAAGCGGCTTGCCCAGGATCAAATAGATAGTAAGTGTCTGAGGCCAGATTAGAACTCAGGAAGATGAGTCTTTCTGACTTCAGGCCCAGCACTCTATCCACTGCCCCATCTAGCTGAGATTTCACTAAACTGATTGAATCAACTGAGACTTACTCCTGGTCCCTCCTTACCATGGAAAAGGGTAAAGTTTAGGGGAACAAGATAAATCTGTTCCCCTTCTCAGGTGGATTAGGCACTTGTTTCCTTACACATGATTTCTTCTTCAGTTGCTTACCACTATGTTATTACTGATGGATCTCTTTCCTTCCCTCACTTTTATATAATATAGAATCAGGCGGCTGTCAAAATCCTCATCTGATGTGATTAATGAGTGCAGTGAATGGGGAGCCAAGAGGAAATTGTGGTCTGCAGAGAGATGGGAGAACGCAGTCTGTCTTTGGAGGACAGCTGTCCAAGGTCTGTACAAGAGCCTCCCACCTGATGAATCACATAACCACAGAATTTGAGACCCAGAGTTTGAGAGACTCAGTGGGCATTGAGTCCAACCCATACCCTAATGGAATAAGTTGTCATCCAACTTTGATTTAAAGACTTTCAAGAAAATGAGACACCTCCCCCCTCAAAAAAAGCAACCCATTCCACTTTGAGAAAACTCTAATAGGTAGGAATTTTTTCCTGACATCAAACCTAAATCATCTCTTTTTATCTGCTACACATAGCTTTCTGGTTCTACTCTTTGGAGCCGATTGGGACAATGTTTTTCTTTCTTCCACACGATAGACCTTTAAATACTTGAAGTCCCCCTGAGTCTTCCAGACTGGCGTCTTCTCGACAGGCTAAGCATCCCTAGCTCCTTTAGTGAGTCTACTTAGAATATATCAGAGCCAGGGGCTGCTTGGTGAGCACAGAGTCTAAGCATAGGGAACTGAACACTCTTGAGGGATGTTTTCATCCCACTGTGAATAGCCTTAGGGATATTTCTGTGTCAGGAAATAAGAAAGATGGAATTAGGGCTCTGTGGGGTCCTGGTTGGGGAAAAGACAGAATACACAGTAAGAAGTGAAAAGCCATTATTTTAAATTCTGTGAAAGATGGAAGCTTGGCCACGGCGACCTGTTTAAAATCATAACTTAGATACTGAATCATAATTCAGACACTGAGTCATAACTTAGATACTGTGACTGGTAGATGACCAGTACCTGACCAATATCCAGCCTTGAGTCCTGGGGCATTTACCCAAGAGCTCTGGATGTCTAGGAACTGGGTTCAGTAGTAAGTATAAACTAAAATATTAGTCAAAACATTAACTAAGCAGAAAGACCCCAAGTATCTACCAATCTGAAGTGAAGCACCCTGTGGCTCCTCCTCCCCTTGTCTGATTTCTGTAATTACCATGGGATTTTTTTTTTTTCGGAGATCCACTGTATTGTCTGGTAGCTGCCCCAGATTGCCCCTGCTTGTAAGTAATTATAATAATTGATTAAGCTCCTATAATCAATCTAGAGCCCCTTGGCCTCTTCCTTTGGTATCAAACTCACCCCACAGTTATTGGGGAGGTATGGGGTTCCCCATCGAGGGGATTCCATTTCCAACCCTCCACCCTCCTTCTAAAGACTGACCATCACATTCTCATTCTCTACAGATCCTTTGTCAAACCTTCTGTATCAGACTTAGAAAAAAAATTCTGCCGTCACAATGTTACCTTACTCTTACAATTTCCAAGATGATAGTCTGTTTCCATTTGTTACTTTCATGGGCCTTTACAGAGACATTCTGCTACACACTTACACATAATCCCTTGGGCTGTATCCCAGCTGAGAGGACCTCAATTGATAATTGGAGAATCTAAAATATGTTAGGGACCTCAAAGTCATTTCAGGATGTAACAGCTCTGTTATTACCACTTGTAGTCTCTTTATCTTTCTGGGTCTAGAATTTACTTGTCTATAAAATAAAAGGATTGAATTAGATGACCTCTAAGACCCCAGTGCCAGATCCATGATACTTTTCTAGATCAGTGTTATTCTGAAGCTTTCTTCATTTACCATGGCATATTCATTCATATCAAGCTGGTTGAGTTGTCTAACCATAGCTCTCCCATTCTGGACTCTTGAAGGTTATTGGTTTGACCCTAAAGAGGAGAACTTAGCATTTCTTTGTTTTGTTTTGTTTTGTGTTTTTGTTGTTTTAGCAATGGGGTTAAGTGACTTGCCCAGGGGTCTGAGGTCACATTTGAACTCAGGTTCTCCTGAATCCAGGGCCTGTGCTCTATCCACTGCACCATGTAGCTGCCCGTCTAGTTGTTAAATTTTCTTTCTTTCTTTCTTTCTTTCTTTCTTTCTTTCTTTCTTTCTTTCTTTCTTTCTTTCTTTCTTTCTTTCTTTCTTTCTTTCTTTCTTTTCTTTCTTTCTTCTTTCTTCCTTCCTTCCTTCCTTCCTTCCTTCCTTCCTTCCTTCCTTCCTTTCTTTCTTTCTTTCTTTCTTTCTTTCTTTCTTTCTTTCTTTCTTTCTTTCTTTCTTTCTTTCTTTCTTTCTTTGACAAGGTTTATTAGAACACCCATTGAGATGGGTGAGATTTTAACAAACTGCCATATTGGACAGATTTTAAGAATCTGAGCAATTTGGTAGACAAGACTGACCTTTTCATAATGTGGCCAATAGCTTGGGGTGAGTGGGAGGTAACAGAAAGGGTCTAGATGGAATTAAAGAGTGGTGGTCTAGGATGGGGCCGAGTGCAGACAACGAGGGTCATAATCCTTCCTTCTTACAATAAAAGACAGTTGAAAGGATTATTATAATTATATAGGCAGAGTAATCATAGTGCTAGGCTTAGAGGCAGAAAAGACCTATTTTCCAATCCTGCCTCTGACACGTATTAGCTTTGTGACTCTGAGTAAGGTATTTAAATGCTATAGACTTCAGGAGACTCCCTAGGATAGATCTGCTAAGTCATAGGTGGGTGGCAGTTTGCTTCGGCAGAGGGAGTTCTGTTCTCACACCAGGAATTCCTTACAGCAACACTTCTTATATTTTTGAGGTGATACTAGATGTTTCCAGGCCATAGAATCCAGAGTCTACAAAGGATCCAAGAAGTTCACTGAAAAGTCAGTGGAAAGGAACATGGTAGGTGTGAATAGGCTGCAATGTCTATTAGTCAAGAATTGCATAAGAGAGTGGTGTAAAGAGTGTCATCAGACAGATACATGATGGGAAAATAAGATAGGTTGGTCTTGTGGTGAGAGTGAAATCTAGCCAATGGACAGCCTAGATGATATATTGGTATTCATTCAGTGTCATGAGAACTGGAGGAAGGTTTCCAGAATGTTGGCAGGACCCATTATTGACTGGAAGAAAGGATTAGAGTCACCCAGGATTAGAGGACATGGATGCATTGTGATCTGTGTCTCTGACAAAATTACAGACCTATCACAGTATTCAAATATTCTTTACTCCATTTATTATGCACACATCATCATTGGGTATATGATGTGACTTACTTATTAGCCCACCATCCCCCCCTCTCCATTACCCTTTGGGTTATTTATAAGTTTAGAGGTTGTGATATTACATTTGCAACCATGTAGCATCACTGGAGAATCTATTTTTAAAAATGGAGTTTTGGGGCAGCTAGGTGGCACAGTGGATAGAGCTCTGGCCTTGGAGTCAGGAGGACCTGAGTTCAAATCCAACCTCAGACACTTAACACTTACTAGCTGTATGACCCTGGGCAAGTCACTTAACCCCAACTGCCTCACCAAAAAGCAAAAAAATAAAATAAAATGGAGTTTTGTGCCAGATAACAGCTTGGGAACATTAAATATATAGTGGCTCAGCTTCCCAGTTGCTATTCAATCTGGTGCAGGTAGCACAGTGGATAAAGCACTGGGCTTGGAATCAAGAAGACTCATCTTCTTGAGTTCAAATCTGGTCCCAGACATTTACTAGCTGTGTGACTCTGGGCAAGTCACTTAACCCTGTTTGCCTCAGTTCCTTGTCTGTAAAATGAGCTGGAGAAGGAAGAGGCAAACCACTCCATTATCTTTGACAAGAAAACCCCAAATGGGGTCATGAAGAGTCAAACACGTTTAAAAATGACTGAACAACAACTTTCAATCTTCTTTCTTTCTATTAATTGCTATGCTTAACTCACAGTTCATCAATGATGTTTGTCCCAAATATATATGCATTGGTGTGTTATCTCAGTGGACTCACTTTCCAATTGTAGATTATGGCCCCGAAAATAGATATTTTTCATCCATTTAGTTTTTCCTCTATAGATTATCATTAGGCTAATCTTTCCTGAATAATCACAGGTCTCAGTCAGAAGCTCCTGTAGTTTTGGGTTCTCACTGCAATTGACACAATATTATCTGTATGTAAAGAACATCTGAAGAACCTCATACTCTATAAGAATCTCTCTTCAATTTGGACTCTAGGAAGTCCCTTCTCATATGACAGCTAGTAAACACCTTTATTGAGCATATATTTCTCTGTTTGGACTCTCTTTCAACATTAAAAATTGGAGGATCATTGAGCTATTTGTTATTTTTGTGTTCACATTTACTGAGGGATCTTTTATGAGAGACTAGAGCCTTGAAAGTTATATTTTGTAATATAAACTAAAGGACTTCGTAATCAACAGACAGCAAACGATTGTGAGGTCTTGTATTTTCAACACCTTTCAATCAATATTATGACTGTAAAGATATGTAGAGATGGTTTGCAAAAACCTACCTGTTCCCTTATATAATACAAAAATATATATAATATAACATAAAATATTATCATATTTTAATCAAAGCATAAAATAAAGCCTTGCCCTAGTAGGCACTCAATAAATATTTATTGAATTTAATAAGTGCTCATCCCTTTAATGATGTGTTCTAGAATTTCGCCAATAGTGAAAGTCAAGCTCACTGGTCTATAGCTTGTAAACCCTATTATCTCTCTTCTAAATCTGAAAATTTAGACTTCCTTAGTTCTTCAGCACCTTTCCTATTTACTAAGATTTTTTCAGAGATCACCAACAACAGCTCAGGTAGCATACTTGCCAGCTTTCTTTTCTTCAGTAGCCTAGGGCTGACTGTTGACTGAATCTGGGACTGTCGGCTTGAGTGAGTGAAGTGAGCTTGAGCTCCGTATAGCTTGATGCTGTCTTATCACGTTGTAACTTATTTTGAGTTTTCATTTCCTCTTAACCTTGTTTATTTGATTAGGAGGGATCTTGTGTGGCCACAAGATAAGAGTTGCGCAGTGCAACCTTCTTACCATCAGCCATTATTATCATATTGGCCACTCCACCATCTCTTTCCCTTCTTTGGTCCTCTTCTTGCCCTAACAAGCTGTTGAGGCAAGTTGTCAATGGCATTGGACACATTGCCTGCTCAATGGCATGTTGTCCGTGGCCTTCATCTTTAGCTTCATCTCTTTCTGGATTTTAATGTTCTTGATACTGTGCTTACAGCACCTTGAAACTCCTTTGCATTTCTTCTTCATCATCTGCCTTTGCTTTCACTTTTTATATGTATCCTTTTAAAATCTGAGTTAGTTTTTATGAATTTCCTATGCATCCACGTTAATCTTTTTTTTTTTCGGGTTAGGCAATGGGGTTAAGTGACTTGCCCAGGGTCACACAGCTAGTAAGTGTTATGTGTCTGAGGCCAGATTTGAACTCAGGTCCTCCTAAATTCAGGGCCGGTGCTCTATCCACTGTGCCACCTAGCTGCCCCCAGATTAAGCTTTTAAAATAGCTCCTCCTGTTCCTCCTCATTGGAATATTTTCTCCTTATATTTTTAGAAGATCTTTCTTGTGTGATTTCTATCCGGTTTGAGCCTGAGCTGATTAACCTTAAAAAAAAAATAGATACGGGGGCAGCTAGGTGGTGCAGTGGATAGAGCACCGGCCTTGGATTCAGGAAGACCTGAGTTCAAATCCAGCCTCAGACACATGACACTTACTAGCTGTGTGATCCTGGGCAAGTCACTTAACCCCATTGCCCATCCTAAAAAAAAAAATAGATATGAACTATCCTTTCTCTAAACCCTTCGAAATTTGCTATCCTAGATCTAGGGTACACAACAATGATAGGTTTCCCTCCACTTCTTTGTCAAAAACTCTATGACTAAGTGGTGTTCCTATCATTTCTACTTCCTTGTTAGAGTTATGTCTAGAAGAGCAATTTCTTCTACTTATTCCTCCACTTTTTGCTGGATGAAATAAAAATTAAGGCCAATTACAAATATTATTAGTTGCTCTATTTTTGGCAGAGAAAGAGCTCAATCAGATGTGTGGAAGCCTCCATTACTATAATAGCATGCTTCTGTGTCAGATTTAGTATCTGTCTACCAAACTCTTCATTCATTTTCTCCTTCTGTCTGGGTGGTCCATAGTGTATCCCCACAACAACATAATTTCTCTTGTTCCTTCACTGATATTTATTTATATGCTCTCCGTTGTGTTTTCCATTACAAGTTTCTGGATTCCCTCATATGAATGTATCTCTTTAATATACAGAGACACTTCATTACTCCCTTTTAATCTACATTGTTCCTTTTGAATCAGGTATGTCCTTCCAGACATAGATTATGGCGGTCCAGGAAGCAGTAGAAAGAGAAGGGGGCTAGGGATAGATCAAGAGAGCAGTGGAGGGAAAGGGGGAGAATACAGGATAGTCAGAGAAGGTGAAGAGAGCAAAAACCATAGCTAAGGAGGGGCAGAAGAGAAATAGAGTTGAAGACTGAGAAGGGTAGAGGGAAATAGAAATGAGGGCCTGGAAGGGCAACGAGTGAAAAGGGAATGAAGAGGATTGGGCAGAGAGTGGGTGACATGAGGGGAGGATTCCTGGAAAGAAGCAGAAATTTCTTTCTTTACTTCTTCCTTCAGATAAGGAGTGTTGCTCTGGGTTGGCAGAAAAGGGGAAGACAATCAGGAGAGGGTATGTCAGTTTGAGGGTGACCACCTCATGACAATGTGGATCACAGCGTGGGATCCAAAGAATCTCAAGAAAAATCTCTTGGTGTCCTTCAGACTTTCCATATCCACCTATCCATGGCTCCAAACCTTTTCCTAAGATGGTGATACATATTCCAACTATAACTTCCATTAACGCATCTCAGGGATACCTGTGAGGTAGAATTAGACTACTTCTATTAGTATAGTCTGTGTTATCTGAGTTTTGAGAGTGGTGGTGAAAATGAAAGGAAGAGGTACTCACTACCTCCTCTGGCTCCCACCCTTGGAATAGAGTCATTACCAGATGGATCCAGACACTCTTTTTTTTTTTCTTCTCACCAAGAAGTTTCTGCCCTCTAGTCACAACTCCCAACTACAGCCTTCCAGAAAACTTTTTCGGTGCACGAGTGGAGAGAGGAAGGAATAATGGAGAAGAAAAGCTGATCAGACAATCCAACTTCATCCCACAAAGGAGTGGTAACAAACTCACTTTAGCCTAATGGCAGGAAACCCCCCCAAAATCCTTGATCTAGCTTTATTTGATTAATAAATCAATGCCAATCGGATTATTAACATCTTAGCTTGGAGATATCAGAGAGGAAAGCCACCTAGCACTTTGGTCCAAGGGTTCAAACCTTTGTCTTGTCTGGGTAAGTAACTTCTATATGTGTAAAGTTCATGTCTACGATCTCTGTCTTCCCCACTGTACAATACAAAGAAGTTAGGACCAATCCTTGTAGCTACCATCTTAGTGGCTACAAACCATCACTGCAGGATGTGCCATCTGGTTATATGTCCCAGGTTGATTCCATGCCCCTTTGACCATGTGATATTTTTGAAAAGAGGTCATAGGTTTCCTCTGCAAATTATTTCAGATATGAATCCATAGTTCGCCATAGAGAGGGTTTCAGAAAAGAAAAATTAGGAGTTTAGCTAGTATTCCCCATTGCCTATCACCCAAAGACCAAAGGATATTTGCAGTGGGCAATCCAGGGCCTTAAAGACTATTTACATTTCTATACCGCACACTTTTAGGTCCAAGTAAAATTTCTTTTGGTGGTGGAGTTTGAAAAGAACAATGCAGTCCATTGAGTTGAGGATGTCCTGGTGAGGGAATTCACTAAAGACTGGAGAGTTGTCTGGGTGGCTCAGAGCATTGGGCCTGGAGTCAGGAAGCTCTGAGTTCAAAACTGGCCCCAGATGCTTACCAACTGTGTGACCCTGAACAAGTGACTTAACGTCTCTCTGCCCCAGGTTCCTCAGCTGTAAATGAGGATAATAATAGCAGCTATTTCACAGGGTTGTTAGAAGGATTGATAATTGTGAAATGCTTAGCACAGTGCCTAGTACACAGTGGACACTTAATAAATTCGTGTTTCCTTCCTGACCAGTTTCCCCATGGTGGAAAGGAAAGGGGTATAGCAGAAAAATATTGAAATTGAGTGATAAGGAATTTGGAAACTTCCCATGACTTACAGTGAGCTATGGTTGCACTGTTTCAAGGGACAGTGCTGACTCTGTCATAGCATCTCAGTGTGTTTTATCACCTTTATGGGCCTATGGGACAGTATGTAGTGGAAGATTTAAGGAGGATGAATGAACTTCCCCTACCTATAGTGGAGGCTGGCCACTGCTGTAGAACTTTGGTTTTGTTTATTTCGTAAAGTAACTCAGCCCCACATGAGTTCCTGGGGGTGGGCTTGGGGGTAGGGTAGGGCATGGCCACTCGGTTCATATCCCTGGGAGGTTTCCCTGATGTAGTCACCAACCTCTGTATTGCCTATAGTCATCAACCCTGAAAAGATCGAGAGGGGAATCACGTGTGTATTTGTTTTCCCTCCCCCAAAGAATTTGTGGTGCTCCCATTACATTTGGTCTTTTCTCATTGGCTGGTGGAGGGGTGGAGAGAGTCAGGCTTCTGAAATAAGGTAAACTCCTGGATGATAAAGACTTCTGGAGATAACCTGGCTTGCATCTGTAATTTAGCACCTGACTGGAGAGACAATGAACCCCCTCCACCTTGGGGTAGAAAACGTCACTGAACTCTGTGCCTGCTGTTTGACACGTGCCCAGACAAGATAATAGATGCTGGGAGAGCCACAGTACCTGGCATTTTTCAAGTAGACAGTCTGTGCATGATCTATGTGTGTGTGGATTGCATTTAAAGCAAAAAAAAAAAATCAGGAGTTTTCAAGTGACCATGGAGCAAAGGAGTGTCATTTGCAAAAGGAAATTGATCAGGGGATTTGTTCCAGCAGAGCAAGCTTGTCCATAGCATTTAAAAGTACTGCCCTTAGAACACTAACAGAGAATTGGCCGGTCCAGTTGTGGCCTGATATCCTGGAGACTGTTGCTTTTGTCTTAGGGAATACACACAACATAAGTCAGAGGCTTCACCAACAAGCTGATTAAGTGATGTACTCTCTGGACGCCCATCAAATGACTCAGGCTGGGCCATAGCTTTAGTAGGGACATTAGGATCTAGGGAGGATCTGGGAGACAGAAAGGAAGAGGTGTCCAAAAACTGATAGATACGTGTTTTCTTGGTGGGTATATGGTACCCTGAGGAAGGGCCTAAGAGAGCATCTCTAGTTTTAGTTGGTAACAAAATAGGGTTGACCAGAAAGGCCAGGACCAGGAACCCAGCAAGGCCAGTAGAAAGTGACAGATCAGAGTAACACTGAATGTTGGAGTTGGAAGGTCATCTAAGCCAGTCCCTTCCCTTTTTGGATAAAGAAACTGAAATAGGGAACAGTTAAGTGATGTCCCAAGGTCACATAAGTAGCAGAGCTGGGGAGCGAACCCAAGCCTTCTGATTCTAAATTCAGTGGTCTTCTTATGCAGAGGACTCAGAACCACAGAATCTGAGAGCTGGAAGAGAGCTTGAGGCCACCTGGTCCAGACTTGAAGAAGAATCCCTTCGAGAATACCCCTATCAAGAGGTCACCCAACCTTTCCTTGAAAACCATGAGCAAGGAGGAACATGCCAACTTCTATCTTTGGAGACCTGTCATTGAGCTGCTCGTAGGGCAGTTTCCATCCATTGCTGCTAGCTGTGACTGCCAAGTACTATCTATGTGACTTTGGGCAAATCAGTCAGTCAATGAGCATTTATTAAGTGCTTACTATGTACCAATCTCTGTTCTAAGCACTTGGAATACAAATGTAAACAAAACAAACAAAAAAAAAGAAAGATAGTCCCTGCCTTCAAGTAGCTTACACTGTAATGCGGGAAGACAACATAGAAAGGGACCTGAAAAGTGGGGGAGGGGCAGAGGAAGGTAACCACTTGGGGGCAAAGTCCTGAGGAGAAAGGATGGCTGGCTAGAGGCCCTTCCCCAAAATGGAGCTTCTGGGAGGGATTTGCCCATGTGAGAAGGTGACCACAGTGAGGTAGAGGGAGAAGGAAGCTGAAGGAAGTCATTTAAATTCTCCGGGCCTCAGTTTCCTCATCTGTATGTAACAATCTCTGCCAAGGGGTCAGCTGGTCGCAAAACCCCTGGGCCTTGTTGTTCTTCCTGGTTTGTGAAGAGAGGAATCTTATGGGAGATTATGCTATTGACTTGGACTCCAAAATTTCCTTCTAGTTGGGTCATAGGCTCTGATTTTGTAGTCCTCCCTGTGACTTAGAAGAACTATTTCAACCTATTGGTGTGACTTTGTTCTCGGTTTGGCCCCTCGATGCCTGCTGGGCCCTATGGCCACCCATAACAGGGCATTGACTGACAATTAGATCAAAGGCCATAACTTAGGGTTATTCGGCATGGGCAGAGAGAGGTGTCAGAGGTACTGGGAGGTCAAAGAATGAAGCCAAGGTCAAATCAGAACAATTTAAGAAACATTTATTAAGCAACAGCTCAAATGCCTTGTGTACAGAGTTGGAGATAAATAGGTGAGAAACAAATAGTCCCTTCCCGCAATGATCTTTTAGTCTAGTAGAGAAAAAAATTATGTGTATGCAAACAAATATGAGGTGAAGTAATCCACCAAGAGCATTTATTGCGTTCATGTTATGTGTCACGCCCTACACTAGGCTCTGGGTATCCAAAGAGACAGTGGAAAGTCCCTGCCCTCAAGGAGTTTACATTATAGTGGAGGAGGGGAGCCTGTACACATAGAAGTCAATATAAAATAAATAAAAAGTAAATGCAAGTCGGGGTTGTGGAGGGGAGTCACTAGGAGATGGGGTGGATCAGAAAGGCATCATGTAGAAGATGGTGTTTGAGCTAAACTTTGAAGGAAATGAGGGATTCTGTGGGGCAGAAGCAAGAAGGGAGTTCATGGGGCAGCTAAGTGGCGCAGTGGATAGAGCACCGGCCCTGAAGTCAGGAGGACCTGAGTTCAAATCCGGCCTACGACCAAACACTTGACACTTACTAGCTGTGTGACCCTGGGCAAGTCACTTAACCCCAATTGCCTAAAAAAAAAAAAACAACAAACCAAACACTAAGAAGGGAGTGCATTCCAGGCACGGAGCCAGCCATTACAAAGGCAAGATGAGAGGCAGAACATCATATGAGGAAGAGTAAACAGGTTGGTTCAGTTAGAGCATACAGTTTTAAAACATCACGTGTTATAAACCTGAAAGGTGGGCTGGAATCAGATTGGAAATGATGAAACACACGGGAAAGATCACTCAGAGAAACTCTGTGACCTTGGGGGAATAACTGCACCTCTGTTTGCCTCAGTTTCCTCATCTGTAAAATGGGGATCATGATAACAACTACCTCCTAGGGTTATTGTTAAGATCAAATAAGATAATTGTAAAGCACTTTAGCACAGTGCCTGGCACATAATAGGTGCTCTATAAATGCTATCTATCTATCTATCTATCTATCTATCTATCTATCTATCTATCTATCTATCTATCTATCTATCTACCGTCCTACTTACTGATCTGTCTATCTATCTAAACATCGGTTATTATTCATTAGAAGTAAAAGTAAGCTGTCCGGCCCCAGGTTGAGTACCACCTAAACTTTTAAATCCCTTCTTTAAGTATTGTCCTAGGTTCTAACTAGGGTTTGCCACACCTCCCCATGCCACTGGCTTATTCACCACCCTAGACAGGAATGGAGTCTTGGCATCAGAATGCATCCCCTGCTTACTTGGGGATTGGCACACCTGCACATACAGGATCAAGTTTATTTTTCTATTTTCCAATCCCAGGCTGCCTCTCAGACAATCACTAAGGGAAAGGCAGACTTGCGGCCCTCTACTCAAGTTCTGTGGTCCCTTACTGACCTAGGCATCTCAGTGCTCTCATCTCCAGTAGGGGAGGAAATAGAAAGAACTAACATATCAAGGTGTTTTTTTTCCCTAGCATCTCAAAAGTGAAAAAACAAACAAACAAAAAAACCCAACCCAACCCTACTGGACACAAATCATCTTTAGTGCTCACAAATGCTGATATGTTTCCTATGCTGAGCCTTCAGAACCCTCACACTGTCTCTGTTCTCCATCTCCATCTTCATTTACGTGTGCTTTCTGTCCCCATCCCTGGCATTGTCTCCATGGCTAGCTCTATTGCTGCACTCTATGTCTTTTCCTCCTGTTCTCTCTTTTTCTCACCCCCAAACAACTGCCTTCACACAATTGGAGTTTATCCTTGTTTAGAATAATTTTTGGCTGGCCTCATTCACATGGGAACATTTTATTCTAGGCCTAGGATAAACCAGGACCCTGAGCTAGATCTGAAGTTTGGACTGGGCTCCCTGGATTCTGAATGTCTCCATGGTTTCCCACTGGCCACCCAAGGTCTGCTGCTCAGGGATTCAGCTCCTTCTTTTCTGATTAGGTTTATCTAGAGGAAGGAATCCAATTTTTCTGGGTGAAACTAAGGGGGTAGGATGGCTTCTCCCAGTCCAGGATGAGGAAGCCCCTTGACTGTCTTACCTCTTCTCAGCTGATGCCCTCTTGGACAAACCCACTGCTGCCTTGGGCTCACTCATATCCCCACTTACACCTTCTACCCCCACCCATTCCTCCGCTCACTGCGCCCTAGTATAGAGGATTGTCCTCTGCCCTCTCCCCACCAAAAAGACATTGAGAGAGGCTCCTTCCACATAATTGGCTGAACCTCAGCAGTAGTGTATTCTTAGGCCCCCCCCCTTCTGAAATCCATGTCGGCCCTTTCAGGAGCTTTTACTATATCTCAGCCCAGAGCTATGTTGTAGCATCCCCTCCCCCAAACCTTTCTTCCCTGGAACCAAGCGGTCCTTTCATTCCTTTCATCATCTTTCCCAGGGGAGTCTCCACCCCCCCCCCCCAGCAGCTTTAGCCCAGTCCCAAGCAGTCATTATCCCAGTTCTCGGTCCAGTTTGTCCCTTTCCCCAACCCAGCTCCTCCTCCCCATCACCTCAGCCCCACCCCTCTCCTCCCCTTCAGTTTTCTCTAATTATTCTAAGGGATGAGCCTGAGACACTGCCCCCCTGGTGTAATTGATGAACATCCCCCTCCCTTTTCTCCCTCTATCCCTCCTTCCTCATAGCCTCTTAGTTTAGTCTCTGAGCTTACTTTCCTCCTAAATCCTCAAGCAGGCAGAGAGGTAGTGAGCTCAGCCTCCCTTTGCCCAGGCTCCCGGCTGGGCTGGGCTAAGCTGAGCTCTGGGCAGGCCAGCCCCTTCCTCCTCTTCTCTCGCTGCAGGTGGGGTGCAAACAGGGAAAGCTTGAAGCTTCTTTCTGACAATAGGCAATCACCCCCTTGCATCTTTAGACATGCGTTCTAGAGGAAGCCCCGGCTGTAACCCCGAAGGTCAGGAGTTGCAGGGGCTGGGGCCAAGAGCCTGGGACAACCCAGCTTACAGTGGGCCCCCCTCACCACCTGCAGCTCTGAAGATCTGCACCATCTCTGGTCCTTTACCAAGCCAGCCTGGAGAGAAGCCCAAAGGTGGGCCCCTCAAGAGGGCACCTCAAGGATCAGGCACAGACTGCTGTCGCCACATGTGTTTCCACATCTGTCGTGGCATCCGAGGTAGCTGAAGGAAAGTCCCCTCCCTCCATTAACTGGGGGAGAGGGAGGGACTGGGAACTAAATGGGAAGGGTGGAGGGGGGGGCATGTCAGTTTGAGGGGGCCAAGAGCCCAGCAGGTTGCTGCCGAGTTACTGTACTCGGGTACTACGAGGTGGGGGGAGGTAACTATAAGCTTAGAGTAGTAGGACTATGACTTCATTGGAAAGATGTGCATGAAGGACCATGAGCTCAGGAGGTGTGAGGGAATGAGAGCCCAATGTGGGGGTGGGGCTGTGGGCACTAGGATCAGGGTCCATGCCTGAGCTATTGTCCCCAAGACATCAGAGAATGAGGCAGGAAAACAGTGGAGAATCTAATGAATGGGATTCTAGAGGGGAAGCCAGGGCCCCTTAAAGATGGGGTTTGAGTTGGTATAGAGGGGAGCCTGAGAGACAGGGCCAGGTTTGGGAAGGGGGCACAGGAGGCTGGGAAGGATGGATGGGTCAATGTCCA
The DNA here is from genome assembly GCF_003287225.1 of Phascolarctos cinereus. NCBI lineage: Eukaryota > Metazoa > Chordata > Mammalia > Diprotodontia > Phascolarctidae > Phascolarctos > Phascolarctos cinereus. Next base: position 41,134,986 of record NW_027555736.1, read on the forward strand.
CTGGATTTGGCTTCTCTGCCCCCGTCTGTATGTCCTCCCCCTGCTCCACAGGACTTTGGGGTACAACACTAACAGAGAACATGGCAGAAAACAGAGAACTTTATGTCAAGACCACCCTGAGGGAGCTGCTGGTATATGTGGTGTTTCTAGTGGATATCTGCCTGTGTGAGTAACAGCTACATGTAAAACATCTGACATGAAGCCTCTTAAAGTTGAAGTTCAAATGCTCTCTGCTTTGCGTTGTACTGGTGTAGGCTTAGCCTTGTAACTAGAAATTCTGGGGGCAGCGGATAGAGCATCAGCCTGGAATCAGGAGGCCCTGGGTTCAAATCCAGCCTCAGACACTTACTAGCTGTGTGACCCTGGGCAAGTCACTAAACCCCAATTGCCTAAAAAAAAAAAAAGAATAGAAGCCCTATAAAGGAAATGAAAGTCCAGGATTTCTGGAACTGTTAAGAGAAATATTGTTTAAACATCTACCCAGCAGCAGTATAAGAATGCTGTTGGGAAGAGGAAGGGTTCTCCTAGGCTTCTAGGTACAGTTCCTGGCACATAGTAGGTGTTTAAAAAATGTTTATTGATTGATTGATCTAGAGCTGGAAGGGACCTGGGAGGCCACAGAGTCTACCCTCCCTCATGTATAGATGAAGAAACAACAACTTGCCCACAGTCACCCAGGTCTTGTCTTTAAAGAGCAGAAAATTCCTGATGGGAAAAAAGATAGTCATGAGGATTTCACCTTGAAATCATAAACTGTTAACCGAATAAGGTGCATTAGATATTATTTGGCATAATGCATACCTCACTCCTTTCAACCCCATTTATAGACAAGGAAAATGAGACCCAAGGACATGCAGCCGGTTAATGACTGAGTTAGTTCTCAAAGTCAGCTGACTTGAGGGAATTTGATTCCAAAGTACTCACCCCAGAAAAATGTGATCTAAGGCCTAAGATCTGAGAAAAATTGGCCAGGAAATCAAGGAACAGAACATGGAAAGAAATGTGGTTCTGGTTCAGGGCTTTTGGTAGCTATTCATCCAACTGTATCTAGCCCACATCTCTCCATCTTTTCCATTTTGGGGTAGATATTCATAATTCCAGATTTAGTTCCTTTCTGCGGTACATATATGTCTTAGAAAGCTGTTTCATTTTAATGATATTTTAAAAAATGATAGGTGCATGTATAAGTCATCGTGAGGACCAGCTGCTTGGTGAGCTCTTATGGGGACAAAGGAGTAGGGCCTGATACCAAGAATCCATGCCATCTGGGGACCTTCCCTCAGGTTTCCCGAGATCACACTCACATGGGAACTCATGCTCTGTGACTCTTGGGGGTGAACGTTTGCTACAGGCCTCTTGAGTACGGGGAGTGAAAAAGCAAGAGATAGGAATTACAACACGCTCAATGTACAATCTTCTTTCAGCAAACGATGGATGGAGCTATTGTTTTACTTAATCGTCACTAGGAGAGCACGTCTTGTCCCAGCCTTCCACTGGCCCTCCCTCCTCAGCTACAATCTCTTCAGCCCTGGCTTCTCAGAATTCTATAAAGAACAATGTGGATAGCTCTCCAGAAATGTGGACGTTGTGGACACCACACACACCCTCTGGGAGCATCATTTGGACTCTCTAGATAAGAGTGCTAAAAGGAAGCCTGGAGTTAAAAAGACTTCTCTTCCTGAGTTCAAATCTGGCCTCAGACACTTCCTAGCTGTGTGACCCTGGGCAAGTCACTTAACCTTGCTTGCCTCAGTTTCCTCATCTGTAAAATGAGCTGGAGAAGGAAATGGCAAACCACTGCAGTATCTCTGCCAAGAAAACCCCAATGGGGTCACAAAGAGTTGGACAAGATTGAAAATGACTGAACAACGGCTTCCTGTTGGTAGAAGCTGTCTGTGATTCTTGCATAAAGATACGTGATGTTGTAAGCTTCCAGGACACAATTTTGAAAGGGCATGCACTGAGTGATTTATCAGGGAGACTGAATATAGGAATCTCAGCCATCATGGAGTTCATGAGGGGTGGAATTCCCTCTGATGGAAAGAATTTAGTGGGTAGATTGGGAGGGGGCTTTGAAATAAGAAAAGTCAAAGGAGCTCATTCCTGGGGGAACTGGAGAAGTTCCAGGGAAGATGGTACCCACTGCCAAGAGGCCCCATGACTACCAGTGAGGACAGGTCCAAATTTAAGCTACTCGTAATCATAATAATGGCTAACATTTATAAAGGACTTTAAGACCGGCAATGTGCTGTGTACAGATATTATTGCATCTTATCCTCACAATAACTCTGTGAGGTAGGGACTATTATTATCCACATTTTACAGAAGAGGAAACTGAGGCTGAGAAAGAGATTAGGTGACTTTGCCAGGGTCATATAGAGGCAGGATTTGAACTCAGTCTTCCGAATTCCAAGTCCAACACGGTACTGCCAAGCTGCCCGATTATCAGTGGGGGATCTGAACTCTTCACCAGAGAGAAGAATCAGCATGGTCGAAGGTGTTCAAGGTACATTAGAAAAATGGAGCCAGGTAGAAAGAAAGCATCGGAGACAAGGGAGGACTCCCCTGGGGCTGGCTTGGTTTGTCCCTGAGCTACATTTATTTCCTAGGGATTCTCTTGAACATTCTGCTGCCTGATGGGGTCGCGGTGGGAGAAGAAGCCACCAGCAGTACAGCCTAGAACATGGAGGGCATCCCGTGCTCTATGATAGATGGCCTGGCCTGGATGTGCTTGAATCTTGGCTCTGGAACTTGCTGGCCCTGGGTTAGTCACTGTCAAATAGCTGAATGATGTCATAAGTAAGAAGAATGAGATTTGGCCCCTCAGGGCAGCGGAAGGAACCATATGTGGAAGGTGCAGGGATGGGAGTTTCCATTTAACAAAAGGAAGCTTGTTACAATGAGTTGTCCAAAACCAGAGCAGACCTTTTTGCTGGAGGTCTCTAAGCAAAGGCAGACAGCCCTTTGTCAGGTATGTTGGGGTGAGAGTTTCGACTTAGTTCTAGGTTGGGCTGGATGACCTCTGATATTCTGTGTAATCCTCAGATTCTGTGATGTCATTGCCAAAGGCAGGGCCCAGGTCTCCCTGGGCAGATGGAGCATCTCCTACACCCTTCCTACCCCCATCTATCCCCACCCAAACCTAATTTTCTGGTGTTTGCATTAGGGCGTCTCTTTGTGTTCCAGGAGTGATGGCTGGAAGCTTTTGTTGGGGGAGGAATTGTACAGGCCTTTGTGGGGGGAACAATAGGTATTTGTTATCTTCTAGGTGCACCTGGGAACCTTGGCTTTGTGTTGGGGCCAAGGCTCGGGGCCTGCACAAGGCCAAGTCTGGTCACCATGGAGTTGAGAAGAAGCGGAGGGCGGAGGGACGTGCTCTGGGCTTTTGGTGATTCATCCTTAAACACCAAATAGTGGCAAGTCAACGTTCTTTCCTAAGATTTAGAGCCGAGTGACCTTACAGGTTTACCTTGTCCAGCCTCCTAATCTGTTGCTATGGAAACAGACCAAGAAGGAGTGGAGGGATTTGCCAGACTTGACAAATGATGGAGCTGGGCTTCCAGTCTCTGGCTCCTGCCTCCAGATCCAGCTGCTCTCTATCTATCTATTCATCCCTGTACAAACTGGATTAAACATAGCCCTTTGGATGGAGGAAGTGTGTGCTTTTTTGTTCATTCATTCACTGGTTAGAAGGAGTTATCTTTGATTCCTTTTGGGGACTCAAAGAATCTCACATCAGAAAAAGAGGTAAAAATGAGATTTTAGAATTATTAGACAACAAAGTTCCTTGATCCCATCCTCTCCTCTTCTAGGCCCTTTTCCACCTCTCACTCACTCTTCAATTACCAATCTCTCAATTTGGGTGATGTGATTCTGTTAAGATGTTGGCCTGGGTACAACTATCATGCCACTGATTGCCAACTTGTCTCCATGATGACCTCACCTCACATACATTTGTCCAGTTTTCCTGTGGCCCTAACCCTGGCTTCCTACTTCTGGTTTTCCTCATTTATAGAGATTCTCTTTAGCTATTCTGCTGGTTCTGGGTTTGATGGCATTTCATAGGATCATAGGTTTTATTATTTTTTAATCTTGAAATTAAATTTCATTTTATTTTCACCTTCTCTCTCTTTCCTACCTCTTTCCTTCCCCATTGAGCAAGCAAGGAAAAGCAATACCCCTATCACAAACATTTATAATCAAGCAAATCACATGCCTGCATGAGTCATGTTACACACACACACACACACACACACACACACACACACACACACACACACAGAAATTGATGTCTCAATCCATGCTCTGAATCCATCATCTCTTTTTTTGAGATGGCATGTTTCATCATGAATCCTTTGGTGCTGTGTTTCATCATTGGGTTGGACCTTAGGATTTAGACCTGGAAGAACCTTGTCTTCTGGTTAGCTGGATCTGTTTCTCTTGCTGTCCCGCTTCTGTAGGCTTAATTTGAACTTTATTCTTTGTATCTGCCTCCTTGTATCTTCTCAGTGATGAAGGATAGGAAAAGTAAATGTCCCCTTTTGCACATACATAGTGAAGACTGTGCCTTTTCCAGCCAAAATCATAAACCAGAATGGATGAATATAACTTTATAAACACCTGTGACCACATGGCTGGGGTGTGTTTCATTAGCTGATGCTGCCCTGCCTCCCTCTGAAAGCAGCCAGCAGAACCAAAGAAAGCCAACGACAGGAATACCCACACTCTGGTGATTTGTTTTGAGTTGGTAACTTATCTTGGTGGTACAGCTAGGAAGTTTCTAAATAAAGAAGCTCAGGAAACTTGACTGCAGTAAAATTGGGATTCAGTCCCCAAATATCTTATATCTAGAGAGGTTTTTTTTTTTAAACCCCTCCCCCCCAACCCCAGTTCTGATGCCGCTGGGGTTAGTGTCTGAGAAATTTGTTCTGTCTTCTGTTTTCTGAGGGGATTGGGATCTCCAGGCAGGAGACTGATTTGTTTCTACCTCTCTGGAGGAAGTTGAGAGGAAATAAAGGCTTGGTCAGATCCAGAGGAGGAAATTTGAGTTGTTTCTGTTGTTCCATGACCCCATTTGGAGTTTTCTTGGCAGAGATGCTGGAGTGGTTTGTCAATTCCTTCCCCAGCTCATGTTACAAATAAGGAACTGGGGCAAACAGGGCGAAGTGACTTGCCCGGGGTCACACAGCCAGTAACTGTCTGAAGCCGGATTTGAACTCAGGAGGATGAGTTTGTTTGGTTCTAAACCCAGTGCTCTACCCATGGCGCCACCTAGCTGCCCAGAGTAGAGAGTAGTCAGAGATAAATGTTGGCCTTGAAGGATTCTGTTTATTGAGCATAAAAAGGCCTGATCTCTCTTAGATTCCTTACTCTTCCACAATATGTTCTTCCCTCTTGTATTTCTTCTTCATTCACTTTGCAGCAAAATAAGGAAAATTAAACCTATTTTCATACTACATCACTCCATGTAACAAGTAATTTTGATACATATTTCACATTTAACATTTTAGAAGGGAAGAAAATCATTAGCATAAAGCTTCATTCACAGAATTCATCTCACAGAGAAATACCCTAGGGCTTTGCAAAGCATAGTTTAAGAAACCATGATTCAATTGAAATAAATTCATTTTACAGATGAGCAAAGTGGGGCCCAGAGAAGGAAGCACTGAGATAGCATCACAGAGCTACCTAGTGGAAAAGCCAGAACATCTTTCAGCCAACGTCTGAGGCTTCCCCCCTATTTCCATCTTAAAGAATCTACACTTTGGGAAGAGAGTTCTCTACCGATATTATATTATGTCTCCTTCCCCAACTCTCTATTTATATCACTTGATCTTCCACCATTTCTTTGGCTTGAGAGTCAGAAGAAATTCCTGTGGGAATTCCCTCACATTTTGGTGGCAACCATAGGTACTGTCATTAACTTATGCCCTCCCACTGCTTTTTGCCAAGCTTGGATATCAATGCTCTGCAATCTCACCTCCCTCTAGTGGTGTTTAAGAATTGGCTCTGGAGGAAAAAAATTGTACGAAGGGCACATTTAAAAGTTTAATTTGCACCATTAACATTTCCTCTATCAGTCTCTTAAATATAGATGAATCAATAAAATAATAAATGAAGCCTGGATTTGCAGTGGAAATGCTCACACTGAAAATGTAACAATTGATGTGCCTGAGAGCCTGCTCCAGCACACCCCTGCTGCCATCTTTACCAGTCAACTGAAATGCATCACTCCAAGGTTACCAATGACTTCTTTATTGACAAATCTAAGGGCCTTTTCTCAAGCTTTGGCAACCCCTTCTTCTGGGTACTCACTGCTCCCTTCACATCCTCTGGTTCTTTTCCTGTCTCTCTGATTGCTTCTTTTTGGTCACTTCTGCTGGCTCAGGTGCTCACCATTCTGACAGTACCTCCTCTCTTGCTCAAGAGGAGTGTCATCACCCTTTATCAGGGGTCCTGGTTTTTCAGTGTGGTCATGGCCATGCTTCTCAGGCTCCCTTTACCAAACCTTAATTTGGGGAGAGAGACACGAATGAAAATGATGTCATAGAGGCCAGATAGTTCATCCAGCCAACAAAATTGAGTTTATGGTGATTCCTAGTGCTGATCTCCATGATGGGATTCTAGGACCAGGGGGACAGTGATGACAAGCCTCGACAGTGAGCATTTAGGTCTCTGAGTGGCACAATGGCCATATGGTAAAAGGTGTGGAGGTATGTTGGGGGGTTCAAATAGACCTAGACCTGGATTGTTAGAATGTGAGTGGATACACATCACATCCTATACTGTTTGAGGGGGCAGGAAAGTGGCAGATGAGTAGTCTTCATTTTGGAGAGTATGAAGGAAAATTAATTCAAACTGAGCCTCTACCCCAATGATGCCCCTTCTGGCATCCTTCTGGCATAAATTCCCAGAGTCAGGTCAAACTTTGACCAGACTCCTCATCCATTGTCTTCTCTCCCTGGGACTCCAGGGATTTGCCCCTCTGCTCCTTTCTCAGTTGCCACCACCCTTGGTTCTGACCAGAGTTTGTCTCCTCCCATTTACCTATGGGATAGAAATATAGTCTCTCTTCTCCTCCCCTCCCCTCCTCTCCTCCCCTCCCCTCTCCTCCTCTCCTATTCCTAACAAAAGTTTATTGGTCCTTAGTAGTTCTCAAGAGATGTCCTGTTTTAAGTACCAAAGAAGAACTATATGTAGCTTGAGGTTCAAGCCTGGTCATTTTCATAAGACTGTCCTCACTGGTGGAGAGAATGATTACTTGTGAACTAGCTGCTCCTAGCCTGTATGAGGGGAGAGTGGGAAAGAGCCTGGAATCACAAGTAATCATTCTCCCCACTGATGGGGACAGCCTTATGCAAATACCCATGATTGAACCTTGGATTACACACATAAACCGTGTGAGTGGGAGAGTAGAAAGAGAAAAAAGGATCCCAAAGCATTTCAGAGCTACAACAAAGTCTTACAGCTAAAGTTCTCCCTGGCACACTGGCATATAAATGCAGACGGGTTTGATCTCTCTTAGGTTTCTCGTTCATCTATAACATCTCTGTTTTTCATTCTTATCATGGGAGCAAGTCAGCTCTTCCCAACATGACTTCACATCTGTATTCACAATCCTAGGGCTTGGGGTCTTAGTCTTGTCTCAAAGATTAACTCCTGCATGCCCCCTCCCCTTCTTTTTCTCCTTTGTATATAGACCTTGTCAGGGAAACAGACTCAATCAAATGCTGTTGTGGGGTTATGGGGATGCTAAGGACTCTAGGAAGATTCACCTACATCTCAGAAAACTCAGACTCATTGGCTAGTTGATGTTCACAAAGGAAGGCTTCTTTTAGGATCTCCTCATATGTCAGGACAGGGGTTTTGGGGTCATCATGCCTCCCTGGCTATCAATGATTATCAATAAGAAGTAATAAGATACTGAAATAAAGCTGATGAGAATCTTTGGAAGAAGTGACCATGTTTTTGAGTCCATAATTGTTGAGAAGGGAAAAGTCCACTCCAACCTTGGATTTAGGGGGAACAATTTTTAAAGTATTCAGAGAAAGGATGGGTAGGGTCCCATGATCTCCAATTCTATGGGAGAAATTGGCATAAGAAGCCTGGGAATCTTTTAAGAATTAAATTCTGATGATACAAATAATTCTGATGAGGAAGGGGAGTTGTCTAAAGAGAGGGATGTGGATGCAGAAGAAATTCATCTTTTATTTAATAAAAATGTGTACAGGATTTGGAATTAAGGGCAGTCGATGGAGGATAAATACTTAAAGAGTGAGCAGTCTAGTATAGTGTCAGAACTGCTAAAGTTCAGAAGGCACCAAAATCAGTAATAAACATTAAAGACTATAAAAAAGAGAGGGATTATTTTAAAATATAGATAAGGTAGTCCCTAATCAAACTTGATGTATCTTCCTTATATAAGCTATGTTGGGACAAGAAAAAGGTCAGAGAAGTGATTAAGGCAGATGATAATGGATGATGTCAAGAGGACAAAATTACCCCACTTTTATTTTGCTTTTATTTGCCAAGGAGAACCATTCTGGGAATGTAATGGATGGAATAAAAATAATTAACAGGAAACTGAAACCTCAGATAAGTGAGAAGCCGGTCAGAGAACACTTAGCTACCCTTAATGAATTCAAGTCATTAGGCTCTGATAAACTATATACCAGAGCAATGAAAAAAACTTGATATAATTAATGCAACATTGGCAAGGATCTTTGAAAAAAAATCCTGCAGACCATGAGCTGTCATGCAACACAGCAGGATATGGGAAAATGTTATCTCGATTTTCAAAAAGAGGAAGCGAGTGGATTCTTTCGACTACAGGCCACTGAGCTTGGTATTGATCCTTGGATGCATTTTAAAATATATTGTTAACAGGACAAACATTTAGAAAGAAAAGCTGATGTCACTTAGAGACAGCATGTGTTTGTGTTGGGGTGGGGGTGGGGAGGCAGGAGGTACGCTTACGTCACTGTAGTTTTCTCTTGGGCCAGGAATAGATGATGGTAGACTAAGGCAATTCTTTCCTTCCCTTCTTTCCTTCTTTCTTTCCTTCTTTCCTTCATTCCTTCCTTCTCTCCTTTCCTTCCTTCCTTCCTTCCTTCCTTCCTTTCTTCCTTCCTTCTTTTCTTTCTTATTGAGTAGGGTTCCCAGATTGATTCATTTAGAGAATCTGTAGATAAATTATGCTTGGATTTCAGATAGTCAGTTGACAAAATTTTTCACACTGTTCTTATGGACAAGATGGAGAGATTGTGGGCTAAATCCCAGTTAAGTTGGGATTCAGAACTGGCTGGATGACTGGTCGAAAGAGTAATTAATGATCAGTTTCAATCTTGAGAGAGATCTCTGGTGGAGTATCCCAGGAATCTATCCTTATCCTTGTCTAGTCAAAATTGTGATTTTATGAAAAATGACTATATAAAGGTAGGCATGCTTATTAAATCTGTGGATGACACAGGTCAACAAGGAACAAACTCACACATCATACAACAGAATAGGGTTCCAAAAATATCTTAGCAGGCTAGATAGAACATTGGGATTAATCTTAAGATGAAATTTTATTAGGACTAATAGAAAGTCTTACTTGAAAAATCAGCTATAGAAATAGAAGACTGAGGCATAGCTAGATGATGATTCATGCAAAAAAAGAAAAAGAAAGAAAAGATCCAGGGGCTTTATTGTACTAGAAGCAAAAAATGAGCCATCAGTATGACAGGACAACTACAACAATCTAATATGCGATTCAACAAAAATTTCTGAAGTCATTGCTCTGAGTAAGGCCCTGAAATATCATATTCAGAGTAAGAAGCTAGTCCTATTGCGCTATGCCTTCATCAGGCCACATCTGGAGTATTGTGTTCAATGTGGAACATGACATTTTAGGATGGCTTAGAACATGTCCAGAAGAGAGAAGGCAGGATGAAAAGGATTCTGGAAAGGATGCTTGTGTATATCAGTTGAAGGAATTGGGAATTTCTTTTAGAAGAAAGAAGATGGGGTGGGAAGAGAGTTGCCAAAGTGTTTGAAGAATTGTCACATGTATGAGGAATTAGATATAGGATCATAAATTTAGGCTGAAAGTGACCTACAGAAGCCATAGCATCCAAACCCCTTACTTTATAGATAAGGAAACTGATATCCAGAGAAGTTAAATGATTTGCCCAGGTTCACATAAATAGCACATAGAAGAGCCAGGATTTGAACCCAGATCCAGTTGACTCCAAATCCATTGTTCTTTCCACCATACATTACTTGTTCTGCTTGGCCCCAGAAGGCAGAACTAGAAGTAATGAGAAATAGACTTCAGCTCCAAATAAGGAAAAATGTCCTCCTAAGTAGAGCTATCCAGAAGTTGAATGAGCTGCCTTAGGAAGTAGCGAATTCCCCATTTGTAACTGGTTATCTTTGAACAAAAGTTGGATGGGGGATATTGCTAGGGATGTTGTAGAGAAGACTCCTGATCAAGAACTCATTGGCTTAGATATCAGAGGTCCCTCACAAGTCTGAGATTCTGTGATTTTTATGCTAGCCCAATTTATTGGGGTGTACAGGATCCTAAGGTTCTCCAGGCTTAGCATGAATTGTGAATTTCTCTGGGCTCTTCCTCCTCACCCTATCACCTTGCTTCCTCAAGACCTCCCATAAGAATGATGTCTTTTCCTCAAAACTATTCCAAGCAGTTTTGGGGTGCCATTCGTTTGGGCTCCCTGGATTGAGTTCATTGGTCAATTCTTCTAATCCCAGGCGTATTCTCAGCCAATCAGGAAGCATTTTGTTGGCATGGCTCTTTTGTGGGGCTCTACCCATCTAATTACATGTCTCCCCTTCTACGCCTTAAACTTAGGAAGGAGATAGAAAAAACTAAGAAAGTTTTTTCCTATCACATAAAAAAATCAGAATAATTTAACCCAATAAACAGGTCATTCTCAAAGTTTACAGCTGAACTCTTTATAGTTTACTGTAGCTCCCTGACTCCAAGTTCTCAGTGATTGCCCAGCATAGGGGATGAAGGTCACTGAAATTTATTGGCCTGAGGATTTGAGTAGTAGAGAAGGAGAATGGGTTGGAATGCCCCATAGCTCCCTGGCCCAGGCTCCCAATTTTGGCCAAGGACAAGGGGGTAATTCCAGACCCCAAAAGAAGTAATTTTGAGAAAAGTATAAGGCAGCCTCCTTTCTTACCCAAAGGGAGCAAACTTATAGAACCATTATCTCAAGAGATGGTAAAAGCCTAGAAAAAAGAGACAGCTCCAGGATGAGTAGAAAGAAATTCCAAGACAACCAAATCATAAGGACTTATTGATGGATGTTTGAGGGGATCCTTGAAAGGAAAGGCCTGACCTCCCGAATCTATCCACTGGTCCCTTCCACCACTTATGGATAGATGGAAATGTCCAGGCTGGGACCAGGAAACCAACTTCCCTGTTGCTTTCCAGTGACGTATGGAATGACCAGCTCCAGTGCTTATTACTACACCAAAGTGATGTCAGAACTCTTCTTACAAACCCCATCTGCTACTGGAGTCTCCTTCCAGACCATCACCAGCATGAAAGACTTCTGGAGCGTGAGTTTGGGCCTTTCCCCAAGGGCCCAAGACCATAGTAGGGGAGGGAGGTGAGGCAAGGCATTGGGTCAAGAACCATGTGGGGTTGGTTTGAAGGATCAGGCCAGGGACAAGTCTGTTCCTCAATCATTTGATAGCCATGGGTCACAGTAGTCAGACTGATGGGGGCAGGGGTAAGACTGGGGATGAGCTTGGGTGGTCATCCTCTTCCCTACTGGAGTTCTTGAAATAAAGGCTCAGTGACTACTTGTCAGGTATATTGTAATAGGTATTTTTTGCAGGCGTGGGTTGAATTCGATGGGTTTTCCAGTTCTGAAATTTTGTGATTCTGTAATACTTAGGTGTTAACTGCTATGGGTTACTCTAGGTTGCTCTGGGCATCAGACTGGGGAATGGGTGTTTGATTGGGAAGTACAAGGCCAAGGCATTCCCCCCAATCTTGGGCCTGCCCTTGATTCAGTTTGCCCAGGGCCCATTGCTTGACAGCCTCTATTGGAACAAGTGGTATAACAACCAGAGCCTGGGCCAGAGCACGCACTCATTCATCTACTACGAGAACCTACTCCTGGGTGTTCCAAGGCTGCGGCAGCTCAGAGTGAGGAATGATTCATGTGCTGTGCATGAAGATTTCCAAGAGGACATATTGGGCTGTTATGATGTCTACTCCCCAGACAAGGAAGAGAGGCTCCCTTTTGGACCCCTCAATGGCACTGCGTGAGTGAGACCCCTTTGTCCTGAGCAAATAGAAAGGGGATTTTCATCCAATCCAGGCATACTGAAAGATGAAATGGGAACTGGGCAAGAGAAAGTTGCTTTTTTTGAGCTTTGGAGAGTTTTAAGAGGAATGGAGCTAGAGAAGCAGAAGTAATGAGGGGACCCTTGATTTGGGGGAAGAAAATAGGGGATGGGGGGAAGAGGATGGAGTTATGGGGATGAAATCATGGGGAGTGGGGACAAGATAAAGGATAGAGGGATAGAGGTGGGGGGATGGGGTTGGTGTTACTTCATCAAGAATAGGTCATTTCTTCATCATCATCATCATCATTTTACAAAGTAGACCAGGAGCTCTGGGGGATGTCAGATTTAAGCAAAGCATTAAATGGATTTGGAAGTGGTTGAATGATTAGATCTAAAGAAAAATGATTAATGGATCAATATCCACTTGGAAGAAAGTTTCTACTGGAGCGTCATAGAGATTTCTCAGTCCTGTTAAATCCAACCAGCTTTGCCAATGGATGAAAGGTATAGATGGCATGCTTATATAATTTTCAGGGGACACAAAACCAGGATGCATATTAATATGCATGAAGAAGTTCATATTCAAAAAGATCTCAAGAAGTTAGAAAATCAAAAAAATCAACTGCAAAATTCCAGCATGGTGGAAGTGTTTCTTGACAAGGATTCATGTGAAAAAAAAATCCCTTTTTGCAATGGACTGAAGCTCAATATGGTTCAAGAATGTGACATGACAGTTAAAAATCCTTAATCTGCTTAGTGTCCAGGACTAGGGAAATTGCTATCTTCTTGCTCTCTTGTTTTAGTCAGAACACATCTTGAGTATTATGTTAAGTTCTGGACAGCACATTTTAGGAAGGACATTAAAAACCTAGGGCAGATCCACTGGATGGTATCCTAGATAGTGATGAGACCAGAGATTATACCATACAAAAACTGGTTGAAGGAACTGAGGATATTTAGCCTGAAGAAGAGGAGATTATGGGGTGGTGGGGAGAGAGGAACATGGTAGCTCTCTTTAAATATTTGAAGGTCTAAGTGGAAAGAGGGATTAGATTTATTTTGCTTGGCTTCAAAGAGCAATACAGAGATGTAGGTAGATGTTCCCGAAAGGTAGGTTGAAGCACCATATTGAAAGGCTTTCTAACAATTAGAGCTATCCCAAAGTGGAATGGGCTGCTTTGATAGGTAGTTACTTCCCCATCACTAGAGTGTTTTCAAGCATCAATTTAATGGGGGGATCTTGGCAGGGATGTTACACCCCAGGTAGAAGGTTGCCTAGATAACCTCTAAAGTTCTTCACTTTGAGAAGGGTGATGAAGTAGCAATAGCAGAAGTGCATGCAAGAATGGGGGATGGGAGAGATTTACTAATAGGAGGTGTAACCACTGTTATGAGGAAGGACTGGCTTTCCCACCTACTATCACCCATGACAGGTGGACATACCATTCAGAGGATGAACTGGGGGGCTCCTCTCACTGGGGCCAGCTTACGAGCTACAGCGGTGGTGGCTATTACATGGACCTACCAGGGCCCCGGGAGGCTAGTGCCAACGTCTTACGTGGCCTGAAAGATGGGCTGTGGCTGGACCGGGGCACCCGTGTTGTCTTCATTGACTTCTCTGTCTATAATGCCAACATCAACCTTTTCTGTGTGCTAAGGTGGGCCCAGATCCCCATCCCTGAGATTCTATATCTCCCTGAAGCCCTTTCCCCCAACTTGGCCTGTCTATCTACCAGAGGCTGTCTCCTTCTTGAAGCCTTTCCCTCTCCCTGTGCTTTGACACTACTCTTGGGGGCTGCCAGTCATAAAGGGCCATTTCTCACCCATCTCATCCCCTAGGCTGGTGGTAGAATTCCCAGCCACAGGAGGGGCTGTTCCGTCCTGGCAAATCCGCACAGTAAAGCTGATCCGCTATGTGAGCTCCTGGGACTTTTTCATTGTGGGATGTGAGATTCTCTTCTGCGTCTTCATCTTTTACTATGTGGTGGAGGAGGCATTGGAGCTGAGGATTCACAAGTTCCATTATCTGAACAGTGTTTGGAACATCCTGGATATGGTGGTCATCCTGGTGAGGAGGGGGCATGTGTGTCATGCTGGTGGTGGGGTGGGGAGAGAAGTGTGGGCATCCTGCTGGCAGGGGGTAATGGAAAAGGGTCATAGGCCACAGGTGGAGAGCAGGAGAGGACTCCCCATCATCTGGTCCAACCCCTTTGCTTTACAAATGAGGAAATGAAGGCCCAAGAAGTCTAAGGGACTTGGCCAAGATTGCATATCAGATAGTGTAGGAAGTGGGATTGTGCTTGGAGGCCTTTCCAGAGGCCCAGAGTAGGACTTTTTTTTCACTCCCCCAGATCCTCTGACTTCCCAGCTATTGCCCTTATGGACATCCTGGACATGGCAGTCATTTTTGCTGGTCAGCATTTTTCTTGTGGGCCCGCATTTCCATACAACCTGTGACCCCCCTCATTGCTTCCCTTGTCCAGAATCCTCTGAACATTCTGTAGATTTTTTTTCCTGTCCTCTCAGAGTGCCACTCAACATTCTCTTTGCTCTATTAAAAAAAAAATCTCTTCAATTTAGCAATTTAACAAATTTTTACCAATCACCTATTGTGTGCCAAGAACAGTGCTAGGCACTGGTGATACAAATACAGGAAGAAGGAAAGAAAGAAAGAAAGTAGGAAAGAAGGAAAGGAAGAAAGAAAGAAAGAAAGAAAGAAAGAAAGAAAGAAAGAAAGAAAGAAAGAAAGAAAGAAAGAAAGAAAGAAGAAAGAAAGAAAGAAAGAAGAAAGAAAGAAAGAAGAAAGAAAGAAAGAAAGAAAGAAAGAAAGAAAGAAAGAAAGAAAGAAAGAAAGAAAGAAAGAAAAAGTGACCTGCCTTCAAGTACTTTACATTTTACTGGGGATAAAAGCACATGTCAGTCAATACACACTGAATGCACACCAGCACTGTGTTAAGCACTATGAGAACAAAGAAAGGCAAAAATACTGTTCCCTGCCCTCAGAGAGCTTACAGTCTAACTGGAATTGGGGGGGAAGGGGGAAGAGACAACATGAAAATCATTAGGCATATACAAGATGTATATTGTGTAATCTGAAGGTAACCTCAGAGGGAATGCAGTGGTAGCTGGGGCTGGGAAAGTCCTCCCTCCTGCAGAAGGTGGGGTTTGTATTTACAGATAAGCCAGTATAAAATATGACCAAGACAATTGAGTGGGTGGGGAATAGGTGGGTAAATCAGGAAAGACTTCTTGTAGGAGGTGGTGCTTAAGGGGGCTGGAGTTTCCAGGAGGTAAAGGTGAGGGGGGAGAGCATTCCAGGCATTGAGGGAATAGAAGTAGATGATGGAATGTTATCTATAGTACCTCCTGTGTTCTGCCAACAGGGAGAAACTGCTGTCCCCCAAACTACCTTCTCCTGTCTGTCTATCTCTCTGTCTATCTATCTATTTATCTATCTATCTATCTATCTATCTATCTATCTATCTATCTATCTATCTATCCTATCTCTCTTATCTATCTCTACCTTTTTTATCTCTGTCTATTGCTATGTATCTGTCTCTATATCTTTAGTATGTGTAATTTTCTGCAAATAGTTTCTTCTCCCCCTTATCAGGATGTGAGCTCCTTGAGGGTAAGGACTCTACTGTTGTCTCTCTTTGTTTCCCCAGAGCTTAATACAGTGCCTGGCACATAGTAAATGCTTAATAAATGCTTACTGACTGACTTTCTCTCTCCTCTGCACTTGGGGCCTCCAGGTTTCATCTACTCACAGCCAGTGGAATGTGGAATTTAGGGCAGCCCAAATAGGGCAGATGGAATGATGTATGTAAAGTACTTTATAACCTTTAAAGTGCTCCATAAATGTTGGCTATTGCTACTGAATCACCTTGGGACCTACCTTCTCTAGGCCTAGGTTCCCTGTACCCCATCCCCCCCCCAGAGGCCTTGAAATTGGTCTCCATCTGGTTAAGTTTTTGAACAAGGTAGAAAACTCACCACTGCCAGTCCAGTCTAGGGGAAGTCCTGGTCTTTACTCCTGGCAGGGGTAGTGCTGCCCACATGCATGTGCCAGGGATTCTGCACCAAAACCCTAGGTTCTGATAAATTTGGTGCATCGGACCCAAGGAAATGAAGGCCGCTGGCCCTTCCCCATTTGTTCATACTCTCGCAAGTCTTTTGACCACTACCTCCCTCAGTCTGCCCTCCCTTCTATCAGCTGCCTCCCTTTTCTTTCCCTTTTCCCCTACTACTTCTTCCTTGCCTTCTATGTCCCCCGTGTTTTTTTTCTCTTTTCCCCTCCTACTGCCTACATGCCAAGTTACATTGCTATACCCAACTGATTATGTTGTTCCCTCCTTGAGCCAAATCTGATGAGAGCAAGGTTCAAACAACGCTCATCTCCCTCCCTACTCTCCCTCTACTGTAATAGCTTTTTGTGCCTCTTCATATGATGTAATTTACCCTTTTCTGCCTCCTCCTTTCCTCTTCTCTCATTATAATCCATTTTGACCACTTACTTAGGTTTTTTTTTTATCATCACATCAAATCAACTTATACCCACACCCTCTGTCTATATATATTTCTTCTAAATGTTGTAATAAAGATGCAGCTCTCAAGAGTTACAAGTATGATCTTCCCATGTAGGGATGTAAACAGTTTCTCGCCAGTCTTTCTAAGGGCTTCCTTTTATGATCCCAGCCCTGTGCCTACCAGCAGGGCTGGGCCAGGACAGCTATCCAGAGTGCTACACTTGGAAGTCCAGGCTGTGATATACCCAAACCTGCTGACCTTGTCAGCACAGGCTGAAGCTCTCTTCCTATCTGTAGCTTTTCCCTTTCCTTTCTCTTGGTACTGAGCCCATGTTCTCTTCCTGTCTTCCAGACATTCAACCAAGATAAGTATGTCCCCCCCGAACCACCAGCTTATCTGCCAATCGGTCCCAGAGCTCCTAACTTAACCTCTTATTTTGGCCTCTTCCTAACCCAAAGGCTTTCTTTGGTAGTTCATTCATATAATTAAGAAATGATCCCTTTCCTTGCTGTTTGTATAACATTGACATAGCAGTAGCCCCTCAAACGACCAGGACAGGAGTTCAGCTTTGAGATTGTTAATCTTCCCACAAAGGGCTTCTTTTCTTCACCAAGGGCACGGTCCCATCAAGTGTAGCTGCTGCCCATCTTCCAACAATGAACCAGTGCTGTGTTGAATCTCAAAGCCCAGTGGATACTGCTCAAGGAAAGTGAACATTTCTTACTGCTGTCCCCAGGAGACGAGCAGGGATACAGTCATGGATTCCTGTGTTGGTGGAGCCACACGGAAGGCAGGGCAGATGGTGTCAAAGCAACACTAGAGCTGCATCTACTGAGCTATACTGCCCTTTCATTCAGAGCTTGGGCTTCTATCCCCTCCATCCTATTCAGGGTATAGGAGAAGGCGGAGAATTGACTTCATGGTATTGGCATTACTGATGTAAGAGTCCCCTGATCTCTGACAGCCATGGTCCTCTGACCTCTGACTGACAGGGTTCCCTGATGTCTGACTGCCAGGGTCCCCTGATGTCTGACTGCCAGGGTTCCCTGACCTCTGACACAGGCACACTTGAGAGCACAGGAGAGGGTTCAGAAGCTGCTTTTAAGGACGTGGCCATTGCTGATCTTGTGACAAATATCCATCAGTACCAAATCCACTTACATCATCTGCCTTGGGCAGTTTGCAGCATGATTGAGCACATGAGACTTCTGTACAGACATACACAACCTAGAGAACACAAAGTAACCAGGGACTACAAAAGGGCTTAGTGGCCACTGACAGTGACTATACATTGCCTAGGAAGGGAGAGAGTGGTTGTGAGTTTCCATTTGTGTGGTAGCAGGATCTAAAGAGACTGGGCCCTCATATTCGACTCTCAAGCCCCCTCCTGCTCCTATGACCTTCTGACCACCCCCTTCCTCTTTCCCCAGCTCTCCATTATGGCTGCGGGCTTCCATGTGTTCCGGACCCTAGAAGTGAATCGCCTTATGGGGCACCTCCTACAGCGGCCAAGTGACTATGCCGACTTTGAGTTCCTGGCTTTCTGGCAGACACAGTACAACAATATGAATGCTGTCAACCTTTTCTTTGCTTGGATCAAGGTACGAGCTCCTCCCAACCCCATAATTGTTCCCTGGGACACCCCTCCCCCCTGCCATGATTATCCCCAAATCATTCCCTTCGGAGCCCTTCATGCAGGATACCCCCAATCATCCTCTGCACAAGCCTGTGCTTGAGACCCTTTCCATAGACACTCCCTCAGTATCACCCTCTCAGAGGTCCTCCCACCAATGCATTTCCCCTTTAGCTTCTTGCTCCTATTAGAAGCCCAGCTGCCTTCATGCAAGGTTATCCAAGGCCTCACCATGCAGGCTCCTCCTGAGTCCCCTCACACAGCACCCCCAGAATCTCCCCATGCCTCTCTGCTCCATCTAAGCCCCATGGGCTTCTTCCCCAGATATTCAAGTACATCAGTTTCAATAAGACAATGACTCAGCTCTCGTCCACCCTCGCACGCTGTGCCAAGGACATTCTAGGCTTTGCAGTCATGTTCTTCATCGTCTTCTTCGCTTATGCCCAGCTGGGTTTCCTGCTCTTTGGGACCCAAGTGGAAAACTTTAGCACTTTTGTCAAGTGCATGTGAGTGGCTTGTCCTCCTGCCCTGAGCCTCATGGGCACCTGGGGTCTCCAGGGAGACATGTCTGAGCACACGTGTGTCTATGCATGCACCTGTGTGTGAGTGTGTGGGCATGTGTGCTTCCTAGGAAGCTCTCTCTGCAGGTACATTATGTGTCACTGTGAGTGAGTGGGTGTGCACATACGTGGCAGTACGTGCGTGTGTGAGAGTATACACGTGTGTGCTTCAGAGTCTGCTCATGTCCCTAACACCCCTCCCCTGTCCTGGCCTCCTCTAGCTGGGATGCAGCGGGGCATCCCAGCTCTTGAGTGAGAAGCAGGGAACTGGGGTCGAGGGTTGGGGGTTGGAGGCGGGAGCTCAGGCCTTTGGGTGAGGCTGAGCCCTGCTCTCTCAGCTTCACTCAGTTCCGGATCATCCTTGGAGACTTTGACTATAATGCCATTGACAAGGCCAACCGAATCCTGGGCCCTGCATACTTTGTCACCTACGTCTTCTTTGTGTTCTTTGTGCTCCTGGTGAGGCTGAGGAGAGACTTGGGCCAGGAGTGGGAGGGGGTGAAGGAGGAGGAGGGAGCTAAACGTCGGCTAGGGTTAAGGTACCTACAGAGTTGGATTTGGGGGTGGGGGAGCCTCCCACTGGGCTATTTCCAGAATTGTGGTAGAGGGGCTCCAGACCAGCCTATGACCAGGGCTTAGATGGGCATTGATGGGTCAGCACAGTCAGGGTGTTAGTGGGTCAGTGAAGTATGAGGACTCATTAGGATCCACAGGGTCGATGCACTTAGTAAGGCCAGTGAGATCACAGGATTTATCTAGCTAGCTAGAAAGAGTAGCTGGTGGTGCAGTGGGCCTGGAGTCAGGAAGACCTGAGTTTAAATTTGACCTCAGACACTTATTAGCTGTGTGGCCCTGGGCAAGTCATCTAACCTCTATTTGCCTCAGTTTCCTCATCTCTAGCATGGGGATAATAATAGCCCCTACCTCCCAGAGTTGTTGTAAGCATCAAAAAAGGTAATATTTGTAGAGCATTAGCACAGTGCCTGAAACATAGTAAGTGCTATGTAAATGTTAGCTGTTATTGTTGTTAGCTGGAAAGTTAGGAGGCAAAATGGAAAGAGCGCTGGATCAGGAGAGACCTGGGTTTAAATGCTGTCTCCTCTACTGATTAGTTAGGAGAAGGCAGGGGAAGGAATGTGAAATTTTGAACTTAGAGTCTCAGGTCCTGAGTTCAAATCCCACATCTGCTAGTTCTGTCCACATGACCTTGGCCATGATACTTCAGGCTGTTTCCTCACCTGTAAAAAGAGGGGGTTGGACAAGATGACTCCTAAGGTCCCTCCCAGCCCTAGTTCTATGGTTCTATGATTTGGGGCAAGTCACCCAAGTTCTCTGAGACTCAGTTTCCTCTTCAATTAATTGGGCATCATCTCATCTGTAGGACTGACCTCACCAGGTGATTGTGATGAAGTATTCTGTGTAGGCTGGTTCCTGTTCTTTCTGAGAGGTCATCTAGTCCAACCCCCTGGTTTTACCAATGAGATAACTGGAGCCTGGTAGGAAGGAGGAGAGTCAGGATTTGAACCCAGGTCTTATGGCTTCAAATACAGTGCTGAGTCCACACTGCGTTAGGGCCGGTGCAAGTAGCAGGCAGGGGTCAGTAAGTCTCTTTAGACAGTAGGTCAAAGAGCATGGACACAGGTTCCTGGTTCCCATCTCCCAGAACATGTTCCTGGCCATCATCAATGACACATACTCTGAGGTGAAGGAGGAGCTGGCTGGACAGAAGGATGAGTTGCAGCTCTCAGACCTCCTGAAACAGGTGACCAACCCTAACCCCAGCCCAAGTCAGGCCCCGGTAACCCCATCCAGGGTGTCACCCCCACCTCCTGCCCCCCAAACCTCCAGGCTCAGTGTCCCAGCATCCCCCTGCCTTGGGCGGCACAGACTCTCTGGCCCACAGCGGGGAGGCAGCAAGGCGGGTCCACTATTTCTCCCCCTGCCCTATTCCTGCCCCACCAGGGGTACAACAAGACTCTGCTGAGGCTGCGCCTGAAGAAGGAGCGGGTCTCAGACGTGCAGAGGGTTCTCGGGGGCGGGGAGCGGCAGCTGCAGTTCGAGGATTTCACCAACACCTTGAGGGAGTGAGTGAGAAACAGCCAGATTCCCATCCTCCAGTCTACCACCCACTTCTCTAATGTGCCCCCTGCCCCCGTGCACACGCGTGCACACACCTGCACACATACATGCATGCAAACCTGGCTTTACTCCCGTAGCCCTCTTCTTCCTATGTTAAACTGCTCATGTTCCCTTCTCCTTCATGGAAAGTGTAGTCCAGCTATCATTTCAGGCTGGATTAGGCTCTCTGGGGGTGAAGAGAGGGAGCGCAGTAGAAGTAGAAAGTACACTGGATTTGGAACCGGACAACCTGAATGGGAATCCCAAGTCTTCCACTTACAGGCTGTGTGATGTTAAGCCAGCCAGCTGCTGAGGCCTTCTCTGGTCCAGAGAGAGTTTGATTGGATGTCCTTGAAATCTGTGATACTCTATGTAGATGATTATAGATTACAAAGAGATTTCACAGTTCCATCTCCCCTCCCTTCCCCTCCCCTCCCCCTGTCCCCTCCCCTCCCCCTCTCTTCCCCTCCCCTCCCTGCCCAGACTGGGACATGCTGAGCATGAAATCACTGAAGTCACAGCAGCTTTCACCAGGTTTGACAGAGATGGCAATTGTGTGCTGGATGAGGAGGAGCAGGATAGAATGCGCCAGGACCTAGAGGAGAAGCGGGTGAGAGCCTGCAGATGGGGCTGGGGAGGAAGGAGGGGCCTTAGGAGGCTGTCCCTGGGGGCCTCTTTGGATCAGCAGTGACAGCGAATGAAGCAGCGGCCCGGCACCACTCAATAAGCATGGTGGTCTCTACCAGGTGGCTCTCAGTGCTGAGATCCAGACCTTGGGCCAGTCCCTTAGAGGAAGCCCGAAGAATGAAGGGCATTCAGAGAGAGCCAGGGGAAGCCTGTGGGTCTCTGGAGAGGAATTCCACAGGTATGTGCTCCCAGGGGCACAAGGGTAAGTATGTGTCTACACAAGGATAAGCCCTAACCCTGTTCTCAGCCACCTTCCCTAACCTTGTCACTGTTCAGGCCAAGGTGGTTATGTCAATTTCTCTGCTCCGGCAAATTTAGGGCCCTGTCCCTCAGGTCACATACAGCTGGGTCTTATCACAAAACACGGGACATTGTCCCCCTGCCTGTAGACACACAGGGGACCATGGCCCCCTCACTATCTCCCCTCTCTGCCCCCCCCCGACATACCGTACCTGCCCCCATCTGCCTCTTTCCTGGGCTTTCTTCTGTTCTCCACCATCCTTCCTTTTCTGCCCCCTAAAACACACACACACATACAGGATGATATAGAAAGTTCTCTACACTATAGGCATACAGCATTCTATGTCTCCTTCAAGACAGATACAGCTCTGTTCCCAAGATACAGGGTTTTTACCCCCAGACACCTAAGGCTTTGTCCAAACACACACACATAGACACACAGAGGATGATATATAAGGTTCTGTCTACTCTATAGGCACACCACATTCTGCGGACATCTCCTTTAAGACAGATGGAGCTCTGTTCCCCAGTTCTTACCCCCCAACACACAAGGCTTTGTTCACACACTCACACGCACGTATGCACACACACGCACACACACAGCTCCACAGATACTCAAGGCTCTAAATAACTCTCCCATAAGGCACATGTGGCCTCCTGTCCCCCCCCCCACCAAACACACAAGTCTCTGTTCCTGCCCCTCCTCCACCCATCCTAGGGAAAGCCAGGATTCCCTCTGCCACCTCCCCCCCCACCCAAAAAAATAGCCACATACAGGGCTCTCCTCCAGTTATTCAGACTTAGGTCTTTTCCTAACCACTCTGTTCTGCTCCCTGCTATCCTTCCTCATCCCCCATACATGACCCCACTTGGCCCTGACCCATACAGCTGCACTGCTCACATGTGTTTCTCCACAGATACATGCAGGGCTTTGTCTCCCACTCCGGGCATGCACAGTTCTGTCTCAGCACACAGGACTTTGCTCCACCCCCACCCACCCACTCCCAGGCCCCCTGGACTCAACCTCTTTCTCTGAGAGATGGGCCCCTGCTTTCCTTCCCTCCCCCAGCATCTCTCTCCCCCTTCCCCCATGCCCCTCCCCCAATGGCCCTCTACCCCAAACAAACAGAACTTTGTTGTCCTCCCTCTCATACTCACATTACTCTGGTCCTATTCCCAAATGCACAGGATTCAGTTTTCCTTCTCTGGGCCTCCCCCGCACCCAGTTCCTTCCCTTCTACACTTACAGGGTCCTATGGCCCCTTCCAGACACAAATACTCTGAGCCCTGCTCCCCACACCACACAAGGGCTCTTTTCCTTTTCCCAGACACAGCCCTCTACCATTGCCAGACCCAGAAGACTTGTCTTCTCCCTTCCCCCTGCAACCTGACAAACGGGGTTTTGTCCTCTCCAGACACACATGCCATTCTCCCTCTAGAGACCCTTCGTCCAGCATGCAAAGCTCCATCTCCTGCAGAAATACCCAGGCTCTCCATCTCCTGACAGTCAGCCTTTGTTTCACCCCAAAACAGAGACAGCTCTGGCTTACCTACACATAGGCCTTGTACCTGCCCCAAGACATCCTGCCTGCCCTCCTCACCCCCTTCCCAGACACACCGAATAGAAAGAACAAAGATTTCTGTCCTCCATTGGCGTGCATTGGTCTGACCCATCCACCACACACAGGTCTCTGGGCCCCCAGAGCCCCATGATTCTCTCCTTTCCCCCAGACCCATAGGTCTCCATCCCCTGAAGAAACACAGGTCCATCTCTAGATAACCACTACTCCATAAAGCCCGGGTACACCAGACTTGTCCCACCCTATCCCTTGCCTTCTCCCCAACCTCCCTCCTCACGGCTATGTTGTCACCCCCGTCCCATCCCTGACACAAAGGGATTTGCCACCTGTCACATACGCAGAGGCCTCTGAAGCAAGCACAGAGACCACCAAACGCCCCTCCTCCCACAGACACACAAAGTTCTGCGCCTAACCCCCTTCCCTGGCCTACGCAAGGCTTTGCTGCCTCTTCTGCTCGCCCATTCATCCAGAAACCTACCCTAGGAATACAGGGTACTCTATAACCACCCCCATCTCCTCATTCTAGCTACCCAAGATTCTGTCCCCTTCCCCTTACTGCTTTCCCACTGTAAGCAAGCAGAGCAACCAGAGAACACCTTGGCCAATTTGATGAGTTCTCCAATCAACCTAATGAGATTTCAGGGATCTGTAAATCCCCGGGAGTACAAATCCCACATATACCGGGATCTCTCCCCTTCTCAGACACCAGGATCCATCTTCCACCCCAGGACTTAGAGTCTGTCCCCTTCCCCTCACCTCAATACACAGGAATGTCCTCCCTAAACACAAATGGTTCAGTCCCGCCCCAGCCCCCTGTGACTGCT
Organism: Phascolarctos cinereus; assembly: GCF_003287225.1. Taxonomy (NCBI): domain Eukaryota; kingdom Metazoa; phylum Chordata; class Mammalia; order Diprotodontia; family Phascolarctidae; genus Phascolarctos; species Phascolarctos cinereus. The sequence goes on from NW_027555736.1 coordinate 41,159,470, forward strand.
CTCTACCAAATGCTCAGGGGTGGGGGTTGGGGTGAGGTGGTGCTATATCTCTGGTCAAAACTCTAGACCTCACATCTTCAGAGGCATCTGGTGGTTCAGTGGATGGAGCGGTGAGCCTGGAGTCAGGAAGACTGGCCTCAGATGTTTACTAGCTATGTGACTGAGCGAGTCACTTAAACTCTATTTGCCTCAGTCTCCTCAGCTGTAAAATAGGGATAAACAATAGCTCTTGAACTCTGTTCCCTGCAGAAATAACCAGCTTTGTTGACCTTCTGACACCCCAAGACATAAGCAGGTTTCTGCCCCTGTGCAGAAAGCACCCCACGACCATTAATCCAATATACAGGAATCCAAATCCCAAATGCGCAGGATTCGCTTTCACTTCTCTGTGCCCCCCCCCCAATTTCTTCCCTTCTACACTTACGGGGTCCTTCCTGACCTATCTGCCCATGGCCATTCAGAGTGGCTTGAACACCTGCACGAAGGGGGAGTCCACTGTCTCTTTAGACAGCCTGTTTCGCTTTTGGATAGCCCTAAGAGTGAGAAGAAATGGCTTCCCCTTACATCCAGCTGAACTGTTCACAGCTTCTACACATGGCTCTAAATTCTGGCCTCCAGGGCCACCCAGAATGTGACTGATTCTTCTTCCATATTTCAAAGCTTGGACCTAGTTGTCACGTCTTCTCGGAGCCATCTCTTCTTCAACATGGCATGTGTCTGAGGCTCCTCACCATTCTAGTTGGCCTGCTCTCAATGCCCTTCCTAAGCGTGATGCCCAGCACTGACCGCAGAATAGTCAATATAAAGTATGACCGAGGCAGAGTACAGAGGGATGGCACAGACACAGGGCTCTGTCACTAGCCCCAGACACTCAGGGCCCTGTCCTTCCTAGAAGTATATGTCTCTGTCCACTCTCTCCCTAGGCACAAACAGCTATATTCCACAAAGGACTCTGTCTTCAATCCCAAAGTCCTCAACCGCAGACATACAAGAATCCATACCCTCCTCAACACAAGAATATGTCCCCCCAAAAAACTATCCTACCTGTAAATGCACAGCTTTGTCGTCTCTCCGACATAAATGACTATCTTTTCCTGATACAGCTCTATTCTCCCTCCCCAGACACACAGGGATATGGGATACCCCCCGTCATTCTCAAATCTCTTCCCCATCTCAAATACATAGCTCTGTTCCCTCCAAGTCATTAACAGAACTCTGTCCTCTCTCCCAGCCCCTATGCTTTTCTTACCCCTAGACACAGATAACTCTGTTCCTACTTCTCAACCACCCTCAACCTTCCTCATTCTCTAAGACACCTAAACAGCTTTTCCCCTAAAGATAGTCAGGGCTTAGTCTCCACCCCCAGACACAGTGCTCTCCCCCCACAACCTGACACTGATGACTCTTCATCTCCCCCTCTACCCTCAACACACACAAGCTTCTGTCTTTCCTTGACAGGCAAGGCTTTGCCTCCCCACCAGAAACACACAGCCCCATTCCCTAAACAGGCTCATAGGACTCCTCAGATGAACATCTGAGCTCCTGCTCCCCCCACTCCCAGGCACACAGTGTTTTCCCCTGATTCTGATGCATATGGTTGAGTCTCTTCTGACTCACATAAGTCTGTTCATCTTCTCCAACCCTCAGGCTCAAGAACCGGGTCGAACAGATTGAACACGTATTGGAGAACATCATATCCCAGGTGGATGCTGGTGGTTCAAAGGTGAAAGCCCCAGAAAGGAAAGAGCCACGCCTCTCCCCTTCTGGCACAGTAAGGAAACTTTCCCTTTAGCTTACTGAAAATACCCCTTTACCACCTGCTTCCTAGGGCTTCCGGGATCCAGGTTATAGCATTCAGCAATGTCAGTATGTCCACACAACCTTTTCCTCCCCTTATCACATCTCAAAGAGGGGTTACTTGGGGCTTAGATTTTCCTAATCTAAGGGCAGTTTCTTGCTTCTGGAATGGGTGGGGACAGAATTTCTTGTCCCAGGTAACCCTCACAACGACCTTTTCTCCTCACCCCCCCCCCCAGGGAGAACAGTCTGTCTGGGAGCAGCTACGGTCACCTCCAGTGCTGACCCTAACCCCAACCTTGACTTTGACCCCAGGGCTGAGCCCCTGGGGAACCCAGGATAGTGAGAAAGCTGGAGAGACAGGGCCATCACAGCAATTGTCTCCACCCCAGACCCGCTGCAAATAGCCCTCTCAGAAGACCTCTCTCAAGACACTATCTGTTTCTAGTGTAATTTTCCCATCGTGAGCTCTCCCTGGGCCTGTGTCTCTGTGTGTGTGTAGTCTCCTGTGTCTATGGATAGCTGTGTTGAGTGTAGCTCTGACTCTTGTCTCTATGTTTCCATGTATGACCATGTGGTGGGTGCCACCCCACTATAATTTCCCATCCCATGTAAGCTTATGACTGTGCTGTGGTCCTGGGCCTGAGCTGACTGCATGGTTCATGTCTGGGGAAAGGTCTTCTATTGTGTTTAGTGGAAAAGAATCAATAAATTATGTGATAAAGTGAAGACAAATCTCCTTCCTTAATGTTGTCTCTCTCTCTTTTTAAATTAATTTATTTTGATTTATCAACAATCACTTCCATGTTTCCAAATTTTTCTCCCCCTCCCTCCCCAAGATGGCACACAATCTGATATAGGCTATACATATACATTCCTATTAAACATATTTTCACACTCAATGTTGTCTTTTGATGTGGTTCAAGGTAGATATGAGGAAGGGGAAAGCAGAGAAAGGGTTGGAGGGCTGTCAGAAAAGGCCTACAACAGTCACCACCAATGGCAGAATAATACAATAGGGATTATTGTTGTTCACTTGTTTCCGTTGTATCTGACTCTTCATGACCTCAGTTGGGGTTTTCTTGGCCAAGATACTGGAGTAGTTTGCCATTTCCTTCTCCAGCTCATTTTACAAATGAGGAAACTGAGGCAAACAGGGGTAAGTGACTTGCCCAGGGTCACACAGCTAGTAAGTGTCTGAGGCCAGATTTGAACTCAGGAAGATGAGTCTTCCTGACTCTAGGCCTGGCACTCTATCCACTGTACCACCTAGCTGACCCTTATCAGTTTATACACCTTAGATAAAAATAATACCCAGCATTCCTATAGTGCTTTAAAGTTTGCAAAGTGCTCTCATATGCTAACTCATTTGACAATGAGTTGGGCCCAGAACTGAACAAACGGAGGAGAGCTGGCTGGATTTCCTTTGGAAAATTCCAAAGTTCTTTTAGTGACCCCAATTATCTCTGAAACAAAGGCACATCGTTTTAGCGCTAACAATCAACCCAGCGTCACTGTATGGCTGTGATCCATGGAACATTCTGGTCTTTGAAAAATAGAAACTGAGGATCGCCCAATGGGAAATGGAGAGACACATGGTGGGTATGAGCAGGTTGTAATAGGTTACCCTCCAAAATTGAGAAGGGTATAAAGAATATCATAATAGAAGTATACAAGTAAGAGATGACAGTCTGGTAATGGTGTCCTCTCAAAGGAAGGGAGGAAGGCTCTCCAGTAGGTTGGGAAGTCCCTCTGTGGTGGGTTTATGGGAGAACATATACAAGAGTGACATGACAGGAACAAGCAGAGATGTGCTGCAATCTGCATAGAGAGAATTCTCACATCATGAGATTCCAGACTTAGGGTATTGGAGTCCCCAGATGAGAAAATCTGAGAATCTGATGGACCAAACGAGGCAGAAAGAAATGAACCTGTTATCCATTTGTAGACACCGTTCTTTTTTTAAAATATCTTATTTTCCCAAATTACATGTAAAAATGATCTTCATTCATTTTTAAAATGGAGTTCCAAATTCTCCCTCCTCACTGAGAAGGCAAGCAATTTGATAGAGGTTATACATGGGTAGTCATTCTCGATGGATTCGTATGTCTGTTTCAATAACACAAGGGGTGTGTGTGTGTGTGTGTGTGTGTGTGTGTGTGTGTGTGTGTGTGTGTGTGTGAATACAAAGAGATAAATCCCTGCCTTTAAGGAGCTTTACTGGGGAGGGAGCATTTCTAGCTTTCTAGCTATTTCCCAGTTTAGCTGTATTTCCAGTCTAGCTTTATGTTCGGTTTTCTAGCTAGATTTGAAGTTTCAAAGCCAGATTTTTACAGAGTCTCAGTTGGAAAGGAGCTCAGAAGCCATCTGTCCAACCCAAACCTGCATAAAAATTTCCTCTGCATCGTAAGTAATGAGTGGTCATCCAGCCTTTGCCTGAAGACCTCCAGTAAAAGGCATCCATTATTTCCCGAGGCTCCCACTCCACTTTCAGACAGCTCGGAGTGTTAGGAAGCTTTTCCTGATATCAAGCCAAAAGTTACTTTTTCCTGTTACTGTGTCTTGCTCTGTCCTCTGGGACCAAGCAGACAAATGGACTCCTTTTTTCCATATGGCAGCCCTTCAAATTCCCGAGGACCTCTATCAAACTCTACCTGCTATTTAAGGATTCTCCAGGCATGACCTTTGGCATAGGGCCTAGAGCACTGGGTCTGGAGTCACGAAGACCTGAGTTCACATCTAACCTCAGACATTGAGTGACCCTGGGCAAATCACTTAACCTTTGTCTTCCACAGTTTCCTCATCTGTAAAATGGGGATAATAATAGCACCTATCTCCCAAGGCTGTTGTGAAGCTCAGATGAGATAATATTTGTAAAAGATCACTTAGCACAGTGCCTGACACACAGTAGGTGCTGCATAAATGCTCACTCCCTTCTCTTCTCTGGGCTAAACACCAGTTCCTTCAGCCAATCCTTACACGACAAATACATTCTTACCAGCCCCCAGCCCTCATTAAGTATACTCCACTACTGGCCAAGAGCCAGTCATTCCTAATTTAAACTGAAGTCCAGAAGTCCAGTCAGTTCAATTCTCTGTGGTACCAAGAATGACAAAATACTGGGGATCCACTCCCATTGAGTATGGAGAGCAGGAGAACTTTGCAGTGACCTGTACAGGATACGCCTGTTTATATTCTGGTCACCGCCTAGAAGAGCCGCTGACATGGCCTGGAGCACGTCCTTCCAGTTCTCTCTTCCCTCCTTACTTTTTTTTTCTTGCTACATCACTCCGCAGGTCGTCAGGAAGAACGAAGTGTTCTTTTAAAAATGCACGAAGGTCTTTGCAGAGGTGGGGGGCTATGGGTGTGGAACACTGCACATACCACATTGGTTTTGCTGAACTCTGTCCCCCTTCCAACCATCCACACACATTTTTGTTCTTTAGGGGTGACTCCTTGGGAGGGAAGGAGGAAAGTTAGGAAACAAGCATTTATTAAACTCCTTCTGTATGCCAGGCCCTGTGCTTACCTTTTATAATTATTTTCTTATTTAATCTTCACAATAGCCCTGGGAGGTAAGTGCTGTTATTATACCCATTTTATAGGTGAGGAAACCGAAGCAGACAATCTAAGTGACTTAGAAGAAAAAAATGGCTTTTAGAAGCACCTTTTCACAGGAAACAAGAATCCATCAACAAACCACTATGGGTTGCTTTTAAAAATGGTAGGACTCAAAAAATTTCAGGTGTCCTGCTGTGATTGATTATAGGTTTCACACACCCCTTCTTGAGGTATCTGTTAGGCATCCCTTCCTACGATGGTTTGAGCCAATTCTTGGTTTTGGGTTTTTTTAGGCACTTGGGGTTAGGTGATTGAGCCAATTTTTTTTTTCAGTTAAACAGTATGTATAAAATGGATTTACTTTTTTTGTATAATTTTTTAATACAAGACAACTAAGTCTTAGATAAACAGTGAGTTGATCCTATAGGGAACAAAATATGGCACAGATTCCAGATACAATATCATATCTAACTTTCTTTTTTCGCATTCACATGCTTTCCACTCTATGCAATGATTACCGATTTGCCAAAAATAATTTAACAGTCAGGTAGAGACTGGAGAAAAACAGACTTGAGAAACACTTTTTATTTCTCTTAAAAGAAGTGAAAATAAGTAAATGATTCTTACAGTTCTCTTCACTTGTAAGATCTTTAAACTCTTAAAAAAAGCAGTTTCCTCAAAGCACACACCATCTTAAAAAAATCTCAGCAGTGCATATGTGCACTCAAACAAAAACATGCAGCTCCACTGTCTCTTGAAAAAATTTTGCATAAAAAATTCAAGACTTTTTGCAAAACTGCTCCCCTTGTGTCATTCCAGGACCCCAAACCACAGATAAGCAGATTAAGCCAATTCTTAAAGGTGTCTCCACCACTGCATCCCACCCAGACCCATCTAACTCTAGTGTTGTTTCACGGCTCCCTGTGTGACTCTTTCTTGAGTCTTTGCTCCTGTTTTTCTCACCTTCCTCCTCCTCCTCCTCTCCCTCTTTTTTCTTTTCCTCCTCCTCCTTCTCCACTTTTTCTTTCTCTCCCTCCTCCTCCTCCTCCTATCCTTCCTCCTCCTCCTATCCTCTCTCCTCCTCCTATCCTCTGTCTCCTCTTCCTCCTTCTCCACTTTTTCTTTCTCCTCTTTCTCTTCCTCCTCCCCCTCTATCCAAATCTATCTGTCCCATCTCCAGGACTCTCTCCTCCATGAAGCCCTCCCAGACTCCATCAGCCCACCCTGGATGGCTACCTCATGTTTAGAATGCACAGGAGGTTGCAGGGCTTGGATCATTGTCTCCTGTGCCGTAGTCTTCCCCATCCAACAAGACTGATGCTTCCTTGAGAGTGAGGTCTAAGGGCTAGTCTTGCATTTCACACTTGGCACAAATTCAGAAGCAAACCTTCAGACTGAACTCCATTCACCTCTTTCTTTAGCCTACTCTCTGGGACTGCAGAGTCAGCGTGGGAAGGATGGCTAAACATTCATACATGGAGAACTTGAAAAGAGTTCATCTAGTCCAATCCCCCCACTCTATGGATGAGGAAACTGAGGCCTCTAGAGATTACATGACATGCCCAAGGTGACTCAAGTAGTGTGGGGGAAGGGTTTGAACCCAGACCCTCTGCCTAAGAGCCAGCACCTTCTGCCCCTCACCAGAAACCTCTCATAGAAGGAGTCTTGGACTTTGTCTCCTGTTTTAGTTTTCTTTGTTTACTTCTAATCTCCTCTATTAAACTCTGAGCTCCCTCAGGGCAGAGGCCAACTCTTAGTCACCTTTCTGGGCCTCTTGTCAAAGAACCCTGCACAGAACAGAAGCTTAGGAAATATTTGCTGAATTGAACTGGTGCTAGCTGGGTTCCCATTCCAAGACCCATGGCTGACACTGATAGGGCCCTTTAAGGTTTGCAAAGTGCTTGACATACATTCTCTCATTTAATTCTCTCTCTTTTAAAATTTTTTTTAAAGGCAATTGGGGTTAAGTGACATGCCCAGGGTCACATAGCTAGTGTCAAGTGTTTGGTCTGAGGCCAGATTTGAACTCAGCTCCTCTTGACTTCAGGGCTGGTGCTCTATCCACTGCGCCACCTAGCTGCCCCATTCTCTCTCTTTTTTGTGTGAGGTAATCAGGGTTAAGTGACTTGCCCACTGTCACACAGCTAGTAAGTTCCATGTGTCTGAAGGTGGATTTGAACTGAGGTCCTCCTGACTCCAGGGCTGGGGCTCTCCACTCTGCCACCTAGCTGCCTCTCCCCATTTAATTCTCAAACAGCCTTGTGAGACAGGCAGTACAAGTATTATCATCTCCATTGTACAGATGGGGAAACTGAGGCTCAGAGATTGAATGTGTGTCTATGGACGCAGAACCAGTTAAGTGTTGGTGGGAAAATAGGAAAAGAAAAAAGTCTTTCCGATGCCAAGTCTAGATCTCTTTCCACTTCTGTATGCTTCCTTTCTACTCATCTCTAACTTTTGGGTGTTCAAATGGCGCAGGGCCAATACCTGACTTTGGGACCTCTAAGGACATTGAGTCCATCCCTGACCTCTGGGAGCTCTTTGGAAGGTCACAGTCTGTCCAGGGAGATCATGTTGGGAATATTTTGGGAAAGCTAAGTAACAAAAAATCAAAAGGATCAGGTGACCCTGAGATGAAACTCTCTCTCTCTCTCTCTCTCTCCCTTCCTTCCACCTTCTCCTCCATAAACTGCCCTTCAAGATGGAACAGAGCAGCTTTCATTACTACCAAACACAGCTGAATATTATAAAGAGAAAAATCAAGATGGAGCCCCAAATTTGCATAATACATGAATCCAGGTGAGTGGACAGAGATTTAATAATTAAACTTAGTTGTTTCTACACCACAGAGAGGGTGGCAGCACTTGTGTGACCCTGGACAAGTCACCTCCTCTCCTCTGAGCCTCAGTTTCCTCACCTGTAAAATCAAGGGACTGAATATGATGATCTTTGAAGTCTCTCCCAGCTCTGATTATTTTATGTTCTTGTAACCAGCATTTTAGTCCTGGCTTTGTCAATAAAAGGCCATGTGGTCCTAGGGCCTCAGTTTACCTTCTAACAGGATTCCTGGCGTTCAGTCTCTTCTATTGTTCATCCCTCATTTAGCTGCAGACAGAGTGGGTCCACTCTGGGTTTTAAAAGCATCCTGGGCTCCCTACTGTCTACCAAGGAGCCTTCAACATCCTGGTAACTGTCTACCTGGTGTGCGTACACTAGTTTGCAAAGTTCCCAAATAGCTTCTCTATACGTGGAGGCTGAACTACTCAATGCTTGCTATAAGAGCCTCCTCAGTTCGGACATCTTCGGCAATGTCATGGTGAACGACTGATTTCAGTTACCTTCTACCAGGCTACACTTTGGAGTGTGTGTCTATGCGGTCACATAGCAGAGGGCCAGGTTTTCAATGCAAGCCTTCAGAGTCCAAATCCGTTCCACTAGGCTGCTGTAAAGAGAGGGCCTTCACTGAAGTTGCTATCTACTCTGACTCAGTGAGATGGTGAAAAATGGACAAGGGTCCTCAATAGGAAAATCTCCCATGCTATTACAGAACTGAAAGCAGCCTCCCACCCCTGCTGATTCCCTAACTGGTGTCTCCACTAAACCCGCTCAGGCTCACCCCCATCTATCTCAAGAGGTCAGAGCAGCCAAATAACTTCCAAGCCAACCCAAGGGGGATGGAGGCATGTGGACTTTCACTTTTGCCTGGCCCTTAGTAGACACAAATACTTGGTGAATTGAATTGAACTGCACTGAGGACCTGTCAGAACCTGTACCATGCATGGCCTAGAGTAGTTCTGACCTTTCCATCCAGGGCCTCCATTGGAAGGCTGTGTGGCCACCAAACTGGGCTACGCCAGGGATGGAGATATGAGCACAGAACTAGTGGCTAGGCCTAGAATATAGAATTCCTTAGCCTGGCGTGGAAGCTTTCCTTGCTTGGTCCCAATGACCTGTGTCGAGCCTTATTTCACATGACAACCATGCTAGCCTATTTTCTACCACCTGGACATTCCATGTCCTATTTGGGCATTCACCCAAGCTGGCTCCCTTGTAATGTATCCCTTCCTTCCACCTACCCTTCAGAATTCTTCTGCTCCTTCAAGTGAGAGCTCAGGTGTAAGAATTCTCTGGGAAGCCTGAGAAGTGACTGTTTTCTTCATACTCAAATTTTCCAAAGTATTTTGTCTGTACCTACCCTATACCCCATCACACCTCACGTATATGATTTTACTCATCTGTGTTTAGGTCCTACATCCCTAGCAGGAGGTAAACCAGAAGGTAGTGATTGGGTCATTTTTTTGTCTTTTTTATTTGTACTTACCATAGTATCTTGTAGGTAATAATTCTTTAAGAGTCCGTCTTGCACTATTTTTTTCTCCCATAATTGGGAACCAGTTTAGAGATTTTTCTTAATGCCTCGGTTTCCTTACCACCACCACATCCCCCATTATAGTGCCTTACATACAGCAGGTGCTTAACAAATGCTCATTCATCCAAGTCTTTCCTTTCCTAGCTGCTTTTGGTCTCCTTGGGAAACAGAGGACGGAGTGCTATAGAATAGAGCTCACATCCTCTTCCTCTGCTGAATTATTGCTGGCTAGGGCTCTGGTCAGGTCACAAGCTGCTTCAAGGATATTGCAGGCTCTGGCTCAGAAGGACATCCTTTCCTTCTCTCGCCTGAGCTATCTTCAGCTTTCACCCTTCATTTTAGTCCCTCCTTTCAGATCTCTCTGGGATGGCCCTCCTGGTCATCAGGCTTCTACTAACCCACAGGCTGTGCTTGTGCTGCCATCTTGTGGCCATGAGCAGAACTGAGTGTTCTCTGGGGAAGGCTCGAGAATCCCTGGAAAGACTATTTCAGAGTGAAGACGTTCTCAGAGGACATCTGCTCCACCTCTGCCTGACCAAGAATCCTCTCTATAAGTGATTAGCCACTCTGTGACTGAAGACCTCTGGAGAGAGGGAACCCAGTATAACCCAAGGCAGGCATTCCACTTTTGGACAGCTCTGGTATGGATGGAGAGATAGGGGTGTGTGTGTGTGTGTGTGTGTGTGTGTGTGTGTGTGTGTGTGTGTGTGTGTGTGTGTGTGTGCACACACATATTTGCACATGCATGTATATGTATATGTGTGCATATGTATCTGTGGGTGGTAATAGCTAACGTTTATACAGCACTTGCTACGTGCTAGGTACTCATCAAGCCTAAGGAGCAGGTGCTGTCATTTTCCCTGTTTTACAGGTGAGGAAACGGGCAAAAAGAGGTTCCCAGAGTCACACAGCTAAGCAAGTGTCTGAGGCTAGATTTGAACTCCGGTCTTCCTAACTCCAGGCATTGTGCCACCTCAATGGCTCTGTTTTACTAACTTTTCCTGGATCTTTTCCACTTAGTCTTATGGCATCCCATATAAAAGTGACAATAAAGACAGAAGATATAAAGCGTTCTTTTGGATTGGATAGAGGATCCCAATGGACAATCACTTTTTTTTTCTCCTAAGGCAATCAGGGTTAAGTGACTTGCCCAGGGTCACCTAGTTAGTCTGAGATCACATTTGAACTCAGGTCCTCCTAACTCCAAGGCTGGAGCTCTATCCACCGCACCACCTAGCTGCTCCTTCCAAACACTTTAAAAAGAACATTTGAACCTCCTACCTGGACTGAGTGAGGACTGTTCATACCTGGCTTATGTCTGGTCTGTTTGGAGTTAGCCAAGGGAGGCATGGGTGATATGACAGACCTGCATCTCTGGTTTCTCTTGACTCAGAAAACCCCTCTGGAATATGGCTCTGACTTAATACAACCTATTCAAAATGCTGGCAGAGGCCTGCAGACAGTGAGATAGGGCTTGGTAGCTGAATACCACGGCAATCTATGCCTTCTTTGAGGACTTACAAGAAAATGGAGATCACACTCACAGTGACCAAAGGACCATTGAGCCTTTCAGGGGTATATCCAGAGGTGCTCAATTTCAGGGTCCCCCTGGTACCTAAAGAATGAAAGGTCTGAGAGGGCCTGAGAAAGACATTCAACAAAAGGGCACTACGTCTTAAGTTCAAAATGCTCTGGGCTGTTTTCTTGGGAAGACGATGCTTCTCAGCGTTTCCTGGATTCTCCTCAAATGTAGGTTCTAGCTTGGTTTAGATCATGTGACCTAAAACAATACTTTTTGCCAGACCAAATGGAGTACATTAACTCAAAGGAAAGATCTTTAATTTAATAGAACAGCAAAATATGAAGGCCAATCCCCCCATGCAACAGGGCACACCCTCCCAGCACTGGTGGGAGCTGGCTCCTGTTCTCATGGCAACACGCCTTCCCTCCCTCCACCTCCTAACCTCCCTGTCCCAACCTAGAACACCTGTCACATATCTGCTTCTGAAGATGCCACTGCTACCTCCCTGGAGACCTCCTTCCTCTGCTCTGTCTACTGACCAACACGACTTCAAGTACTCACTAAAATCTCTTCTTTTACTGGAAGCCTTCATCCCCTCTTAATTCCAGTGCCTTCCCTCTGTTAATTATTTCCTATTTATCTTGCATATAGCTTGCTTTGTATATATTTGTTTGCATGTTGTCTCCTCCATTAGACTGTTAAGTCCTGGAGGGCAGGCCTGTCTTTTGCCTCTTTCTGTATCCCCAGTGCTTAGCATAGTGCCTGGTACATAGTAGACACTTAATAAATATTTATTGGGGGTAGCTAGGTGGCACAGTGATAAGAGTGCTAGGCCCCGAGTCAGGAAGCCTCACCTACCTGAGCTCAAATCTGGCTTCAGACACTAGCTTTGTGACCCTGGGCAAACGGCCTCTGCCTCAGTTTCCTCACCTGTAAAATGAGCAGGAGAAGGAAATGGCAAACCACTCCAGCGGTTTCTGGAGTGGTTCTACCAAGAGAACCCCAAATGGGGTCACAGAGAGTTGGACATAACTGAATAACAACAAAAAAATATTTACTGACATCTGTTGGGATGCTTTCCCCCATTGCTTGACTGATTTCCCCCGCTCAGTTACCTGCTCTGCTTTGCTACTATCTGCTAATTCTTCTCTCCTAGTCATCTTGGCTGGGGGGGGTACCCAGGGCAGATTAACTCTTTGCTCTTCTATTTATGATTTTTCTTAATCATCTTTCTTGAAAATCTTACTTGGGCCCCACAGCATCTCATCGGTGGGTACTAATCCCAAGAAGATAAAAAGTCTTCTTCGCTGGCCAGGTCTGAAGAAGGATCAGCAGTTGAAGACATTTCTGGGGTTCAATGTGAAGAGTTGTGCTGAACCATCATTGCAGAGGACTCGTCAGCTGCCTCACACATATGCCAATGTTGGTTTTTGTCAACCTAAGTGTGACACTGTTGTGCACCACTAGTTCACTTGGCTATAGAGCCTACCTAGGACCTAGGATTTCCCAGTCACCTGATGAATCAAGACCAGCTTGATTTTCTACCTTGAATGCGCACTGATGAGGCGGGAGGCAGGATGGAAACAACTCTGTTTATTTTTAGCAAAGCACTTACTTACATAGTAAAATAACAGGAACTCTTTCTCCTTACAATGACGCATAGCCCATGCTGTGCTCAAGGATAGTGCATGCACGTCCTGTGCACTTATCTGACTCCAATCCCAGAATAGACTGCTAATGACCATACAATAACAAGGGCAGTTAAAGACTGTTAAAGATCCATACAATGGAGCACTGAACCAGGCGACCTTTGCTCAAAGATCAGCACCCGAGAGGGGCCTTCGCCAGTCAGTGAGACCTCATGAACAGCCCGTGGCCCTTTACATCCTTACAGATCCCCAACATGCCACTCATGCCAATATAGATAGGGTTTTTTTTGAGGGGGGAGGGTGCAATTTTCATGCCAGCAGAGGAATGACCTATATGTTTGCTAATAAGAATGCTCACCAGCAGTGGTCTTTATTACACTGTCTGCAAACTGGGGGTCTTGGTTTTGAAGTGAGCTGCAATTGATAAGTTCCCAGACAAGGCAGGTAGAGATCAATTCCAAGGATGGCTGGACAACAATCCCCTGTCCTATATCCTGACACCCTCTACCATGGACGTCACTAATCGGAGATGGATAACTGCTCTGGTCTACTATGAGTAGGGTGTATTACTCTCCGGGAGGACCAAGGTAGATGTATACGTCCTGTGTCATAGGCTCCTGTATCTGAAACTATGGCGATCTCCAGGAGTGGAAGAAGGGAACAGGGTGAGGCTGAGAGTCTTGCACAGTCTCCAGAGAGGGAGCTATCAGTAGAAGCCAAGGTTATTGCACTGGACCAATATTCCAAGGCCCAGTTATCCATGGGTAATTGACTATAAACTCTGGTGCATCATGCAAGTGTACAAGAAGTGATATAGGGCCATGGCCCTTGGGGGGATCAAGCCCAGCTTCTCTGAGGACTCTCTACTGTTGAGAGAGTAGCAGAAGTTGGAACTATGTCACAGAGGAGGGATCAGACTACAACTCATCCTAAAGGCAGTACCACCCAAAGGCATGTCTACAAAAACTCTCTGTGATGATTTCAGACATCTGAACTATGAGAAAACGGACCTGGTACAACATGGGTTCTTGCGGCCCTGGATGCCAGCAGATATATTCACAGGCAGGACCTGTGCTCAGTGTGATGAGAAGAAAGTGCCTCCGACTCAAACAGCTTACCTGGAGAGCAAAATGGAATAGCTGGGGCTGGTGTGACGGCACGTGTTGGCTCTGGAAAGGGATAGGAAAGATAATGGCCACACAATGACCAAGGGTACACACAACTCAGCAGGAAAGGGGATATGTGACTGCCCTTTACCCTTTCGGGTTAATTATAATACATATTTTAACTTGGGATCTACTTTGGTTTTCTGTTTTCTCATCTACAAAAAGGGGATGATAATCCTTGTGATACCTATTTCACAGCGAAACTCAAATGAGATAAAGCATGAAAAAGATTTTGTGAACTTTAAAATGCCACATAAATGCCCCTTATGATCATTATTGTTATTACATATGGCATCTAGGTGCTACCCATGCATAGAAACACAAATGTATATGCGCAAACATATATGTACACATGCACGCACACGCATTCCAATACAGATGTGAGTGTGTTTTCTCCCTAGTGATGGCTGCTTGGCCCGGTGGATTCTGTAGTGCTGGTTAGTTGGCCGGATGACTGGTGGATTCTAGAATCGTGGGGGTGGTCGGTTGGGCTGGGCTCTGCAGAGGGGGGAGGAGGCTGCTCGTTCTAGCAAGTCCTGTGAGCCAGAGTGGCGGGAGAAGGTTGTTATCCTAGGGGCACTGCAGACTACAGCTGGGGGGTTGTGGGCTTGGGTTTGCTCAGGGACTTTCACAGGCTGGAGCAGGGAGAAAAATGCCCTAAGTTGTAGCCTGTGAGGTGAAAAGGCGAGCTTGCTGTGCAGAGGAGAGGAGCATTGGAGGGGCAATGGACATGGACATTTAGGGCTAGATTTAGGATATAGGGAACCTTGGCTTAGGCCCAGCTCAGGGGCAGTTCCCAACCCTCAAGGCTTGGGGTTGGGAAGAGTTTGAGCTCATGCCAGACTCAGTGTCACAGGGCTCCACAGCTCTGGTTGGGTGAGGGCAAAGGGGATCACTTTAGTCAGGTCAGGCTCTGAGGTGGGGGACCAGAGATCTCTCAAGTTAGACTAGATGTACAGATGGGAGGAGGAGGTTCCTTGAAGGTTCAGGTCAGTCTGGGGGAGAGCAGATAAGAGCTCCCCCAGACTTTGGTTAGACATGGGTGAGGGGGGAAGAGTTCTCCCAAACTTGGTAGAAGACCAGCTAACAGCTCTGGTTGAGTCAGGGTAGGGGCAAGCAGCAGTGGCCTCAAGGTTGGGTTGGGATGCAAGGGGGTCAGAAGCATTCCTCCAAAGCTCTTGTTGGGCACTGGGCTGGGGGAACCAGGGATTTCCCATGGCTCTTCACAGCTGGGTAAAAAGACTTTGGTGACTCAAAGGCCTGGCAGGTTTGGCACATGTAGGAAAGGGGTGTGTGTGGGGGAATCCATAGGATGGCCTTGGGTCTCACATTTGGGAACTGAACATTGCAGTGGCTGCGCAGGCAGGAATAATTACTCTTCAGGGGGCTCAGGAACTGATGGCCAGTGTGAGGCGCAGCCACACAGGACAGGGGAAGACCACTGAGCAGCTCATGCCTACCTACAACTTAAATAAGCAGGGAGCTGGAGATGATGAACAGCCCTTCCTGGGTTACATCCTGCCAGGATGGGAGCAGAGGCAATATAGGCTCCAGGCCTGGAGCAGCCCTTATAGCAATCAACTGGTCCCTTCACCAGGTCAGCTTCAATTGTTTTCCTTCTCCTCTCTTTTTTTTTTTCCCTTGGAGTTCAGGGGAGAGTGGGATGTGAAGGGAGCACTTTCTCTACTGCTGAAGGGACTTGGAGAGTGTGTTTCAGAGGCAAAGTATCTGGCCTATAGCAATTAATACTTATTGACCAGCCCTCCCTTCCCCTCTTCCAGACACCAAGCCAAAAGGGACCGGATCTGTAATTGGATTGGTAGAACGCAGGGTGGCACCTTCTGTTTACCTTTTAAAGAGCTGCTGGGCTCAGTGCCTAGGACACTGAGAGATTAGGTCACCTGCTTGGGGTCACACAGCCAACACGTACCAGAGGCAAGACTTGAACTCAGGCCTTCCTGACTCCAAGCCAGTTCTTGATCCATGATGCCATGGCTACCTCAGAGACCTACTAGAAACTTAGAGGGCTGCTCACTCAGAAAAAGATGCATGAGAATGACCCGGAATGTAAGCATACCAGGAAGTGCCTGTGGAATTGACCTTTCAGGAACTTCCTAAGAAGGAACATGTCAAATTATTCAGTGTAATTCTATGTTAACGGGGCCCAGCAGCGGACAGCACACCAAGGCCTCAAGTCAGAAAGATGTGAGTTCAATTCCAGCCGCTGTGTGACCCTGGAGAAGTCATTTCACCTCTGCCTTGCCTCACTCAGTTTTCTCACCTGTAAAATGGGTAACACCTACTTCCAGGGTTGTGAGAATATATTGGGGAAGTTATGTAAATGGGAGGAGTTATGCAGTTAAGCCAATGGGATTTTTCTTTCCAACAGAGAAACACAGTCTTGGATTGCCAGATCCCTAGCAAGAAGCTTGGCTACTGAGATAAGCGGAAAGGCTGAATCAGAGCGCAGCATTTGGGCTGACTGCAGCTGGAGAGCATCCGGAAGTGGGCTCGTGCCCGCTGGGAAAGGGCTCATTGGCTCCCCTGCTTTTCCAAGCTCACCTTTGCACAGAATCTCAGGCTTGGAAGGGACCTCGGAGACTACCGAGTCCCACCGTCCTGGAACAAGAATCCCCTCCACCACAATCCCCAATTTGGCCTTGGCTTCAAAGACTTCCAAGGAAGAGGAAACCACTTTCTCTTGAGGCACTCCTTTCCGTTCTGGGACTGCCCTCCACGGAGCTCAAAGTGGTCATTCTGCAACCTCCACTCACTGCTCCTAATTTTGCCACCTCACCCCTCAACATCAAGCAGTCCCTCTCATTCCACCCACATGAGTCCTTCCAATACCCAAGACAGCTACCATGTTTCCAAGTCTTCTCTTTGCTGGGCGAAATATCCCCAGGTTCCTTCAAATGATCCTCTTATGGCACGGTCTCAAGGCCTCTCACCATAATAGTGACCCCTCCTACGTCACCCTCTAGCTTATCAATATCCTTCTTAAAATGTGGTGGCTATTTGCTGTTCACAATGATGTGGGCTGTGCCTTCACCTCCCTAGTTCTGGACACTGCCAGTATTATGCTTCCAGTCTTAGTTCACTTGGGGCTTTAGTGGTCATGTGGCATTTGCTTTCCTGACAATCTGAGCACCCTCTAACGCAGTTGATGGGACTTTGGCTTCTTCTTGTGGTCAATTGTCTCACTGGACTGGGAACTGCTTCCTGGTGCCCTGGCAGGTGAAGGAGCCAGGGCAGGGGGCTCTAGAAAAGGCTGGCTTCTCAAAGTTATTGTCACTCGGGCTCTGTTTCGTTGGCCGCGTCTCCCTCTTGTGTAGCACTTCTGGGCATATGAACTGAAGAAGGCGGTAGTGACAGACACAGAACCATAATGGTTCCTGAACATCTTGCTGTTTTCTTCCAAGTTCTCCCCAGAACAGATTGGAAAATGGGCAAATTGTCCCTGAGTTCATGAATTGGGCTTGTGGGCTTGGGAGGTGGAGCCATGATGGGTCTTCTCAGGCTGCCCTCCTTGGGACCTGCGGGGGACTGCTGACGTGATGGGGGGGTGGCAGACTGGGCGTGGCTCTAGGTCCAATTCCACTGTCTACTGAGTCATGTCTGGGGCAACAAGGATGGTGCTCAGTGTTTGGCTTTCCCGATTCCCCGGGTTTATTCACTGTAGCACTGCGCAGCTGGTGGGTTAGGTATGGGGAAGGGAATAACCTGGCCCAGCAGTTTTCCTATGCCCTATGAACCTCAGGGACAAGTGCGAGCTCAGCTTCTATTAACAACCCTCTCACTCAGCCTGACAACAAAATCCTCTGGAATCCTGTTGGTGACCAAGGCCTAAACAAACACTATTAATGGCTATTGCATCAAAGCAATCAGGGTGTTTTCCCACTCCCCTAGCTCCCTGAGCTCTAATGAGGAAAGCTCTGAACCTGAAGGTCCCTTTTATCCCTGTTGGGACCTTATCAAGCTCTTGAAGGCTTTCTGGTGCTATGCAAAACCCTCTAAGACCTGGCTGCAAAGGCTGCAGCCTTATAAGGGGAAGCTATGGCTGGGCGGTATCTGTGAACCCCACTAGAGCTACTTTTCAGTGCTTTGGGGAAATTCAGCCCCTATAACATCCTTGGAGTTCTGCTGGGAAAACTGTTATATTGGAAAGCAATCTTAGTTTTTCTGAGGGAACCAGTGATACTTAGCAAGAGCTACCAGGGAAAGAGCACTATGGCACAAAGTGGCTCTTGGAAGGAGTACCAGTGTGGAGAAGCAAACCGCAGATTTCCCCATTTGCTGGATTCCCACCCAGGGCAGTACTGTAAGTCACAGAAATTACTCAGATCTCTGGAGGGTGAGGTGCCTACTGGGGGTGTATTGACTCTCTTCAGGCTTGGGTGCAAGCTTTGTGCATGCCTTAATTGCAAATAAAACTGATATCTTGAGTCTTGTGAGCCTGAACACTTTTAAGTGGATCTGGGGGCTGAGGAAAAGTACTTAATTTAACCCTGATGTTCTCAGGCTATCTAGCTGAAAGCACTGAGTCAAAGTCAAAGGTTCTTGGTGTCTCAAAGTTACTGCCACATGGATTACATTATATTCACTTTTCTCTCAATTCCTTAGAATAGCTGTTTTTTAAAACTCTAACCTTGCCTCTATAGAGAATTAAAGAATATTTGGGAAACTGGATTTGGAGGGCCTAGGAATGCTCTGAGCTCCTTGGAGTCTGAAGACCAGATCCTAAATAGGCACCCAGAGGGAGACAGTGAAAGAAGAAAACGGGAGCTTTGGCATTTGAGGACCACCTGTACCAATCCAACCAAGCCACGTCTTTACAAGGTCTAAAAGGAGCCTAACACTAGGCATGGGGGCAGGAATGAGGGAATCAAGTTATTCTACTGAATGGTTAAATGAATGGATTCTATCACCACCACCACCACCACCTGATAGTTCTTTTCTTCCTTTGTTTAGTGAACTCATTCTCCAGACAAGGTTCAATGGAGGAATCCACCCTTCAGCTTACATGGGGCTACTGGACCTGCAACCACTTCCCTCAGACCCTCAGGATATGAAGGATGCACCTGCCAGTCCCATGCATGCAGGGAAAGTTTTTCAATCCCAACCCACAACTTCTAGGGTCTGTGTGTCTGCCATGAGAGGACTGCCTCTCATGGGACTGTCTGTGGGGCTGCTGCTCTGGGTGTCATGGAAATTCCCTCCAGCATCTATACAGGAGATATTAGAAAGAAACACAGACTCAATGACTATTTTGTATTTGTAGCCTCACTCCACTGCACACAATAGATGATTAATAAATGCTTATGGAACTGTTGAATGTAAGCGCTAAAATAACAGACACATGATTTTGGACAGTATAGCTTGAAAAATGCTCCAAATCACTAATAAAAGAAGAAATAGATAAAACTATGGGATTTCCACTACACACCTGTCCGACTGAAAAAGATGACAAAAGAGGAAAATGGCAACTGTTAGAGGGACAGTGGGAGGGCAGGCGGCACACTGATATGTTCTTGGTAAAGCTGTGAATTGGTCCAACAATCAGCAAAGAAATGGAGAACTATGCCCCCAAAGTCACTAGTGTGTGTATTCTTTGAATTCAACAATATCACTACTTGGTGTACACACCAGAGAGTTCAAAAACAGAGGAGAGGATCCCTATACACAAAAACATATCAGCACTTTATGCTGTGCCAAAGAGTTGGAAACAAGATTATTGCCTCTGAAATGGACTAAACAAACCGGTGTACAGGCAAACACAGTGGAATGTAATAATGACACAAGAAATGACAAACATGATAGATTCACTGAATGCAGGAACTGATCCATGGTGAAATAAGAAGAAACAGAACCATTTACACAATGACCACAACCATACAGAGGAAAACAACTTTAAGGACATAAGAGCTCTGGTCAATTCAGTGACTATGACTTGATTTTAGAACACTGATGATGAAACATGTCCTATGTCTTGGCAGAGAGAGACGATGAACTGCAGGTGAAGAACTGGGAGACACGGTCTTAGATAACGACCAATATGTCGATTTATTTTGCTTAACTAATTTGTCAAGTGGGAGAGGAAAGGATGAGGTAGTGGGTAGTGATACAGTAGGGGGAAAAAGCATCATTAAACATTAAAAACAAGAAAAATTCAGAAGGGGATACAAAGCAATTTTATTACAATCCTGTTTAACAACCTACACTTTAAAAATTGCACAAGATAAATTTTTTGATTCATATGTAATCCTCTTTTCTATTTTGAATACTGACACACTTGTGTTAATGATTTCTAAATTCATAATAAAAAAAGAAGAGTTAGTTTTAAAAGGGCCCAGATGAAAAGCAATGATATTCACTTCTATTTTGTGTTGATCAGACCACGTTTGCAGTGTTGTGTTCTTTTCTGGGCACATTTTAAGAGGAAATTTGGCAAGCTGGGGGATGACCATCACAGGGAGAGAAATAACCAAGTCATCACATAGGCACACTAATTCACTACTGGCAGAGCTGTGGATTGGTCCAACCATTCTAGCAATCAATCTGAAACCATGTGAAAAAAAAATTACTAAACTGATTATACCCCTTTATGTGGCAATTCCACTAGATTTCTATACATAGCAAAACATTCACAGTAGAACTTTTTGTAGCAGCAAAATAATGCATGCATGCAAAATAAGTACCCACTGAACAAGGAATGGCTGAATAAACTGTGATTTGTGTATGTAACAGTATTATTGTACCAGAAGAAATGAGTATGAGGAATTCAGAGAAACATGGGAAGACCTGCATGAACAGATGAAGTAAAGCAGAAAGAACAATACAGACAGCCAGTGCAACGATCTAGCAGAAGATACCACGAAAATAATCCAGAACAAATGAAATAATCAAGACTGTTTCCCAATGAGTGAAGTTGGAACCCATCTCTCTGCCTTTGGTGGGGCAGTGGCGGACTAGCATTAAACCATAAAGACTTGCAGATCTATTTCTCTAGCTCTGACCTCTCTCCTAACCCCAGTCTTGAATCCCCAGCTGTACTGGACATCTGAAACCTGATGTGTCCAAAACAGAACTCAGTATCTTTCCCCTCCAAACCTCCCCTTGTCCTAACTTTGGAGGCTGCCACCATTCTTTCAGTCATGCAGGTTCCCAAATCAGGTGTCCACCACAACTCCCCTCTCTCTCTCTCACATCCCACCTCCCATCTAATTAGCTGCCAAATCCTGCAAATTCTACCTTCCTAGCATTTTTCCTACACACCCCCTTTTCAATTTTTTGGTTCTTGCTTTCTCTTGTGGGTGGGTGACCCTCAAAGGTTACACAATATACACATACATTAAACTTATGTAATACCCTCATTTACATATACACACAATATCATACTTATATAATATATAAGATGCTGTGTGCGTGTGTAAAGTCTGGCACATGTTACCAAGACAGAAAGCCTTCTTGTATGGGCACAGCAAATGGACTCTGTGCCTGTTATCTGAGGACCTGCCTAGTTTGAAAAGGTTCATTACAACCCTCTTTGAATGCTGCAATATCCACACACATTTATTTATTTTGGTCATATCACGCCATGAGGGCCACCTGCTAAGTGTGAAGAGATTGTGCTCATCATCATGGAAGGGCTGATTACTTCTAATGAAAGGCATGGGCATTTTAACAAGATAGAGCTGGAACAAGCTCTATCTAAACACAATGGAGGTGTTCCGACCAGGGCTTGGACTCAATGAGCACAGGAACCCAAGGACAAAGGGAACGTCTAAAGAAAACGGTCAGTTTGTCCAAGTTATTCCCTCCACAGTCCCCTCTCCTACCCCTCCTGCCCTGAACATGGAAAGTTCACACCCTTTAGTGGATCAGCACTGGGTAAATAAATACTCTAGTATTTATTATGCGGCCTGACCAGATGATCTCTACAATGCCTTTGCGTTTGAACAGTCTGTAAGTTAGTCAGGCAGCATTTGTTAAGCACTTACAGCCCCTTCTACCACCCTCCAGCCCACCTTTGTGGCTCATGGACACTCTTCCTCCCCCAGGCTGTGTTGGTCCAGCCTGCAGGAGGACTCGTCTCCTCTTTCCTTTAGAATCTCCTTTGGGATCCGGCATTTCTTCCCTGCCTCTTCTCTAAAGCACCTGCAGAGGATCAGCCTTCCTCCAGGTCTAGATCTTGCTGATTCCACCTGACAATCACATCGTGCCTCGGTGTACTGGGCTAGGCACCAGGAATCCAAAGACCAGATAAATAGCCCCTGCCTTCAAACAGCTGAGAGGTTTTTCTTAGTGATGAAGAGATTCATTTCCTAAGACTTATCTCTGCCACACTAGGTACCCTCTGACATCATTTTGCCAAGTTCAGAATGACTTTATCCATGTGTCACTTCTAAAGTCCTTTTGGGGTATGAAACCTGGGTTCTCCCTCATAAGCCTGCATGAGGCAGCAGAATGGTATAGTTCCTAAACTGCAAGAGCCCCACATCCCTGAAGCAAAGATGGACTGTTTTACCAGCCACAAACAGAACCAAAGCCAGGGGTCAACGCACCTGAGGCAGCCTCAGAAGCCAGAGGCCACCCCTTCTTTCCTGGGATGCACGTGTCATCCCATCCAGCCCTTTCCCCAAAGGTCTCCCTTTATAATAAATCTCTCCTCTCCAACGGAAGGCTCATTTAGCCTCAAGGCTACCATAGTATATTCTGCAATCTTTGCTTCTCTCTTTAAAGCTTATTCCTCTTTATCTCACATCAGTAACTTTACTTCTTGCTAACCCTTTTCCAAACTGGCTTCTCTTACATCCTCCAGGCCAGCCCACTCCAGGCCCAGATAACCAGCAATGAGTCCCTGGAATACTGGTGCCACATTTCCTGCTATGAAAAGTTTGGGCACAGAATAGAACCATAATCCTCACAGCTTTCCTTAAGTGACTGGGTTTGTTACTGGACCTCACACCCTTGCACTCTAAGCCAACCTTCCAGCTCGGTTAACTCCCCATGGCTCCCAGAGTTCTATACCACAAACATCCCTGCCTGATATGCCCTAACATCACCCTTCCTCTTGCCCTGGACTTCACTGAAAATAGGGAGGTAATTTGCTTTCCTTCAACCTAGGGCTACAATTAGTTTGTGGTAAGAGCCTTCTCAATACTCCATTAAGAATGACCTTGGCCAACGAGTCAAATGTTACACTGAGTACCCCTTCAGCAAAGTAAATTTTATTTTGGTACTTTAAAAAAATACCAAAATATTAATAACAGCTAGTTGTAATAAAGGTATAAAAGAGATGTTTATTAGCAGACAAGGATATTTGTTCTGGAAACTGCTTCATTCCTACAAACAGCAATCCTGACTCCTCTGCCAGAGGTAACCTCATGTCTCTAACCCTCACTGCTCACAAGGCAACTCTCAATGGCGGGAACACCAAAGATGTGGCTTATGGTACAGAGAATATGTTTCAAAGGACCAGGAAACCTGAGCCTGACACACCACTGGTTCTACCTTGGAACTGTGGAAACGGCTCCTCATCGATCAGTCCTCCTGGGCAAAGTCAAAGGGTTGGAAATGCTTTCGGAACAAGCGAGCGAGAGCTTCTTCCTCTTCTCGGCTACGAGGGCACTGCCTCCAGTCAGACTTGTCGGGAATGTTGAGGATGGCCTCACTTGCCAAAACCTCCCTGTAAAGAACAAGGCATGTCAGAGCAGCCTCAGCTGAGAGGCCCAGGGGCCATTACTCCAATTACTCACCAATGTAAACTTTCTCCCTCCACCCACACTGGCTTCATGTTTGCCTACAATAACCATTTCATCAACACAAAGGACTATTTCTAAGGCCCTGGGCTGGGTTCCAAGGAGAGGGCAGAGACAAATCAGACCTGCTCCCTAGCCCTGAAAGGGGCTCCTGGTCTGCTACGGGAGATAAGAGATGTATAAAAATGACCACAGCAGAACACAGAATGTGATAAGTGCGTTCAAGAGGTATAAACAAGGTCCTGTGAGGATGCACAGAAGGGAGAAGTCACCTCCTGCTGAGGGGATAGATTTCATGGGGAACATTTGGGCTAGGCTGAAAGTGGAAGAAATGATAAGGCTGAATGAATAAGAAGAATGAGGAGAGTGGGATGTGATCTGATAGGAAAAACACAGGACTGAGAGTCAAGAGACCTATGTTCCAGTCCAGGCTCTGCTTGACCTTTTTGCACCTCACTTTTATTTATCTGTACAATGCAGGGGCTGGACTAGGTTACCTCTAGGGTCCCTTGCAGCTCAAATACTCTATGGCTTTGTTGGTGGCATTGGGAGGGTCTGGCAAATAAAGAGCAGGTTTGGGAGGAAAAAGAATGAATCCAGTTTTCCATAGTGATGGTGAGGTAAAGGCAAGAAAACCAGTTGAAAAAAGTGAAGAAGCCAGCTGGAAAATAGGGCCCGAGTTGAGGCCAGTGGAGCTATCTGGGGAAGATATCTGCAGAGGATTAAATGGAAGGGTAAAGAATCTAAACGCACTAGTAGAGGGGAGGGGGGCTGATGCTTTCTTGATCAAACATTCCCTAACTTCTAGCTAGAAATGGCAATTCTCTGATGTTTGGATAGCACTTAAAGATGCACCATCATCTACAGCCAGGGAAGGTATAATCCATCTTGTCAGGAGCAGAGAGCAATGAAAAAATACTGAGGTTAAGCCCGGGTAGCCTAGGTGTCTGATGCCCTGCATGAACGAATGGACTTAACAAGTTAAGGATCCGAGGGCCCACTGTAATCTGATCACTGTTTCCTCTTCATTCACTTCGTGTGTGCCACTGCATGTGGCTAGGCTGATCCTTCTGGAGAGACCAGCTTTCACTGAAGAGCCACAGCAAAAATCCAGGGCCTGATGGCCTTCTCAAGGAGAGCGGGGTTACTAACTGACATTTCGTCAAGTTCCCACGATTATACTTCTTCCTTCTTCACCTTTGCCCTTTATCTGAGTCAGGGCCAAGTTGTGCTGATTCTACCTCAGTAACTTCTCTCGCCCTGTCATCCCAGTGCCACTACCTTAGCTCTCCAGCACCCCCTCTCACCTGCTCCGCTCCAACAGCCTCCCAACTGGTATCTAGCTGTCAATCTCTCCTTCACAGACCTACTGAGATAACCCACCTCGGTACCCTAACACCCAGGCATGTCATTGCCTGCTCGAGGATCTCTCCTGCCTCACAGGAGAAAATACAATCTCCTCTGACTTTTAAACAAAGTCCTTCACAATCTGACTCTGACCACCTCTCCAGCACATATGTCCCCTTCCCCTATGCATCTGATGTTCCAGCTCCAGCGGCCACGTTGTGGTTCCTTGTACATGATGTCCAACTATGACTTTCAGGCACTGACACAAACTGTCTCTCATGCCTGAAATGCTCTCTCTTTATCTCTGCCTCTGGGGATCCCTAATTCCTCCAAAGCAAGGAGAGAACTCCAAGCCTAAAATCAAGAAGACCTGAGTTCAAATCCAGCCTCAGACAGTTGCTAGCGGTGTGACTCCAGGCAAGTTAACTTCACCTCTGTCTCAGTTTCCTCACCTGTAAAATGGGGACAATAACAGCACCTATGTCCCAAATTGTTGTGAGGATCAATGAGATAATCTTAGCATAGCCCCCTGGCATGCAGCAGGTACATAATAAATACTTATTCCTTTCTCTTTCCCCTTTTCTAATAAGAACACATCTTTGGTGTTCATGCTCTTTCTTTCCTTGCGCATTAACTCACCTGTTTATGTGCTATGTCCCCAGCCAAATGTAAGGGACTATTGTCCATCTTGCCTCTGTATGTCAGAGGCTTATTTAGCACAGGGCCTTACTCTTAATAAATGCTAAGGAATGGAAGTTAATGATTACTCTCCTTTGATGTCTGTAGAGCAGTATCATCATCATCATCACTAACATTTACATATGGTGCTTTAAAGGTTCTGCAAAGTGGCTCGTAGACTATATCATTTGACCCTCACAACCACCATGCACATTTCCTCCATTTTACAGATGAGTAAACTGAGGACAAGACATCTGACTCCTGGTCCTGTTCTCCATGCACTAGCCCATGCTGCCCGTCTTCTAGCAGAAATCTTCAAATCTTCAAACCTACAGTCTCTCTTTCTCTGAACACTTATTATATACTCACTGCCTCTACTGCACAATTTAGCATATTAGATAGGAGGACAAGTTATTTACATGCCCCAAATTGAAGTTATTCATTCTCTTTCCCTCCAGACTTCCTTACTGGGGTCAAGGGCACTCCCATCCACTCTGACATCAAGACCTACAACTTCAATGTCATCCTCAACTCCTCCGTCTCTCCTGAGCCACTGCCAAATCTTGTCATTTCTACTTTCAAAAAATCTCTCCTGTATGTCTTCTTTTCTCCACTCCTATGGCCACAGCCTCAGATCAGGCCCTCATTACCATTTATAAATATTCAGTTGTATTTCATTTTCAGTTCCAGATCCTGTCCTCCAGTCACCCTTGTTCCCTCATTTTCTCTCACCTGGACTACTGCAATAACCTCCTAATGGTCTCCCCTGCCATAAGTCTCTCCCTACCTGAACCCATTCTCCACTTGGCTGCCTGGCTGGTATTTCTGATGATCTTACCACAATCCGCTTCTGCTGTGGATTACAGCTACTGCCTTACATATGGTCTCTCCTACTGAAATGGAAACCACCTGAAGAAAGGGATTCTGCCCTGTTCATTTCTGTATCCCTGAAGTGAGTGCTTAACACATAAATGTGCCCAATGAAGTGGTGGTGAAAAATGAAAATAAATGAAAAAAAGACAAACCTTCCAAAATGTAAAGGAAAACTCTTCTTAATTCTGTGGAAAAGTTTCTCTCCTGTGTCCAACTCCACGTAAAAATATGGTGCTCCAGGCTGTGCAATCTATGACAAAGAGAGTTCTTGAAGTAAGTGCAACAACGGCAGAGACAAACCGGCCCAGAGCTCTTGGAAGCTGAATTCTGCTATTCAACAAGGACAATCATTCCCCTGGTTATTGCAAAGCAACACTGTAAGACTGGTGACAGAGCTGGGGTCCCCACTTCTCACATGCTCCCTCAGAGAGTCCAGTTCCAGCGTGAGGACCAGGCCTTTGCTCTGAACTCATCTCTTGCAACAGCCCCAATCTTCCTCCAGAAACACAGGCCTGCACTACCCATCTGCCCGTTGAACATATTTATACAGACGTCCTAGTGTCAGTTGGTCAGACAGTCAAAAAGCACTTATCAAGCACCTACTATGTGCTAAGCACCGGGGATACAAAAAAAAGGGACTAAACAGTCCCACCCCCAGGGAGCTTGTGGTCTAGTAAGGGAGAAGACAAGCCACCAGGTACAGCCGAACAAGATACAGACAGGACCCCGTCTGGGTAACTTCAGAGGGAAGGCACTGAGTTCAAGGAGGCCTGGGAAAGGCTTCTTGCAGGAAGCAGGACTTAAGCTGAGACCTCTTGTGTAGGCCACAGTCAGGAGGCCAGCGTCACTGCTGCTGCTGGTTGCAGTTGTGTCTGACTCCCCGGGACCACATTTGGGGTTTTCTTGGCAGAGACACTGCAGTGGTTTGCCATCTCCTCCAGCTCGTTTTATAGATGAGGAAACTGAGGCAAACAGGATGAAATGATTTGTCCAGGGTCACACAGCTAGTAAGTGCCTGAGGCCAACGTGAACTCAGAAAGATGAGTCTTCCTGACTCCAGCCTGGTGCTCTGTGCACTATGGCGCCCCCTAGCTGCTGTTACCAGTGTCACTAGACAGAATATGTGGGAGGGTCTGGTGCAAAGAGTAAGAGGACTGCAAAGGTAAGTAGGGCCAGATGATAAAGGGCTTTAAGAGTCAAACAGAACATTTCATATATGATCTCGGAAATGACATTTAGCCACTAGAGTTTACTGAATGGGGGTGGGTGTGTGGGTGATATAGTCAGACACGCTTTTTTGGAAGATCAATCTGACAGCTGAATATCACTTCAAAATCTAAATTAATTGGCCAGTTCCCTGTTTATGCATATCAGCCTCTTCAGACAATTCTCCTATTTCCTTCTTGTGTTAGGACCTCTAGCACTTCTTGCTTGTAGCCTGAACTCTGGGCATGTAAGAGGAATCTGGTGAGAGAAGACTGGGGCAGTGAAGTGGAACCAGACTGTAAGTCTTAAATGCTGAGCTTGGGTTCCAACTTGATTAAGCATCAGGACCACAGGATGGCTGACCAGCAGAGCTCTCCTTCTGTGATACTGATCTGGCACCTGTGTGAAGGACACATCGGTGTGGACTGAGGATGGAGATGGAGACCAGCTAGTTAGGGATATACTGCAATAGTCCAGGCAAAAGGAGAGAGGAAGGCCTGGATTAGGGGATGCAGAAGGGACGGGCACAACAGATACCTTGGAAATGGAACAGATAGGACTTGGAAACTAACTGGATGCAGAGCTGTGAAAGAGAAACAGATCAAAGGCGATACAAAGGCTGCAGTAAGAGTGGTGATATTTTAAAAAGAAAGGGACAGAAGACGGAAACAAGGGTGAGCCACAGAGGATGAATATAAAACCATGACCTAGTCCTATAAATATAGTGTCAATAGTGGTAAAGCTGAGGCTGCCTAGGGAAATGACGAACAACAAAAGTTTTTTTTTTAAAGCCACATTGAGAAAAAGGAAGAGGATCATGGCAGGCACAGGATTACTGCTTACAGTGACCAGGACACAATAACTGACAACAGAGAGAAGGCAGAGCAGCTAACCTCTTGTTTTCATTCTCTCTACACGTAGAATGATCTTTGCATTAGAAATGGCAGGACAAAAATGGCCAATAGGGAGTTGACAGATAAGGTATGAGAAAATATTCCATTCATTCATTCATTCATTTATTTATTTACTGTGAGGCAATGGGGTTAAGTGACTTGCCTAGGGTCATACGACTAGTGAGTAACATGTGTCTGAGGCCACATTTGAACTCAGGTTCTTTTGACTCCAAGCCTTTATCCACTGTGCCACCTAGCTGCCCCAAGAGAAAATACTCTTAATGAATTCAGGTCACCCAGCCCAGACGAACCATATCGTTGGGTATTAAATGAATGAGCACATGTGACTGGTGAGGTATCACCAATATTTGAATGATGATGGATGGAAGAGGAACCACAGACCTGGAGAAGGGCATAATGTGGTCCCAATTTTCAAAAAAGTAAAGAGAACTAAGCCTGCAAATTTAACATTAGTATGACTTTGATTCCTTGAAAAATTCTAGAATGGATCATTAAAAGGATGGTTGATGAACATCTTGAAAAAGATGCTATTATAAAGAGCCAGCATGTCTTTTATAAAGGATAGATTATGCCAGACAAACTTCATTTCCTTCTGACAGTTATGAAACTAGCCCATCAGGGGAATGCTGCATATAGTTTTCCTAGATTTTAGCAAAACATTTAAGAAAATATCTCATGCTATTCTTGTGGAAAAGATGGAGAGATGTGGACTAGACAACAGGACAATTAGACGAATTTAGAACTGGATGAACTGCCAGATTCAGAAAAGAGTTATTAACGGTTCGGATGTCTACTCAGTACCTGGGCCTAGTAGAGCATCCCAGAATCAATCTGCGCTCCTCTACGAGGTTTCACATTTCTATCGATTACTTGGATAAAGGCTAAGATGGCACTTTCATTAAGTTTGTGGATGACACAGAGCTGGGGAGGTACAGCTAACATATTAGATGACACAATCAGGATACAAAAAGGTATTAAAAGGCCAAGTACTAAACTGAACCTGAGAAAGATAAGTGTAAAGTCTGACAGTGGATTCAATAAACTAATTTCACAAGTACATGATGGAGCAGTCACAATTAGACTGAAGTCCATCTGAAAAAAACTAGGGGTTCTAGTGGAATACATTAAGAAAGGCTGAAATTCTGCCCCGATAAGGCCAAATCTGGACTACTGTGGACAGTTCCGGGCACCAGATTAAGAAGGAAAGTGGACAGCATCCAGAGGATGCTACTTAGCTCGGAGAAGAAAAGATTTTGGGGCATGGGAGGGATTAGAACAAGACATCTGGGAGAGTTGTTAAAAAAAAAATTAAAGGCATGCCATGTGGCAGAGGCAGTATATTTGGTCTGTCTGGTCCCACAGGGCAGAAGCAGGAGCAATGGGTGAAAGTCCTCAGAAGTAACTTGAGGCTTGACAACAGAAAACACTTTCTAACACTGAGAGCTGTTCACAAGCGGGATGGGTTGTCTTGGGAAAAGGTGAGCTTCCATTCCTCGGAGGCTGTAAGATCACTTGCTGGGTATGTTCTAATAAAGATTCCTTTGGGCCATGGGTGGGCCTCGATGCCCCTGTGGTCCCTTCTAACTTCTGAAATTCTGTGACACATTCTGCTTCCACCACTCCCCGAACAGATCCTGTAAGTTTTTCTGTCTCCTATGCCGGGCATGCCCTCTTTGCTATCTCTGTCACTAACACTCCTGGCCACCCTTCAAAGCCAGATCAAAGCCAGCCTCCACGAAGACCTTCTCGGCTCCCCCAAAACAGAAGCGGCCCCTCCTTCTTCTGCACGCTGTACTTCTCACACACCTCCAGCTCCTTTGTATCAGAGCTATCTGTGTATATGCCATCTCTAAGGAGGTGTTGCTGGATTTGGACTCTGAGCTCTTGGTTTGCTTCTTGCTATCTGCATGACTTTGGGCAAGTCACTGAGTCTCTCTGGGCCTCCGCTTCTTCCTCTGCAAAAAGAGGGTTGCACCACATGACTGCTGAGATCCCTTCCAGTTTTAAATTTATAATCCTATGCTTCTTATTAGATAGAAACGTCCTTGAGGGAAGGAACTGGGACTGATTTTCGTATTCCCTGACTCAGTGGCTCGCTCAAAAGCAGTAAGAGTTTGTGAATATGAAGGGAATGTGGCTTACAAGCTTTCTCACCCACAGACCTTCCTCTCCATTCCCACGGATGCTGCATCTGGTCAGGCCCCGCCTGGACTGGTGTTGCGTCCTCTACCTGGTCTCCCAGACAGCCGTCTCTCCTACCCCCTGCCACCTGACCGACCTTCCTCACATCACGGCTCATTAACAAGCTAAGCGGGCTCAGTCACCCAAGTTGTGAGCTGCCGTCGGATGACTTGTCGCCTTCCTACTTGGCTCACACCGGTCCCCACATAAATGACTGCTCTCCCCTGACACAATCTTAGCTGTTCTTCTCCACACTCAGCTCAAGCTCCGCCTCCTCAGAGTCTCTCTGACCATTCCAGTTCATACGGAGCTCAACTTTTCTGAAGACTTCCCACAATACTTTTATCGGCTATATTATTCTATATTTAGCAGTCAGCACATATCATTTTATGACTAGTTACTTCACAACTGTTCACTTTTATACATGTGATCATGTCTCCCAAGAGGGCAGACTGTTTGTTTTCCTCATGTTATTCCCCTGCTCAGGAGCTTTCAGTGAGTCCCTAGTACATACAGGATAAAATCCAAACTCTACACAAGCTGTCTCCTGTCTTTTGAACCCTATCTGTTATCCTCAGCTACAGCGAGATTCCTAACCATCCCACAAACACGCCTTATGAAACTCGTCTTCTAAAGTATCCAACAAATAACACCATGAATATCTAAACTTCCACAACTCTGCTTCTACCCTGCCCTGCCTGGAGGTCCTTTCCACTCCTTCATCTGAACTCTACTCATCTATCAAGGCCCTTTTCTAGGAAGTGCATCACATTGCACCTCTAGGAAGCCTCCTCCGACTCCAGCGCACTCTTCTCCTTTGGCTCTTATCCTATATGGTCCAGTATTGTGAACTATGTTCTTTATGTCCCCAGAGTGCCTAGGACATTACCCTGCACGTAGCGGGCCTTGACATATTTTTTTTGACTACTGGCTTCTCTGCTGTCTTCCCTATCTATCCCACACTACCACTCCAAGGCAAAGTTGAGACAATGACAAAAGTAAATCAACAATCACCAGAGACCCAGCTGGGAGACACTGTGTTGCTGCCCCATCTAAGCACATCCAGGTTGCAGCCACACCCTGAGCCTGGCACAATCAGTGTCCCCTCTTCACCGTATTAAGACCACTTCTTAGAGCACTATCAGACCTGCTTGTGTGCTCTTCCTGCTTCTCAAAGTATATTCAGAGCAAAAGGGTGCCCGTGCACAGGGTAGCCCCCGGCCACATAAAGGGAGAGGGGCCTAGGGCCTCACCTGTTGGATATCTGAGTGTTCTGGGATTTCCAGCAGCTCGATCTGCTGCTCCTGGGCCTGGACGACGAAGGCCTCCTTGATGTCATCAGTGGTGCAGCAGCTGAGGGCACAGGAACAAGCTGGGGGGGAGAGCAGATGCCACCGGCTTTGGCCCCAGAAAGGAGGCCAGCAACAAACACATCACAGGGGTGAAGAAACACCCCTCAGTACAGCTTCTCCTCATCCCAGAGAGTGCACACTCCGTGGACTCTCTGTTAAGACTTAAACTCATGAGCTGAAGCACTGCATGTGGGAGCTACAGTAATCTCTGAAGTGGGGAGAGGCTCAGACATGGCCTGCCCATGCCCAAGACTGCTCGCTCCTGTGTTATCTATGTGGCAGAGTCAGGCCTATTTGACACTTAACAAACTGGCCAGAAAGAAAACTACCACACTGCTACAAGCACCTTATTTCCCTGAGCAGACTGTGACAAGGGCAGAGTCCATGCCTTTAGCCTGTATCCCCCTCAACGCCTTGCCTTACTCAGTAACAGCTGTTCAGCATTACCTTGGTTAGGTCCACAGCCCGTCAACAAGCTGAGCTGGCTTAGTTACCCACGCTCTGAGCTCCTGCTGGATGGCTTCTCGCCTTCCTACTTGGCTTACACTGGTCCCCACATAAATTCCTGCCCTCTCCTAGCCCCATCGTAACAAGTCTTCTCCATGCTCAGCTCACGCCCTACTTCCTTTTCAAAGTCTCTCTGACTACTCCAGTCCACACTGATACCATCTTTTTCTGAAGTCTTCCCATAATACTTTTATTGGCTGTATTAGTCTGTATTTAGCATTTAACACACACCCTTTTATGACATTTCTCCTACTGTTACTTCATGACTACTGACTTTTTAATTCATGTGATCCTTGTGTCCCCCAAAAGAGTGTCAGTCAAGAGGGCAGACCGTCTCTTTTCTTTCTCCACTAATGCTCCGGGGGTTTCTCTGGAACTATCACAGACCCAACAAAATGCTGCCAACAGAGCAGAAGCCCAGAAAGCACGGACTACGTCTTACAGAGCGGCCACCCCAGGGCTAAATGAACGCACGTATGAATCTGGGTCCCTCCAGGGATATCTGGGGTTCCCTTTCAGTGTTGGACCATACTTCCCCACCTGTAGCTGGAGGTGATGACTCTTATAATTCCTCTCAAACAGAACACATCGCTTCCCTTTGCTCTTAAAGAGCTGTCGCACTGCACACTTGTACTTTTCCACTTCTTCCACCACCTCTCTTGAAAGATCTACCACTGACTGGTAGTGGCCGATGGGCAAGATCAGAACATGATCATCACATAATCCACCTTTGGCCAGGGCAAGGTAGCACTGGAAAGGAAGGGCAAAAGCAGAAGAGTTAGGAATCCTTGTTCTTCTACAGAAGCCATTGAAGAGACTAGTTGGAAGGACTATCACCAAGGAAATAAGCAGGCCAGCCATCTCTCAGAGACTCCTCAGTAAGAGCTCACAAGAATTTAGAATTCTGACTGTGGGCATCTGTTCTGGATCATAAACCATAGCCACTCCTCGAAGTGCTAAAAAAACTGAAGAGGAGTTTGGCAGAAATTAGGGTTAGATTAAGACCTTGCACAATATACCCTAACGAACTCAAAATAGATGTGGGCTATGAATATAATGGAAATAGTGAGCATTTATATGTTTTAAGATTTGCCAAGTGCTTGCATACGTTCTATTATTTGGTCAAAATGACTATACAGGGTCATCTCATAAAATGATTAGAAAAGACTATCTATGATGGGATAGAAATAACAGAAACAAAGAAGGTCGTAAAAGACAGACAAATCTGACCATGTAAAACAGAAAAGAACATTGTGAAATATAACTTCACAAAACTCTACAGCGTCTATAAAAGGCTGAAGGGAGAAGGGACTCACATGTGTGCCAATGCTGACCACCAAATGCTTTTCCACTTCAGGACTGGCAAGACAGAACCAGCAGGGACCCAGGGGCTGAGCTTCATGTTGGGGAAAAAAACAAACAAACAAACAACAAACTGAAACACAAATAAGTGTTATGATGGCCCAAACACTAGAGTAACTCATTATCCTGTAGAGGGCAGTCCAGTCTGATCTCAGGTTACCCCACTGTGGCCTGCATGAAGCATGAAGCCCAGGCCTTCATTTTCCAAAGGCTTTGTTGCCAGAGTAGGCTGCTATTCAAAGAGAAGGCAACACTGTCACTGCCTGCCTCAGTTTCCTTATATCTAAATGTAAAACAAAGGGGCTGGACCAGAAGAACTGGAAGATCCCTTCCACCTTTGGTAATGACTTTCCTTTTCCATCTTCATATAACTGTTGTATAACACTGATTCCCTTATGTATCACAGATATAAGCTACTGTCTTATTACCCAGTTGTATGATACTTACATGGTTTCCGAGGTTGCTTGGGGGAAACACCCTTGCTGTCTCCCCCAGTGGACTGACGTTTCTTTCCCTGCTTTTTGCTTAAATCAAAGAAAAACTGACAAGCTGGTTCTTCCTGTGAAGTCCAAAAAACATGCAAACAGACATTTACTCAGCAGAGCGCTAGAACTAAAGTTGGCTCTGACATTTGTAAAGATATTGCTGCCTTCCTTCTCTTTTCTCCTGCCCTCTCTGCTTATTCTAGCGACAACAGTTGTTTGCCTTTCCATGCTCCTTCTATTCACACCTTTCCAGATTCCTGCAACCTCAATCCTCTGGCCACAAACAGCTACCAGTTCGACTCCTCTATCCCACTTTGGTGCCTTTGTCACATGCTTCCATATGCGTGAAATCTCCCTTTATCACTCCACTCCCTAAATCTCTACCTACTGAAACCCTACCTGAAATCTGCCATTCTCTCTTCCTTCAGCCCTGTCTCAAATAGTGAGGTGGTCCATCTTCTTGCTAAGCCAAGCCTGTCTATATATGCACAGGTGATCCTGTTCTACCCCCTCTTCTCCAGAAGATTACCTACTCTATCATCCCATTCTATCACGTCTCTTCAATCACTCCCTGTCTGGCTGTTTTCTTATTGCCTACAAACATTTCCATTTCTCCCCCATCCTCAAAAAATCCTTCACTTGATCCCCACTAGCTTTTGTCCCATTATCTCTCCTTCCTTTGGTGGTTCCTTGGGAAGACTATCTATAATCCTCTCCCTCTCTTTAATTCTCTGCAGCCTGGCTTCTGACCTCATAATTCAACTAAAAGAGCTATCTCCAAAGTTATTAATAATCTCTTAATTGCCAAATCTAATGGCCTTTTTTCAATCCTCATTTTTCTAGACTTCTCTGCAACCTAATCACTCTCCTGTGGCTCACCATCACCTCTAAGACCAAATAACTTCCATTTGGCACCCAAAGTGCTTCAAAATCTGGTTCTCTCCTCCCTTTCTAGTCTTCTTACAACTTACTTTCCCCAGCCTCCATGACACTATTCTACCACAACCTTCCAGATCCAGTGATCCTGGGTTTTCCTTGTACAAGACACCCCATTTCCTGACTGTGCATTTCCATTCATTCCCCCATGCTTGGAGTGCTCTTCCTTCTCATTTCTTCTTTCAAGCCCCAGCTAAAATACCCACTTCTACAAAAAGGCTTTCCCAATTCCCTATAATGTTAGTGTCTTCCTCCCCAAAAGTATCTCCAATCTGTCTTGTCTATATCTTGTTTGCACGTCGTCTCTCCTATCAGACTATGAGTTCCCTGCAAGCAGGCCCTGTCTTCTGTCTGGTACTAAGCACAGTGTCTACACAGAGTAGGTGCTTTAATAGATGTTTCTTGACTATTCACCCTCCACAGCCTCACTCAGATGACATGAAACATTCCCTGATCCTCCTCTCTAGTCCCAAACCTGAAAGTACCATCTCTCCCATGAAATCTATCAAGTGTTGAAACATCTCTAGAGAGCTGTTACAGTCTAAGTTCCCTAAAGGCAAGGACACATCTTATTCATGTTTCTATTTCTTTCACAACCAAAGAGTTGAATGTCTCCATGAACATAAATAACAGGGTCTGGCTCAGGGAAAGCCAGAGATGGACTCAGTATTGGGCTGGATAATTCCACACATCTCAGCACCAAATCACAATTAAGCTGAATATGAACTTAATTTGAATTGCCCAAACTATTGGGACTGACTGATGATCAAAAACGTTCCTAGAAAGTGAGATCTGGATTACATAGATTTTGTCTGCATCTGGCCTTGCCCTGACCTCTCAGCCCAAAGTCTCTCCTAGAAAGCAAGTACCCATGGGAGACAGTTCTCCCCTCCTGAGCATGTTACCCAAAGGAGAATACCTGTGGAGCCAGGCCCTGTTTGCCTGACAATGCTTCCTTCCCAGATTTTCTGTATGGGTTTTCAGTGACATCTGGCGGCTGCTTCACAAGCTCTGCCACATTCATCAGATTAAGTGGGAGGATACTGAATGCATAGAGGTACTTTGGAAAAAAACAATAACAAAACAGCTTCAAAGAACTTAATATTTATCCTAATCTAACACACTGTAATTTCTTTATGAAGACTGTCATGAGAAAGCGTAGTATTAATTTTTAAAATGAAAACAGCAAGGACAACAAATCATCAAAGCTAAACACTGCAAACATGTTATTTGTGGAAGGAGAAAAAAAGAAGGGAAAGAAGAAAGGTGGAAAGCACTCTACTCAGAATGTCAACTCTGGTTGTTACACTTTTCGCCAGTTTTTGTTTCTTCTTTTTTCCCCCAGAGTGCTGACTAACCTGCCTGTCATTAACTCTGCAAAACTTCACCAAAGTATGAGGAAACACAGCTGTCCTTCAGAATTTGCAAGGTGCTTCACATAGATTATCTTGGCTGATCATGTGGAGGGGGCTGGATGGAAGCTAAGTGACATTTCAGCAAAGTGAGATTGTTTCTACTAATTTTCCTACAGAACTTTCAGTCTCAGTTCCAAATATAAAAAAAAAATAAAACCCTGCACATAGTCTACAGGCATTAAATATGACTTTTTTTTTGCTTTTAGGCAATTGGGGTTAAGTGACTTGCCCAGGGTCACACAGCTAGTAAGTGTCAAGTGTTTGGTCTGAGGCTAGATTTGAACTCAGGTCCTCCTGACTTCAGGGCCGGTGCTCTATCCACTGCGCCACCTAGCTGCCCCTGAAATAGGACTTTTTTAACATTAATTTTAGTAGAAAATCAATTTACCCTTAAGTCCATGATTTTTAGAAGATTACATTCTAAAGCATGGTATTACTACTTCAAGAGATCTGTCATTCACCCCTTCCAAGAATATACATTACAACCTCTTCACCCCTTAGATGCTGTGGTTAAAAATTCAACATCTGGTGGTCAATCTTCAGTGGGTAACCTATTATTACTAATAACATAAGAGCAGGCCATTCCTTGGCCTGGAACGCACTTCCTCCTCAAACCTGCCTTGGAGGCAGGCTCTCTACATTCCTCAAGGGCTCAGCTCCAGCACCACCTCCTCCTTGAGGATCTTCTGGATCCCCCCGACCCTTGAAGCCACTTCCTTGCTATGTCCTATATTGACTTACCTGTGCACACTCTGTTTTGCCCAGGAGAACAGGAGAAAGTTCCCCAGGGGCAGGAGCTGTTTCATTTTTGTTTCTACATCCTCAGCATCTGGCACCTAATAGGTGCTTAATAAACATTTGTCAATTGATTGACTTTCCCAGTGTAAAAAGCAGCCACTGACTGACACTGGAAAAACGAAATGAAGAACCCACACTGCTCAGATGAAGACATGTGGTTGGTGTTAGTTGGCCCCTACACATATCTTGGAAAGGCACTGCAGAAGAACAATGAACTGGGCCCAGAACTGAAGAGGAGAGACTGGGTCAGACCACACTTGAGAATGATCCTAAATGGCTCCCAAAATGATTCCAAATGGCTACAAAAGCCCATCTTTTTTAAAAAAACTATTCCTTTTTAAAGAAATAGTTTATACAGTATTAGAATTATTCCCCACCCCCAACCTTAACAGTATTTTATTTTTTCCAATTACACGTAAAGACAGTTTTCAACATTCACTTTTATAAGATTTTGAGATCCAAATTTTTTTCTCCCTGTCTTCCTCTTCTCCTCCCTCCCCAAGACGGCAAGTAATCTGATATAGGCTATACATATATGATCATATTAAACATATTTACACATTAGTCATGTTATGAAAGAAGAATCAGAACAAAGGGGGAAAACCACAAGAAAGAAAAAAGAGAGAAAATGGTACGCTTCGATCTGTATTCAGACTCCACGGTTCTTTTTCTGGATGTGAATGGCATTTTCCATCATGTGTCTTTTGAAATTGTCTTAGATCATTGTATTGCTGAGAAGAACTAAATCTAAAAAGCCCATCTTTTTAATACCAACATTTTTCCAGTCTGCAAGACTGCAAATCATGCAATATCATCTTTTCAGAAGAATCAAAGTCATGGATGATCCAAAGAACAATGGAAAAACATACGAGTATGAAAAGTTGGCCACACAGGAGAACACTGTACACAGAAACAGCAACACTGTGTCATAATCAACTCATGATAGACTTAGCTCTTCTCAGCAATACCATGATGCAAGACAATTCCAAAATGGAAAATGCCATCCACATCCTGAGAAAGTACTATGGCGTCTGAATGCAGATCGAAGCATACTATTTTCTCTCTTTTTTTTCTTTCTTGTGTTTTTTCCCTTTTGTTCTGATTCTTCTTTCACAACATGACTAATGTGTGAATATGTTTTAAATGACTGTACATGTATCAGATTGCACGCTGTCTTGGGGAGGGGAGAGGGAGGGAGAAAAAAATTTGGAACTCAAAATCTTATAAAAGTGAATGGTGAAAACCATCTTTACATGTAATTGGAAAAAATAAAATACTATTAGGTGGAAAAAAATAAAAATAAAAAAACAATAACAAAAAGAGTATCAGTGAAATAATTAAAGACACCAAAGAACAGTTCTAGGACAAGAAGCCAGTCTTCTCGGAAAGATTTATAAAATGGGTGCCTTTGCTTCATTTGGCCACTTTTCCCCAAATCCTTCCCTACTATCTTTTTCTTTATATGTGTATGCATTAGACGCAGAATCTCAAACCAGAGACGCTATGTCTAATGCATATAAAAGATGGCACGAGCACAGGACAACAGCAGTAGTAATGACAGTCTAACAAATGAATTTGGGAAGCAAAGCTGGGCCCTCTGAAGGGCAGAGTCCTTCTGGCTTTTACATTCTTATTTTTCACTCCAGGCACTTAGTCAGGACTCTCTGAGGCTTCTGGGAACCTTGCTGACCAAGACAATGCTACTGGTGAGAACAGACGATCGACTTGTAGCACTTCTCAAAGGACAGCATCTGGATGCTGCTGTCCTGCACGTGGGCGTCTGTCTGGAGGATAATCTACTGGGCACAATACCAGTGATTCCATATTTACCTTCCTCTTCTCTGTGTTTCCAACATTTGCCAGAGCTATGAATCGGGTAACATGCTGAGCAGTTTCCTGGAGGACTGTGTGGTTTCTATAACAGATTTGAAAGAAAAAAAGATACAAACAACTTTTATATTCCACTTACCAGTATTCTGTAAATGGTTTCTATCAGTGAGAGTTCTCTTTTCCTCTTATGGCATAGCGGCCTCAGATCTGACTTCTTTAAAGGTATAGGAATAATAAGAGCTAATATTTATATAATGCTTTCAAGGTTTGCAAAGTTCTTAGCACAGGTTCACCTGCAAGGTGCTCTTATTATCCCCATTTTACATATAAGATTAAGTGATCTGCACAGGCTAGTACGTGTTGAAGCAGGATTTAAAACTAGGATATACTGACTACAAGTTCAGGACTCTCTTCACTATGGTACCTAGCTGCTACTATCATTATGCTTGCTATTAAAATTGCATCGTCCACAGGACATGAAAGCAGGACCTCCTTCTAAAGACATGACATGAAATCCTTTATTACTTCCAATGTGCCCCAAGACAAGAAGGAAGCAGCCCCTGCTGCTATCCAGCCCAACTCTACATGCTATCTTTCCTCCCAATACCCCCAGTGTGTTCTACATGATCTGACCATGCTCTGGCTGTGAGCTGATATATAAGATTAGTTTGGAATAACTGCCATTCCCCCAGAAAGCCCTCTTTTTCAAATCCTTCCCTAAAATCTTCTCTGGGTTTCAGACCTTCTCTAAGGTCTCTTTCCAAACCAGGAGTTGGCTGATTCTGGCCCCTCACCTGTTTTTGTACAACAGAGAGCTAAGAAGAATGATTTTCACACTTTAAAACACAATAAAACCTTATTTTAAAATGTAAAAATCATTCTTAGCTCCTGGGCTTTACAAAAACAGGCAGAGTAGTTTGCTGATCCCTGTTCTTCCCTATTTCTAGGGAAGTCAGGACACCCAAAGGCACTTTGAACCAAACCTGGGCTCTTCCCTGCGCAGCGGTTAGTCAGGAGGCTCAACTGTCAGCAGAACTAACTCCTCTCATTTCAATTCACTGCCTGTTTCTGATCTTACTTTCTAGCATAACTTTTTCCTTCCCACAGATAATGCCTATGCTTGGATAAAGACTGAAAAGCAACTTTCTTGAAGGAGGAAGCATCTGAAAAAAGGCAATTTTAGCGTGGGACAATGGAAAGTTGGAAATAATACAGCCAATTCTTACTTCTCTGCTAATGGACCATAGCTCTGATGTTCTGGGAGGGGGAAGCAATTCCAACCTAGAGCAAATCTTACATTGAGCTAAAAGATTCATATCCATTGGACATGGAAGAGGGAAAGCAGGGAACAGATTATCTAACCAGGCAGTCTCCTAGTGATCCTAAAACAAGTTTTCACCATGTAGCTTTATTATCTGAAGTGAAAATACATGTATATTGAACAAA
The DNA here is from genome assembly GCF_003287225.1 of Phascolarctos cinereus. Classification (NCBI taxonomy): domain Eukaryota; kingdom Metazoa; phylum Chordata; class Mammalia; order Diprotodontia; family Phascolarctidae; genus Phascolarctos; species Phascolarctos cinereus. Next base: position 41,200,625 of record NW_027555736.1, read on the forward strand.
ATTCAAAGCCAAGTAAAATGCAGATTATCCAAACCAGCTTCTTCATTAGTTACACATGAATATTTCACATAGAAGGTATTGGTACTGTCCTTCCCTGGCTGTCTTCCATACCGAAATCCTCAGATATGCTTCTGAAGCAACTACTAATGATGGGAGTTTCCAAGTCTATACAAAAGGGCCACAGCCTGAATTCCCAGGAAATTTTTGGAAAACTTTGTCTTAAGAGTAAGTAAATGTAGTTATAAATGTTATAAAAGTTATAAAAGCTGTAACTGTGTATGGCTTTGCTCCAAACTCTAGAGCAGGGGTTCTTAACTGGAGCTCACAAATCACCAAGAGCTCTTGGGATAAATTCTGGGGGTGGGGTGGGGTGGTGGTGGTCCATGAATGTGGACAGGAAACAAATTACATCTCTATTTTCACTCAGCTCTAAACGAAATTTAGCTTTTCCTTCAATTAAGGAGGTAACATTATCCTAAGATGGGTCTACAGGCTTTACCTAACTGCCAAATGGGCCTACGACATGCAAAAAAATCAGAAATCTCTGTTGTAGAAGCTTAATTCCTTAGGCAGAAACTATGAAATTATATACCCCTAGTGGAACACTGCATATATTGTTAGACTCAGTTGATGTGCTGTTTAATTTTATGGTTGAACTACTTTCTCCCTTCCCACCTTTAAAAAAATTCTTTGTTACAAGGGATGGTTCACTGGGCAGCGGAAGAGGGTAAGATATATTCAGAAATGAAGGTGATGTAAAAACAAAACATACTAATTTTTTAAAAAGAAAAATGATACCTACCGATAAGGAAGCCTCTCATAATAAGTCTTTTCCAAGGCAGCAAAGTGATACCTGGGCTTCAAGTCCATGGCAAGATGGGAGATCAAAGAGGAACCCTTTTTCTTGGTATCCACATCTCCCTGTAAAAGAAAAATAGTGTCCTCTGTGACTGATCTTAATGATCATGCAGGCAGGCACAATATAAGCATATTGTGTTAAGTGTCCATACTTGCAGTAATCATACAAGTTTGAATAACAAAAAGAGAACTAGGTCATATGTGGATCACAAATGAGGAGTTGGAGGTGGCCCCCTCTCAACCTTTGCACACAAAATAAATCATTAAAAACAAAGCTGGAAAGTAAATTAGCTCTTGCTAATTAATGTGGCATGCTATTGTAATTTTCTTTGTAGAAGGCCAAGCACAGACCTCCTTACAAGGGTGACATTAGGAGATGATTTGGTCAACACAAAATCAAGTCAAATCCTCAGGTGCCAGATGTTTTTGGAATAGTTTGTATGAAATACTCACAGAAGCATTCATAAGACTGGGAAGGAGGGGAGAAAAAAAAGATAGCACTGAATTGGTGGGTGTGATGGCAAGTGGGGAGGTTTGGGGGTGAGAGAGGGTTGGAGAGGTCTAAAGACCCGAGTCCAAGTCTATAATGTGCCACTTGGTGGTCTGGACAAAGCATTTAACCCCTTTGTGTCAGTTTTCTTCTCTTTATAAGATATGGGTAAATACTTGTAATGATCAAGTGATATAATGTGGAAATGCTTTAAAATTAATTCAGTGCTACAAAAATTGAACACGGTAGTACGAGTGGACCTCAAAGGTCAGAATGTCCCTTAAATAACCTTTTCTGGGAACAATTATCTACACGCTTTCAATAATCCTTATTGAACCTATGTGATTGCAGTTTATTCCACTTGTTAGCACACAGAAGTCTGTGCCATTCTACATAAAGTCTTTCCTAAAACATGCCTTTTTCAAGCATTAAGGGTGAGGCTCTTAGTTTTAATATTCCAAGATTTTGTGAACAAATCCATTTTATGTTCATGACCACGCTGCATGATTTTATCCACCTTCTTAATATTTCCTGTCTTCCCCTTTGCAGGCTGAAGAAATCTCACTTTTGGCATTTGTTCTTATATATGAGTACCCTCTCTTCCCCTCTGATCATTTTTGATACCTTCACTGGCTCTTCACCAGCTTCAAGTCATTCCCCAGGATGTGCAGAGACCAGTTTCAATGTAGAAAGGCTTTCAGGTTTGGTGATACCATGGGTTTGTACAAGGGGGAGAGAAAGCATTGGCTTGTTTACAGTTTATGATGGTGAGGAAGTCAGGCTCATCGCAGCCTACTGCTGATATATTCAGGGCCCAGTCTACAGAAATTGTATAAGGCTATCACTGATAGCCCTGAATCCCCTGAAGGTACTCCCATGCCCACTACTCAAGGTTTCCTGATGCCTCACTGTGGTACAGAGCTGGGCTCTTAATGACTCTGTCATCCAAGCAGAAGCTCAGGGTAAAAAGGTTTCAAATACAGGTTCAGGCATTCTTGTCTATCACCCAAAGTTCAGGCTACCTAAGATCAGCGATGCATCATCAGATGGCTGGCTGAAAGGAGAAGAATTTTTCAGCCTCAGAAGTTCATCAAGACTGTCATCTAGAGTATACAGAGGGGCTGCAATTTGTATCAGTGGAAGGAGCGCCCATATTGAAAAAATTACAGATCCTTGAGTTGCTGACGCACCTTACACTTCCTCATACTGAAGCTCATTGGACAGCTTTCTGACCAAACAGAGTCAAATTCTTTCCTGTTGATTTGGCATCCCATTCCTTGTAAGGTCTGCCATTGGCACACTGGGGATTTCATTTGTATGCCCTCTTAGAGATCATTTATGATAATATTAAATGAGAATTGTCCAACTAGAGACCTCTAGGAACTCCACAAATAAGAGAGTGACATTCCTTGTGGTTCCTGAAAAAGTCCAGGGAGGGTCTGAGTTAACTAAAATATGTTAAAACCTGGAACATGCAACACAGATCACACAAAACCAATTGCAGGACAATTTGCTTCCAGAAATCTCAATTAGACAAAAAAAAGCTGTACGTTGGGAGGGTCAAAGTTTCATATTCAGTCTTTTTTCCGTTCTTCTTTGTAGAGGGGAAATATTTACATTTGTTGATGTTTATCAATATGACACATCATCATAATAAGGAAGTTGTTAAAAAATCCCAAATGGAAAAGAATTACTACTCACAGAAGCATTCCCGAAGTTCCCCACACCCCTGGGCCATGGGGATGTCAGCAAGACATCAACACCTTTAAACTGCGATGCGGACTGCAAAGCTGCCTTCAACGAGCTTACATCCTTGGAGGTAAAGCTGTAAGGTGGAGCAGGCTCAGCCAATGACTCTGTCCCACTGAGGTATGCAATCTGTAGGCCTGAGGCACCAGTGAAAACACCTTTTCTACCTACATGGAGAAAAAACTGTTAAGTTTTAGCTACAGTGTTAGAACAAAAGCAGGACTGTCATGGTGAATGGCCCACATACCTCAAGCACTTGTGAGTGGCTGTGAATTCTGTGTCAGGGCTGGGTTATATATATAATAAATATATATGAAATGCTAGGTTAATAATTTTTTAAGAAGTAAGAAAGGGAGGCCTCTCCTCCTCCAGAAAATATTAGATAAATTGAGTCTGACAGAATAACAGATCTAAGAGGACCCCAAGAGAACTGGTGAAAAGCATTAAATAAAAAAATTTAACAATGGGTGAAACCAGGGACTGTTAAAGATGTACCACTCAATTAGGCGGAGAAAAGAATCCAAGCCAGAAGAGGAATAGATGCAGAACAGAATGAGAAAAAAACTATACTTCTCTGGGAACTAGGGCACAATCTAGGTTGGGAAGGGACTGGCCTTGGACAGATGAAGAGAGACAGTAAGGCTTCTCTCTCTTTTAAAAAACTATTTTTAAGGTGTATCTCTTACAGTAGATTTTAAATACAGTCTATGGACCTATAATCATATAAAAAGACAGGTTTGAATGCTTTGCTATCACCGGCTAACTAAAAAGAAAGGGGTACGGAGAAAAGAGAGGTCTATGTTGACAAAGCTACAATCCTAAGTCCTTCACAGACAGTGGGAAAAAGGCAGAAAGTGACCTATGCCATCACAATTACACAATGAACTACTGTGAGTTTATAGCCATAAATTTCCCATCAAACAATATGGTTATTTGCATATTTCACTATCACTTCCTCAGGCACTCTGAAAAAAATTCAGATTGCTGTGTTACTAGCCCTGAGTCTTATGCAGATTAGAAGACAGTCAGACCTCCCAAGCTGTCCTTGGATCTCTGTCCAAATCTAGAAAAGACAGACAGACCAGAAGACACTGATAAGATGCAATAAACATAGATGTTACGACTCAAGGTAACAACAATGTAAATGGAAAGAGCAATAAAACAAACGAAAATGAATCCTGTGAAAATTATAATAGCCAAGGTTGGCCCCCAAGAAGAGCTATGAGAAGAGATTTCCTTCTCTTCTTTAAGAAAAGTGGAGAATTATGGCTGTGGAACTTTAGAGACAATGTTAACTTTTTCAATGTTTTGGCTCCTTTGGCTGAATAGTTTTAAAAATATTTTCTATTCTTTGTTATAGAAGACAAAAAGAGGGAGGACACACTGGGAAACGAAAGGGGTGAAAAATAAAGTTTATTACAAACACTATGAAAGTTGAAGGTCATATACTAGATGTGGCTTTTCTTTACTTACAATGACAAATCACGTCATTTCATTTCATGGATCTAGGTTCTTGCCGATGGAACTCTGCCATAGTGCTCGTTTCAGGCTATCTAGGCCTTCACATCTTGAGTGACTCTTACTTGTTTTCTCAACAATTCTTAACCTTTTTTTCTAAAGTTCAGTAAAACTTTATTTTTTTTTAAATTTAGATTTGTAGTAACTACAAACAATGTCTAGGTACTATGTAGGTCGTTTCTTCCATTGTTCCCCAAATGGGTGATGCAGATACAATTAATAAACTCAGTGCCCAATTGACTGCTTTCTGGAGCTATGCTCTTCCTGCCTCTAGTTTCCAGATGAAACACGAGTCAGAACTTGAAAAACGATATTTCAACAGAGATGGGCACCAGAGAGAAGGGACAAAGGGAAAGCCCCCTCTAGGACTGGGAGATAAGAGCTGAATAAAGCATAGAGATGGGAGAGGGCAAGATGAGAACAGGAGTAGCTCAGATGAAGGACAGCAAGCCAGAGAAGAAGATAAGGCCAGAAAGCTGGGCTGAAGGCAGACTGTGAAGGGCCTAGAATGCCGGGATCAAGAATTTGCACTGTATTTTCTGTTGCTGCCCTCGAGCTGTTCCAGTCATGTTTTCTTGGCAGAGACACTACAGTGGTTTGTCACTTCCTTCTCCAGCTCATTTTACTGATGAGGAAACTGAAGCAAACAGGGTGAAGTGACTTGCTCCAGGTCACATAGCTAGCATGTGTTTGAGGCTGGACCTGAACTCGGGTCTTCCTGCCTCCAGGCCCAGTGCTCTACCCACTATGCCAACTAGCTGCTCTGTTTTATTCCGTAGGCAAAGGGAAATGCTACTGAAGGTTTCCTGACAACACTGTGTTAGGAAGACTACTTGGGCACTGCTGCGAAGGACAGATTGAATGTGTGCAAATCGTTTAGGAACCTACAACAATAGGTCGGTGAGAAGAAATGACAGTGTGAAGAAAGGGGGACACAGTGGGAGTTGAGAAGTCAGGACGGATACCAGAAAGAGCAGTGAAGCAGCATCAATAGGACTTGGCAGCTGTTTGGAGGTGCGGGGTGAGGGAGAGGAAGCAGACAAAGATAAAATCATGAGCTTAGGTTCCCTAGGAGGGTAGTAAGGCCATCAAGAGAGACAGCTCTCTTTAGAGGGAAGGCGAGGCTGTGGGAGTAAGAGCACTTAGTGAAGTTTTTGGCCCTTGGTTCACAAAAGTTATGATGCCAACTCTGGCAGATCCTACTGAGCTAAAAAGGCTTACGTTTGGACCGAGCAACAAACTGTGGGACTGTTATCCTATAGACCAGGCTACTCAGGGCAGAGACACTCCTCCCCCAGGCCTTGGCCACCAAGTAATCAACAGCCAAATCAGGAAGCTGTCAACTATGGCATGGAAGGGGCTGTGATTTGCTTTTGTGGAAGGAGCGTACACACGGACGGAGTCACAGATACTTGGTATCTTGAAAAAAATCTGATTATTTCATGTTTGGCAATGACTTCTAAGCGTTCTTCATGGTTATCTCACTTAATGCTCAATTCATGTATCATTCACTTATTCTTCTGTTTAAAAGCCTCATTCAAAAACTCTATTCCACTATTACTCTCAAGTCCTTCACCTTTCATTAGAACCATTTAAGAGTTCCAACTGCTCTGTCACACCTGCCATGACTCTGTTCCTGAGAACAATTTTACCATGTGGGACTGGGCTGTCATTCTCGGTTAGATTGTAGTGACCAGGCTGAAAACTGCTCTACAACTGCCTTAAACTATGAAACTGTATGAAAGAAGGAGGGATTAAAATGAGACCTGTATGACAGGGACTAAAGAAAGGATTCCATACGATGGTGCTGGCCCCCCCACCTTCCCAAAGAACATACATGAACTGACAGTGATACTGTTAGGCTGGGGGCATGAGTTACCATACTATAATAACTGGATTTTACATACACATGGCTTCTGCATGACCAGATAAACAGAAATGAGTCCCAGAGGGTGATTCTTAGGGAAATATATGGACTGGAGGAAATTCCAAAACTTCATAGCAAAGCTAAAGATCAGTAAAAAGAAAGTGGATCAGACTGAAAAAGCAGAAGTTCAAAAGAGCACAGGAAACTGGAAAAGGAAATCTGATAAAAAGGGAATATTAGCAGAGAAAGGGAAAAAAAGGAGGAAGGCTATGGCCCCACAGTCATGGTTTTTGGCAAAGAAATTGCTCTTACTTTCCTGTGTAACAGAGGGGGCTGCCAGAGGCCCATTTTATCAAACCACATTGTGAGCCCACTACAGCAACCTTTTCTGATCCATACCTAGGTAAGTAATGTTTTCAGCTAGTTCACATCCATCAACATCTGGGAAGTACTTGACAGCTTCCTGGTCATTAGCACCGAGCACATACGTCTGAATAGGTGCTTTGCAGAGGAAAAGAGATAACAAGAAACATCATATAATTACTGGATGTACTTCTGCGCATGAGAAAATTTTTCTATGCATGTGTAACATTTTTAACAAAAGCAAAAAAAATTTGTATTACCACTCCATTAACAGCTCTATGTGATACACAAACTCCCTTCCAGGGTATGTCCTGTGCCCAACGTTCACCAGCTGTGCTTGGCATAAAGGCACTTAATAAATGCTTGTGGACTGGCTGCTAAGTATTGTTGGACAATAGAGGTAACCAATTTATGTAATAAAAATGGATGCTGCAAATGACATAATAAAAAGGACCAAAACTGGAAGAATGAAGAGTCCCAGAAGACTTGATCTGTCAAATTGATGGTATACATCTTATACAATGTACATACAGAGAGGTTCACACTATAAAATCCACACTCAATCTGTGACTTGAGCATTTTCCGTCTCAATGTGCAGGATGTAGTAGAACATAAGCACCTTGAGGGGAGGGGCTGTTCCATTTTGTCTGTGTATGTGGCCAGCACATAGTAGGCTCTTAATGAACGCTTGTTGAGTTGAGCTGGCACAAGGAGGAAATCCTTAAGCGACAATACATAGGTAAAACACACCAGGACCACAAATCCTTGGTACTCTGGTACTTATGTTTCAAAGTAGTAATTTCTGTACCTTTCTTGACTCCTGTCCTGTATTCCTCCCATTCAGTACTTGGTGCAGAACCGAAGAAGTCACCTACACACAACAGCAGCTAAAATGAGATTTTAAAGCAGACAAATATAACAAAAATGCGGTCAATATACAGTCTTCATGGTTAACATCTCCAAATGGTCAAAACCAATCTGCATAAGTTGAGCAACAATTCTGTGATGGGGCTCTAACTCTGTGAATGTTTTGTGCAATCTAAACCACAAATATAAACTATTCAGATCCTTAGTAAGCACAAATCTATGTCGCCTTTCATTGCCAGAGTAGCTACTAATTCAAATTGGGAGAAGATAACAACATATTCTCCAGGTATCAGTCCTATTGCCCTTTATGGTACTCACTATCTCTGCTCTCTCTCTCTCTCTCTCTCTCTCTCCCCTTAAAGACACAGTCACAGAAAGAAACACATCACAAAGAGCAGGTCATCAACATTCAAATTTCCAGTACTAGTCTCTAAACCTTTTTGCTGACTGACTATCCAAATGGTTCTGTTCTACCTGGTTGTATGGATTGGAACACCCAAGTCACGAATAATTGCAAAGCAATAAGTGCTAAGGAAAGTTTCCTGAAGCATCTTTCTGGGCAATCTAGATTTTCCTACATCTAGCTCACCCTCAATAGCAACTGATCTATCCAGTAACTTTTCTGTATTGGTTCTCAAAGTGGTTATAAAACATTTAATCCAGATCACAGAGAAGAGGTGACTGACACTATCAAAGGCTGCAGAGAGTTTGAGAAGGATGACGATTGAGAATAGGCCATGAGATTTGACAATTAAAGAGATCATCACTGGTAACTGGAAAATGTCATTTCAGCTGAAATGATGAGGCTGGAAGCTAAACAGTAGAAATTTTAGAAGCGAAAGGAGAAAAATAGAAGTACTCATTGTAGACAGCTTCATAAATGACTTTAGCTAGGAAAGGGAGAAGAGCTATAGGAGAATAGCCAGCAAGGACAAACAGATCAAGTGAGGACTTTTTAAAGATGGGGAGATGTGCGGGTGACAAGGCAGCCAAGAAGCAGCTAGGAGACTATGCTACTGGACACTACCTACTAAAGTGTCAACTCCTTGAAAGCAGGCAACAACACATCTTGTTAATTTCTGTATCCCTCCACAGTACTCTGCATAGAAAGGCACTCAACGTTTGTTAAATGTAACTGAAGTAATGTGTCAGAATGAAGACATCATTTGTTAAAAGAAAAAAAAAGACATCATTTGTTTTTCCCCAATGGTCTTTTGTCTAGTTGAGTCAATATACTTGCTATCTCTGAATATAGTTCATTACTCAGTCAAGCCTAGGTTATTAATGCATCTTCCTCTCCACTAACCCTTGTGTATTAACTATTTTTTTTCAAGTGCCTACCGTTGCAACGTACTTGGCTCAGTGATGAGATACAACAACAAAACAAAATGGTGCCTGGCCTCAAGGCACCTCAAGAAGGTTACAACATGTAGACAGATAAGTAACTACAAAGTATATACAACATGATTTCAAGAAAGACATAGCATAAAAACTAGGGCAATCAAGAATGACTTCATGTAGGAGGTACCACCTGAGGTGTGATTTCAAACGAGCTATAAGGTAGAGTTGAGAAAGGAGGCATTCCTGATACGTGAAAACACTCACTAAAGGAATGGAGGTGGGAAATGAGGAAATGTCCTCAACAATTAACAAACTAGTCTGACTAGAAAGGAGAGTTTGATAGGAATTAACATGGAAAAAAAAAAGACTAAAAAGTAGGTGAGAGTCAGACTATGGATGGATTTAAATGCCAGGCTAAGGACTTTATATTTTATCTAAAAGGCAATAGGAAAACAATGAAGATTGTTTAGTAGTCGGACGACATGGCCAGATCTGTATTTTAAGAATACTAGTTTGGCAGATGTGAGGAAGATGGATTGTAGAGAGATTAGAATTTGGAAACAATGCATAGTCCTGGAGAGAGGTGATGAGAGCCTGAAGTAAGATGGTAGGAATGGATGTGAATGGAAGGAAAGGGATGGACATGAGAGACGTTCTGGAAACAGAACGAACAAAACTTGGGAATACATTCAATAAGAAAAGTCAGAGAGAAGGAAGAGCAGAAGAATGGCCTTGAGGTTCTGAAGGTACACTAGAAGGATGATAATGTCCTCAACAGAAACAGGGGAAGTTTATGAGGTGGGGAAAGAATTGAATTTGATATTCAAGGGAACATTCAAGGAAAGGTAGCCAAGAGGCAGTTGGTGATAGGACTGGAGCTTAGGAGACATAGACATTTGAGAGGTTGTTTGTAAAGAGGTGATAACTGAAACCAGCAAAATTGAGCATAATCCTTAAGGGGGGAAAATGGGTATTCAGTGAAATAGAGGACTTTCAAGCATTCCTGATGAAAAGACCAGAGCTGAATAGAAAATTTGACTTTCAGATACAAGACTCAAGAGAAACATGAGGAGGTAAACAGGAAAGAGAAATCATAAGAGACTTATTAAGGTTGAACTGTTTACATTCTGCATGGAAAGATGATATTTGTAACTCATGAGACCTTTCTCAGTATTAGGGTAGTGGGAGGAAAAAAAATTGTATGTGTGTATATATATATATATATATATATATAGATAGATAGATAGATAGATAGATAGATAGATAGATATAGATAGATAGGTAGATAGATATATAGATATAGACATAGATAGATAGTAGATAAATTGAGGGCACAGAGTGAGTTGAAGATGAAGGGGTGATATCTGGAGAATAAAATTAAGGGGTGAGAGAGGACTATATGGAGAGAAGGAGAAAGGGAGAGGTAGAATGGGGTAAATTATCTCACATAAAACGGACAAGAAAAGGCTCTTACAGTGGAGGGGAAATGGGGGAAGGTGAGAGGGAATGAGTGAATCTCATTCTCATTGGATTTAGCTTAAGAAGAGAATAACATACACATTCAATTGGGTATGGAAATGTATCTTACCCTACAGGAAAATGGGGGGGGGGAAGGGGACAAGAGAGCAGGAGGATGATAGAGGGGAGGGCAGATTGGGGGAGGGGGTAATCAAAAGAGAGAATAAAATAAATGGGGATGGGATAAGATAAAGGGAAATATATTTAGTTTTTCACAACATGACTACTATGTAAGTGTTTGCATGACTACACATGCATAACGTATCAAGATGTTTGCCTTCTCCATGAGGGTGGGTGGGGAGGGAGGAAGGGAGAAAATTTGGAACCCAAAGTTTTAAAAACAAAAGTTAAAAAAAATTGTTTTCACATGCAACTGGGAAATAAGATATACAGGAAATGGGGTACAGAAATCTATCCTGCCCTATAGGGAAACTGAAGGGGAAGGGGATAAGAGAAGGAGGGGAGAGATAGAAGGGAGGACAGATTAGAGGAAGGGGTATACAGAATGCATGCTATCTTGGGGTGGGGGTAGGGACAAGATGGGGAGAAAATTTGGAACTTAAAATCTTGCGGAAGTGAATGTTGAAAACTAAAAATAAATAAATTTTTTAAAAAGTTTAAAAACAAAGAGAGATGATAATTGAATCAATAGAAGCTGATGAGATCATCAAGGGAAAATGTAGAGAGAGAAGAGGAGCCAGGATAGAACCTTAATGGTCCTTCAAAACCCAGCTCAAAAATCACCTTCTCTAAGATAATGATTTTTGCTAATTGTACTCCATTCTAATTTATCTTCTACTATGGCAGCCAGGTGGTACAGTGGATAGATGACTGTCTCAAAGTCAAGAAGTCAGGCCTCAGATACTTACTGGCTGTGTGATCCTAGGTAAATCACTTAATCTCCACGTGCTTTCAGTTTCCTCATCTATATAAAACGGGAATAATAATAGCCTCTGTCTCTCAGGGATGTTGTGAAGATCATGCGAGATAATATTTTAAAGTGCTTTGCAAGCTTTAAAACACTGTAGAAATGCTAGCTATTATTATGGCCCCTCATTACTATGTGCACTAGTCACTTACATGGCATGTGACTATCTTGAAGGGGCTTATATTCCAACTTAATTGGCCTACTTGTTGTTTCCCACACGTGATAGTCTATTTTCTTGCCTTATACCTTTGTACAAGTTGTCTCCTATCCCTGGATTGCCTGGCCTCCTCACTGACACTCTTGGAATGCTTATTTCCCTCCAAAACTCAGCTTAAGTACCACCTCGAAGAGACCCTTCCTGATTCCCCCAGCCATAGCACTACTCTCCTCCTCTCAAACTACTCTGTTTCATCTTGTAAATCTTTCACAATAACTTATCTGTGTACGGGTTACGTTCTGTCCTCTTCCTTCCCCTCCTATCCCCCAGTGCGGGCTCCTTGAGGACAGGGACCAAGTCATTTTTGTCTTTGTATCTCCCCTGCCTAGCTCAGTGCCAGGCACAGAGCAGACAATAAATTTTGTTTAGCTGAATCAATGAAACACACAGGGAGTGTCTATGTTCTCAGCCCTATCAAACAATCCAACCATAATAAAACATATTACACTTAAACCCCAAACTGTACTCTTCTCTCCTGGAGTCACCTTCAATTCCATCCCCTAACCCCTAGTCAAAAATTGCCAAAGGGGACTAAGGAAGCCTATGGCTGTGCCACAGAGCAAGGAGATAGTTGAGAAATGCTGACCTAGACACCAGGTTATCTGTTTTGGACATTTTTTTCAATCTCCATCTAGAACAGTTCTGGGCTTACAACAGATATTCACCCTGACCACAAAACAGATTTATTAAATTAGGAACCCAAGAAATTTGTCTCTGCAAGTTTTCCTGGGGCAATGGCATTAATTTTCAATATGAAAAGAAACATCTTACATCAAAGTTCCCATTTTCTTCTGAATTGTTCCGACTCTATTGAATAAAACATCAAACCTTCCTTCTACATCGCCACAAGCCAGCCTGTAGGCAAGAGAGAAACGTTCAGTTAACACTAACACCTGTAGAACTTAGTGCAAACAGCTCTTACTGCACTCGTGTGGATTTCTGATCTTTTTAGTTAGGGTTATCTCTGAGCTGAGTTCCGTAACTCCATCTGCCTGTGAGACATTGGTATCTGAGTGTCCCGCTGTCACCTCAAACTCAACATCTCTAAAACCAAAATGGCCTTCCTCTGAAAAAGTGTTTCTCCCTTTGCACTTCCCTGTTTTTATCATCATACTGTTCTTCCTGTCACCTAGGCTTAAAATCCCAGGATCACTTTGAATCCTTCTTGGACTCCTCCCCCACATTGCCCCTAAGTGGCATGGAGGGTCCTTTTCTCTGCATCCTTTCCATCTCTGTCATTTCTCCCTGATCCTTTCCACTGTGAACCTCTCATGTCACTGTTGGGTCTTTCCTATTAAGGATGAAGCAGCTCAGGTCTCAAGACACTAGTTGTGTGACCCTGGGCAAGTCACCTAACCTTTGTCTGCCTCAGTTTTCCCAACGATGAAATGAGAATAACAGCACCTACCGAACAGGGCCGCTTGTGAGAAACACATATGAGTAACATTTGAAAAGCACACTGCAAACCTGAAAGTCCTGCATAAATGATAGCTGTTATTAATCACTGCCTCCCTCCAAATTCATTTTCCCTCAACAACACTACATCCCCCCATACGTGCTACTAAATTATCCCCGCCTCCCGTTTAACTACTGCGGGAAGGAGGGGATCCTGAGGTGGCGGGTCTCCTAACAAGATGGGCCTGAGGAAAGAAGGGGGAGCCTGCCTGGAAAGTGGACTAGAACAGAGGGGGAGCAGAGGGAAACTCAACGGCCGTGGGAGGGCAGGAGGGGCAAAAGGGCAAGAAGGGAGCCCTGGGGGTAGGTCCCCGGGGGGCGGAAATGAGGAGGGGTCTGAGTTGCGGTGGGTCCCGGGGGGCGGACATGAGGGGAGTCCCGGAAAGGTCTGAATGGGGGTGGGGAGGGAAATGGGTCTGGGGGCTGGCACATGGACCGAATGGCGCGAGGCGAACACTGGGGTGCGTGTTTGGGTGGAGGCCCAGGGGAGGCGGGCAGCAGCCGACCCCGGAGCGGGAGATGAATCCAAGCACGGCGGGCGCTGCCTAGTTCTCCCACCCTTAGGTGCCCGACCCCGATTCCCACTCCCCCAGCTGCCCTCCGCAAGGGTTTCCGGTTCCGGGTCACTCACAGGCGCAGGGGCTTCTGAGCCATTCGGCCCGGCCGGCTGGAGCAGACGAGCGACCTGCGCAACCACGGAGCCCGGCACTCGCGCCTCGGCCCAGTGCGCAAGCGCCTAGAGTGGAAGTCCCAGACCCTCCCTCCTGAAAGCTTGCGCACTTGACGTGGTACGGGAAGCAAGGCAGAACAAAAGCCTTCGCCTTCGGCCGGAGAAGAGCGCCCACCCCGCCGCTTTTCCCTTCGCTTCGCAAGATCGTGAGCTAAGGGTGGAGCTAGACAGCTGTGGGCGGCTCCTTTACTGAAAATGCGTCCACCTCATTCTCCGCCCCCACCCCAGCCTGGCGTCTAGCCCACCGCTGGCAGAAGGATTCAACACAGAGGGTCATAAGTCGGCATTTATTATTTAAGTTGAGGGACAGGTTATGAATGGAGTGGGGGGGGGAGGCCTAGGGGAGAGGGAAGAAGGGAGGAGGCAGGGAGACGAGAGCCTCTCCTTTGTGTCTGCTCCCGACCGGGTTGATCCTGATTTCTGAGCCTTGGTCCAGGGTACACAATGAAGCACACGATAAGATGAGGTTCCAGGGGCTACAGGTTTAGGAAACATCAAGGGGTGGTCAAAGTTAAACATCCAACCAGAGGTAAGGGCTGGGATTCTCCTTGGATCAGCAGCACCGCTTCCTTTTAGAAACTGAAGTACAGTGATAGGTTCCATCCCACTTATTTCAGCTCTTAGGAAACATTCTTGTAAAGTCTTTGTGCTAATGAATTTTTTCATCGCCTCTCTAACTTCTTGTACTTTGCTTCTGCAGGAAAAAAAAACTTTGACAAATATTTTTGGAAGACAGATTTTAAGCAAATGTAAAAAAAATGTATCAGCACTGGTTTGAAATATAATCAAATCATTTATATGCAGTTTAAAGTGAGGGACCATCTATCTATAGGTGCAAGTTTAGAGGCCATTATGAGATTTTTAGGCCTCCCCCCCACCCGCCTTATCTTGGCTAGGCTCCTGCAGCTCTTTGCCAGCAGACCTGTGCTCCACCTCAGGCATGGACAGACACTTTGAGAGGGCCTTGAAAAACTTTTGTCATTAACAGGCTGGAGCTTCAGCACAGTAGGAAGAACCATTTGGCCCCACATTCCCAAACCTCACTACAAGGAACCATGTTCAGGTCTAACTGAAAAAGTAGCTTTTTAGGGTTACAAGGTTCAATCTATTGTGGTCCTCTTTTATCTTTAAAACTCCTACACAAGTGATATCCCTCTTTGGATTCCAACCTTTCTCTAGTCCTTAGCCTTTGATTATAGTTACAGACTCTTGTGGCTCAGATACAAAACTAGCCCAGTACAGGACTCTGATTCTCCCTGCCACACCTGAATAGATGGCTCCATTTCAGGCAGTTAAAGGCAACTCAAGAAGGTATTCAATGTTAGTTCTTAGTGAAAATGAAGATATAGAGTAAGCACTCTGTAACCACTATTAACTGTGGTTAACAAATGTATTAGCTTCCTGCTTGAAAGAAACATACAATTAGAAAACTGGAATAACTGAATATGCTTTTGTTTAAAATAGTTCTGGTAAGACTCACTAATGTTGCTAAGTCCCCAAACCCCTCAAAGTAAACCTTCTCAGCAATCTGTTTTACTAATAAATTACACTTGAGGCATCCTCCAGGGACGACCAGGGACACACCATCTGCCCAATCACCCCTCTTATTCCATGCCAGTCACCAACCAGTCCAGGTCTAAAGAGCTAAAGAAAGTCTATTCAACACTTAAGTGAGTGCTGGGGCAAAGCTGACCCGCATGATTGTTATAAAACGAGCCATGCCCTAGAAGGTTCAGTTACCTAACAGCAACCTTTAAACATCAAGAAGACACTCTTGTCGTCTGTCTTGTTCCTTCCTCACTTTTCTTTCTTCAGAATCTTGACCCTATAGTTAACCATTTCAGCTTTACCCTTTCTAGCCCAAGTCCCTTAATATTCCTACCCCATTCTATCACTATGGCTCATCCTTTCCCAAACCCCAATCCTAGATTATTTCTTCCATCCAATCTTCTCTGTTTCTAAATCCAAGCTGCTGCAC
Organism: Phascolarctos cinereus; assembly: GCF_003287225.1. Lineage (NCBI taxonomy): Eukaryota > Metazoa > Chordata > Mammalia > Diprotodontia > Phascolarctidae > Phascolarctos > Phascolarctos cinereus. The sequence continues at coordinate 41,216,504 of NW_027555736.1, forward strand.
ATCAATAAAAAGGTCATAAAATTTGAATCCATAACAAATTTATTTCATATAATTTCAACCATGGCCCTCACTACTCTATGTTAATTCTTTTATTCTTCCCTGATTGCCTCTTATCCCAACTTCCCTTGGCAACTGTTTGAACGTTCTTTCTTCTCATGCCACCTACACCAATAACCCTCTTCTTATCAGCAGAGGATTGAACTAAATACTTCATTAAAAGAATGGTAGCAGTTTCCTCATCTCCTCAACTTTACATTCCAGATCACCTCAAAATCTTTAAAGATGAGACAGACCTTTTCTTTGCAGGTATCAGTCTCTCTTCAAAGACTTCAGGAGCTTATCCCTGTGATCATTCCATTGCCTTCCCAAATGTTAAATCTCTCCTTATCCACTGTCTCCTTAACTATTTAAAAATAGGTCTATTTCTATCCTTAAAAACTGAATATCCCATTCCCTCAAACTATCGTCTTGTCTCTCCCCTCAATTTCATGCCAAACTCCCAGGGAAAAACAAAAACAAAAATTATTTACACCTGTTGCCCTCCACTTAACTCTGCAATTGGACTTCCAACCTTAACACCGCTCTCCAAAGCCACTGATCTCTGAGATAACCAGATCTGATGGCCTTTTCCCAGTGCTGACAGCTCCACAGCATTTGATCCCTTGACTCTCTCCTCCCTCCCCTTTCCTCCTAGATGCTTCCTGTCCTGGGGTTTTTCCCCACTGCTCTCTCCTGCCTCTGTGATAGTTCCTTATCAGTCTCCTTTACAGGTCCATCACCCTTGTCCTATTTATGTGTGGTGTAAGTGAGGGCTCGATCTGGACACCTTTCTCTTGATGGTCTCAATCACGTTCCAAGGGCTTAACTATCACCTTTATGCAGACAACCCCAGACCTATATCTACCTCCATACCACCTATATCTCCAAATCAATGTCCTATATGCATTTCAAACTCTACATGTCTCAAAACAAAATTCAATACTTTTTCTTCTTTGCATGCCCCTCAACCCACCTTCTTCTGAGCTTCCTTCCTTCAGGTACGGTTATCACCATCCTTCTAGTCACCTAGATTCGCAACCATGGAGTCATCCTTGACTGTGCTTTCATGATACCTCTCACACCCATTTCACTCTGTTCATTCACACAGCTGTCACCCAAGCTCAAGTCTGTAAATCTAATGTAAAAGTCTAAGTGATGAAAACTGATCTCCCTGACTCTGTCAGGGAGTTGCCAAATGGCCATTCCTAATGACACAGGTTGACTATATTATTCCCTTGATCCAAGAAGCTCCAATGGTTCCCTCTTTCCTGCAAGACAGACTATAACCTGCTCTGTTTTTATAATTAGGGTCCAACTTCCCTTTCTAGGTTTATTGCATATCACTCTACTTCACAACCTTACATTTAAGCCAAACCGGCCTCTTTATTTTTTTACATAAGGCATCTTATTTCCCACAGCTGTACCCTTCGACAGGTTGTACCCCGTGTCTGGTATGCGCTCCTTTCCTCTGACTCATAAAATATCTACCTTCCTTCAAAGTTCAATTCAAGTTCTACTTCCTATAGGAAGACTGTCCTGATGTTCTCAGCTGCTAATTTTCCTCTTTCTCAATTATTTTGAATACATTTTGTTTTTAATAGTCTGCATATATATTCTTTCATCCCAACAGAATCTAAGCTTCCTACAGGGTAAGAACTATCTTCATTTTGTCTCTGTATTCCCAGTGCCTAGCAGAACATCTGCCCCCAAGTGCGTACTTGACATATGCTTAAATATTAGCATGTGCTCTCTCTCCAAGCAAATTATTCAATGGAATAATTACCCAGTTTCTTTGAATATGCATCCAACTTGTAAGCTGCCTGCTCCAGAGCTGCTACTTGCTCCTCAATTAAAGTGATCTGATCCAGATGAGGCTGAAGGGCTGCATCTAAAACCAAAAACAAACCAGATCTTTTAGCCTAGGGAGACATAAACATCATCCTCAATAAAGACACATCTCCACAAGTATGTCCAGACTGATCTCTTCTTGCCACCTAACAGCTGTGAGGGCATCTCTTTACGTAGGTATAAGGAATTCACCGAGAGTTAAAAAAAGGGATGCCACCCAGGACGCTGATTGTAAGTGGGAATCCTACAGAGACTAGTAGGAAAGAGAGAGAGAGTACCGGATTTGCAGTTAGAAGGTTTGGGTTAAGGCCTTTACCACTAATTAGCCACAAGACCACAGTTTCATCATCAGCAAAACACAGAAAACAATACCTGGCCTAGGACCATTCCTGTCCATCAGTAATAACGTCACAATGTCTCTATAGCCTTCTTTGTAAGGCAGAAAGACACCACTGGAAAGAGAATCTAAATGCTAGAAAGAATATGTTCTAGATGGTAAGCTATGATAAGTCATCGAGCTCTGCCTTGGCCTTGATGAAACATGCCATATACTGGAAGAGGAACCGAAACTGGAGTCAAGACCCAGGTTTAGCTCCCAATTCTGTTATTTACTTTGTGTGACCAGGGCATTCACTTAACCTGAGTGCAAATTTCTACGCAGGAAAAATGTGAAAAGAGCATTCCTAATCCTCCACCCAGCACTATCCCCAATCCCCTAACTCAGTTTGTTTTCGTAACTAAGCCATGCGCTCCAGAACGGGGAGTGGCATAGAGTAAGCCCCAATAGCTTTCCAGTGAGAAGATAAAAGTAAATACTTACATTTCTGGTTTAAGTCCTTTAGGTTTCTGCTTATGTTTACTGCAATATCTTTCATTTCTAGATACTTCAAGCTAGTCAGTTTGTTCATATTTTCCAGAAGTTTATAGTCTTCACTGGTGGCTTTAAAACAAAGAAAAAATGGTGAAAGCTTGGATATCATACTTTAGGAAAGAGCTTCTCCCTCCAGTCCAGACCCCTCCCTGCTAGCAAAGCCAGTGGGGGAAGGGCTGCTTACGGACGGAGGGACTGGGGGTGGGGTCCTCTGATAGAGGCCTCGGAAGGCCGAGTCCAGACACCCTGCAGGGGGCCCCCCCGCTCCATGTCTGTCTTTGGCTACCCAGCGCCTTGCACACCGCAGGCCCTGGATAAACGCCCCGCCTCACCCGTCAGCTCGCCGGTTAGGTACGTGGCCATTTTGGAAACATGTCCTGGCACAGCCCCGCGATGTCCGCCTCGGCGGGCTCCGTGGCCTCCTCGGCCGTCTCCACCACGGCATCGTCTAGGCCGGGAAGGGAAGAAGGAGAAAGGACGGGGATGGGGGAGGGGAGGGGAAGGGATGGAAAGGGAGAAAAAGGGATAGGTGAAGAGTCGGAGAAGCCGGTAAGGGGAGGGGGGCGGCGGATGGCCCTCGGGCAGGGCCCGCCCCTCCCGCTCGCCCCGCCCCGTCCTGCCCCAGGCCTCCTCTAACACCTCACCCCGCTCCTTCACAAACATCCCGGGGCGAGGGTCGCCCCTTCCCCAAAGCCCACCCTTCTTTTACCTCGTCCCAGACCCTCCCGCTGGGCTGCAGGGACGCCCTCGGCTGTGGCCGCCATGCCGGAGCCTTCTCAGGCCCCGCCAGTGGGCCACAGGCCTTCCGGGAATACGCGCATGCACCGGAGCGGAGCGGCACCTCCCGCTTACCCCCCGCGCAGCCCAGGCTCTACTCCGTAGTCTCTAGGAGCCACCCTTCCCTTTCTGGCCCCACCTCTCGGAGCAGGAGCTCTTCCTAGCCCCGTCCCTCACAGCCACTCTCTCCCAGGCCCCCCGTTTCCGCTGTTGGCCCCGCCCCATAAGGATCTCTTTCCGGTTCCCTTCCATTGCCTCGATCTAGAAGTCTTCCTTCTTGCGGTACCCTTTCTTCTTCTCCTGCTTTCTCGTTGTCTCTCTTTACGTCTCTCCCACGTCACCACTCCCCAGTTCCTCCTCAGTGCTAGTTGATTGACTGGTTGATTGCCTCTCCTGAATTGCCTCCGCAATTAATGAACTTTCTTCCTTTGGCCTCAAGCACTTTGCATTTTCCTGTTTCTGGCCAGGTCGATAAGTGCCAGGTGCTTTGCTGAGCGCAGTGTGTGCAAGGAAGGCAAAAATAGTCCCTGCTCTGAAGGAGCTCAATATAATGGGGGAGAAAGCATGCAAACAACTTGACAAAGTAGTTGTAGACGGTAAATTGGAGGTCATCTGGGAGAAAGCCAAAGCCCTGAGGGTAACTGGTAGGAGACGTGAAGCAAGCAGCCTAACCTTCTCGGTCTTCTTAGCTAGATCATTTTCCATGTTTCTGGTGGGTGGATTCCAGCCCATTCCTCTGCTCATTTGTCTGTATACTCTCCCTGTCTCAGTGCTCTTACATGCCCCTATCCATTGAAAGATGGGTGAGATGGGCAGGGTAAGACTGGGCTAGGTTGGATCCAGATCTTGAAGGCAAAGAGATAATGATGACAACTAACGTTTATGTAATGATTACTACTTGCTATGCATGTGCTAAGTGCTTTACAGTTATGATCTCATTTGATCTTCATGAAGACTAGCTTAAGAAGGGAGTAGATCATAGGATGTAGGCAAGGGCCAAGCTCGAAGGTCAGAGGAGGAATCCTAGGATTTAGAACCGAAAATAGACCTTAGAAAGCATTTGGTCCAATTCCTTCATTTTATAGATGAGAAAATCGAAGCCCAGAAAGGTTGCATATGCTCCCAATGTCTCGCATGTGTAGCAAAACTGAGATTCTAACAATTCAGTAAATATCTGTTAAGCACCTACTACCTTCCAGGGAGAGTAACATAGTGAAAAAGGGCCTGCTTTAGAAAGACCTGAGTTAAATCTAGCCCCTGCCAAAGTACTGGCATTGTGACTCGGGGCCAGTCAGCCTTTCAATGCCCTCAGGCAAATCTAAGACTAGCCATTGCCTATCAGTTGCTAGAATGGGAGAAATTACTAGTCCTGACCAAGAAAAGGTGCCAGGCAAAGAAAACAACAACAATTTTTACTCTTAAGCTTACTGAGGAGCATAATATGTATACAGGTAAGTAAATAAAGAGAGTTTGAGTTGGGGAAAAACATTAATTACTGATAAGATCAAGGAAGCCATCATCGAAAATATGGCACCTGAGCTGAACTTTGAAGGTGAATTAGAATTCTGAGTGATTGAGGATAGAGCACGTTCCAAGCCTGTGCCAATTTATGGAGATGGAGATAAAATATTGAGTTTAGGAAAGTCTAATTTCACTAAAAGGCTAGAAAGGCAGATTGGAGCCAGATTATGGAGGGTTTTAAATGCTTTGCGGAGGAATTGGTATTTTATCTTAGTAGGAAAAGGGAGCACTAAAGGTTTTTGAGCAGACAGTGGTCAGATTTGTGTGCCTTAGAGTTTCACAATGGAAGCAGGAGAGCAATATATAATTGTAGATCAAAGATTAAACTAGAAGGGAAATGTATGGGCATGGAGACCAGTTTACACTTCCTCATTTTATATAGGAGGAAACTGAAGCCCAGAGAAGTTTAGTGACAATCTCATTAAAGCTGCTTAGTGTATGAAATGAGATTTGAACCCAGGTCTTCCTGATTCTAAGTCCTGCACTCCATTTGCTATACTAGAGCCAACATGAATGGAGAGCAGGAGACTAATGTGAAAAGTATGGAGGTGGAATTGATAAGATATGGCAACTGATTAGATGTCTGGGAGGATAAAGGAAAAGTATGGATGTGTTGGAGATTATGAACTTTAGTGACTGGGAGAATGGTTATGTCCTCAATTTCCTTCTCTTTGTTAAGGGTGCCACCCTTCTTCCAGTTGGCTGGATTTATAACCTAGGAGTCATGTTTGACCTGACTCTGACTCACTCTCCATAACCAGTCAGTTGCAAGGTCTTGCCAATTCCACCAGGATTCTTTAACATCTCACATCCATCCCCTTCTCTCAACTCATACCCCTAGATCCTAGTTCAAGATCTCATCACTTTAACAGTCACCTTATTTAGCCTATTTACATCAATTCATTCCCCTCTTAAATTCACCCTTTATATACCTGCCAAATTTCTTTTAGTCAAGTGTGGGCTATGTCAGATCTGTGTTCAAGAAACTTCAGTGGATCTCCACTTCCTTTAGGATAAAATACAAACTCCTTAGTTTTCTGGATTCCACATTCCTCCCCCTCACACACATGCCGCTCCAGTTAAACTGGCCCATTTACTGTTCCTTTTGTGCACTATCCATCCCCCATCTCTGTCTTTGCAAAAGCTACTCCCCATGCCTCCAATGCCTCTTTCTTCCCCTTTCTTTCACTCTAGGTTGAGGCTTTTCCTGATTCTTCCTGTTGTTGGTGTCTCTCTTCCTCCATTGCTAACATAAAAAAAAATTACATCCTTTTTTTTTTGCTTGTCTGTGAAACTGTATCCCCTAATATAAGGGATTTTTAATCTGAGGTCTAGGTCTGTGGACATAAACTCTGACTCTGGATACATTTTAGGGGGCCTACCTATAAACCTGGGTTGGGTAAAAAGAAAACCAAAACAACTTCATCTTCACTAACCTCTAATTGAAATATAGCATTTCCTTAGATTATTTAAAAACATTAAAATGAGAAAGGGGTCCATGACCCTGGAAAGATCAGGCACCTTTGCTCAAGCAGAAGGCATGTTCTTTTAGAGCTGGCACCCTCATTTTTTCCTGTCTACCTCCAGGGCTGGACAGTAAGTATCTGGCCCCTAAGTAGTATAAATGCTTGCTGACTGTTTGATTTGGGGGTCCAGAGCTGCAGCTTCATCAGGCTGGACGCTCCATTACAGTTTTACCGAGCTTCTGGTTGGATGGAGGCCTGAGAGGCTGGCGGGGTGACCTGCTCTGCATCCCGACACCTCCCGCTGCCCCTCTACTGTCCAATTATGGTCCCCGCTCCCTCCCTCCAAAACTCGCCTCCCGGGGGCCCTTGCAGGAGCCAAGGTCAAAAGGCAGGGGGCGCAAGGGCTCCAGGTCGGTGGAGCCCGAGGTGAGGCCGCAGGTGGGCGGGGCCGTAGAACGTTGAGTCTCAGGCCAAGGGAAATGAGCTATTTCCTGTTCTTTCCACGCCCGGATGTGACGTCAGCTCTCGCGAGAAGAGCGTGTTGGTGGGAGCGGCGGTGGGGCCGTGAGCCGGCCTGGAAGCGGCGGCCGAGTGTGCGGCCGACCCCGCTCCCGCCCATGGACCGGCCCCCGGGGCTGCGGCCCGGCGCGGGTGGGCCCTGGGAGATGCGGGAGCGGCTGGGCACGGGCGGCTTCGGGAACGTCTGTCTCTATCAGCACCGGGTGAGGCGGCGGTGAGGCGAGGGGTGGCGTGTGTGCAAGTTTGGTGGGGGGGCAGCTTTCTGGGTGCGCGCTTGTGTGTATCTGTGTGCGCGCGCGCTCCTGAGTGTGGTCCACGGGTCGTGATCGTGTTGGTGGGACACTGTGGGTGCCGTGCCGGGTGTGCCTCGTGGGTGTGGCCCTGTCTTCGGGAGTGCGCGACTCGCCCTGGGACCCTGGAGGTGACTGATGCCTGGGGGATCACGCGTGACACACTTGGTGTGATACTGGCTGTGATTCTGTACGAGTGACATGGCCCCATCCGGTACCACATTGCTGTCCTGATTGACAGTCAGTGAAGAGGTTGTGTCTGGGAGATCAGGGGTAATGCCTAGTTGGGTGGGACTTTGGTTAGAGAGAGAGTGAGAGAGAGAGAGAGTGTGTGTGTGTGTGTGTGTGTGTGTGTGTGTGTGTGTGTGTGTATGTATGTATTTGTGTTTGTGTTAGAGTGCAAGCATTTGTGTTCCTGTCGTGCATGGTGGTTTGCAAGTTCTTAGAGAGGAATCTGTTGTTAGACTGGTAGCACGTTCTTCCCACCATCATTAGAGCTCCTTGACAGCAAGGACTGTCTTTCGCCTTCTTTTTATCCCCCGTGCTTAGCCCAGTGCCTGGCCCTTGGTCGCCTTTTGATAATACTAGTTGATTTGAGGGGGAGGTGTGAAGAAGAAGAGAAGATTGAACAAGCTGTGTTATGGGCTTTGTTGGCTCTTACAGTGTATAAGATCCTGTGCTGAGTATCAGAGGAGAGGAAAGAAAGAGGCAATGATTTATGGTCCAGGGGCTTGACAGAACAAAGTCAGAACCCGGTAAGACACTAGACTACAGAGACATAGAGGTAGCGTAGTGGAAGGAGTGTGGTACTTGGAGTTAAGAAGACCTGACTTTGAATGCTGCCTTAGACTGTGTGACTCTAAGCAAGTCACTTAACTTAGCAGTAAAATGGTGATAATAATAACACATAACAGGGTTATTGTGAGGATCAAATGAGTTAACATGTAAAGCACTTTTACAAACTGTAAAGCACTATATAAATATTAGCTCATCTCATCATCCACCTTCGATATTTATGACCTTTCTATCCCAACTTTAACAACAAACCATGATGGTCCCGCTTCAGACCTCACTATGTCACAGAACAGTACTGTCACCAAGATCCTGAACTTCCAAAATCTACTCTTCTTCTCTCCTGTATTCTCTCTCATTGTTCCCTGAAGCTATTGTCCAAACCTTTCTTTCCTTTCCATAGCTCACTACTTGCTCCCAAGCTCTGACAGACTTTGAAGTAGATTACTTAGTTGAGTGATGAATGGGGAAGGAGAAAGATTGGACAATTTCAGGATTGGAGATGATGAGATTGGAAAGGGTCGAAGACGTACTAATTATTGTTGGAATGGAAACTCAGTACTATAGACTTCTCTTTCAAGAAGTTTGAAAGTGAAAGAGTAGAGGGAGATGATTCAAGTAGGTGGAAGTTCTTGGGAGCATGAGAGGTATTTCTAGAGTAAAGGAGTCTTGAGCATGTTTATAGACTGAAACGAATCAGTGAGGATGGGGCCAGATACTGTAGTTGATGGAGAAAGATACTGAAGAGGTCAGTGGAAGAGGAGGGGATTAAGCAGTTGCATTTTCGTGCTTTCTGTGACACTAGATTTCCGGGTTTTCTTTCTACTTTTCTGCCTGTTGAGTTTTCTGAGTCCTCTTTTATGGGATCATTAATTTAGAGCTGGAAGGAAGCCCCTCCCTACTCCCACTCCCCTTTTACAGATAAGGAAACTGAGACTCAGGTTATTTGCCCAAAGTTAACATAGTAAATAACAGGGCTGGGATTGGAACACAACCCCTTTTGCTCCAAATCTAGTTCTTTTTCTTTAGGAACCTGCATCGTATTTCCTTCAGTTTTGTTTGTGGCCCTATTTTCTTCTTACATCCTTTTGGTGATTTTTGTGGACTCCTAAAATTTCAGCTAATACCTGTGTTCTGATACTGCCCTAAGCATTGACCTTAAGTATTCCTTCAGTGTACCGTCTCCAGACAGAGGAGAGATGAAGATTAACCGATATATACAGTTTCGTCCCTTATATTGTCTAGTCAAGTCATTAAGCATTTATCAAGTGTTTATTACGTACCAGGCATTGTGCTAAGCGATCAGGATAAGTTTTTTTTTGCTTTGACACATCTATAAAACTTTTCTAAGAAGTTAAATAATTATGTTATTTCAAGTAATAAGTGATGAGAATTGGTAGCTCTTTTTTGTGTGATTATAGCTCTGAACTTAATATGGTGTAAATCAAGGTTATTTTTGCATTCTGCAAAATTTTTGTTGGGTCATATTGAAACCCTGTTTCAACCCATGAAACAATATATACTAATATAGTATTTAAAAAAATTTCAACCACTAAAAATAAAATCAGGTATTTTATTTAAGAAATAGTTTGTTTTTATTCATTATGGTATACATGATGATGTTGCTTAACAAATATCAGTAATTAAATTCACTTAACACAAATTTTTTATTGATTCATTTTGTTTTGATATAAGACTACCCTACCCCAACCCTCAAATCTTCTACAAAATTCATTCCCTGAAAAGTGAAAGCAAAACTAAGAGAATGATTGACTGATAGTACCGATCACTTTCCAGTTTTATAGTTTAACTGTGCTTAACAGAAAGAATGTGTTCTTTAACTTTATTTATCTATTGTTTTTGACTTGAGGTCATCTTTTGCATTATTGTAATCATTGTATATATTGTTCTTTTGTCTTTTTTTCTTCAGGTTGTATCACTTCACAGTCTTCTTGTGTTTCTCTGAAATTTTTTTCATTGTTACTTGCAATGTAATAATAGTCCATTACATTCATATGGTATTGTTTTTTCAGCCATTCTCAAGTTGTTGGAAGTGTTTTGTTTTCAGCTTCTTATTATTACAAATGATGTTACTTTGTATTTCAGTTTAGCTCAGCAAATATTAACTGTTTTATGCAAAAGATACGGTGCTAAGTTCTGGAGAATACAAAGACAAAAAAAGTGAAGCAGTTTTTGCCTGTGCGGAATTTAAATTATACAATAAAGAGATTTTCGATCTAATATCGGAGCCCCAGAATTGCTTTATATTGCATTTAGATTTGCCAATCATATCATATACTTGTCTTCTACTTTTTTTTTTTGATTTCATGTGATATTCTTGAAGACCTCATCTCATCTGTCACATGGACCACATTTATGGTCGGCTATCTTGATTCTTTGTTGAGGATAGTTGCTACTTGACCTTGTAGAATTATCATAGACAGGTGTGGCATTAGAAATGCAGGATTGGAATGTTTATTTTTATTGAGACCAAGTTATGCTGGTATGTACCCTATGTTCCATTTGTGGGTGAGTCTCAAGCTCCCTGACAGTCTTGAACCTTAGGTATTAATAAATGAAAAGGGATGGAGAAAAAAAAAAGATCCATCTGTTTTCTGGTATTGTTTGTTTTAATTTTTTTTTAATTTTTAGGTAATTGGGGTTAAGTGACTTGCCCAGGGTCACACAGCTAGTAAGTGTCAAGCATTTGGTCTGAGATTGGATTTGAACTCAGTTCCTCCTGACATCAGGGCTGGTGCTCACTGCGCTACCTAGCTGCCCCTCTGGTATTGTTTGTGAAAGAACATTGTGATGGGAGCTAGGTAGAGGATCAGTGCAGTGATTTAAGTGAATGGGTGCCTGAACTCTGATATATATTTGGAGGCCAGTTTTGAAGATGAGATAGATTTGATATACTTCCCATAGATGTTTGTATCCAGCCAGAGAGAATCAGCCTTAGGTTTGGGTTAAATGGTAGAGTGGCAAGAGTTGGTTGTCTAAAACTCTGGAACTGTTCTGTGCAAGAATGTACCTTCTTCCTTTCAATCCTTCTTTTCTTTTTTTCAGGAACTTGGTAACAAAATAGCTATTAAATCTTGCCGCCTGGAGCTAAGTGCAAAAAATAAAGACCGATGGTGCCATGAAATCCAGATCATGAAGAAGTAAGTGTATTTTACAGCTTATACGAATATATGCTCAGGCCAAAGCTTGGCAGTGAAGGTCTGAGAACTCTCTTAGCCTTGAGGGTTTTTTTTTTTTGCATTATAAAATATATATTTTCCATTAAAAAAGTCAGTAGACCCAGTATAGGCATAGAAACTGTATCTGAGTGTAGTGTGTGTTTGTGTGTATAAATTGTCTGCACTCTGAGGGCGCAGTCATACCTTCCTGTGCAGGCCTGTTTTACATCCTCTATATTTTTTGCAGGCTGCCCACAATCCTTTGGTGGGCTGTATGTTGTGCAGGCCTGTTCTAATTTATGCACTTTGCCCTCATGTTGTGAGTACTTTGTTTTGGGATGGTCCCTGATAGGAGTTTGTCTTGTTATTATATATTTTTTGATGGTTTTTAGAGTGCTTATATATCTCTTTTCCTAGGATCTTATAACAATCCTGGGAAGAAGGCTTAGAGAGATTGAGTGACTTTTCCCAAGGTCGTACAATTAATAAATCATGGAGTGATTTGAACCCAGGTCCTTGATTCCTGGTTCACTGTGTTTTTTACTATGTCATATGGTCTGCCACTTGAGGGGAAATAATGTCAGTTTGGTATCAGAAATGATGGCTTGGCCATCCAGTATTCTTAAGCATGAAGATTCCTTTATTTGTACTATATTCTTATAACTGCAGGAAAATAATGTATTTTAGAAAGATTTGCAACATTAGAAGAATCTTCTCGTTAACTAATGGAAAATTGTCACCCAGAACCACTCTCTCAATCCTCCTTTTTTTCCTATTCATTCCAGTTAATGAAACTTTATAATAGGTGGATAGAATGGACAATGCCACCAATTATTATGGTGTATTTCAGTATAGTTTATATTATTATTATTATTATTATTATTTTTAACATCATTGTAATTGGTCAGAAGAGTTGGACTCAGTAATTTTAAGATCCCTCTTAGTTCTGTTTAATGTGGCTTTTGAAGAAGGAGTCATATATGTTAAATATCCCTTCCCTTATAGATTGGGACAGACAGCATACTTTGAGTGAAGAAGTGGCTGGCGAGTGCACAGTGCCGATGAGGCCAGGGTGATAGGTCCAGTGCCCATACTAGCCAAGTAATTTTGAACAGAGAAAAATTCCATTTCACATCTGGACACTAACTTTGGCCAGCCTTCTGGTAAGGGCGTGCTGCTGGTCACAAGGGTAATTCCAGAGGGCATTCTGTAACTCATCCCCATTATTGACAGCAGTTTTAAGTATGTTTTCTCTGAAAGTCCTGCTTCTTTGGGCTGCAGGTTTGCCTCATATTTAAGGACAGACTCTCTCAGCTGGAAGGGACCGTTGGGCTAGCCTTGTCTAACTCCCCCATCACAGATGTCCACCTGAGGTCCTCTGAGGGAAAGTAATTAGCTCAAGGTCACATGGGTAGGGAGTGGGAGAGCAGGATGGGGGGGTCAGTTCTTCTGATTCCAAATCTTATGCTCTTTTTACTACACTGTGTTGTCTCCTCCCTCACGGGCATGTTTACAGGAAACTTGTAGGCCCCTGTGGTGAAACACCACGAGGTGGTGCCGCGTGAGGGGAAATTTTTTATTAGCATTTTGCCTTTTCTGTTTAGGTTGAATCATCCCAGTGTTGTAAAGGCCTGTGATGTTCCTGAGGAGATGAATTTCTTGATTAATGACGTCCCTCTTCTAGCCATGGAGTACTGTTCAGGGGGAGATCTTCGGAAGGTAGCTGGGGCTGGTCTGGATTGGGAGTGGGATTACTCTGGTCACTGACTTACTTAGTTGATTCAGATTTGGTAGGAGAATTCACATTCTTTATAACCATGCAGTGATGGGCTGATAGTTTAATAGATTTATGATAGTGTTTTTGTGATGGAAAAGTATGATCAAAACCCCAGGGTTTATTTGTGGTGCTTACCCAGAATAAACTTGTCGGGAGTGTTAGCCATATAGTAGTGGAATTGATGAGTAGCACCTCTCCTTTCTTTTTCTGACATATTTCCAACCCGCCTCCTTCCTCCGTTTCAGATCTGCCGTTGATGCCTGCCCATGTGGCTATAGGACTGGGATCTTTGAGGTTTTTAAACTTTTTTGAAATTCACATATTCTGTTCTCTTTCTTCTTTCTCTTCTGTCTACTAGGATGGAATTTGTATAGTCTCAGTATAGGTTTTTGTCATTTTTTTCCTGATGTCTTTTTTTGGTCATAATTTGCTTTCTCTTATGAGTAAGCATTACTTCAGGGCAAGGTTACCGGTGAATATGACTATGGTTATTGATATAGCACATTTATTTAGAGAGTACGTATTTTTTAAACTGTGTTTTCTTCCTCTAGTTACTCAACAAACCAGAAAATTGCTGTGGACTTAAAGAGAGCCAAGTTCTTTCTCTGCTTAGTGATATTGGTACGTGGTTGATCAGATTACCGCCATTCGATTGTTACTGATGGTGGGGTTTTGCTGAGGGGAGAGATCTGTGTACAGTGTTAACACTGCAGACGCACTGAGGAAGTGTCAGTCTGCCTCCCTGAATCATGAATTGGAATTTAAAAATCTCTGTGACTGTCGAAACAAAATTGAATGCTGAGCTCTTGATAAAGTGTTGTTTTCTTGCTAGAAGACATCTCCGGCTTAATAGAGGAAATGTTCTAACTTATTTAACTGAGAACTACTCAGGGTCAATCTCTTTTATAGCTTTAGTAATGAGAAGGCCCCTTTTCCAGTTAAGATAGCAGGGTCATGCGTTTGACTTGACGAACACAATTTTGAATTTTTGTGTCTGGCCATGAAACTTCATGGACGCGTGTGAACCAGGAGAGCTCCTTCCTGAGATGATGTGCCTGGAGTTTCAAGTCAGGAGAACTTGGGTTCCAGTCCAGGCTCTGACACTTAATACTTGATCTTTGTCAGTGTCCTCGTCTATAAAATGGGAATCATAATGCTCGCACTGCCTACCTCACAGGGATGTTGTGAGGAAAGCCTGAAATAGCTGTATAAAAGTGAGTTGTTGTTAGTCCCTCAAAATATATTTTTTATATTCATTTAGGGTCGGGGATTCAATATTTGCATGAAAATAGAATTATTCACAGAGATCTAAAACCTGAAAATATAGTTCTTCAGGATGTTGGTGGGAAGGTAGGTAAAATGCTGAAGGACCTTTACATGCCTGCTAAGTGTAGCACACCTAGTTCATTGGGCTTAGAGAAGGATCAAGTATTTTAAAGTTTTGGACTTTTGCTCTGGGGGAAAAATGAAGCACAACTGATGCATTTTTATACTAGCTTTAATTTAAGAAAAGTTTGAATACTCTATAAATTCTAGTTGTGGTCCAAATACTCTTTAATTTGGCTCGGTGTTAAATTTGGAATTTTGATTCTCTATTTTCCTAACAAGTGACTTTGAAAAAATATGTAGATTTTAAATAAATGCATATAGTATTCATGAATATTAACTGAATTTGAGTCATTTTCTGGGTACATTTTAAGGAAAAAACCTTTTTTCTGAGTAAAGCTATCTCTGTTGTCATCTCTGCATTTGGAAACTTTCTTTTCTTTTCCCCAATGCATAAAACTTTTATTCAACTGTCTTTGGCATGGTGTGATATCCCACGAGCTCTTCGTAGAGGTGGACTTAGTGTGGAGCAGGGTAGAGATAGAAAGACAGTATTCTTCCTTGTTTTCATGCTGCAAGTCTGAACACATTTTTGGAATTGGTACAGAGCAGCACAACAGCTAATGTAAAGTGGTAGGCCTGTAATTGTCCTGGGTTCAGTTGTTTTGTCAGTCATTCTAGACTTTTAAAGACATCAGCCTAACGTGTTCTTCTGGGCTTTGTCAGAAAGGGCATTGGAAGGAACATTTTAAAATATGCATTTCTTTCTCTTTTATAAACACACAATGTGTACATAGTAGGAATTTCAGTTGCAGTTCTAGGTACCCCATCTAAAAAAAAATTTGAGAATTGTCAAAAGGTTAGAATGAATGAGGGAAATGAGGAGGATGGATGAGAGGCTGTGATGTGGAGAGAGACTGAAAAGATGAGGCCTTTTCACTTAGGAAAGACTAAGTGATAGAAGGGATATGATGGGATTTCTTAAAATTATTAAGAATATGAATTTGGTGTACATAGAACAGGTTATTCCAGGCTATCTTCATTTTCCTTTTTTTTTGAAAAGTTAATTAGACCAGGAGATTACAGTAGGTTATTCACCTAGATTTCAGCAAAACATTTGAAAAAGTCTTTAGTGCTGCTCTTATGGACAAAGAGAGATACGTGCTAGAATGCTAGATGATAGTATATTTAAGTGACTTTGAAACAGGTTGATTGACAGGACCCCTAAAATAGGCATTAATGAGGGATGGCAATTTGACACGCCCCTGGGCTTTGAATTTGGCCCTGATATCAATGATTTGGATGAAGGTATCACTCATTAATTAATCAAATTTACAGATGATGACTAAAACAAGGAGATACAGTTAACACCTAACAAAGATCTGATCGTGTCATTTCAGTATTGAAATTTTCAGTGGTTTTTTGTTGCCTCTAGGATAAAATATAAAATTCTCAGCTTGACATATAAAGCCCTCCACTGTCTGGCTTCAACCTCCCTTTCAAGTCTGATGTACTGCTCTCCTTCCATACATTTCCTGTTACAGTCACACAGGCCTGCTAGTTCTTCCCCATACATAATGTTCTGTTTTCTGCCTTCATGTCTTTGTATAAGTAGCTCCTTGTGTATGGAACGCATCCCGTCTTCTCTTATTCCTTGTAAGATCTCTAGTTCCCTTCAGATCACAACTTGGTTATGCCCCCTACCTGAGGTTTTTTTAATCTCTGCTATTTAGGAATCTCTTCCTTTTGAAATTACTTTGTATTTTCTTCTGTGTCTGCGTGGGTTCCCTCCAGTAGAGCATCAGCTCCCTCAAGGCAGGGGTTTTCACTTCTGTTTATGTTTCCCTAGTGCCCAGCCCAGTGCCTTGTATCTATAGTAGGTGCTTAATGAATGTGAATTGTGTGAAGCCTAATTGGGATACAGTGGAATGATAGTCTGGAACCAGAAAGATCTTAGCAGGCTGGCTCGTTGGGCCGTATTGAATAAAATGGAATGTAATGGGCCTAAATGTCAAGTCCTGCTCTTGAATTTAGTGGGCTGTGTGGTAAAAATGAGAGAGAGCAGTTATGATGTGGCATCTAGAAAATAGCTGCCGTCTTTGGGCGTCCAGAACATGGCTGCTGATCGTCCTGCTGGATTCTGGTATACTCTGCCTTGGCCAGACCGCATCATGAAATCAGCAAGCTTTTATCTAAATAAAAGCATCTGTCGTGCCAGACGCTGTAACAAGCCAAGAAGGCAAAACAGCTCTTGACCTTAAGGCTCAGGGCACCATCTTTTACATAAGACATGAATAAGCTGGCGGGCGTCCAGAAGAGTGGGGAAGGGTCTCAGATCTATGTCATGTGAGAACATTTATCCTGGAGAGAAGACTTCTGGGGAAAAGGGATTCTACTTGTCCTGTCTAGGCCCAGGACAGAACCACGAGCAATGGAGGGCACTTCAGAGAGGCTCATTTTTGCTTGATATGAGGAAAAACTTTGTCACAATTAAGTGAGCCCAAACCAGGCTAAGCTACTTTGGGGGGTTGATGAGAGGGTCCCCCTCATAAGAGGTCTTTTAGGTGGGGCGACATGACTGCTCACTTGTTGGGGTATTCTGGAAGACATTCTTAGTCTGATATGGTCTTTGAGGTCATTTCTCATTTTATGGCTCCCAGAGCAGGGTTCTAGAACTGGATGGGCATCTGTGTATCTTAAACGAAGGTAAGCCTTCTTTTTATTCTGTACAGGAGATTCAGTCTAAGGAGCTCATGGCCCTCTGAGGTAACGTGGTGCCAGCTGAAGCTAGAGATAGGTTAAGAAAGGTTTACTTAGAGGAGAGAATGTTATGAGACGGGTGTGTTCAAAGGAAAGTGGAGAGATATTTGGTAGCCTCTTTCCTCTTTTGAAGATTATACAATGGCAGGCAGTTGTAATGCTGAGTGGCTACACGCTGCTGCTTTCTGCCATGGGCATCGGGTTGAGTGGACCTCATTGGACCGCCCTGTTCTCACGTGGCATCTTCAGTGCTTTTACCTTGTGGCAGAGAATTAAATAGCCCAATGCCAGGTGACACATCAGATAATAATATGTGTTTTAAGGAGTGATCTTGGACCAGTTGTAGGGTGGATATAATAGAACATTTTGGTGAAGATAAGCACGTGCAGAGAATGCTGATTAGATACTAAAAAGAATAGAGGTCCATTCTGGAAAGAGAAGTCTTTCTTTTTAGATCACTAATGCTTGAACTTTCTTAGCAGGTAGCCTGTCATCTCTTATTGATTGTCCTGATTGATTGTCTTAGGCTTAGATGGACAACTGAGCAGTGTTATTTGCACACTCTTGGTTCCCTTGATAAGACATAGTCTCTGTCAGCAGAGAATTTATACTAGAGTGGGACTGGGTGACTGAATGGGGAAAAAGGAGGAGGGTTAGAAGACACTACCAAAGTTTATAGACCAGGAAAACAGTGGTGACTTTGGATCAAGCAGTGTCAATCAAGTGGAGATGTACTCAGCAATTTCAGGGGGTTGAGAGAGGTGGTGAATGGCAGAGCAGCAGCATCTAATCAAATACAGGCATTTGCCAGAGGCAAAAACGGTTGCCATTTCTCTGGAATCCAGGAAATAACATTATCGAAGGTCTTTAGAATGAAGGTCTTGAACTTTAGGTTAGGTTATTCCGTGCTGAATCAGTAGCTAGGGAAAAAGAACGGGGATCGGGGCATTTGGGACTTTGGTTGTGCTTCCCTTAAAGGGAGCCTTTAGTCCCTGTCCCCTTCTTGTTTGCACGCTCTAGGTCACTCACATAGTTATGCTTTCAGGTGGTAGTTTTTTTAAAGTTTAAAATTTATGCTTGGCCTTATTCTCCAGTGTTAGTATATTTAACATTTTTTCCCCCACTATTAAACATAATTTATCTGATTAATTTACAGATAATTCATAAGATCATTGATTTGGGATATGCTAAAGACCTTGATCAGGGAAGTCTGTGCACGTCTTTTGTGGGAACGCTGCAATATCTGGTGAGGCCTGTTCCTTTTCTTTCACTTAGAGAATAAAGGACTTTGATTCTTCTTTCTTATGCATTCCTGAAGGCCATGAGTGACATGAGTATATAAATAATACAAAATGTTCTTTCCTTCCTCATTTTTTTGACGTTTAAAACATTGTGTCTTTCAAAGGCCCCAGAGCTCTTTGAGAACAAGCCATATACTGCTACTGTTGATTATTGGAGCTTTGGGACAATGGTGTTTGAATGTATTGTGGGATATAGACCTTTCTTACATCATCTGCAGCCATTTACCTGGTAAGAAATGGAGGAAAAAATTTTGTTGGGCTTTCTGAGAGTGGGAAGCAGTAATTTACTTTTTTATAAACATAAAATTAAATTGAAACATAAGACATCCATTATGTCTTAAAGTGTTTGTATATAATGAGGTTGTTATCCCTTATTATTTTCTAGGCACGAAAAGATTAAAAAGAAAGATCCCAAGCACATATTTGCATTTGAAGAGATGACTGGAGAGGTTAGATTTAGTAGCCACTTACCTCAACCAAATAGCCTCTCTAGGTAAGTGGGTTGTAACTGAGATAATTTGCCTCAGATTTTACCAGGGTTTGTTAAGAATGCCATAAAGAAATACAACTGGCCAGGCAGAGACTTCCTCAGCATAGGGCATAGGAGGTCAGTTCCCCAGCCAGATCCTCCCTCCCAGCTCTCTGAGAATTATCAGGATGACAGCTTCAGTGGTTTCATTGCAGAAAAGAGCCCAGATCTCCTGTGTGAGTTGCCAGCAACTACAGAACGCACTTCGTGCATGGCTTGAGAGGCTCTTGTTTCTCTGACTTAGGTGTAGTTGAGCCCCTTTCCACTTCAGTATCAGTCAGAAGTTACAGTATATGATGGCAAAGCCGCATAGTGAGACAGGAAGTGCGCAAGCAGGCCGAGGAAGCCTCCCTTTGTCACAGAGCCGTGCTATTTATGCTTTAGTTTCGTAGTAGAGCCCATGGAGCAGTGGTTACAGTTGATGCTGACTTGGGATCCTCAGCAGAGAGGGGGAAGTCTGGACGTCACGCTGAAGCAGCCGGGATGCTTTGTGCTCATGGACCACATACTGAACTTGAAGGTGAGTTTTGTGACATTCTCCCTGGAAAGCATCAAAGTCCAGTTAAAGCTTCTTTAGAAAATGGCTATGAGAAGTCATCTTTTTATTTTTAAATGGATATAATAGCACGAAGACTAATTCCATTCACCTGTTTGCCTGGCAGTATTCTTGTGCTTTCTTCTTATGGCCGCTTGGTGGCACAACAACCATAGTGTTGGACTTGGAGTCAGGTGGACCTGAGTTCAAATCCTGCCTCAGACACTCATAGCTTTGTGACCTATGGCATGTCACTTGACCTCCCTCAGCCTTAGTTTCTGCATCAGTAAAATGGAGATAACGTGGGCAGCTAGGTGGCACAGTGGATAGAGCACTGGCCCTGGATTCAGGAGGACTTGAATTCAAATCTGGCCTCAGGCATATAACACTTACTAGCTATGTGATCCCAGGCAAGTCACTTAACCCCACTGCCTAACTAAATAATAAAAAAATTTTTTTAAAAATGGAGATAACAATGGCACATGCTTTGTAGGGTTCTTGTGAGGATCAATTGAGTTAACATTTAAAGTGCTATATATGTGAATTATTATTACTAATAACAGTATTTCTGGTACTTGGGCATCTAGGTGGTGCAGTGGATAGAGCTGGGCCTAGAGTTAGGAAGAGATCCAAGTTCAAATCTGGTCTCAGATACTAGCTGTGTGACATTGGGCAAGTCACTTCACCCTGTTTGCCTCAGTTTCCTTATCTGTAAAATGAGCCGGAGAAGGAAACGGCAAACCACTCCAGTATCTTTGCCAGGAAAACCCCAGATGGGGCCATGAGGAGTCAGACACAACAGAAAAACAACAGCAACTTTTCAGTACTTAGATTTTGTGGAACCACGAAGAGGTCCCTATTGATTTGGTCTTCAGAATGCCTCATCACAGGACTTCTTTTCCATTCTGGGGGCCACTCGCCTAGACCAGGGCATCATCACGTCACGTCTGGTTTCCCGCAGTCTCCTCCCTGCCTCCCTGGCTCCAGGCCCTCTGTCCTGTAGTTCAGCTCCCTTGATTAGCTGCTTAGGAAGTTGCTGAGGCTTCTCGTTGTGAACCAAGTGAAGGCTGAGCTTTCAGGGCCATCTGTTGTCCATCCCCACCCTGTCACTCAGCCTTCTTCCCCACTCCTTCACGGGCGTAGCCTCCGTTTCAGGGAAGGACCATTTTTTTTGTCATTGCTCCCCCAACACATGTTGTTCATTCCTGCCTCTGTGCCTTTCTTTGCTCATCACCCCCTTCCCCCATTGACCTCCTTCCTCTTCTGCCTATCCAAATCTGACCTCTTCTTCAAGTCTCAGTTCTTCCACGTTATAATGTCTCCCCCCTCTCCAGTGCATGTGGAAGTATTCTTTTTATGAACGGTGTAGACCACAACTTTTTTTAACCCTGTTATAATTTGTTGACATAAAAACAAAGTATATAATGAGCACATGTGCTGGTGTATGACCTAGCCGCCTGGGTCTCTTTTGTCAATGTGACCCATAATTTAGCACTTAATTTTTGCAGAATTGCTGTTTCTTGATTGGTTGAGGTAAGGGCAGTGTCTTATGCTCTTATTGTATGCCCCACAGTGTCCAGCACCAGGCCAGTTACATTATAAACACTTACCAAATGTTTACTGTCAGTTAATTGATGTAGAAGCCATTCCCTTTACACAGCTCGCTAATTCCTTCCCTCCACAGCCATTCTACGCTCAAGTGCCCACTGTTTGCAGGTCACCAGCCAGAATTGCAGAAAATAGCACTCACGCTAGGTTGGACGTTACTACTTGGTAACCTTTTTTGATTTAGAAATAGATAGCCTGTGGATATCGTGCTTTTCTGTATTCCCAGAAGGCCTTTGGTTTCTTCTGCTTTGTTTCATTTGGTTAGCAGGTGATTGAAAGACATGCTGGCAAAGCAGGATTGGCTCATAGGGTTGGCTGTGATGGCTTTTGGCTCTGTTTGTCTGACGCCTCCTAGCACTGGTTGTAGTCACAGAACACTTCAGTCCTGTCTGTACTAATACATTGTACATTCTTAAGCATGACTGCACATAGATGTGTCCTACTTTAAGAATGCCTACATTCAGTAATCTTAATTTATAAAACATACATGGGGGGGTATTATTTGCATTTTAGTGAAATTCTTCATCTTAAAAAAATTCACCAAACAATTCCTTTTAATCCTCTTAGCACCTTAGTACATCTGAAATGATTACATTTGTGAAAATATGATTTTAAAACTTTTAAAAAATATATGAGGATGAGAAAACGAAAACCCAGAGAGGTTACTTGTCCAAGGTCACACAGATATAAGTGGTAGAACCAGGATTTGAGCTCAGGTTCTTAGTACTCCATTCGTTGCACCACACTGCCTTGGGTTATGAAGCCAAGGAGAAAGTACAGTTCTGTATCACTCCAAGAGAAAGAGACCTGGGTGTTTCTGAGGACTGGAGGCCCAATTCCCTATTCGTAATGGGTCAGTACTATGAGGAGGCAAAAGAAAAGCCAGTAAAATCTTGGGCTGCAGTATGGAAGGTGTAGGGTCCAGAATAAGCTGGAGTGATAGTCCCTGGGCCCTCCTCCATAGCAGCGTCACGTCAGGAGTGTGGTATATATGTTTCTAGGGGCAGCATTTTTTTTTTTGCTTTTTTTGGTGCAACATTCGAGGTTAAGCGACTTGCCTAGGGTTACACAGCTAGTAAGTGTTATGTGTCTGAGACCAGATTTGAACTCAGGTCCTCCTGACTCCAAGGCCAGAGCTCCATTCACTGTGTCACCTTGCTCCTCCCTGGGGGTAACATTTTAAGCAGAACATAGACAGGTTGGGACTTACTCAGAAGCAGGACTGGGGCAGTGAGACCATTCCATAATGAAGGTCAGTTGACTCAACTGGGAACATGTAGCTTGGAGGAAGGATGGGGGTGGGAGGGTGGGTAGTGGTTTTCAAGTATTTGAAAGGCTGTTATATGGGAAAGGGATTAAAATCAACCTGTTCTGCTTGGCCCCAGAGGTCTGCATTAGAAGCAGTGGTTAGCAGTCTTAGGAACCTGATTTGGGCCAGACTGAAGGGAAAGGTGCCTGATAAAAGCTGTCTAAATGTGGAATGAATCATGCATGGAAGACTTTATGCAGAGACTAGATGACCACTTATGTGTCTGGGGATGGGAGGGTTTCTTTAGCAGGGATTCCTATTGGACCCTGAGAGTATTCCAATAAAAGCTTACCTTCCAGCCCAGTGGTAGATTCTGGAGCCTTTGAATAGGAGAATACTTTACTTCTTTTTTAAAAAAAAAATTATTATTTATTTTCAGTTTTCAGCATTCACTTCCACAAGATTTTGAGTTCCAAATTTTCTCCCCATCTCGTCCCTCCCCTCACCCTAAGGTGGTGTGCATTCTGAGTTCCCCTTCCCCTAATCTGCCCTCCTTTCTGTCTCTCTCCCCCTTCTCTTATCCCCTTCCCCTGCAATTTTCTGTGGGATGGGATAGATGAGAATACTTTATTCCTTACCTAGCCTAGGCACACATCCTAGCTTAAGACTTCTCCGAGGTAACTGCTGGCAACCCAAGGACCTTACGTTGATCTGATCCTCCTTTATTTTTACTTTTTCCTCTTCCTTCCATTTTGAAAAGGCTTTCTTAATAAGGCTGCCTAACCTGGCTGGGGGTTCATCAGACAGAGAGCTGGAAGACATAGTAGGGATACTGTAGCCTAAGCTTCTCATTTTTAAAAAGGGAAACTGAGGCTGATTTAAGGTCACACTGGGAGTCTATAGAGGCATGATGTGAAATCAGGACACTTCCCACTGCCTCGTGCTGCTTCGGATACTACATGGCCTCATCCCTTCTCCTGGTTTCCTCATTCCTATGGAGGGTGCCGACAATTGCCCATTTACTCAGGGTTAAAAAGCCTGAGTTGCCCTTGATTCTTCTGCCCTGCCCGTCACATTCAATCAGTTTCTGTGTCCTGTTGGATCCAGTGCCTCAGGGTTTCTTACATCTCCTTTACATTTTCACTGCCAATAGCTACGGTTTAGACCCTTATTATCTCTCAGTAAGATATGTTTTACTTTTCTTTTCCCTCCAGCACCTAGCACTTGGTAGGGATTCTATAAATATATTGTGAATTTGCATTCTTGACTTTGGTGCCTTTGTGAGGAGCCCTGGAGTGTCTGTCTTAGGACACTTAGTATTTACTTTCATTGCTGCTGAAACAAGACACAAGACAAGTCTTGGGGAATTTCCAACAGGATACCTAGGTTAGAGATTAACCCCAGTTTTGAAGAAGATTGTTTTTACTTTTAAACGTTTATGTAGAAATAATAAAGAAAATCTTTTATATCAGTCTCCTAAGAGAGCCCTTTGCATTTGATTTTTAATAGTGATTGTAATAGCACCTTGGAGAATTTACCCAGAAGACTAAAAAGTCATCTTTGCAGAACAGAAACTTTTTTTTTTTACATTTATGAATACTCAGTATGTCTTTTAGCTTTGGGGTTTAGTTTTTTTCCCCAATTAATGAAAATTCACCTTTCTCTCCATCTACTCCCTTGACCCTAATTGAAAGAGAAAGGAAAACCTAAACCCTTATAACAAACATACAGTCAAGCAAAACAAATTGAACTGTCCGAAAAAATCTGTCTCATTACGCACCCTGAGCCTGTCACTTCTCTGATAGGAGGTGGGTAGGGTAGCATATCTTATCATGAGTCCTCTGGAATCACATGTAGTTATGGCTTGGATCAGAATTCTTAAGGCTTTCAAAGTTGTTTGATTATTTAATGCTGTTGTTTTTCTAGAAATTATTCTTCTGATCTCAGCTCATTTCACTCTTTATTAATTCATACAAGTCTTCCCAGGTTTCTGTGAAATTGTAACCGTCATCATTTCCTACAGCAGAATTTGTTCAGCCATTCCCCAGTTGATTGACATTCCTTTAGTTTCTAGTTCTTTGCTGTCACAAAAAAAAAGGCTGCTACAGTATTTTTGTACATATTTTTCTTTGATCTCTTTGACATATAGGCCTAGTAGTGGTATTGCTGGGTCAAAGGACATGCACAGTTTGGTGACTTTTGGGGCACAGTTCCACATTAGTAATGGTTAGACTACTTCACAGTTCTACCAAGATTGAGTTAATATGAGTACCTGTTTTCCATAACTTCTCCATAATTTGTCATTTTCCTTTTTTTGTCAACTTTCTCAATCTGATGGGTGTCAGGTGGAGCCTCAGAGTTGCTGTAATTTGCTTTCTCTAGTGAGTTTTTCATGTTGCTTTGGATAGCTTGGAATTCATCCTCTGAAAACTGCCAGTTCATATGTATTGATTGGGGAATGACTCTTATTCTTATTAATTTGCATCAGCTCCCTATATATCTTAGAAATAAGATCATTAACAGAGAAACTGGCAGTTTTATTGGCATTTAATTGGACAAAATAGTTTCCATATCTTTTATTTTGTATGCCCCATAGTCCCTTACACACATTAGACAACTGATAAACAATAATTAATCATTATCTTCTCATTTATACAGATAGCACATATATTAAATATGACTTCTGCCAAGATAATTTCCTTCCTGTTGTTGCCTGAGGAGAGTCTTCATTCACTACAATCTCGGATTGAGCATGAAACCGGAATAAATACGGCTTCTCAAGAACTGCTCTTAGAGATGGGAATTTCCCTGGACCCTCGGAAGCCTGCCTCTCAGTGTGTTCTAGATGGAGTAGTAAGAGATTTCTGATATCCCTAGAAAGTGTGTGAGCCTGATTGTGTCCAGGGTTTGCATACTCACTGTAATTCCTCTTAGCTTTGTCTTTTTGACTCTCTGAGTTGCTCAATGAGATAAAATAGAATGATGAATGTTTTATATTTTGTCTGAGTTACCTTCCTTATTTAGATCTGCATTTCCTACCCCACCACCTCCACTTTATTGTCTTCTTTCTGCCCCCTGCTTTTCCTTGAAATTGAGTAGTCCATACTTTAGGTAACATTGATGACAAGGCCTGAAACTAATTAAGACTTTTTGATTATATTTATCTCTGATTATTAATTCCTACAATGACATTTTTATAATTATGTTTTTTAAATTATTGACTGTTGATTGTACATATAGCATGTGCCACATCTATGTGGAAGATGTGACTGTGCTAAGCAATTTAAGCTAAAACTTCTCATGTGTATATTAAAATAGTATGTTGACATTAGTGCCTTCAGGGTATCTGGGAAGAGAGAATCTGGGATATCAGGCCTCTTGGAATGGCTACTCATGGAATTTGTTTCTCTTCCAGCGAGGCTGTGACAGCTACATGGTATATTTGTTTGATAAAAGCAAGATCATCTATGAGGGGCCTTTTGCTTCCAGAAGTTTATCTGAATGTGTAAATTATATTGGTAAGTAATGTGTCGTTTGTTAACTGACCTGAGACCTAACATAGTTTCAGGCAGAATGGTCCTTTAGTGTTAATTGGTCTGAACTCTTGTAAAGAAAGAGTTGATCTCTTGTGAACTGGAAGGGGATGGCTCATGTGTAGAGTTATATTCTGATTTTTTTTTTTGAGGTGATGGAACACTGTATTTGATTTGTATTCCCTTGACTTTCTCAGGCAGCTAAGGTGATGCAGCATACAGAACAGTAGATTT
This sequence comes from Phascolarctos cinereus, assembly GCF_003287225.1. NCBI lineage: Eukaryota > Metazoa > Chordata > Mammalia > Diprotodontia > Phascolarctidae > Phascolarctos > Phascolarctos cinereus. Next base: position 41,242,658 of record NW_027555736.1, read on the forward strand.
GGAGTCAGGAATTTCTGAGTTCAAATCCAGACTCAGATACTTACTAGCTGTGTTACCTTGGGCAAATAAATCACTTAGCCTCATTGTCAGTCAGTCAGTAAACATTTATTAAGTGCCTGCTATGTGTCAGGCAGTGTGCTAAGTGTTAGGGTTACAAATAGAAGAAAGAAATTCAGTCCTTGCCCTCCAGGAGCTTAGAGTCTAATGGAGGAAGGCAACATATGCAAAAGTAAGCTGCAAAGGGGATGGGGGAGGAAAAGAACAAGTTATTCTTGGGTGGGGAAGGTACTCTCATGTGGGCATGATGGGTTCTATCCTGAAGAGTGCACCTGGTGGGAAGTGAAGAGATGGCTGGCCTCAGAGCCCTCTCTAATTGGAGGCTTGGGAAGGAGTGCTTTGCTCTGCCCTCTAGCTGAAGGGCAGAGGGGACTGAGGGACCTGATGAGGCGTGAGTGTTAAGGCTGATACGGTCTCAGAGAGTGGTGAGTCTTCTGTTGATGAGGTTTCCTAGGGTCATGATGGAGTCCAGTCCACCTCAGCTTTTTCTTCCATAAAAATGGGATAATAATAGCTGCTGTTATAAGATGTGAAAGGTGAGAGAAGTTAGCTGAGTGATAGTAAATAACGGGACTAAGCACCACCCACGTGCCATGTCGTTAAGAAGCCTCCTGCTTTGGCTGAGACTGAGCCTGGGAATGAAAGAATGAATCCCGGAGGCTCTGAGACGCCCAGAATCTGGGTTGGTGAACCCAAATTGGGAATATTCTGAATATGAGGAGGTGAGCTAACCTGAGCTTTTGGGAATCGGGTTGGGCCAAGCAAGGCGTTTTGAAAGTTTATATTTCATTCAGTCTGGAACTGAATAGATTTCTTTTGTACTTTGACGCTTCGGTGGAACTGTCCAGTGTCATCAGTATGGATATTCTTCCACTTGTGCAGGTAATTACCTATCCGTGACTTCTTAACACATTTAAGTCTTGTCCATGAATTTTCCTTGGCTACCAGTGGCGCACTCAAGCTGTCTGTCTGTTATTTCTTGTTCTTGGCATCAGACTGGTCCATCCTCTTTTTTTGGTCATACATTTCCCAGCTGATATGTTTTTTCCTACTATTTGTGTGTAAATGATCATTGGTTACATGCTACATCTTGTTTATGCCCACCATGCATCTCTCTGTTGCCCTTTTGGTCACCTTGAATTTTGAGTCTTCTTAGATTGTGTGTCCTGTGATGCAGAGCCATCACTGGAACAAGATTGGTGTAACAAGGATGAGCTTTGTGCCTGGGAGCAGCTTGGAATCGTTGAGTGCTCCACAATTTCACAAACGCAGTCTAACCTGCTCCCTTCCCACTTACTTCTGGGTTTAGCTCTCTGTCTGTCTTCAGGGCCTAGGATTGATGGACTGATGGATGGACTGAATATCTTTCTCTGTCCATTAGGTTTTCCTGTGCAGGTTGTTAGGCTGGGCTCATGAGGGGCTGTATGTAGAATATTTCATGTTCAGTCTGCACCGAACATTGGAAGAGAGCACCTCTTTTATGTTCTATTTGATATTAACCAAATGATTATTGAATAGTCATCTCTCGGGGAGTCATGTTTGATGAATTAAGTGGGAGCTTAATACTTGCTGATGCATGAAGAGCAGTTCGTAGGAAGAAAACTGGGATTGTAGTTGCTGTAACCTCAATATGAATACACAGTGTGATGATGCTGCCCCCAAAGGTAATGTGGTCTTAACCTTTGTTTGTTTATATCACTTCCATATCTCAGTTGATCAGTAGGCATTTATTAAACTTTGGCAATATGCCAGGGACTGTGCCAGACTGTGGGGTGACAAAGAATGAAACAGCCTCTTCTTACCTTCTAAAGGGGAATTTCCTAATATGTTCCTCCCCTTCCCGGAGAGAGAGACACCCCTTATAATGAATAAAAGGAAAACAGCAAAACTAACAAGCATACCCTCTGTTCCCAACATGGTAGGCAGTGGTCCTCACCCACAACCCTCCACCTTTGCAGAGGAAGGAGGGGGTGTACATTGTCTCATCTCTTGACCGTAGCTTGTAATGTAAGTGCGTAGGCCAGAAGAAGGGAGAGAACCAGCCTTCTGTTTTCTGTGCCCGTGAGATCACATCTCGCTCGTTGATGGTGTTTTGCACTTTGGAAGAGGTTGATGAACTAAACCATATTCAGAGGAGGATGGCCAGGGTAATAAGCAAGCTTCCATGCCATATGTTTGTTTGAGGATACTGTGGGTAGATAGCATAGCCAATGCTTATTGACTTTAATAGATGATGATTGCTCTCTTTAAATATTTGTGGGATTGTCATATAGTATGAAAACAGGTGCACTTATGCTGCTTGATCCCCAAATTGAGATTAATAGTAGAAATTAAAGTGAGGCCAGTTTCAGCTCAGTATAGGGAAGAATTTTAGAGCTTTTCCAAAATGAAGTGGGCTCCGGAGGGTGATAATAATAACAGTTGACATTTATATAGTGGTTGAGGATTTGAAAGCATTTAATATGCATTATTTCAGTTGATCCTCACAGCAGGTTAGGTGTTGTTATTATTTCCATTTTACAGGTGAAGAAATGTAGGCTGACAGGTTAAGTGACTTGCTTTTGGACATAGAGCTAGTAAGTGTTTGAGGCAGGACTTGAACCCAGGTTTACCTGACTTGGAGTCTGTCATCCACTAGTCCAGGCTGTCTCTTTAAGCTTCTTATCACTGAAACAGGCCAGGTGACTGTCACCTGTTAAGTAATGGAGTAGGAAATTGAATTGGGATTCTTTTTTTTAAATTAAAATTAAAAATTAATAAGAATTAATTAGTTTTCAGCATTCACTTTTATAAGATTTTGAGTTCCAAATTTTTTTCTCCTTCCCCTCCCCTCTCTCCAAGATGGCATGCAATCTGATATAGGCTATACATGTACGATCATATTGAACATATTTCCCCGTTAGTCCTATTGTGAAAGAAGAATCAGAACAAAAGGGAAAAACCACAAGAAAGGGGAAGAAAAGAGAAAATAGCATGCTTTGATATGCTTTTAAACTCTACAGTTCTTACTCTGGAAGTGGATAACAGTTTCCATCGTGAGTCTTTTGAGACTGTCTTAGATCATTGTATTGCTGAGAAAGAGTTAAGTCTATCAAAGTTGGTCATCACACAGTGTTGCTATAACTGTGTGCAGTGTTTTCCTGATTCTGCTCATTTCACTCAGCATCAGTTCATGACAGTCTTTCTAGGTTTTTTCTGAAATCCAATTGCTCATCATTTCTTATAGCAGAATAGTATTCCATTACATTCATATACCACAACTTGTTCAGCCATTCCCCAGTTGATGGACATCTCCATAATTTCCAATTCTTTGCCACTCACAAAAAGAGCTGCTGTAAATATTTTTGTACGTGTGGGTCCTTTTCCCATTTGTATGATCTCTTTGGGTATAGCTCTAGATATACTAATGACTTAAAAAAAAAACAGAGATAGCAGTAGTAGGAACTCACTGAGTAGTCTGTCAGAAGAACAAATCTTTTAAAGGAATAGTTTCCCATGTTCTTTGTCAATATGTAAAGCTGTTTGGGGGGAAAAAAAAAAGAGATACCTTTCATAAGAATAGAGGCAGCCCACATTTCCTGAAATAATTCCCTCAAAATTGTGTCAATAAAATAGATTATTGTAAAGTAGATTGGTTTTTGGGTTTTTTTTGGCTAAGTAATGGGGTTAAGTGACTTTCCCAGAGTCACACAGCTAGTAAGAGTCAAGTGTCTGGCTTTGGATTTGAACTCAAGTCCTCCTGACTCCAGGGCTGGTGCTCTATCCACTGCCACCTAGCGCCCCCTAGAATATATTCCTAAAGGAATGCTTTGGAGGTATTTGGAGAGTCCTGAATTTGATTTGAATACTGGTCTTTTTTATTCTAAAGGTTGTGTTCTTTTCATCATACTACTCCTTGATTTGTCAACAAACAAACCATAGATATGATTGACAGTGTGCCGAAAAGCAAAGATAGGAAAAAACCCTAATCTTAGAGGTGCACAAAAATAATAAAATTATTGTCTGTGTTGTATACATTCAACATAAATGTACTGTACACATCGATTACATTCATCTCACCCACTGTAGCTACCTCAGATCATATATCAATTCCTGTCCAGTCACCTGACTTGCCACCGACCCATTTGTCCCTATGGGAACAGTACATATCCTGAGTGGACAGCTACAGGCTATCCTCCAGACCGACTTCCCCCAGTGGCATTAATCTATTGAACTTTATCACTCTGATCTAGGGCTGAGTTGTGCTGATTGGAGGGTGGGGAGCTTTGAAATTCTTTTAAGAGCAAAGATTCTTTAGGAAATACTGTCACATGAAACATGCAGTCCGTTTCCAGATAGAGAGGTGATATACTCAGGTGCAGATTGAAGCGTATATTTGAGAGGTGGGAGGGACATGGCTAATGTATGGCTAATGTTTGCTTGACCATACATATTTGTATTGGATTTCATTTTTCTTGCTTTCTCAGTGGGTTAGAGAGGTGGAAGAAAGAGAATTTGGAACTGAAAATTGAATTTTAAAAATGTAGTGCAGTGGGAAAAAAAATACTGTCCGTTTTGGCATGCAGTTAGCTTTTGGATCAATTAGACTGCCAAATTAAAGGATGAGTTTCCCAGTTTTAGACCTTTCTCTGGGCTCTGCAAGACTCAAACATTTGCTGCTTCTGTAGCATGTAAAGGGTAGGGTCCTCCACCCCTCAGGAGGCACTGTTACTTGCATGTCTTCCACAGGGCCTTGCACATAGTAGGTAATGTTTAATTCTGAAGTAGGCCAGGCTGTGAGGGATTCTTGGTAGTCAACACTGGAAAATCACTTCACTCTTTCTAAACAAAGTATTATTTGATAGCTCTTGGTGTTTGCATCCCAATCGTTTTAGAATTGAGCATCCTTCTCTTTCTCATCCTGCCACATTTCAGTGACCCTGCCTGACAGTGTTGGCAGGAGTCTGTCCCTGTGATCTCTGGCCTTGGTGCTGAGGGAAGGGAGATGAGTCTCGTGATGTCTTCTTTGGAACCACGATTGGGTCTTTCAGCTTCCTTTTGGTGTCCTTTTCATTGACATGATTGTAGTCGTTGGTTCTGTTTGCTTTCCTCTGCCTCAGTTTATACCAAGCCTTTTTTTCCCTCCACAGTAAAGGACAGCAAAATCCAGTTACCAGTCATGCAGCTGCGTAGAGTGTGGGCTGAAGCTGTGCATTATGTGTCTGGGCTCAAGGAAGACTATAGCAGGCTCTTCCAAGGGCAGAGAGCAGCAATGTAAGCAGGCCTCTGAACAGAGGCTCCACAGTCCAGGGGACTCAGGGTGTGGGGAGAGCTCAGGCCTCAGTGATCAGTGGGCCATCCGGTAGTGAGACACCACATGCTGGGCTTTGGGGGCTCTTGGCAGTGTCTCTGGGATGTGATCTTAGAACCTGTGTCAGGTTCCCAGGCTGTAAGGCCCACGTGGAAGCAGCTGGGTGCTGGTGTAAAGAGAACATTTTGGTGTCCAAGACCTGGGTTCGAGTTCTGGTTGCAACATAGTAGTTGTAGGACCCTGAACAAGTCCTGTAACTTCCCTGAGATGGTCATACAAACACCCAGCTTTCCCAGCTTTAAGTTGGGGGTGCTGATATTTGTATAATGCTGTGAGGAAAGTACTTTCTGAACCATAAAACACAATTTAAATAGGAATTGTTCTTGTCCTCTGAAACCTGCTGAGCAAAACATTTCAAGTTGGGGCTTGGCTGCACTGTCACAAGGTCTGTATTTTGATAGATAACGTTGTGCGTGAAACCTGCGTCCTGACCACGTTTGCCCCTCCCCCTGGATAGCAACGTGTAGGGGCGAGGCTGGCGGTGTTTGCACCGGCCCTTGACTCCTCCTGCCTGAATGTGGTCATGTCGCTTTGCACTGCTCTAGGCTGAGTCTTCTTCGCTATAACGCCAACTTAACGAAAATGAAGAACACCATGATCTCAGCATCTCAGCAACTGAAAGCAAAATTGCAGTTTTTTCATCAGAGCATCCAGCTTGACCTGGATAGATACAGTGACCAGATGACTTATGGGATATGTGAGTATTCCATGTACTCTAATGAGAGTGAGGGTGAAAAGCACTTTGAAATTGGAAAGGCCTGTTCAAATGGAGTTCTTATTGTTGCTGTTATTTATCATTAGGAGAATATAGTAAAAGAGGGATGAATCCCGGACTCTCTATCCATACACTGGTAGTCGCTTCCCTTCTTAGGTTCTGTTTCTGTCTACTGTGAGATGCGTTTATTTGTTTTGAACTTTTTAAAAAATTGTGACCTTTTAATTCTTGCTTACTAAATGCCATTTGATGCTTTCCATGGGGAACTCACATTTTTTGATTTGTGTGATTTTTGGTAAGTTTGCCAATGATCTAAAAATCTATGGAGTTGAAACTCCACTCTGAATAGACACAGTCTGTCTCAAAGTGTCTGGAGTGGTTCTTCCTCTCCAACACAAACACCTTTTGGGTTATATTTCTGACTTCACCACTGGCAGTGAATGCGCCCTTGCTATGTGTGGCCCTCCAGAGCCAGCGTCTTTTATAGCATGTTGCCCTGGATTTAGTGTCCTTCAGATCCAGTATGAAACTGCAGAGTTAATAAAGTTTGAGTAAACTAGACGAGGTCACCAGCACTCCTGCCATAGTCCTTCTCTGTACAGAAATAACATATGGCGCTGGCTTTGTACCAGTGAGTGTCTGCTCTGTAAGGTACCTCTTCACAGTGAGGCTACTCAGTTAGGAGATATGGTGATTCTGGATAAGAGTAAAATACAGTTACCTAATGTATTAAAGTGTTTGTGGTCACGATAAAAACCCTGACTGAGAATAGGGATATGGGGGCCATTGAAGCCACTCTCCTTTTTTTGTTCATGGGTATTTCTAAGATAATCTTGACTTTCGTTTCAGCCTCAGAAAAAATGCTAAAAGCCTGGAAAGAAATGGAAGAAAAGGCCATCCAGTGTGCGCAGGTAAGCCCTTCTTTGAGATTGATTTCTCATGTCTTCCCTCATAATCACTTTTACTTGTGAGTAAAAGAGAGTTGACTTAATGCATCCTCACTTGTGGTTGCCCAGCAATCTTCTCTGATGTTCTGCACTGGCTTTAGATGGGCTGTGGTTGTTGTTTGTCCTTCGGTCTTGAAGAGGACCGTGACATCAGGAAGGTGATGCCGTGACTTGGAAGTGAATTGGATTGAAGTGAGGGAAGGCTGTGCAAAGTCACAGCCTCCCTTTCTCCTCCAGAGCCAGCTGAATCTAGTGGCAAGATACAGATCGGGATGACTGGAGAGGCCCTGGATCCTTTAGATGGGTGCTCTGTTCATGTAGGCACAGGTCACTTCTTCAGATGACCACTGCGTAAAGCCCTCTATCATACCTCTCCACTCTCTCTAGAAGCCTAGACGTTGTTCTTCCTTCCACTCCTGTGCCTTGCCTTGATCCTTCACTGACTTAATGAGGGCAGGTGTTGTAGAATGAATATCCTGTGGTTTCTTGGGTCTAGTACCATCTCATGTCCCCTGTTCAGGCAGATGAGAGCAACAGGCAGGAAAGACCCATAAATGCGGCATAATGAAAGCCGCGCTGGCGGTTTCTGCACATCCTTTTCCTCTTTCAGTTTGGAGATTGGTATCTGTTTGTGCCTTGCCAGAGAAGAGACCGGTGGATTAGATTACTTTTGAGATGGGCAAGTAGAGGGTAAAGAACTAAGAAGGGCATTAAGCGTCTTCTTGTGTGGCAGATGAGATGGTGCGTCTGGCAGGAGGCCTTTTTGTATCACAGACAAACATTTCTCATTTCCAGCATTCAGGCAGCAAGCCCTCTGTCTCTCTTCTTAGCCCTCCTGTGCTTCGTTGGCACAGGTGAGATGCCTGTAAGTGACACGCCCATTTTGTCTGCATTAGGCTGGTGATATTGGATACTTGGATGAGCAGATCATGTCCCTGCATACAGAAATTGTGGAGCTGCAGAGGAGCCCTTCTGCAAGGCGTCAGGAAGATGTCATGGACTCTCTGTAAGGAATCCCACCTCCTGGGTCTTTCTGGCCTGGGGCCTTCAGCTGGGGGGGGGCTGATTGATCATGATGACATGACCAAGTACTTGGGTTGCTTTCTGTCCACTTGGCTTTCTTGTGATAAATGTCAGTATTGTTGAGGTTACTTCTGTTAGAGGTGATGATTTTTAGCTATTTCCAGAAATTATCCCCTGTAGCCTGAGATAGGTTTTCTTCCTCCTAAGTGAAAAGAATGTTGGCCTCTTCCCAGAACATGTGTCCAGTATTTCCTGACTGTGTGACTTACCTGCTTTTAGTCTCAGTTTTCTCATCTATCAAATGGAGACCATCATATTTTGAATATTCCACCTCAAAGGGTTGTTGTGAGGTTGACCTAAGTGAAGTTCTCTAAGTGGGAGTTTCAGTGTTTCTATTGCTCCCCATGCCTAGAGCATGCAGCCTCTTGCCTGAGATGCTCTAGAGGAGACTTCAGATTTGCTCATGATCTATCTTCTTGGACGGACTCTAGCTTATGCCCTTATGAAGAAATGCAGTGGAGTTGTAAATCAGCATTTTGGAATAAAATACAGTAGTGTGTTAAGCACACTGTACTTTGGCTCTTTGAAGCCCTATATTTTCTGAAGTGGACACCAAGAAATACTCTGTAATTGTCTAGTAGAGTTCTGTGCTTTCTTAAAAATGTGAAATATAACTAAAACCAGTCAACTTGCTTCCAGTTGTGGATTATTAGAAGTCATTTGTCATGGAATTGCTGTAAAATAACTTGGTTTTTCTTTTGTAGGGAACAGAAAGCCATTGATCTCTACAAGCAACTGAAGCCCAGATCTCCAGGTAAGACCCTGTCATAGCACAGGAAAGAACTTCCTGAGGCTAGTGGTCAGTGTCACCTGCTGTCCGGGGGGGATTGAATGGGAATCTGGGGCTGTCAGACGGTATCTTTTCAATGGTGCCCAGCGATTACATAATGTTTACAATACAGAGAAATTGTCACAAGCTTCCCATCTTGGGGACCCCAAGAGATTAGGAATGGAAGGCAAATGGGAAATGTGAAGTAATGAGGTCTTAAAAGGAAGATGGGAACAAGATAAGAAAAACAGCACTAAAATCTATTGACTGGGGAAGTTGGCAGAAACCTAATGTCTCTAAAGAGGGAAGATCCACATTCAAAGAGGGACAGGGCAACCCATATTGAAAGCTACTTACTTATGTGACTGCATCTACCACTGGTTACTTGTTTGGCCAGTCAGACAACATTTACTTCAAGCAAGATAGATAGCACGTGGCATGTTATGATGGAAAAGAACAAATTACTGTACGTATAGCTCTAAGTTGATTGTCCAGCTTACTTAGAGAACTCTTGGTCATGAAATCACGTCCCATGCTGGTCCTTTTGGGTCTCCCAGGAACTCTTCCTCATTCTGTTCTGCTTCTGCCTCAGGACAAATCAGTCCTTGCTGTAAGGCATCCACCCAGGCCAGACCAGTCAGTCTGGTGAAGCTCCTCTTTCTGGTCTGATTAGTTTGCTAGGTCAGATTTTTGAGTTGAAGTTGACATGAGACGTGATTTGGTATGATTGTATTTCATATTTTCTTGCTGCCACTTTTTCAATCAACAAGCATCATTCATCTGCTGCTTCTCTGATTTCTTCCAGTGTTCTGTCACTTTTCTCCCGGTCCCACAGATAGTCCAGATTTTAACCTGTTCTAGAAACCATTTATGACCATATTTATATATGTAAAACACATAGTCAAGAAGCTCTGGTCTATAGAATTTCCAGAAATGACAGCTATAACAGGAAGAGCTTGGGGCATGAAGTGATTGGAATGTTTGAGGTGAAATAGGATAAGAGGAGTTGAAAAGTCCTTTTTGTTTGATGGTAGAATAGTGGAGCTGTGGGAAACCGAAAGGCTATCTGGCACTCTTGATGAGTTTACCAAATTGGATGAGATTCTGCCAACTTAGAAAATCCTGGATTGTACAGATGACATCCTGAACAGTCACGTTGGAGCCGTGGCTGCTGCCTTGGGAACAGCAGCTGGCCTGCTGAATTGCCCTGTTTCCCCTTTCCCGAGCTCTTGAGCCAGCAGTTTCCTCCTTCCTTAAATGCTTTTAGTGCCCTCTGCCTTAGCAAACTTTTTAAAAAAATTTTATTTATTTTTATTTGTAGGCAATTGGGGTTAAGTGACTTGCCCAGGGTCACACAGCTAGTAACTTAGCAAACGTTTTTAAAGAACTTACTGTGTTGTAGGCCCAACAAGAGAATAATAAAACAGTTTCTGGGGGTCAGCTAGGTGGCGGATGGATAGAGCACTGGCCCTGGAGTCAGGAGGACCTGAGTTCAAATCGAGCCTCAGACCAAACACTTGATAACTTAGTAGCTGCGTGACCCTGGGCAAGTCACTTAACCCCAATTGCCTAAAAAACAAACAAACAAACCAACCCCCCAATAAAACAATACCTGTGCTCAAGAAACTTATGTTCTGTCATCTCCATTGCCTCCCTTATACTTACATACATATATCTTGTATGTTTTTGTGTACAGTCCCCATCTCAAGTTGAATGTAAGCTCCTTGAAGAAAGGAACTATTAGTATTTTTGTCTTGGTATTTCCAGCCCCTGTAATACTGCCTGGCACATAATAAGCATTTAAAGTAATGTTTGTTGTAATTTATCTTCATTTCTCTGTCATGTCCAAATAAGGGAATGCAGCCTCTCAGATCTAGAGCCAAGAAAAGTTCAAGTCTCCTGAACCATGTACCCACACGTCTGTGCCACCCAGGACTTGCATGCTTCCAAATTTAGGCAACTGATCTCTGTTGAAGGCATATCTAGGTGGCTCAGTGGATGGAGTGCTGGGCCTGGAGCCAGAAAGAGTCATCTTCATGAGTTCAAATTTGGCCTCAGACACTTATTAGCAGTGTGACCCTGGACAAGTCACTTCACCCTATTAGCTTCACTTTCCTCGTCCATAAAAAATGATCTGGAGAAGGAAATGGCAGATCACTCCAGTGTCTTTGCCAAGAAAACCCCAAATGGGGTCATGAAAAATTGGACACGACTGAAAAAATGACCAAACAACAAATCTCTATTGAAGCGCAGTGATGTCGTGAAAAGGACATTTGACTTGGGAATTGAGAAATTTGGGTTTTAGTCCCAAATATGATACTAACTGACCACAAGTAGGTCACCTAAGCTCTCTTCAGTTTCTACTTATAATAAATGTACTACCCAACCCCCCAGGATTGATGTGAAGAAAACATTTTGTAAACCTTAACGTGCTGTGTTAATTTGAGTTACTCTCATAATTATTACATTTTGCTTGGCCTGTTGTGACATTCATTTACCAAATCAGATTTTGAATTTAAATGGTAATGCTTTCGAGGTGTAGGGGAGGGTTCTTTCTCAGGGCTGTTGGTGAAGAATGACTGGTCCTGCTGTTTGTGATTTCTTACAGATCATTCCTACAGTGATAGCTCGGAGATGGTGAAGATCATTGTGCTGACTGTGCAGAACCAGGACCGCGTCCTCAAGGAGTTGTTTGGTCACCTCAGGTAGAAATTCTCTTTTTCTCCCCGTGTGAAAGCCGAGGAATCCCAGGCCAGACCTTTCTGCAGTTGTGGTCCACATGCTCAGCAGGGAGCAGCATGGTGCTGTGCTTGTATTCGTTTGTATTCTTGAGGGGATTGGTCCTTCCTTCTGACACTGACTGTGGCTTTCTCTCCAGCAAGCTGTTGGGCTGTAAGCAGAAGATTATTGACCTGCTCCCCAAGATTGAAGTGGCCCTCAATAGCATCAAAGAAGCTGACAATACGGTCATGTTGATGCAGGGAAAGAGGCAGAGGGAAATTTGGCATCTGTTAAAAATTGCTTGTGTAAGTCATGCTTATAGTGACATATGTCCTTAAGGGTTGTTATTCCCTACAGAAAGGTGGTGTACGAGTGTGATGAGCCTAAGCCTTTTTTCAGGTAACTGTTTCCTAATAGGCTGGAAATGCTGCTCCTTGATCCTTGGCTGACAATCATTTTGTCCCCAGGTCCACTGTAGTATGTGAATTTGAATGGCTCTATCTGGAGGAGGATTTGGAGAAAGCTCTGAAGTCCCAGCGAGAGATGTTTAATCTGCTCCTTTTGGTGCTAAGACTTGTCCCATTAGATACTCCCTGGTTGGGTTTCTCTGTTCCAGCCAGAAGAAGATGACTCCAAAGAGCCCATAAGAGTACTAGGAGGGGCGGATTTTTGGCTTTAGATGCAGTGAATCAGTGGGCCAAAGACAGTTGAAGAAATGGTGGTGCATAAAGGCCTATGAATAGCCATAGGTTGCCTACATGAGAGATTTTAGAAGTTAAAATAGTGAAAGATAAGAGTATGAGTAGATGATATTTGACATTTTTTTCATCTTTTCAGACTCAGAGTTCTGCTCGATCCCTTGTTGGAACCAGTCTAGAAGGTGCAGTCACTACTCCAACTCCTGCAGGTCTACCCTCAACCTTGACAGCCCCCATACACCGTTCTCTGTCATGTGGTGTACTAAATGCTCAGGATGGGTGGGTTCCGTTTTTAACAGTACGTAGTTGTTAAAATGAAAAATAAGAATATATTTGCTCTTCTCCACTTGAAATCAAGAATTCTGCTGTCTCTTTTAGTGTATTGTATCCTTCTCCTTTCTTCCTAAGGCCTCCCCCACCATTTTCAGAATGCAAACTCTGAAAGACTCAATGGTACCGACTAGGGGCCCAGCCTATAGTTAATCAGGGAAAAGGGTGAAGCCACATCACACACAACCAGAGAGCTGAATGCTTTGCATCTTACTCTTATGAGTCACATCACAAGAAAGAAAACTGATAGGATTTTTTTTTTTAAAGAAAGCAGTTTCCACAGTCCATTCTGGAGTCAGTAAAGATTCAGCCCCAAATCCCACTGCTAATTAGTAGAATAGTAATTAGTAGTAGTAGACTAGAGTAGTTGATCATAGCTGTTACAAGAAAATGTTTACCCAGAAAGTTTGGAACAAGGAACCTTTTGGTGCTTAAAAGATGAATAGCCTCTTCTGCCTTCATTAGAGATGCTTTAGATTCAAGAAGCAGAGGGAGTTGAATTAGCTTGCCTGTGGGGGTCTGTCCTGCTCAGATTCCGTGGTTCTGAGTACTTAGCACTTGTAATAAATTCTAACAGATATAAAGTTCCCAAGTCTATTGGAATTTCCCAGTCATTTATTACCAGAGGAAATCTTTGCTCATTCAGTCCATAATATACTAGTCCTGGTGATGAATGGAGGGAGGGTGGGGGTCTGTCCCTTGACCCCCCCAGCCTAATTGAGGTAGAAAAAGTTCATCCCAAGAAGGTGCTGATTTTTTATTCTTTTGACCACAGTAACTACCGGGGCATGAAGGGGTGAAGTCTGCATGGGTGGGGAGACTTATTTCCACTGATGAAGCTTTTGAAATATTGAAGAATGGTCCTAATTTCACTTGTTCTTCCAGTTAGAACTGTAAGCGGACCACTAAGTGGTATTGCTTTTCCCTAAGACATGAACATCTTTTCATAATATCCATCTCTCTATACACACCCAAGCTGGTGCTTCACTCCAGGGCTGCTGGGGTCCATTTTAGAGGATCATTCACTTCATGGGTGAGACCACACTCAATGACCCCTTCTGCCACCTCCCACTTCACTCCCAGCACTGCCTCAGGTGCTTGGATCATGATGACGATGCTCTCAGCTCAAGATGCATTCAAGGGGCTTCCTTAAATGCATTCTTGAGCCACTGGACAGAGATTTGTGACAATTTAAGGTCATTTTTGTGTTCAGTGTACTTCTTTGGAATTTGGCTAGCTCTGCTGGGTAATTTATTAGTCACAAGTAGGATGCACTACAATTCCCTACAGTGGTTGGAAAATGAGGTGTTTTAGGCAGTTAAAATTTTTGAATAGCCATAGTGACAGACATAGTTAGAATTGACATTGCAAGTGGAGACAGGATCCAGATTAATGCCGTTTGATTATCCTCATAAAAGATAAACTGTGAATTGACCAGAGCCAGGTGGAATGTATCAGAAAAAGTTTTATGAAGGAAGATAAGGTGAAGTTGCCCTGAGAGCTGTTCTGCTGTAGATGCTGTTGTCTTCTCTGTGAGGCCTGATTACCAAGCTTCATGCCAAGCGGAGCACTTTGAGAAACACGTGGTCAGTGGAGGATGGGCAGCATGCTGGGTGGGAGTCAGGAAGCTCTGGGTTTAAATTCTGCCTGACAAGACACCTGATCTCTCTAAGCCTCATTTTCCTTATCTGTGAATTGAGAGGGTTGGATTGGATGGTCTCAGATCCCTCCCAGCCCTAAGGCTTTGGTCTGTGATCTTTGAATAGAAGGGAATGCCAGTGTAAGTGGCAGGAGAAGGAGGTAAGGTAAGGAGGCTGGAGAAGAGCCAGAGTCCACCTGTGGCCCATTGTCTGTATGGAGAAGTGTAGTCAGGTCATTTCATTCTTCAGATGTAGTGAAAGGAACTGGTACCTCTGCAGACTAATAATTGTTTCCCCTTTGCATTCTGTTGGCAGGGACTTTTCTTCTCATTTCCCACATTTTTATTTCAGATATTAGTTTAATATTTTTTCCTTCAGATCCAGTAAGGTAGGAAAGGGTCACCTTCCTCTTCAACATCTCACGCAAGAGAAGGTCCTAACTTGTTAACTAACATCCATGAACACCAGATGCAGTCATGTTAACTCAGCATACATGCAGCAGCTATTCTCAGGATCTGTTCTGATCCTTTTGGCAGTGGGCATGGGCAAGAATCTTGCTTACATAGTCATCCCTTGACATTCATGGGTTTCACATTCATAAGTTGGCTAATAATTAAATGAGAATTTTTGGAGATTTGCAGCATAACTGCAGAATATTGCAGATGACACACATATGTAAAGAAAACTAAAAAAAAAAATTAGTCATAAATGCTGCATATCATTAGGCCATTTTTATCATTTACTGCCATAAGTATACATATATAAATTTGTTACAAAAAGTTAAATTTTGTTAAAAGTTTCAGTGTGCCAAAGAATTGCATGGCAAGGCCCTCTGGGAACATCTCCTCTTAGTCTCTCTCCCCTCCAGACTCAGTCACGTGACTTTCTCTTGCAGTGATCATTGTATCTTGCACTTTTTATAGAAGGATATCTGAAACAATTACTGCAACTACATCTTCAGCTGCAAAGACCGCATGGTGTGTGAGATACCAGTCTCTCATGTAGAAATTGCCATTTTTTTGTGGATGCGTTGTGTTGTTTTACTTGTTTTGGGTGTTAAATTGGAATTATTTAAAATAAAGGTTTGGGGTGGGGCCTAGAGTTACTTGCAGTTTTTCACTTTTGCAGCAGTCCTGCCCTGCTGACTCCTGCGACTGTCAAGGGATGACTGTCCATCTTTTTACTGATTTGCCAGCCTCCTTGTAAAGTTATGGAAAAAACGAAAGACACCTGGTTGGCACACATCTGGTCTGGAATTTGATATCAAAGACAGAACAATAGAAGAAAACATCATGATCCTTAGCCTAAGTTTAAATTATTTTCTGTTTCATTCTACAGAGAAACTTTTACACAAATGGTAGAGGAAAATCTGAATTATCTTGGCTGTTTGAGTACTGTTATTCGCGAGGCAACAGAGGAACAGGGTAAGAGTCTAATGGTAAGTCTTCATGCTTTCTCTTCCTTGCCCCACCTGGGCTACAGCAGTCCGTTTTAAAATGCCCAGTGTTGTGGAGAGAGCCGAGAAGGAGCTCTGTGTAGCTCAGTTCTCCATGGTCTGGTGCTTGGGAATCTCAAGCATTCTTTACAGGAGCATTTTCCTGGAATTACTGGGAGCGTCATTTACTTGCATCTGTCCACTTTTCTTTGTTCATTTTGGCCTTTCTGGTGGGTAAATTATACCTCCTAACACAGCAGTGCACATTTATGTTTGGGAGGGGGGTTGTGACTTGAAAAACAATTGTTGCCCGTGTGCTGAATTAATATGATTACATTCGTTGTTCGTAGACGTTAACAAATTAAGAGTATTCAACTATTAGGTTAGTGTGAACAATACTGTGATGATAAAACTTGGAAAGCCCAGTGGAAAACCTAACTGCATAAGCATTGCTGCATTTGAGCCTCCAGTTAATTTCCCTGCTAAATACTTTCTGTTTTAGTTATTTGCATTTCCTCTTTTCATTTGCAAGTTGCTGGAGATGATTATCAGATTCTTCTGAAAGCTGTTGTGGTGCAAAGAAAAAGATGTTTCTGACCTTATTCATCTTTTCTTCCTTTTTTGTTCTTTTTCATGTCTGGCTTTAGAGTCTTGATTGGAGTTGGCTGAAGTAGTGATGGCCTCTGACTGTCCCAAAGCCCATGAAGATATTGATTGTTCTCGTGTATCCTACAGTCGCCAGAATCAACTCTAGGGTTATGTGTACAGGGATTTGGTTTTCATTCATTTTAACCTGTGTTAAATGATCTGAGGGTCATTGGCTTTTTATAAAATGTATACTGTACCACTTACAAGTACAGCTGCTTGGGAGCACTGTGAGCCATCCTTTTGCTGCTTCAAAGCTCTGTCATTCTAGGGTTTTTTTTCCCCCTGCTTATATACCTGCCTTCTCCTTCAGGCATTTTTACTTCACAGAAATACAGGTTAAGGGGAGACTTATGGAGCTGGAGAAGAACACAAAGGGGCATGGGGACAAGAGCCTTCCAGTGACCTTCATCAGCTGGCTTTCCTTTTGAGAGTGGGGTCTTCGGGCCCCTGAGTGCCAGCTGTGGGCGATTCAGCTCCAGTAGATGTGGGATTTGACCAGAGTGAACGTGCTCCATGGTGGTGAAGCCACGACTCTTTTTTACGTTGGCCTTTTACTCTTCTAATTTTTCCTGACTTCAGATAATTTTCCAGGAAATTGAGCCAATTTGTGTTGGCAGAGAGATACAGATGTTGTTAACGTGCTCGCTGGCACCAAAGACACTGCCACAGGAGTAAGAAGAAACATGTGCTGAACCAGAGTGAGCTGGGCACGGGTTTGTTCCTGTTCCTCCAACAATACCTTTGGTCTCCATGAGAGCTGGCAGCCTTTCCAAAGGGTGTGGCTGGTGGTGTAATGTATTGTATACACTGACATGTATATGTGTTTAAAATGTACATTAATAATGTCATATTCTGCTGTAATTTATGAATTCAAGAGATCAGCTTTGTCAGGGCCTGCAAATGGCATTGGATAAACAGTGACATTTTCAAGAGTCTTAATAGGTTTCATTGTATAAATTTCATACAGTATTTCAGAAATTTAGAAAGTATGGTTGTACAAAGAAGATAAATGTTTTTGTATTACATGTGAACTAAATGATGTTTTGTGTATTAAATGATCTTTAGTCTCAGTAGTCAATTAAGTTCTTGTGTTGGAATAAGAAATTGCCCTTTGAGTTCTTGCTTGTCAAGTCAGCAAACTCAGTTCTGCTAGAGAATGTGAGATCTCTTTGGCAGCTGCGTCCTCCAGAGTGGAGGGATGACTGCGGCAGCTCGTGGTCGGCTGAAGAAGTGACACCTTCTGGTGGCCGATTTAGACTCTCCCAGTGTCTGTGATGCCCCTTTGGAGGTTGTTGGCTCGTGCTCTGAGCGTTGCAGCAGAAGTGGGGCACGATTTGGGTCTAGATGAGGGCGACAGAAAGGGAACATTAAGAAGCTTAACAGAAGGGCAGATGGCGATGGCCCAAGGAGGCATCCTGGGGCTCTTTGAGGAAAGTGGGAAGGTATGGTAAGTGGGTGCAAGGAGACCAGAGGGGGATGATTAATCATGAAGAGATCTCCCAAGGGGAAGATTATCCTGAGTCTGGAGAAATGACCCTGTAAACAGCCATTGGAGGTACAGGAGAGAAAATATGAGGGCACGATGAGGCAGAAGTACAGGTACTTAAGAGGGTACACTGAGAACACCCCATGGACAGAGCCCTGGGCATTTAGCAATGACGCGTGCATGTACAGGACATGCTGAAGATGCAGGACAATACAGTGAGAACACAGGCGTATGGGAGCCCATTGAGATCATGGTTTGCCATTGACTAAGGTGACTCCACAGAGGGGCAAGTGAGGACAAGGATGATGGCGTGTGGTCTTAGGCTAGGACACTAGGACATAACCATGAGTGGTGCAGACAGTGAGAGGGATAGATGCAAACACAGTGAGAACCCAAAAGGGTAGAAGTTAACAGATGCTGGTAAACTAAAGTGGGGTGTACTCATTGAACCAGCTTAGGGGAGATAAACTCCTTGTACCCAAAGGAGCTTAAGCTCTTTGTATCATGTGCCCTTTTGGCAGCCTGGTGGAGCTTATAGGATCCCTTATCAGAATAACATTTTTAAATGCATAAAATAAAATACCCAGGATTACAAAGGGAACCACATTGTAGTGAAGAAGCTATCATAATTTTTTCCTTCCCCCTGACTTCGTCAGTCTAGGGCACCATCATCCTTCAGGTTACCTGGGTTTGCAGTCTTGGAGTCATTCTTAACACCGTCACTCTTCCCCTCCCCAGCAGAAGCCGTCTAGACAAGTTTTGTTCTTTTCTTGACTCACATAGCCACCTCCTGGTTCAGGCTTTGATTATCTCTTGCCTATTCCGGTAGCCTCCTAATTTGTCTCCTTGTTTTCTGGCCTCTCCTCATTCCAATCCACCCTCCACACAGTTCCAGAATTGTCCTTCCTAACTTTCAGATCTGCCCACATGGCTCCTCAGGGCCCTAAGGTTCAGCAGTTCCCCATTAGCTCTAGGAGGGCAGTGAACTCTCCTAATCTGGCTCCAGTCTAACTTTGCAGGCTTGTTTCACATCATTCACCCTCAGGTACTCTGCGTTCCAGCCAAACTGTCCTGAACGTGACGTTCCTTTTCCTCTTCCTGCTTTTACCCAGGCTCTCCCTCACACCCAGAAAGCTCTACATCCCTCCTTCTCCCTCATGCATTCCCTACCTCCTTTCCTTTTTAGCTCATGTTGTGCCCTAATCAGACCTTCCTCTTTCCCTCCTGTCCCTCTCCTCCAGGTATTGGTGTTATCTCCTTCCTACAACATTGCTTTGTATCTGCTTCTGTGGGTGGGCATCCTCCCAGTAGAATGGAATCTTCTTGAGGCCAGGAACTCTTTTTCTTCTGTGTCTTTGTGCCCCCAGCATCTAGAACTTAATTGAACATGGGGCACTTTGTGGGTACAGTTTGGTTTGGTTACTGTCCTTTGTTCTGAAGAGGACCAAAATGACATCACTATGTTAGTCAGATCACAGTGTGTCGGACTGTGGATGTTCAGACCGATTCTAGCTCAGAACGTTCTACCACAGGTTGGGCACAAATAGTCCATGTGAATGTTCGGGGTGGATTCTCTTGATTTGTGCATCTCGAGTTTCTTTTGAGCTGTTTCAATTCTGCTTTGCTCATGGAGGGTCTGATGAGGGCACGCCATGCTGAACGATCCTGTGCCAGTGTCTCTCGTGTCATACGATCTCAAGAGACCTTGAGAGTGTCCTTGTATTGCTTTTTCTGACCAGCACGTGAGCGCTTGTCTTGTGTGAGTTCTCCATAAGGTAGTCTTTTTGGCAAGTGTAAATTTGGCATTCTAACAAGGTGGGCAGCCCATTGGAGTTGTGCTCTCTGCAGTAGAGTTTGAATGCTCAGCAGTTTCGTTTGAGAAATGACCTCAGTGCCTGTTACCTTATCCTACCAGGTGATCCTCAGAATCTTCCTGAGACAATTCAGATGGAAGCGATTCAGTTTCCTGGCGTGGTGCTGGTATACTGTCCATGTTTCACAGGTATACTACAACAACAGCTTTGTAGACCTTCAGTTTGGTAATTAGTTTAATACCTCTTCTCTCCCAACTTTCCTTTGGAGCCTCCCAAACACTGACCTAGCTCTGGCAATGTGTGCGTCAACCTCATTATCAATGTGTACATCCCTGGAAAATACACTACCAAAAAGAGAACTTACCCACAGCATTCAAAACTTCTCCATTTGCTGTAACTGACGGTTCCACATATGGACGGTGTGGTAGTGGCTGATGGAGCACCTCTGTTTTCTTGGTGTTCACTGTTAAGCCAAAATCAGCACAAGCAACATCCATACTTTGTTGCATTTCAGCTTCAGAGGCTGCACTGAGTGCACAATCATCTGCAAACAGAAAATCATGCACTCACACTCCCTCCACTTTGGTGTTGGCTTGTAGCCTTTTCAAGTTGAAGAATTTACCATGAGTGTGGTAGTCGACCTTGGTGACAGGTTGATCCTCATTGAAAATAGTTGCACGTAAAAGAGTGGGCATAGATATTGAGTGCATCATTTCCCCCCAAAAAGGTGTAGAGAACATAGGCATCCTCTGTCGCCAATGAGGACTTGGGTACATGGAGAGCACAGTGGATGAGGGATACTCTGAAGACAGATAAATCAGTCAGAGATACAGCCAGGTACACTAGAGACAGACACACTGAGGGCAAAGGCTGTCATCCTGCAGAGGCACTGAAGACAGGTCAGTAAACCTGGCAAAGGTACAAAGAGGTGACCTGAGTTCACTGTTGATTATGCCCAAGATACACAGCCCGGTCTTCCAGGGCTAAAGCCACAGGGCAGTATAAATGAATCAGGTGCGTGTGTTTGAGAAAGAAAAGCCTGAAAAAGTCCTTAGAAAAGAATGTAGTAGTGATTAAAGAAGATGCCCCTTGGAGGTGGTGTGGACTCATGCATCAAGTCAGGCTTGGATCAGAGGTATGTGAAGTTTGAAATTCTGCAGTTCCGTGATCTTGAGGACAGAGGCCAGCACACTTCGGACACCCAGGACAAAGGTGAGCGGCCCCCAGTGATCAGAGGTAGTAAACTGAGGAGCCATAAAAACATCAGTAATTGGTACAATGAAGGAAATGTAATTGAGTTCTCCGGACACACCGGAGATAAAGATGGACTATAAGAGAACCCAGGCTGGCACACTTAGGACCTGGCAGGAACATTGTGTTAGGTAATTGGAGGATTCAGTAAAGAAACAAGGTTTGTTGAAGACATAAGTGTATGTGTGTCTATATATGCACATTTACATGTATATGTATATATGTGTACACACATCCATATATACACATACGCATACACCTACATTTATATATATGTGCAGGTATATGTATATGCCCCCAAATTGTTGTTTGGTCATTTCAGTTGTGTCTGACTCTTTGTGACTCCTTTTTGGGGTTTTCTTGGCAAGGAGACTGGAGTGGTTTGCCACTTCCTCCTGCAGCTCATTTTACAGATGAGGAAACTGAGGCAAAGAGGCTTAAGTGACTTGCCCAGGATCATACAGCTAAGTGTCTGAGGCTGAATTTGAACTCAGGTCTTCCTGACTCCAGGCCTGGTGCCACTGCGCCACCTAGCTGCCCCATATGCCAAGATACATTGAGCCTAAGTCAGGAAGGTGTAACTTCTACCCACTGCTCCTGTTACTGCCCTCTGAGAGCTTTTGTTTGGCCCCAGAGAATAAAATCAGGATGAAGAGATAGATGATGGCTCTGAAGAGAAAACTTTAGGCTTGGGAAGAATTTCCTAGCAACTTAGAGCTGTCTAAAAGTGCAATGGGCTTTCTCAGGTGCAGTCCCCTCCTCTTGGAGGTCTTCCAATAATTGCTCGTCGGATATATTTAATAAGGATTCCTTTGAGAGATATAGAGTAGATTAAGTGGCTTTTGAGGTCCTTTCCAAATCTGCAATTCTGCAGTTCTGTGGTAACATTGCAATCATTGTACTTAGATTCTAATTACCTTTAAAATTTGTTGTTCAGTTGTTTCAGCCGTGTCTGACTCCTCGTGACCCCGTCTGGGGTTTTCTTGGCAAAGATATTGGAGTGGTGTACCATTTCCTGAGGCAAACAGGGTGAAGTGACAGAAAGAGAGAGAGAGGAGAGAGGAGAGGGGAGTCATAGGAGATGAGGGATCTTCCAGGGAGAGAAGGCAGCTAAACATGGTGAGAAAGTCCAGAGAGTCAGAAATGGATCTGGCAGCTGAATGCCTTCCAAGGAATACTGTTTTTGGAGTGTACCCATCTCTGTCCATACTGTTTATTCAAAGTACGTGTCTATTTTGTCTGTCACCTCAGTGTGTGATTTCCCATGTCCTCATTGGGTCCTTAGTGTACCTGTAAGTCTCACACCTTCATTGCATCTTCAGTAGGCCCAGCTTTATCTTGACTCTCTGCTTGGTGTAGCCATCTACCACATGTTGCCAAAGTGGGTGACACCACCCCTTGCGGGGCACTGGAATGATCCAGGGGGCTGGGAGTAGCCTTGAGTACAATTGCAGGGCATTGAATAAAAGTAAGGGGAAGGTGGAAGAATAAGGAGAGAAGAGAAGAGAAGAAAATTTTGAAAAACCGTACATGCATGTTTCATCTGTTGTGTAACAGAGTTAAAGCG
This sequence comes from Phascolarctos cinereus, assembly GCF_003287225.1. Taxonomy (NCBI): domain Eukaryota; kingdom Metazoa; phylum Chordata; class Mammalia; order Diprotodontia; family Phascolarctidae; genus Phascolarctos; species Phascolarctos cinereus. The sequence goes on from NW_027555736.1 coordinate 41,265,169, forward strand.
GTAGTGATTACATTATTTTCCAGATAAACACACAAAATGCAAGTTATAACCACCAATCAGTGGTTAAGTCCACCAGCAGGTCTTAACAAGCAAGTGTTGGCAGGTGAGCATGTTGTGCATTGTTGGGAAGTCTAGCATGCGTAGGCAGGAATATGTGCATGTAATGACTTGTTTATAATAAGGATACTATAGGGTTACATTACTCAACATTGCATCATCAAAATTTCAATGCAGGAAAAACCCCACAAATTTATAATAAATTATTAAATTTAAGATGCATCATTTTGAAAAAAATATTTTATATTTTTGTGAAATGATGCAAATTTAAAAAAAATTAAGAAGTTGAAGAGAGTAGATTTTCAGTGGGGTGCTGAGTAATTTTCTTTCCAAAGGGAAGTGGTAGGCCAAATAAATTTGGAAATCTTTCTTCTACACCCTCATTCTATTGGGTGTACTCATGTCTCCATTGGACCTTCCTGGATCAACTGAGGGGAGCTGTATCCCTGAAGTGACCTGTGAGCCAAATTTGAGAAGACTATAACTCTAGAACTCAATGGGAAAGGCAGTGACCCTGAAAATCTGTTCTCCCCCACCTCCACCCCGACTCAAGAATGCTAGTTCTACCAAAAAAAAAAAAGTACCTAGCCTATTCTATGTCTTCAGAACACCCTTAGCCTAATTCAGAAAGCTATGATGCTGGAGCTCCCTTTGGGGACGAACATGAATGTTGTAGTCCTGGGGAAGACCTCTTGAGTACAAGTCACATTGTATGAGGGTCAATAGGAGAAAACAAGATTTCTTGGCCTAGAGAAGACTTGGGAAGATCATGTAAGTATCTTCAAGTATTTGAAAGACTGTCATGTGGAAGAGAGGTGGTGTTCTGTTTAACTCCAGAGGCAGAACCAGGGGCTATGGATCAAAATGCAAGAACTTATTTGGCCCACATAAGGAACAGCCTTCCATGTTGGTTCTTAATAGATGCTTGCTTGATTAACAGTCAGGGTTTCATAAAAAATAAATAGGCTTCCTGGGGAGCTACTGGACCCGTCCTCCTTAGGAGTCTCGATGCAAGAGCTAGGGGACAACTTTGGGTCATTGGAGACAACATTCTTCAGGGGCGGATGTGACTGACGGCCTTCCAGGTGGCCATCGTGTGACATTCTGTGAGAGCCTCACGGTGAAGGAAGGTGCAGGCCCCACCAGGGAAGGCCATGTACTTGGGACAGCTTCTGAGCTCCACTGGGGAAAGTCCTCACCTTGACAAACATATGAAGCTTATGTAGCACATGGTGGTTTGCAAAAGGGCTTTATGATATGATCTCCTAGGGTCTTCACAACAACTCAGAGAAAATACTATACAGGCATTGTTATTACGTATATTTTACAAATGAGGCTCAGAGAGTGACTGACCCCAAGGTTTTATCCTTGTGACCCCAGCCTTACTGATAAGACCGTGTCCCTAGCATTCTCTCTGATACAAACTGAAGAAGTTGGGGGTCCTTGAAATCAACTGTACCTTTCTAGGGAAGGTCAGACCCCTAAAAGATCCCTTGAGAACAACCAGGGAAACTTATGTCCCTGAAATAGTCTCTGAGCCCTATAGGAGAAAACCATGACCTTGAAATGCCTTTTTAACCCTATTTAGAAATGATGAGATTTTGCAACACCTAAGTTCTGGTAGGCCCTGTTATACTTGATAAGAAAAGACAGTAGTCTCTAAATGGTGAAACCATTGGATCCCTTCTAAGAAATGTTTTAAAATGCATAAAATATATCAGGATATAAAGAAAACCAATTATATTGCAATAAAATTATCAAAATATTTTAAAAAATAACAGACCCCTGGTTAAACATCTCTGTATGTTGTTTGAGCAAAACTGGAAAGGTGCACTTGGAACACTCTTAGTTCTAATGGGGATTTCTGTGCCCTTCGAAAGGTCTGTGTGTCATTCTAAGAAAGGCTGTGGAAATTTTTAAAAAGTTTTATGTTTTCTAACCTTCCTCGGTAGGGCTGAGCTCTGCTGGGTAATGTAGCTGGAACACACTCTGAGCTCCACTGGGAATTGTAATATCATAAAACACATTTTGAGCTTGGCTGAGCAAAGTTTTGACCCCATACCATACTCCATTCTCTCCACAGACACAGTAAACCTATATTTCAGCAAGGCGTTTGCCAGGAGACTAACTGGAAAGAGCACAATCAGTACAATTCAATTTAACCCACATAGAAAGTCCACTGATTAGGATTCTGAACTGAATGAATGACTGGCTCCAGAGAGTGGTGATTATGTTGTAAGCCTAGAAGGTGGTATCTGGTGGCGTGCCCCATGGTTCTTTCCTTGACTCTATTCTATTGAACATTTTAATCAATGACTCAGATGAGGGGATAGATGACAGTCTTAGTAAGTTTCTGGTCTGCATGAAACTGACTTGGGAGAGCTATGACATTGGATTATAGAATTGGGAATCCAAAAAACGGTCTCAACCAGCTGAAACCAGACACTGTATCTAAGCAGATGAATTTGAATAGATGGAAAGTTCTGTACTTAGATTTAGGGAAAAAAATCATTTCCATTACACAAGTCCAGGACGGGGAAGGCGGGGCTGGATAACCACTTGTTGGGGTATGTAGAGGGATTCCCGGCACAGGGATAGTTTGGACTAGGTGATCCTTGAGGTTCCTTCCAAATGGGAGATTCTGTGATTCTAGGGGATGGTATATGCTTCTATTCACCACAGATAACTGGCTAATGTTGAAAACACAGTTGCTGCAAAGAAAATTGAAAAATGTTGCTTGTATGATATTGTACAAAGAACATGGGAACAGAGTTAGGAGGCCAAAATTTATGTCCTACCTTGACCATTTACTAGCTCTATGACTTTGGGCCTCAGTTTCATCATCTATAATAATAATAATGATAATGATAATAATAATAATACTAATAGCATTTATATAGCACTTTACTATTTATAAAGCACTTTACAAATATTATCTCATCATATCCTTACAACAACCCTGGGAAGGAGGTGCTGTCATTCCCATTTTACAGATGAGGAAACTGAGGCATAGAAAGGTTAAGCAACTTGCCCAGGGCCACCCAGCTAGTAAGGATGTGGAGCCATGTTTTGAACTCCGGACTTTCTGACTGCCAAGTCCAATGAGATACCTAGCTGCAATGTTCTGTAGAATAAAGAGGTTAGAACAGATGATCAATAAAGTCCCCGTCAGCATTAACATTTCTTTTTGAGGCAATCGGGGTTAAGTAACTTGCCCAGGGTCACATAGCTAGTAAGTGTCTGAGGCTGGATTTGAATGCAGGTCCTCCTGACTCCAGGGCTGGTGCCTCTATCCACTGCACCACCTAGCTGTCCTAGCATTAACATTTTGTGATCTTATGTCCCTACCGTATATGAATGAGCACGCCTCTTCTGATTCTACACAAGAATCACAGACTTTATCATCAGCCTTCATAATGATTGCTGATTTTTCAGGAAGGGGCAGAACATCCTGACCCAGGTCTTTAGTAGGATAAGAAGATTGCAGGTCAGTACATGGGGAAATCACATTCATTTCTGCAGATAATGCTTCGTAATATGACTCGGTGGTTTCTAACAGTTTTGCAGCCGTAGGTTGCCTGGGACCTTCTTGAAATCACCTGGACTAAGACGCTGTGACTCCCTCGAGGGCCGTGATGGTGAGTCAAGAAGCAGTCCCTTATCAGTGTTATTTATGCCTTCCGTGCACGGTAAGATTCTGGACTAACCTTGGCCTAGCTCTCTTCTTAAAACCTTGAGATTAGGCAGCCAGAGAGTATTAGATTGCAAATGTGAGGCAAAAGTCTGTTTCTAATAGTAATTGGAAACATTTAGATTCCGAGCACCAGATATGGTCATTCTAACTCTATGTTCCGTGCAAAGAAGAAAATGCAGCAAATCCACACCCATGGAGCAATGCTAATCATGTCATCATGCCTTCTGCACTAATCTATCATAACAGCCACGAAATCTCCTGCATCTGACTCATTTCCATTCCCATTGCCACTTCCTTAATTCAGGCACCCATCTCTTCTGCTAGGATGCTGCCTATTAGCAAATATTTACTGTAAAAATAGTAAGTAATATTTCTGGGTAGCTGAGTGCCACAGTGCATAGAGAGCCAGGCTTAGAGTCAGGAAGACATGAGTTTAAATCCCACCTCCAGTCACTTAACCTCAGTTGCCTCAGTTTTCTCATGAGTAACATGAGCTGGAGAAGGAAATGGCAAATCACTCCAGTATCTTTGCCAAGAAAACCCCAAATGGGGTCATGAAGAGTCAGACATGACTGAAATGACTGAACAAAAGCGATAAAAAGTAATATTTCTAAAGCATTTTTAAGGTTTATGAAACACCATCCTCACAACAGCCTTGCAAGGGAAGTAATGCAATGTTATACCCATTTAACAGATGTGGTAACTGAGGCTCAGACAGGCTGCCATTTGTCCATCTTAACCAAGCTGGGATTCAGACTCAATCATTAAATATTTAATCAATTATTAAATAATTCATCAATCAATCATTAAACATTCAGTGCCTACGGTGTGCCAAGAACTGTGCTAAAGACTTGGGGATACAAAAAGAGACAAAAGACAGTCTCTGCCCCCAATAAGCTCACACTCTAACTGGGGAGACAGTAAGCAAACAAATATATGCAAACAAGATATATACAGGATAAATAGGACATAATTGACAGAGAAAGCATTAGAGTCAAGAGGACTTCCTGTAAGAGATGCCATTTTGTTATCAGTCCTGTGTTCTTGAAGAGGACCATTACATTAGGGAGGTGATGCATGACGTGCAAGTGAATTGGATTCGAGTGAGGGAGGGTTGTGCAGAGTCGCCAGCCTCACTTTCTCCTCTGGCGGGCAGAATTGAGGAAAGAGTCACTCTTTCTGCTTGTGGGACTCAGGTTTCCTAATTGCAAATCCAGTAGTCTTTTTAACTCATGCTAACTTTCATTTACTGTGTGTAAGGCACTCTATATGGATGTGTAAGGCACAATACAGAATCAATTGAAAACAAAATAATAGCTCTCAAAGTTAAAGAGCTTACCTTCTAGAATGAAAACCAAGAAAGGCACCATTCTTCAATACAACAATGGATCTGTGATCCTGTTAATGCAGAACCTCCCTCCTGGGGGGCAAATTGGAGCTCATCCATGCCTTCTCCTGTGGGATTCTTGTCCAGCCTCGCTGGCCATTTTGCTGTCATTCTCTCCTGTCTTCACCCTTCACACTGAAGCTCGAGTCATTTTCCTGATGTACCTCTCTGTTCCTATCACTCTTCTACTCAAATTACCTTTGGAGGCTCCCCAGTGCCTACCTTTTTAAAAATGAGCTTCTAATCCGGATCTTCCATTTGGCTATCTGCAGCATGGCTCCATCTTACTTTCTTTCCTACTGCCTCCTCTTCATGTACTCCAAGTTCTACTCAAACTGGGCTTTTCTTCTGCCCTTCTATCTCTCGGCCTTTTACTCGTGGGGTTCTTCATTGTTAAAATGCATACATTCTCCCTCTTCTCCATATTCTGGGGTCTCTCTTTTCTTACAAGGCCCAGCTTAGATGGCATCTTTTCTGTGAACCCCCTTTATATGTACCCATTCATTTAAAGAGGAAGAGACTTCCTGACATCTAGGGGGAACAGAGAAAGGCCTCATGGAGGAAATAACACATGAGCTGATAATGAGAGAAAATCAGGGATTTTGAGTGGTGGAGGTGAGGAGGGAATGTATTCTACACATAGATTACCACTTGTTCAAAGCCACCAAGGTGAGGTTGTTGAATTCAGGAAACAGCTCGTAGAATACATAGTTTGTCTGAAATGGAGGACATGGGAAGGTGGGAAGGAGAATAATCTGAAAGCTGGCTGGAAAAGCAGGTGGGATCCATATTGTAGATATGTAGATATTGTAGATATAATATGTAGATATGTAGATATTATAGATATAAAAGGATCCATGCTGTGGAGAACTTTGAGTGCTGGACTGAGGTTTTTGTAATTTATCTTGAGGCAGAAAGGAGCTACTGAAGGGCTTTGAGTAGGGGGGGGCATGATCGGGCCCCTGTTTTGGGAATATCAGTTTGGCAGCTTCTTGGAGGATGTTTGGAGAGGGTAATGACTGGAAGTAAGGATATTAATTAGGAGTCTGATGTAATAATCCTTGGTGAGAAAGGATGAAGATATGGAGCAGTGACTATGAGTGGGGAATTGATGTGAGAACTGTTGTAGAGATTGTCGTTCAGTCATTTTTAGTCAAATCGGACTCTTTGTGACCCTATTTAGGGTTCTCTCGGCAAAGATATTGGAGTGATGCGCCATCTCCTTCTCCTGCTCATTTTATAGATGAAGAAACTGAGGCAAACAGGTTGAAGTGAGGTCACACAGCTAGTAAGTGTCTGAGGGCAGATTTGAACTCAGGAAGATGAGTCTTCCTGACTCAGGCCCAGCACTGTATGCACTATGGCGCCCCCTAGCAGCTCTGTTGTAGAGGTAGAAGGGACAAAACTCACGGCTGATTGGATATACATGTGTGTGTGTGTGTGTGTGTGTGATGAGTGATTTATGTTTCTCTGAAAAGTATTTGAGAAAAAAATGCTCAACCAAAGCTTATGTTAAAGAAGAGATTTAGCAAATAATTTGCAAAAATACCGTGGGTGGTTTTAAACATGTCAGTCAAACCAAAAAAAGCTCAAAATGATTTAAGTCTAAAGCATGTTTCAATATGGTTTCTATTGGTTTGTTCCATCATCACAATAATGACAATTGTTATTATTCAGGACTCTCCAAATACCTCCAAACCATTCCTTTAAGAATTAGAATTAGTTTAAGAACTAGAATTAACATTCTAGCAGGGCATCTAGGTGGCTCAGTGGATAGAGCACCCGAGTCAGGAGGACCTAAGTTCAAATCCAGCCTCAGACACATAACACTCACTAGCTGTGTGACTCTGGGCAAGTCACTTAACCCCAATTGCCTCATGCCTCCCCCCCCAAAAAAAAACAACCCGAAACAACATTCTAGAATTTTTCCAGCAATACAAGTCAAGCTTACCCTCCCATACTTTGAAGATTCTTACATTGCACAGGGCTTTTCAATTTAAAAAACGCTTTCACATCCACAGTCTCAGTTGATTCTTTGCTGTTTCTGTGTGTCCTACTTTAAGGCCATATGTGCAATTGTTGATGTATACTTGTGTTAATGTAAAAGTCTGGCCCTTCTGATATTTTTTTCTTTTGCATTCTGAAGCAAAAAGTTTTTGGAAAGACGGGTGGGTAACAAGGTCACTTCCTCCCTGAAAACTTTAAAAACATTTTTCCCCCATAAAAATGCAGTCTGTGGACTGCCTTCTCATAAATGATGGGACAGCAGAAGATCAAGGTGATATAAACAGGCCTATGTGATATCCTGTTGGACACATTCAAATCAATTTTCCATCTTACCAGGCCAGCAAGAATCTCAGCTTCCTAATGAAACAGCTTCTATAATTACTTTGCCTGGGGAACTTTCTCCCACTTAGGATCTTTCATTAGTCACATGTATTCCTAGGGTGATTCCTAGGTACATCCTGTCCTCTGTTATTGGATAAACTAAGGAAAGAATTACCTAAATGTTTTCTCCAGAACTGTAAGGTTTTTTAGCCTTCACTTAAACACTAAAAATGAAAAATTCTCTTAAAGAAATACCCAGCAAGCCAAATACTCTGGGCTATGTTTTTATGTGTGCACACATTTTGCTGTGTTTCTCATGATAATGCAGACAGTGTGTCCCAAAAGTCTTGGTGCAGTTCTCAGCTACTAAAGCTACCGTATGACATGGAGAATGAGAAGCACGGTATGCAGGCCCTGGACTGCAAAACACTTTCCCACAAAAAGCCATGCGTTGCTTTCAATGTTGTCACTCATCGTTCTTGCTCATGAAGCAGAGGTTTCTTTTTCATATCTCGCCAGCGTCCTGGTAGCCAGCCTGCAAACATCGAAGTGAAAGAAAGAAGGATTCCTGGTTGGTAGTTATATATCCAGACACTCCTTTTTGCAGATGATAACATACGAGTTGTGTTGGACCTGAGGACTGTAAAACACCTCAGCACTATTGCAAGAAAAGTGGCTGAGCAGCTCATACAGTTTGATCTATTGACATTACTACAGAGCAGAGACCCCCAGGAGCCCAAAGGAAGTCCGATATATACCAAAAGGGGTGGCTAGGGGGCGCTGTAGTGCATAGAGTACTGACCTTGGAGTCAGGAAGACTCACCTTCTTGAGTTCAAATCCAGCCCGAGACATTTCCTAGCTGTGTGACCTTAGGCAAGTCTTTTTACATGGTTTACCTCAGTTTCTTCATCTATAAAATGAGCTGGAGAAGGAAATGGCCAACCACTCCAGTATCTTTGCCAAGAAAACTCCCAATGAGTGGACATGACTGAAAAGCGACTGAACAATGACATATACCAGACGAGTCTCTCTCTCTCTCTCTCTCTCTCTCTCTCTCTCTCTCTCTCTCCTCTCTCTCTCTCTCCCTCTCTCTTTCTCTCCAGTAAAGAACTGAAGACAAAATGGATGCCTTCAATTTGGAATCATTGGAAAACATGTGGCATATTAATGTAACTGAATATATTATTATTGTGTACTAAGAAGACAATTGAGTAATACAGTGGAAAGAATGCTCAGGAAGACCTGAGTTCAAATATGATAGATTCTTAGTAGCTGTGTGACCCTGGGCAAGTCATTTCACTTTTATTTGCCTCAGTTTCCTTAACTGTAAAATGGGGATAATAATGGTACTTACTGCCCAGAGTTGTTGTGAGGATCAAATGATATTTGTAAAAGTGCTTGGCACATAGCAGGTGCTATATTAATGTTAGCGAATATTATTTTAAAATGACAAATATGAGAAATTCAAAGGAACATGAGATTTTGAATGAACTGAAATAAGCAGAACCAAAAAGGGTACTATACCCAATGAGTACAGCATCGTAAATGAAAATATCGCTAAAGAGGAAGCCAGTAATGGTCCTAGAGAACAGATAATGAAACGTAGCTCTCTCTGGAGAGCGGGAAGGTGGGGTGCCTCCTGTAAACTCCAGGGGCTCCCTATTAACCCCAGGATCAAATATTAAGTGTTTTTTAATTTTTTAAAAAATTTTTATTAAGGCAATTGGGGTTAAGTGACTTGCCCAGGGTCACACAGCTAGGAAGTGTCAAGTGTTTGGTCTGAGGCCGTATCTGAACTCAGGTCCTCCTGACTTCAGGACTGGTGCTCTATCCAGTGCACCACCTAGCCGCCCCAAATAGTAAATGTTTTGTTTGATATTTATAACCCATCATAACTCTGCCTGTTTCTGTCTTCACTTAGTTTCCTCCCTTTCATGTACTCTATAGTCCAGGGACACTGGACTTCTTGCTGTCCCTCACACATGATGCTGTGTCCCCCAGGCCTTAAATGTCCTCCCTCCTCACCTCTGCTCCCTGGTTTATTTAAAGATTTATTTTCTTTCTTTCTTTCTTTCTTTCTTTTTTTTGCTTTTTTTTAGTGAGGCAATTGGGATTAAGTGACTTGCCCAGGGTCACATGGCTAGTAAGTGTCATGTGTCTGAGGCTGTATTTGAACTCAGATCCTCCTGAATCCAGGGCCGGTGCTCTATCTACTGTACCACCTAGCTGTCCCAAAGATTTATTTTCAATCTCAATTTTGTGGTGGTTTTTTTTTTGGCTAGGCAATGGGGTTAAGTGACTTGTTCAGGGTCACACAGCTAGTTAGATGTCAAGTGTCTGAGGCTGGATTTGAACTCAGGCTTTCCTGACTCCAAGGCTGGTGCTCTATCCACTCCGCCACCTAGCTACCCGTCAATCTCACCTTTGGCAGGAGGCTTTTCCTGATCTCCACGGCTGGTGCCTGTTGTCTGAGATGACCTTCCATCCACCCTGCACATTTCTTGTTGGTCCATGGTTGGGTATTGTCTCCTCCAGTACTATGGGAATTCCTTGAGGGCCCAGACTGTTTTTTGTCTTTCTTTGGTACTTAGCACAATATCTATCCCATAGTAAGTAATAATAACAACTAGCATTTGTATAGTGCTTTAGAATTTGCAAAGGTCTTACAGATTTCTCATTTGAAGGGAAACAAATAAGCATTTATATTGTACCTACTGTGTGCTAGGCACTTTTGCAAATAATGATCTCATTTGGTCCTCAACAATCTAGCAGAGTAGGTGCTATAATTATCCCCATTTTACAAATGAGGCAACTGAGGCAGATGGGGGTTAGTGACTTGCCCAGGATCACAGCTAGGAAGTGCCCGAGGCTGGATTTGAACTCAGATCTTCCTGACTCCAGGATCTGCACTCTATCCACTGTTCCATCCGGGTGCCTGTAGTGAGTACTTAATAAAGGCTTCTTGACTGACTGCTTAAATTTTTGTCAGATGTGGTCATTGTATGAATGGTTTTGCTGAATCATTTTCTTCTTTTTTTTTTAATATACAAAAAGGCAATAGTCAGGCACCATGAGTGGCACCCTGATATTTCCAAGAAATAAAGAGAACATGGAGAAGTCATCCCAGTTTAGTGGATAGCTTCTCTGGACAACAGCTGTGACAAGAATGGATTGCACATTCTGCTTGTGGCTGGCCCTTTCAGCTCTGTTAGTCTACAGCACCTAGGAATTCAGCAGTTAACCAAGGAAGCATTTCATGATCTTGGAGCGACAACCAGGGTGCCCCATCTCTTCTGCCCTCTCAATGGGGCACGCTAGTTTGGTGAAAGTAGGCGCCTGTTGGTAGCAGGCTTGCATTCAGCCCTGAAAATTGAAAGGATATCCAAAGTGGGAGGTGGTTCTCATTGTCAGAGGATTTAAGCCTTATCATTAGCCACTAATAGCCTCCCTTGGATACATGACTCGTAGTTCAGTTCAACACAACAATTACTAAGCCCCTACTGTGTGTCAGATACATGTAGCTAGGCGTGGCAGTTGGGTGGTGCAATGGATAGAATGCCAGAGCTGGAGTCAGGAAGACTCATCTTTCTGAGTTCAAATCTGGCCCCAGACACTAGCTGTGTGACCCAGGGCAAGTCACTTAACCTTGTTTGCCTCAGTTTCCTTATCTGTAAAATGAGCTGGAGAAGGAAATGGCAGACTAGTCCAGTATTTCCTTCAAGAAACCCCAAATGAGGTCACGAAGAGTTGGACATGACTAAAAACAACTGAACGACATGGTCCAGACACCAGTGGGCACAGGGCAAAGACACAAGGTGGCCCTCCCCTCTAGGATCTTACCTTGCATTGGGGAACAAAATATGTAGACAGATGAGTTCATTACAATGTAAGCTAGGGAGGTAGGCCCCCAACTCTGTTCTACAGGACACAGAGAAGTTATTCTTCATATCACTAGAATATGAAGAGTATTAAATAATAATAATAAGCGAGTGTTATTTAAATTATTATTATTCATTTTAATTATTTATTATTATTAAAAGTATTCAATAATAATAATAAAGAGTAAATAAGAATGTGGATGTTGCAGAGCTTTCATGTTTCTAGTGCTATGAAAGGTAACAAAATGAGACAAATTCTGACTCCCCACTAATTCCCCTTTCTCTAATGAGCTCAAAATACCCTTTACAGATACCTGATAATTTTAATGCACTGGATTGGGCCAAGTATCAAGATTTTTTAAAATAATATTTTATTTTTTTTCCAATTACATGAAAGAACAATTGTTAACACTGATTATTTAAAATTTCAAGTTCCAAATTCTCTCCCTCCCTTCCCTTCCCTCCTCCCTGAGACGGGAAGCAATTTTTATAGGTTATACATGTGCAGTCATGCAAATCATATTCCTATATTAGTCATGTCATGAAAGAAGCAGGTATCGAAACTGAGACACCTGGCATAAAGCCATCATTGCATTGAGTCCAACAGTATTTATAAAATGACCTCGCTTTTCCCATGGAACCTTGTTTCCCATATCCCTAAATAAACTCTGCTGTAGTCAGACGGTCTCTTCACAGTTTCTGGTACAGGCTTGTCTTGTTTCCATCTGCTTCACTTTTCTTTGTGAAACTTCATCCTTCAGGACCAGCTCAGATCCCATCTTTTCCAGCTCTTCTAGCCCACACACATCCTCTTCTTTCCTGAATTCTTTTCATTGCACACATTTTTAGCTCTTACATGGAATTAGAGGCCAATTGCTAATTTAGTCTTCCAGGCTGAATGATCAATCTTTTCCTTCTGGATAGGGTTATGTCTTATGCTCCTCTGTGTCCAGGGCCTATAAAAAAATGAGGGGATATGGTCTAGTAAACAGAACATTTACTAGCATTTACAAGTCCTATCACATTCTTGCCTCCCTTTCTTCCATAAAATGAATGTATTTCTCATTATAGTATTATAGCTGTTGTGCAACATGTTTACCTTGGTAGTATTCTTTTCACTCGGCTTTGGGTCATGTAAGTCTTCCCATGATCCTCCAGCATCTACCTATTCATGTTTCTTATGGTGCACTAATACTCCATTATGGACATGTACTTCATTCAGTTACTATCCCCCAAAATGGGTATATATCTCATTTCCAGCTTTTGGCTACCACAGAGAGGGTGAATATGACCGTTTTGTTGCATATGAGACCGTTCTTTTTGTCAAAGACCTCTGGGATATATACAGTGGATTATGTATGTGGAATGTTGAGTCATTGGCCAGCTTATCTTAAGTGTCCAGCATGTGCAAGGCACTGGTATGTATGCTGATGGATACAGAATGATAGATGTATTTTCAGAGGTTGTCGTTTTATTCAATTTTGTTAAAATCTTCCTTTGTTTTACAAGGGAGGATTCAATGGAGATATATTGGGAACATATTCCAACATGTAAAAAGGCTTAAGTAAAATATGAGTTAGGAAAACGTGAAATGAAATGAGGGAGCTGGAAAGAATACTCTGGAGAAAGAGGGCCTGGGTTCAAATCTCACCTCTGATTCTTAATTACTTGGGTGGTTTTGACCAAGTCACTTAATGCCTGAGTGGCCTCTGCACTAGTTGCAACAATTTCTTCATTGACAGATCCTATATCAATGATGTCAAAGGCCCAGCCATGGAAAACAAAACAAAACAAAACTTAAAAAAAAATGAATACATGTTGAATTGGACTAAATTAAAAGTAGGCAAATAAGTAAACTTTTAAATCAATGTTTTCTGTATTGATTATCTTGTGCAATTATATTCAGATGTTAACATATTGTAGATAGACTTCAGCTGGCTTTTAAGATAAAAAATGGGGGGAAATACCAATTCTGAACCATTTATTTACTTGTGTCAATCAGATGATTGGTTTGTAGTTCCAGGGCACATGATTTTCTGAAGCAGAGTGTATTTTATATTCTAGTGCCAAAACTTACAAGTAGCAATTCAGAAAAGACACGGAACTTGATCAATCACCTAGTCTATAGCCTAAGTACTTTTTTCCTTACGCATACATTCCTTTCCTCTTCTGAAACCAGAAGTTGTTTGTTCATCTATGGATTTATTTATTTTCACCAGGGAAGATTCCTCTTGTTCCACTGAAAATCCTCCTGCGTTGGTATGGCAGTGACCCTGGACTCTGAAGTGTGATGTCAGCAGAGTACAATATCTGGCAGGTCCTACCCAATTGGAAAGAATTCAAGTTCAAGGGCTTGGCAGCCAGGCTCACATTTGGAGAGATAAATAAGCAGAGGGGTGGCCACCAGGTGATGAATTGCTCTATTTTGTTTTTTGTTTTGCTTTCCTGCCCAGGGCAAGTTGTGAAGACTGTCCATTAAGGTGGAGAGGTCTCCCACCCTGTAGGGGTGGAGTCTCTGGAGACCCCTCAAAGATAAAAATCATGGATCCTTAAAGTGTTGAAGCCAGGATGGAAAATAGAGGAAAAAACATATTTTACACCAACATAGTTTTAGTGTTATCATTGAATTGAGATGCCTCATGAAAAATTTTAATCCAAGATTATCATGCTTTATTTGCATGTCTCAATGTGGGAATTTCTTTTGGAGTATGGAGAAAGAAAATTTGACTTAGAGGCATGATTCAAAGCTAAGTGTCTCCTAACACCTGCTGTTTGTGTGCCCTGGCAAAGCATTAAACATCTCTGAAGCCTCTCACTTTTCCTCATCTGTAAGATGGAGATGATAAGTGTGCTACCTACCTATCTCATAAGGTTATTGGAAGACAAGTATGTGCTTTATAGCCCTCAAACTACTCAGTAGATGGGAGTGATTGCTCTAGAAAACCCCACATTTCTTCACTGATACAGTTCTTTATTCTCCTGTTTTTTCAGTACTAGCAGCACCTATGATGTAATGTATTAACTGCATTGATTATGCTTGAATTAATTCAATATGAAGAATTCAGAGAGGCATTGATATGACTTCCAATTTCAGTAAATGGACAGACAAAAAAGACACATAACCGAGAAAACAGAATTCAAAAATGTTACAATAATGTAAGTAGAAAGAACAAAAAACAATTGAAATTTAAGACTGTAATTACAAGGTCTAAACTTGGCTCCAGGAAAGAGTTGAGAAAATATACCCTGCTTCCTTATTTTCACAGGTGTGGGGGGGTCATGGGTGTGGAAGACTGTGTATGCTGTAAAACTTCATATTGGTTAGTTTTCTAAAGTGCTTTTTTCCCTTTTTAAAAAAAATTGTTATAAGGGATAGCTTAGAAAGGGGAAGGAAAATTGGAAATGAAGATAATGTTGTAAAAAATGTTATCAATAGAATAAAAAAAGAATTAATTCAAGAATTTATTCTTTTGATAGTATTATATTTATTGTATTAACTAACTTTTTTTTTTTTAGCTAGGCAATGGGGTTAAATGACTTGCCCAGGGTCACACAGCTATTAAGTGTTATGTGTCTGAGGCTGGATTTGAACTCGGGTCCTCCTGAATCCAGGATGGGTGCTGTATCCACTGTGCCACCTAGCTGCCCTGTATTAACTAACTTAAATGCCCCTTGAGGGGATAAGATAAGTTGGCAGAGTATGGAAGGCTCAAAGCTCATGGTTGGTTCCATGGTTAGCTGGAGTGTGCCCATTTCTCAGATGGAGCTCACCGGCAGGGGTTTGTGGAGAATAAAAGCAGCTTCGTGCACTTTCCAGTGAGGTAGAAACTGGACCTTCTCAATGTCTAGTGCTTTATCTGCAAGGGGTAATAGCCTCAAGCCAAAATTATACGGTCCTTGGGAATTCTCTTAGTTCTTTGGAGAGGGCTCAAGGAACACAGTTATGACTTACTGAGGCTAATCATAGAACACTTTCCTGAGCAGGCTAGGCTACCTTGAAATGTGTTAGAGGCAGTTTATTTTTCCTTTGTTCAATCTTTTTGTAAATGAATTCTATTCTATTTTCATTTGTTAAGCACCTACTGTATGCCAAACACTGTCAATCAGTCAACAAGCATTTATAAACATTTACTATGTGCTACGCACTGTACTTAGCCCACACTTGAGATGTAAAGAAAGGTAAAACCAAGCAAAAACAATAGTAAACCCCAACCCAGAACCAGCCAACCACACCTGTCTCTCCTCTTCAGGAGCTCCTGCTCAAGTGGGAGAAACAACATGCAAATAACTATGTACGCGCAAGATAGATACAGAGTAAATGGAATGTAATCTGGGGGTCAAGACTAGAAAAATCTTCCTGAAGCAATTGAAAGAAGTCAAGGGTGGAGGAAGCAGAGCCATGATGACAAAGAACAGGCAACAGGCCAGCTGAATGCTCCCAGCATTCCCCTTCAAACAATAAAAATAACTCCTCAAATCAAGTTTTGGAGTGGCAGAGCCAGAAAGTTGGAGTGAGATATTTCTCTAGCCTAAGACAACTTAGGAGGCTAGCAGGAGAGTTCTGTGAGACCTAGGTGGCAAGGTAGGTGTAATAGATCCTGGAGATATTACGATAGTGGTGGCTACAGCAGCAGCAGCAGCAGCAGCAGCTTTGGGAGTTCTTCAGCCCAGAGAGTGAGGGGGTCAGACAACTGGTGAGAAAGAGATTGCAGGGGGTCCTCTGCTGGCAGTGGGTGCAGCTGGCATTGATTGACCACTCTATTGCCCATAAGCAGTTCTGGTTTGCAGTTCCAGGGCAGAGAAACACTTATGGTTGGTCACAAGGGAACAGGGGCCCACAGTTCCATGGCAAAAAAGAGCAACAGCATTTGTGGTGGTGGGACAGCAGGGACCACCTGGTCACGTTCCAAGGCCAAAAGGAGTGCTAGAGCTTACAGCTGCAGCGGAGCAGGGGTCCTTCCTGGCTAAACCAGAGTGAAGACCAGAGAGCAATGAACACACCTCTCTCCAGATCAGACCACTTTGGAAGCACCAAAAACTTTCAGATCTTCAGAACTAGCTCTGAAAACAGCAACATGAAAAAGCCTGAAGTTTGGGACAGTGCCTTCCCACCCTCAAGTGAGCAGAACCTAAACTTAACATATGTTCAAAGTCAAGAAAAGGGCTGGAAAAATGAGCAAACAGCAAAAAAGGAACTTTACCATAAGCAGGTACTACAGTGGTAGGGAAGACCAAGATATAAATTCAGAAGAAGGCAACAATGTGAAAATAGCTATAAACAAAGCCTCAAAGGAAAATGCTAATTGGCTTCAAGCCCAACAAGAATTCCTAGAAGAGTTAAACAAAGAAATGAGTGGTGGAGGAAAAATTGGAAAAAAGAAATGAACAATGCAAGAGAATTAGCAGTTTGGTGAAAGAGGTACAAAAGCTCACTAAAGCAAATATTTCCTTAATTAAAATTGGGCAACTGGAAACTAATGACTCCATGAGACATCAAGAAATCAAGAAATAATAAAACAAAGTCAAAACAATGAAAAAATAGGAGACGATGTGAAATATCTCATTGGAAAAACAACTGACCTAGAAAACAGATTGAGAGACAATCTCCCCCCACTTAATAGTATTTTATTTTTTCCAATTATATGTAAAGATAGTTTTCAGAATTCATTTTTATAAAATTTTAAGTTTCAATTTTTTCCCTCCCTCCCCTTCCCCTTCCCCAAGATGGCAAGCAATCTGATATAGGCTATACATGTATAATCATATTAAACATATTTCCACATCAGTTGTGTTATGAAAGAAGAATCAGAACAAAAGGGAAAGATCAAGAGATAATTTAAGAATTATTGGACAACCTGAAAACCATGAAAAAAAAATAAACTAGACATCGTATTTCAGGAAATTAAAAAGGAAAATTGCCCCATATCTTAGATCCAAAGGGTAAAATAGAAATTAAAAGAATCCACTGATTATCTCCTGAAAGAGATCACAAAATGAAAACTTCCAGGAATATTATAGCCAAATTCCAGAGCTCACAGATCAAGGAGAAAATATTGCACTCAGCCAGAAAGAAACAATTTAAATATCATGGAGGCATAGTAAAGATCACATAAGATATAGAGTTTTCCATGTTAAAGGAGTGGAGAATTGGAATATGATGTTCTGGAAAGCAAAGGAGCTAGAATTGCAGTAAAAAATAACTTCTCATCAAAACTGAGTATAATCCTTCAAGAGAAAAAATGGATATTTAATGAAATAGAAGATTTTCAAGCATTCCTGATGAAAAGACTAGAGCAGAATAAAAAATCTGACATTTCAAACACCAGACTCAAGAAAAAGGTACATGTGGGGCAGCTAGGTGGCACAGTGGATAGAGTACTGGCCTGGAGTCAGGGGGCCCTGAGTTGAAATCCAGCCTCAGACACTTGACACTTACTAGCTGTGTGACCCTGGGCAAGTCACTTAACCCCAAATGCCCTCACCAAAAAAAAAAAAGGTACATATGAAAGGACAATCATAAGAGACTTAATAAAGTTAAACTGCTTATATTCCTATATGGGAAAATGAGACTTGTAACTTTATCATTATTAGAGCAATTAGAAGGAGTCTACATAGACAGAGGGCATGAGTACGAGTCATTTATGTTGGGATGATCTCAAAAAAAAATGAAGGGGTGAGAAAGAGGGATGCACTAGGAGAAGGGGGAAGGGAGAGGTAGAATGGAGAAAATTTTCTCACATGAAAGAGGTTGTGCAAGGTCTGCACTGGTATAGTGGAGGTGGAAATGGGGTGATAGTGGCAGGCAATCCTAAAACCTCACACTCATCAAAATTAATTCAAAGAAGGAAGAACACCTCCACACATCCACACATCCACACACACACACACACACATGCACACGCACACACATGCACACACACATATATGTGTGCATATATGTGTATATATACATACACAATACATATGTGTATATATACATATGTGTACACACACACTCAAGTAGAGAAATCTATCTTTACTGAATAGGGAAATAAGAGGGGAAGAGGATAAGAGATATGGGGGGGTGGGATGTTAAAAGGGAGGGTGAATTAAGGGAGGGAGTGGTCAGAAGGAAAACAGACTTTTGAGGAGGGACAGGATAAAAAGAGAGAGAGAGAGAAAGAGAGAGAGAGAAAGAGAAGGATAAACAGAAGAAAACAGAATGAAAGGAAATACATAGTTCTTAATCATTAACGGTGAATATGAATGTGATGAACTCACCCATAAAACAAAAGCAGATAGCAGGATGGATCTGAAATCAGAATCTAACATTATCTCGTTTAAAAGAGACATACTTGAAACAGAAAACCACACACAGTTAAAATAAAGGGCTGGAGCAAGATCTATTATACTTCAGCTTAAGTGAAAAAGGCAAGGAAAGCAATCATGATCTCACACAAAGCAAAAACAAAAGTAGACCTAATTAAAAGAGATAATCAGGGAAATTTTATTTTGCTAAAAGATAACTTAGACAATGGAGTAATAGAAAAAAATTGTACCAAAAGTTTCTCTGATAAAGGTATGATTTCTCAAATATGTAGGAATCTGAGTCGAATTTATAAAAATAAGAGCCATTCCCCAATTGATAAATGGTCAAAAGATATGAACAGAAATTTCAGAAAAAGAAATCAAAGCTATGTGTAGTCATATGAAAAGATGCTCTAAATCACTATTTATTAGAAAAATGCAAATTAAAACAATTCTGCGGTACCATCTCACACGTATCAGAAATGGCAAACACTGGAGGGGGTGAGGAAAAACAGGTATACTAATAAATAATTGGTGGAGTTGTGAACTAGTCCAAACATTCTGGAGAACCATTTAGAACTATGCCCAAGGGTCTATAAAACTGTGCGTACCATTTGACCCAGCAATACCACTACTAAGTCTGTAATCCAAAGAGATCAAAGGAAAAAGAAAAGGACCTATATGTACGAAGATACTTATAGTAGCTCTTTTTGTATTGGTAAAGAATCAGAAATTGAAGGGATGCTGATCATTTGGGGAATGGCTGAACAAGTTGTGGCATATAATTGTGATGCAGTACTATTATGCTATAAGAAGTAAGGAGGGGGTGGTTTCAGAAAACACATGGCAAGATCTATATGAATTGATGCAAAGTGAAGTGATAAGAACCTGGAGATCATTGTGCACAGTAACTGCAATGTTGTAATAATGATCAACTGTGAAAGACTTAACTACTCTGATCAATACAATGAACCATGACAATTGCAAATAACTCATAATAATAATAATATAATAATAATAATAATAATAATAATAATATAATAATAATGCTATCTACCTCCAGAGAGAGAACTGATGAACTCAGAGTGCAAATTGAAGTATAATTTTCTTGCCTTATTATTATTTTTTGCAATATGGCTAATATGGAAATATTTTGCATGATTTCATATGTATAACTAATTTATATAATTTTGTTTGCTTTCACAGTAGGTGAAGGAGGGGTGGAGGGAGGGAAAGGGAGAATCTGGGATTCAAAATTTAAAAAGAAAAGAATGTTAAAAATAAAAAAGTAAAAAATAAAAACTTAAAAAAAGAGAAGCCAAGGAGTGTAAGGTGAGGAGGGAGAGAATTTCAGGCATGAGGGAAAGCTAGTGAAAATACATGGAAGTCAACAGTCTTGTTTGGATAACAGTGATAGATAGTAACCTGTGTGGAGACTAGGGGGAGCAAGATATGAGAAGACTGGAAAGGCAGATGAAAGCCACGTTGTGAAAGGCTTTAAATGTCAAACAAGATTTTATATATTTGATCCTGGAAGTGATAGGAAGCCACTGAAGTTTGTTGAGCAGAGGGGTGGTATATGTGATATGGTCAGACCTGCACTTTGGGAAAAATCACTTTGACAGTTGAGAGGAGGATGCACTGGAGTGGGGAGATAACCTGAGACGGGGAGACCAACTAGCGGACTATTGCATTTGTCAAGGTGTAAGGTGATGGGAGCCTGTAGAACTTCCAATTAGTGTTATCCAAAAGCTTATCAAAAGGAACTAAGTGCTAAGTACTGGAGATGAAGAATAAAAAGGTTCTTGTTTAATTTGCAATTTTTTTGGTACCATACATGTGATTTCCTTGGAACTGGAAACTCCTAACAAGGAAGCTGCCTCTACCAATGCATATGGGCACACATCCTGCAAGATATGGTCTTAGAAGGTTTCTCAGGCCATGGAGAGGTTAGGAGACTCGTCCAGCGTTACAAAGTTATGTTTCAGACGCAGAGCTTGAACCCAGGTCTTACCGATTCTGAGCCCAGCTCTCTATTTACTACATACACTTTGCAGCTGCCCAGATATTTTGCAATTACTAAATAAAAATGATTTGGAATGAACTGGTTAAGTGTCTCACTGTCTGGAAGCCACCTGGGGCTCTCTAGGTCCTCAAGTGGGGCCCTTTGATCGAATCCAGACTAAATTTTAGATTCAAAGGGCCACACTTGAGGACCTAGAGGGCCATAGGTGGCCTCGAGGCCGCAGGTTCCTCACCTCTGCTAGAGTGACTGAAAAAGAAAGTAGACATCTACTGAACCACAGGGCCAGTTCCCTTCTCCTTCCTCCCCGCCCCCACCTTCTCCCAGCGTTTTGTGAGTGTAGAGTACATAGCTGAAGACATTACCTGATCGTTCCAAGTGACGCTGGAGAGCCTTAGCTGAGACATTCCTTCTTGTGGTACCCAGGACCAGAGGATAAGCATCGCAGCATCACTTTTTACGCCCCAGCTCCAGCCAAACGCCTTTGGGCCGGTAGATGGCGTAGTTTGCTAAGAGAGGTTCCGATGGCGTGGAGCTGCAGCCACTGACCGAAGCTCAGGTCTGTGCATAGGCTGAGAGCTCACCTGGTTGAGATCCTCAGCTGGCAGCAAGCCTTTTCCATGCGCTTCAGCCCTAACCCTGCCCTCAGGTGAGCTTCCCTTGGGCGTCTCGTCCTCAGGACTTGCATGCAGCCCCGATTCCTCAAGGCAGATCTGCAGCTGCGGGAACCGCCTCTGCAGCGCTGGGATGGCTCCGGGGCAACCGACAAAGCGCTGAAAAGAACTGGGGGGTGGGGAAAGGATGGGGGCGGGTGAAGGTAGAGGTCTGAGCAAAAGCGTGGGCCATCTGAGCTCTGCCCCGGGGTGCTGCTCTGACTCCTTCCATCCCTCGAGTCGGGAGCCTCAGATGGTGCCCAATGGCATCGAAATTCCACAGCCGAGCATCCCCAAATAGAACCGGATTCAGCTCCGGAAGGGGACCGGGACTCAGCCCCTACGCCCACGTTTATCACGCTTAGATCTCTACATGGGAGGCATCTGGGCTCCCCAAAGCCCTGCTGTTATTTAGCAAATTTCATTTTTTGAAGGAACGAAGTGGAGGAAAGAGGAGCCAAAAAAATGGAGTTGGGCTTAGAGAAACTTTCACTTAATCCTGCTTTAAGAAACCTTGAAAATTAACACGAAGGAATTAAAACCTTTTACAAAACCCTCTAGGAAAAAAGAAATTCTCTACTACATAAGGTTCAAAAATGTTTCCTTTTAATTATTATTATTATTTTTTTGTAAGGAACTTAGGTATTTGTCCTGCTGCACAAATCAGCGACAGAAGAAATTCCTTCCTTGAGACTCTCCGGATCAGAGGGAAGTTCTGCAGGAATGAGCCAGAAGCAAGCCAATTGATTAAACTTAGAATATTTTTATTGACTGCTTTGTACAAAATAGGAAATTTTATTCCAGTCCATCCAAGGCCACTGTACAAAAACTATGTACATTGTCTTTCCGTAAACAGTTTCCTTAATTCTGATATGCACACGATTTTTAAAAATACATCTTTTAAATATCTGTAAGAGGCACTGCCAAGCAGATTTCTGACCTCAAATGCAACTCATATTAATCAAACAAGAAAAAGAAAATCGACAGACTTGATTGTTACAAAAGCCTGCTGCTCTGGGCACTTTGCTGTGGAGATGGGCAGAGATCTGAATTTACAATCCTAAGACATCTTACTTTCACAGATTTACATCGAAGAGCAAACCTATGACTTCCATAGGCTGCTGCTAGGGGCCTGCCTTCCTTTATCAGGAAGAGGCCCTTAACTGCTTGATTTTAACTGTGTTCACTCCAGATTACTAACCAACTTGTACCTTGGTTCTATTTTTAGATTGCTTCAGAAGCTGGGGTAAAAAAAAAAATCCAAGGATATCTCCATAAACTTCTCTGAGTAAGTCCAGGGCAGGACTCTTCTTCTGGGAACCTAAAATCTTGGATTTAGAACTTTCCCCCACCCCTTTCCCCAGTCTCTGGAGAGAATGAAGGCCACACATACCCAGATAGGACTCTATTCAGTAGACTGAGACCAGCCATGGTTTCAATCTCAAGCAATTCATACAAACAACTTTTACCCACTACGGGGTTATTTCTCCCAGTCACAGATCAAGACACACAGATCAAGCCCACATCTCTAGCCCCTTCAGGGCATCCATATTTCAGGTTTAGGCCTAAGGCTTGTCTGAAGGACTCCAGGCTGGCAGAGTCTTTGGGGTTATATAAGCAGACTAGTGCCCCCTAGGACAGATAGTACATGCCATAGGTGACTGGGGTTGTAAAAAGCCCCGGCACTGGCTGTAGGGTGCCCCGGGGAAAGGTGCTTGAGGCCCCGTACAGAGTAGGTGAACCCTGCAGGTGGGCCCCCAACGGGAAGGGCAGGGCAAAAGAAGGCAAAAGGGGCTTGGCCGCTAGCTTCAGTTTCTCTAACTCAGCTTCCTGCAGTCTCTTGGCTTTCGCCCTTCGATTCTGAAACCAAATCTTGACCTGTGTCTCCGTGAGGCTCAGAGAGCTGGAGAACTCTGCTCGCTCCGCAATGGACAGGTACTGTTTCTGCCGGAATTTCCGTTCTAAGGCCAGCAGCTGTGCCGTTGTAAAGGGTGTCCGAGGCTTTCGATTGTTCTTGTGTTTTCGGAGGGTGCACGGTGGGGGACTGGGGGGCCCTGTGGGAGAGAGACAAACACAAAGACTCTACTTGGAGTCCAATGACTGAGGCTCCAGGCCCTGCAGATTCTGGGTGGCGTGGTTCAACTGACAATTTTGTCCTCAAGTTTCACTGTAATGACTAACTTAGCTGTACCTGTCCTTGGAAGAGTTGTCTGGAACAAAATACAATTAGGGGAAAAAAACTGATGTAGAGGTAACCCAGCTGGCAAGAGGGAGGGAGGGAGAGGGAGAGGAGTGGGGAGAGAGAGAGAAAAAGAGAGAGAGAGAGAGAGAGAGAGGAGAGAGAGAGAGAGAGAGAGAGAGAGAGAGAGAGAAAAGAAGAGAGGAGAAGAGAAAAAGGAGAGAGGGAGAGATAGAGACAGAGACAGACAGACCAAAAGACTTCAGTTGGGGCGCAAGAAACTGCTCAAGTGCAGAGGATCCCAATTCTCTAGTCTGGCCTGGATGTCCTATGAGCATCATTTTCTCTCTTCATGGGAAATGGTGTTCCTCTAAGTCCACATCTCTAGAGAGGTGTCCTAGGTTATCAGGGAACATGTTCCTTCAAGATCTCAGTAACAAATAAATTAAATTAATTTCTCCTGCTCTGCAGACCCACCATACCCTGTCTCTTAAGTTGAAAGGGTTCAGTACACCAAAGATCCCATTTTTTTCTCTCCCCACCCTCACTCACTCTGTAAACATTCCTAGCAAATGCAAGATGGTAAGTGTAGGAGTGAGCAACTTCTGAAAGTCAAAATATTCACATCAAATAGGCTTCAACTTAGTGGTTGCAGTTTATAAAATAACAGACAATGGGGGTGGGATAGGGGAGAAAACCAGTTTGGATTCTTGTGTTTCTAGATCCTAAAGCCTGAGCCCATACTGATAACCTGGTAGATGATATAAATAGTTATAAGTATCACTTCGAGCTCTACTCCTTTTGGGGGAGAAGTTGTTTTTCTCCAAAAAGGGTGTTATTTAGGCGCACCATGTAGGAAAAATTTTCAACAGAAAGGACTCACTACTCTCAGCCTGATTCCTCCTTTTAAAGGCTAAGGATCTTTTTTTTTTTCAGGGAAGTCGCTCCACACAGCCAAACCTCACCACCAGCCTCCCCATCTCCTCAAAGTGAATGGATATTGGCGAGTAGGCTTTTTTCCTGGGGAAACGGTTGGGGAAGGCGAGTGGTGGAAAAGCCCTTCTGTAGAGGGACTTACAGAATGGCATAACTGGAAAGACTCTTAGGGACCATTTGGCTCAACCTCTTCATGTTACAAAGGAGAAAACTGAGGTCCAGGAGGGGAAGTGTCGGGAACCGAGGCACTTTGAATCCCAGTTTCCACTTGGCCTTTTTGGGACTGCTAGCTGAGTGACCCACGATATGTATGTAAGAGCGGTCAAGACACGAACTATGGGATGTTCGGCCTCTCCACCTGCCCTCCTTGGAGCTGGGGTCGGCCCGAGGGACGCGAGGACCAAGGCAGCTATCCCGAGCCAAGCGGAACGCAGACTGCCTGCCCCGCCGCCCGCCTGCCCTGCAGGCCCAGAGCGAGGTTGGGAGGAGAAGCGGAGACCAGAGGCTGTGGCCGAGGTCTGGACGTAGCAGCGGACTTACGAGGAGGAGACGAGTAGGTGGCGGAGGGAAACCAGGCGCCGGGTTCCGCGTCCCCCCGGGGGCTCTCCCCAGAAGCTGCAGCCGCCGCCTCCACGCCGGGCTCCGCAGCAGCCCCAGCTGCTGCCGGCTCCTGTCCTGCATCGAGCGCGTAGCGGCCGCCCCTAGTCTGGCCCTGGCTGTGGCTGTGGCTGTGGCCGTGGCCAGGACCGGCGCGCACCTCGGCGGCTCGGGCCACCCGGGCAGGTCTGCGCTCCAGCACCAGCAGCGATTCCACGCTGAAGGGCAGCGGACCGGGACCTGGACGCTGCCCAGTGCCCCGCGGTGACTGCGAGAGCGAAAGCGAGGGCTCGGCCCCTGGGCCCACTTCCTCCGTGCCAGGGCCGCCGCTTCGGCTGCTTTCGGCCGCCGGGACGGGTCCCCTCTGGCCACCAGAATTCATGGTCAGGGACGAGGGGGGCCATACACCCCGCAGCCAGGGCCGGGGCCCGGAGAAGGGGCGCTGCCTCAGCCCGCGCGCATGGGGCTCCTGTCACGCTCCGGGCTCCAGCGGGCTCACGGAGGGGTGGGTCTGGGGCGGGGGCGGGGGCAGGGGGAGGGGAAAGGGGGGAGGGGAGAGAAGGGCTCCCTCTGTAGCGGGCTCGCGGGGCTCCGGCGGCTGCGGGCGGCCCCCCGCCCTCAAGCCTCTTATAAAAAGGCGGCGTGAGCCCTTTCATGCCGCCGCCCTCCAATCGGGGACCCCCCTGCAGCCCGTGACGCGAGGGATCCGACCTCCATTGGCTGCGGCCCCCGCTCCTTGGCTGGAGGAGTTTCGGGCCGGGTGGAAGCGGACAGTAGGGAGGGGGCGGGGGCATGGGTGGGGGCTTGGGATCTTTCGGGGAACGCGGAGCGGCGGAGCAAACCCTACTCAATTAAGCAGTAGGGCTGCCGCCGCCGCCGCCACCGCCGATGCTCCCCTGGTCCTGGGACCCTTATTAAAAGCATACGGGGGAGGGGCTGTTTTTGGGCTCGGGGGCTGGGGCCCCTACACTCTAGAATATTAAGCTTTCAGTATTCAAACAAATTAGCGGCCTTTTGGGCTTTGATCTTCCCCAGCTCTCACTTTTGTTTCTCCCAATAGGACCCAAGAAGGCTAAGGGATATTTGGTCTGAGAGTCTCAGCAGCCACGGCTGCTGAGGGAACCCGAGCTTCGGCCCCCACTGACTACACCCGGGACTTTTACTTTATTTTAATTCATTACGAACCATCACGCATCTTAAGGCTGAGGGCGATTTTTCGTCTTCGGTTTTTTTTCCCCTTGAACCTTTGCCGCGCCTCGAAGTCTCCTATTTTCCTTATCAAAAGTAATTGCTAATTTATTACCACGGGCCCCAGTCTCTCCGCTGCGGAGCTCGTCTCGGTCCTTTCAGGTTGCTGCGGCCCCAATTGAAAAGCACCAGGCAATCCTTCACCATAAGTCAAAGCATTTAATAAGGCAGACAAGTTATGTTTTGGAAGGCGCCAGCCTCGGCAGGATCAAAAAGGAAGCTACCTCGGGGAGAATAGGCAACAGTTAACTCTGCTTAATTGTCCTCCCAAAGTTTAATGTCTAGTGCAAGCTGAAAGGAGTAGGATTCTCACAGCCTGCTTTCTTTTATTGGCACTTAACTATGTACACGCCGGAATCTTTGAAAGCAGTTGCTTGGCACTGCTGAGATCAGGGAAGCGTTCGCCAAGGGACAGCGTTAAATCGACCTCAACGAAGACTTGGGATGCAAGAATTCCTCCTTTTCCTTTAATGCGATTTTTTTTTCTTTCGCACTTAAAAGGAGTTTTTTTGGGTTGCTTTCTTCGCTTCGATTTTATTTTCGTCTTTTCTCTTTGAACCTTCCTTTTCTGAAACCGTTCTCTGTTTCTTCTTTACGCTAGTTCTCTCTCCCCTTTTCTGAGGCCAATTTTTTTCTTCTTTTAAAAATTACCTCTACGGTCTGTGGCGCTGTGCTTTCAAAACGTGTCTCCCCAACGGTGCCAATAGTTCTAAATACCTGGCCGTAAACTTGTCCACCCGCTTGGACAAGCACCAGGCCTCCCCCTCCCCAGCTTCTGCTTTTTTTTTTTTTTAACAGTTTGGCTTTGCCCTAAGGAAAATAAATATCGGGCATTCGCATTAGCGTCACTTCACCCAGCACCTAACTTTCAGTAACTAGTCCTAGGACGTTGATGATGGACGAGTCCCGATTACGGAATACGGTAATGAGACATTCCACCAAAGCCATAAGTGAAATTCAGCCATCCCTCATATTGGCCATGCAGAGCACCAGGGCGACTAAAAAGGCAAATCCCCTTAGGTTCCGAGTTCAACCATTCTACGTGATTTGTTGGAAATCAGTTTCAACTTTAGGGAGACTGCCGCCTAATACAGACTCCCTGTAAACTTCAGGAAGCAGGGAGAAAACACTGTCTTCTCTCAAGAGATTAACATCTTTTTAGGCGAGAGAAAGAAACTTCAAAGTCCTTGGCTGGGAACTTTTAAGGGCCATCGCCCCCCAAAGTTCAGTTGAACTGGACTGAGTCAGCGAACTCGTTTTCGGTATTTTGAGGGTCAGTCGGAAAATCCAGGGAAGCCATAAAAATCCCTTGCTTGTCCTCTCGGGTGTCTTTTTGCTGATACCCCACAGCTTCTGATCTATGGGGTCCCAGAGCTGTGCTAGACCGGGAGCTTAGGCCAGAACGGGGCCTGCCTCAGCTGAGTTCTGGGCAGAAGGCTCACTAGATCCGACGGCTCCCGGGCCTCATTCTTGTGCTGGCAATTCTGTCCACTCTTTTCTGGGGAGCTCTCCTCACCTCTCCCCACAAGGAAATCAAGGAAACTAAAAGTCGGGTCACGGGACTTCTCGCAAAGGCTGGCTTTAAAAACTGAGTTGGGAATGAATGCAATTTCCCAGAGAAATGGAAAAATAAGTTGCCTGAACAGCGAGTCATAGAAACAGACGCTGTTCGGGAAAATTGCGGACAGATCGGGCACTACCTAAGGGCATCCGGCTTCCCTTTCCCTTCGCTGTGAATGTCTATTTGACAACCTCAGTAATCTTTCCTCCAGATGTTTCAGCGCCTCTCAAAAAGTATTGCGAACCTTTCTTCCCTCAATTCCCATAGCACTAAAAATCAGAAAGGACGATCTCGTTTTATTATCTGTTCATTAGTGATCATTAAATTAGTCTCACATTCTGAAATAGGTTCCCACCTGACACAGCCGTGCTCCTTCCCCCCCCCCCCCATTAATACCAAGCAGGTAAGATAGAAGGAAATTTCCAAGTTAGAATAAATGTTGAAATGCCTACAGACTCAGGATAATTAGGGTAAGGGGCGTCATCGGTGTTCTCGGGAGACTCTGAAAAAACCCACTTCAGGTTATATCAGACACACACACAGGTATATGTATATGTATATACCTGTGTGCTTGGGAGTCTAGAGTCTGCTACCAAGTTTTCCTCAGTGGAAGTCCCGGGTTCTGACCGACAAATGCGGCCAGGAAGATTAGGGACTTGGGGTCTTGAGAAGCTGAATTCGAAGCACAAAATTTGTTAAAAAAAAAAAAAGCTTGAGGAGATCTTGTTGGTATTTTTAAAAAAGTCCTGCCGCAGTTTTAAGAGGGAGGTAATTGCGAGCCATAGGAAGAGACGAAGAGAGAAGTATATAGAAAGTTCGCATTCTGTTGCTCCCGCACTGAGCGCTCCTGTCCCCCAGTCAAACGATTATAGTTGAATTTGCTAATGAAAGTTAGGTAGTCCTATGGGTAACGGTTTTATTTATTTTTGTTAATATTCCAGAACTCAGAAACAATGGTCAAAATATATGTATATGTACATTTTTATTTTGAGGTTAAATAAGTCGTCTTAATGCAATCCAGATTTCGGGTGCCGATTGACTGCCCAGCTAAAGCAAGGAAATTCAATTAAGATATTTTTTCCTTGATGCAAATTTAGAAGCCTCGCTGGAAAAATGTCCGCAGACCAGTCGACTGGGCCCAGTTGCAGTCTCTGAGGGGCACAGATCAGCCCTCTCTCCACTTTTAGACAGATTCCCTTTCTCTAATGTAATAAAGCTGTTCTAAGTCGATTGATGATAATTACGTCCTTGAGACGTTTCTTTTGAAGTTAAGGGATTCTGGGATCCCGTAGTTTATCTCTGCAGTGCTAATCTTGAGAGTGTACAGGAAAGAACTGTAATAAGAATGACAGGGCCGGACAAGTTGGTGAGTTTCGGGGTGACTTTCAGGCAGAAAGGAATTGGGGAACTCTGGGTGCTTGTGTCCAACCTGAGAGTCTTGCCGGGGGAAGTTTCCCACCAGGTGACACTTTTCGTTAGCTATATCCTGTAGTTAAGGGACTGACTGGTCTCCCGAGCATATAGGAGTGGGAGTGGGAATAGGAGTGTGAGGACTGGGGAAACCCGGGAGATTTCCGCCCTTGACAAAAGCTGTTGGGGAAAGGGCCGAGATGTCCCGTTCCGTGCGTCTTTGCCAGCCACGGAACGTTAGCTATCCTTCTGTAGGGACTGCCGCCTTCCGAGTTTCCTGAAGAGCGCCCAGGCAGGAGAAGTGAAACATCCTCACGGCCACACCCCCCCCCCAAGGGTCCAAGACCATTCTTGGTTTCTGCGGGCGTTGAGGTTCCTATTCCCCGCGGACCCGCAAAACGAACTTTCGAAAAGTGGTTACTCAGTGCCTGGTGCCTTTTCCCGGTTTCTCGTTAAAGCCCCACGCCCTTTGGGTTTCACATTTCTGGGACCTTTTCAGTCTCCCCCTCCTCCCTCCCTCCACCGGACCCCGTGTTTTGTCCGCTGGTCAGTCCTGACTTCCTAGATTTGGGCGGATCCCTGGGATACTTGGGGATCTCCCTGTGGCCTTGACCCAGGCCCCTGGCGCCGGACATGACCCTTCCATGCTTTTTCGAATGTTTTTCTCTTTAGGTTTCGGCAACAAATGTGTCACCCAAGCTACTTAAACACACTCGAGAGACATCTCTTAAAAACTATTTTGAGATGGAGACGCATTTACAGCGAGTTTTCCAGCCAGACCACCCTGTCCCTTCCTCAGCATCCCAGAGCCAGGGAAGTGTAATTGACACGAACTAGCAGAGCAGGACCGGCTCAGTGGCATAGCGCCTAGGGCTTGTGGGGGCCCTGTATGGAATCCTCGGCTTGCTCCGTTGTGCTCTCTCCTCTCCAAAAGCACCTGAAGACTTTATGGTTTCTTTTCAAAAAGACCTCAGGGACCACCAGCACGTTGAATCACGCAACAAGTGTTCGAGGTTGTTTTTTTGTTGTTTGTTTTGTTTTGGATGAGTTGCAAAGTTACTAATTGGCCTCAAAGACCAAAAAAAAAAAATCAGAAATCGAACATCTCTTGCAACAATGGCAGTGAATAGACAAGAGACTGGCATAGAGGGGTCAAAGAGCAGGCCCTAACCGAGAAGGGAACGCAGCGGGCCCTCAGCCCCGTAGAGCAAGGGGAAAGAAAAAAGGGAGGGATGGAGTGAGATTCAGAGGAAAAGAGACAGAACCCCCACGAGACTCTTCAGTCCCACCCAGGTGAGCCTAAACCAGGACGGAGGCCCAGCCAGTGTTACAGCCCGAGGCAGAGGCAGTCAGCGAAAGGAAGGGGAAGAGGCAGGAGAAAAGAGAGAAAAAAGAAAAGGGGAGAGAGAGGAGAAACGGGCTGGGGTTCGAGAGAGAAGGTTAAGAGTCACTGGTAGGAGAGAGATTGGAGGGGAATTGTGAAGGGGATGAAGAAGAGAAAAGGAAGGGGTGGGAAAAGAAGAGGTGAGAAGGGGAAGGAAGAAAGAAGAAGGAAGGAGAAGGGAAAGGCCAGAGAGGTATAGACCTAGGGGAACAAAAATCAGGGCAGAGACAGGGCAAGATAGCTGATCCAGAGAAAGAGTTAAGAAATCGGAGATATATAAAGGATGGGGAATAGGGGGAAGATGACTAGATGAAGAAAGAGCTTAAGAGAAAAAGATAAGAAGGTGACAGGATAATATCACAGTCTAGTTTCTTTGGGGAGATTCTGTAACCTTTGGGGACCCCTTTTCTCCTTCCTCATTTGAGGCTGTTTTTGCTGCTTTAGAAATAACTAACTTTTCTTTCCACTGAAGAGAAAATTGAACTTATTTCAAGGTAAATATTAAAATCTGATAATTTCTTACTATCCTGGGCCAAGGTAACTGCATTCCCAGTACTTTCCTAACTACTTATCCTTAGCCTTGACTCAATCTCTCTTGATATATGTGTGGACAAGATGTTGAGATGTTGCCTGAAGTGTACTTAAACCCCAGAGAGAGAGGAATCAGTTATCAGAAGACTGCACTCTTCTGCAAGATGAGTTGGTTGGAAAAGCTGAATTTCTGGCCGTAGGAAGAAAGCTTTTGCTGTAAATCAAATGATTCCTCATCCTCTGTTCTTTTGCCTATCTTTCTTCCATGCCTGTGCTGTGTTTGCTCATCTGTCCACTATGACTGAAATGGATTTCTGGGGAAAGCCTTTTCTTTAAGGCCAGCTCAGGTATCATGTCCTTCATGACATCTTCCTGGTTGAAAGTGGTCTCTACCTGCTCAAATTTCTCATTGCTGTTGTCTGCATCTCTTCTTAGTATTTTTGTTACTCCCACTTGCATTACACTTATTGATGTATACCTTTTTTTTTTTAGGCAATTGGGGTTAAGTGACTTGCTCAGGGTCACACAGCTAGTAAGTGTCAAGTGTTTGGTCTGCGGTGGGATCTGAACTCAGGTCCTCCTGACTTCAGGGCTGGTGCTCTATCCACTGCGCCACCTAGCTGCCCCTATGCTTTTTTTTTTTTTATAATGAATCCATAGGTTATGTCTAGAATTCTCAATAAGTAAATTCCCACCAGTGCTCTGTAGTTTATAGACTCAGAGCGGTTTATAGACCTAGGGGCACTGAAAGTTTCAGTGAATTATTTAGGGTCTGTATATAGACTGTAGGTGTCAGAGATTGTACTTGAACTCAGGTCTTCTTGATGCTAAGGCCAACTCCATCCACTACACCACACCGTACTCTATCCTATGTATCTTATCTTCTTTATTATATTCCATAACTTCTTATTTCTTATTTCCTTTTTCCTTTCTTACTTTCCTCTATTCTCAACACCTAGTTCACTGATTTGAACAATTAGCTGATTATTGGACATCCTTTGAATTGAATTGGATTGAAAACCTCCTATTTCTTCATCTACTCATATTCCTTCTACTTCTCCCTCCATCTGTTCTCTCTTCACAGTCACGCTTCATTTTACCTTTGGCTAATAAAAATCTTATATAGCTTGATGTATGGCTATAAGCTACAGAATATATTCTCTAAAGAGTTAACAATGAGCACAGTGCTTGGCACGTAGTAGGCAGTTAAGAAATGTTTTTGACTGACTGCCTGAGTGTCACTCAGAGGGCCAAGTGAATCTTGGGCTGGGACCTATCGTTGGTCAGATGAGAACCAGAGTGATTTGGATTTAAGGCATGGTCCTTAAAAAAGAAATCTAACCCATAAACGCCAAGATATCTTGTGAGATTTCAGTAATCAAAATTGATTTTGCCATCTGGGTCTAGTGACAAGGTATAGATCAGGACAACTGGATGTTGCCACTGGATCCAGATGGTTCCAGAAGAGAGAGTGAGGCTGGTGACTTTGCACAGCCCTGCCTCACCTAAATGCAATTTGCTTGCAAGTCTTGACATCACCTGCCTGATGTCATTGGTCTTCTTTGAGAATGAAGGACAAACAGCAACTCAGAGGACAATGGGGAGGCACATGGTGAGTGTGAGGAGGCTTCAATACATGAGGAGCAAGAAATAGAGAAAGAGGAAAGGATGAAATTTTTAAAAAGTATGATAAGCCAAAGAAGAAATTATGTGGTGAGACTGAAGGTGAACTATTACATGGCCCATGTCCTCCTGTGAAAGGAAAAGAAGGTGAGAAAAGTCCCCAGCAGATTGGTGAACCAGTGGGAGGACAAGAGTCATGTAGGAAGGGTAGGTCTGGATGGGCTGCGAGCTACATCAGGGAAGAAAGAGTCACACAGATGACACCACAGATCCATCTGATCATGGCAGAGAGATTGCTGGTCCTGGAGTCAGGAAGACCTGAGTTCAAATTCATCCTCAGATACTATCTGTGTGATCTTGGGCAAGTCATTTAACCTGGCTTGCCTCAGTTTCCTCAGCTATAAAATGGGGATAATAATAGCACCTATCTTCCAGGGTTGTTGTGAAGATCAAATGAGATCATCTTTGTAAAATGATTAGTGCAGTAACTGGCACATAGGAGGAGATATAGAAATGTTAGCCATTATTATTATTTAATAAAATTAGGAATGCATATTAATGATGCCAAAATCCCAAATCCAAATTCCCTATCTCCTTACTAAAACCATTTAGATGGGAAAGGGGGTAAAGCAGAACACACATGATTCCTGAATGGTCTCTAGTATGTTCTGTTAATTATATGGGGAAGCAGTGGCTTAGAGACAAAATTTCTTGGCCAGATTATTGTAAGTTGTTTAGAATACAGTTCCTGATTCACCGAGTCACATCTAATCATCCAATCTTGGGCTTACAGGGACCTTAGCCATCATCAAATTGTATATTCATGTAAACTCAGCAAATATTTGTTAAACACCTACTAGTTGAAAGGAACTGTGTTAAGCACTGGATATGCAAAGAGCTAAATGGCAAATAGCCTTTGTCCTCAGGGAGCTTATGGTCTGTCAGAGGATACCACAAGTAAATAGGTGATTTTACAAGAGGATAACATTGATGACTGAGGGGATAGTGAAAGGTTTCCTGTAGAAGGCAGTACCTAATCTGAGCTTGGAAGAAAGAGGAGGCTTCTAAGAGGCAGAAAGGAGGCTAAGAAGCCATTTCACGCTCATGTCACTTCCCATTGACTCTGAGTGACTCAGTGATGGAGTGCAGTCCAGGCACGGGTTACAGACAATGCAGAAGATAGAATGCTG
Source organism: Phascolarctos cinereus (assembly GCF_003287225.1). Taxonomy (NCBI): domain Eukaryota; kingdom Metazoa; phylum Chordata; class Mammalia; order Diprotodontia; family Phascolarctidae; genus Phascolarctos; species Phascolarctos cinereus. Next base: position 41,299,136 of record NW_027555736.1, read on the forward strand.
AGTTTAAGGACCAATAAGCAAGCAGGTTTGACCAGATATGGGTGGTAGATTCTTCATATAGATTCTATATTGGGGAGGAAAGGAAAGTAATCTGGAAAGGGGGTCTGGAGCCAGACAGTAAATGCCGAGTTGGTCAATTTGTGTTTTATTCTAGAGGCAATGTTGTTGTTGTTCACTTGTGTCTGACTCTTCGTGACCCCATTTGGGGATTTCTTGTAAGAAATACTGGACTAGTTTGCCATTTTACAGATAAGGAAACAGAGGCAAACAAGGTTACATGACTTGTCCAGGGTCACACAGCTAGTAAATGTCTAAGGCTGCATTTGAATTCAGGTCTTCCTAATTCCAAGTGTGGTCCTCTATCCACTTCACCACCTAAGATTCTTCAGAAGGTGAGTGATAACCAGAACCAGTGAAAACCAGTTTGACTTGTCCATACTCAGCCCCTCAGAATGCAGATATGCCAAGGCTAATAAACCCAGAGACTGAATATCACTCCTTCTCCCCAGCCTCTTGTTGGATTGGTTATAACCCTGCCCTGCAATCCTCATTGATTATTCAACAATTAGAAAATATCCTTATTTCCCTGATCCTTTAGATAGCAGGAAAGTGTCTCATTGTAATATTGTCTTTTTGTAAGTCTGAGCCTCTTCTACAGTTCAATCTCCAGAAGCCCCTACTGTGTGCTGCTCTAAGCTAGGGCCAGGGCAATGGAGGCTCGAACATGGAGATTGTTCCATTTGGGCATCTGTTGTTCTCCCTGTGTGATCAGTAATAAAGTTTTGTTAACCACTATCTCCATGTATCTGTGCTGCTCTTCACCCCAACTCTCCTGTACCTTAGTGGCAACATGGTTAGACCGGCACTTTGGTAACATTAATTTGGCAGCTGTGAGGAGGATGGAGTGGAGGGGAGAGGATCTCAAAGGAAGCAGATCACGTGTAGACATTTATTTTAGTAGTCCAGGTGAAAGGTGATCAAGGTCTGAAATAGAGTGGGAGATGCCAATGGAGTACGTGGGGTGGATATGAGAGATGTTATGGAAGAAGAATGCAAAACACAGCAACTGATTAGACATGGGAGGGGAAGGAGAAGAAGGAATGGAAAATGACACTAAAGTTGCAAACCTGGGCCCTGAGGAGTAATGTCAATTGTTCAAGGTCACAAAGTCACTCAGTGACAGAGCCAAGACTAAAATTCAGCCTTCCTGGTTTTTAGTCTAATGCTTTTTGCCATTATACCAATGGCTCCCAGCACTGGAGGCTGGAGAATTATTGTAAAGTATCCAGGAAATGATGGCCTCTAACATCCTTTCTAGCTCTAATTGTAAGGCCCAATGAATCCCCAAATAAATATTCCTCAAATCCTGCCTCTGCCTCTTAATTACCTGTGTGACCTTGGTTGGGCCTCAGTTTCCTTATCTGTAAAATGATATAATTGGATTAGCTGATCTCTGAGGATCTCTTCCAGTTCAAAATGTACACTTACATGTTTTAAATTTGATCTATGACTAGAGGATGCCAAACTGCTTGGTCAATCTATAGGAAAATGATCCTCCAAATTGGGAGGGGATTTGTTTTAAGGGACAAAGTCTTGTTCTATCTGGCACAAGTACACCACTGTCCTTGAAGGCTTGTTGTTGTTGTTGAGCTTTTTTTTTCACTTATGTCTGACTCTTCAGGACCCCATTTGGGGTTTTCTTGGCAAAGATACTGGAGTGGTTTGCTATTTCCTTGTCCAGCTCATTTTACAGATGAGGAAACTGAGGCAAGCAGGGTTAAGTGACTTGCCCAGGGTCACATAGCTAGTAAGTGTCTGAGGCCAGATTTGAACTCAGGTACTCCTAATTCCAGGGTCAGAGTTCTATACACTGGCTACTTGAAAATGATGACGATGGTGGCTCATGTCTTTTAGGACCAGAAGGGATTGGTAGCCTCCTTTGTTCATGTATCCTGAAAGATTAAAAATGGTTGGGTTAATTCTGCCACCCATCTTGCTTATACAACTCCAAGTAAACCAGCTGAAAATGGCAGATGCAGTCAAACAAACTTTTCTTTTGTTTCCATGATACCAAACAGGTTGTTTGATCAATGTTTTCACCAAATTAATTGGTGAAATTTTTTTGAAAAGACCAAATCAACCATTTGACTTGGATTGTTGGTTTCCTGTGGGTCCCATAAGGGCCTATATAGAGAAATGGTGGCTTTGACAAGATGGTGCATACTTTCCAGTAGAGTTAGCAAGCATGTCTTTAGAGTTGGGCCAGAGGGAAAGGGTCAAGTTTTTGCAAGGGCCCAGTTATTTTTTTCCTTCTATGTTTCAATGGTTCCCTTTGGCGCTGATTTTATAGCACATGAAATAAACCTTCAGAGTTCAGAACTGAATGGAGATTAGAGACATTTGGGGATTAGAGACCCTGGTTATGGGGCTTGTTCACTGGAGTTTAATAAGGGGCTTTTGGGGGATGGATTTTGTTTTGTAGAATTTATAGAGCCAAGTTTGGAATTTAACAGGATTAAAAAAGAAACTTTCCCCCCTCTCTCTTAAAATTCAGGCTGAGCACAGTGTTTGATACACTGTAATTGAGGTCAAGTTAAATAAAAACATATAAGGGGGAAATTAGAACCAGATGGCACTGCTTGATTGACAGGTGATGTCATGTTACCGAGGGAAAGAGACATGTCCCCATTTGGACATTAATGCTTGTGGCTAGTCATTTATAGAAAAATTTCTATCCAAACCATTACAGTTATCTAATAGCCCACTAGAACTGACAAATACATTTATGCTGCTCCTTTGTGCCTTTTTCACAATTTGGAAGTTATCATTTTGATCTCATGATAGCAGCTGACTCCCATGCTCTGGTTATGAGGGCTAGTAAACAGGCTTCAGTGCCTCTTTCAGAGTCTTTAGTTCCCTGACAGTTTTATCTCCAAGGGAAAAACCATATTGAAAAGCACTGATTTTATTCTAGGTCCTTTTATTTAACACAGTTGCTGGCAAGATCTCCAAACAATCCATCTATTCATTTAGAAAGGTCAAGATTATTTTATTTTCCAATGACATTTCTGTTGGGAGATTTTGATTTTCCCTTCAACTTGGTGAGAACACATGGGAATTGCTAGGACAGAACGGCATTTTAGCTGGTCATTCTGACTGAAGGCAGAGCTAACTTGGAGAGAATATCCCAAGACAAACAGGTGTGAGAAAGGGACTGTGAGGTCCACCTTAGGTGAGAAGGTCCATGTCTGGCTTTTTTTTTTTAACCTTCTTTAAGTCTGACCCTTCTTGGTGTGAGGAACACTCTCTGTGGAAACTCTTTCCATGGATGTAGATCAGCAATTCATCCATAAATTATAGTCTCAGTGAGTTATTTGGGCCACAGAGGGGCCATCCAGAGGTTAATTGTTTTGCCCATGGTCACACAGCTAGTATGTATCAAAGGCAGAACTTAAAAGCCTACTCTGCTTAACTTTAAGGCTGATGCTCTATTCCCTTGGCCAGGTTGTCTCTTATTTGTCTGATACTGTTTTCATAATTGTAGGAAGGAGCTTTTCAGAGTCCAGCCTCAAAAAATGAAAGGGTGAAAACCTCTTTGAAGAAGAGTAGGCACATGAATAAAGGAATTGCTTAAGAATGAAATTCTAGTCCCTGAATTTGGAATCTTCTGTTTTGGTGTCAAGGGTACCCGTGTATTGCATTGCATTTTTTTGGGGGGGGCTCAGCAATGGTGTTAAGTGACTTGCCCAGGGTCACACAACTAGTAAGTGTCCAGTGTCTGAGGCTGGATTTGAACTCAGGTCCTCCTGACTCTAGGGCTGGTGCTCTATCCACTGCGCCACCCAGCTGCCCCTGCATTGTATTTTGTTAATTAAGAATCACTAAAAATCTGTAGGAAGTACAACGCTTTAGCACTTGTTCACATTGCTTTCTGGTAATCTCTCTCAATTCACCGAATGGCAGCCGGATGGGACCTCAGGACCACCTATTCTAAAGCCATACTCGGAGCAGGAATTCTTTAAACGACATTCTTGACAAGTTGTTGTCCAGATTCATTCTGAAGACCTCCAGTGATAAGAAAATTATTACCTTATGAGGCAACCCATTCTATTTTTTAAAAAAGATAGTCTTAGTTGCTAGTAAGTTTTTTCTGATAGCAAGTTTAAACTTGCTTCTCTGCAATCTCTACTCATTGTTCCCATTTTTGTCTTCTGGAGCCAAGTAGAATGTATCTAATCCCTCCATCTTCCACAAGACTACCCTTCAAATACTTCTATCTATACTTCTACAAGACATCTATCACGATCTCCTTAAAGTAAGACATACTGTAAATCTTCTCTTATCCAGGCTAAACATTCTAGTTACTCCGATGAATCTTCATATAATATGGTTTCTAGTTCCCTCACCATTCTGAACACATTCTTCTGGATGTCCTAACACTTGTCTATGTCCTTTCTAAAATGTGGTACTGAGAATTGAATGTGATATTATAGATGTAGTGAGATCAAAACAGAATACAAGGAGATTCTTGGCTCCCTTATTCTGAATAATTTGCTTCTGTCTATGCAGCGAAAGGTCTCATTACTTTTTTTTTTATTGGGTCACATTGTTGCCTCATATTGAGTTTTCAGTCCACTAAAACTCTCCAGGCATTTTTCTAGACTTGCCTCCTTCATTCTGTATTTATATAGTCAAATTTTCACCCCAAATATAGGATTTTATATGTAAAAATATTAAATGTCACCACCTTATATTTTGGCTCATTTTTCTAGCCTGTTGAGATATTTTTGGATCTTATTTTTTGTCATCCAGTGGACTAGATACCCCTCTTGGTTCTGACATGATCAGCAAAAAAGTCTGTCAGCCCATTGCACTGGATATGATCTGTGGTAGAAAAATGAATCTTTAACTGAAGGGTCATGAATAGAGCTGTCCAGAAATGATAGATAAACTATAGGCCTCTTTTGCAAGTACTGTTCAAAGAAAGATGTTGGAGATAGAAAATATCCTTCATGAATGGTCCAAAGGCACTGGACAAATACTATGGTACAGCAAATGAAGTGAGGTATCTTGGTTGGGTGTGTAATCCAATCTAATCCGATCCAAAATTCATTTAGTAAACACATATGGCATGCAAGGCACTCTGCTAGATGTCAAGATTCAAAGACAAAATAAGAAACAATTCCTGGCTTCAAGTAACTTACATTCCGTTGGAGGAAGTAGCTGCATAGAAGTAGATAAATATATGGCCAACGACTTGAGAAGTGATGAAGTCATAACCACTTGGTGGGTAGAGAACTATGCTGGAGTATTAACATCTCATCCCTGCAGTCTCAGGTGGAGGCTTAGTGGCTACAAGGTCTCCCTTCTTTAGAGGGGCCTTCCAGGATAATTGCTGAGTCAGGCATCTGAAATGGGATTTTTTTTTTACTATGGCATAGTTGTCCAAAATGTTTATTTCCCAAAGTAAAGGTTCTCTCTAGTGAGACTAACCTTCATAAAAAAATAATGCCCAGTGGTTCTGACATTGAAGGAGTTGCCTGGGTTTTATGGCCCATGAGGATGGTGATGGGATGCCACAGCCCCTAGAGATTGCTTCCATAATTCAGAAGCAGTTGTGACTGCAAGAAGCAGATTGTTCTCCCAGGTTGACAAGTTATTCTTTACATCAATTAATAGGATGAGTATGTGCACAATGGGATATGGAGAAGAGAGGTCTGGCCTGTGAGAGGAGGCCCTTCATGTCAAAGTAGTCAAATATGATAATGTATGTACAGTGCCTTGGAAACTTCATTTGCTTAATACGTTTGATCTATCATCATCTTCACCCTTACCATTGTCATCGCCATCCTCCTCCTCACCATAACCATGACTGTAATCATTGTCACCATCAGTCTCCCCAGTGAATTGTTTTTTATGGATCTGGGTATATCAATATACTGACTGAGATGAACTGGACCTTGGGCTCACTAAATGTGCCCTCTTCCTTTAGTGTCCATTGGAGAGCCTTAGGATTATAGGATCATAGATTGAGGTGGGAAGGTCCTCAGAGGTCATTCAGTTCAACTCTGCTCAGTAATATTCAGTGGCTTGCTATTGCATCTTGGATAAAAGACAAACTCCTCAGCTTGGCATTTCAAAGCTTGCATGATCTGGCTCCAGCCGATCTTTCCAGGCATAATTAATTTTACTTTCCTTCACACACATTATATACTGCCAACATGGTCTACTTGAAAGTCCCCAAGCTTAGCATTCCACCTCTTTAATAATAGCTAGCATTCATATAGCACATTAAGGTTTGCAAAACACTTTACAAATATTGTCTTGCTTGATTTCATTTTATCCTCATAGTGATATGCTATGAGGGTGCTATGATTATCTCCACATCATAGATGAGTAAACTGAGGTAGACAGAGGGGAAGTGACTCGATCAGAATCACACATCTAGTAAATGTCTGCGGCAGGATTTGAACTCGGGTCGTTCTCCCTTTAGGTCTAGTGCTCTATCCACCATACCCCCTATTTTTCCCTCTGTACCCTTGTACATGCTGCCACTATCTTCCTCTAGCTATCTACTTAGAGCCCTCACGACACAGTGGCTAGAGAGCTGCCCTCAAAGCCGGGAAGATATGAGTTTCAGTCCCATCTCCTGCCTATGTCTTTTTTTTTCCCTTTTTTTTTGGTGAGGCAATCAGGGTTAAGTGACTTGCCCAGGGTCACACAGCTAGTAATATACGTGTTAAGTATCTGAGGCTGGATTTGAACTCAGCTCCTCCTGACTCCAAGGCCAGAGCTCTATCCACTTCGCCACCTAGCTGCCCCTCTGTGTGTTCCAGAGTCCTTATGCACTCAGAGTTCTACGTGGATCTCTAAGGCAAGAAGATGCTGATCTTCATAGAGGGAGTATCCTCACCCAGGAGTTCCCCATATCAATGAAATCACAGACATAGTCCCTATCCCTGTAGATTATATATCTTGGCCACATGCTGTGATTGGGAAGATTGGGTTGGATCATATTTCGGAAACAGTCGCGCTTTCAATGACTCCACATTGTTTTGTTGTTGTTGTTGAGTTATTTCAGTCGTATCCAGCTCTTCATGACCCCATTTGGGGTCTTCTCGGCAAAGATACTGGAGCAGTTTGCCATTTCCTTCTCCAACTCATTTTACAGATGAGGAAACTGAGGCAAGCAGGGTTAAGTGACTTGCCCAGGATCACACAGCTAGTAAGTTCCTGAGGCCAAATTAGAACTCACGAACCCTGGGCAAGTCCCTTAATCCGGTTTGCCTTAGTTTCCTCATCAGTAAAATGAGCTGGAGAAGGAAATGGCAAACCACTCCAGTACGTTTGCCAAAAAACCTCCACATGGGTCACAGAGAGTTGGACACAACTTAAATGACTGAACAACATTGTTGAAAAGATTCACTGATGGTGAGGAAAGGGTGTGAGAAGAAATGCTTTGTAACAACGAAGTCCAGGAAAGGAGGCTGCTGGCTGACCTTGTCCAGCTAGTCATCCATCCACACTTGGCTGACTTTTGGATCAATACAAAAAGATGTACAACTTTTGTCAAAAGTTTCAGCACAGAAGTTGTTTGCTTGTATACATACTAACATACCGCAGCTGAGAAAACAAGGAGTGTTGTGGAGTGGGGAGAATTGATTGAACAGGAGCCCTCTAGCTAGAAGAGAATCCCTGAATTTGTCGGCCGTGTAGTACATAGCCCTTTACGGAGCTCCATTTTCCTGAACTCACCCTCCTGAGCCTCGGTTCGGGTTTCCCTTTTTCCAGAACAAATGAAAAGAGACACACTGACAGCCATCCTGCAGTTTTCTTCTGCCTGATATTTTGTGTATAGTTAGGACTTGGAGAATTTGTCTCACCAAACCCTTCCCTTTCCCCCCACACTGCGTATTACTCTTGAGGGTTCCACCATCCTCCCAGTCAACCTAAGCTCACTAGGCTCACAAGCCTGGTGTCATCCTCAACAACTCCTCATTCTTTCTCACTTTCCATGTCCAGTCTGTTGCCAAATCTTGCTGTGTCCAGCCTCACAACATCTCTTACATACATCTTGTTCTCTGCACTCTTACAATTATCCTTCTAGTTTAGGTCCTCATCACCTCATACCTGGACTACTGCAATAGGTGGGTCTGCCTGCCTTGGAGTCTCTCCCCACTGCAATCCACCCTCCACTTAGCTGTCAGACTCATCTTTCCAAAGTACAGGCATGACCATGTCACTCTTGCCCTCTCATCAACGAGCTACAGGGGCTTCCTTTAACCTTCTGAACCAAAGGTAAAATCCTCTCGTTGGTATCTAAAACTCTTCATAACCTGGCCTCTTCCTGTCTTCTCAGGCTCCTCCTTATACTTTCTCACCTCTATCTACTTTGGACTTTGCAGTTCCTTGGATACAACACTGGCTCCTGTCTCTGTACCTTTACACTGGCTAGTCCCCATTCCCAGAACGCTCTCCTCTGTTACCTTCACCTATTCATTTTCCCAGTTTCCTTCAAGACAGCTCAACTCTCACATTCTGGTGGAGGTCTTCCCCAATCCCCTAGTTGCTAGTTTTCTCTCTCAGATTACCTTCTATGTGCATCTAGTTATTTGTATGTGATGTCCCCCAATCCCCCTTCCCCCACCATTAGAACGGAAGTTCCTTGAGGGCAGCTTGCCTTGCTCTTGACTTTCTTTGTATCTCCAGCACTTAGCATTGTACCTTCCTTAATGAATGCTTGTTGACTGACTCATGCTCTGAAACTATATCTTTACCTTTTAGTTTTAAGTCTTGCTGGGAACCTTAGAATTTCCTTTGGTTCCTCTTCATTGTGAATTTCTCTTTTTCTCTTTTGATTTTGATAATTTGGTTTTCTTTTTCTTTGGAGTGGTATGGAAGGGATCAACTTAGTTAATAGTGGTTGGTCTATTTTGTTGAACAAATTAAAAAAACAAATTAGTTTTATTTATTATCTCACTAGGCTTTTTTGTTTCAACTTTGTTTATATTTTTGATTTCCAGAATTTTTATTTTTGTGTTTAGCTGAGTAGCTGGGGGTTGTTAAGTTTTTATTTTCCAGTTTTTAAAAAAATGTTGCAAGTTCAATTTGTTGATCTCTTTTTTCTCTTTTGTTAACACAAGTATTTAGGGATATATATTTTCCCCTGAGGATTGTTTTGGCTACATCCCATAAGTTTTGGTATGCTGTCTGATTATTGTCATTTTCTTTAATTTAATAATTGATTGTGTCTGTGATTTGTTCTTTGACCCATTCCTTCTTTGGGATTGCATTATTTAGTCTCAATCTGCCAGAATCCTTTCTCAAATTTCCCTTGACTCTAATTTTTATTGTGTTGGGGTCTGTAAGGCTATGTTTAATGCTTTTGCCTTTCTGAATTTGTTTCTGAGTTCCTTATGACCTAGCATGAAGTCAAAACACACTACAGAGTTAAAAAATGGGTACTATTTGAGTTGCTCGAAACTGGAACAATTTTTGAGAACAGCAGTGTTAGAATACTCGCATTAGGAGACAGAGGAGAAATATCTTCCTTCTTCTGAACAAAACTTTCTTTTCCTCCATTTACTTCACCCAGATGTAGTTGGGTTGGGAAGTGGCCCCCAGGGGAGGCGTCTGATAGCTGGGAGAAGAAGTAGAAAGCTTTGAAAATGTTTACAGAACATTATTTTGGGATTGCAGTATTGTAAATGTTTATGTGATTTAGGGGATTATCAACTTTTCTTTGGAGATGCTTACACAAGAAAGGGTGAGATCTGAGAACATGAACAATGTCATTCTGAAGAATTGCGAGCTAGAATTCCCTCATGCTGCTCTTTCCTGGACCCCTCAGCACATCAGAGGAGGTGGTAGACCCCTGCTTGTCTCTGCATCCCCACTATAGACACCTAAACAAGATACAGCTCTACTTCTTCAACTGCCTCTCCCCTCTGACTGGAGGGCTGGAGGAAACAGCAACAGACTCCTCCTAAAGCCTTCCTTCTTAAATTCCCTTCCTCCCCCTCTCCCCCATTAGACTGTAAGCTCCTTGAAGGCAGAAGCCCTTTTGACTTTCCTTTTCTTATTGGCTCAATGTGTGGCATGTAGTTGGTACTTAATACATGTTTATTTAATTGAATTGAAGATGGGAGATCAAATGAGATAATATGTGTAAAAGGCAGTACAAATCTTAAAATGCTTTGGTATAAATGTCAGTTCTTATTAGAAGAGGAAGAGAGGTACCGTGGCTAGAATGCTGTGTTTCTATGATTCTCCTTGATATTTCTTTCACTACCTCTTAAATAACTGGGGTGGGAGTAAAGAGAGGACTTCCAAACAGGATTGAGATGTACTGAAATGAGGCAATGCCTATGTAATAGGGTGAAATCAGGGGACTGGTACCATATTTGCTTTGGAGAGCTACATCCCAAAGAAGCCTGTGTGCTGTCCATCACTTTCATCATGCTCAATTTCAAAGGGGTGGAGTCTTACAGTGGAAAGATACAGACCAGAGATGAAGCCAGGGGATAATTGACTGGTAGCCAAGAGAGGCATGACTGGAGTCTTGGTTAAAAGTGACTAGAGACTAAGGCCTTGAATAAAAATGACAGGAGTCTGGGACAAGGGTCAGGTACTGACTGGAGGAATAGGTTAACAAGTGAGAGAGAGAGGAATTTGGACCCAAGGAGAGAGATCACATTTTCTGTGAAGAGTAATTGATGTACCTCTCTGGCTGTGTTATGAAGATCACCGGATTCACTGGGAGGGAGATAAGTGGGACATAGATTGAGGGAAAGATGATTGCCACTTGGGAATGTTTGCTAGGAGAGTTTAAAACTTGATTTAGTGTCATGCTATTGATTATTATTCTCTTTCATTAAATGCTTTGCTTTGGATTTGAAGTTACCAGCTTTGACTTTGTTAAAATCAAGTCAAGCCAACGAGAATTTATTAAGCATCTACCCTGTATCACTGTGTTAAGTGTCGAGGATATAAAGAACGGCAAAAATAGTCCCTGCCCTCGAGGAGCTTACAATCTAAAGGGGAAGACAACCTACAAACACCTAGGTATAAATATAGTATATACAGGATTAACTGAAGATAATGAAACATCAGTGGGGGCTCACGAGATCTGGATTTAAATAGAAAACTACTCCAATGCTACCAGGGACCTGGATGGTATGTGAAAAATGACCATACTGAGAAAAGGTAGCAGGTATCCCTATAAACATCCTAGTACATTTATGGCCCTCATGGCCCAATAGCATCATTATTATTTTTGTTCTTTTCTTTCTTTTTTTTCTTTTCTAGGCAATTAGGGTTAAGTGACTTGCCCAGGGTCACACAGCTAGTAAGTGTCAAGTGATTGGTCTGAGGCCAGATTTGAACTCAGGTCCTCCTGATTTCAGGGCCAGCGTTCTATCCACTGCACCATCTAGTTCCCCCTCATTACTATTTTTGAAGGACCATAGACTTTCTTAGTTTTTTCTGGTTTAAGAGCATAGAATGTTAGAGTTAAAAGGTACCTTAGAAGGCATCTAGTACAACCCTCTTATTTTATGGATGTTTTACAGACTTGCCCAAGATAACACAGTCAATATCAGAGCTGGAATTTGCACCCACATCTTCCGATTCTAAACCCTGGGCTCTTTTCTCTGTGCCCCACTGCTTTCTTGGTTTCCCTGCTTATACTGCCTTTGGTACCCCTAGAATATTGCCTGTCTGTCCCTAAGCCTGCATTTTTTCCCTTGGTGCCTCCACTTCTGTCCCTGTCTCTTGGACCTTCCCTAGCTTTATCTCTCGATCTCCCTTGAACATCTCCGTCCTCCCAAATCTCCAGCCTCTCATTTGGTTGCAGTTTTCAGATGATGTAATACTTTCTGCCCTGGCTCCAGCCACTGTGGAGGTTTCAGACAATTATCAGTGTCATTTTTCTGTCTGTCTAGTTTCAGTACAAACAGAAGACATTTTTGAGGTATTGCCAAAAATAATCATTTTGATCATGGCCTTGGAAGACAGAGGCAAGAAAACCATTTGGAGTTGATGTTTAATCTGTCCCAGGGGCCTAGCTTTTTTTTTTTGAATTGTTTTCTTTGCTGTGATTAAAATCATCTCAATCAGGATAAGAAAGTGAAACTCTTTTGAAGTCTAAAAGGTTAATGGTAGGCAACAATTCCAAAAGAGGTAAATGGAAGCCTGGGTCTGTGTGAACCTTTATCAGGAGGCATCTACTATGAAGAAGAGGGTGCTGTGAATATTGATGAAGAGACTGGGCATGGCACTGAATGCCATCTTTGCCACACAATGATCTGTATGACCCTAGGCAAGTGACCACCTCTCTGGGACTTTTGGAAAAGGCCATTTGTAAAATGAAGAGAGTTAGACTAGCTGACCTCTGAGATCCCTTCCAGATCTGGCTCCATGATTGTAAGAGGCTAAGAACTTTCTTGTCTCTGGGCCTCAGTTTCTGTCTCTGTAAAATGAGGGGATTAGACTAGATGATCTCTAAAGTTCTTTATAGCTCTGCATCTTTGAAGCTATGACCTTTGTCTGCTCTGTCCATCACTTCTCTGGGCCTCAATTTCCTCATCTGTACAATGAGAGGGTTGGGCTAATTGATCTCTAATGTTCATTCCAACTCTAAGCTCTTCTAAGTCTGTGAATTTATGAATAGAGGAGCTCAGCCTTCTGATGGAGATCCTAGATAACTGCCCCTACCCATGTCTCCCTGCTCACCACCTACTTGCTAGGCTGTTTTGCCAGGCCTGACAAATGGCTCTCTAGGAAGGACCCCATGACACCTACCTTTGAAGAAGGTTTTAGTTGAAACTGTTCACGGGATCGTGGATCACCAGCTAGAAGGGATCTTAGGGGGTCTACTGGCCAATCTCCTCATTTTACAAGTGAATGAATGGAGGCTTAGAAGGTAGTAAGTGGCAGAGCTGACATTGACATCCAGGAGGAATATGATGCTGTCCTGCCATCTTTATGTGGAGAGGCAGATGACATGGTAAAGTGGAAACAAATTTGGAGCCAGAAGCTCTGGATTCAAATCCCTGGTCTGCTAACTCCCATCTGCGTCATCACGAACAAAGACACTTTACTTCTCAGGTCTGAGTTTCCTCATCTACAAAATTGAAAAGAGGGAAGGGGTCAAAATAGGTGGCCTCTCAGGCTCTTTCTGCCTCCAAATTTAGAAAAACAAAAGATCCATGTTTATGGTCACACAACTGAGTTGAAGGTAAAAGATCTCGTGATGTTTCTAGTTGATAGATTTCAAAAAGTATCAGCGTTCGTTGAAGGGACCTCAGTTTTTTCCAGCGAGTAATCATGAATGAGCATGAATGATAAATTTGACCATAGAGAGAATTGTTTGATGATGCTTTGATTATTCACATGCCACCTGTCAGATAAGTGCGAGATTGTGTCTTCACCGAAGATGATTGCCACTGTCATGGAAGATAGTCTGGTCTAAGTCCAAATGAAACTCCAGATACCCTGTAGAGTCCTCATAGTTATTTCTTTGTAGATGCTAGAGGAGTGGGGAGAATAATAGGGCTTACTTACTAACTCTCCACTGGGCTTGGAGAGATAGATGGCCCCGAGGTCCCACCTGAGCCAATGGACCTCTGGCCTTGTCCGTACCAGGAGGCTGAAAATGGAGAATTGTCTTTCATACTACAATGCATCTTAACATTATAAGTGAAAAACCTCATAAAGGACAAGACCATCATGCAATAGTTGCATATTTTGGCATGCACATTTATTACAAACATCTCTGTCCTAGAGGTTATGGGAAAATTCTCCATTGGCCATGTTTTCTTAGCTCCTCACATGGGACTGTGGCTTTGCCCCTTTCTCACTCACTCAGACAGGCCTCTCCAGTGGCAGTTACTATTTAAGCCAGAAAATCAGAGGGGGGGACTGGACTTCTTCCCCTCCCCCTTCCCCCAGCAGGGAAAAGCAGCCAGTGTGACTTTGTCTTCCTCCCCCAGTGAGAAGTAGGTCAGCAGCAGCCTTTGTAGAAGGACGGTGGAGAAGCAGGCAGACTGAGGATCTCTGAACCAGTTCCAGAGCTTGCCTGTTGGAGCCCTGACAGTCCTATCCAAGCACCATTTCACTTTGGACCTTCTGAATACAGTGCATGAGTCCTACCCACATGTGGACTTGGGTTCAAATCATGGGATTCAACTTTTGAATTCACCTCCTTTGACTGGTTTTGCTCCTTTATAGTTTGAAAAAACTTTTGAGATTCACTGAAGCCTAGGAATTCTGCTGCTCACCACGGAACAGACCCAGTATTGCAGCTTTGCAACAATAAAGTTTATTAAGTATTTATTAAGCACCTACTACATGGCAGCTGCTGGGCCAGGCACTGAGGATACAAAAAAAGGCAAGAAGCAGGCATTGCCTTTAAGAAGCTTATGTTCGATCGGGGCAGAAATCATCAGGACGGCAATGAAAATCATATCAGCACATATCCCCGAATGAGGAAAGAATAAGCATTTAGTAAGTGCCTACTATGTGCCAGGCACTGTGCTAAATGTTTTGCAAATATTATCTTGTAATCCTCACAGCAACCCTGTGGGGGTGGGTGATAATAATAGCACCTTTATTATCTCCATTTTACATTTGAGGAAACTGAGGCAGACAGAGGCGAAATGGCTTATCCAGGATCACACAGCTAATTAGTGTAGGAGGCCAGATTTGAACTGAAGTACAAATGAATATAGTGTCCTTCCATTTTCCTCAAAGTAGTCTGAGCTTCTTCAAACTCAAGACTCTAGTAATGAAGGTATGGCATGCTCATTCTCTCTCCCTCTCCCTTCTCTCCCTTTTCTCTCTCTGTCTCTCCCTCTCTCTGTCTCTCTGTCTGTCTCTCTCTCTTCCCTCCTCCCAGTCTCTGTCCCTTCCTCTCTCTCTGCCTTCATCCCACTGTCTCTGTCTTTCCTTCCCTCCCAATTTCTGTCCTTCCCTCTGTCTCTGTCTCTGTCTTTCCTTCCCTCCCAGTCTCTGGCCCTTCCTCTCTCTCTCTGTCTCTGTCTCTCCTTCCCTCCCAATCTCTGTCCCTCCCTCTGTCTCTGTCGCTGTCTCTCCTTCCCTCCCAATCTCTGTCCCTCCCTCTGTCTCTGTCTCTCCTTCCCTCCAAATCTCTGTCCCTCCCTCTGTCTCTGTCTCTGTCCCTCCTTCTGGTTCTGTGTCTGTGTCTCTCTGTATCTGGAATGTCCTCTTGGGTGCATACCAGATCAAAGGTTTTGATGAAGGGCTGAGTCGGTCCTGTTCCCTTCTTGGTTTCACATGGTTCCTAGTCCCATATTCATGTAGTCTTCTACAGGTCCAAGCTTCATTTGCTTTAGCTGTTGCCTTCATGGTCATTTCCATTCGTTGGCCCCAGTGACTTAAAGGGGTCAGCCTCTAGGAAGGCAGGTCTTTGAAGTGGATGGAATGGGTCACCACTGCTTTGGCATGACATCGAGGTGATGAAAGTGACTCAGCATTACTTTCCCATCTTCTAGTCCATACCTGAAACAAAGCCTTTTAACACAGGTAAAACTTGGAATGCAAACCCCCTTGGGAATGGATGAATAAATTTAAAAAAAGCATTTATTAAGTATTTACTATGTACACAGCACTGTACCAAGGACTGGGGATATACAACTAGAAAAGAGCATGGTCCCTGCCCTCAAAGGGTTCACATTCTAATGGGTGGAGACAACACCCATGATAGGTTTTAGCTACAATCAGATGGAAAGGCCCAGTGTTCTTGGGGTGCAAAGTATAAGGTAATGCATCTTTCTGAATCCTTTCTGTGGATAAGCCCCATCTGTTTCTGATTTCTAACTCCACATTTGATGATGCCAAGGATTTGGTGGAGAGAACTTTCTTTTCTGGGTGTTTTGGTAGCTGTGGCTGCCGAGGAGGCAGGGGCTGAAGCATCTGTAGAAATATTTGCCAGGTTACATTAAGCAGTAAGATGGTGAGGTGGACAGCGTCGAGCTTATAGTCATGAAGACCTGAGTTCAATATCCCACCTTAAACACTTGTCTGTATTACTTTAGGCAAATGACCTCTCTAAGCCTCAGTGTCCTCATTTGTAAAATGGCAATAACTAGGTTGTTGTGAGGATAAAATGAAATAACATATTCAAAGAATTTTTAAAATATGAAATTATTATATAAATGTTGGTTATTACTTTCATAAGGCTTGATTCCCTGGATGATGGTGGTAGGTGTTGGGCTGGAAGAAAGCCTGATGGTCTGGGGTTGGGGGTGGTTCGCTGCTCTTCCTAGGACCCCCAGGCTTAGAGTTCTGAGCTACCGCCATCTCTGTAATGTCTGTCCTTAACATAATTCGTTGGCATTAAGGTGTGAGGGACCCTAACGGTCCCTTCTTGAGTTCCCTTCTTGAGGTCAGGTTGTCATAGAAGGAAAGAAGAGAGACCTGTAGGACACTGGGTACCTGTAGTCAGAGAAAGGGCTTTGTAGGAGAACAATGGAGACAATGAAGATCCACTTCTTTACTTTTTTTTTCTGGTGAGCCAATTAAGGTTAAGTGACTTGCCCAAGGTCACACAGCTAGGAATTATCAAGTGTCCGAGGTCAGATTTGAACTCAGGTCCTCCTGACTCCAGGGCCAGTGCTCTATCCACTGCGCCACCTAGCTGCCCCTACTTCTTTACTTTTACAATGCTGTTGAGGCCTGGGAACCATAGAGGATTGTAATCCTTTGCTTTCCGCCTCCTGAAATACATACATATACTATTGCCTACTACGCTGTTCCTGCTGCTATTATTACTGCTGCTGCTACTACTATTACTGCTGTTACTACTACTACGGCTGCTGCTACTATTGCTGCTGCTGCTGCTACTACTACTGATACTACTACTGCTATTGCTGCTGCTACTATTACTGTCGCTACTGCTGCTGCTGCTGCTGCTAACTACTATTCCTCTGGAGGGCCACTCCCTCTTCCCCTTCAGCCTCCTTTTGTATATTGTCTTTCGGCATTAGTTTGTAACCTCCTTGTGGGCAGGGGCTGTTACTTATAATTGTCACCGTAATAGTCATTCATAAATGATAGGAACAACTCCAATTCCTATAGCGTGTTTAGGTTCACCTTTGTGTTCAACCCTGTGATTCAGGTGGTGTAAGTATTCTTATCCCCATTTTATAGATTAGGAAACAGGGGCTCAGACAAATTAGACAAGTTGCTCATAGCCTCACCCCTAATTAGTGTCCCTTCTTGGAGATGAGCTCAGGTCTCCCGACTTTGAGTCTGCATACTCTCTAGGATGCTGCGCTGCCTCTTAATTTAACAAATATTTACCGGACGCCTACTATGCTGAAGGCACAGTGCCAGGCTCTGCAAAGTAGAGCCAATCACTCAACAGGCATTAAGCACCTCCTATGTGCTAGGCATTTCAGTACAAATACAATGAATGAAATGGTTCATTCTTGCAAAGAGCTTAAGAATGAGATATGAACCCTTACTTGTTTGTGGTGCAGTGGAAAGGAGAACTGGATTTGGAATCAGAGGGACTTGGGTTCAGATTTTACCACTGTCATCTCCTACTTACGTAGCTTTGGACAAGTCCTCTCATCCGTCTGGGCCTCATCAACTCATTTCCAGTTCCCTCAGCTGTAAAATGAAGGAGTTGGACTAAATGACCCCAAAGGTATAGCTCTTAATCTCTAATCCTGCCCTCATGGAGCTCACAGTCTGTATTCACTTAGGAGTTTGTCCTTTTGACAATTGGCCCTTGAAAAATAATATCTCAAGGGTGTGACTCTTCTGCATTTCACTTATTCATTAAGCTTTAATTAAGCATCTACTATGTGTAGCTCACAAGGCACTTAGAACCATCCCTGACTCAAAAGCATTGCAGGAGTCTTTCATTCCCGATGAGATCAGGAAAGCTATCAGGGTATTAGTTTGATAATATTTTTTGGTCATTGTTTTTATTAAGGTTAGGAAGTAAGTTAGAGAGGTAGGATTTCAACTCAGGTACTTTGACTCCAAAGCTAATACTCTTTACTTTGTACCATACTGCTTCTCACTTCCCCTTTCAGGTCCTCAATGTCCCCAGCTGTAAAATGGGGGAGTTGGACTAGCTCTCTAGCACTTCTTGGTTTTATAAGTTGCCACTTTCATGGCTTTACAGTGGGCGTGATTTGCTAGGAGAATAACGGGTTGGTGTTCAAATGCTCTGGACTTCTGGTTTCCTCATTGTGTCTCTTATGGGATCAGTCATTTAATTGCCAAACAATAAAAACCCAAGAGCTGGAGAAGAGGAAGAGAAGCTAGTAGGGGTGCTTAGCTTCTCCGTTGCAATGATACAATTCTAGGCAGTCGGTAATGATAACATCCTGAAGCATCACAGCTGGTTCTCTCTTGTGGCCTTGGATTTTCCTATTCCACATTCCATCAGCATCCCAGAAACCGATGCTCTTGCTAGTGGTGTGGATAACAAGGGATGGCTTTGGCTGCCCCCAGCTGATGAACTTTCTGGGAAGCTACCCCAGAAACTGAGCCAATAGGGTTGCCCATTAAGCCAAAGTCAATAACTGGGATATAGGTTTTGGAGCTAAAAGAGCCAGAGGCAGAAAGTAGTATATGGAGTACAAGTAGGATAAAAAAAAAAAAAGGACTGATTACAAAGTAGGAGACAGCTAGGTAGCTGGGCCTGAAGTTAGGAAGACCTGAGTTCAAATCAGTACAAAGTGTCTGACACTGGGCAAGTCACTTAGCCTCTAGCCACCTTAATTCATAGGAGAAGAAAATGGCAAACCGCTCCAGTATCTGCCAAGAAAATCCCATGGATGGTATGGTCCACAGGGTCATGAAGAATAAGATATAACTTCACTGGACAATTATAAAGTGGACTCCTAAGAGATGGGGTCTGGGGTAGACTGTAAGCTTCTCCAGGGCAGGGATGTTTCACTTTTTTCTTTGTATTTCCAGTGCCTAGCACAACACCTTGCTCATATAGCTACTTAATAACTGTTGGATTGGATTGAATTGATTTGAGCTCAGGTTACAGGGGTTTGATACCAAGTTAAGTAAGAGGAGATTGGGTTTTGCTACGTTCTCTTAGTTTGCTGTACTGAACTTTCTGTGAGCACCTCAAGGTTTTTCTGTCTGGCCACGCTCAGCCAGCCGTATCAGTCAGCTTTTGAATTCACTTCAGCCAGAAAGAAACTTCATTGCTCTGGGTGGTGGCAATGACCAATTCCAACTGGTGGTAATGCTCATCTTCCCCTTCCCAATCCTGCTCCTTCAACCCTAACTCCTTTCTTCTCCATTTCCTAGTCTCTGCTCCCTAAGCCACCAAAATCATCTCCATTGAGGACGTAGAAGGTGGAACATTTTACACTAGAGAATCAAAGATCTTTTCTGTCATAGAAAGTGTCTTCCTCAGTGGAACCACAGTGATTGTCTGAGACTGGTCTAGCCATGCTCACTCAGAAACCCAATGAGAATGTAAAATGCAAATCACTCAGACCAGCAAATACAACTAGTCAGGCCACCTTTCGGATTAGTTCATCAGTTTCTACAGTGTATGTCAGACAAATAATTCTAGCTGATATTTTCTGATGCTTTATGTTAAGTCATCTCCTTTGACTACCACAACAACCCTGTGACGGATATATCACAGACATTATTATTCCTGGTTTATAGCTGAAGAACCTGAAGTTCTTTGAGTTAGCTAATTTACTCAAGTCATGCATCTGGTAAATATCAAAGGTGAGGTTTGAACTCAAGTCTTCTAACATAAGCAATAGTGGAGAGACTGCTGGATTTGGAATTTGGAAGACCTGGGTTTGAATTAAATCTCAGATTATTGCTAGCTGTATGACCCTGGGTAAGTTATTTCATCTCTCTGAGTCTCAGTTTCCTCATTTGTAAAAAGGGGGTATATACTACCATTTGCCTTACAGAATTGTTCATAGGATCATAGCTTTAGAGCTGGAAGACATCAAATTCCCTTCATTTTGCAGATGTTAAGTGACTTGCCCAGGGTTACACAGCTAGTATCTGTAGCAGAATTTGAACTCAGGTCTTCCTGACTCCAAGCTCTGTGCACTAGCCATTATGCCACCTATGAACCTCTAGTGAGACAATGTATATAAAGTTATTTGTAAACCTTAAAGCAGCTATATGTGTGAGTATTATTAGTTATTATCAATATTATACTTCCTAGGTGGCCTTTAGAGCTGGAAGGTATCTCAGGGACTATTGAATCCAATGCCATCATTTCACTGATAAAAATAGGAGAGAGGAAGAGGCTCCGGGCAGGTTAACACGGCCAGGAGGTGTCTGAGGAAGGCTTTGATGCCAGGTCTTCTGTTTCAGCACCCTATCCACTACTTTATGCTGTCTCTAACCGGATCCAGAATTAAGTAGGAGGAAATTAGGTTGGATTTTGTTGCTGTTGTCTAGTTGATTAGTTGTGTCTGACTCTTTGTGTTTTCTTGGTAAAGATACTGGAGGGGTTTACCATTTCCTTCTGCTCATTTTACAGGTAAGGAAACTGTGGCAAACAGATGAGGAAACTGAGGGCAAATGGCTAGTTTTTTTATTTGGACAAAACATGAAACTGATTACATAGAGCCTCAGAACTCTACAGGGCTCCTCAGTGAGATTCAAAGTCATTTTGGAAGAGTTTGATGTAGGCAGGTGCATGGGAAGGACAAAGTAGATACATATTGTTCAGATTGCAGAGTGTTGTCTGAGGGCTAGCCCATTAGGTTAGACCACCACTCCCTATATTTGAGATGAGCACTGCAGATGTACCCTGAGAGGGCTCAGACTTCAGCAGGAGCAAGAGATTGAACTATATTGAATTTAAACACTTGGACATTTCTTTCATTGACCCTAAGCCATTTGATACCACAAAGTCCATCTTTTTCTTTTGAATTAATCTTTTCAATAAAAATTATTTTCTCTATCACATCCCTCACCCCTATTGAAAAAAAGAGACCACCAGAATCCTAGTAATAAATGTATCTATTCAAGCAAAACAAATTCCTTCATTGGTCACATCCAAAAAACACATCTCATTCTGTGCCCCAAGATCATCATTCAGGAGGTTGAGACGTAAACATTAAAGTAGTTGCATTGATCAGAATTCTCACATCTCTCAAAGTTGTTCATCTTTACAATATTGTTATTATTTTACAAATCGTCCTTCTGTCTCCATTCACTTCACTGCATTAATCTTCCCAGATTTCTCTCAACCATTTCCTTTCAGAATTGCTTATAGGATAGTAGTATTCCATTCCATTCATAATTTGCACAGTCATTCCCCAGTGGATGAGCACACCCTCGACTTCTATTTCTCTGCTACAAATATTTTTGTAAGTACTAGTTCTTTTATTCTTTCCTCAATCTTTTTGAGTATAGTTCTAGTAATTGTTTTTTTCTGGCTCCAATGGTATATATTCAGTTTAGTGACTGTTTGGGCCTGGTTCTAAATTGCTTTCCAGAATGACTGGACTGATTCACAGGTCCGCCAACCATGCATTGACATTCCTGTTTTCCTGTACCACCTCTAGACTTTGTCATTTTCCCTTTTTGTCAACTTTGCCAGTCTGATGAGTGTAAGGTGGAACCTCAGAGTTGCTTTAATTTGTATTTCTCTATTATCGATTTGGAGCATTTTTCTACATGGAAAAGATCATCTTTTCTCCGTCAATATTCTCTCAATGAGACTCCCAATCATGGAGCATCACATCTTAAAAAAGAAATAAAAGTTTTAAAAAGGGGCAATGGAAAGACACGTGGTAGGTCCTTGCATAGTGCCAGCAAGGACTCAGGGTATGTGCCACAAGACTTGATCAAATCCATGTACACCTGGGAGAAAGATGTGGGCTGATTATATGGCTAGAGTGGGGGATCATAAGAGCTGCCATTTATATTACTCTTTAAAATTTGCAGAGCAGTCTCCACATACTATCTCATTTAAGTCTGACAGCAAACCTATAAGACAGGTTCTATACGTATTACTTTCTCCATTTACAGATCAGAAAACTGAGGTTCGGAGGTGTTTAGGGATTGGTGTGGTGATTATACATTAATAATATATGTTGCAAGTAGGATGCAAACCAGTTTTTCCCAATTCCAAGACCAGCAGTGTATCTACTTTGCCAAGATGCCATTCTGGTATCTAAGAAATAATGAAAGTGGACTTTTAGTAATGATCTACAGAAAGACATGATCAAGAGCCATGCAAGAAGAGAGGACATTGGATGTGAATTTAGTGCTTGGAGGGACCTTAGAGTACATTTAGTCCAACACTTTCATTTTATGTATGAGGAACTAAAACCCAGAGAAGTGAAGTTAGTTGCTCAGGGTCAAACTGCTAGGATCTGAGGTAGGATTTGAAACCCAGGTTTCAAGACAGACAGATCTGTCTTTATGTCTCCAAGACCAGCACTCTGACCAGTAGGCTATAGGATAGCTGCAGTCTGCATATGTAAACTGATCTCTCCAGTGAGATCCCAGACCCAATGAAGTACAAAAATGGTCCTCTACCACCATTAGAGCCTTATTCTGATGTTTCTTTGTGGCATAGAGATGACACACGGTCATTGAGGGCAATGCCTCAAAAAACTTTTGACCAAGTTGGAAACTCTTCAAGTGTGGACCTCCTGATGGGTACTGGTTTATCATCTCATCTCCAGCTTAGCTAAGGGCAGAGAAATTCATCTTCAGATGTTGGCCACCAAAGAGATTAGGTTTTTTTTTTTTAACCAAATCCATTCATGAAGACCACAGGGCTGGCAGTCTGCCTTACTGGAAAGCATATACCCGGCAATGGAATCCAGATCTTTGGGAGGTATGGTTGTGTGGGGTTTGAGGGCCACAACTTCAATGTTTCAAATTAACTATTTATTTTTAAGAAAGGGAAAGGTAAATGATTCAATTTGCCTGCTTTTAAATTTAGAAGTAGGATCATAATACTTTATTCACTGAACATACATTTTTGAAAATCAACACTACTTGGACCTGATCGCCCAGGAAAACCTTCCCTAAGATTATTAAAGCACTTCTAGGCTCTCTAGGCAGTTCATTAGGTCTTTGGAATTGACCCAAAGTCAGCTCCAACCTCAGAGCAGCAGGGAGGAAGAACCTGGGCTTTGGCAAAGAAAGATGGGCTGAGTTTTTATAGTTCAGGAGTAAAAGGTCAAAGAGGGAGCTTGAGTTGGGCTACCTCCATCCTGACTTCCTGGAATTTGGGAAATGTTGGGGTACCCCCTTAGAAATCACTTTTCAATAGTCTGAAGCATCTGCTAAATCTATCAGACTCTATCTCTAGCTCCCATAAAGTTTCAGACAAGCACCTAATCCTGGGTTGCCTCCAGCTCTGAGCACTTAGAAAGATTTTTTCCATCACTGAATATCCATTAATTTCTCTCTCTGAAAATCCAGAGTCTGCATCAGTTCTGGGGACTCTTGGGAAAAACAAGATCTGAACTATGAGAGAAGGATTAAGAGAAGAGAGGTGATAGCTCTGTCCCCCCACCCCCACCCCCAACTCCTCCAGCATACTCTGGGCCTGAGGCAAAGTCTGGGGGAGGTTCTTGGAAGTCAAGTAGGGCTTATGGTGGCCAGGGGATCAGAAACCATGTACAAATGGGCTCTGGGCGGAAGAACCAGAAGCAGATTGAATAATAAAGATTTGTAGTGGCAGTTTATGCTCACGTTATGTTTTAAGGTTTGCAAAATGATCTACATGGGTGTTCTTATTTGGTGGCCACCATTATGCGGGGAGGTGAGTGTCAGTATTGCCTTTTTACAGAGAAGCAGATTGGAGCTCAGGGAGGTGAGTGACTTGTCCGTGATCATGCCATGAGTTTGAAGCTGAACCTACAGGCTTTCTGACCTCTAGTCCAGGGATCTTTGGCCCTGCTATGCTGATTCTCAAATGGGATGGTGACTGGAAATGGGTTTGGTAAACACTGAGCTGCTGCTGCTTTTCTTCTTTTTTTCTTCCATTCTTCCTTCTCTCCCTCTCCTCCCCTTCCTCCTTTACCACCTCTTCCTCCTTCCTCCTCCTTGTTCTCCTCCTCCTCCTTCTTTTTCTTCCTCTTCATCCTCATTTTCATCCTCGTTGTCACCACCATCCACCCTACCACTGCCACTGTCATTATCATTACCACCACTAATAGTACTGTAGCATGGTGCAATGTGCAGCACGTACAGCGCTGGACCTGCAGTCAGAAGGAATTGGGATCAAATCCAGACTCAGATACTTACTTTGTGACCCTGAGCAAGTTACTAAACCTTTCTTAGCCTTAGTTTGCTCATTTGTAAAATGGGATTACAATAACACTTACTGCCAGGGATGTTGTGAGAATAAAATTGGACGATATTGCAAAGAACTTTGCAAGCCTTAAAGTGCTATAGAAGTGCTATTATTATTTTTATTATACTTCAGCTTCAATAGCTTCTCCCACCTAGACTATAGCTATTGTTCCTGTATCCATAAGAGGCAAAAATCTTGGACAGTTTCAGCTTAACAGTCATTTTTTGAGGAGTCTGTGAGGAAATTAAGAATTTAACTGTCATTATGGAGAGCGAGTTAACTCTTTCTTGAAAAAAAACGAAAAGAAAAGTTCAAACCCTGTTGTGATGATAATGATCAGTATTATTGATACTCATAAGCATTGCTTCAATCAATTAATCAATTATTGATTGATTTC
This sequence comes from Phascolarctos cinereus, assembly GCF_003287225.1. NCBI lineage: Eukaryota > Metazoa > Chordata > Mammalia > Diprotodontia > Phascolarctidae > Phascolarctos > Phascolarctos cinereus. The sequence goes on from NW_027555736.1 coordinate 41,323,837, forward strand.
TATCAATCAAGTTTCTACCCTGTTCTAGGCACTGTGCCAGATGTAGCATACTAGTACAAAGAATGGAACAATCCCTACTGGAGAGGAACTTCAGTACTCCAATGGGTCCATGATCTCATTGCTTCAGGTGCTCTCTCCATTGGCACACCAGCTTCCACGTTTTGTCATTTTCTGTGTTTTTATTTTTATTTTTTGGTGCTTTTTGTAAATCCCCATTCCTGAAGGTCTACCTGGTGCACTGGAGGCCTTCCTCTGGTTAAAACCAGGTAAGTTTTTGTGGCTGCAGGTAGCTTGGGAGTTATTGAAAATATCACATAGTAGGTACTTAATACTTATTGATTTACCAAACAAGTACTACAAAATTTCCCCAGTTCAATCCAGACTGATCTTTTCCTATTTAATTATCACATGGTCACTTACAGTGGCATTTCAAAGGTCATGGAAGACAAGGGAGGTACTTCAGGACTTAAGAAAGGCAAAACTCCTGTTTTCAAAAGAGAGAAGAGAATAGATTTTGAATATTTCAGGGAGCTTGACTTTGACTCCTGCGAAATTCTAGAGCATGTGATTTGAGAGAGTTAGTGAACATCTAGAAAAGACAGCAATGATCACAAAGAGCCAGCTTGGCTTCATCAAGAACTGACCATGCCTGACTAACCTTATTTCCCACCCCCCCCATTTTTTTGGGGGATGGGGTTACTAAATGGATGGAGCAGGGGAATAATGTAGTTATATAGTTTGTCTAGATTGTAGCAAAGCATTTCAGCAAGTTAGGTTATTATGGAAAAAATGGCAATATGGGGTTACATAATAGCCTTATGAGATCAATTCAGGATTGGTTGAATGGCTTGCTCATAAGAGCACTCATTGATGGTTCAATGTAAGCTTGTTGAAAGGTCTCCAGTAGGCTGCTCTAGGACTCTGTGCTTGACCTTATGCTGTTTGAAATTGTCATCAGTAATTTGAATAAAGACATAGGTGACACATTCATTCAATTTGCTGATGACACAAAGCTTTGGGCTAGCTAGCACACCAGATGTCAGAGTCAAGATCTTGAAAGACTAGACCACTGGGCTGTGTCTAAAAAGATGTAATTTAACAGTCATCAGTGGTCTTATGCTTGGATACCAAAAACCCCCCCAATTTCATAAGTACAAGATGGAGTAGACATGATTAGATGACAATTCAACTAAAAAAAGAAACACCAGGCATTTTAGTGCACTGCGGGTTCAAATGTGGATTGGTAGTGTGCTATGGAGGCTAGTAATAATAATAGCATTTATATAGGACTTCAATGTTTGTGAACTATTTTATATATATTATCTTATAAATCCTCACAACCACCCTGGGAGGTGGGTGCTATGATTATCCCTATTGTACATATAAGGAAACTGAGTCTCAGAACAGTTAAATGACACAGCTCAATAAGTATCTAAGGCAGGATTTGAATTAAGGTCTTCATGGCTCCAAGTCTAATATTCTATCCACTGTATCACCTGAGAGCACTTCACCAAAAGAGTAAATCTCTTCTTAGGTGGTATTAAGTGTAGTATGGATTCCAGGAATAAGGAGGTGATAATCTTATTACACTCTGCCACAGTCACTGCATACTTGGGCTATTGTATTCAGTTCTGGGTTATGCCATGTAGCTGAGACCAATCAGAATAATGAAGGGCCATGAGTCCTTATGAGGAAGAGGTGAAGGAATTAGGGATTGATATTCCAGAGAAGAGAATGCTTAGGGAGGAAACGATCACTATCTGCAAATGTGTGAAGGGCTGTTCTGTGGAAGAGACGTTAGTCTTGTTTTGTTTTTTATCTAGAACACATGAACAAGGAATGGTTAGAAGCTTCAGAGAGGCAAATTTAAGTTTCAATTCAGGAAAGAAAACAAATAAATTGAATAATTGGAGGTATTCATTAGGGTGAAATGTGTTGCCTTAGGAGGAGGTTTGTCTCTCCCACGGGAGGTTATCAAGCAGAGATTGGATAACTGTTTGCCAGGAACATTGTGGTAGGGTTTCATTTTTTAGTTATTGATTGGATCATATGACTACTAATGGTCTTTTCATCTCTAAAATTCTGTAATTCTTTGAATTATGGGCCCAGTTCACTGTTCAACAATAGCAACGGTCTCTGTGAAAGTCATACTGGATAGAGAATAGGTCTTAGTGTCAGGAAGACCTGGGTCGGAGATTCATCCTCAATCTGTGGCTCCTGCTAAGTCTCCTAACCTATTTGGCTCAACGCCTCTATGCAACTCTCCAGGACAAGTTGCAGATCTGTGTTTGTTAGAGGGGTGTTCTCACCTGGAGTGCCCTCCATGGAGGAAATCAGATCAAAACAATGCACACATAGACATATATACAGGGTACTCCGAAAGTCAGTGCAACTTTAACCTATTAAATCTATTAAATAGCACTAAGACTTTTGGAACCACACACACACACACACACACACACACACACACACACACACACACACACTGAAGGACTTAGTAATAACAATAAATATCATTTATGTAGTTCTTTAGATTTAAATTTTTTTTTCTGAAGTGACCCAACTTTGTGAAATAAGTAGCGATAGTACTATTATCCCCATTTTGCAAATGAAGGTACTGAGGCTCAGTGAAATTAAGTGATTTGTCCAAAGTTTCTCAGCTAGTGAATGGTGTAAACAGAATTCCCATCTAGCTGTTCTGAATCCTAATCTAAGGCTTTTCCCACTATACTGCACTGTCCTTACAAATATAAGGTACTAGTAGTATAGTGGGCAGCTAGGTGGTGCCATAGTGCATAGAGCGCTGGCCAGATTTGCTGGATTCAGGAAGACTTACCTTGAGTTCAAATCCAGCCTCAGACACTTACTAGCTGGGTCACCCTGGGTGAGTCACTTAACTCTGTTTGCCTCAGTTTCCTCATCTGTAAAATGATCTGGAAGGAAATGGCAAATAACTCCAGTGTCTTTGCCAAGAAAACCCCAAATGGGGTCATGAAGACTTGGCTGAACATAGTTGAAATGACTGAACAACAATAATAACAAAAGTAGTACAGCATACACATACACGTATAGTATGTTATTAATATTAGTAGGATCATTAAGTCACATATAGAGAGTGATTTGAGGTGCCCTGAGGTGCCAGCTTTCCCACAAATTTCTCTTCTACTGGTTTGTTATTGGGTCTGAAATTCCTACCATTAGAGTCCCTCCTTTTAGGTTAAGGCATGATGTCCAGTATGACTGTTTTAAAATGCAACTGTTCCCTGGGAAGCAAGACTCATTAACATATCAGCACCCAATGTGTTAGTGCAGAACAGAAGAGGACAAAGACAGTCGATGGGTGTAGGCGTCCCTCCTCCCTCCAATTTATAGGAGATTGGAATGGCTCAAAGCATAGGATGCTGCTGGGGAGACAAGTTCAGGTGGGCCAAGGGCAGGTTTTGAAGAAGCTGGGGATTTGGGGGTAGGGGAGTGACAAAGCAGGTAGAAAAGTCCTGAATGGAAAGGGGGAAGGCAACTTCTCTTACTGGATCATTTTGCTTAAAGCAGGTACTCTTTGGTTTGGTTACTTGTGATGGTGCGCTTTGGACGCTTGTCTTCTCCTGTGTAGGCTGCTGTGGTTCTCTTGTGGTGGTGGAATTCGTGCAACCTTCCTCTTTGCCCCGTGGATAAAATAAACACATGGCTAGGAGTCAGGAGGCTAGGTTCTATGCCAGGTTGTGAAATTCAAATATAAGAGGGCCGATCACATAACTCCTCTCACAAATCACACAAAACCTTGAATTTCTTCCCTTTATTTCCTTTCGTTTTTTCCTTCTATTTTCCTTCCTTCTATCCTTTCTTCTTTCCTTTTGCTCCCTTTCTTTCCTTCCTTCCTCCTTCCTTCTTCCTCCTTGCCTCCCTTCCTTTCTTTTCTTCCTTTATTCCTCCTTCTCTCCTTTCCTATCAAGAACAAAATCTGGGATGAGAGTGGTATGGGTAATTATGTTTTGGGCACAACATGAAAATTTAGGCAACGTTGATTTAGAGTTGAAAAGGATTTTGAGAGTTGATCCAATCCATGTAAGTAGATCAATCTAGCTCAGCCTATTGTAGAGAGAATTGTTTTTCACATACAGGTTGGACCAGATGGTCTGCGAGGTACCTTCCAACTGTGAATATCTGTTACTCTTTGATTCTTGTAGGGGCTGAGGTGGGGTCGAGGTGATATTCAATAACCATAGTAACAGTGACCTGAAAATGCTACCTCCTGGGAATGGCTGAGGGGAATAGAACTGACAGTCTCTAAATTCCCTTCCAGTTTTAAAGTTCAGTGTTTTAGCATTTATAATATCTAAGGACCAAGAGGTAGGGTAATAGCAGGCCTAGCTCCATTTATATTTCAATGAAGTTCAGAGACTCTTACTAAGGCTTTTTATTCTTTGCAACTTTTCCATGTTTGTTATCTTAAGTCTCTCCCTGTCCTTTTCTACGTAGATACTTTATTTAAAATTTTTTCTTTGTAGTTACTTTCATACATTAAGTGGCTGTGATTCTTTCATGTGAGGTCCTCTCTCCACTGATGGAGGTCACAATCCTTTTGGACTTGGTACACTGATGGCTGGTTTCAAAACAATGTGGAATCTCCCTTTGTCCACACAATGTCCTTAGGGAGAATGGTTTCACACTTAAAGGATATTGGTGGTCAGACACATGTAGAGAACTCATATGGCTATGATCTACTGCCTGATTCCTGGCCCTAGTTCTTTTCTCATTTTGAGAAACTCCTCATGAGGTTCCCCTTAGGTATAGCTGGCTCTCTGCTGGGCCCTGAGGATCCTTGCCTTTCAAGAGTATATAGCCAGTAGGTCACAATCCTAGAAGTTGCCTCTGTGTTCAGGGGACTGTCTTTACATTTCCATCTGTTGTTAGCCATTACCACTTTGTCAGAGTCTCTGTTACCAACCTCTGCATGTTTGTGACGCATCTCTGGTTAGCTGGGTATTTCTCTCTCATAGTAGTCATTGACTTCCTAAGATCAAGAAAGAATAAACACAAAAGAAACAGAGGCCCATGTGTTCTTGGGCACATGGGGCTAGGTGGGGGACACTTACCATACTTGGAAGCTCCGATAAGTTCTGCCTTACTTGCCACCATGAAAGAAAAGAAAAGAAAGGGCCCATTGAGAGAGTCTATAGTTGTTTAATTGTATCTGACTCTTTGTGATGCCATGTGGGATTTTTTTGGCAGAGATACTGAAGTGGTTTGCCATTTCCTTCTCCAGCTCATTTTACAGATGAGGCAAACAGGGTTAAGTGACTTGCCCAGGGTCACATGGCTGGTAAGTGTCTGAGGCCAGATTTGAACTCACAAAGATGAGTCTTTCTGACTCCAGGTCTGACTTGCTATTCACTGCATCACCTAGCTGCCCCCTAGAGAGGGTAGATCAATACTTTAATATGTGAATTTAGTCCCAGTTTATCATTTCCTGAGTCATCACTTCTTTCACCTCCTTAGCCAATTATAAGATTTTTTGTTTATCACACAATACCAGCCCTTCAGTCATGTATGGCTAGAAACAGGCTCCCCTAACTTTTCACACAATAACTAGTAACTTGGACAGGAAACAGGCAGAGAGACATGTACTAAGAATGTCCTAAGGTCTTGACTGTCATTGTTAATTTGTCCCCTTATATATACATTATACACACATATACGCACATGCACAACATATGTGAATAGAAACACACATACAGGTATACACACATATACACACATATACACAAAGGCACACCCATGCATGCATATAGGAACGTATGCCCATATGTGCAAATATGTATACATATATGTATATGTGCGCCTATATACACACATGTATATGTAAATATATACATTTACTGGACATTGTGAAGTGGTCTCCAAAGCAGCATTTGCAACTTTGCTTTATAGTTTCCAGTAAATTCTATCCCAGAGTTTACCAGTTTAGTGCTGTCTTTGAACTTGGCTTTCAGGGGCTATTTTTGGTGGCTTTTGGGAAAGAGAAGCTAGATCATCTGTCTTGCTTGTTCTTGGAGGAAGCACAGTGAACACAGTCCAGTAGTTTCTGATTTTTGAGTAGCAGCTTCCCTGACCCCTTCCTCTATGACTCTGCTAGATCCTGTTATGGACAATGGAAGTAGGAAATTGAGGAGTGATCCTTCCCCTGGACAAAAGCTGATGAAGGTACATGTGAGATTGTGGTGGAGCTGGAGGGAGTTCTGCCTTCCTGCCTCTTGCCTGCCTGTTAAAGGGGAATTACCTTGGTAAATTGGTAGATGACTTCTTTCTGGTCCTCCTTACCAAGAAAGAGGATGGAGCTTGTGGGAAGAGAAGCTGATTTTATTCCCTATTGAAGCCAGCTCAAGTAGCTATTTCCTTACCAATTATTTGCTCCTCAATTGCTTATTATTGTCATTATTACTTATGAATCTATCCCCCCTCATGCCATTATATAAAAGAAAAAAAATCTAATTTTTTGTGTGATTAATTCTCACTTTATGTGACTGGGGTTTTTTTGGGGAGGAGGTAGGAAAGAGCAGACACTGATAATAATTAGTCTCCAAAGCAAGGTATGTGTACTGGTGTAATTCCTCTAGTCAAGTGCAAAGCTCCACTAACAGTAAAACCTATAAGCAAAGAGAGAATAATATAGATAGATACACTCTTAGACCTGATTGAGATAAGCCCTTGAGGCAAAAATGAGTCAAGCTTAAGCAGGTCTAGCCTTCTTAAGGGATGGTTCCTGATACATATGGATGGACAGCCGCTCAAATTTGCTAAAAGAGAAACAAAACCTATAAACAGTAACCCAATAACGCAAATCTTTACAGGTAGGGATACAACAAAATACTCAGCTCAGAAAAGAGGAGAATAATCCACTCAGGGGAGATCCACTCGCAGTAGTTTCTAAGGCTACAAGCCCCGAAGGTTGGGAAACGGGATGCACTTGGTTTCACACACATCTGTGGAGACAAAGGCTCTAGGCTGGCATTCAAAAATTCTCTCTCTCTCTCTCTCTCTCTCTCTCTGTCTCTCTCTCTCTCTCTCTCTCTCTCTGTCTCTGTCTGTCTGTCTGTCTGTCTGTCTGTCTGTCTCTCTCTCTCTCTCTCCATCTCTATTTCTATCTCGTCTCTTGTGGTCATCTCTTGAAATATCGCTGCAACCAAATGAACTAAGTTTCTTTTGAAGCTACTAAGCGTCATGCTCATCATTTTCTCTTCCAATCAGGGGTTGGGTCTCCTTCCACGTGTACAGTTGGCAGCACAGAGCTATCGTTCCTTCCCCTCACCTGAGTGGGAGTGGGTATTACAAAAATAAACACAAAGTAATAGTAGGGAGGATCAGATCTAACTTTTGGGGAAATCAGGAAAGGCTTCAGAGAGGAGGAGGAGGCGTCCGAGCTGACCCTTGAACGGAGCTAGAGATTCCAAAGGGCAGAGATAAGCAAGAAGAGCATTCCAGGCACGGAATTCAGCTTCAATCAAGTGACCCAGGTGGAAGATGCAGTGTTGTGGATGGAGAACAGCCAATGGGATGGCTTGGCTGGGCCTCAGAGTTTATTAAGGGAAGCAATAGGAAAAGAGTCCAGAAAGATAGATTGGAGCCTGGTGTCTTAGGCTGACCTCGAGGTAATTTGCTTATTCTGGCCTTGGAATCTTTGGAATTCCCTGGAGAAAGAACCAATGAATGACTCAATCAGCAAGCATTTTTTAAGTTCCTGCTATATGTCCACAGGATACAAAGACAGATGAAACAGTACCTGCCCTCAAGGAGCCTACGTTCTACTGGGGGCACGCAAGGGCTGTGATAGCATCCCAACATGAAACGCTGAGCACGGTACCTGGCATAGAGTAGGCCCTTAATAAATATCGATTGATTGTTGGGGAAAAATATCAAAGAGCACCATAACTTGATTGGAGCCAGGGCAGAAAAAGGCCCTTTTAAAAAGTCTCCCCCTACTTCTCCTTAAGGCAGGGGTTTGTGTTTTCCCCTCTCCTCCTGAGCCGGGGCAGCCGCCTGCTGGCCAGGAATCCAGAGGAAGCTAGAGGGGGGTGGGGGGAGAGCTCAGTGGTAACTTGATCAGAGAAGTTTGTAACCCACTTTTTGCGGCCTGCTTGGAAGGCTCCTTCCTCTGTACCAACCTACATTCACACTGCCAGGGGCTTTATGAAAAGGTCATAAAACTCTTTCTCCAGTGACACTGTGACAGATGTTTGTGTGGTTATAGGTTCTCTTTAATTACTGGAGAGACCAGGACAAATAAGGAGGCCCGATTGTCCTTCGGGGGCAGCTCCCAACTCTCCCATGTGCGTCCAACAATGGCATCTAGGAATGTTAAGAGAGCCCTGAATAAACAAGCATTACATTTTCTGTGAACAATGGGCGGCTTCGGTTTCAAAAGCAGGGAGGGATTTGTGAAATATACATAGTTGTGGGGCAGACAGATTTCCGTGAGAGGAAAGGGATCCGTGTTCTCTCCCCCCCTGACTTCGGAGCAAAAGCTGAGATTTGCCGGGGCTTTGTTGTCCTGGAGGTTTAATGAGCTGGAAAACACAATTGCACTCCTCCGACTGTGAAAATTGCTTTAAGGGCATCATCATAACTTAGCCGCTGGGAGATACTTAAATTGATTTTCTTTTGTCTGCTTTGTTGCGAGGCTGTGTTTAGGCACATCCTTCTTCCAAGACCCATTGGGCAAATTGGGATCAAAAGCTGGGGTGTTTTCATGCTGTTTGCTCTTATTTAAGGAAAATCTCTCTGTGTCTCTCTGTGTCTCTCTGTGTGTCTCTTCCTATCTCTCTCCTCCTCTCCTCCCTCCCTCCCCTTCTCTCTCTCTCTCTCTCTCTCTCTCTCTCTCTCTCTCTCTGTGTCTCTCTCTGTCTCTCTCTCTCTCTCTCTCTCTCTCTCTCTCTCTCTCTCTCTCTGTTTCTCTCTCCCCTTCTCCCCATCCTCCCCTCTTTCTTCAGATTAATGGCCTCATTTAGTAACTTTAGGGATGGTACAAGTCTTAACAACTTTTAAAAAAGTTTTTGTGTCTCTCATTTACTTATTTTTTGTTTCCCCCTGTTTGGGGGCCCATTTTAATTGGAACTGAGCACTACCAGGGAAAGGTGGTTTTCTGATTTAGAAACACAAAATATAAATGGTAGACACCCTGCTCCCTTCCCCTAGCCCTCACCTTACTGGGTGGATGTTGCCACACTTTCTGGATTCCGGGCCCAGATGGCTAGAAACCAGGAGAATTTTCCCAGCAGAAATCCCCTATACTGCTCTCCTAAGCTATCAGCACCTTCCTGTGGGGGTAGGCATATTGATTTTTTGGGGATGCTTCCCCCATCTGGCCCTGAAACAATTCTGGGAAGAGTGGACCTAGTCACCATCTTTCAGTTCTTCCTCTTCCAGAGGGTGTCAGTAGTAAACAAGTCTGTCTCTGAGAGGCAGCTGGTGGGAAAAAGAGACTGTGAATCCCTCTTGAAGCCTTCCCGGTCAAATCTTGGATCTCCTTTCTGTGACTCACTGGTATTTACAGCCTTGATTCTTGCTTGGTCCAAATCTCACATTTGCCTCTTTAAAAAGAAATGCTCTGGGTTGACAGAAAAAGGGTTCTGCTGGGAATTTCCCAAGCTATTTCTCAGTTGGAGGGGATACAAATGTAATGGATTTAAAAAACGCATCTCACATTTTGTTGTTCTGAATGAATTTTACAGCTTCTGATTTTGTATAGAGCGGATGAGCACAAGCCCTTTCAGAGAGTGCAAAAGAAAATTACTTGGGCAAAAACTATTTTGACTTTTTAATCATGGACTTATTTTCCAGTGCATATCAATCTTTCCAAGGTTGAAATCATTCATATTTCACATTTAGAATGCAGCAATAGGAGGGAAAAAGACTGAATAAGAACATTACATTCATGAAGTGGAGATGATATCCTAAGACAAAGAGCAGGGTAAACCCACACTCCCCATTTTACAGATGAAGAAACTGAGGTCCAGAGAAATGAAATGATGTGCCAAGTCCCTGACGCCATTCAATAGGCCCCAAATTGGGGAAAGCTGTAAAAGCAATGGAACCCAGTTAGTGGAATATTAAAAAAGAAGCAATAAAATAAACTTTAGCTTTCACAAAGACTGATCCAGTGCAAATGTTTCCCTCTATTTTCTTCTCCCACAGTTCAAAGGCAGTACCAGACTGAATGATGGATTTTTTTCAACATAGCAATGTGAAAAGATCATTTAATAAGGTATCGAAGGGTTATAACCTGCTGCAGGGGGAGGATGAATGGAAACAGTGCTGGATTTGAAGTCAGAGGACCTGAGTATCAATCTTATTTCTGTCATTTGCTACCTATGTGATCTTGTGCAGATCATAGCCCCTCTCTGGGACTCAGTTTCCTTATCTGTTAAATGAAGGGTTTGGATCAGATGACCTCAAAGATTTCATTCAACTCGAAATTTACGATTCTCTTGTCCTATAGTACAATAGAAAGAATGCCAGATGAGATATCAGAAAATCTGGGTTTAGTACATGAATTCTTTCTTAAATTCTTTTTTTTTTTCCTTTGGGTGGGGGGAAGAGGTGGGGCATACACTCAAGATTTTACAGGGAAGTGGTTGTAAACTATGGTGTCAGAAAACCTTTGCAAATCTCTTAATGATAACTCACATTTCTGGAGCAGCTAAGGTTGACAAATCAGTTCTTCCCCCAAGCCCTATAAGGGAGATAGTGTCTTATTATCTTCATTTTACAAATGAGGAAACAGAGGCTCTGAGAAGTTAAATCATAATCACAGTATTTATAGAGAGCTTGAAGTTTGCAAAGCACTTCATCTGATACTCATAACGATAATAATAACATTTATACAGCACTTAAAGATTTACAAAGTGCTTTACAAATACAAAAAAAAAATTGCAACTGCCCTAGGAGGTACTATCCCCATTTTATTAAGGAGGAAAATAGGCAGACAGAAATTAAGCGACTTGCTAGCAAATGTCTGAGGCGGGATTTGAATTCCAGTTTACCTGACTCCAAGTTCAGAGTTCTTTCAACTACATCATTGTGTTGTCACAGCAATAACATTTTAAGGCAGCTATTTGGGTGGACAAGGGAGTTGTATAAGTCCTGATTGTGTATCAAACAGTGAATTGTAGGCTAAGTATCATCTCACCTAAGGAGAACAAGTTAGCTTTGTAACCCTGGTGATAACAACTTAAAATAAAAATAAATCCACATTTTATTCCCATCTCATCATATTAATCACATTACTGATGGTGTCTTCAAAATTTATTAAACCTGAGAAGAAAGGAAGGAAATCCCATAAGACAACTTAATTAAATTGAGTTTGCTAAACCCTTTCCTACTTCAAAAAGAGTTCTAAGAGAACCTTATATTTACTAGACTTAAAGATTTAAACATTTGGGAGTGTTTTACGTTCTTCGATGTATTTTAAAAATATGAATGTAAAACAAACTGAACCCTAAATTTGTTGGCTAAAAATCCACTGTAGCCCCTCCTCTGTTCTCCTAACATAATTGAGAAGACTTAGGCTCAAGACTTGGATCTGCTTTGACTGGGTGTATGATCTTGGCTGGGTCATTATATGATATAGTCATGTAGTTGTGTCAATTTCCTTATCTATCTGTGTAATTAGGGATTTGGATTAGATGATGCCCAAGGTTCCTCCCAGCTCAAACATTCTGTGATCCCTAGGTACCCCCAAAGGCTCTATGTTTACATGGGCCAAGTTTGAGCCTGAGAGCTGCCTCTGAAAAGGGTAATTTTTTCTCTGGCTCATTGCCTTCTGTTAGAGTTATTCCAGAGAATCTCCAAATGTACTCAGGGTATAGCTCTTACCTAGGTTTCCTCCAAAGTAGATAAAAAGCATTTACTCAGCTCTCACAGAAGCACTCGAGGCATTAAATGCATATCAGGTACTGGACAGCCTTTGTTTTACTATCCAGAATTGCACAAGTTGCAAAGGAGCCCATAAGTAGATGCAGAAAATGCATAAACTTCTCAAATAGCCCATCAGATTTCCACAGAAAGAAATAGAACTTGAGGCTGCTCTCAGGGCAACAATCTGATATTCTTGTGAAACCCTTCTTTTCCACAGGGTCATAATGTCCCTCCCAGACTCATAGTGCCATCCTGTGATTCAGGCTTTTCTTGGAAAATAAACATAATTTGGGGACTGCTGAACAAGTAATCCCCTTCCCACGGACCTGCACTGTTCCAGTAATTCACTGGCTTTGTTTTTCAAATAAGATATTGCATAGGAACTATGTGGATAATTCTCTTCATTCTCCAAGGAGCACACTCCATGGAAATCCCCTAATCTCTATGGAAGAACCAATCTCTACACTCTTGAACTTGGGAATGCCTATACTTGAGACCACATGGACTCCCACACAATCAACTTCTTCAATGTGCTTCTGAAGGAAAGCTCTCACTGCCCAGATGCTACCGCCTCTTAAGCTGGGAAAGTCCACCATTCTAGTTTACTGACCTATGCTCAGAAAAGGAGATAGGAAAGAAGGAGGTGGCTAGGAACCTGAGCTCCAAGCATTGTTTTCTCAGACCAACAGGGTAAGCACATGCGTGCACTTTGCTCACATGAATTTGCCATTAATGGCCCCTGAGGGGTAATGGAAAGGGATAAACCCCCTGTAGACACACGATTCTCCCGACGTCACCTTAGAATGCTGGTCTGTTCTGGGGAGGACCTTATTCAGGCCAATCTTCTGATAGTCTGGGTTCAATATTGGAACAAAAGGAGACCCTCAACAGGGATGTGCTAGAGCTAGCTCTGACTCCAGAGAGATAATTGTTAAATTTTCAGTGTGAGCATATACGCCTCAGAAATCTTAAAACAGGGTTTGATTTTTTGTTTTGTTGATTATCTGGACTTAAGAAAGTGATGGAGAAAATGTTAGTAGTGCATATTAAACTAAAAAATATGTCCTGCCTACATTTTTTTTTGGGAGCATTCATTGTTGAAACATTTACCAGCATATCCCTGCTCATAGGTCATTCAACAGTAAACAAAATATTTACTTGGCCCTAGCAGAAGGATATTCAACAAAATTAGGCACTGAGAACCCCTTGAGCGGATTCAGAAAAGCAAAGCTCACACACACACACACACACACACACACACACACACACACACACACCTGAGGGTCCCACTAACTCCTTGTGGCTGCTTTGTACCCAGATGATGAGGAAGGGGCATCAACAGTTTGAGGTTTTAGTCCCCTGATCAACCAAGTCTTGAAGAATATCTCAATACCTTATAAGGAAAAAATTGCCTAACTTGCATGGGGTGAGGGGTTAGGATATTACTCTCCCACAAGGTTCATGCTGTAGTCTGCCTTCTGAAGGTGGAAAGGAAGGGAGAAAGAGGGAGAGAACTCACATACCTCATGTTTATGGATCACAGGGAGCAATGGCTGATTCTCAGCTAATCATTATGAGGAACCCTAGCCTCTTCAACCCAGTTAGCACAGAGCCAGTGGTCATGCTCACACTCTATAGGGAGCTGTCCTTAGATGTCTCTGAGCACAGGTTTACATATCCAAACTGATGGCCTTGTTTGTAATCTCATCAAGTTGATTGGAAACATTAAGTTGATTAAATCCACTTCCTCCCCAAACACCTATTAAAAATAGAATCCAAGTTCTTTAATTTATTTTCTTGAAGTTCAAAGAGTCTTGTTTAAAGATAACATGTTGGAATCTGCTCTCGTTGGGTTGTCATACTTGCTCTAGGAAACCCTTGGAGAAGAACTCTTTGTGGATTTATGTGGAAAGAAAGGAAAATGATAGTCTGTGGTATAGGGGGGTGAGCACTGGATTTGTCATCAGAAGACCTTGACTCAAGCCTAGCTTTGCCATTTGCTAGCTAAGGGGCCTCTGAGAAATCACTTTTCTTCATTGGGCCTCAGTTTCTTGATCTATTAAATGAAGGACTTAGGCTACATTATTGGTTCTGAAACTTTTTGGCCATAAGACCCTATTTCACTCTTGAAAATTACTGAGGACCCCACAAAGAAATTTTATTTATGTGAGTTATATCTACCTATATTTACCGTATTAGAAATTAAAACATCATGGTACTACGAAAATAGTTTTGACTTTGCAGACCCTCTGAAAGATCACACTTTGAGAATCATTGTGCTAGATGATCTCTAAGGTGCCCTCCAGCTCTAAATTAATGATCCTAGGCAACCAATGATTTTTTTTATCACTTTGTGTGAATTTCTTTTGAGCACATAGGACACAAATACAAATAGCTCAAATCTCAAAATAGAGCATAGCACATCTCCTGCTCCATGATTCTTTTTTTTAAAAAGGCAATTGGGGTTAAGTGACTTGCCCAGGGTCACACAGCTAGTAAGTGTCAAGTGTTTGGTCTGAGGCCAGATTTGAACTCAGGTCCTCCTGACTTCAGGGATGATGCTCTATCCACTGTGCCACCTAGCTGCCCCCTCCTGCCCCCTGATTCTAGAGACCATATCTTATTTATCTTCTTATCTCCCACAGTGCTTTGTGGGCCTAATGAGCATTTCTTGATTTTTTGAGGAGGAAAGTGTTTACATGACAAGGAGTAAGAGGAATAGGAGTAAGGATGGAGTCATTGTTGACCCTCCTGTCTAAAAAGGTTGCTGTCCCTTATATTGGATTATATTCTATCTTCAAAGTTACTTCTCCATGGACTTCCACATAGGTGAATATGTGTATTTTTCAAGTTTTTAATAAAGTCTAATGATTTACTTATAACCACCAGGAAGCCCAGATGAACATTTTTTAATTTTTTAAAAAAATTAATTTATTTTCATTTATCAACAATCACTTCTATATGCTTTTGAGTTTTAAATTTTTCTCCCCTTCTCTCCCCAGCTCCCTTCCCAAGACAGTGCACAATCTGATATAGGCTATACATATACATTCCTATTAAACATATTTTCACATTAGTGATGTTGTAAGGAAGAATTAGAACCAATAGGAGGAACCACCAGAAAGAGGAAACAAAACACAACAGAAGAAAAAAAAATAGCAAATACTATGCTTCAATCTGCATTCAAACTCCATAGCTTTTTCTTCTTTGTGGGTAGCATTTTCCATCATGAGGCCTTTGGAGATGTCTTAGATCCTTGTATTGCTGAGAAGGATTGTCTATCAATATTAGTCATCACACAACGTGGCTGTTACTGTGTACAACATTCTCTTGGTTCTGCTCACTTCACTCAGCATCAGACCATACAAGTCTTTGCAGGTTTTTCTGAAGTCAACCTGTTCCATATGAACATTTATGAATGAGCTGTCAATCATCCATTGAGTCAAGGAAGCAACAGGGCATGCTCACCCTTCCTTCCTTCCTTCTGCCTCCCTTCCTTCTTCCCTCCTTCCTTCCCTCCCCTCTCTCATTTCAAGGCCAGTGGGTCATTTGGAGCAAAAAGAAAAAATGACAGTCACTTCACTACTTGTTCCCTTCCCTCCTTCTATCTTTGTCTCCTTACCCCCTCCCCATCCCCACCCCCACTCTTCCCCTATCCCCAATTACTTGGCTTATGTGTATTAGGAATATCTAGTACTAAAGATCATTCTCAGATCCCTTAATCCTCACTTAGAAATCTTGCTCAGGCAGCATATACATATACATATGCACACATATGTGTATATACATATGTAATATACTCATGTGATGTGGCATTATTGATGTATGGATTGTAGGAAAGCAAGAATAGATCCCTCTATATCTCCTTCTCCCCCTTCTCTTCTTCAAGAAAGACTTCAGTTCCTGCCAGGAGGGAAAGCAGGAGTGAGGCCAGAGGCTGGGTACTTTACCCTCTACAGAGAGAGGGGATACTAGGCTATAATTACATCCTTCTGCTCCCTTAAATATTATTAGTCTAAGGGATGCAGTTTTTAGGTTCAAACAAAATTCTTGGTCTCTTTTCCTTACCAGGAAGTAGAGCTCCAAGCTTTGTATTCAAGGCTTGACCCCCTTCCAACCAGATGTCATTTCCACAATGAATGCCCATAGGAAATAGCAAAGAAACACATTTATCCAAACTGATGGCAAAATATTAACCAGAGAAGGTACACATATGAGAATATACATGCAATAAATGAACTCTCCTTCTGGGAGTGAGATAAGACAGTTCAACAGAGAGAGAGAGAGAGAGAGAGAGAGAGAGAGAGAGAGAGAGAGAGAGAGAGAGAGAGAGAGAGAGAATCCCAGAGCTTAGAGAGCTCTGGAAAAGGAACTTATCTACTCACAGGCAGCTTTGCCCCTTCCCCCTTGTATGGTGTCCAAACTCTTTTTAAAGCATTCCAAAAACACTGGACTACATTCAGGCAGCTAAGTAGTATAATGACTAGAGTGCTGGACCTCAAATCAAGAAAGCCTGAATTCCATTTTTCCCTCAGACAATTATTGGCTGTATGACAAGCCAGTATCACAATGCTCAGTACCTAATTGGCTGGGCTAGTCACTTGACTTCTTGTAAGACTCAATTACCTCATATTTAAAATGGGGTTAATAATAGCATCTCCTTCACTGGGTTGTTGGGAGGGTCAAATAAGATAACATATGTAAAGCACTTTGTAAGATGACAATGAAGTAGTAGTAGTAGTAGTAGTAGTAGTAGTAGTAGTAGTAGTAGTAGTAGTAGTAGTACTAGTAGAAGAAGAAGAAGAAGAAGAAGAAGAAGAAGAAGAAGAAGATCTATCTACTAACTTAGCATCTTACCATCTTAGAGTTGTTTAAGAGCTGAAGTGACTTGTCCAGGATCACACAGCCAATAAGTATCAGAGGCAGAGCTTGAACCCAGGTCTTCCTGACTCCCAGATGGGGTCTCTGTTCACTGTACATTGCTTCTCATAACATACAACAATTATAATATTGTGCTATCATAGAAAAAGCCCTGGGTTTGGCAGCAGAAGACTGAGATTGGAGTGGTATCCTGGATACTTGTAAGGTAGCATAGTAGATAGAGCACTGGAATCGGAGTCAGGAAGACTTGAGTTCAAATCCTTTCCTAGACACTTGTTATCTGTGTGACTGAGCCACTGAGAGTGGGTAATCACTCTCAGCCTCAATTTCCTACTCTGTTAAATGGGGAGAATAATAGCATTTATCTCACAGGGTTGCTATAAGGATCAAAGGAGATAGAATATGTAAAGTGCTTTGTAAACTGCAAAGTACTATATGAATGTTAGCTGTTGTTATTACTATTATTAATCAATCAACAAATATTTATCTGAAGAGAGTCTCTGCTCTCAAGGAGTTTACATTCTAAAAGGGAGATAACTCCACCCATAGGAGAATGGTGGCCAGGCTAGGCAGTCACTAGGATGTTAAATAGATCCATAGGACAGTGGATTGCCATGTCCTTTCTTTTTTTCTTTTCTTTTTTTTTTTTTGTTAGGCAATGGGGTTCAGTGACTTGCCCAGGGTCACACAACTAGTAAGTGTGATGTGTCTGAGGCCAGATTTGAACTCAGGTCCTCCTGAATCCATGGCTGGTGCTCTATCCACTGCACACCTAGCTGCCCCCTGCTATGTCCTTTCCAGTAGCGTTGGCAGGACTGATTTGATTATTGATTCCCAAGAGCTGGAAAGGTGGTAGATTCTGTGCAGTAAAGGGCAGAGGGCAATGTGCTTGTAGTG
This sequence comes from Phascolarctos cinereus, assembly GCF_003287225.1. Lineage (NCBI taxonomy): Eukaryota > Metazoa > Chordata > Mammalia > Diprotodontia > Phascolarctidae > Phascolarctos > Phascolarctos cinereus. The sequence goes on from NW_027555736.1 coordinate 41,341,525, forward strand.
CGTAGGGCTCGGGGTCCTTATGGATGGTTTTATGCAATGTGAAACATAGGCTGAAGCAGGCAAATCATTTCACTTTTTTGATCTCAGTTTTCTCATCTATAAAATGAGGGTAGTGGCTCATGCTTTGCCTATCTCATAGGATTATTTTGAGGAGGAAGCATTTTGTAAGCCTTAAGGAGCTCTAGAAAGTGTGGGAGTAGATTGAGATGTGGAGAAGCAGTGGGTAGGTGGCAAAGATGGCCATCTGCCAAGTTAACCATCTATGTTCCCTACCTACTGCCCATCCCCATGGCTGGAGAGGGAACCCATGACCTCCCATTATGGTGCATTCATTTTGGGACTCCAGAACATCACTAATTGTTAGCAAGTTTTTCCTGACATCATGGAGAAATGTGCCTCCTTCCATTTCGCATGCATTATATGATATGGAGGAGCATAGATTTAGAGGTGAAAGGGACCTTCAAGGTCATTTGGTTCAATACCCTTATTTTATAGTTGAGGAAACTGAGACCCAAAGGAGGCGAATGACTTACCAGAGGTCACATAGTTGCTACATGGTAGTTTGGAAATTGACCCCTGTTGTATGTAATATGTATGTAATGTAATATAATGTAATGATATGTCATTAAGTGCTAAGATGCTTTCCACACCTTTTTGTCATTGAAGCCCTTTAGTGAAGTTGCTGCCAGGACTATTTTTCTATTCTTCCATTATTTGTTCCAAGTCTAAAACAAAGTAAAGAGAATAGTGATTCTAATTTTAGGCACCATGATTAGCCAAAAGCCACATGTCCGATCATATAGAGTAAGAATTAGGTTTCAATTTTTAGGCATGGCTCTCTGGTCCTATGGCCCACTGTGGCATGGGGATAACCTTGGTTATCAAGGGCTATGTCTGCTTGGCCCTGAAAGACTGCTTTGCAGACCTTAAATTGTTATATAAATTCTTGCTATCATTAGCGTTGTTGCTGTTATTAATAGTTAAGTTGTCCAGGGATATTACCCTTACTATTTCTGGGAACCCATTAGTCCAAAATTACAATGGGCAGTGGTGTTGCATGTAAAGAGCATTGGTTTTAGAATTGTTGGAAAAACTCCAGGTCCTCCAGATCTGGTTCTTCTACTTGAGCAAACTTTGGGTAAGCCACTTCATCTCTTTGGCTCTATTTCTTCCTCTGTAAAATGGATGAGGGGAGTTGAACTGGATAACATCTAAAATCTCTTCCATTCTAATATCTTATGGGTATAATTTTGAATCCCTAAAGTAGATCTCTGGAGGGTATAATGTCATTCCCTGGGATGGTTATATTTTGTAGAAAGGGGAGCTAGAATGGCACACTGGAGAGGGTGCTTTGTCAGAGGACCTGGGTTTGAATCCTGGCTCTGTTACCTATGTGACCTTAAGTAATTAAATAATTAACAAGTTATTAACTTCACAGAATCGCAGAATTTCAGAGTGGAAGGCATCCTACTCTGGCCTTGGTTTCTTCATCAGTAAAAATGGGAGATTGTGCCAGATCGCCTGTAAGGTCTCTTCCATAAGTAAATCTATAATCCCTTGGTCATGATGACGACCCTTTCAGACCCTAAGTGCACCTAGTGAGCAGGGTCCAAATAAGACGCAGATCTGGGATGTCTTGGCACAGCTCCTGAATGGGGCAACATAGCATTTCACAGAACACTTTAAAAACATATTTGTTTTTAAATTGTAAAGTCCAAATTCTTTCTCCCTCTAACCCCTCCCCTAGCCATTGAGAAGTCAAGCAATATGATACCCATTATATATGTGAAGTCATACAAAGAATATTTCCATTTTAGCCATGCTACAAAAAAGTAAGAAAAATAAAGTAAAAAAAAATATGCTTCAATCTGTACTCAGAGTCCATCAGTTCTGTCTCTGGAGGTGGACAGCATTTTTCATCATGAGCCCTCTGGAACAGTCATGGATTATTATATTGATCAGAGTAACTAAATCTCTCATGGTTGATCATTGTTACAATATTGCTATTACTATGTGCAGTGTTCTGTTCCTGCTCACTTCACTTTGCATCAGTTCATATAAGTCTCTCCAGGTTTTTCTGAAACCATCCCCCTTGTTATTTTTTTTTATAGCATAATAGTTGTCCATCACAATCATATATTACAACTTCTTCAGTCATTTCGCAGTTGATGGGCATCCCCTTAATTTCTAATTCTTTGTCACCACAAAAAGAGCTGCTATGAATATTTTTGTACATCTAAGTTCTTTTCATTTTCCTTTGATCTCTTTGGGATACAGACCTAATAGTAGTATTGATGGGTTAAAGGATATGAACAGTTTTATAGCTTTTTGGGCATAGTTTCATATTGTACTCCAGAATGGCTAGGTCAGTTCACAACTCCACTAAACAAGGTATTAATGTCCCAATTTTCCCACTTCCCTCTAACATTTGTCATTTTCCTTTTCTGTCATATTAGCCAGTCTGATAGGTGTGAGATGGTACCTCAGCGTTGTTTTAATTTACATTTCTCTAATTAATAGTGATTTAGAGCATTTTCTTATACAACTATCAATAGCTTTGATTTCTTCTTTTGAAAACTTTCTGTCCATTTATCAATTGGGGAATGACTCTTATTTTTATAAATTTGCCTCATTTTTCTAATATATTTGAAAAATGAGGGCCTTTATCAGAAAAAAACTTGCTATAAAATTTTTTCCCCAGTTGCAAAACACTTTTGTTGCAAGAACCCTCTGAGTATTGCCCTCTGCCCCTCCCCCTTCACCTTGTGTCTATTTTGTATCTGCCTATATGTGTATGTGTTGTCTCCCATGGCTGTTTCACTTTTGTCTTTACACACACATTGTCTGTTAAAGAGCTGGGTGAGTAATAAGTGCTTAAAATGCTTGTTTGATAATTATTTCCATTCTACAGATGGGGAAATTGATTCTCAGAAGAAGATTGAAGTGACTTTCATGAAATGTCACAGCTAGTGGGATTCCATACCCATATGCCTTTCTATCCCAGGGAATTCCCCTTATTCCTTTCTCCATCCCCATCCCTAGTTTAGCAGCTAGGACACAATGAACAAATGAACTGCTTCCTTGCTTCGCTCTTTGCTCTGACTTCTAGTCCCCAACCTACCAAATCCCAGCCCGGAAAAAGGCCCTCTTCTCACCCTCCTTCCTCACCCCTCCCATCTCCCCAGGCCCTGGAACAGGGACAGGACATGGAGGGTGAGCTGATTCCTTGGTGGTAGCTGAGCAATGAGTAGGCTTTTCATGGTCACATAAATCCAGACTAATCCCCTCTTGGAGGACTCAGCGCCTGCCAAAGACAGGTCAGGAGGCAGGCAGGGCATTCATTTGGTGAATGTCCCCAGGCTCATAGACAGTTTAGTCACAAAGCCAGACATGCCACATCAGGGTAATCCAGTCAGGGACTGAGGCAGGATCAAAGCAGGATTACCAAGGGATAAGCCTGTGAATATTGGGGCATATAATTATTCAATTACAGAGAGTAAAGGGGAGGCAGGGGTAGGGGATTAGGACTGAGGAGGAGGAGGCAGGGTCTACATGATGCCAAATATATGGATTAAAAAAGACAATCAAGTTTCCAGATGGATTGTTCCACAATGTCAAGCACTGAGATATTTGGAAACATCCAAATGAATGAATAAAATGCAATTTAAAAATTGTAAATTGATTTAATTTCATTCAGTTGAAAATCAGTTAAATTTCTTCTTGTTTGCATGATGTTAAGCCTTTTCCCTTTTGATCTATGATTTCACCAGTGTAGGTATACTTCACAAATAGAAATGTCTTTTACCAATTCAGATCGGCAATTCCCCTCTGGATTTGAGCTACTTCCGGGAGCTTGGCTGAGTGCATGACCCATTGTTTCCTCGGTTCTCTGTGTCTTAATTTTTTTCCTGCTCTGCTGGTTTCTGTGATGATTATTGATTACTGACTGGTCCACGAACCAACCCACCTTGCCTTGATCTTTGGGGTTTTCCTCTGCTGCCTTCTTGACTTCTTGGCTGAGTTTGACTCAGACCTCCGAAGTCTGCCTAGGTCTTGACTTGGATGATTCAGTGGCTCTGCTCTGATTACAGACTCCTGAGCTCTTCCCAAGGTGAGGTGTGTCCTTTGGCTCCTGGTGCCTCTATGCACTCACTAACCAGGACAGTGGCTGCGCATGGTCTAATTAAATTATTTCCCCAAATAGTGAAACTGCAGCTCTTGGGGGAAGGATGAAGAGAAATATCTACTAAATGAGTCTGTGGCAGGAATTATTTGTTTGTTGTTTATCGTGGAGAATGAAAGAAATGAAGGAAGTAGGAGGGGAGCTAAAATTAAAGGAATTCAATGATTTAAGCAATGGCTTGGTCTAAAACTGAATTGAAATGCTGACTTCATCTTCTCCCTTTCTTTGCATTCCCCAAGTTCAATGCCCACTTTTCCTTGTCTGAAAAATGAGGTTAATAATACTCACATTCATATAGCATATTAATGTTTCCTCTGCCTGACATTTGCCATCCTTGGGACCATGGTCTAGTCTCTTTGTGGGCAGTGAATGGTTAGTACGCTGGCCTTAGAGTCAGGAAGAACTGAGCTCAAATCTTGCCTCAGACACTTACTAGCAGGACAAATCATAGAACCTTTCCTGGCCTGAGTTTCCTCCTCTGTAAAATGGGGATAATAATAACTTCCCAGGGTTGTGAAAATTAAATGAGATAATATATGTGAAGTGCTCTGTAAACCTTAAAGTGCTATAGGAATGCTGGTTATTATTTTTGTTCTCGTTATCATTACTTTACCTCCATGGCTTTAGTTATTTTATCTGTAAAATGAAGTCATTAGATTAGATGACCCTCTGAGGTCTTTCCAGCTCTAGGCATATGGCTCTATGGTCTCTGTAACTTCTAAGGTCTCATTCAACTTAGATCTATGATTCTACAATTTGGAATCTGAGGAAACTGAGCCTCAGAGGTTGTGGTTTCCCAAGGTTACACAGACAATGCATTTCAGAGCTAGAATTTAGAGCCTGGTTGGATCTGCAGCTAAGGCGGATCAGTGGGAGCTTTGCCTTTAGATGCCAGATTTAGGAGGTGCTGATCATACTCAGTAGTCCTTCAGCCCCATAGAAACAATAGAGCTCAGCATCTGGTTAGCAAGGTAATTAGTTAAAAAGGAAGCTACCTAGTGCTGCTTATTCCTCTCCTTCAAGACTTCGGTGGCAATGACATTCTCCAGGAGCTCCTCCACAGCCTAGCCCCAGCCTAGTCCCACGAAAGACCCATGACCTCCCCAGAAGCAGCTCGCCTCAGGCGTGACTTCCGGTGCTTGCCTGCCACCATGGCCAAAGTGTCGAGGTAGGGCTTTGGCCCAGGTTATCGCCCCCACACCTTGCACTCTATCACATTGCCTTTGGAGACATGGAATAGAAAAGGGATACTCATCACCCTTCCGCCCTCTTCCATTTTAGAATCCTCAGGGCCATTTCTGTGTCTGCAGATTTACATAAGATTCTCCATTCGTGCTCAGTATGTTCGACAAGCACTCTGGTTGTGAGCTTTTTGAGTGACTGGCACACTTGTAATCCCAGCATGAGCTCCCATTTCCTTCATCCCCCTAATCCCCCAACTCTTGGTTATTCCCATATCCCTAATGCTTAGCCAATCTCACCCTCATTTAGCCTGTGTGCACATTGGGATGAATTTCAATTTAGTCAGTTTGAAGTCAATTGTAGACAGTGTCTTCTTGAACCCTCTACCCCTAGTGGGCATATGGTAGCTCCATGCATGCACTCCCTTATTCATGCATGAATCCCCACTGTTATAATGACCTTGCCAATATTCCAGAATCTAGAACACTCAAGTAACTCTAGCAGAGAACAGTGCAAGACCTCTTTGGGCCTCAAATCACTACCTGTCAGGCTACTGTGTGGCCAGTGCCAACTCTGGCTTTGTCTGGTGCCAGGACACAATGCAGCTTGGCTTGCAATAGTCTATAATATCTTGTGATCTATGAAACACAGAGGAAACAATGGCTTTTGAACCCAACTGTGAAAATTGATGGTTGTTAATTATTTGACCAAAGAGGTTTAGAGGACATAATTACCTTCCCAGGTGGGTGCAACAATGGGCTAATTATCTCTAGGATGGCAAAAAGGGAAGTGAAAGACTCAAATGCTTGCATTCAAGCCAAAGGAATGTATCTGAAAAGGTGGGATTTCAGCAGAGATGTGTGTGTGTGTGTGTGTGTGTGTGTGTGTATGTCCTTCCTGGTCCATTCCCTTAAATGGTGTAGTATAGCATAGAAAAAGTAATGATCTGGGATTTTAAGGAGTCCTGGGTTCTAGTACTGCTCCTGCTTGGAAGAAGCCAAGGATACTTAGGTGAATCACTCCATTAAAGTTCAGTCAATAAGCATTTATTAAGTACCATTAGACTGTGAGCTGTTGGAGGGTAGGGACCGTTTTTACCTTTCTTTTTAGCCTCATTGCTTAGTAGAGTAGCTGGCATTTAGTAGGTGCTTAATAAATGTTAGTTGATTTTCAGGCACTGTGCTAGATACTGGGGACATAAAAAAAGGCAAAAAGAGTCCCTGTCCTCAAGAAGCTTGCAATCTAATTGTGGTTTCCACATGAAAACAACTATGTACAAATAACATACGTTGGGTAAATTGGAGGTAGTGTTAGAGACATTAGATAATGTCTCTAATTAGATAACAATTAGATAATGCTCTCCATTCACTCATTCATTCATCCATCCATTCATTCATCCATTCGAATCCTCAGGGCCATTAAGATTCTCCATTCTTGCTCAGTATGTTCGACAAGCACTCAGGTTGTGAGATTTTTGAATGACTGGCAGACTTGTAATCCCAGCATGAGCTCTCATTTCCTTCATCCCACTGCTCCCATTCCAGCCCCAACTCTTGGTGTTTCCATATCCCTAATGCTTTCACAGCTTCTTAGGATGTTAGGTCTAGAGCTTGGAAGTCATCTGGCTCTGCCTCCTCATTTTACAGTTGAAGAAACTAAGGCTCACAGAGCTAAATGGATTTTGGAAACAATGAACATGAAGTTGGACAGACTTCGAGAGATAGTGAAGGATAGAAGGGCTTGTCATGTTATGGTCCATTGGCTCATGGAGAGTTGGATACCATTGCACAATAGGAAGAGGCAGTGGCAGAATTTGATCTGGGGCCTTTTGACTCCAAGTCCAATGGTAAAATAATGGAAAAAGCAGCATTGTATTGCAGTGCCCAGATGATCTAGCACCTTACCTAGACACTTACTAATTGTGTGACTCTGGGCAAATCACCTAACCTCTCTCAGCTCCAACAGCTCCCTAGATTACGTGGTGTAGTAGAGAGAGTGCTGGGCTGGCAATAGGGGGACTAAAATTGAAATCCTCCCTTAGACGCTTAAAATCTGTCTGATTCTGAACAGGTCATTTAACCTCTGTTGGCCTCAGTTTCCCCATCTGTAAAATGGTGATAAAAATAGCACTTATTTCACCGGGTTGTTGAAAGGATCAAATTGGATAATAAACGTAAAGGGGTATATAAGTGGCAGCTGTTATCTGTGAATGTTGTACTGAAGATGAAGTGAGCTAATATTTGTGAAGCCTGACAAATAATGAGCCCTCGATTAATGCTTGTTCACTTCTCCTACCAAGTTCTAGACAGCTTGCCATCTGGGTTGGTAGAGGAAGTAAAACCAGAACTCCTTGAATGTATCTTTCTAGCATTGGTGTGGGTTGTCGTAAAGAAACTTTTATAAACCACAGAACACTCTGTAGATATGAGCTATTATTAAAAAAGACTGGAATTTAGGAATGCCTTCAAGGACCAAGACAGTACTGGTGTGAACCGATGTGCCTGGTCGTTCTAGGGTTAGGTTCTCTGAGCCTCATTCTCTTCGTGCTTTCTATATGATAGCTAAAGTCTACATTCCATTGTTGTAGCATATTTGTTGTTGCTCTTGTTCAGTTGTTTGGGTCTTATCCAACTCTTCATGACCCCATTTGGGGTTTTTGTGGCAAAGATACTGGAATGGTTTGCCATCTCCTTCTCCAGCTCATTTTACAGATGAGGAAACTGAGGCAGAGTTAGGTGACTTGTCCAGAGGCACACAGCTAGTGAGTGTCTGAGGCCAATTTGAACTCAGAAAGGTGAGTCTTTCTGACTGCAGCCTGGTGCTCTATGCACTGCACCACCTAGCTGCTCTATTGTATGAAATAAGAGACCTGGAGTCTGAAGAGAAACTAGAGTTTGAGGCCTAAGTGATGCTTAAATGGGGACATTTGGACGGGAGTGATACAAACTAGGTAAGGAGAACCCAATCAAACAACTTCATCCCTCTTTCATCACTAGGAGAGTGTCTAGCATTCTTCAGATGCAGCTTGGATTCCTGAGCAGCATGGCACACTGATGTCCTCGAACTCCTGTCTGCCACCAGGCTGGAAGGCACAGGCTTATGGGCAGGGTTAAAAATCACTGCTCAGAGTAAGGGGGAGATATGTCTGGCGGGGCTCCCAGCTGAGTGGGTCCAGGTCTCAGGCTTGGGGACATGAAGCCGAATGAGAGGGCATATCATGAGTACACTCACACTCTCTGGCTGGACCAGCATAAATGCTGGTGGTCTCTGGGACAGAACTGAAGTCAAGCCAGGCTGCACTACTGGCGGGGAGAGGCCAGGCCTGGGGAGCCAGCGCCAGAGCTGGACAGACACACAGTCAGCCTGGCAATCAGGAGGAGCAGCAATAGAGAAATATAAGGAAGCCAATTAAGTTCTCGAAACTAGATCTGTGGAATTCTTCTTCTTGATCAGAGATAATTGGAAAATGGAGAGTCAAGTGTAGACATCTGGGTACAATTCGTTTGTAAGACATAGTGGTGCCTGGGGCTTATTATGTTTGGGGAAAAAAAGCCCCTTTAAGATGGGGGTTAATTAAAAACTAAGTATCTAATTTAATTCAGGTCTTAAATATCAGTCCAGACCTTTAAAAATTGTGTAGCCAATTGGGTGAGTGGTTTCAGAAATGGGCTTGATCTCTGTTTCCCTTGACAAGACCGCCTCATTTTTCCCTTGCCCTGGGCTCCTTTAACTCCTGGGTGGTAAAAAGTTGGTTGTGTCCCATTGTAGCAAGTGTCTTGGGTGCCTTGCGGGACAGGAAAAGCTAAATTTAGAGAAATTCCAGTTATGGACAAAGAAGAAGGAGCCAGCTACGGCTGTCAGATCTCCTAGACTGAGTAGATTCCAAGGGGTGGCTTTCAAAAGGTATCTCTGGAGGCTGTAGATTTCAGTGGTTAGGTGTCCAGGGCCAGCCCTGTGCGACCCACTGCCTGGCCCTTCCTCACTGGCCTCTGAATTGCTGAATTGCTCTCGATGTCAGTGACAGCCAGCGCTCAGGAGAGCTGGGGGTGGAGGGAGTGGCTGTGGTGCCCCCCGGATGGCAGCTTTCCCACTAAGCCATCTGAGAATATCATCAACACCTTTGGAAACATTGACCTCTTCATCCATGTCCAGTCAGAAAGGAAATATCTGTGAATCATCCCTTACTTCAAATGGGAGGAGGCCTTAATTTCAGATCTCAAGTTTTAAACAATGACTTCATTTGTCCATCCATTCATTTGATCATAGAATTATAATAGGAACATGCCTTAGAGGCTATCTAGACCTACCCCCCCCATTCATCCATTGAGGAAACTAAGGCAGAGAGGAGAAGGGACTTGCCCAAGATTATCTAGGTATTAAGTAGCAAAGTGAGTATTTGAACCCTCTGACTACAAATCCAGAATCCTTCCCACTGCACCATGATGCCTCCTAACTCATTCATTCATTCACTCACAGACACATGCATGTAGTTAATTAGCATATACTTATTTAATCATTTATTTATCCATTCATCTCCAAGCTTACAAAATGCCCACCTACCTTCCCCCCCCTATTTGGGTTGCCTGAAGGTCTCAGCATTTGTACAAACTTATAAAAACACATAATTAAATTAAACAGCCCAGCAGTGCATGCCTCATAAAGAAGGAGGCAATGAAAGAGACTCAGCATTCGAATGCCAAGAGAGAAAGAGGTTTCTTTTGCAGCTTTGATAATATCACTCACCCCCTGAAGCTGTGTCCCCACCTCTTCTTGAGTGGGCTGCTTTGCCACCAGCCAGATTGCTGGGAGCCTAGGACTTGGCAGAAAAGAAGGAAAGGATTAGTTGCTGATATTTGGTTTCAAAATCTGTAGTACTTAGATCAATCTAAGTATTGTGCTGTTAGTATTTAAGGATCTTAGAAGAGGGATGGGATTGGGGGTGGCCTGGGACCCAGATGGCTCCCGGAAGGGAAGAGTGATCAGTTTGGGAAATGGGATGAAGGGGACCTGATTGGTTTGCCTGAGGCCTCGGCTCCCTCTTTGTGACTTTTGGGGATAATGTGACTCCAAGAACCCAAGAAAAAGTTAAGTTCTCTCATATCTCTGCAAATGAGTAGATTCTCTCTGCCTGAGACCCCATAGGCCTATTTGAAGAGATAGTGGTAGGTTGTTTTCTTATCTGTATATCACAATAAAGAGCAAAATCATCTGTCTTCAAACCTTCTTAGGGCAAGGGGTAAGTTGGGGTTTTGTCAAATGGTGGAAAATAGCATTGAGCTAAAAGAATTGGGTTCTAGACTCAGCCCTATTATCACTAGGTAGGTAGTCCAATTCATGGAGCAATCGACCTCGAGTCAGGGGGACCTGTGTTCAAATCTTGCCTCAAATGTTTACTAGCTGATGACCGTGTACTAACAGCTTAATTGATCAGTTTCTTCATCTGTAAAATGGAGCAATAATAGAACCTACCTCACAGGGTTGTTGTGAAGATTAAATGAGATAGCATATGCAAAAGTCTCTTGCAGGCCTTAAAGTTCTTCATGAGTGCTATCATTGTTGTTATTATTATCATTATTATTACCACTTACTGTGTGAACTTGGGCTATGGCTTAATCACCATAGGCCTTAGTTTTCCCATGTGTAGTTGGAGTGTGACTAGATAATCTTTAAAGCTTCTGATGACTTTGAATCTCTGATTCTCTGACCTCTCTGGGCCTCAGTTTCCTCATCTGAAAACTGAGGGAACTGGACAAAATGATCTCTAGATTCCCCTCTAGCTCTAAATATTCTATAAAAAGGAGGCGATTTAGAGAGTGATGGCACAATGCTGAGGACAGACCTTTTTGTCGCCCCAAGTACAATTTTAGAAAGGCCCCTTTGGTCTGCACTAATTGCAAAATAAGCACATTAAAAAAATTGCCAAAATATAGGAGCTACTTTTGGGATGGATCATTCCTGTGGAAAAAGAGCAAGGAAGGAGCTGCTAGGAGTGATCTGTCTGGCTCTGACTCTGGTTTGCTTGCAATTGTCTTTGGCACTTTCCCCATGCAGGACCATCTTCAGTAAGTGACTATAGAACTGATGAAGAACAGCGTCATGGGGTTTTGAGCATGGCCACATCACAGAAGGTTGTCTATGTGGGAGACACCGGGGACCTACTTCTGAGGGACAAGAGTATTGGATCCGGCAAGGCCATTCTGTTTGGCCTATCGTGTTGGTGAGCAGCCTCTTTCCATCGGCTGCATAGCTGGAGCTGTGTCTTTAAATCAGCCAGACAGGGGACACCACCGCGGAAGAAACTGGGGAATGGCTGGAGGGCCATCTCACTGCACCCTGAGGCCATGTGGCCCTGAGAAACAGGGTTGGGATTTGGGTCTGTTGCATTTATTCTTTTTCAGTACCAGGTATAGGGGATGCAGTCCCAGACCTGGGAACTCCAGCCATGGGGATTTTAGTGACCAGAATGTCAGGCTGGATGCTGCAGCCATCCCCAGCAGGGAAGCCCTGGCCCAGATGCTGGCAGTGGAAATTTGATGGCCCTAATACCATGTAGGAAGGAGAAAATGCCATGGACAGGGAAGGGAGAGATGGAATGCATTCGTTACAGCCATGGATGTAGAAACCCTCCATGCCATCGGCAGAATGGAACTGCCAAGCCATGTAAGTGCCCCAGGGCATAACCCCTATTTAGCAACCATTCCTACTGCTGCTGGCTAGGCACTATTCTTCATTAAACTAGAGGGGTGACTGAATAGCATGCCTTAGTGTCAGGCATGTGTGTGTGTGTGTGTGGGGGCAGTGGCCCATGCACTCCCAGGTAAGCAGATGCTTAGCTGTTGCTTCTCCAACATCCTTTGAAATCTTCAGGCATCCGGCAAAGCGGCAGCAGATGAAGGGTTTTCTACACCAGGCAATAATGCTTGCTGATCAGCTCCTGTTCTGTTCTCCCCTCCTCTACTGTTGCTCCCACCCCCAGAGGCTATAAACCTGTGAATGGGACAGAAATCACTAGTGAAAGTGAATGGCATCTTAGTAACTGGCCTTTAGAAACACTTTGGAGTTTATAAAACCCTCTGTGTAGGAGCCTCATAACCACCCTGGGAAGTAGATGGCTACAGATAGCCTTCCCCCCTTTGCTCCTGATGATAAACCAGTCACAACAGCTGGCAACTATTGGAGAGAAGATGTGAACACGTGACTTCTGGATCTGACCTTAAGCCTAGCAGCTTACCCACTATTTTGTGCTGCATCCCTAAAGAGACCACTTAGATACTTACAGAGTAACAACAGCAAAATGCTGTGTGTTTTGTAGAACTACCAGTAATAATGGCTAGCATTTATATGGTGCCTTGAAGTTTGAAGAGCACCTTCCATATATTATCTTATTAGGTGCTCATTACAGCCATGGGAGGCAGGTGCTATTATTATTTCCATTTTATGGATGCAGAAACTGAGGTTGAGAGAGGCTAAGACTTGCCTAGGGTACCTACAGTGAGTAAGTGTTTAGGGTTTGAGGCATGATTTCAACTCAGGTCTTTCTGTCTCTAAATCCAATACTCAATCCATTGTTCCATTTATCTGCTTAGCCTTGTTCTTAGAATAGAAAGATTTATATGTTAGAGATGAATGACTGAATCACTCAATCTACTCATTAATCAACAGGTATTTATTAATCCAAATTATCTACCAGACACTGTTAATTACTGGGGGTGCAAAGACAGAAAGGAAGCCTTCCTTTCCTTTAAGGAGCATATTAAATTCTATCATAGGAAATAACATGTATTCATATTAGTAAATACAAAATGCACCCCAATAAGTAGGAAGTAATTTTGGGGGGACACTAACAGCTGGGGAAGATCAGGAAGGCCTCATGTTTTATTTTAGGCTAGGCAATAGGGTTAAGTGACTCGTCCAGGGTCACACAGCTAGTAAGTGTTATGTGTCCGAGGCAGGATTTGAACTCAGGTCCTCCTGAATCCAGGGCTCTAGCCACCTTGCTGCCTCATGGAAGGCCTCATGTTGAAGGTGATATTTAAGTTGAGTTTTGGAAGAAGTTAGAAATTCTAAGAGGTGGAGGTTGGGGAAGGAGGGCATTCTAGGTACATACACCCTGTGCAAAGCCCCAGAGATGGGAGATGGCATGTTATGTGTGAGGAACAGGAAGCAGGCATCTTGGCTGGAATGTAGGGTGTGAAGAGGAATAGTAAACATGGACAGGTCAGGTGGTGCCTGACCTCGAGGGCTTTAAATGAAAAACAAAAGAACTTACATTTTACCAAGAGAACCTTTAAACAGGGCAGTGAAATAGTGGAACTTATACTTTAGGAATATCATTTTGACAGTTATATTGGGAGGCCATTGCAATAGTCCAGATGAGAGATGATGAAGGCTGGAAGTAGGGTGGTAGATACTCAAGGTGCCATGGAAGGAAGATCTAAAAGGCCTGATAGCAGCTTAGGTATGGGGGTGTTGGGGTGAAATATGATAAATCTGAAGGAAAAAATAAAGCATATTTCATACTGGAACTTCCTTGGCACCTCACCCTGGAGTAGCCATCCTTCTCTTTGGCTTTCTTGACTGGGAACATCCCACCTTAAGGCCTGTCCCCTTCTCCACTGGTGAGCTGCTTCTGGAGACTCCCCTCCCCTCCATTCCCCTCCTTCCCTTCCCTTCCCCGTCCCTTCTCTTCCTTTCCTTCCGAGCTGCCCTTATTGGTGACCACCTATAATTTCTTTGTGGAGTAGTGTCTCACCCAAGGAGCTTCTCTGCTGGAGGCGGCAGGAAGGGTTGGTGCTCTAACAACACCCTTGTGGAATTCACCCCTTTGATTCTAGATAGAGAGTTTGAGAAGTTGAGTGAGAAGCAACCTTTCTGTCTTTCGTGGGATGCTCAGCATACCTTGCCTCAGCTGGTGAATTGTGTCATTACCTTTTAAGTGAGCATTTATGTTGTTGTGATAGTTGAGTCATTTTAGTTGTGTGGCACCCTTCCTGATGCTGGGGTCACAGAGTACCTACAGCTTGAGGCATGCCATATTTGGAAAGTGTGAAATTTAAAGGATGTTGACATTTGCACTTCATAAATATACAAAATAAAAACAACAAAACCCAGCACCTAGTTAGCAAGAGGAATTAGTTAAAATAGGTAATTACTACAGATTGTGGGCTGAGATGAGCTCCTTCATCATACCCTGTTATACCCCGACTCTACCCCACCGAAGTCTATGGCAGCTTCAGTAGCAGCAGCAGCAGCCCCGGTGTTGGGGGGTAGGGGAAAAGGCCTTGTGGTACTTCCCCTGTGTGCTAATTATGTCTCTGACTAATTTTATTTGTGTGGAACAGTAGAAATGCCTTCTTCAGCTTCTCCTTCTTTCTTGGCAGTTCTCTTATGTATTTGGGGCAGCATGGGAGTTTAGTGGAAAGAGCTCTGCATTTGGAGTTTGAAGATCTGAATTTGAATCCTGTTTTTCCACTTTTAAGTGTGTGACATTGGGTATCATGCTGTCTCTTTGAGGCTCCATTTCTGAATCTGTAAAAAAATTGGGTGTAATGCTGTTTTCACTATCTACTCAAAGGATTGTCGTAAATCATAAAGCAATGTACAAATGTGAACTCTTATTCTCTTCCCTTTTTTCTCTCAGGCTGAGTACAGGGGGTAGGATGATGGAGGTGGGAGAGATTCCTGGATTAATTCCACATCCATGAGTTGTTGTGTCATTTGTGTGGGGGCCAAACCGCCCAACAGCGCCTAGGTTCTGAAGGGAAATTGGAAAGCCCCTCCTGTGCCCTAGTACTGTGGACAGGCAGGACCACACAGCATCCTGACCCTGCCTTGCGGAGAGCCTAGACCACAGTCATAAAGGCCTTATATATCCTTTGGCTGCATTGTATAATGTAAATATTCAACATTAGTTCATATAGTCAATTCCATTTGGCATTTCAGCTAGGTGTCTGGTTTAAGGAAAACATAGATGACAGACAGATAGTTGGTTCTGCCAGATTTATGAATGTTAACTTAAAGCAATATGACAATATGGTGATTTAGAATATGAACCTAGTAGGGAAAAGGAGATACTGGAAACTCAAACACCAAGTCAGTGTTTCAGATCATAAGAAGATAGAATATTAGCACTGGAAGGGACTGTGGAGATCATATAATCCAATATTTCTCAAACTGCGGTCCACAGGACCTGGGACATCTGCCAAGCAGTCCAAGGGGTTCCTTGAAGAAATAAGTTATAATGGTGGACTAACAAACATGATCAATCCATCTTATTTGCTACAGTGTGTGTGGTCAGGTGAATCAGAGAGGCAATGGAGATTGGTTGAGATTAATCATATGACAGAAGAGTTGGTGTGTGGTAGAAGAATGTTCAGTAGCAATACCTTTTAGGTTTCAGTCCGCTTGGTTTTGATCACTAAAAGGACTTTGGATGGCCATTCGTACCTTCTGAAGCTCGCAAGGTCATGCCTTGATCTGTTCTATCTCTGACACTTATTCACCTAAGATCAAGAAAGAATAAACAGAGTAAAAAAAAAATAGAGGCACCATTCACGACCATGTGGCAGCCTGATGGGGAGGAGGGGTGGGTGGAGGAAAGGTAGCCAAAGAAGTTCACTCTGCTGCTGCTACCTGTTCTCTCATGTTAAAGCCTACAATATTTCTTCCTCCTGCTTAAAAGCCTCTAGGAAAGAGATGGACTATTCATGGCTTGAGCCTTTTGTATGTACGCTCAGTCCCAACTCAGTAGACAGTTCAGAGTTTTAGTTTTATTTTGGTTACCATGTAGTAAGCTGACCCCCTGCCCTTCACCTAGATCACTGCCGTGTCATGATGGAGGGGCTTGTGTAGCTCAATGAAACTAGGAGCTGTGCTGTGAAGGGTTATGCAATATAGATAGATAATAGTGGAGAGCTCTGACAAAAGGTGATCCATTGGAGAAGAAAATGGCAAACTATTCCAGTATTTTTGCCAGGAAAACTCCATGGATTGGCCTGGCATGCTATGGTCCACAGGGTCACAAATAGTTGAATATGACTGATCAACAATAGAAGTAAATTGGCCCCCAAATATTTTATGCATTTTGCAGTTACTTGAAATAAGATTTTCCTCTCTATTATTGCTTCTTGTGTTTTGTTGTTATTATATAGAAATGCTGCTGATTTTTGAGTATTTATTTTGTGGTCTACAGCTTTGCTGAAGCTATTAATTATCTCAGTATCTTTGCTGATTCCCTAGATTCTTTCAAGCAGACTATCATATCATTGGCAAACAGGGAAAGCTTTATTTCCTCTTTAGTCCTTTAATGGTTAATTGGTTATTAACACCTTTACTTTCTTAGCTGATTTTTCTCCAGGTTATTAACACCTTTACTTTCTTAGCTGATTTTTCTCCAGGCTGACAATGAAATTGTTTGTCTTTATTCAGTTGTCCAGTCCTATCTGACTTCATGATCCCGTGCACCATAGCACATCAGTATTGTCCAGCGGGTTTTCTAGGTAAAGATAATGGAGTGGTTTTCCATTTCCTTCTCCAGTGAATTAAGGCCGGCAGAGGTTAAGTGAATTGCCTAGGGTCACACAGCTAGTAAGAGTCTGAGGCCATATTTGAACTCAAGTCTTGGGGTAGCTAGGTGGTGTAGTGGATACAGCACTGGGCCTGGAGTTAGGAAGATCTGAGTTCAAATCTTAGTTCAGACACTTACTAGCTGTATGCTGTTGGACAAGTCACTTAACTCCTATTTGCCTCAGCTCCTCATCTGTAAAATGGGAATACACTAGAAGGAAATGGCAAACTACTTCAGTGTCTTTGCCAAGAAAACCCCATGGACTTCGTCTATGGGGTCACATAGAGTTGGACATGATTGAATGACTGAACAGCAAAAATATCTGTATATATGACATATATGAGGGTATACATATTATATATGAAGTAGATGGTAATGATTTCAAGGCTCTTGACCACCCTGGTTGCTTTCTTTGTGTACTTTCCTGTTTATCATCACTCTGTAGCATCTATGATCTAGGCTTTCTTCCTGGCTCTCCTTGGGTCTGTTCTACTACCAAGGATGAGCTGATGGCAAAGACCTCTTGCTATTTTTCTAAACACAGTGGGGTTGGCATGAGGTGATACCTCTCAGAGTCAGGATGATGCCAATGAGTTGCCCCAGACCATTTGGAAGATCTGGTTAGACACCATGGTACAATAAAATTCACCTAGGTTTTGATGGATTGGAACCATTGTGTCATAGGATTATAGGAGCATAGCTCTAGAACCAGAAGGGAGAACCAAAGGCCATCTGAACCCCCACTTTACAGATGGGGAAACTGAGGCCTAAGAATGCTAAGTGACTTGCTCAATGTCACACAGGATATATATTCTATCTCCACATTTCTACAGATTGAATGGGAACCTACCAAAATAGATAGGAAAGAAAGGATGGTTATGGGTCAAACTGGAAGAAAAGAAATAATTCAAAATGGAGCAATTAGCTAATGGTAGGAAATATCCAGAAGGCACACTCATCATTTCTGTAGCTGTTATACCTTGTGCCAGAACTTTTGTTACAGAGGAAAATGGGGACAAAGTGCTCTGAACTCAAAACTTGTCCTTTTTGTGCCCATGTTGAAGGCTACTAGGTCTGGTCAGGTCCTGGCACCTTGGAAGTGAGGGCCAATGGAAATGTGCCTCTTTTCCCTGCCCTGTTTCCCAAGGTAGTCTATAGCTGCAACTAATTCAGGGGATGATTTAGAGAACCCAAATGGACACAACACACATAACATGGCCCTGTCAGTTTACTTTACAGGCTACAAGGGAGGACTGAGTATCTTACAGATGTTAAAAAGTGAGATGCAGGATATCAAACTTGACAATGAAGATTTTTTTTCTGCTTAAAAATGGGCCAACTTAAATTCGCCAAGGCAGAAGTGAGGAGACTCTCATTCATACCCTCTGCTTTGGCTGACCAGGTACTATGAAACGGATTTTTCTTTGCCTTTTTTTTTTTTACCCATGTCAGTCTCTCCCAGATCCCTTATTATCCTTCCCGTCCTAACCCATCTTCTTCCCAATCTTACAGTGGAATTATTTTAGAGATTCAAAGAGATCCCTTAAGAATAGATTGGTGTCAATTCAGCAAACGTATTTTTGTGCAAAATGTGGCTTTCTGCAAGCTAATATCACTAGTTGTTTTGAAGAAAAAGGGAGCAAATGAAAGACAACTTGTATGACATTGGACAAATCACTTCAACTCTCCCAGGCTTTGTTTCCTTGTCTTTAAAATGGGCATGATGCAGTGGATGATCTTTAAGGTTTCTTCAAGTCATGAATTTCCTATAACATAACCCTAGCTTTCATTATGCTTTTGGAAAACCTGGATGGCAAATAAAAATATTTGTTTATTCATCCAGGAATCATTAATTTAAGTACCTACTATGTGCCAGGCACTTTGCTAAGTGCTGGGATACAAAAACAAATATTAAATAGTACTTGCCCTCAAGGAGCTTACATTCTATTGGAGGATGAGAATAACATATTATATAATTATGTAAATATAAAATATTTACATATAAGTAACTCCAACATACATATAAAGTATATTCAAAATAATTATTTTGGATGCAGACCCTGCTGAGTTCCATAACTTGTTGCCATGCACATCACTGTTTGGCTTGAGTTGGTGTGTGTGTGTGTGTGTGTGTGTGTGTGTGTGTGTGTGTGTGTGTGAAACTTTATAATGGTTAAGGCTGTCTAGGGGTGGAATGAACTGTTTTAGGAGACATAGTAAGTTCCCTGTCACTGAAGGTCTTCAGGCAGAGACTGGAGAGATGCTTGTGAAAGCAATAGAGAGGGGTGCCTGCTCAGTTATGGCTGGACTTTGATGACCTCTGAAGTCTCTTATAATCCTAAAATGCTGTAATTGGAGACCTCCAGAGAGGTCTCTCTGAGGAGAGTGCAGCTCCATTAGATTATTGGGGTATGGAGCCAATATTTTCTTCTCTACAATTCCTGCCCGTAGATCCTGGTTCTGCCTTCTGGGGCTTTGTAGAATAAATCTGATCTCATTTCAGAATTGTCATCTGTGTACATCTTTAAAAAAAAATTGGAGTGGGCATTCGTGACAATAGAAACATTAATAATAACTTCAAAGTGCCCCTGAGGAACTCTCTAAGGTTATAAATTTGTAGAAAAGATGCCAGTCTGCTTTGAGGAGGGGGTTCCTCCCCAGAAGCTCCCTACACAGATAAGGTCTGATAAAAATAAACAAATAAAATAACTGCAACAAAGAGAAACAGAGGGGGAAAAGGAGAAAAGTCACTTTTCTCTCTGAATCTTCCTGCAGTCACTGCTGTCTATGAAAAGGTAATGATGATAGCTGACCAGTTCACCCCACAGGATTGTTAGGAAGATAAATGAGATGATACATGAGCACGTTTGAAAAGTCCTTCTTTGAAAAATCTTTGGAAAGGTTTAAGAAAGCCAAGGATTTGAAAAGCTTATGGAAAGGTGCTTGCAAAGTTCTAAGCTCCCCCTGAGAGGTACTAGACTTAACTCATCCTTGAACATTGTGTCAATTTCGCTGTTAATGCCCACAAAATTCACACTCAGAGCTGATGTAACAGCTGTGTGGAGAACTGTATTTCTCTGCCTTGCCCGTAGCTGGTACTCAAGGAATATTTGTGAATGAATGAATGAATGAATGAATGAATGCATGCATGCATGAATGAGTGAATGAGTGGTAAGTAGACACTATCCCCAAGGTTAGCCCATGCTCCCAGATCTGCCTAGTCACCTAGTACTGGGAGCTAAGGCATTGACCTGGGGCTGTCAGGGAGCAGAGAGACAGTATGCTATAATGTAAAGAATCTGTAGATAAGTGTCTAAAGCCTGGTGCTGCTTCTATTTGAGTGACCACAGGCAAGCCAATTAGCTGCTTTGGGCCTCAGTGTCTATCAGGCCTGGGTTTCTTCTACAAATGAAGGTGTTGGATTTAATGATATCTAAATTCCATGTGAATTGCTCATCTTCATGTGCTCCTGATGGGGGAAGTATGGTGGTTTTGGTTATGTTGTGCTAATGTGCTTGGTAAGTCACTAAGACAGTATAATTTTGTTTTACAAAATGAATATTTTCCTTTGGTCAGTGCAATTTCTTTTTTGTGTTCTCAGGGCCTCTCTCTGTCTGAGATGCTGGGTGACCGCTGAGTTTGTTCATACCTCTGTCTAGCATGGCTTTTTGCAGAAATGGACTTTCAAGAGTATACAGTAGTGGAGTTGTTTCAAAGAAGCATGTCTTCAACAGATCAGCTTTTTCTGGGGGGTGGGAACACATTGAGAAACAAAATGGAGCCCTGGATATTGCTGGATGGTGGGGAAAGTGAAGGTAGTTGTTTGGGATCCCCTGGGCTCTGGGGGTTTCATCAAGGTGTATATATCTACTGAGACTGTTCTACTCCCTTGCCCCAGGGGCACCAGAATATTACAGAATCAAAGTGTTCATGGAGCGACACAAAGACCATTGAGATTCAGCTGTAAGTGGTTTAGGATGCATAGAAGCCAGACCTCATATGTAAGGTGAAAAAAAAACATCAGATCAAACCAGCCACACCATGCGAACTCAGAGTGCTGGTTCCAAGGAAAACGACGGCATCCTACGTGGAATTACAGATGCCATATTAAAAAGCATTCCTTGACAAAGTCACATTTTATCCACGCCAGGAACGAGACCTGCAGTCTGTACTCCCATTACAGCTGATCAGAAGACAGATCCATCAGGAGAGGCTGGGGGATACCCATCAAACGGAAGCCTCGGGGCAGAATATGCAACGAATGGGCCACACAGTTTCTTCTTGAATCTAGGAGAAATTCCTGCTAATGGCTGACCTTCTTTCTTGTCTTTGTACTGTGTAGACCAGGGAATCTCGGAGTTAGAAGGAACTTCAGAGGTCAGTCTAAAGTCACAGACTTTAGAACTGGAAGGGATCTTAGAGTTCAGTCCCCTTCATTTTATAAAAAAGGGACCTGAGATTCAGGGAGCAGATTACATGACTTCCAAGTTCCCTTCTAGCTCCTGTGTACTGGAGAGCCCAGCATAAAGCACTTTGGAGGATTCTTCCTTATAACTTTGTTGCCAACCCTACTTTCCCTGTTCTTCTTCTGGGCTGAATACACTTACCCTGTTTTTCCTTCTGGCTGAATACTGACTCCCCTCCCCTATCCCCATTCCTACTTCATTTAGACCTTCAGGTCCACTTCCCCTTTCCTACAGCTGTGGTCTAAGTCTCTCTAGCCTATTTGGACATAGGGTGGTTATGGCCACTCTCTCCACTTAGTTGAGGAGGGAGTCATTAACTACAGTTCTTTGAGTAACGTGGAAGCCCACTGGACCTTACTATCTCCCTTGCTGCTACACCCTCCTGTTACCTAGGCGTTGCCACCTGCCCTACCAACAAACTCTAAGGACTCCCTACTGAAGCACCCTCAGGACTACTGAATATCTACCCTGGAGCTGTACCTTCCTTGGTGACATGTCTCTTCCAGTTAAAAAAGGAACTCCACGAGAGTCTTGTTTTTGTCCTTGTATCCCGGTGCTTGACAAATAGTAAGAGCTTAATAAATGATCTTTCACTCCCCTCCCCACCCCCATTCATTCCTATCATGTACGATCCTAAAGGCTAAGTAAAATACCCAAGGACACATAGGGAATAAGTAGCAGAGCAAGAAACACGAGCTCAGGGTCTCTTTGCACCAGACTACTTTTGGACATAGTTTCCCTAAAATGAAGAAGCTGGATAAGATGATCTCTACGGTCCCTTTCATCTCTAAATCCATGGTCATGTATCCCCCCAAACCTTCTCTTTTTTCAAGGTAATTCCTTTGAACTTTTCAAAATCATTCATTTACCCATCAACATACACTTAATAAGCAGCCAGTCCTTTATTAAAGTACTTATTTTGTGTTAGGCACTTGCCTGCATATAATACAAACACAAAACCACAAGGAACCTACATTCCACTATGTCAGGAGGTAAGTAAAATGGAAAATATATGCAAAGTAAATACAAAGTAATGTGGAGCAGGGAGAGGGCCCTAAGACCTGGAGGATGGGGAAAGGCCTTGTGGAAGAGGTAGCTTGTGATGAAACCTTAAAAGAATCTAGGGATTTGTAAGAGGTGGTGGTGAGGAAGGAGGGAGGGAGAGAGGGAGGAACTGCCACCCAGCCCTGGGGGAAATGATAACTGGGTGAAGAGCCCTACAAGGACTGGTTAGGGACCTGCAAAAGCTTCCTACTGATCAAGGTGGTTGGGAAACACTTCAAAAGAGAAGCACTAGGGAGATTTGCTTCCTCTTTGGGGATCAGAATAGGTTTGTTTCCCTTCCCAGGCTTCTAAGGACAACTGATTTTTCAACTGGGACAGACAAATCAGGGAAAATCGAGTGGCTTTTCAGAGGGCCACCCAGGTGGGCGTTTGGGGCCAGCCAGCTGGTGGGGTTCACCCCCTCTAGACATCACCCTGAACTTCAACCAACCCCTGACACTTTCCCAGTAAGTTACTTATTGCGGGACATGGTTTGGAGGCGCCTGAGAGATGAACTCAACTGCCTGACCCTGGTTTCCAGAAGGTCCTGCCCTGGAGTGGGCATTTATTTATTTATTTTTTTAATGAAGAAACTGTCCTGGATAAAAAGATCCTACCAAAGCCAGGGGCATTCTTCCCAAGCTGGAACAATGTATTTACCCCTTCAGCACCCCCCTCTCTCCCTCCCCTCTCTAGTTTTATGACCTGCATGCATAACTACTGTCTCCAGTGTAACTTTACCCAGCTTCTGGGGATTCCGGCAGCGGAGGGGAGCAAAAAACCAAACCAAACCAAAACAAAAACAAACTTTCCAGCTAGTTTCCTGAGAAAAGCAAAAATGCAGCAACTCCTACTTGCAGATGCGAAATAGACATTGCTCCGCTCTCCCCGGCCAGTAATTAATTATATAAACACATTGATGGGGCATCTGCTCCCTCCCTCTCTCCCGCCTCCATAACTCTGCATTCGAATGCGCACTTCCTGCTGGGATTTGAGCTTTGGCTCCGTTTAATTGATGGCTTCCACACTTCAGTTAACTCTGCGGCCCTTTTCATTGGCTGATTGTGTGTGTACTTCTGCGGGCCCGAGACTTTGTTACTGCCATTGTTATTCACATGAGGGGGACAGAATAGCGGGGCCAAAAGAAAGTCTCCTTCAAATATTTAGTAAACTCTGAAGAGCACTTTTCTTTCTTATTTTGCAAGCTTGGCACATGCCTTCTGTTTCTAAGTGGCCTCTCATTCAAAGGCTCCCCATCTCCTATTCTTTGTCCCACTAGGTGCCCAGGCTTACAGCCCCTGGCAGCTGCTGGGTTTTCAAAAGGACTATAGACGCCGCTCTGCAGGTGAGCCCTCCTGCCAAAGCAATTTCCAATCAAAGGCTCTTTGAGAGCGTCACTAGGAAGCTGACTTTGTCTGCGGGCCCCTGCTCCCCGAGGGCCCCCATCGCAACGCTCGCCCGCCCGCCCCGCTCGCTTCTCAGCTCGCTCGCTCCCTCCAATCGGCTGCCGCGGCCTCCTGCGCGCCCGGTTCAGGGGCAGGACACTGGGCCAATTATCCAAGCGCCGCGCGGAGCCCGCCTCGGCCTGAGGTGGGGCGCGCCTTCAAAGCGCCCTTTCTGATTTCCAAGCTGCCGGCAAGCTGTAATCTCCATTCATTGCTTTACTTAAGTATAATTGCTCCCTTTGAAGGCCGAGCGAGCCCCGTAATTGGCTGCGCCCTGGGGGCAGCCGTGCTTAGCTCGGCCGAGCCGCCTCGCAGGCTCCCCCATAGGTGCGCAGCGCCGAGCGAGGTCCCGAACTGAGCAGCCAGAAGACGCACCCGGCTGCTGGATTTCATCTTCTTTTCATACCGCCCTTTTAAAATTTATTAAAACCAGCTTTTGTCTCCGCGGTGTCAACTCAGCGCAGGGAGACAGGGGGCTCGGGCAAGGCGGCTTTTTTTCTTTCTTTCCTTCCTTTTTTCCCTTTCTTTCCCTCCCCTCTTTCTTCCTTTCTTCCTTTCTTCCTTTCTTTTTTTCCTCCGGGGCGCACCAGCGTCGGAGCCACATCACACGCCGGGCGCTGGGAGGGTGGTGAGAGGTTACGTCGGAAAGGGCAGCCACTTTTCCTGAAGATCAAAAGGACTGCTCTGGCTGCCGAGGCCTGCCCCCGTGTTGGAATGCGGCAAGGCTGCCCCCTCCCGAGGCGTAATTATAGACCCAGGGAAAACAACTTTGAAACGCCGGGCAGGTTGTTGGGCCTAAGGGACGGTGGACGCAAGGCCTCAGATGTTAAAGGCTTCCCTGAGCGCTCTCGCTCGGACTGATTTACTAAGTACTGCCCGCAGGAAAAACCTGTCCAGACAACCTTGGCAGGAGCTGGACCCGCAGGCCTTCTGTCACTACCAAAAGTGGTTCCGGAGAGTCTTAGGGACAGTGAATTCTGCTGATACCTTTCACTTTTGAAAAGTCAGCCAAAGACAAAGGAAGCCTCGCTTTCTCAAGCTAGCCCTAGTCACGATCACAGGCATCACAGAGAATCAATTTCCCCCCTCCTCCACTATATACGCATCACTAAACCGCGCTCCGAAGCACTGTTCTCTGCCTCTGCATCACTTAACTACTTTAGAGGATCTTTGAATCTGTACCTCCCAAGGGCTCTCAGTAATTATTTGGTGAATTGAAGAGAGTCTGAATGACAGCAATTTTAAGGCCTATCAATCTCTTGGTGGGGTGGTCTCACAACATATGCTACCACTGGCTCCCTGGATTACGTTGTTATCGGTTGCTATTGTTGGAGGGGTCTAACGGAATGCCAGACAACTAGTTGATTCAGCCAGTTCTGTGAAAAAAATGACCCAACCCAAAAAGAAACAGGCAACATTTTTACAGCACCAAGCGCCAACTATCTCCTCCTCTCCCAATAAGAATCACAGGAAGAGATTGGTTCGAAACGAATGCATTGTTGGTGGAGCTGTGAATTGGTCTGACCATTCTGGAAAGCAATGTGTAAAATTTAAATAAAATGACTAAAATGTTCACAGGTGGCATAGTGGACAAAGCGCTGGGCTTGGAAACAGGAAGACTCATCTTTACGAATTCAAATCGGGCCTCAGACACTTACTAACTTTAGGACCGTGGGTAAGTCACTTAACCCTGTTTGCCTCAGTTTCTCATCTGTAAAATGAGCAGGAGAAGGAACAACAACAAAAAGTCCATGCCCATGAGACTCTGCTTCCCAGGCACGTATCTCAAGGAGGTCATTGGCAAAAAAGAAAGGCTCCATACATTTAAAAATATTGATGATTATACCTTTTCCATCAATGGGGAGTTCAGTGGCTGGAGTGCTAGACCTAATCAGGAAGTCCCAAGTTCAAATCCTGACTTATATACTTAATAGCTAGAGACAGGGTAAGTCACTTAACCTCTTTCAGCCTCAGGTTCCAGATCAGTAAAATGGGCATAAAAATAACACCTACCTCACCAAGTTGCTGTTAGGCTCAAATGAGATAACATATGCAAAGTATTTTGAAAAGTTTAAAGCACTAAATAAAAACTTTTGTTATTCTTCAGACTAGGAAACTAGTCTTTTAAATCTAGGAGCCCAAGATGGGTGCATCAGCACAGTTTGAAAGAATCCCAAGTCTAGTGATATCATGGGCAGATTGGAGGTTTGTCAGAGCTGACTTCAGGATTCTGTAACAGAGTGACTGCCTAGCTGCCCTTTGTTGTTTTTCTACCTGTAATTCTGTACTTGGATGTCCAGGGATTTCTGGTTGCAACATAATTGAGACTTACCCTGTATCTTCCATTGTGGTGAGGCAAATACTCAAAAATTTTCAAAAAGTCCATCACTAGTTGCCAGATATGGCTAGGCAATGGAGTTAAGTGACTTGCCCAGGGTCACACAGCTAGTAAGTGTCAGGTGTCTGAGGCCTGATTTGAGCTCAAGTCCTCCTGACTCCAAGGCCGGAGCTTCATCCACTGTACCACCTAGCTGTCCTGTTTTTGTATTCTTTGTACTTAACATCGTATCTGGATGTGGTAGAGGGAAGAGAATGAGCATTTTTATAGTGTCAGCTGTCCACCTGGTGCTGTGCCAAGTGCTCTACAAACAGCTTCTCATTTGATTGGATTCTCACAACTTCATGAGGGTAGGTGCTGTTATTATTCCCATTTTACATTTGAGGAAACTGAGGCAAACAGGATGAAGTGACTTGCTCAGGGTCATACAGCTAGCAAGTGTCGAAGGCTGGATTTGAACTCAGGTCTTCCTGACTCCAGACCCAGACCTATATTGACTTCACCACTTGTTGTTCAGTTGTTTCTGACTCTTTGTGACCCCATTTGGGGTCTTCTTGGCAGAGATGCTGGAGCGGCTTGCCATTTTCCTACCATCTTTTAATGTAGAAGCTGCAAGGTCCTGTGTAATCCTGACTGTGGTTCCATGATATTTAAATTGTTTCTTTCTGGCTTCTTGCAGCATTTCCTCTTTGAGCTGGTAATTTGGAATTTGGCTACTATATTCCATGGGGTTGTCAATTTGGGATCTCTTTCCGGAGGTGATTTGTGGATTCTTTCTGTGGCTATTTTAGCCTCTGGTTCTAGGACCTCAGGGCAGTTTTCCTTGACAATTTACTGAAAGATGCTGTCCAGGCTCTTTTTTTCATTGAGGTTTTCAGGTAGACTAATAATTTTTAAATTGTCTCTCCTGGATCCATTTTCAATTCAGTTGTTTCACCAACGAGGTATTTTATGTTTTTATCTATTTTTTCATTTTTTGGTTTCTGTTTGACTGATTCTTGCTCTCTCATGGAGTCATTAGCTTCCACCTGCCAAATTCCAATTTTTAACAAATTGTTTTCTTCTACTAGATTTTGTACCTCCTGCTCCATTTGGCCAATTGTATTTTTTAGGGACTTGTTTTCTACAATTTTTGTCCTTCCTTTTTCAAGCTATTGACTCTTACTTGCATACCTCTCATTTCTTTTCCCAATTTTTCTTCTACCTCTCTTATTTGACTTTTAAAATCCTTCCCCAGTTCTTCCAAGAAGGCTTTTTGGGCTTCAGACCAGTCCATATTCCCTTTTGAGGTTCCAGATGAGTTTGTTGACAATGTTGTCCTCTTCAGAATTTTTGCCTTGATCTTCACCATTCCCATAATAAGAATCTATGATACATTTCCTTTTGCTCATGGTGTTTGCTTATTTCCTGGCCTTTCAGAGGTTAATAAGGGAGGGTGAAAGCCATTTACTTCTTACTTCACCATGTCGGCTCCCACAAGTGGAACTGCCATTTTCTTCTCCAGCTCATTTTACAGATGAGGAAACAGAGGTAAACAGGGTGAAGTGACTTGCCCAGGGTCACACAGCTAGTAAGTGTCTGAAACGGGCTTTGAACTTAGCTAGATCTTCCTGACTCCAGACCTGGTGCTCTATTTATCTAGTTGCTGTGATTAGAAGGCACTTAGTAAGCCACTTGATTGATTGATGAAGCTGGACAATAAGGATATATATGCATGTGTATATATATACATATATTTTTTTCTTTCCTCACTGAATTGTTTTGTTGTTTGGGATGGGGCCACAGACTCCTAGAATTCTAAGGAAGAGAATTGAGCCTGGGAAGAACATCTTGGTTATCACCCTACCTCAAATATCAAATTATTTGATTACTTAGTCCATAAGTGGATGCAGAATATAGTTGAGAGGCAGGCTGATGTAAAAGGATAGAACATTGGATTTATTGGAGTCAAGAAGACCTGACTTTCAGATCCCACTTTTTATGCTTCCTAGCTATATAACCCTGAACAATTTACTGAACTTTCCTGGTTCTCAGTCTCCTCATCTGTAAAATGACAGGTTGCAATCAGTGATCTCATAACTACCTGCTAGGTGTAAATATATGATTTCTGTCCTACAAAGGCAGCTTAATGTAGTACCAAGAATCTGTGACTTGGAGTTAGGAAATCTGAGTTTAGAGTCAGATGACCTGACTTGTTTGACTCTGAGAAAGTCAGTGAACTTTCCTGGGCTTCAGTTTTGCTGTCTCTAAAATAAAGGGGCTGCACTCAATGGTCTCTAGATTCTAGAGATGATTTTGCTACCAGTGAGAAAGACAGCCATTGAGGAGTGAGAATTATTCCCACTGAGTAGCATATCTTCTTCTCTGTGCCCCCTATTCAATTGACCCTGCAGATGTATTATTGGAAAGAGTATAAATCAAATTCTTATAAACAGAATTACATTTGTAAATGTGCCAGGGCAGCTCTGCTTCTTAAGGCAGAGAATTATTTCTGAAAAAAAAAAGATTCCTCCTTTTTAATGTAAATAATCATTCCACAATTATGTATTTACAAACTAGGTCTTTTCATAGCTTGGCATTTCCTAAAGTGGGGACACATCTGTATTCTAATTCTTCAGGGGTTAGAAGAGAGGAGCCCTTCCCATTTTAGCCAGCTTCCCAGGATTGGCCAGTGAGCATTGGTAAAGACCTTGGAGCTCTTGGCATTCTTCTGGCCCTGGTGGTCAGGGCAGAATGACTATATCTCAGAAATTCCATTCCTTGACAGGAAGTTTGTGACGTATGTGAAGTGGCCACTTTTCAAAAGTTTATTAACTTGGCTCTGTTCTCTTTTTCCCCATAAAACAAAATTAAGCAATATCATGGGATCATAGGTTTAAAGTGTAATCAAAGTTTGAGGATAGATTTATTATTTTTTTCCCCCAAAGCCTCTAGAAGCTAGTCTTGCCTTCCTATTTATCTTTTCCCAATCTTTTCTTCAAGCCCTTGGTGCCTTCTTTGGCACCAAATGGGTAGAAGAAGGGGAGAGGAGAGAGAGAGAGAGAGAGAGAGAGAGAGAGAGAGAGAGAGAGAGAGAGAGAGAGAGAGAGAGAGAGAGAGAGACGGAGGGAGGAGGGAGGGAGGGAAAGAGAGAAATAGGTTGGGGTAGGGAGGGCTGGTCAAGGGGGGCTTTCCACAACAACTGAGTCTTTCCTGCTGTCTATAGCACTGTTAGCACTGTTGGTTACCCTAAGGACTTAGAAAACAGAGACTTGAATAATTCCAATCTGGAACAGAAGTTTAATAAAAGGAGGGTGGGATGGGTGGTTGACCCAGGCCCAAGACTACGTTGGCAGAGACCTGCGACTTTTCCACTCTCAGTGGACTGAATCATTCCACTGATAAATTAAAGTAGAACTAGGGCATTTTGGTGCCAGGGATATTAGCCTGGCAGTCAGGAGACCAGCTTTCTAGCCCCAGCTCTTCACTAATTTGCAGTATGACCTTGGGCAAATGAACTAATTTTTCTGAGCTTCAGCATAGGGATTGGAATGAATGAATGGAAAAAGCATTTATTAAATTATGCTAAGCAGTGAGGATACAGATAGAAAAATAGCAGTCTCTGCTCTCAAAGAGCTCACATTTTATTTTATTTTTTTTTGTGAGGCAATTGGGGTTAAGTGACTTGCCCAGGGTCACACAGAAAGAGCTCTCATTTTAGCGGGGAAACAACACACAGAAGAGTGAAGTGAAAAGGTTCCATAGTCCTTAGGGTGCCATTTCAGTTGGTAAAACATATCTGTTTTTGATGTTGAACCATTTGACAGTGCCAGGGACTTTTGTGGTAAGAATAAATATAATAACTACCAGTTATATAGAGTTTTAAGGTCTGAAAGGTGCTTTATTTATGCAAACTCATTTGATCTTCACAACCCAAGGGAGGTAGGTGCTATTATATTCCCTTTTACAAATGAGGAAACTGAGACACATATAGATTAAGTGACTTGCCCAGGGTCACATAGTTAGCAAATATCTGAGGCAGGATTCTAACTTAGGTCTTTCTGATTCCAGGTCCTGCACTCTAATCACTGCTATGATCCCTTTCAGCTCTGACATTCTAAGAATCCAAGTGGTATTTCTTCTTCTATTATTTTTTAAACTTTAGTTTATTTTTTGTTACATTTTAAATTCCAAGCAGTATTCCTCCCTCCCTTTCTACTCATGCTAGAGAAGGCCACTACTTGACACACACATATGTATATGTATATGTATATGTGTATGTGTATGTATATGTAAGTGTATGTGTGTGCGTATGTGTTATATGTATGTGTATGTATGTGAATACACACACATACACACACACACACACACCATACTACGTATACTTCTATTTATCAATTCTTCCTCTGGAGGTGGATAGCATCTTCCTTCATAGGTCCTTTGTGGTTGATTTGAATATTTATAGCGCTCGGAATAGCTTAGTCATTCACTGTTATTCTTCAAACAATATTGCTATTACTGTATACAATGTTCTCTTGGTTCTGCTCATTTCACTCATTATTTCAAGTAAGTCTTTCCATAGTTTTCTAAGATCATTGAATTCATCATTTCTTATAGCACAGTAGTATTCCATTATAATCATATACCACAACTTGTTCAGCCATTCCCAATTGATGGGCATCCCCTCAATTTCCAATTATTTGCCACCACAAAGAGAGCTGCTAGAAATATTTGAGAATATATAAGTTCTTTTCATTTTTCCATGATCACTTTGGGAAACAGACTTAATAGTGGTATTGCTGGGTCAAAGGATATAGAAAATTTTATAACTCTTTGGACATAATTCCAGATTGCTCTCCAAAATGGTTGGATCAGTTCACAGTTTTACCAACAGTGTATTAAGCATCATGTCTTCAAATAACTTTACCATGTCCTTGGTCTGAAGCATTTGGTGAAGATGTGATTATTCTAGCTCCCCTATCTAAGTGATATAATTCCATGGCTATAGAAAATAGAATCTCAAATTTGGGAAGGACCTCAGAAATAATCTAATCCAAAATATACCTACCCAGGAATTCTTTCTACAATATCCCTGACAAGTGGTTATCCAGTTCAAGTTGAAGTCTTCCATTGATGGAAAATTCATGACCCATTCAAGGCAGCTCATTCCAACTTTAAAAAACTGTAATTGTTATGTAAGAGCTATATCTGTGCATTGATTCCATAATCCCGTAAAGCATGGATCTGAGAAAGCCATGTTCATTGGAAAAACATTATCTTTGTATCACATCTCCCAGAAGCCTGCATGTGGGGTCTGCACTGTGACGCTATTATTGAGCCTAGGTTTTTTTTAAAAAATAATTCAATGGAAATTCAATGGACTTTCTATCATTGGGAGCTAAATAAACTTTCTTGCCACAGTTTCCCTATCTGTAAAGTGAAGACAAGAATCTTTGACCACATGTTTTTATAGGATAGCAAAATAATTGGTTTTTGTATCATGTATATATTAAAGCATTTGTTTTCCTCATTCTTTTTTTTTGTTGTTGTTATTTTAGGCAATGGGGTTAAGTGACTTGCCCAGGGTCACACAGCTAGTAAGTGTTATGTGTCTGAGGCCAGATTTGAACTCAGGTCCTCCTGAATCCAGGACCAGTGCTCTATCCACTGCACCAGCTAGCTGCCCCTATTTTTTTTTTTAATCATTTCTGATGAGTGTAAGGTATCAGCACTGTCCACCTCCCTCCTACTAGCTTCTTCTGTTTCAGTTTTTCTTTTTATGCCTCATTTGTATGAGTTGATTACTCTTTTTTATCTCTCCCTGCACAGTTTTATTTTTTTAGAATCACCCCATCCTACTCAGCCCAAAACTACCCAGCTAATGACTGCTAATATTTTCACATATATGAAGTAAACAGTTTGACCTTATTGAGCGTCTTATAATTGGTCTTTAATGTTCACCTTATATTTCTCCTGGAAGTGTGTACATTTTTAAAAGACTGCAGGAGTCTCATGAGGTAGGCTGGGAAAGGGCATGGAAAAGATGAGGAAAAATGTCAGTTACATCTAGACGATGGTAGGACTAACATGGTTGCCTTAAGACACTGCAGCTGTGTTCTGAGAGAAGTCAACAGAGATTCCTCTAATGCTTGCTGGTTGCTATGCTGAGAAGCCAGCCCTCTACTGCCACTGTGGTAAGTTTCCCCTGTATTTTCTGAGAGTGGACTGATGTGTCTGTTTCCTACTGTGCTGTGGAGACAGAGGGCTTAATTGGGAGTCAGCTAGAACTTCTGGTAAACATATT
This sequence comes from Phascolarctos cinereus, assembly GCF_003287225.1. Taxonomy (NCBI): domain Eukaryota; kingdom Metazoa; phylum Chordata; class Mammalia; order Diprotodontia; family Phascolarctidae; genus Phascolarctos; species Phascolarctos cinereus. The sequence continues at coordinate 41,374,032 of NW_027555736.1, forward strand.
GGGGGTGGTGGATATTTGAACATGAGTGGCCAGAATATTTAACACCTGACTCAATTCTTTTTTTTTTTTTTTTATCAGCTTTATTCAAAGCCTTTTGCTTTGCATTTGGCTTACTCTGGTAGTATAAAGAAATACATCAGTGGGGGCTCAGAGCTTTAACTTTGAAGAGACAATTACCTGAATAGTACCATGAACCTGTGTAAAGCTGGGAGGTTGGTGACATAGAGGAGTTCCTGGGCTAGAGTTGGGGAAGTTTTCCTTGTCTAAACCTAAGCTGCTATCTCTCTTAGATTTAGACAGTTTTATTTGTAGAAAGGCCAGAACCATGGAAAATTCTGAGAGCTCTTGAGAGAAATCAGTCCTCTGAGAAAAGTCCTTGCTGAAGGTAAAGATGGCTCAAGTGGCTTTCCAAGAACTAATTTTACGTATAATTCTTATGAGGACCTTGAGGTTGGTAGCTGGAAACCAACCCTTCAGTTGTTCTGGGTACCACATTTTAGGAATCCATTCTTTAGTGTCCTTCCTAAAGTTGATACCCAGAACAAGTGAATGGGATGCTCCACATGTGGAGGGCAAGGAAGTTCTATCACCTTCCTCATTCCAGACAATGTGACTCATGATATGTTCATTGCAGCCTAGGATTGCCTTACCTTTTGTCTTTTAGCTGTCATGTCACACCATTAACTCACACTAAATTCATGGCCAATTAAAACAACCTGGTTTCTTTCATATCGACTGTTGTCTAGCTACATCTCCCCTTTTCTGTTCAGCCAATTTTCTGAACCCAGCTCTAGGACCTGACACCTCCCAGTTCAATGTCATCTTCTCGGATTCAGCCCATGGCTTGTGGTCATTATGGGTGCTGGGACATCAAGGAGCTCTCTAGGTTACTGTCACACTACTTTTGGGAAAACATTTTCATTTGAAATTCTATTTGCTTGTGCTGCCTAGGCATCTTCCCTCTTAACTACCCTGGATTCTTCTTTCTCCATCTCTATGCCCTTTGTTTTTTACCTTATCACTCAATCTCTTCCCATACCCTACTCATTTTCAACTGTGAAAGAGGTGTGGGTAGTGTTTAAAAGATTTTTGTGCTGGGCTTTGAGCTCTTTAGAGGAAAAGTGATCAGAAGGTCATAGATTGAGATCTGGAAGAGATCTTAGAGGTCATTTACTCGAACCCCCTAATTTTACAGATGAGGAAACTGAGGCCCTTAAAGGTCATGCAGCTAGAAATAGTTGAATCAGGGTTTGAACCCAGGTCTTCTATCTTGAAAGTCAAGGCTCTTTCCACTGTTCCACTCTGACATTCTATTTTATTTTGAGCTAGACCTGTGATTTAATTGATATACGGAATTCCCAATGAGTAACTGCCTTTACTAATGCCCATGGATACCTACTCTGAGTTATTTCACAATGCTAACTGTTGTTTTGTGGCTTTCTTTCCATTTACATTGTTGTAGCCACTGGGGTGGGTAGGTGGCATTGTGGATAATGTTCAACCTGTAATCAGGAACACTTGAATTCAAATCTGCTCTCAGACACTTATTAGCTCTGTGACCCTGGGCAAGTCACTTAATCTCTGTTTTCCTTAAGTTCATAAAAAAGTGCCTGAGTATCTGATAGTGAGCGTCTTAGCTAGGCATGATCCTCTGCTAATAGACAGAGTTTTTTTTTCTCTATAAAATGGGGATAATAATGGCACTTTCTACCTCTCAGTGTTGTTGTGAGGAGCAAATGAGATAGTAATTGTAAAGCGCTTAGCACAGTGCCTGGCATATAGTAAAAGCTATATAAATGTCAGCTATTTATGGTATACATTATTTTTTTGGCTCTGTTGACTTCACTCTGTATTAGTTCATGTAATTCTTTCTATGCTTCTTTGTACTCATCGTATTACATTATTCCATTACCACAATTTATCATTGTGTAAAGGCATGTGGTATTATATACAATACCATGTACCACAATTTGTTTAACCATCTCCCAATCGATGGGCATCCATTTTGTGTCCAGTTCTTTGTTAGCACAAAAAGTGCTGCTATAAATATTTTGGTGTCTATGTGGGGGCTTTCTTCTTATCAATGGCCTCCCTGTGGTATAAGCTTATTAGTAGACTTTCTGGGTCAAAGGGATATGGACATTTTAGTAGATAATTAGATAATCTGATAAATTTATTGTATTAATGTGTTAATAGTGAAAGGCTAAAGGAGGCCTTCTGGGGCTCCTTCCTGTGACTAGGCCACATATTGCATCATAATAGAGATAATAAGCTACTACTATACAGTTTTTCTATCTTATTGTATCAATTTGCATAATTTAAAGAAGTACAGAGTAGCATTTTGATTAGTTGCTATAAGGTGATTTTTTTTTTTTGCCATGGCAGTAAATTAAATAAAAACATTAAAAGTATAAACTAGTACAGACGAAGTTGCTACCAAATCTTTCTGGCTTTAATTGAAAAAATTATATGTAAAACATATTGCTTCAAGACGTGAAAATCTAAAAACTTTACTAAAATATCCCTTCCTCCCCACTGAAACTGTTAGAATCCCTGGTGAAAATCTAAAAACTTTACTAAAACATGCCTTCCTCCCCACTGAAATTGTTAGAATCCCTGGTGTAGAGGAAAGAACATTGGAGACAAGACTTCTGGGGTCAGGAACTTGAGAGGTAACAGAGCCAAAGGTTCCTTCTCCGTGGACTGGTACGGGAGGGTGAGCCTATAAAAGAAGCAAATCAATTCAACCAATTGAACAAATATTTATTGAGGCCTTTCCTGTGGCGGGCTACCAGGATTACAAAGAGAAAAACACAATAGTCTTTGACCTCACTGGTGGCATTTTGGGGATGGGGGGTAGCATTTAGAAGGTTCAGGAAGTACCCTTAGGACTGTTGGCTTTTTGAGGGACTGGTTTGGTAGCCTGGAACAAAGCATCATGGGAGGAGATCCAGTGGTTTGGGGGCAAAGTGTGTTCTGGACCCAAATTCGGTTAGGATTAGATAGTGAGAGAGTAATTGTAGGTAAGTGTAAACATAGAGGACTTGGGCATGTCCTCATTTAATTTGGGAGTTGGCATGAGAGCAGAAAGGAGAGACTCATGCGAAGGCAGTGGAGATTAGTTCAACTTAATAGTTAAGGCTCTGCTCTGATTCCTCATCGTGACATGGTCTTGGCCTTGGGTTCTCAAAAGTCATGCCAGTGGATCTCTATCTCTGGCAGGTTCTACCAAGTAGCAAAGGCTTTGAATACAGGCCCAGTTGGGGTCAGTGAGGTGGTGCAGTGGATAGAGTACTGGGCCTGGAGTCAAGAAGATTTGAGTTCAAATTTGGCCTCAAATACTCAGTAGCTATGTGACCCTGGGCAAGTCCCTTAACCCTGTTTGCCTCAATTTCCTCATGTATAAAATGAGCTGGAGAAGGAAATGGCAAACCACTCCAGTATCTTTGTCAAGAAAATTCAAAATGGGGTCATGAAGAGTCAGCTGTGACTGAACAAGAGCAAAGTAGATCATATGTCTATTAGCAGAGGATCAAGCCTAGCTAAGAGGCTCACCATCAGATGCTCAGGCACTTGGAGGTGACAAAGATTTTGTGAACTTAAGATGGCCATTAGTAAGGCATGGAGAGACTGTGATCTGTATTTGGTGATGTAACATCGACATTACTGAAATCACGGCTCTCTTGAAGTGAAAACACAAATAAAATAAAAAGGAAATAGTGATGGGTGTACTGCCTATCTCACAAGAGAGAGCATTTGCTAAGCCATAAATGTGAGCTATTATTGTTATCATTAGATACAGCTTGGTGGTGCAGAGGACAGAGTGCTGGACTTAGCACCAGGAAGATGAGTTCAAATCCTTCTCTGGAACTTAGCTGGGTGGCCTTGGTTGGGGCAAGTCCCTTTGAGCCTCAGTTTCCTCATCTGTGTAAGGAGGGAATGGTAACAGCAGCTACCTCACAGGGTTGTTGTAAGGATCAAATGTAATGACATTTGCAAAATCTTGAAGCACTATGTAAATCCTGTTTTTATTGTAATATATGTAAAGAACTTCACAAACCTCAAGACACTTTACAAATGCTAGCTGATATTATTATTGTTGCTGCTGTTATGTGTGTCAAGAAGATCTGTTTCTTTAAATGTTGAAATCTATACTTTCTTCCATCCAGAGATATCGACTTGATTTCCACCAGAACTTTTACCCTCCCTCCCCTACACTAGCCCATTCTCTCTAGGAGAGTCAGGCCACATACCTAAATGAAATAGAGGTCACTCATTGGTCTGTTTTTTTTTTAAACCAAACTTCAACCTAACAACATTTTTAGAGCAGCGTATTTTTGTAGATTGGGTGAACTTCATACAGGTCTAGCCACCATGTGGTGCTATCATAAAAATGAACCTCCTTTTGTACAACTGTATGGATAATAAATACAGCATCTTGTGACTAGTTTATCTGCAAAATGACTACTGGGGTTCAGCTCTGGAATACAGCAAATGTGACTGATTCTTGAAAGCATTGAACTTAAAAGCCTTGTATGCTTTTTAAACTTAAGGATATATTTTGTTTTTACATCACCTTCATTTTCAAATATATCCTTGCCCCCATTTCCTATCCAGAGAGCCATCCTTTGAAAATAAAATAAAAGAGAAAGGAGGAAAAAAAAGTTACTCAGTAAAATTAACCATCATGTTAATTAAGTCTTATGGTATAGTCAGCATTCCATACTCATAGTCCTCCACCTCTTCAGGGAAGGGGGGGGGAGGTGTATCTTCTGTCCTCTCCTTTGAGGCTAAGCTTTGGCCTTGTTAACATTATAACCAATTGAGTGTATGCCTCTTAAATCAGAGCAGTAACCTCCCTGTGTTGTCATATTCCAGGTCTTACAGATAGCACCTGAGTCAAGATGTGAACTCCAATTCTAGTATCAGATCCCTTATATCACCATTTAATTATTGAAAAGCCATCTGTAGGACTTCTCCCTAGCTACAAAGACCCCAAAGGGGCACGACAATATTTCACCTGGGTCTTGTTAAACTCTTATGGGGGTAGGAACAATAGAAATGGGCTAAGTGTTTTGGAGGCCTATAGAATAAACTCTCAGAAGCATCAGTTCCCTCTACAATACTCCCAACAAGTAAGCATCAAGCCTTTGTTTTAAGATCTCTAGGGATGGGAAGCTCACTCCTACAGGGCAGCCCATTCTATTTTTTTTTTTGGACAGCTCAAATTGTTTGGAAGCTTCCCCACTTCCCCCTCTTTCATTGAGCCCAAGTACGTGTTTTTATTTATTTATTATTTTATTCACTCCCCTGGCCCTTCTACTTTCTGGGCTCAATAGAATAACCCAATGGAAGCTTTTCCATGTGACATCCCTTCCAGTCGGAAAATAGCTATCTTATCTTGTAATACTTCTCTTTTCTTTGGTAAATATTCCCTAATTTCCTCAACTATTATTTATGTGACAGCTTTTCAAATCTCTTACCGTCCCGGTCAGCTTTCTCTCGATGTGTGCCAGTTTGTCAATACTGAATGCAGTGCTCTATCTGTGGCCTAAAGAGGGCAGAATACAGTGGGCAGAGTACAGAGTACCTCACTTGTTGATAATACAACTGAAAACAGCTTATCCTTTCCGTTTTGTTGAAATTAAATTTTGTGTTTTTCAATCAGCAAAAATCTGCCTTCTCTCCCTCCCTTCCACCTCCCCAGTTGAGAAAGAAAAAAACCAAAACCCATATTAAAAACATGTATAGTTTATATACCCTTTCTTTCTAAGCAGTTTGAACACAGTGAATTTTTCTGGTGAGTTGTTGTTTTTGATGTTTAGGGGATTCTGATGAAGTAGGGACGAGATATGAAGGAGAAAGGGTTTGCTGTTTAAAGCTCTTTATAATGTGTCTCCTTCTCCTTTTCCCAGTTTATTTATACATGATTGCTTTCCATGTACTCTTTGGTCCAGCTGTACCCACCCACTTGTTCTTCACACGTGAAGCTCCATTTCTTGTCTCTCTGCCTCCAGTGTCTGAAACCTTTGCCTTCCTTATCTCTGCCTCTTGGGATCTTCTGGCTTCCTTTAAGACTTGGTTTAAGCTCCACCATCTGCATGAGACCTTTACCAGTTTTCCTAGCTCTTAGTTCCTTATTCTCTAAGGTTATATTGTATCTGCTTTGTCTTCAAGGCACTTAATTATTTACATGTATCATTGTCATTAGAATGTAAGTTCCTTGAGGGCAGGGATTGTTTTCATTTTTTTTTTGTTTGTATACTTAGCATCATACCTAGCACAAAGTGAGCTTTTAATAAATGTTTGTTGTGTGAATTGAAATGGTAACACTATTGTTGTCCTATTGAAATGGTAACAATGTTATTAATACAACTAGAATTTACTGAGAGAGAATGAGAAGAGAAACAGTATGGAATAGGAGAAGTAACATTGGACCAGGAATCAGGAGACCTGAATTCTACCTTTGTTCTGCCATTAGCTAGTGGTATGATTTTGGGTAGGTCATGGACCCTCCCTGTATCTCAGTTTCCTCAACTCTAAAATGAAGGGTTTAGACAAATTCATCCCAAAAGGCCTCATTTCATTCCAACATTTTTTGATCTAAGATTCCTTTCATCTCTAACATTCAATGATTCCGTGGATTAGAAATGCCTCGGGTTATCCCTCACCTCTTTTCCTCTAGAAGACTGGCCATAGGGGTGACAGACTGAGAAATATGTCCACATCTCAGTAAGCAAAACATTTCTTCCAATGTATTATAGCAGGTTAACCGGTCTAGACTATTTCATAATTCTACGAAACCTCTTTGGAAAAATAGTTAAAAGGTGATCTATGAAGGAGGCTATTATTTTATTGCTGCAACTTACCCACTGGGCTACTTGATTTATTTGCATCTGGTGACTGTGAGTTTCCATATAGCATAACAGGGTAACTCTTTTGATGCATGTAGTAGTTTACAAATAGCTCTTTAGGCTTTTCAAAGTATTTTTCTCATGACAACACTGTGATACAGTGAGTATGGATATTATTATATTCATTTTACAGATGAGGAAACATACTGAGAGAAGCTAAATGATCACCCAGGGTCATACAGCTAGTAAGCGTCACAGCAGGGATTTGAACCCAGCTTTCTCCTAATGCCAATGTTAGCATTCTTTCCAGAATACCAAGCTACTTCTGGTAGTAGTTCGTGGGCTGCACTGGGGATAGGGAGAGAAAGGAGATCACTGATTAGAGCAGGCTTTATTGGTGCTTACAAATTGTTCTGTTTCCTATCATAAATTATTTTTAGTTTTATAATGCATAATAGCCATGCTAGGAGGCCATTGGCTACATGCCTATAATCACTAGATTATAGATTGTTAAGAAAGTCTGAAGGGTCATCTAGTCCATGCCCCTACCTTCAGGTGACACCATGTCTCAATCATCTCAGGCATGATAATTTGTCCTTTCAAGACTCCAGAGAAGGGAATTTCACAATGTCTTTGGTTCATCCATTCCAATGTTGGACAGCCCTCAGGGACCCTAGGGTTAATTACATAGTACATTTTTTCTCCTCTTAGTGGTAATCTCCTGGTGGTAAAGTCTATGGACAACAACTATGTGACTTCAGGAGCATAGCCTAAGGAAAGCCTAAGATATTGTCATGCTGTCATTCCTTAGCATTTAATTATTGATAAATATTTAATGTAACCAATCAGTAAGTCAATAAGTATTTATTAAGTGCCTACTGCATGCCAGATACTGAGCTGGGGATCCAAATACAAAGAAGGAAGACTTCTCAAGGAAGACTTTATGAATGCAATGTTTGACAGATGAGACCAGTCGCACAGGTTGGGGTAACTCTTTTCTAACAAATGCTAACGGAGGATTCTGGGTGCTGTAAGGAATACAAAGATAAATAACACACTTTTTCTACCCTGAAGGAGTATGTAATCGAGGGTAGGGAAGATGGCATGTCTATAAATAAAATAAATGATAATTACAGTGGAGAGGCATGAAGGACGGAGAGATCACTTCCCATTGGTAGGATTCTATTTTTTTTTTTTTTGGTCTGGGCCTGGAATTTCACTGAGCAAAAGTCCTGGGGAATTACTGGTAAAGATAACTCCCTCTACCAATTTGGAGTATGTTTAATTACCTTGAGGCTTTTTAATAATCAGATAGTTGCCTAGGACACTGATAATTTAAGTGATTTGCTCATAGAACCAGGGTATGTCAGAAGGGGAATTTGAATTCAGGACTTCCTTATTCTGAGGCCAGTGTCCTATCCACTGTCACCTCTTGATGGTGGGGTTAGGGAAAATTTTATGCAGAAACTGCCATTTGAACTGGATCTTAACATAGGAGGTGGTGGAAAGGAAGGCATTCCAGTTATAGGGAGTGGCCTAAGTAGGGGAATGTTCCTGTTAGCCTTTGTTAGTTATAATTGTATGCTTTGTACTAACCAGCTCGGGACTCTGGGAGCCTTGGGAAATCGTGAGGATTTTTGATGGCAATTTGCCCCCCATATCTCATTTCTGCATCCACCCAGTTAGAAAACCGGAAACTTCTGGCACAGAATAGGTCATTTGCCTACCACGTGAACAGATCCAGGCAAGGAATAGCATTGCAACAATGAAATATTTAATCAAACCAGAAAGAAATAGTAACCTCCCCCCCCCCCAAACAATACCAGCACATAGATAACAAATGAGTGCAAGCTTACCTTTCTTCTCCCCTTGGTAGTCTGGGAAACAAAAGCTTACAGAGACTCATGGCTCTGACAGAAAAGGTGTGGGAAATGTGCCTCAGCAGCCTGAGTACATTTTTGTATGGGTTTTAGGGCTGGATGAACTCAATGAAAGGTTGGGCCTAGAGGCATCCAGGTGGCACAGTGGATCCACAGAACCGTCTGACGTCAGGAAGAACTAAGTTCAAATTGGGTCTCCGACTCTTGCTAGCAGGGTGACACTGGGTAAACTGCTTACCCTCTGTCTGCCTCAGTTTCCTCAACTGTAAAATGGGGGAGATAATAGCGCTTACCTTCCTGGATTGTTGTGAGGATCAAATGAGACAGTATTTGTAAATTGCTTAGCGCAGTGCCTGGCACATAGTAGGTGCTTGTTTCCTTCTTTCCTCTGCCTAGGAGGTCAGCTGCTTCTTGCTCCCTGATGTCTCCGTGCAGTTCACTGGTTAGCTCGCCTGGGGCACTATTGGTCATTCCTGAATGTAACCTTTCTCAAAGGCAGAATATCTAAGTGCCTTGTAACGCTTCAGCCAGGACTCATCATGGAGAGTACGTCAGCAAAAACTCCTGACACGACTGATGCTTTCCTGCAGTCTCCACTTTTCTGCATGACCAGGAAACTGGCCAAACTTCCACTTATCTTCTGTCTTCCCACCAACCCCCCTCATTCTCTCCATGAATTAACAGTGAGGAAATGAGTCTACAACGTGGCTTTTTGGAGTTTCAGAATTCAGCACACTTGAGCAAATTCTCCCTTTGCATTGAGTTTTAGACCCTTCCCATGCCTTCAGTTGCTGGCATGGTAAAACAGTTAGACCTCAGGCTTCTGCAATTGCTGCTCTATGGGCTGCCTCAGTAAGACAAGGTCAAAGGCAAGTTATTGTATTTGAAAAATGGTTAAAAACAACCCCAGCCTAACTGCTCTCTATTTATGTGACCTATAAAGAGGCTATAGAAAACTGACCCTGATTACAGCACATTACCCAAGGTGGTTTCGGCAGACATGTAATTATTTGTGCCAAGGAGCCAGACTGCGTTATAGCCATTGCCCAAAGAGGATTCATTACAGCCCTTAATTATTTCCAATGATCATAGTTGAATAAACAGATCTTACCCTGTGCAAATGACCTGATAGAGTCATTTAGCTGAATAGAGTTTGCAGTCTGGGAGGAGCTCTGAGGCACCATCCTCCCTAAAGTCTTGCTGCCCTGATCTGTGGGCTATGGAGGGAAGGAAAAGTACTTCAGAAATAAGTCCTCTTCCATGGATCTTGTAGGGAAGACTCAAGGGTAAAGAGAGGGGGCCAGCTTAGGGATGCTGAGGGACAAGGACACAGTGAAGAGAGTGGAGGTAGTGTGAGACTAGCCATCCCCATAAGAAATGCATCTAAATGCACAGGAGAAAGTCTCTCCATTGCAATATTCTGCACTATTTCCCAAACAAGAGTTTACATCAGTAGTTAGCAACTGTGGAATGTGCCTATGGGACACATTCAGCACAGCCAACATTTCCAACTAGCTTGCAAGAAAAGAAAGAAAGGAAGGAAGAAAAGAGGGAAGGAAGGAAGAAAGAAAGAAAAAAGAAAGAAAAAGAAAGAAAGAAAAAGAAAGAAAAAGAAAGAAAGAAAGAAAGAAAGAAAGAAAGAAAGAAAGAAAGAAAAAGAAAGGAGATGGAAAAGCTTGCCAGTCAGGGGACTGGGCATCCTTGGATGTGCCTTAGGCTTCCGTCATCATAATTGCTCACTTAGATAATGTTTTATTTAAGGTTGACCAAACACTGTGGGATATGTATTGCAAATATTACTACTCCTATTTTTCAGATAAGGAAACTGAGGACTAGGGAAGTTGAATGACTTGCTCAAGGTCATACAATTTCTAAGTTAGGATAGAAAAAGAATATTGGGCCTGAAGTACGAAAACTTAGGTTCAAATCCTGCCTTGGACACTTTTTAGTGAGCAAGTCACTGTCTTTACTGAGCCTTGGTGTCCTCATCTGTATAATGTGGGCAGTAACAGTGGTGACACCAATCGCAGAGGGCTGTTGCAAGGCTCAGATGAAGTAACATCTGCAAATTTCAAAGTCTCATGCCTAGAATGCTCTCCCTCTTTTCTGATTCTTAGCGACCCTGGCTTTCTTCAAGTCTTAGCTAAAGTTTGATCTTCTGCAAGAGTCCCATCCCAGTCCTCCTTAATCTTAGTGTCTCCCTCTGAGGCTACCTCTGATTTATCCTGTCTAGATTTTATTTCTATATAGTTGTTTGCATGTTGTCTCACTCCAATGGACTGTGAACTCCTTGAGAAGAGGGATTTTTTTTTTTGGCCTTTCTTTGTAATCCCAGAGATTAGCATAGTGCCTAGAACATAGTAGATGCTTAATAAATGCTCATTGACTGACTACTATTTTTGAGTAACTAAATTTTTTAAAAGGCACCTCAAAAATCATCTACTATAACCCTCTCATTTCACAAATGAGATAACTAGGGTCCAGAAAATGACTTATTCAAGGTCACAAGGCAGTAAGTAACAGACTCAGAATTTAAACCCAAATCCTTGGATTCCAAATCTTGAACTCCTTTCACTGTACCATGTGTAAATGTAAATGCTGATTATTATTATTGTTATTCTACCCATGGCTACTAGCTCTGCCTATTAAGGCAAAGCAGAAGAAGCATACTCCTTCTTCCGCATCCTAACCTTTCAAATAATTGAGACAGCTGTGATGTCTCCTCTAAATCTTGTCTTCTCCAGGATGAACATCTCCATTTCCTTTAATTGATCTTATACGGCATGGGTCCAAGTCCCTTTATTATCTTAGTTGCCCATCTTTGGACAAATTGAAGCCAATTTGTCAAAATTCTTCTTAAATGTGGTGCTTCAGAACAGTACTCTAGGTGTGGTTTTCCCATTATGGAGCATGGGGCAGAGCAAACCTCTCTCATTCTGAATATGATGCTTCTATTTTTGTTTGTTTGTTTTTGGCAGTTGGGGTTAAGTGGCTTGCCCAGGGTCACACAGCTAGTAAGTTAAGATGCTTCTATTAATGTATCATAAGATCATGTTAGTATTTTTTTTTTGCTCTCATGTCATGCTGTTGACTCTTATTGAGCTTAGATTCCATTAAACCCCCTAGATCTTTTTCATTTGAGTTGTTGTGTACCTATAGACAATCATCTTGTATTTGTACAGCTGATTTTCCTGAACCCAAGTGTAGTACTTTTCAATTTATTACTATTCAATGCCATCATATTCAATTTCATATTATCACACCAATGTGGCCCACTTAGTAGTCCCCAAATGAGGCGTATCATTTTCCACCTCTATAATTTTGCTCAGCCTGTGCTCTATGCACTTTCTTCTCAACTCTTTATCTTATAATCCCATGGTTTCTTTAAAGCTGCACTATGGAATTTCTTCTACAACAGTGGTTCCTATTTAGTGATTAGCGATTTATAACAATGGTCCAAAGGGTTTATGCTAAAAATTTTTCAGTGACACTTTAAACAATAAATAATTGCCTGGTCATGTTATAAATGTTAGATATTACAAATATATTTTCTCCTCTGTAACAACAAGCATGTAAATGGTTGAAGCGTTTTAGGTTTGTTTCTGTAGTTATTGAAAACTATGATGATCGTGTACATATCGATTTTGGTATTCATGCAGTGATTATATCAAACTGTGACTGCTTTTGGATGTGTGCAATGAGTTCTTGAAATTTCTCAACCTGTCATCACATTGTTTCCAAACCACTATAAGGGGTTGACTCTTAGGAGCAAATAGAGTCCCACATATACCCTCGTTTGCATTCTGTATACTGCACCAGAGTAGCTCCCTTATTCCATTCTGTTATTAATTGTACCTCAACAGCTGTGTAATCATGTGATTGAGATGGTAAGAATTGTTTGCATTCTTGCAACGCATTTGTCAGGCTCTTTAAAACCGTGATTGCTGGACATGAAGGTTATGAGCCGTCTTGAAACCATCACAAATATTTTGTAGAAACAAACTTTACGTTGCCTCTCATTGCAGGATTAAGACTGTTTTCCAATTTAAACACATCCTCCACTTATGTTGCCATTCTTCTTTCTGTCAAATTTTCAAATTAACTGGTTAGCAACACTGGTAAATCATCCAGTAGAGATTCTTTGAGTGTACCAGTGGTAGAAGAGAAGAAAGTCATATCAACAGACTTCTTTTCCTTACAAAGTTTAGTTACATATAAACGTTTTTCTTCTGTCTACTTTTAAAAATATTTTATTTCCTCCCAATTACATGTAAAGACAATTTTAAACATTTATTTCTTAAAACTTTGAGTTCCAAATTCTCTCCTCCCCTCCCTCCCTTCCCCCTCATTGAGAGGGCAAGCAATTTGACATGTTTTACGTGTGTAGTCATACAAAGCATATTTCCAATATATAGAAATGTTATTAAAAACAAAGCAATATATTCAAGTACCATTTAATTATGTTTATTATTGAACAGGTCTTATCATTGGCCAGTAGAAAAGTAAATATTTTATATCATAACTAGCTATTCATTCTCATTAATTGGTTAAATGCTTAAAAGTAAAAAAAAAATTCAGCTTTCAGCAAGAGAGATTATAAAATTCTGCTGCCATTTTCCACTATATATTTGTGTAAGTGACCATTTTCACTTTAATTCTTATTTTATTTATTTATTTTGACTAGGGAATGGAGTTAAGTGACCAGGGTCACACAGCTAGCAAGTGTTATGTGCCTGAGGCTGAATTTGAACTCAGGTCCTCCTGAATCCAGGGCCGGTGCACTGCGCCACCTAGGTGCCCCTAATTCTTATTTTAAGTCAAAATACAGAATTAAACTTAATTTGGAACCAGATTTAAGGCAGTATTTGTCCTGTGTTGAGCAAAATATTGGGAATCTTTGTCAAGGTATAAAAATCCAATATTGAAATTAAATTTATATATGATTATTATTTTGTTAAACATCTTCCAAGTTGTCATTTATTTCATAAAAAATGTTATGAAGCCTTTTCTGATCCCCTTATTTGTTAGGGATCTCTCCTTCCTCTTGAGATTATCATAAATATACCCCATGTTTATATGTTGTATCTCTCCAGTAGAATTTAAGCTGCTTGAGGTCAGAGGCTATTTTTCATTTTGTTACTGAAAATGGAGCACCTTACCTGTAGATAGTAGGACCTCAATAAACATTTGTGAGATTCAATGGATCTTATTAGATTCAGCCTTCTAAGAGTGCTTGAGAATAGATTGTTTGCCTTGCATATAGCAGGCATTTAGTATGTGGTTATTTAATTGAATTGAATTGAACCTGAATGTGAGTGAAGATGTATGTAGATTTATTGAGGGAAAACCAGAAAGCAATTTTTTCTTGCCTAACAAAGGGGCTTTTTGCTGGACTTAATCTATGTTTCTGGTGTTTTTGGGAGGCATGACTCTTCTGTAAGAGGGGGTATAAGAAGGGATGGTGCATAGTACATGGCCTATTTGACTCTGCCCCTCAATAATGATCAGCCAGAAACTAGGCATTTACCATAGCCATGACACATATCCTCAGGGGATGGTAAATCTGTAGGTGGATATACACAAAATATTTCCTTTCCTCTTAAACCTAGGCTGTATGAACAACCCTCAGTGTACTAATACCATCACATTAGAGCTGGAAGGGACCTTGGAAATGATTGAGTACAAACCCCTCATTCTTCACATGAGGAAACCGAGAAAGAGAGGGCTAAAGTGATTTGCAGAGTCACAAAGCAAGTGAAAGGAAAAGCCTTAACTAGAATCTCCATCCTTTTTCTAGTATACAGCTTAAGATAATCTCAAATATTCATGTCATCTGTATTTCCCAATATCTCTAGGGTAGGAAATTTCATAATCTCCCCTCAGTGGAAGTTTCTGCTATTTCTCAAGCTTGTTGCATGGAAGTCCATTGTTATAGTAAACCTGCGTCACTCCTTGTGGTAGATTAAGATCATTTCCACATAGGCTTATAGATTGCTAGAAATGAAAGAGGCCACTGGTGCCTTCTGGTCCAACTTTCACTCTGCAGGTCAGTAAACAGAAGCCAGGAGAGGGAAAATAATTTGCCTGAGTGTTACAGAGTCAGGTCTAAAATTCAGAGGTCCTGACTCCTAATCTAAGCCTCTTTCTACTTTTGTTGTTATTTAGTTACTTTTTAGTCATGTCTGACTCTTTGTGACCCCTTTTGGGTTTTTTTTGGCAAAGCTACTGGAGTAGTTTGCCATTTCCTTCTCTGGTTTATTTTACAGACTGAGGCAAATAGGGTTAAGTGACTTGCCCAAGTTCACACAGCTAGTCAGTGTCTGAGGCTGGATTTGAACTCCTGATTCCAGGCCTAACTAGTTGCTCCCTCTTGCCTCTCTGTTATAATATGCTAGGTTAGAGAATAACAACCATTAAGGGGGAAAGAGTCTCCAGACATCTATATCATGAGAGCTAAAAACAATGGAAAGATATAAAGGAACTCTTAAGGATCATGGACAGTCTTCTTAACCTTGCCCCATGCCTACAAAGGACATGTCCTTTCTGCTTGATGGTGGTTTACCCAGTGCTGGGGATTTTAGGCCACTGGCAAGAAGTCTGCCACACATGCTTTCTGTGATCATCTCATTTATTTTAAAAAATCTCCTTTGAAGCATTTTGCTACTTTGAGTTTTTTTTTTAAAGGCAATTGGGGTTAAGTGACTTGCCCAGGGTCACACAGCTAGTAAGTGTCAAGTGTTTGGTCTGAGGCTGGATTTGAACTCAGGTCCTCCTGACTTGAGGGATGGTGCTGTATCCACTGTGCCACCTAGCTGCTCCCCCCCCCCCAGCCCCATGCTCCCGCCGGAGTTCTTATAAATGCTTGCTTCATTGTTTTCTGAGCTTGGGGTTTATTCATGAGATTGTATAGTAAAATGGTTCTGTCATCTTGGAGACCTCACAAAGATACCTCACGAAGTATCCCAAATGGTTCCCTGCTAAAGCTGGACCGCTTTATAGTAATATAAAGTATACAAGCAGCATTAATGCTGCTGCTGAATACTCCATTAGTCAACTGAATATGGGCTCCAGCCTGGGGCATAAGTGGGTTTGTTCTTTTTTGGCAATTGGGGTTAAGTGATTTGCCCAGGTTCACACAGTTATTAAGTGTCAAGTGTTTGGTCTGAGGCCAGATTTGAACTCAGATCCTCCTGACTTCAGGGCCGGTGCTCTATCCACTGTACCATCTAGCTGTCCCTGAGCTTGTTTTTAAAGTGATTATTTGCTGTAGGATATATTAAAGATAAAAAAAACATTTTATTCATTTTATGCTTAAACATAAAAAGAAAAAATGAAACATTTCCATGTATAGAGCACAACATAAAAAGAGCACGGTATAAAACCATGAATTTCCATTTCACAGTTTACTTTTTTTGAAAAACTATGTAATAAATGCTAAACATCGTTTTTAAAGCTATCCAGTTTTCCTGTGATTCCTTCTAGTTTCCTTTTGTTCTCTACTTTGCACTTTTTTCTCCCTCCCTCCCCACCCCACACTTGAGAAGGCTACCATTACACATAAATGTGTACATGTGTAAATATATATATGTATATATACATATATGTATGTAAAACCACACTATACATACTTCTATTTATCATTTCATTCTGTGTATGTGGATAGCGTCTTCCTTTATAGGTCCTATGTAGTTGATTTGAGTATTTATAATATTCAAAATGACTTAGTCATTCAAGTTGTCTTTATAACAATATCGCTGTCACTGTGTACATTAACATTCTCTTGGTTCTGCTTATTCCCACTCTTCATTGTTTCATGCAAGTATTTCCATGTTTTTCTAAAATCAACCTGCTCATCATTTCTTACAGCACAATAGTATTCCATCACAATCATATAGCACAACTTGTTCAGCCATTCCCCAATTGACAGGCATCCCCACAATTTGCAGTTCTTTGCCACCACAAACAGAGCTTCTGTAAATATTTTAGAGTATGTAAGCTCTTTACATTTTTCCGTAATCAGCTTGGGAAATAGGCCTAATAGTGGTATTTCTGAGTCAAAGGGTATACACAGTTTTATAACTCTTTGGGCATGATTCCAGATTTTTCTCCAAAATGGTTCGATCAGTGAGTTAATGTCCCAATTTTTCCTGGCCAGCATTTGTCACTTCTCTCTTCTATAATTTTAGCCAATCTTATAAGTATAAAATGACATCTCAAAGTTGTTTTAATTTGTATTTCTATAATTAATAATGATTTACAGCATTTTTCTATATGACTATATGTAGTTTCAATTTTTTTCATAGAAAAACTGTCCATTTGCATCTTTGACCATTTATCAATTGGGGAATGACTCATGTTCTTAAAAATTTGACAAAATTCTTTATATATTTGAGATATAAAACCTTTATCTGAGAAACTGTCTATAAATTTTTTCTCCCAATTTTTTGCTGTCCTTCTGATCTTGACTACATTGATTTTATTTATACAAAACTTTTTAATTTAATGTAATTGAAATTATCCATTTTATACCCCACAATGCTCTTTCTTGTTTATTCATAAATTGTTCTTCTACCCATGAGTCTGATGGGTAATATGTTCCACATTCTTCTAGTTTTCTTGTGACATTTCCCTTTATATCTAGATCATGTATCGATTTTGACCTTATCTTGGTAAATGGTATATTGATATTGGTCCATGCTCAATTTCTGGCAGATTACTTTGCATTTTTCTCAATATTTTTTTAAACCAAATAACGAATTCTTATCCTAAAAGCTTAAATCTTTGCATTTGTCAAACACAGGTTACTATAATCATTTGCTACTGTGTATTATATGGACATACGTATTGATGATTTTGATGTAGCCCAATTTGTGTGATTCCCATATAGAGAGACTGACCTACTTCCCTGAAGCAAATGAAATAGAGGGCCTGGAACAGAAATGCTCTAGATTCTGACAATCCTAGTTTAACGAGGGGAAGTGAAGTTTCTTATTATGGCATATTTTGTGCCCCAAAGGTGGTGCAGTGGACAGAACACTGGGCTTGGAGTCAGGATGACTCATCTCCCTGAATTTAAATTTGGCCTTAGATGCTTACTAGCTGTGTGACCCTGGGCAAATCAGTTAACCCTGTTTACCTTAGTTTCCTCATCTGTAAAATGAGCTGGAGAAGGAAATGGAAAACCATTCCAGTAGCTTAGTCAAGAAAATCTGAGATGGGGTCAAGAAGAGTTGGACATGACTGAAAAATGACTGTGTCCCAAAGACTAAGATATTTAATGAGCTTATGGACTTATGGAATGCAATGCATTTGTGAGCTCTAGACAACTGTTAAAAATTGTACCCTCTTACGTGCTATTTTGGAGGCTTATCACACAACAAATTCCTCCATGCCACAGAAAGAAGAGTTTTTTGCATTAAGAGTAAATTCATTTATAAAACAGCACCAGACTATCTGTTTATTGTCTTAAAGCCATCCTACTGATGTATGGAGAGGCAGATTGCCAGGTTAGTTAACTTTTGGGCCACAACTACTCAAGACCATCTCCTAAGTCACAGAGAAGTGAAGATATGCTCCATGAGAAGCATTTCCATGCCGATGGAATCATATGTTCTTGAAGTAAGTATAAAAGCTGTCAGTCATTGTTCAATGATTTAACTTTCATTTTATGAATAAATAATCTAATGAGGGCCCAGCTGCTTATAGCACAGATTGTCATTTGTCTTAAATGCAGCAATTTTGGGGATTTCATGGATGATGTCGTAAGATTTCCTGGCAGGTGGAAATTACAATGATGCCTCTTGGCTGAACCAGATTTTGCATTTATCATGGCCCAAGACAAGGCCCTGCTCAGTGAGGTTGCATCATTACATCTTCTAATTGCAATGCTAACCACATTATGTAGAAAGACAGCTCTTGCTAATGGTATCTGTAGACCCCATAAAGTGTACTTTGCACAAAATCTGTATGTGAGTTCGAACCTGATCAGTCTGGGGAGGGTTTATACTGATACTCTGCTTACAGAGTCACAGTTAAGGAATTCAGATTGTGTGTGAGGAGAAAAGGGCCAATTTCAGAGAAAATATTTTAAATAGCCCATCTGAAGGAAGACTAGGAGCAGTCACAGTGGTTAACCTCCATTGGAATCCGATGATGTTGATCATTCACATGACATTAAGTACCCAGACATATCACATTTAGAGGGTCCGCGACAAGATGTCTCAGAAAACTGCAGTGTTTGTAGCAGCCCTCAGAAATAGCCTGGAGTGCAAGATGGAACTTGATTACCATTGTGGCATGCAAATAATTAGTAGGATTCCTTCAATCGTATTTTCCCATACTGCCTAGTGCCAAGGTTGTTGGGGATACCGTGCAGTTTCAAGATTAAAATGATCATTGAAATGACCTGAGCATCTACCCAAACAGAGTGGCCCCCAACCACTTTTTCATACTGGGATGGGGGGAAGGGTGTGGGAGTGGGAATGTTGTACCAGTCACGCTGATGTTAAAGCCTGATGGTCAAGTGAGATTTTGTGGAGATTCTGAATAATCCAGTAAAGTAGACATTCTAGTGTTTGCAGCCATTGACAGTTGGGTGTTCTTCCCCTATCAGTCACCTAGTATTTATTAAATGTCTACCATGTGCCAGGCATACTAGAATAATAGCTAGCATTTATAGAGGGCTTAGCAATCCTTAAAGGGCTTTTATAAATGCTAGCTATTATTCCAGCTTTCTAAACCTTAAAGCACATTACATATGTATCTCATTTGATCTTCACAACAATCTCCTTTGGCAAGTAGTATTTAATATTAATCCCCATTTTGCAGATGAGGAAACTGAGGCAGACCAAGGTTAAGGGACTTGCCCAGGGGTCACATGGCTAAGTAAATGTCCAATCAGGATTTGAACTCAGTCCTTCCTGATTTCAAGTCAGGAGTCACTGTACTCTTTTCTCAGTACCATCTAGCTAGAGAGAGGTTGGGGAAGTCTTTGCAAATCTTTCTCTTGGTCAAGTTCATTAACACTTACCTGACTACTGTTATCAGCCTGTACTGTACAATGTTGTTTTTTTTTTCTCCTTGCATTCTGTATGCCAGTCTGTGCTAGCCTTTCATAGACTTGGGTTCACAGTGGAGAAACTGTTAGAATTGGAGCCAGGAAGACCTGGGTTCAAATCCTACTTCTGACCCTTGATAACTTGGAGCCTCTAAAGTCAACTTGGTTCTAGATTCTCAGTGATTACTTTGCTAACAGAAACCTAGAACAACTGTAACTGTAAACACTATATAATAGCACTTAATTGGAGTGGAAAAGCAAAAGGAGTAAAAATTAGAAACAATCCCAGGAACTATTCTCTAATGAGTATATTTCTACTCTCTGTTTCCCTGGCTAGTCTTCCTTTATCCAAGTTTCCTGTCTACAAATGAGGGAGACAGTGAATCTTTTTGTCATATCTGCTTGTCCTTCCTCTCACAACTAGGTTGTACTTATTTTGGGAGTGACCCTCACTTGGTCCTTGGCTCTGTCTGGCTCTGGTAGATTCCACTATTTCTGCTTTGGGTTGCTCCATCTTCTTCCTTTCCCCGCATCTCCTTAAGGTGATAACATCTCCTCACCACCAGTACAACATTCTTCTGGAACGCTAAGTCTCAGACTCGGCCTTCAGCCCTGAAGCCTGGGACCTCATGGGAAATGTAGCCATTGACAGGGTGGGCATGTGCTTGTTACACAACACTCCCGAGAAGGTGGGTTTCCACTTGTCGGACCTTTATCGCCCTTAGTTCCCATAGCAGCAGAATGTCCTAGGGTGGGGTTTTCCCCACAGTAACTGGACACTGATGAAGTCAGATTGAAGGCATGCTTCTCACTTGCCTGATACAACAAAGCCAACAGACATAGGTCTGGTGAGTGTCCCTAAGTCATAGCAGTGACAAGGGCACCAAGGTGATGCAGTTAATACGGTTGCCTGCAAGATGTGAATGTGCTTAAAAATCTAAGAATGAGAAAGAACCATTAAACCAATGCTAAATGGTTTTTCTAGGCTTCCTTTCAGAAAGACAGCATGTGACAAAAAATAATTTCTGGCACCATAGATATATTAAAACCTGTAGGCTATCAGTGGGGCTTTCGGCTTGAAGGACTGCTCTTTGTAGAATGTCATTTTCATCTTGACTCAATCCTGAGGCTGTCTTTGTGCCTGGGAATTATCAAAGAGAGGGGAAGGACCCCGGGGAGTTGTTTTGTGGGGGTGACTGGCAGCAAGGGTATAATCTTTCAAACGGAGAGATTCTGAGGAGATAATATCACCATCACATCGCACTCTCTCACTCAGGTATTTCCTGTCTGAAGGCACCAAGGGGTAGCCATTTGGCTGGTTTTATCTGCTCTTTACCACCAAATCCTGAGCAAGTGACAGCTCAGTGTTGTGGAAATTCGATTTCTTTTTCAATCTTCAAGGTGATGTGTAAGAAAAAAAAAAGAATAGTCTAGGAGCTCAGAGACTCAGGCTTGAATTTGGCTTTATCATTATGAGCTATGTGGTCTTGGAGAAGTAGTCACTGTCACTTACCTCACATATCCAGTCTGTTGTCAAATTTTGTTGTTTTTACCTTTAAAACATCTTTTATATATGTTCCCTTCACTCGTACATCCACCACCTTAGTATAGGCCTTTATCAGCTCTCCATTAGACTATTGCAAAAGCTTTCTAACTGATCTTCTCACTTCAAGTTTCGGGGTAGTGCCAGGCTTGGAGTCAGAAAGACCTGAGTTCAAATCCGGCCTCAGACACTTACTAGCTAGGCCATCCTGGGCAAGTCAATTAACCCTGTTTGCCTCAGTTTCCTCATCTGTAAAATGAACTGGAGAAGGAAATGGCAAACCCATTGTAGTATCTTTGTTAAGAAAATTCCAAAAGGGGTCACAGAGAATTAGATACAACTGAACAACAATACCATATGCCTGTGTGTCATCTCCCCTATTAGAATGTAAGCTCCATGAGGGCAGGGAGGGTCTCACTTTTGATTTTGTATCCCCCGTGCCTGGCACAGCATCTGGCACGAAGTAGGGATTTAATAAATACTTCTTGATTGATTAGGCCAGAAGACCTTGAAGACACCTTCTGTAAAAGATGGAGGCAGGAATGATGGATGGATGACGCAGGGAAACAAATCATAGCTCTAAGTAAGAAAGACCTCCCTAACGAATTAGAGTTGTCCTATCGTGGGATGGGCTGCCTTAGAAGGTAGCCATTTCCTGCCTTCCGTAGGCTTTTAAGTAGAGGCTGGAGGACCATTTATTGGATATGGTGTAAGGGGAATTCTGAGTTGGGTATGGGTTGGGCTAATAATAGCTTACATTTACCTCGCACTTGGAGGATTTGCAATGGACTCTGCCTTTCTGTCTCTGTCTCTCTGTCTCCCTCTCTGTCTCCCTCTCTTTCTCTCTCTCTCTCTCTCTCTCTCTCTCTCTCTCTCTCTCTCTCTCTCTCTCTCTCTCTGTCTCTCTGTCTCTCTCTCTCTCTCTCTCTCTCTCTCTCAATATAAATTTATTCCTTACATCATCCCTGTGAGGTATATCTACCATTATTGCCCTCTTTTTATAGTTGAGGAAACTGAGAATCAGTGCCAAAGGTCACATAGCAATCAGGGGTCAAAGGTAGGAATTCAATCTTGGCCTTCATGATTCCCAGTTTCGTGCTAAGCTGTACTGAGTTTCAACTTAGAGATTCTGTGACTGTGTGACTCAAGCTCTAATACGTGAATCAAAAGCAAGAAGGCTAAATTTGGCTATTGGGATGGTCAGAATAACTGAAAAATAACCAATCAACCTATTTCATAAAGGGTCTCAACCTTTAGACTCTAGGGGAATGTCAGTGGCTATTTATTTGTTAAATTTCACTTCTGGTGGGGACCACAGCTCACCTGTCTCCTTGAATCTGGTGCAGTCCTGTAGCCCTGGGTATACTTATGTAGGCCCTGGGAATTTAAAGGAGGACCATAAAAGTGGGAATGGAGGACCCAAGAGGACAAACAGAAAAGTTGCTACATTGATCATTCCCTCTCTCCTGAAAAAAAAAAATCCAACCTAGAACTACGAAAAAATCCCCTTTGTAAGTCAAATAGAATTACTGTGTATACATTTAACATGAAATTACATATTTTTTGTTCTTCTAAGTGAAATGCTAGATGATGTTAAGCATGTTTAAAATGCATGCTAGTTGGAGGTGAGATAAAAAGGCTGCTATCTATTTTCTCCCTGCCACTTGATGGGAGGGATGAGGGGGGCTTAAAGTTCATGTCATGGTCAAGCGAGGTTGTTGTTGTTGTTGTTGAAACACGTCCGACTCTTTCTGACCCCATTTGGTGTTTTCTTGGCAAAGATATTGGAGTGGCTTGCCATTTCCTTCTCCAGCTCATTTTACATAATGAGGACACTGAGGCAAACAGGGTTATGTGACTTGCTCAGGGTCACATAACTAGTAAATGTCTGAGGCCAGATTTGAACTCAGGAAGAGTCTTCCTGACTCCTGGCCCAGCATTCTATCCCCCTGAGACTCCTGGTTGCCAGAGGTGGTCTATCCAAATACTAAAGGACAGGACACATGTGAGAAGTCCTATAGAAGGAATGAGAACAGAGGTTTCACCAAATTCAATCTGTGGTCTTTTGAAAAATCAGTCTGCATAATGTGGGAAGCCAAGGGAGCATCTGAGTGGCAAAATGGCCAGTCAGATGGGGTTCAGGAAAAGTGGAAGATGCAACAGGGCCAGGCATGATTCCAGGGAACTTGTGAGCACGCAAACAGCAGGGTTCTGATTTGTTGACTCCATGACTACTAGAAGATCTGACTTTTCAGGCCCACCTCAATCACGTCTGGATGACAAGCCTCAGATGTCACTGACAGAAGCCAGGTTTTCTTTCTGCCAGACTTGTAATCATCTGATCCCAGCAGGGCTTGTTGTCAGTGAGGGTAGGGTTTGGCTGGGTCACAGCATCTCAGAATAGGAGGCCAGCAACTCTAGCTTCTGTGGCAATATTCCTGACAAATGGTCATCCATTCTTTGCCTGAAGGCCTCTAGTGAGAGGGAGCCCCCTACCTCTGGAAACAGCCCCATTCCTTTTTTTAAGATAATACTTAATTTTCCTCCAATTACATTTTGAAACAATTTTTAACCTTTAAAAAAAGTTTTGAGTTCCAAATTCTATCCCTTCCTCTCTCTATCCCCTTCCCACTCCCGCTGCCCCCGCCCCGGCCCTGAGATAGTAAGCAATCTGATGTAGTTATACATACGCAATCATGTAAAACATTTCCATATTAGACATTTTGTACAAAAAGACTAAAAAAAAAAGAATGAAAGAAAGAAAGTGAAAAATAGTATGCTAAGTCTGTATTCAGACAGTATCATCTCTTTCTCTGGAGGTGGTTAATATGCTTCATCATTAGTCCTTTGAGATTGCTTGGATCATTGCATGGCTGAGAACAGCTAAGGCTATCACAGTTGATGTTACACAATAGTTGAGTAATGCAATGTTACTGTTACTGTGTATAGTGTTCTCCTGGTTCTGTTCACTTCACTCTGCATCAGTTCATGTAAGTCTTTCTAGATTTTTTGAAACCATCTTGCTTGTCACTTCTTATAGCAGAATAATCTTCCATTACAATCATATGCCACAGCTTGTTTAGCCATTCCCCAATTGATGGGCATCTCTTTGATCTTCAATTCTTAGCCACCACAAAATGAGCTGGAGCAGCCCATTCCAATTCTGGCAACTCTAGTCATTAGGGAGTTCCGTCAAGCCAAAACTGACATTTTTGTAACTTGTTCCCATTTTTCCTCACTCTAATTTTCAGAGCATCCTCCCAGTGTAAGTCTTGACACTAGGTGGTAGGATTCACCCTGCTCTGAACTTCTCTGCAAGATAGCCTCCCTTGCCTCTCTGATTCATGCTGACTGGACGTTAGGAGCATGGGTCATAGGTCTGGAGTGAAAAGAAGCCTCAGAGTCAAGGGAGATCTGGGGGATGAGACAGGTTTTGACCAAGTACAAGAGGAGGGTGGACCAGCAATTCAGAAATAGTAATAGTAATGATAACAATAATAATAGCAATTGTCAGTGCTTTAACACTTGCACAGAGTTTTACACATGCTGTCTCATTAGATCCTCATAACAATCCTAGGAAGAAGGTGCTATTTACCGTTATCCTCATTTTTTAGAGATGAGGAGCTGATGTCAACTTATCTGGAGTCAAAAAGCTAGCAAATATCTGAGGCAGGATGCGTGTGTATGTGTATGTGTGTGTATATATAAAATATATATAAACTTACTGCCTTTGAATATGGAGCAAACAGGATCAGCAGGGCTGATGATGCTATAGGGTGGTCAAGAGTCTGGGATTTAATAACATGCTGCTGATATCACAAATGATGCCTTTGAAATTGGGCTTCCCTCCTAATAGCACATGGCTACTGAGTCATTTTCCAGTCATGTCCAACTCTTCATGATCCCATTTGGGGTTTTCTTGGCAAAGGTACTGGAGTGCTTTGCCATTTCCTTCTCCAGCTCATTTTACATAATGAGGAAACTGAGGCAAACAGGGTTAAGTGACTTGCCCAGGGTCACACAGCTAGTAAGTGTCTGAGCCTGCATTTGAACTCAAGAAGAGTCTTCCTGACTCCTGGCCCAGCACTCTATCTACTGCACCACCTAGCTGCCCCTCTCAAACCAAAATGACAGCTAGTGAGTACTCAAGAAAATACTAAAAAATGGCAACTTTTTCTAGCAAGAGGCAATATATGCCATTAAAAAAAGAGCATGAAAAATGGCAATCAGTTTGATAACCTTGAAGTCAAGTAACTAATGGGTAGGCAGCTTAATATAATAGAGAGAATGCTGCATTTGGAGTTAGTGGACCTAGGTTCAAATTCTGACCTTGGGTGACCTTAGGCAAGTCCCAACCTCTCTGGGCCTTAGTTTCTTCATTTAAAAAGAGAAGGAGGTAGACAACAGATAACCTCTGAGGTTCCTTCCAGGAACATTGTTATGGCCTGTGGCTTTCATCGTTCTGACGTCTCAATAGACTTTAATCTACTCTCTGTAGAGCAATATAATTTATGGCAGATTAGTGGTTAGACCTATCATCGCTGCTTTTCCAGATCACCAGTGACTTATTCTCCACCTTCAGTGTGGAATTAAAATAAAATGAGTGAAACAGTGAATCCTTTTGTAATGACCATTACCTAATTAGAGTATTTTCTAAAATTGGATTTCCTGAAGCATTGGCAAACCTATATTGATGACTCTATCTAAGAATGCTGAAAGTCTAAACTCCATAGCTCTTTGGAAATATTTTCCCTTCTGATACTGGTTTTGTTTAGGTGATAGGAGGGGGTGGGACAGAAAGATACAGTAAGCAGGTAGACTATTGCAATGATATGGACCAGAGGCAGACAGGTGCTGAAGCCAGCTCCTGCAGGCTCTCCTGAGCTGATTAAGTTTTCAGTGTGAACACCTTGGAAATCACCAGATGCTACAAATCAGGACCTGCTCTATTGTTTTGCTTATTGTATAGATTTAAGAAAGAGATAGAAAATAATAATAATAATAATGAAGGTTAAACTTAAAAATGTGTCTTACTGTGTTTTTTCCCCTTCGAGGGATGGTTGTTAAACACGTACTAGCATAGCACTAGATAGGGTAAATGATCTTGAGTTGAAAGGGAATTTAGAGACCATTGAGGCCAAACCCTTCATTTAAAGATGAGAAAATAAGTCTGAGGAAGTTAAATGATTTAGCCAAGATTGCCTAGGTCATATGTGACAGAGGCAGGATTAGAACCCAGGACCTCAAACTCCCAATCCAATGCTCTTTCCCCTTGATTACAATGCTTCACTCTGCCACTGACTACCAATGAGATATTGGGGAAGTCACTTCCCTCTTTAGGGTCTCAGTTTCCTCCTCTTTTCAATGAGGACATTTGGAGGGAGGTATTGGAGAAATAAGTGGAAAGAATGACATATTTGGAGCTGGAGGACTTGGGTTCAAATCCTAACTCTGCTACTTGATCTCCTGTGCAATGTTGGACTAGTTACTTAATGTCTCTGGACCTCAGTTTTCTCATCTGTACAATGAGTGGTATGGACTAAATGACCTCTAGCTGATGTGTAAGGCTACTTTTAGCTCTGTAATTCCACCTTCTGATATTTATGTTCCCAAAGGTTTCTCTCCATTTGCCTATCAGTGGCAGGGATGGGGGAGGGGCAGCATCTCAGACTGTTCCAGAGATGGAGGTTCATTTTCCACGATGATCTTGAGGGAAACTTGCGCTGGATATTTGGTCTGGGTAGCTTTTTCCCTGGCATTTCCTGTCCTTCCCAAGATCTGGCGGTCATTGAGAGTGAGTGCCCCAGATGGACTTCCTTCCCTCACCCATTCGACCTTCTCTAGTGCTCACGGCTGAACAGAAACAGTATTCTAGCTGTCCGGGGCTACTGCACCTGGATCTTGTTCCCAGTTTCAAGGCTGCTTTCCACAATGGATGCCTGTGCTCCCTGGAAGTCGAGGAGAGGATGAAACGCGGAATATTGTGTACTCCTTGGTTCTCCAGCATGCTTTTTATTTAGAGGTCTTAGCTGAAGGCAAATAGTTCAGCATTTGAAGTTTCGGGGGGAATCTCTAAGCTGCCAAAGCTCTCTGCTTTGCATTAACGATATTGGATGCCTCTTTCTCAAAATGGCATTCTTATTTCCTGAAATCACTTCGGTTTTTGTCATGGTCTTCAAGGTTCCATTTTTTCATTTGTATGTGTGTGTATGTATGTGACAGCCTGCTTCAATTAGTCTGATGGGATACAGGTGACATCAATCAACTTTGGCATCTTCCATCAACAAGCCCCCTCTCTGATTGGCCCTGCACGCTAATTAAAAAATGCAGGAGGAAATATTAGAGCTCGCCTGATTGCTTTTTATCTTATAGTGGACCAGGGTCTTCAGGCTTTTATAGTGGTATCTAGTGCTTTTAAGGGCAACTGTGGCCCAGCTCTGCAGACGGAATCAATGCTCTTCCTGTTTCCCAAGTGTTCTGCTTTCTACTTTAGAAATGCTGACAAAAGAAGCTAAGCCTAGTACAATTCTTTCTTGCCTTAGTAAAAGGCAATAAAATTTCCTTCCTCCTTCCTTCCTTCCTTCCTTCCTTCCTTCCTTCCTTCCTTCCTTCCTTCCTTCCTTCCTTCCTTCCTTCCTTCCTTCCTTCCTTCCTTCCTTCCTTCCTCCTCCCTCCCTCCCTCCTCCCTCCCTCCTCCCTTCCTCCTCCCTTCCTCCTCCTTCCTCCCTTCCTCCCTCCCTCCTCCTCCCTCCCTCCCTCCCTCCCTCCCTCCCTCCTCCCTCCCTCCCTTCCTCCCTTCCTTCCTTCCTTCCTTCCTTCCTTCCTTCCTTCCTTCCTTCCTTCCTTCCTTCCTTCCTTCCTTCCTTCCTTCCTTCTCCTCCTCCTCCTTCTTCTTCTCCTTCTTCTCCTCCTCGTCTCTCATTGTAGTGATATTTTTATTAAATAGAGGCTCTACTTTTGTCTCTTTTGCCTTACCCTATGTCAAAGCAGGTACATTAGATGTTCCCAGTTGAGATAATAACAGCAAGGATTTGCCTATGAATCTGTGAATTTGTACCCTTTGTCTGGTAAAAACTACAAAGGTCTACGTTCCAATTCTGCCTGTGACACTTGCTTCATGGAGGAACTAGGGATAGAGAAGAGAAGGCTAGGGGACATGGTAGCTGATCTCAGATTGTGTGGGGCTTTGAATGCCTCACTGAGGTGTTTGAGTTTCACTCAGCAGATGATTGGGAGCCACTAAAGACAAGTCATATCCACATTGCTTGTCTTATCCTCTTTGTTCCTACTACTACCACTCAGCTATAGCTCCTCTTCCTCATCACAAGCCTGGACTGTTATTACTCTAGCCTTCAAACAGGCTACTCTCTGCTTTACTCGCATCCCTTTTATTCTACCTTTCACACTACTGCCAGTCTAATCTTACACACACACACACACACACACACACACACACACACACGTACATCTTTATATTATCTATGTCTCCTTCTGATCATGTTCTCACACCCCATTGGTTCCCTGTTGTCGTTGAGTCATTTCTGTCATGTCTGACTCTTCATGAGAGGACTCTTTGTGACCCCATTTGGGGTTTTCTTGGCAAAGATGCTGGAGTGATTTGCCATTTCGTTCTCCAGTTCATTTTAAGATGAGGAAACTGAGGCAAACAGGATCAAGTGACTTGCCCAGGGTCACACAGCCAGTAAGTATCTGAGGCTGTATTTGAACCCAGGAAGATGCGTCTTCCTGACTTCAGGCCTAGCGCTCCATGCATTATGGTGCCACCTAGCTGCCCCTGTGGATCGGTTACTTGTCTCTATTGTAGTCTTAGATAAGTTGTTTGGGTGACTCAGAGCTTAATTGATTTGCCCATAAGTGCATAGTGAGTATATCTCTATGGTTAGATAGCACAGAGTCTAATTTGTCTAGAATGTAGAATGTATCCTTACTAAGGTCTTGCCAAGATGCCATGTTAAGGTGCAGAGGGGACCATGGTTTCTCAAAGGCTTTGTCAATGGAAGAAAAACTGACAATCTACCCGGCTAGAAAGGTTTCAAATATGGGACTATATATTGTTCCAGGACCAGCAGAATGAAATCTCATCAGCAGAATGTTAGACACCAGATAATGAATTGTTTGGGAATCACAGCAACTCTTGAAGGTTGTCTATTAACTCATGGAGGAGCTGCAGCCTATGTTGGCAAATGGATTGTCAGTGCTGATAGCTTTATGAATCTTTTACAGACTGAAGTAAGTAGAAGGTACGTAAGTGACTAGTGGGAGATGTTGGAAAGAAGTTAAGCCACATAGTGGAGGATCTTGAATGCTAAAGTGAGTTTATTTGTCCTTATATCCCCAGTACAGGCCCTTTTACCATCCAGAAAAATAATAAATTACAAAGAATCAAGCAATGAATCAATCAATAAGCCCTTATCAAGTACCCATTATGTGGTAGGCATGATGCTAGGTACTCTGAATTCAAAGACAGAAATGAAACAGTCCCTGCCCAAGGAGCTTCCATTCTATGTGAAGATAGTTTTGGAGGGGAAAGCATTAGCAGTTGAGAGGACTGGAAAAGGCTTCATGTGGAAGGTTGCTCTGGATTTGAGTTTTGAAGGAAACTCGGGGATTCCAAAAGGTGAGGGTGAGAAGGGAGTACATTTTAGGCACAGCCAGCACAAAGGAATGGAGATGGAAGATGGAATGGTCTATCTGAGGAGTAGCAAAGAGGCTAGTTTGGCTGGACAGTGGAGTGCATGAAGGTGAACAATACAAGAAAGTTGGAAGAGTAGGCTAGAAACACATTGTGTAGGATTTTAAATGCCAACCAGGAGTTTATATTTGATTCTAGAGATATTAGAGGTATGACATGGATATTCCCGTGTTTTAGGAAAATTAGTTTGGCAGCTAATGGAGAGACAGGCAAGGAGACCATGATCTCTCTCTTTGATTGCTGTCCCTGGTGCTCTGACACTGGCCATCTCAAGAGCATGAAAGTTGCCCTCTTAGGTCAAACCTAACCAAGTTAAGATTTGACCTCTGATAGGGCCATGGAGGATGTTTTTCCAGAGCAAGGCTATCTTTCCTCACATTAGCCCCCAAAGTTGGGGATGCCTTCTTAAACTTCCTTGTCTCCCTTGAGAATCCATCAGAAACAGAAGATTCTACCAATGCTACCTTCATTGTTTCTAACAAATCTCTGGTCACTCATATGTTGCTTTCTGGCTTGTCTTTTAAAAAATTCTCTAGCATGATTTGAGGCTCCAAGTTCTGTTCTCCACTTGTATCCTCTCCAATGAGCCAAGTCCTAAAGTTCAACCATTTTGATGATGGAGGTTGAATAAAAACCCTCTTAGCATGGCCTTTATTCTGAAATTATTAAAAATTCTCATTTCCCTCACTTTAACCTATCCCATATGGAAAAACCTATAATTCCCATATGTGTGTTCCAGGTTTGATTAAATTTTATTGCACATTCATTTAAAATATATGATGATAAATTCACAATATTATAAAATTCGACTGATTTTATGATACCTGAGTAGGATGACCCAATGCAATTAAAAATATTTTTTCCAGGCTTTTAAGACATTACATGGAAACCACATACATTACATATGTGGTTGCTGTATAGAACATATGAGTGTTAATAATAACTCCCAATTCTACTGCATCTTAAGGTTTGGAAAGTGCCATTTTCACGACTGCCAGGGGAGACAGGTCATATAAGTATTATGATTTTACAGATGAGGAACCTGGGGTTTTGAGAGATTAAGTCACTCGACCAAGCTCGTACAGCAAGTGCCCAAGTTAGATTTTGAATCCAGGTCTCTCAAACGCAGACCTAGTATTCCAGCTAAGACATCCCCCTGCCTCTTGTAATAAGTTGGCCTTTCACACTGGCTATCTCCCATGCCTGGAATATTCTACCTCCTCATCCCTGACTGCTGAACTCCCTGGTTTCTTTAAGACTCAGCTCAGGTCCCACGTTCTGCAGGAGCCTTACCTATTTCAATAGCCCATTGTGGTGGGGAGCTCATTTGGGAGCTAGGGCAGCTTTAGTGCTGAGTTTCCAGGCTCTCTCTGCTCTTATCTATCTTCTATTTGCCATAATCATCTTTTAATGCAGAGGTCTGACCTTGTCACTCTGCTTAAAAAATCATCAGAGACTCCCCATTACTTAAGGCAGTGGTGGTAAAACCCTAATAAAAAGGGGTGGGGGTACTAAACCATACATAGAGATCCCAGCTGGCTACACATTGACTTAGAATACCACATTTTACATTATCTATGTTCTATTGTATTTTTATTTATTTTGTTAAATATTTCCCAATTAAATTGTAACCTGGTTCAGATGCCACTGGAGAGAGTTGCAGACTGCAACTGGTGGCTGGCAGACTTCATGTTTGACACTTCTAGTCTAAGGGATAAAATGCTGATTCCTCAGCCTAGCTCCTGTCTAGGTCTCCAGGCTTATTTCCCTCTGCTACCCCTTTTGTAAACTTTACATTTCTGCTCATCTGGATTGCTAGCTGTTTCCCAAACTCTATACACCATGTCTTGCCTCCATGCATTCTCCCATGCTATTTTCTGGCATGGGCATGCTTAGGTCTTCATCTCTGCCTCTGGGCATCTTTAGCTTCCTTCAAGATTCTCCCAGGTATTAGTGTTTTCTCCCTCCGCGGTATCCCTTGTGCTATTATTATTTTCATGCCTGTTGTAATCTTCAAGTAGAGTGGAAGCTTCTTGAGGTCAGCAACCTACTTGCTGGTCCCTATCCCTGATATTCCATCTCTGGTCTTTATGTCTTTGTGCCAGTTGTGTGCTATTCCTGAAATGCTCTCCTACCCATTTCAACTCCATCTTTGAAATCTGAAGCTCCAGTCAAGTTTTAGCTCAGATGCCACCTCCCACAGGAAGTCTTTCTTGATTTCCCTACTACCCTCCCTGCCCTCAATTACTTTGTCTTTACATTGCATATATTTTATATTTACTTCTATATATAAAATAGGGGTCCTTAACCTTTTGGTGTCATAGACTCCTTTGGGAATCCAGTGAAGCCCACGTACCCCCTCTCAGAATAACGTTCTTAAATAATTGATAGAAATGCCAAATTTCAGATAGAGGTGAGTGAAAATAACGATGTAATTTCCCCCCCATCCAAGTTCACAGACCCCCTTGAAATCTATCCATGGATACCTTGGGTGGGGGGAGTCTGTGGACCTCAAGTTAAGAACCCTTGGTGTACACAAGCTTCTTGAGGGCAGGAACTGTCTTATTTTTATCTGTGTATCCCCACTGCTTAGCATAGTGTCAGGAATGTCATCGAATGGAATGGAATCTGATTATCAGGGATCTCGCTTGCTCCCCTGCCAAGGCCAATGGGCCCAAGCTCTATCTCCTCTAGCTCCTTTTCCACTAGCCCTGGGAAATAAGCTGATCTTGATTAAGGCCAAGCCCTTTTCAAAATATCTTTTGCTGAGTAAACTTGAGGGGACCGAATGAAGATCCAGAATCTGTAGTCAATTAGCAAATTATAGAACAGATCCAATTAGCAAATGTTGCCTTTTACAAGCTCTACTGTGCAGCTTCCCATTTGATCCCAATTAAGGCAGACACAGAATTTCTTATAATTCTTGATCAACTCCAACCACAAGAATGCACAAACCCAGCCTGCCATTACGGCATTGCTGCTTTCCCTCTATTGTTCTTGGTTTGGACTGGACTCAAAAAAACTGTTTTGATGAGGAACAAACAGATGTGGAGCTTTTCCTCTAGGTCTCAGCCAGAAGAGCAGGAAAGAGGAGCCTGAAATACTGTTATCAGAGCATGTTGAGGAACAGGAATTTGTCAGTTATACCAAAGAAAGATCTTGGCATTTTTAGTGTGTTGAAATAGGTTAAAGTTAAAAAAAAAGGCCTTTTTTCTTGGAGAATTGGTTTAAAGGTCTGACTTTAAATTTTATGCTTATTTAACTAAGGAAACACAGGAATTTATTGCCTTCCTGTAATGGCATAAGTTGCTGCATCTTATGGCGTGATTTATATTCTTCCCTTGGGAAGCGGTGTTTGCGTTATTATTCCCAGGCTGTGGGTGAAGAACTTCTGCTGAGTTGTCCTTTGATGCCTCACTGTACTATGGAGGTGATCCTGATTCTAGGAAGGTTTAACATAAGCACTGGCCAATCTTACTGAGCTGGAAAGACTTCAGGTATGGGTTCAATGATAGACTGTATCTGCTATCCAAAGTTGAGTCTCACTAAGTGTAGAGGATTAGCCCCAAGTTGACTGGGAGTAATGTGTGACCTTTTCAGCCACAGAAACTCTGTATGACCATGGAGATGCAACTTCATCATTCCCAATCAAAGAGAGGTCTTGAAGACTATCTGCTAAAGTCCAAGAGTGGTTGAGGTCTGCCCTGGTGAGGGTTGTGTCCACACTCACACCAAAGAAATCGCAGAGTCTTCAATTATGAGGTATGGACAAGTATGGAGCAGGAGTCCAAAGGATGAAGGACCTCAGGAAAGTGGTGGGGGACACCTGGAAACAGTTCAAGGTTTTTGGATTTGTAGGCTGTTTCATTTTCTATTAAGGCATTTTGTCACATAGAGTTTCCACATTAACTTTGCTCTCTAAAGTACTTTCCAAATCTGTATCTATGATCCTTCAATCCTCCATGAAGTCACTGAGTCACAGATTGTTAGAACCTGAAATGGACCTCAGATGGACACATTTTGCAGCAACTCATTTAATAGTTTAAATTTAGGAATGTTTGTAAAAAAACACTTCTTTTTTCCCTTCCAAACTTCACGTGATCATATTCTAGCCAAAATTTGCATATTTAATAATAATAGCTCACATTTGTATGGTACTTTGCAAAGTACTGTGGTATAGTACATTATATATACATCATTGCATCTGATCCTCACATCAGCCCTGGGATGTAGGCGTTATTACTGGCCCCATTTCATAAATGAGGAAACCAGGGTTGAGAGAAGTTAAGGCACTTGCACAGGGTCTCATCGATCATATATGTCTGAGATGTTATGCACACCCAGGTTTTCCAGATTCCAAGTCCATTCACCAGACCATGCAATTTTTGAGGTGGAAAGAATGAGAGAGATTGTCTAGTACAACCCTTTCATTTTATTTATTATTTTGTTCATTGATGTTTTTTTTTTTGCTTTCCACCCCACTATCACCGTCAGTTTCCAAAGCTCCTCCACATGCCCACCCTGAGAAACCTCCCTCAAAATAAAGACAGTAAAGTGAAACAAACCACCATTGCCACAGTGCACGTGGCATCCTGCACACTAGTCCTCCACCTCTGTGGAGCATAGGATAATGTGCAAAATTATTGGCACCTGGAGCCAGTCATTGGAATCTTTGTTTTTAATGCAAATTCTAGTGCCTGTTATGCTGTTTTTCTTTGACATGACTGTGGTGGTCATGGGTATCATTCTTGCCTCTGCTTTCTCTTCTCTGCATCACTTCATGCAAGGTCTTCTCATATTCCTCTGCATTCCTTATTTCTTTTGGCACAATGCATCCTGTTACATTCCTCTACCACAATTTGCTCGGCACCCACTTTGTTTTATTGTTTCGAATCCCCTCATTTTATAGATGAGTAAACTGAGACCCAGAGAGGGGGAAATGAAGAGTTGAATTACTTAATGGCAGAGATACAAGTAATAAGAATGACTTATACTACTATAGGACTTTAAGGTTTCACAAAGCATTTTCTTTGTGAGCACTCTGTAAGGTCATTTGTGTAAGTATTATCATCTCCATTTTATAGGGGATGTGTGATCCTGAACAAGTCACTTAACCTTTTTCTATCTCAGTTTCCTCAAGTGGAAAAGGGAATGATAATAATGGCACCTACCTCCCTACCATCCTTGTTGTAAGGCTCAAATTCGATAATATTTATAAAAATGCTTAGCACGATGTCTAGCACTTAGGAGGGGCTTAGTAAGTGCTAGTTCCCTTCTCTCACCCATATCATAGATGAGAAAAATGAGCTCAGACAAGGGAAATGGAGTAATGGTCCTGGTCCCCTTCAAAACTCAGCTCAAGCATTAACTCTGCATGAAGCATTTCCTGACTTCTCCCCGCTCCCCTCAAGTTGCTAGTTCCCTCTCAATTCACTTTGCCTTATCTTTATATATATTTTACACCCATTGATTGTATTTTACACCCATTGTTTCCTTCAATTAATGTAAGCACTTTGAAGTCAGTGACTATCTTGTTTTTGTCTTCGTATCTCTGGTGCACACAGTAGGTGCTTTATAAACACTTGTAGAATGAATGATGGTAAGTTTCTGTGTGAGGATGCAAACCTAGGCTTCCTGATCAGTTCTCTGTTGGCAACATCACCTTCATGGCTTTGTCAAGACTTCCAGCACTGTCCCGTAAGTGCTAGAAGGTTTAAAAGACTCTCCTAGTGAAATTCAATGAGATGATGTTTCTCCTTTCCCTTGTATAGCTCCCGAGGGAAGGTGTCCCTCTTTCTTGAGAGAATGTAAGCTCCTTGAGGGCAGAGACCAATTCATTTTTGTCTTTGAATGCCCTGTGCTTAGCACAGTGCCTGGAACATAGTAGGTGTGCAATAAATGCTTGCTGCTTGCTTGATTGAGTGGCCATCTTGATGACCTCTGTGCCCAGGGAAGGAAAATGATGAAAACCAAGAGAACAGCCCCAAACATGACAGAAACATGGGTGCTGTCATACGTGACCAGGTCAGACTGACTTTCAAGCTTTCTGTCTCTGTTTTCCATCATGCCTAAGAGCAACAGCACATTCGCCACAGGGGTCAGCTTGTCTATGAGAAGCTTGTTTTGAGCCAGCCACCGGACCATGCCAAGAAGTAGGCATGGTCCCTGACCAGTGCCACTTTCTGGTGTTGGGCTTGTCATGGAACTGTCACCAAATTTTCACCTCTCGGTTGGAAGTCTTGGGTTCAGCAGTGGTGATTGGGCTGGTGTCTGAGGGAGGAGAAACATCTCTGTCCCCACTTATTGCCACATTGAGACAAACATGTCCTTTGGGTTATTCCTGGAGGCCAATTTGTGGGATCTTTCATGTCACGGTGTGTGTGGCCTCACACATATTCCCACAGCTTCATTTGCTCCTCATGGGCTTAATTTGCTTAGCCTTTTCAAAATTACTCTTTTTTTGGGGGGAGAGGGGAAAAGTTAGGGGGTGGAATAATTTCTTTTCAGTGACAAAGTTGGAAAATTGGGTTGTGAAAACAATACTGGTTAGAGAAATCCTGTTTGCACAGTTACTCAACTCCTGTGGAGCCAGATTCTCCTTATTCCTCCCCCAGGCCCTTTTGAGTCTAGGTTCTGAATCTGATGTTAGAGGCCTGAGAAAGCTTGTGAGGTGCCGCACTTCCTGGAGAGGAAAAACCAAGGCATGGCAAAGACCAGGCAGTCAGGATGGTGTTGACTGCCTTATAGACTGATCCTAAAATCCTAGACTCAAAACTGGAAAGAGCCTTAGAGGCTACCAAGTGCAACCCTCTCCTCTTAGAAAAGTTACGTGACTTGGCTGGAAAGTGTCTGGGGCAAGATTTCAATCCAGGTTCTCTGGACTTCCCTGTCTAGTTCTATCCACTCTGAGATGCTGGCTTTCGAGGACCTTAAGTAGAATTTTTTTTTTTTTTTGCCTGGGGCAAGGTTGGGGCTGGATTGGAGATTCAGGGGAGAAGAGTGGTAGGTACTTGCAATCAGTAAATCTGGGATTACTAGTTGTGTGAACCTGAGTAAATCTCTTAACTTTACTTGGCTTCAGTGGCCTCACTTATGGAATGAGGGGTGAACTTGAAAACCTCTTAGATCCTTTTTAACATCAAATCTATGGCCCTGTGAGCCTTCTCAGGGACAAAGAGAAGGGGAGAAGATGAGGGTAGGGATGGGCAGAAAAAATGTACTCTGGACAAGTAGTTGTACCAGGGTATTCTCAGGAGGAGGAAGAGGGAAAGGGGCACAGAGGCAGTGTGCCCCATTGGATGCATGCCATAAGGCAACCTCATAGAGGAGGTGTAGGGAGGGAGCCTGCATGGGGGTGGGGGGTTTAAAGTTACTGGGATGGTGGCAGACCCTCGTGGTCCAATCCCTCCAGGCACCCCCTAGTAGGAGGAGTGTGTGCGTGTGCGTGCATGCGTGTGTGTGTGTGTGTGTGTGTGTGTGTGTGTGTGTGTGTGTGTGTGTGTGTTGAGGGTTAGGGGACATTGCTGAAGACAGTTTTGCCCTTTTGGTGCAGTTTTTCATGTGATGCCTTACAGGAGACATAAAGAGAGGAAGATGGCACCTCAGAGGTGGGACTGGAGAAAAGCAGGATTCTCATGGATGCAGTTACACTAATTCTTCTTGTGAAGAATTGAAGAGATTAGGTCTCCGAGGGCAATGCTTGTGGCCATGGGGGAGGAAAGAGAGGAAAGGGGGAGGAAAGAGAGGAAAGCCATGCTGATGGGAGGCGTGGCTTCATTTGGCAGGAGCTGGGCACCTCAGAGTGGACAGAACCCTAGTGGTTCAGTCATGTTGGGCTCCTCCAAGAGTCAATGCTGTTTGTTCAAAATCATTTGATTCCGATTCAGCTTCCACTTGGTCCAGGAGAATGTGAAAACATCTCCGATTAAAGCAGAAACGTTCCATGTGTCTGATTTTCACTGAGGAAGAACCCACTGAGCAATATTTTTTTTTGGGAAAAAATAACTAAGTTAGGAATGATTGAACAATGACTTGTTGTTGGACAGGACTCCATTTCCCAACCACAGAGGGTTCTTGCAACCACTTCTGTGCCTCCAGAGTCCTGGAAAAGCTGCTGTGTATTTGATAGCAATGGGACTGCGGTCTTTGGTATTCCCACGGGAGAATTTTCCTGTTGTGGGGTTCAGTCACTATTCCATTGCAAGGCTGATTGGGCTGTGTATGGTTTGTATTTTTTTTTTTGCCCTTGGAGTTTTCAAAAAGCTAATTAAGGATTTGAAATTTCCTCTTGAAGAAATGCTTGCTGGCGGGGGCTTTCTGGAGGGGGAAGGATGGAGGTGGGTGTAATTAGTGTTAAAGAGCATGCGAATATTTTCACGATTGTTGTTTGGCTTCCAAAAAATTAGTCTCCCCACAAAAAACCATTTTTTTCCATCCTGCCAATTTTTCACGAGTTCTTTCCAGTTTTACAATGCTGCCATGGTGGCACATCCAATGGGGGGTGAGGCCCAGAACAATGAGCGCATCTGAGGGCTGATGGCAAGTTCCACATCCAATTTTGATAAAAAGCCAGGATTTCACAGAATTCAATTTAACAAACATTCATTAAACTCCTACCGTCTCTAAGGAATAGGGAAGACAAAGAAGGGAAAAATGCCGATTTCTTCCCTGAAGGAGCCTACATTACCTGGGGAGTCAGGGAATATGAGTCTAGTAGAATGTAAGCTTCCTGGGGGCAGAAACTGATTTTTGTTTTGTCTTGGTATTCCCAGTGACTGTCACTATTTCTGGTAGAGAGTCGTTATTGGTCCTTCATTTTTGAAGAGGACCGATGACATCACAGATGCTCGTAAATCATATTGAAGTGAGGCAGAGTTGCATAAAGTAATCAGCCTCACTCTTTCTTTCAGAGCCACCAGAGCCCAGTGGCAGGGCAAAAGTAGAGAGTAGGTGATTAATTAAATGCGTATTGAATTGAAACAAACGTTTGCAAAGATAAGCTATGGTTTGTTGGAAGTAAAGGAGAAATCTGGATAAGGTGCTCTAGGGAAAATTAAAGAAGATAATAGGATCACAGATTAAAAGCTAGAAAGGAGGGGAGAAGGCATTTTAACTTGGAGCACCTGAGGAAGTGGCACCTGACCGAGCCTCCAGGAAGAGAAAGATCCTGACAGAGAGCATCCAGGAATGGGGACCTCATCCTACATGAAAGTACAGACTCATTAATGTTGTCAGCATCCTTTGCATGAAACGTTAAATTCATCTTGATGAGTATTTATTAAATGCCAACTTTGTGCTGAGGATATGGTGAAAAATGATACGGTCCTTGCCCTTGAGGAGCTTACAATCAAAAAAGCAAGATAAGACCAGTATGCAAGTAAAAATGATACAAGATGGTAAGGGCAAAAAAGATACCCAGACAAAACGCTAGAAGAAATTTGAGGCAAAGAGAGGTTACTTTTAGCTGAGGGGATCAGGCAAGTCTTTGTGGGAAAGATAGCATCAGAGTTGGGCCCTGTAAGAAGAGAAGGCTTTCATAAAGCAGTGTGTGTGTGTGTGTGTGTGTGTGTGTGTGTGTGTGTTCTAGCCATGGGGAATGACCTCTGTGAATGCAAGGGTAAGAGAGTTTGGAACAATTTGGAGAACAGAGAAGCATCTTCTTTGGCTAGAAAGTTAGGTGGTTGTTAGATGGTGCGGGATTTAAGTAAGCAAGAAGCATTTATTAAGCATCTATAACACGCTAGGCACTGTGTTAGGTGGTGATGTAAAAAACGAAAAATGAAATGGTCCCTGCCTTCATGGACTCACATACTATTGGCTGAAGCAACATGTATATGAGCAATACAAACACAATAAATGCGAGGTGATTTTTCTGAGGTGGGGAGGGCAGAAGCAGGTGGTAGGGAATCAGAAAAAGCCTGAGCCAGGGTAAGGAGTTTGTTTCCTTTCCTAGAGGCAATGGGGAGCCATGGAAGGTGCTTGGGCTGGGGAGTGATTAGGTCAGAACTTTGCATCAGGTGGATTATTTTGACATTTAGATAATTCTTGTAACAGTCCGGGGAGGTGGGGGAGGTGAAGTAGATGGATGTGGATGGTATTTTTATCCTCTTA
The DNA here is from genome assembly GCF_003287225.1 of Phascolarctos cinereus. Taxonomy (NCBI): domain Eukaryota; kingdom Metazoa; phylum Chordata; class Mammalia; order Diprotodontia; family Phascolarctidae; genus Phascolarctos; species Phascolarctos cinereus. The sequence continues at coordinate 41,414,188 of NW_027555736.1, forward strand.
CAGAAGAGGAACTGAGACTTAGAGAAGTTAAGCAACTTGCCTAGGATTACCCAACTAGGAAGTGGCAGAGACAAGATTAACACTCGGGACTGTTGGCTCTGCCTTCAGTGTCAGAGCCGGAAGGCTCGTGAAATATTAGAGTCCAACATTTCTACGTGAAAAGATGATTGATAAGGTTGTTTTTCATCCTTGGTTTTCAAAAGAGGACCAATGATATCATGGAGTGATGTCCTGAGTCAAGTGTGTATTGGATTTAAGTGAGGCAGAGTTGTGCAAAGTCTCCAGCTTGACTCTCTCTTTCTGAATCACTGGAGTCTAGTGCAGGAGGACAAAAGTCAGGATGGTGGTGGCCTGGGATGCAGAAGATGACTGGCATCTTTGATGTCTGACTGAGCTCTTGCCTGGCCTTCTGATGCCTCAGTTTATCCAGGTCCTCCTACGTTCCTCAGCCACTACTGTCCCATTGTTGATTTCTTGTGCTTCTGCAACTCTGCACCAACTGCAAAAGCTCAACCCTTTAGCTGCTGCCATCCCTGGGGCCACTGGATTCTCTCCTGTCTTTGGGTCACATGAGTCCCTGGTGCATGTTGTTCCCTGGAGGGGCTCTGTGGTTGAACAAACTTTGCCCCGGGGACCCAGAGTCCCAAAATATCAGGATGGTTTCTTTTGTACCTGTTTATATGAATGGAAATTCCTTGAAGGTAGTGACTTTCATTTTTGTCATTGTACCATTAGGTTAGTACCTAACACAGTAACTGGTATATAGAACGTATTTAATGAATGCTTACTGATTGATGGTTTGATTGAAGCCTTCTTCTCTATATCCATCTCAGCTGTAGGTATCTCCATCCTCCTAACTCTTTTCGAAAGGTCAAATACAAGGGCATACCTCAGGTAAACAAACAGCTATAACTCAATCATTCTCAAATGTGGATCAAAGAGTATCCAGCCAAGACGAGTTCATGCTTCATTAAGGAGACCTCTTTTTGCCAGAAAACTGGTATCCTCCATGTGAACTTTATTAATAAGGGTCTAACCTGGACAAAGGAATCTCATGGAACTGGCGTTGGTGGTGATTGTCACCACCCTGGACCCATGATTTAAGAGACAAGTGAAAAAACTGGCTGATTCACAGAATCCTGGGATTTAGAATTGAGAGATCATTGGATTAGTCAGTTTTACAGGATGCTGAGGCCCAAGGTGGGAAGGTTACTTGCTCAAGGTCACAAAAGTAGGAGAACTGAAGTTTGAACCCATGTATTTGTGTGTGTAGAGGACCTACTCTATACATATACTCTTTGCATGTAACTTTTCATAATCTCCCCAGTTAGATTGAAAGCTCTTGGAGGGCAGGGATTGTTTTTGCCTTTCTCTGCATCCTCAACATTAAGCATAGTGCCTGGAACAAAGTGGGCTTGTTGACTTGACTCCTGTGCTCCAAAGGTTCCATGCTGAAACTCCCCTCCAGGGGGGTTTCGCCTAGATGTTTCAGGCAGTAAATGAATCTAACCTTCCAAATCATCTCTCCCATAGTCACCAAGGTTGCCCAGGGAGGAGCAGAGCCAGGATTTGAATCTAGCACCTGTGATTATGGGTCCAATGCTCTTTCTATGACATCACACTGCCTCTTACTGTTGGGTGCTGTCTCTTTCCATCATCTATGACTAACTAGGCGAGAGACCGAGAAGGACACAATGGTGTGCTCCTGTCACTCCCATTTAGAATCTGCCGCATGACCTAGTATGCATTAGGCTAAAGTCAGTGGGCATGAGCCACTTGCCATCCTGAAGAGAACATCCAGGCCATAGGAGCTGCTTTTCTCTATCTTGGGATCAAACTAGGCCTCATGAAAAAAGGCCAGCCTGAAACTGTATTCTTCCTCACTGGGCAATCACCCAGAAACTAATGACTGGTGTAGGAAGCCACTGTCGCAGGGGGGGCTCAGGCCCCATGCCCAGCCTGCTCACTCACTGACAGGAAATGCCAAACCCAGGGGGCAGTGCCGTAATTATAACCATGAAAACACAAAGGAAGAAAACAAGCCAGGGACCAGAGGGGGAGGGGGTGCTTCTCAGGGGCTGAAAACTGAGAAGGCCATCCAGGCTGCTCCACTGGGGTTTTGTCCTGAAGAAGGAAGTCACCAACAGGGAATGAGTCCTCTCTCCTTATCTTGCTAGCCATAGGCCATGGAGGAAGAATTCATTTAGAGTCAGGCTTTTTGGAAAGTTCAAAATTTTGGTTTTCCTTCAGGGACTTGGAGGGGAGTATGAAAGAGCATTCAGAACTGGCTTTGCTGCTGACCAAAGGAACTTGGCTAAAATCTTCCTTTTTTAGATATGAAACCTTCTCTTCATCCCTCCTCTCACTCTTTTACAACTCATTGAATCTCTTCCAAATGGTCTTTCATGACATACATGGGCTGGAATCTCATTTCTAACACTTAATATGTGCCTATGGTCAAGTAATTTATTTGCTTGGAGTCTTAGTTTCCTCATCTGTAAAATGGAAATAGTAATACCAAAGAATACTTGTGGTACTTTCACCAACAGGGTATCTGTGAGGATCCAATTAAGTTATAAATGTAAAGCAATTTAATGAACTGCAACGTGCTCCCTGTAATCCCCAGGACAACGTATAAAGATGTGTCATTCAAACCCTCAACAACCCGGGCCACTCCTAACCTTTCTGGTCTTTTCAGACGTTACTCCAAGAACTCAATGGTCTAACTATCTTGCTGCTGGTGTTTCTCATACACAATACTTGTTTTCCTTATTCCATGCCTTTGCATTGGCTGTCCTCTGTGCCTGGGATGCTTTTACTCCTCATCTCCTCCTCTTAGCTTCCCTGGTTTCTTTCAGGGCAGCTCAGATCCCATCTTTCATAGAACTTTCCCAATCTCTCTAGCTGTTAGTACTTTCTCCCCTATTCACTCCTTCTATCTACTCTATATGGACCTTGCATGTACATAGAGCTATTTACACATGGTCTCCACCATTAGACACCTTGCATGTACATAGAGCTATTTACACATGGCTTCCACCATTAGACTCCTTGACTTCCTTGAGGCCAGGGACTATTTTTTGCCTTTGCTTGTATATCCTTAGCTCTTATCACAGTGCTTGGCACATTGGAAGCTCTTAACAAATGCTTGTTGACTGATTGAGATAGGAGGGACATGAGCTCTGTCTTCCAACTTTTGAAGGGCTATTTTCACAGTGGAAGAGGCATCATTAGACTTGTTCAGGTTGACCCCAGAGAGCAGAACTATGAGCAATGGGTCATAGAGAGACAGAATTAGACTTGGGATAAGGAAAAACTTCCTAGTAATGACAGCTGTCCTAGAGTAGCATGGATTGTCTTGGAGGCATCGGGCCCTTACTGGCAGTCCTCTAACAGAGGCTGGATCACTACATGCTAAAGAATATCATAGCTGGGTCTCTCATTCAGCTATGAATTGGTCTAGGTGGGCTCTGAGGCTCTCTGGTTCTGTGAACCCAGGCACAGGCTTCTTATGTCTCTCTCTGTGTGTGAGGGGGCTTCCTGACAGATTTTTCCTGTTTTCTCTGGAGCTTCGTAGATAGCCACTGTGTTTGATCTTCCTCCCCAGTGTGTGTTTTTCCAATTTTGTTTTCAAAGATGCCTTTGAAGGAAAGGCTGCTTCTTTCTAGGGGGATAATTTGAACCATCATCAAGGAAAAGGCGATGCAGAGGACGTGAAACAATACCTAAAGAAATATCCCTCGAGGTGGGTGTTTTCTAGAAGGATTCTGAGAGCTCATGTCTGGGGCAAGAATTGCCTGTGTCAAGAATCTCTCTAGCCAACATCAGAGGGACATTTGTGGGCTGAATAGTTGTCTCCAACTCTCTATGGCACTGTCCTTGACACTTGGAGATTTTTCCAACTATGATTAGGACTTTGTGTATTGGTGAAATCCACCCTGGTTTCAATGACTCCTCTCTTTATTTTTGGTCCTTGACTAATTTTGTTTTGAAGTTTTATTGGTGCCTTCTGTTTTTTAATCACAGTTATTTCTGAATGTATTCCTCTCCCTTAGCCTTCTCCTCAGTGATTTTTCCCTTTTAACTCCCTGGGAGTTTCTTCTAAAACTCCCCCAAAATAATCAATTAAATCAAAACAAAATGGTATTCTCATCTCTTTTCCGTGGCCTCTCTCCTGAATTAAAATGTTGGCCCATTTTCCATTTGTTCTCACATTGTCTTCCTGTTATCCTTCTCATTCCACAGATGGGGAAATTGAGGACCAGAGAAGCAAAGTAGTTCCTCAAACTAGAGATCAAGTGCAGACTAGAGTTTGGTATCCTTACTCTTATCCCAGAGTTCAGGGCATGAAACTCTTGCAAGAATGGAACAAGGATGGATTGCTCCCTTTTGTTGTTAGATTGTAAGCTTCTGGAGGTTGGGACTTTTGATATCTTTGGAAAAATTCCTCATAAAACTCAGACATGGTTGAGTAGTAAATAACTGATTACTATCTCAAAAATGGTTTGTAGATTGAACTGATTTTTCCACCCCATACACAGCTAAAGAGTATTTCTTTTACTTAGGACTCTTAGTCCTTATTTGACAAATATGTTACTGTTTACTGTGGCCTTAGAGTTTGGGTCAGCTGTAATTCTTTCTTCTAAAAGGCTGCTTGTCAGGGATGGGAGATTACCAAGAGTCAAATGATGCCACATTTGTGGTATTTTACCATCTTGTCTTCTATGAGAAGGACCAATAGCGATTTGTCCATGAGAATCAGATTGTTTCATTTTTGTCTTTGGGTCTTAAGTGTCCAGCTCAGTGCCTGGCACCCAGTCATCTCTAAGAAAGTGCTTGGTTGATTGCTTGAACTGTCCTCCTCCCTTTTCCTTTGACCCATTTTGAGTCCTTTGAGTCTTCCCATAATGAATCTGCCATCTTTCCCCTCTGAACTTTTCTTCCATGTGTTCCTATGGGTCCCATGACTTTCTCTCTCTGTTCCCCATTTCTCTGGAGAAGGAATTCTTCATCTGGGGGTACTGAACTTATTAAAATTTTTTATACCTCTGTTTAAATATAATTGATTTCCTTTGTATCCTAGATTTTTGATTTGATTTATAATTGGTTAATTTTTAGTTTTCAACATTATTTTTGGTTTTATGCATTTAAAAACATAATTCTGAGGAGGCATCCATAGGTTTCTCCAGACTGCTAAAGGAGCCCAGAATACAGAAAAGATTAAGAGCTGTTGTTTGTAGCACAGAGAAAAGTGGGTTAAACTTAAATTAGAGCAGGGGAGGGGTTGAGATCAGACAATAGGGAAAACGATTTCAAAGAAGGAAAAAAATATTTATTAAATTCCTACTATGTGCCAGGAACTGTGCTAAGCACTTTACAAATATTATCTCATTTGGTTCTCATAATAACCCTGTAAGGTAGATGCTAGTATAAGCCTCCTTTTTGAGGATTTTGAGTTGAGGAAACTGAGGTAGACAGTCATATAGGTGGTATGTGTCTGAGAGCAGATCTGAACACAGGTCTTTCTGACTCTAGGCTCTGTGCTTTACCCACTGTGCTACCCAGCTGTCTTTTGAAGGGATAGGTTGCTTGAAGGTGTTCTCTATGGTCTTATGAAGAGCAGAACCTTACTGCAGTGATTTAACTTCAAGGTGTCACATTATCCTGAAGCAGGGGATAGTGTAGATGACTTGTACAAGCTCAGCTAAGTCATCTCACCTCTGTGGGCCTCAACCTCCTCATGTATAAAATTAGGGGGTTAAAGCACCAGTGCTTAGTCCAGTGTTTTGCATGTAGTAGATGCTTGACACATGTTTGTTGAATTGAACATGTTAAAAATTGATGATGTGTGAGGTTTCTTCCAGGTTCTTCAATTCTCTGATTTATAGATCAATAAATACATGATTGCTGAACTGACTACACAAAACTCTTTGTACAAAGCGTGTGTTTTAACCTATTGAAATTTCTACTGCAGAAGAATGTCTCTCAGATGAAAGGAGACCACCATCTAATTGGCCACAAAGTACCAGACATCTCTCACAGTGGGGCCAGGCAATGATAGCATTTCTTTGTCAAAACTGTTCAAGGTTATCCTTTTCTTTCTTTTTTGGTGAGGCAATTGGGGTTAAGTGACTTGCCCAGGGTCATACAGAAAGTGGGTGTTATGTGTCTAAGGCCAGATTTGAACTCAGGTCTTCCTGACTCCATGGCCGGTGCTCTATCTACTGAACCACCTAGCTGCCCCAAGGTCATCCTTTTCTAAGGAATAGGTCTGATTTGAATCAAAGAAATCCCACTCTGTTAGCTATATAAAATTGCTTCTTCAATCCAGTCATGTGATTTACTGGGACCCATTTTCCTGAGACCTATCTGTGGGGCTGGAGTCATTTGGAGGAGGGATGAGTTATTCTAGTCCTTCCTTCATTCTGAACAGCTTCGAGGTAATTTACTATCAATTGATAATCATAAAAATTATTGATAATCAGTTGGTAATCAGGATTTGATAGGGTGACTGAGTGGGCAAGCTTCCAACAGGGGACATAAAGTAATTTTCATTCTATGGCTGCGGGAGTGGGGTTTGAATGCCCCAACTTTTCCACTTTTCCTGCCAACACAAAATTTCTAGACCATAGATCACAGACCCAAAGCCCAAAGGGATTCATTTGGAATTCATTTAAGCCAACCACATGTAGATGGGGTTTTATAGATGAAGAAATTGAGTCTCAGGGAAGTTAAATAGCTTGCCTAAGGTGACCCAGAGAGTAAGTTGAGGAGACATGATTTTAATTCATGCCCTGTGATGCCCAGTGTAAAACTCTTTTACTTCACTACACTGTCTCAAGAATTAACTTCTGAATGAATATTTTATATGCATGTCAGACTTTATTTTTCAAGTAAAGGGAGGAAGAGATAATGCTTCCCATTGTTTTCTGTTCCCAAAATGTTAGAGCATTATTTTATCATTCATGTTAGCTTTTGTTGTTATTAAGAAACTTTGGAGAACTACCCAAGACAGGCCCTCTCTACTTGAGAATCTACGTTCTAGTAACAAAGAACCCCAAACGTTAGAGCACTTTAGATCTCAAGAATGACAGCTTTCTCTGTCTTGCTTTCTTCCTCATATTTTGGTCTCAGAGATTTTTAGGGACTCCTATTCTTGCCAATTATACAGAGTGAGTATACATTTTTGCTTGCTCCCCCTGGCATCTACCAAGATAAAAACATCAGTGAATAGGAAGCCTCAAGCTCAGGACCTAAAACCAAACCAAAACAAGAATGGGAAAATCCTCTATTTCAGGAACTGACCATATCAGAGGCACTGACCCATGTATCCCTCCTGTTCAACTTAGTGAAATACCACTTGATCAATATCCACTGAGTTTTCCTGAAATTTATCTATAACCAATGGGTAATTTGAAACACATGGTTTGCTGATTTTTATTAAGCAAGTTTGAAAGTCAAAATTTGCTCACAGAAACGAACTGTTTCCTGCTGTTGCCGACCCCTTCCTCCATGGTGTAATGATTCCATTAGCGCATCACAAAGGTCATGTTGACCTAACTCACTGAGCTGCAATAATTTGTCTTATATAGTTCCATAGAAAGAAGGGACCAGTGAAGAGGTTGAAGGAATAATCTACGATGCTTCTGAAGCTTGACTCCCATATGTTTCGTGGGGTGAGATATTCTGAATATATGTTCAGTTATATAACAGTATTATGGGAGTAAACTCATCACCTGCCAGGACCCTCTGTTTGTGTAAATCTTGGAGTTCCCTCAGGAGCACAAGAACACTTCTAAAGACTAAATAATGGTTGTTCATTGAGCATAGAAGACAGGAATATGTGGCAGGAAAGTTCAGCAGCCCATCTCTATCACTTGTTACCTGTGTGACCTTGGGTAGATCACTGAACCCTCTAGGCCTCAGTTCCCTATTCAATAAAATGAGAGGATTGGACTATACAACCTTTGAGGTCTTTTTTCTTTTTTTTAGCTCTGTATCTATGATTCTCTGATTCTAAGTAATTTTATCTCCTTAAGCCTCAGTTTCCTCATCTGTAAGATAAGAAGGTTAGAGTAGATGGCTTCTGAGACCCTTCTGAGCTCTAAATCTAGGATCTTAAGCTATCAGACCTGGGGCAGGGTGGAAAAGGGTTTATCTGTATTCAGAGGTGGAAACTATTGGCTACAAGGAATGGGAGTGGGGGCAAGAGAGGAGGAATTAGAAGAGATAAAACAGGCTGTGGCCCCAAGCCCAAGTGGAAACCAGGAGTAGTAGGAGACCATATTGAGCCAGAGGGACAGCCAAGACAAAATGGGGGAAGAGCAATTCAAGTTGGGTGAACTTGGTATGGACAATCAATGAATCAATCAATGAACAAGCATCTTACTACATTCCAGGCATTGTGCTAAGAGCTGGGGACACAAATAAAAGCAAAAATAGTTCCCGACCTCAAGAAACTTACATTCTAATGATTGAGGGTAAATGAGACAAGCTGCTGTGTCTGATGTATCTTCCAGTTTGCCTTCATTCTAAACCTTGTAAATGAATGAATCAGCATCTACTGGCCACATACTCTCTTGATTCAGAAAGTGATCTTGTGAAAAGAAAGGAGCCAAAGTTCCTACATCCTGCCATTGAACGTCTGACGACTGCCTTTGGAAGCTATGCTCCAGGGAGCCAATATCAACTTTTCAGGTGTTTGTGTTTGTTTTGAATCAGAAAAGCATCTGTTGCCTTGGATGGAAGCAGGCAGAGAGCTCCATTCTGGATGGATTCCTTCACCTGTCTTTGTTGCTCAGGTGAACTAGAAGAAGGACACTCTGCTCTTTGGTATTCAGTAGTCATAATGGGAGATAACTTCTTTGCATGCTATGCCATCGTAATGAAATATTCTAGTAAAGTCTTATGTATCTGGAAGCTTTGGCTAGCTCTGGCCAGCAGCCAGGTACATTCCATACTGTGGTATTTCCGTGTTAGTGAAATTCCTCTAAGATAATGAAAGGGATTTTATAATGGGATTTCACTTTCAGTAGATCCATTCTCAACATGAGTTCTTATTGACCTTCTCTTTGCTTTTAATTTATGGGCATCTTAGCATTCAGATTTTCCATTAGCTCAGATTAAAATACATCAACTCCATTGATCAGTATTAGCCAATGATTTTGCCAGTAGAAGAGATGAAATTATTAGGCACTGGATTCATTAGGAATTAGAGTCTTAAGAACTAGGTCCAAGAAAGACCAGGGCTACAACAGTTGATTTCATTTTCTCTTCTGCTAACTGAGAGATATTTTTCAACAAAGATGCCCAAGATGGGACAGTATTGTAGGAGTCCTATGTATAGGAACTTAACAATAAGGAGAGTAAGAAGGCACCACAACCTTGTCTCACCTATATCTCAGTTGTATATGTCAGCAGCCAATAAAAACTAATGGAATCCTAGGCAGCGTTGAGAGCATAGTATCATAGGGGAAAGTGAGAGTCATGCTGTGTTCTGATCTGGACAGACCACACTGGGTATTTCACGTTCACTCTTTGAGAACTCCATTTTAGGGAGGACTTGGACAAAGTAGGAAGGTGAAGGGACTGCCACAGGAAGATTGATGGAAGGAACCATGCATGTTTAGTCCAAATAAGAAGTGATTTAGGAGGGTACATGATCATTTTCTTCAAGCATTTGATAGGCTGGCATGCAGAAGAGGGAAAAGAATGGTTATATTTGGTTCTACAGGGCCCCCATGGTGGGAGCTACAAAGAGGCAGATTTAGGCTTAATGTAAAGAAAACATTCCTGAAAACAAGAGCTGCCAAAAAGTGCAATGGGCCACCTTGGGAGGTATCAGGCTCCCTCTTGATAACCTCTAGACCCTAGATGACCTCTCATCAGATACTTTGAATAGGGTATGTATGTTGTAATATAGATTGGATCAGATGGTTTCTGAGGTCCTTTCTAATTCTGAGATTCTGTGGGCTTTTCTTGCTTACTGATGAGGAAGGGCAAGGTAAGAATGACAATTTTGGATACAAATCCAAATATTCAAGATGATTCTTTCTGGTTCTGTTTTGGCTGATCTGAGCCATTTGGAGGAGGTGGAGGGTTGGCCTTGACAGGCTCTACTCTTGCTCCTCATCTTTTCTTCCATGAATGTGGAAGAAAGTTCCGTTTGAACGTCCCACGATGGTATAGAGAGGGTCTGGAATTCTTGAGGGCCATGTCACTGAAGGACAGTGCTATTAACGTAGAGAAGTTATGGGGTAAGGTTAATTTTGAGGAGAAGATGAGGCAAGCTTTGGACATGTTGGTGGAGTTTGAAGTGTTAGAGAGCCAGGGAGGTGGAGATGTCTAGCAAGCAGTTAGAAATAAGGACTGGAACTCTGAGAGTGGTTGGTGGCAGGGAATTGAGAAGTCGATTTGAAAGTCATATAGAAGTGATAACTGAAATAATGAGAATAGATGGAATCACAAAGAGAAATAATATTTCAAAAGAAGTGAATGAGAAAAGAGCCAAGGACAGAATCTTGTCCAGTAGCCAGATGGCAGGAGGTAGGCAGATGAACCAGCAAAAGAGTTGGAGAAGGAGTCACATCTGTATTCCCTTCTTAAATCTCTCCTAGTAGAGAGATGTGGTCCAGACATTACTGCAGTTAAATGGATTAGGAACTTATTTACTGGCCAGATGTGATGGCTAGAAGGAGGTCTTTAGTGGAGTGCCCCATAGATCTGTGCTTAAGCTATTAATGTTTTTATCAATTAATCTGGTTAGGAGCACATTTGACATGCTTACCAGATGTTCAGATGACACAGAGCTAGAAGGGAGAGCTAACACACAGCATGGTAAAATGATAATTCAAAAAGAATTTGAGAAGCTTGACCATCATACCACATTTAATGAGATGAAATATAAGAGGGATAAATAGAAAGCTTTAAACTTGGGTTCAAAAAAATCAACCTCACAAGTGGAACATGAGGTAGGCACGACCAGAAAGCAGGTTTTCTGAAAAATTCTTCAAAGTTTTGGTGGACTGTGAGTTTAGCATGACTCAACAATATGACATAGCAGCTGAGAAAGCTAATGCAATCTTGGGTGACATTATGGAGGGGCAGATCCTGTCTGAGACGTGTATGTGCGTGTATATGATTGTACTTTTTTCTATTACAAATTTATTTTATTTTCAATATGGAAAAAAACCCAAGCATTTTCATAACATAGTACGATAAAAACATGATTGCACATGAAATTGCAAATCTATCATGCAAATCTACAACTTGCTATTCCTTTTACATATACAATAAAGTTTTCATGTAAATTTCTTTTTTTTCCTCTTCCTCACCCCCCCCCCATCCATGGCTACCATTAGACACAAATAGGTATATCCATACTATTCCCTGGCCAGATCATATCTGGAATATTGTGTTAAAGTCTGCCCATGCCATTTTAACAAAGACCTTGTTAAGTCGGAGAGTATCCAAAGGAGAGGAACTAGAATGGTGAAGGGGTTTGGATCCATGCTATATAAGGATTAGTTAAAGGAACTTGGCATAATTAACTTGGAAAAGATTTAGGGAAGACATGAAGACTGTTTTAAAATCTGAGAAGAGCTTTCTTGTGGAAGGGGGATGAGACTTGCTCTATTTGGTTCCAGAGGGCAGAACCAGTAGCAATGGGTAGAAATTTCAGAAAGGCAGATTAAGGCTTAAGGTAAGGAAAAACAGCGATGAGAGCTATTCCAAAGTGGAACGGGCTGTTTCTGGAGGCAGAAATCTTTCAAGAAGACACCAGATGCCCAATCAATCAATCAATAAACAAAAATAAGTGCCTACTATGTGCTAAAAGCTAGGGATACACAAAGAAGCAAAAAAGTCCTTGCCCTCTAGGAGCTCACGACCTAAAGGGGGAGACAACATATATAATTCAAGCTATATACAGGATGAACTGGAGATAATTTACAGTGGGAAGGCATTAGAATTAAGAGGTGTTGGGTGAAAGCTTCTTGCAGAAGGTGTGATTTTAATTGGGACATAAAGGAAGCCAGGGAGGTCAGCAGTCAGAGTAGAAGATGGAGAACATTTCAGGCATGGGGGAACAACAAGAGAAAAATTGTTTGTGGAATAGCCACTGGATCGAATAGTAAGTGGCGGGGAGTAAGGTGCAAGAAGATTGGAAAGGTAGGGGGGAGCTAGGTTATGAAGAGTTTTGAATGCCAAACTGAGCATTTTGTACTTGATTCTGGAGGCAATAGGAAGGCTCCAGAGTTAACGATGGGGGCAGTAACATAATCTGACACAGTGCTTTAGGAAAATCACTTTAGTGGCTTAATGGAAGGTGGATTGGAATGGGGAGAGCCCTGGGGCAGGTGGACTCACCAGCAGCTATTGTGACATATGTTCAAAAGAGATTCTTGGTCAGATATCACTTGAAGTAACTGGCCTCTGGATTCCCTTTGAACTTTAAGATTCTAGGTTTCTTACGATTTTCTGACCTTCTTAGAGACTGGGAATATTTCTTAACCTCTTTGTTCCTCAGTTTCCCTCTCTCCATAAAAATCAAGGAAGTACAGACTTCCCTCTTGTTCTCAGAGCCATTATGGAGGTAGATGAGAAAATGACTGGTGTTCCTTCTGAAGATGACCCAGATGGGAAATGAGAGCCTTCCATTGATGTCTCTGCCTAACTCATGAAAAGCAATGAATGCTGTTATGAAGGCAGGCTGTCTAGGCAGCAGATGATACCAGTTAGTCTGAGGTGACACACAAGACTTCTCCATTCTTCGTAATGAGATGACACGGGCTGAAACAAATCAGGACCTTTTGGGGAATGGGAATGGCCTACGAAACCAAGATCAAGAGTCCCTCAGTAGAGGAATTCTTCTCCAGAGAGCTTAAGGCTTTGAGCCAGTTTTTCTTGAGAGGCCCTAGGCAAAAGCCCTGCAGTGTTTCAGACACTATCACTGTCAATTACCTTCAGGTTCTCATGTAACCTTTGACTGAGTAATCAGACATTGTGAAATAATGGTGGAAAGAAATCAATTAAGGACAGAAACCAATTTAAGTAAATTGTAAATATTTCCTACCCCATCCAGTCTAAGCTCCAGTGTGTTCAAATGCCTACACCATCTTATCAATTTAACCACATAATAATAATGATAATAATAAAAATTCAACCCTGTGAAGTAGGTCCTATTTTTAGCTACAATTTTACAGAAGGGGAAACTGAGGCTGAGGAAGGTTAAGTCAGGGTCACACAGCTAGTAAAATGTTTAATGCAAAATTTGAATTCACTTTTTTCTAACTCCAAGTCCAGAGCTCTTATCCATTATGCCAAGCTGCCTCATATTTTGAAGACTGTTAGACTCTCTGGGCTGGAAAGGACCTTAAGGATCAACCAGTCTGACCTTCATTTGAACACGAAAGCCCTCTATAACATCTGCAACAAGTGACCATTCAGCCTTTCTGTGCAGACTTCTAGTGGGGCTGAAGCCATTCTTGGATTCCCTAGTTCCATTCCCGGATCAGCTCAGATGCCACCTCCTCCATGAAGCCTTTCCTGATTACCCTAGTCCTGAGTGTTCTCCATTCCTAAACTACTTTGTATTTTCTTTGTGTATATTTTGTATTCATTTATCTGTGCTCATGTTGTTTCACTCTAGTAGAAAGCAAGCTTCTTGAGGGCAGGGACTCTTTTTTTTTCTCTGTAGCCTTATGCCTAGCACTGTGCTGGGTACTTAGTCAGAGCTTAATAAATGAATTGATTTGAATCCTGTGGCAATGTGTTAGGTTTTTGGACAGTTCTAATTGTTGCGATTTTTTAATTACTTTGAGCAGAAATCTGTTCCTACAGCTTCCACTTGTTGCTTTCAGTTCTAGCTATTGGGCCAGAACGAGTCAAATCCCTTTTCAAGTATTGGAAATTCTGTCATATGGAAGCTATCCTGGCCCTCTGCAGTCTTCTAGGAAGCAAGCTGGAACCTTGGAAAGAGACCTGTATTGGGAGTCAGAGAAGCTGGATTCAAATCCTGACTCTGCCCCCTCCCACCCGTGTGACCCTGGGCCAGTAATTTAACCGCTCTGGGCCTCAGTTTCTATACATGTAAAATATGGAAAAGGGAACTAATTGATGTCTTTTGCCTTTTCCAGACCGAAATCTGTGGTCTCATCACCTCTTCTTCAATATAATGAATCCTGGCTCCTTCAAAAGATTCTTGTAGAGGCAGCTAGGTGGCAAAGTGGATAGATTCGGCTGGACTCAGAGTCAAGGAGACGGATTGACAAATCCCACCTCGAATACTTATAGGGCATGTGTACCAATCAACCAACAAGCGTGTATTAAGCACCTTTTCTGTGCTGGGCACTGCTTGGTGCTGCGGTTACAAATACAAAAAATGAAACAATCCCTACGTGTAATGAGCTTACTTTACTGGGCAAGGCACTCATTTTCTTCACACATGTGAGAGAATCAAATCACACACACACAAACACACACGTGTGTATATATATTTATATATATATATGAAGAGAGAGAGATCTATTTCTTTGCAAACTTAAATTGCTGATTTTTGTCATTATAATTGTTAATTACCTCTTTGTAGGTTGGGCTTATTGTTCCTAATCCTTCCCTGCGGGGCCAAATAGAACAAATCTTCATCCTCTCCTTAGAATGGACTTTCATGTGTTTCCAAGCCTTCTGGAGCCCAAACATCCCCAGTTCCTTCACCCAATCTCCATATTTCATGGACTTGGAGCCCTTGCCCATTTTGATTGACCTCTTCTCTGGATGTTCTTCAGCTTATCAATGTCTTTCTTTAAAACATGGTGCCTGGAACTGAGCACAATACTTCATCTGGGGTCTAACTAGGACAGAGGATAGCATGACTATCATCTCCTTGTTCCTAGAAGTCTCATCTCACTCAGAGCAGCCTAAACTTGTACGAGCTTTTTTTTTGTCGATCACATCACATTCTTGAATCATAATGAGCTTATAGTCCAGTCTGTCAACAAGCATTTATTAAGTACCTACTGTATTCTAGGAACTGGGGATAGAAAAAAGGGCAAAAAAAAGTCCCTGCTCTTAAGGAGCTCAGTCTAATGGGGAAGATAAAGTGCAAACAATTATGTACAAACAAGATGTATAGACAAAATAAATTGGAAACAATTGACAGAAGGAAGGCACTAGCATTAATGGGTGGTGGTGGTCAGAAAAGTCTTCTTGTAGAAGGTGGGATTTTAGCTGGGACTTGAAGGAATCCAGGGAAGCCAGAAGGTAGAGATGAGTTGAGGATGGAGAGCAACTCAGGCATGGGGGAGAGCTAATGAAAATGCCCAGAACCAGGAAATGAAGAGTCTTGGGGGGGGAGCAGAACAGCAAAGGAGGCCAATGTCATTAACAAAATCAACACAATTCAGATAAGCACTAAAACCCTCAGATCTTTGAAAGTCAAAATGCTGTCAAACCACGTCTCCTGCATCTTGTACTCGAAAAGCCAATCATTCTCTTTACTGAAGCTTCATCTCAGTCAGTCACTTAGATCAGCATCTCCTCTCCTGTTCACTCCCCAAGTCAGAGTTTAAAGTCATATGAAGAAATGCGCCCTGAAATCCTTGGCCATTTTTTCCCTTCAAGCTATAGCTTGTCAGGATTAGCAGATGACCTATCATTGACACAGTGGCTGCCGGTTCTAGAGTCAGGAGGAATTGCTCAGCATAGCCCTTGGGATCCTCTCTTTTATACTTTCTCAGTACCCACTGAGGAAACAAAGTATATTGGCATTAGAAGCTCTTAGGAAGAAAACATTTGCTATCCACAGCACTTGATTCGTTTCAAAGGATGTTCCCAAGTCCGACTTCTTTTGTTTCTTGTTATTTAAGGAAAGTAGAATAAATGGATATTATTCCCATTTTATGGATGGGGACACTGAATCCCAAAGAAGTTCATTGATTCCATGAAAAAGGAAATGATGACCGTTTTTGACAGTGGGGTTGAGGAGTGGGAACATTGGGGTTGAGAGATACAGTGAAGCAAGGAGATTGATATGTTAAGAATATTACATGAACATGTATCAATTCTTGCTTCTGGAGTTTTGAGGGAGGGTGGTAGGCCTTCCCTTGAGGAAGAGGTAATTGATCCCTGTTGCAGGTAGGTTAGCAGTAATTTAAGGAAGGCTTGCCAGAGAGCTGAGTGCTTGCCAGCTCCTTCTGATGAAATATCATTCATTACATATTTATAATTTGGCAAGTAAGGGCCCCAAGGTATCTACTTCACAGCCCAGTGGTTTTCTAATTCCTTACAACAGATGCAGGACATTTGTTGGCCTCATTTTGGGGTCCTTCAAAATGAAGACATTAAAATAAGATGGCCTGAAGCAAAACATGCGCAAGGGCAGCTTCCACTTGGTCCTATTTTTTTTCATAAGCTCCAACTGTTGGTGGGGGTGGGGATTGTTAGGTTAGGGGGAGCTTCTTTCCTTCCTCCCACATAATCTCAGCTTTTACGCTGGCCAGATAATGCCTCAAGACCTCTTCAGGGGGCCTCCTTTGGCTCTGATGACTCTTGAGTAAACTTTCTGTAGTGGATGGTGGGGTTTGGGTTAGGTTCTGAGATGGCTCTTTCACATTCCCACTCTATAATTAGTCTGTTGTATTAGACACAACAAAGCCAGATTGTTGTTTAAATTGGTGACAATGAGGATGCCAGAGAAAGGCCTTTCTTTTCCACTTGGGCAGGATAAATAACAATTAGAATCCTGATGGATGATACGTTGAGGGGTAGAACATTATTACTTTGTTATGAAACATAATCATCTAATGGAGACTCTTTGATGACAAATGATTTAGGATCTGGGAACCTTGTCAATGAACTGTATTTAGTTTTTTGTGTTGTCTCTGGAAAGTACCAGGGTGAAGGTTGCTATTGCAACCCCAGTGAATTTGGGGTCACCATAGACAATGGCTCCTGTAGGCTTGCTTGGGGAAATCTTTTGTGTATCTCTCCTTTCCTTCGTATCCAGCAGCCAATTTTTTTTCTTCTTAAGATTTTATTTTAGTTTTAGACTTGGTATTTCATCAGTTTAAAGAGCTGGGAATGAGAAAACTCCTTCTACCAATGCATCTTATAAGGTTAGAGAGCTGCCTGGGATTCTGGAAAGTTTACAGGGTCATACAGTCAGTATGTATCAGAGTTAGGGATTTCACTCGGGTCTTTCTAACTCTAAGTCCAACTCTCAATGAGCTTAAACCAGATCATCTTCTTAAACATTTTCAAATAAAATTTTTATTTATAAATTTTATTTGGATTCAACAGACATTTCCCAACAAACATTCGATCAAACCTCCCTTACAAAGTACATCCTCAGCACTTTTTTTTCTGGTGTAAAACAGAAGCAAAACTACTTACTAGTGAGGTTTCAACTGATGGGATGTATTGTCTCCCTTTTTGTAGTTTAATGATTGCTGGTAGAGAGGAAGGATGTGTGAAGCAGGTCAGGGGAAAAAAATTAATATCAACCTTGAACATTCAAACTATATTTCAACTGGCTTGGTTGGGCACTCATTTGAGGAGAAGAGAGATAAGGAAAGGCATATTTGAGAATTAAAGGCCCTAGCAAGGATGTAGTCACAGATATGTTGGCTGATGGGGATAGAAGTTCTCTGGAGCTTTCACATAGCAGAATTGGGAAATGTAGTTTTCTTCAGATCAAGGTGACATCCCCTTCTTATGATTTGGTCCTGACACTATCTGCTCCTGATTTCTTCCTATCTCTCAGGCTACTCTGTTTCTATATGGTTTCTCTTCTTCCTCCTCCTTACATGTTGCCGTAATTCAATGCTCAATCTTTAGTCTTCTGTTCTTCTTTCTCTACATTTTTTTCCTTCATGTACTAGCAGACTTTGAATAATTACTTTTGTACAAATACTTCTCAAGTTTCTATCTTTAGCCCCTGATCATTCTTCAGATCATTTCTCTAATTGTGTGCTGGACATCCCACTGCTAATTTAAATTCAGTATGTCTAAAAGTGAAGCCATCATGTTCCTCCACCCAAACAGGCTTTTATTATTTCAAGAGATTTAGACCTGGTAGGGATCTATGTAATTCTGTAGCCCAATTCTTTCATTTTGTAGATGAAGAAACAAACACATAGATGTGAAGTGTCTTGCCCTAAGTGACATGAGTGGTAAATAGTGGTGTCAAGATTTGAATCCAGGTCCCATGACTCTAAATTTAGTGTTCTTTCCCCTATACCATATTGTTACTTTAAAAAAAATTGGTATAAACATTCTTCCATTCACCCAGATTCAAAACCTTGGTATTATCTTTGACTCCTCATTCTTTTAAATCTGTCTGCTAGCAGATCATTGGTCACATCTTTCAAATTCACCTCCCCCCTTCCACTTCCCTCCCCCCTCCTCACCCCACGTCTTTATTTTATCTCATGCCTGGGATATTGTAATAGTCTCCTAACTGGTGTCCTTACCTCCACTCTCTGCCCCTTCCAATCAGCTATGAGATGAATCATCCTAAAACATCCCTTTGATGTTAAATTTGTGCTGAAATGTGAGATATGACAAAACCTTACGGGTGATTCAGTGTGAGTTAATGTGGAGATTAGATAGAAGTAGGCAGGCCTGGACCTGGGCAAAGATGTGATATAGACAAAGTTTATCTTTCAATACTCTCAGGCTTCCCTTTTACAGTCCCTTTTGACTCCCTTGGGATCTCAATGCTCTCCTTCTCTCGTGCTTTATCTGAACTTGCTTTGGGCAAAGGGACAAATATTTGTCATTCACCCTGTAGAGTGAATTTAAGTCAATGATGATGCTCTCTGTCAGGAACTTCCATTAAAGCCCCTTTTTTTAATTGTGGAATGAAAGGATTTCTCTTTTGTTGAAGGGATTTCAGGGACCTTGGTGGTGGATATGCAACATAATTGGCATGCTACCTACCAGCACTGATCACAGTCCATTCATACCTTCTTATGGTGAGTTTGGCCCATGTCTTTCCATAAATATTCCATAGGGGATCTAACCAATATACTACCTTCCTCTGGTTCTTTTAATTTTGGGGAGGGCATATGAGGGAAGGGGAATCAGATAGAATTCAGCTGTCCATTTCCTTTGCCTTACTCCCACTAACTACTCCATGACTAATCTACCTCTTTTTCCTCATACAGTTGTGACTGCACCATTTTCAGTCATGCCGCTGGGATGGGGTAGAACTTGATGCCCTGCCGGTCACATTAGGGTTTTTTGGCTATTAAAGACAATAGATGGGTGACTTATGCTAATTGGGTGAAAG
The DNA here is from genome assembly GCF_003287225.1 of Phascolarctos cinereus. Classification (NCBI taxonomy): domain Eukaryota; kingdom Metazoa; phylum Chordata; class Mammalia; order Diprotodontia; family Phascolarctidae; genus Phascolarctos; species Phascolarctos cinereus. Next base: position 41,433,476 of record NW_027555736.1, read on the forward strand.
TCACATGTTTACATGAAAGCTTAATTTTAAGTATACCTAAAAAAGACAAGATACATCATATAGATAACTAATATGCAAAGGAATTTGACCTTAAAGCAGGGGGTTCCTAGCTAACTTTTTTGTGTATCATGGACCCCTACCACAGTTTGGTGAAAACTATGGCATATGTTTCAAAACGTATAAAATAACATGCATCAGGATTACAAAGGAAACCGGTTATAGTGAAATACAGCTATCAAAATATTTTAAAAATGCGAGTTCATGGCCATTTTAAGAAGCCCTGCCCTAAAGAGAACTAGATATATCATAGCACTTACTGGAACAAAGGAAATGGCAGAAACCTGGGAGAGAAAGAGGTAGAAGAGGAATTGGCAAAGTCAGGATATAACTTGATACACCAAACTTGGGCTAAATCTAATATGATAGAATATTTATTGGGATACTTTTACATATATTTAAAATATCAGTTTTTACATCAGTTATACTTCACTCAGGACAACATCTTTGGTTTTGTCCATTTTCCATTTGGGGGGAGTTGATAACTTATTTAAACAAGTTGTGTTGGTGTTGCTATAGCTGTCAGCATTTTCATCTTGTTATCTTTTCTGTTCATTGTTGACTCTTACCTTTTCTCTAGTCAATCGATGAATCTCACTATCCCATGACAGCTCATTCTGAAAAGATTGCCATTTTGGTAATCAGTTGTTTCTTTGGCTATTAATATACTTAATTGTTTTGTGATAGCATTCAATGCTCTTTCTATTTTTGAAAGGATGTTTTCATGATATATGGTTCATGAATGGTTCACAATAGTCTGAATATATTTTCCCTTTTTGATTTTTTGATTGCGAATTGTATTGTTTATCACAGATTTGCCTTATACACCTTATTTCTGAAGCCACTAAATATCAAGGTATATATCGTCTTATTTTGGTGAACCTTCTCAAGTTCATCAGAAAATTTCTCTACTTTTTCATCTTCTGCAATGGATTTTGGTGCATGAATTACAATGGCCTTTATGGTGGTTGGTTTGTTTATATCTATGGTAAATACTGCAAAGAAAGGTGGCAGAGGTTCCCCTGGAATAATACTTCTCGTTGTTTACAGAAATTACAAAGCAATTTGACCCTAAATGATGAAAAGGTTTATGAGGAAAACAATTCCTCACTCCCTAAAAACATCAGGGAGTCATGTTTCCATTTGGATGCAATGTCTTTATGTCTTTTGATTTCATTAGGAGCCAGAATAGCAGTATGGAGTGACTCAGGCTCTCCAGTTGTGTGTCAGCTCTGATGGTGGTTGGACAAAAATTGAACTTTAAGATAATGTGGCATGAAGGTCAAGACTGATATTATTCAACCCCTCTAGGAAAATGTTTACTTGTATGTTATTAGATAAGAATCTTGCAATTACAGTTCCAATAGCTAAGTCAGAGTTTATAGATAGTTTAAACACTGATTAAACACATACCATCTGCCCTTTCCCCCATTATTCTGTCACTATGCCCACAGAATGAAAGGGGCCACCCAAGGCCAAGAGCCATCTTGTATTTTTCCTAGTAACAGTTTGTGTCTGCTCTCTGAGGACCAGCCTACCTAAATACAGACAGGCTTACCACCAGTGATTAATTCTTCGACCATGGTAACCTTGGGTTACCATGTATTTAGGCAGGCTGGTCTTCAGAGAGCAGGCACAAATTATCACTGGGATTTTACTCAAATAATTTCCATCTTGATAGTATTGCCAGACCTTCTGTGCTGGTAAAAACCATTGAGAAGCACGATGGTACAGAGGAAAGAATGCCTGATTTGAGGCTTGCAGGTTCTGGGTTCAAATCTCAGCTTTGTCACTTAATGCCTTTGTGACCTTGGGCAAATTGCTTCACCTCTCTAGGCCCAGTCCCACCCAGAAGGGACCTATAACCCCCTGGAGGGGTTTGTAATAGATAGATGATCTTCCAGCCTGAAATCCTATGACCTTTGCAGAAGTGGATATATGAAAAGTTTTTCAACAATATTTGAAGCCCAAACAGATTATTTTATGCAACCTAAATCTGCTCATAAAACAAACATCCATGCCCAAGGAACAGACACATGTTTATTTTAACTAGGGAGAAAACCCCTCAATACCTTTAAATTATATTTATACAATAAAAACATGCATTATGAAAATTGATTTCCAAGGGGGAATTGTTGAAGACAAATGCCTCTTTTCTGTTTTATTTATATGTGGTGTCCACAAATGGCATCAGAATTCTTTATTTATTCAATACCCACTCTACAAACAGAATTTCTGGGGCCCAGGACAGTCAACTACTGTATGCTGAGGAAGAGGTCTGAATGAACTGTAAGGGAAATCCTTCTAGATTCCCTGGGGTTAGGGCTGGCCTTAGGAATTCTTTCCTTTTGCCCTTTATAACTGTGAAAATCCTGTCAGAGTCCATCTCCTGCCAATAGATATAATAGAAATTAATGCTAACACTAATACTAATAATCAGTTGTGGTAATATTAGTAGCAGCAACATTAGCAATGAAATGACCTTGCAGAGTTTTAAAAGGTAATACAGTTTTGGCCCAGATAAGAATTATGCCACCTCCCCACCTCCCAACTTATTAACAATTCATAGTTCACACTGTGACAATCTTGTGGCTAAGCCGGTGACAGTAACTCATTTGATATAGTATCAGTAAATCAAATGTGTCCAAAAGGTTGAAAGAACCAGAGGCAGGGGGTGTGTTTTGGGTTTAGAAGTACAAACTGGCAATGTGGTACCATTGGGAACCAAGGAGCAATATGGAAAATCCTGGTCTAAGTACAAGAAAGGGTTCAAGAAATCAAGTGTCCAAACGTGTCTGAACTTATACAAAGAGCTTCAGTTATAACTTTATTTAGTCCATCATGTTGACTAATATTCCTCAGTTCAAATGTCATGGGATAATTTTGGCTTTCCCATTCTTCTTATTCATTTTGGACAGCTCCCTGCCACCATTAACATTTCCTGCATGGGGAAGGGCTGTACTTTTTTGGTGGGCAGGTGGAAATCAGGTTGGGTTAAACCATTGCAATGCCTCATGATTTGCCAAATCAAATTTCTTTTTCTATTCCCACTTGAATCACTTAGTGTTATAGAAACTTGATCATTTAGCCTCATCTAACACTTGAATATTCTTCATTCCAAAGACATGGGCAATGTTGATCTTGAATTCAATCCAATCCAATTCAACAAAATATTTTGGAAACATTCACTATATACAAGGTACTCTGCTTGGTACTGGGCATTTAAAAAAAACCCAACCCAACAAAAACCATTTTTTGCTCTTGTGGAACTTACATTCAATGGGAGAAACATGTTTTACTTGATAGAATATAAAACTTCTCATGGGCTTTTAGAATAAATAACTTTTGTCCATTGAGCTTATTTTGAACAGGCTCCAAGTATGGTTAGGCTTTGAGAGAAACTACCCAACCAGTTCTATACTGTCCAAGTAAGTAATTCTATTCTATCATATCAATAATTGTGTAACTAGGTTGGGGTAATAGGGCAGGGAGAGGGAATAAGGAGGAAGTCAGAGGGAGCCCTCACCCTTCCTGATTCTCTGTATTCCTGAGAAATACAATTGTAGCAAAACATTTACCAAGTTCTTACTTGAAAGACACCATGGCTAATACAAAGCAACAGAAGTTAAGATAGGGGATGCTCTCATAGTTCTTGCTCCATTGATTCAAGATTAGTCATGTTTTCTTCTGGTTATACTTCTTCAACTCTCAAAAAATTTAAGTAGCTTCTTTATTCATTCCTCCTGGCACACCATCGCTTGCTATTTCTCTTTATTTGTGGAAATGTTACAATGTGATCCAATTGAAACAACATAGATACTGGGGCTGAAAGACCTGGGTTTGATAATCCTGGCTCTGCCTCTACTGTCCATGTGACCTAGGGTAAGTCACTCCTGTCCAACTCCAAGTTTATGGTCCTATGATCCCTGACCCTGTGATCTTATGAATACCCAGCACAAATCATCTTAATGGCATTTGCTGTGTGATCATAGATAAGCCATTTAATCTCTACTGCCTACAGTTTCCTTATCTGTAAAATAAGGATAATATTTTGTTTTGAGGATTAAATTTGATCATGTGTATAAAGGATTTTATAAACCATAAAGTTATATGTAAATATTAGACAGTATTATTATTATTATTCCAAGAGTCTAGAGCTCCTGCAACACCTATTATTTGTATCAGTCACTAGACACCAAATCTGAGATGTGACTGTTAAAAAAAAAAGTCACAGCACTGTATAAACCCATTAGAATGCACATGAGCTTTTAGAATTTAATTCAAATTAATTTTTAGCTTTTGTCTTCAAAGTAGTCACCTTGGCTGATCCCTTATTCAAAGTGTCTGTCTCCTTATCAAAAAATGCTAGCATGGTTCAAAACATTTCTAGAGCAATCTCATCTTTGGGAACTGCTTTTGGAATTAGCTTACTTATAAAAAAAAGTCAATCAGTCAAATCATTCTATAGAGTCATCCTTGATTTTTAACCCAAAATGGTATTCCTTGCCTTTTACCAGACAAGGTTCCAAAGGACTTTTGACTTTTTACAAAAATAAGAGCAGAGATCTGCTCCTCCTGAGAACAGCGTCATAACTGGAGTGCAAATGGGGCTTCTCCCCAAGGTGGTGAATTTAGAGAGCTCTAAAGGCACCATCCTTGGAACACTTCTTTCCCTACCTGCCCTGCCCCTACAGCAATAGTGGCAGGAGCAGCCTCAATGTTAGAGTGTCTCCTCCTCCATGAGAAGTAAATCAAAGGAGTCCACATCACAACTCTGCCTTTCCTCACCCTCACCCCTTGCCCTGGGTGCAGAAATGGTTACATATGGCTCTGTCTGAAGATAATTTTTTATAAGTGTGGCATAACCTCTCAGGGCACTTTCCAAACAAGAATCCCTGAGATGCTATATGGCAGGGATTCTTAACTTCTAAGAAGTCTGTGGATAGATTTCAAAGAGTCCATGAACATGGATGGGAAAAATGTCACTAATTTCCAACTGAGATTTAGCATAATTTTCAATTATGAATATAAGCAACAAACTGTCATTCTAAATTGTCCATGGGCTCCACTGTACTTCTGTTGGGGTCTAGTACACAGTAAACTTGAAACATTTTTGTTATAGAAATATTTGGTTTCTATCTCACTTTCATTTTCAAATGTATCTTTCCTACCTAGACAGCATCCCTTTTAATTAAAAAGAAAGAGGGGAAAAATTCAGTAAAATTATACCATGCATAAACTGAATCTGGTTGTGAACTATTGTTCAAGCTGTTAGAGTCCCCTGCTTCTTCAAAGAAGGGGAAGGCATCTTTTTTTTTTTTGTGCCAACTTGGTCATTTTAATTGCACGACATTCCAGTCTCATTGCATATATTATTTTTCTGGTTTTGCTTACTTTACTTTTTATCAGTCCATATAGATCTCTTTATGATTCTCTAAATTCTACATATTTATCCCTCCTTACAGTACAGTAATATCCCAAAACATTTGTTTTTCACAGTTTGTTTTGTTATTCTCCAGTTGATGTATTGGAGACTAATTTTGTTTTTAGATTTTTGCATAAATATAAAAATTGCTACAAAGGATTTTTTGGTGTGCATGGAAACATTCTTTCTGTCTTTGACCTCTTGGAGGGTATGTTCTTAGCAATGGGATTTCTGGGTCCAAATGAACAGATGTTTTAGTACTTTTTTAAAAAGCATAATTCTGAATCGCTTTCTATAATGGTTAGGTCAATTCCTAGACTAACCAACAATGTTACTGTGCCTGTCACTCCCCAGCCCCTCCAACATTGATTTTTTCCATATTTTGCCATGCTTGCCATTTTTCTGAGTGAGATGAAAGAACTGTTTTAATTTGCATTTCTCTTATTAGATATTTGGAGCAGTCTATAGCTTGAAATTCTTTTTTGAGAACTATTTGTTCATCAGATCCTTTGATCATTTATTTGTACAGGGTATTCCACACGTCTTAGCGCAGTTTTAAGTTTTAACAGCATAAAACTTCACTGACTTGTGGAGTTTCAAAATATCTTAGCAATATATATTATCAGAAATAATTTATGGAAAGAGTTATTTTCCCATTTGAAAGCTTCATTTCTTATCCTGGTTGCATTGGTTTTGTTCATGTAAAGTCTGTTAACTTCATGCAATTGAAATGCCAACTTAGGGGTGTGTGTGTGTGTGTGTGTGTGTGTGTGTGTGTGTGTGTGTGTGTATGTGTGTGTATTGAAAAGCTTTGAGAATGGGCTTGGCAATGGACCATCGTCTGAGGACCAGACTAGCTATGCATAGAGAACCTTCTGACTAGTAGACTGGCTATTATAGGATGATTTTTTTTGCCGCAAATTCTTGAGGACCATTGTGTCCTTGGTTTCTAACACAGTTTCTAGCATGTAATGGGCACTTAAAAAAGGCTTGTTGAATAAACCAATGCATCTGAAGAAGTTGGGATCTCTGGAGCAAGAGGGAATATCTACACTGTTGAAATAATGAATCTTTAGAAATAGTGCAGAAGTTTTATTCTGGTATTGTCTCATCTCTTTTTAGCCCTTCTGTGCCCTCTCCTCTCCTCTCTCTTCTTCTCTCACCTTTCCTCTTCTCCTTTCTTCTCTTGGACTAGCTTGTAAGCTTCTAATGGGCAAGACCTTCAATTCATTCCTTCATGCATTCATTCATTGATCCAAAATGTATAGCTAGCATTTATAGATAGCTTTAAGGTTTACAAAGTGCCTCACAAGTATTATTATTTTATCTTCATGACAGTTGTTTTTATTATCTTCCATTTTACGTATGAGGAAATTGAGACACACAGAAGTCTAAGTGACTTGTCCAAGGTCATACAGCTAGGAAGTGTCTGTGGTTAGATTCAAACATTCTTCACTTACAGCGCTTCACATGTGAAGGTGAGCAGTTAATTATACTTGCTAAAGAATTGATCAAGAGAAGCAGACCTATTATATTTTTGATCTGATTCCCAAGTCTGTCTATGTGAATGCTGGAAAGAACCTGGGGAGAGGGGGGTATGTTTGAATGAGTCTAAGATGTGGGCAGAAGAAACCTTGAAATCCTCTTGAAGTTTGGCTGATAGCTGTTAAGAAGGGGCATATGAAATTCATAGTTAGGGGAAGATAGAAGAAGGAGCCTTCATATCTTGCTCAAATGTGGGACTGCTTCAGTCCCTAGGAGTGAGATGACACTGTGCAGTCTGGCCCCTCCTCCTCACTTATCAGGGGTTTACCAATACCACATGTGCCTCATTGTGAACTCTGCTGAAGAGTCATCTTTAAGATCAGACCTTTCAGAGACGGTTAATTTTTCATCTTTGGGGTCAGCCCTGTTCTTCCCTAGGTCATGAGGCAACATACAGGATCCTTGGTGCAAGAAGAGACCTTAAAGCTGGGGAGCAGGACAGATGAATCACCTTCTTCCTCCCCTCTGTGCTTCCTCAGGGAACATCTCACTGCTTTGTGGCAATACTGGGCTACATAAACAAACAAGTTGTACAGCCCACAGGAGTGGCTGGGAGTGTGGTCTGTAAACTGCTCCATACTTAACAGCAAAATTAAGGTTCAGTAAGGTCAGGGGAGCTCCACAAAATAGACTCTGCCAAATCCCTTGGTCTTCTGGGAAATTTCCCAGCATGCCAAGTCAGGAGGAGCCTTAGAGATCATCTAGTCAAACCCTTCTCTTTTTCAGATGAGAACTCTGAGAGCTTCTAGGGTAATATGATCCTTTCTGGGGCAGAGGATAATTAGGGCCGCTTTGGAAGGATTGTCACTATTCTCTCCCCTTCTCCTCTCCTGCCCTCCAGCCCCTCCAATTTGGGCTTCCTGTGCTGAGAGTATCTGAGCTTCTGTAAGGGTTGAAGTGTTCTTTCCCTAGGTAGGTACACTGATAGAGAGGAAAATGCCAAGGTGAGGTGAGGTTGGGGTGAGACGTTTAGGATAGCCCACCTTTTCTTTTCATCTAGGCTGGAAGTAAAGGGCCAGTCCCCTCTCTGGGACCAAAGGGGAGAGGAGCAGATTTTCTGAGAGAATTTTCATTCTAATCGAATGATCCATCCATGCATTTTGCACCCGTGGCTCATTCCTATCTCACTAGATGGGCCTCTGTTTCCAAATTACAAAGACGAGATGTAATTGGGCTGAGCAGTTTCTGTCTGCTACTAATTATAAAATCATGATTTGTTTTCCTTCCTTTAATGATGTTCAACGTTCCTATAATAGGTCAGGTTGGTGCTTTAATTTCCTGATGTTATTAGGGAATGCAATCAACTTTTTTTTTTCATCCTGGGTCTTTCCGCCACCCAGGCACCTAGAGGGCTACAGGCTATGTATGGAGTGCCAGGTGGAACCTCCTGCTGTTGTGGGTTATTAATGTTGGCTTCTTTTATGTTAGTGAGTAGTTCATAGGCTGCAAATTGTCAGGTTTAGCAAGTGCTGCCTCCAAGCAGAGGAATAATGCCAGAGACTTTGAAGTTGCCCTGCTTTTTACTATCTGGAAGGTCATTGTAATGGCCTTCATCCTTTTATTGAGGGAGGAACCACAATAATAGGTTTGCCATTTGGGTTTAAACCATCAGCTTTTGGGGTTCCTAAGCAAGAGAAGCCAGAGAGGCAGGAGAAAGTGTTCTGACAATGTGGGATCTGCCTTCCTGAAAAGGTGGATCAATTCTCTTTGTCTTGAGAGACAACTGGAAAAATTCCCATGGTGCCATTTAAAAAAAATTGTATCATGGAATCTGAGAGTTGGAAGGAACCTCAGAAACCATCCAGTCCAACCTCTATCTAGACAGAATTCCATCTACAACATAACAGACAAGTGATAAGCCAGACTTCACTTGAAGACCTCTAGTGAAGGGAAGTTCTTACCTCTCAAGGCATCCTTCCATTCATGGATAGTTCTGAATTTTAGGAAGTCTTTCCTTAAATTGAGTTGGTATGGCATAAAGACCACCAGATCTGATGTTAGAGGACTTGGGGTCAAATCTCAGCTCTACCTGTTTGACCCTGGGTGGAGGGGACCTCAGGAACTATCTGATCCAACAATACTCCCCCTTCCCTGGAAGAATTTCAACTATAACATACCCAACGAACAATCATCCATGCTTGCTTCAAGATCTCCACTGAGGGTAAATCCATTTTCAACAAAAGCAGCCCATTCTACTTAGGGAGAGCTCTAATTGTTAGGAAGTTTTTCATTTTTCCTGATCTTAGCTAAGCCTTAATTTGTCTCTTTGCTGCTCCAATTTATGGTCCTTTCCCTTGGGGCCTAGTACAATGGGTGTAATCCCTCTTTCATGTGATAATATTTCAATCACTACTGCCATGTTGCTCCTGAATCTTCTGTTCCCTAGGCTAGACATCTCTAACTCCTTCAGTTACTCCCCATGTGAAAAAAAGGAAAGTGAAAAATAGTAAACAGAAAAATCATCCCTAGATCATGGAGGGTTAAGAGTTACTTGTGACTCCATCCTTCTAAGCTCTAACTAAAGGGGAAATTTCTCCTCTGTCCTATGGAAAGAATAAGCCCTCACAAATCCCCACCAGCACTGGTAAAACCATCCAGCCAGCCAGGACACAGGATGATAACAGTGATAAAAGATGTTATTTATATGTTACGTCAAGGTTTAGAAAGCACTTTACATGTATTAGCTCATTTGGTCTTCACAATAAACCAGGGAAGTAAGTGCTGTTATGACCCTCATTTTGCAATGAAGAAACAAAGGCAGATAGAGGTTAAGTGACTTGCTCAGGCAGAATTCAAATTCATGTCTTTCTTCTTCTGCTTCTTCTTCTTCTTTTTTTCTTTTGGCTAGGCAATGGGATTAAGTGACTTGCCCAGGGTCACACAGCTAGTATGTGTTATGTGTCTGAGGCTGGATTTGAACTCAGGTCCTCCTGAATCCAGGGATGGTGCTCTATCCACTGTGCCATCTAGCTGCCCCTCAAATTCATGTCTTTCTGACTCTCCAAATCTAGCATTCTATTGGCAGCTTAAGATGCCACAGGATGGCAAGAATCAAAATAAAGGAATACATTTATGATGTGCAAATCTGTTTAATTAAATGGACATTATTCTTTCAATAAGTAAAAATAAAAGCAGATGTAAAAAGCTTTTTTAAAAAAAATCTGCTGTTTCCAGCTCTAGAAGTCCAAGTGCCTCAGAGGTGAGGTCTTCTTTTCCTTTTGTTCACTTCCTCTTGTCCTTGCTCCTTTGGGGTGTACCACCTTCCCCAGGACCATGTGGTTCACATAGTGAAGACGCCTTTTATTCAGTTCAAGAAACACATGAATAATAAAAGTTAGAATTTATAATGTACTTTAAAGTTTCCAAAATGTTATCTCATTTGGTCCTCACAATAACCTTGTGAGGTAGGTGCTATTATTATTGCCATTTTCATTGTTAAGGAAACTGAGGAAGACAGAAGTTAAGTGACTTGCCCAGGGTCACACGGTTAGTATCTGAGGCTCGTGTCTGAAGACTCAGGTCTTCCTGACTCCAGGGCCTGCACTCTATAAACTGAGCCATCTAGCTGCCTCTGTTTTCACACTAGGAGTTCTCAAAAAATAGATCTTGCCAAAAAACCCACTCTAGGCATAATGCTAGACATTATACCAGAAGATTAATAAATGCATAGTAGTGGCTCTCAAGGAGTTTACAATAAACGATTCTTAAATTTGATAAAGACTAGAGGTGTGCTGTTGCAACTCATGTGGCTCAGTCAGTCAACATTCTTTAAGTGCCTACTGTGTGCCAAGCACTGTGCTAATGATTCAAGAGAGCCCATCATTAACTTTTAGTGTGAGTATTTATACCTCGAAAATCAGCAAATGCTATGAAGCAGATTTGGCTAACTTTTGTGGATTGTCTAGACTTAAGAAAGTGGTGGAGAAAAATATTGAAAATGCAGATTAAATTTAAAAACATGTTGTGTGTACATTTTCCCCCCATGTGTTTTTGTGGACATGTTTTCCCCAAAGAGCCAGTTGTTAGGACATTTACCAGCACACTTCCCTAACAGATGACATTTTGTTATGTATGTCTCTTTAAGGTTTGCAAAGCATTATGCATCCATCATATCTCATCGAGTGACTACTAGTGATTCATTTTCCCATGCAAAAAAAGAAAGAAGCTAAAATACAGTGAAAAGAAAAAAAAAAGGTGATAAAATACTGAAAAAATTTGGTAAAAGAAATAATATGAAGAAGACCAACAAGGCTGTTTGTCTCAGCTAAAGGGGCTCACAAGCTGTTATCCAAGGCTCTGGTCACACTGAGGGCCTTGGGAGGCAAACTTGGAAAGGCCAAATCATGTTGTGGGATGAGCATTGGATTGGGAGCTGGGAGATCTGGTTCTGGTCCCAGTCCCACTATTTATTAGCCAGGTGAGTTTAGGCAAGTCATTTCATCCCTCTGGACCTCAATTTCCTCCTCTGAAAAGTGAGCTGGTTAGGTTGGAAGCTCTCAAAAATCTCTACGTCTAAAAGCCTCAGGATTCTAACCTCCTAAGGGCCTGGGGATCACAGAAAGAACCTGATTGCCCAGCAGAGATTTCTTCTTGAAAGGACTCTGAGCTGAAACTCGCACCAGACTTTAGCCATGTAAACCTGAGAATGGAGAGACCCAAAGCCTCAGCCATTCAGGGGAAGTTTCAGGGGATCCCCAAGTCAGCAAAAACCTGAACAGATCCCAAACCATCAGCCCCTCTGGGCTCACTTTTTGATCCTGGGCTTTCCTAAGAAACCTTTATTGCAGGTCCTATTCAAGATCCAAATTCTCCCTTTGAAATTAACCTCATCAAGACAGATTTCAACCTGAGGGATGGAATACTTTATCAATAATCAAAGTCCAGGGGTGTGCTGGTAAAAGCTAAATGATTGGCTCTCCCTCCACCCCCCCCATCCTCTATCCAGATGCATGGAGGATACACCTTAAAGTTTAATCTAGCTTATTAACATATTTTCAATCATTTTCTTAAGGGTAGATAATCAATAAATCAAACTGATTTGTAGTGTTTGACAATTTCCAAGGTGTATGCACCCTGAAAATTTCACAGTTGACTCCCAGCGGGTTCAAGCTGGCTCTAGCACACTCCTCAAGCAAATACCAAGAGAGCTAGAGAAGTCTAAGAGGTCATTTTCATTGCTGTGAGAAGAGTGCCACCACCTTTGATTTTTATAAACCTAGTGGGCTTTGCTAAGTGAGCTGGTTCACCCTGACTACCCCTTTAGGTCATCCTTTGGAACTGTTTGGGGGTAAGGAGAGCACAGGTATAGGAACATAGTATCTTTTCTAAAATGAGAAGCAACAAGCTGGAGAGTGTTCAAAGGAGGGCCTCCAGATTGTTCTAATACCTTGCAGTAAAATACTAGACCCACATATCCCCTGGGAATATTGAGAGATCATCTACTTCTCATCCATCCTTTCCCTAAGCAGTAACTAAATGACCTAAGCTGCCTGGGTGTCTTCCTCACTTGGAAAGATTTCCAGAAAAAGGATGCTCCATATTCCTCAATACTTCATTCCTGTGCCTCAGCCCTCAGTCCCTCAAGGCTTCCCAAAATTTTCTTCCTATTTTCTTTGAAGGCCAACTCCTCTTCTTGATCTTTAATGGAGAGGAAGAATTAAAGTATTTCATAAATATTTATTAAATACTTACTATGTGTTAGGCATTGGGCCTACAAAGACCAAGAGAGAACAGTCCTTGACTTCAAGAGGCTTCCATTCTACTGGGGCTGGAGAAGCAACCTCATTAATACCATAATACCCAAGCTCCATCTGATGAGGGGAAAAGTATTTTCCATTCAATGTATAGTTAGAATCCCTCTGGAATCTGGCTATCAATTTCTCTTTGAGAAACTTGTTGGAAACCATCAAGTCCAGCAAGTTTTCAAGGCTAGCCCACACAAAGCAAATAGATTCTTTTTTCTCATGGTTTCCAGCAAAACCCTTACTCTTGAGGCCTACCCAATGTTGCCAGAGGTCAGTTAGGCCTCTATGTACTTTTCCTTCCTGACTGGACATTCTTAAAAGCTTTTAGTTCAGAATATGACTTAAACAACCAAAACCTATGTATTAAGCACCCACTATGTGCTTGGTTAGTAGAATAGGATCATGGATTTGCCCTCTAGATACATTTTGACTTATTGAGCCCCCAGTACATTGGGTAGACCCTCTTGCTGAGCTTAAGGGAGTCTATGGATGCATCACTAGGGATGAGAAGGCATGGATGGGTGGCTATCTGCACTGTTGGAGGGAATACTCACATTGATGTGATCTCAAGTCTATTGGAATGTTGGAAGAGTTAGAATCATTGGTGTTAGAGCTAGAGGGGACTTTTAGATTATCCAGTCCAATCCCTGTATTTCACAGATGAGGAGACTGAGATACAGAGAGGGAAAGTGACTTCCAAGGTCACATTCGCAGTAAATAGGAGAACATATAATCTAGATCCTCTAACTCTCAATCTAGGGAAAGGTGTGTATGTGAAAGCAGTAACCATCCAGCCTCAAAAATCACTTACGTGCTGTGTTTTTTTTTTTCTCTTGCATTTACAGGATAGGTCCTAGATAAGACTGCAGCAAAGATTTCCCTTGTCCTCAGAGCCCCTTAGCTGAAACTTCATTTGTCCTAAGGCTCAGGTCAATGGGCAGGATACTGGAATGTGCCACTGCTCAATTAGGTCCTACTTTGAGCATCTGAAAAGATCTCCTCTCTCCCAGACTCCTCTGATTTATAATCCTGGGGAGACTTTGATGAATGGGCTTTCATTATGTAGCCTTATTACTTGCCTTATTTATGGCCTTGTAGTTTTCTCTATTGCTTCCACATGTTTAAGGATTTATAGTGTTCCTTTCCAACAAAGCGGAAAACTTCAAACTATGTCAGCCCTTCCTTCTGGATCCTCCCTCCCCCTTTCTATTCCAGAAATGGTCCACTTTGATGGTATGAGAGGATTCTGGGACATCCTTCTAGAGTCAACCTCTAGTGGGAAGAGAGGGTGAGCATCTCAAATCCCTGTCCCCGTGCCAGTGCCATGCCCTGAAAGCTTAGCTCTGTATGCCATGAGACCATGAGGTCCCCAAAGGAGACGTTGGTAGGGAAAGGGAAGAGTGAGAGCTTTTGCCACAAACACTCTGCGGTTGGTCATATGGAAATTTCAGGCTGCCATGACCCCTCAGGTATTCTCCCTTCTAGTCAGGCATGTAGCTAGCTTCTACCTAAAAGGGGAATGTCAGCCGTGATCATAGTATGATTTAATTCTCTCCTGGGGGGAGGAATAGAACAGAAACAAGGGGAATCCAAATTGTCTGTGACATTTATCAATGTGTGTGTAAATGCTGTTAGGAGAGGAGCCAATTACGGCATGATATACCGAAATCAAATTTGGCCAAATTAAAGATATTCTTGCATAAGCAAGGCAGAACGTGGGCTTAGTGATGTCTGATAGAAACACATCTCATCTTATGGCAAAAAAGCATAACTGATTGTTATGCTGAAGAAAGACATGATTGGTTCTCAAGACAAGTTATATCTCCCTTTGGAAATCTGAATCATTAAGTTCTAAACTGACCTGAGACTCAGGTTTCAGATCATCAGACCGACTTAAAGTCAAAGGAAAGGAGTGATTGGAACAAGGAAGGAAATTGAGGAAAGCCAAAAAGACACAGAGAAAATAATCCAGAGGGGAGAAGAGAGAGGGACATGGGCTGGAGGAGTGAGAACAGGCTCAAAAGTAATGGAAAGTAATTTGGTGGGTCTTGTGCAAGATGGTTTTAGTATCTCAGTGAAATTCCACCACCCACAATTGATATCCTTCCTGTGCTGATTCAGTTGATCAATCCCAGCTGTTTAGAAACTTGATTTGTGGTTCTGTCCTGGAATTGGGCTGAAGAGGGGAATCATACTGTGTGCTCCATGGTGGTGGGTCAGGGGTCTGGCTCAGAAGTCACTGGTTGTAATATGACCTTGGGATGGGCGGGCATGGATGGGTGGTTATTTGTACTGTTGGATGGAATACTTGTATTGATGGAATTGCAGGTCTGCTGGAATATTAGAGGAGTTTGAGTCATTGGAGTTAGAGCTGGAAGCTAACACTTCTGCAGCCCCATCTTCATATCTTACAGCTTATGACACTGAGGACACCATTCAAAGGTTCAAGATCAGCTTCAAAATGGAGATGTGTAGTTATCCTTTTCCTTCTCTCATCCTCCCTGTGCTATGGGTTATGGCTAGGAATTTCCTTTGAAGAGGAAAAATACGTGATCCTTTTCCCTCTCAGAAAGATAATCTCATGTCTAATTAGATAAAGGATGGCAAAAATATTGGCTGCCTAGTAATCAGGAGAGAGTGCTTGGTTCTCAGCACACTAATACTCATTGAAGGCTTGAGCTGAATGGGGCTTCATACAGACGCGACTTTGATTTTCCAGCCACTTCCATGCCATGAAGTATCTGTTCATGCCACCATCTCCACCTCCTCCCCTCTGGAATCTTGACCTCTTTCCCTGGGTCTACTTTGGGTTTCCAGAGGCCACCTTTGGCCTTATGTTGCCTGGTTCTATGTCATTTCTAGGCCATTTTCATTCCCATTCCCATTCTTCTCCCTCTGCCTATATCTTGACTATTCCACTTCTGCCATTAGAATATAAGCTCCTTGAAAGTAAGGACTGTCTTGTTTACTTGAGTGAATCTTCAGCACTTATCACAGTCCCTGGTGTATAGTAAGACATCAATAATCTCTTTCTTTCTCTCTCTCTCTCTCTCTCTCTCTCTCTCTTCTCTCTCTCTCTCTCTCTCTCTCTCTCTCTCTCTCTCCCTGTCTTTCTGTCCATCTGTCTGTGTCAATCTGGAAGTCAGAATTTCTGCAGAATTTTGAATTTCCTTGTCCCATCTGAAATAATGGTACTTCTTGATTCTTTTTCTACCCTTTCACTCTGTTCCCCCTTATTTATTTGTGTGTTGTAGTGGAAAGACCACAGGATTTGGAATGAGAAGACCTCAGTTCGATTCCTGATCCTAACATTTTCTAACTTTTGATATTGGGCAAATCACTTTATCTCTCTGAACCTTTTTTTTCTCATCTGTAAAATGGGGGGCTACAAATACTTGCCCCAATTACTTCATGGGGTTGTTGTAGGGATCTGTGCTGATCATAGCTTTAGAGCTGGGGGACCTTAGAAACCCTCTACTTCAACCTTTTCAATTCATTTCAGGCCCTTATTAAGTTCCAACTCTACCAGGTATTGGGGAGACAAGGATGAGAATGAAAATGCTCTTAGGTCCTTGACAAACCCAAAGATAGACTAACCACCATATTTTTCTTTTAAATGTTGACTTAAGAAAATTTTTTTCCCTAGTGTTTCTGGGGTTTTGGTGATTCACAATAAACAGATGTTCCTTTCAGAGTAAAAAAAAAATGAACTGATTTCCTTGATATCTATTGCTTTTACTCAGAAGAAGATGCATTATTTGAACTGCCCAATTATTTACCCTTCCCAGGATCTCTGACTCAGTGTTGGCCGGGGAGGACATCTTCAGAACCAGGAGAGCATGAGAAACCTGTAGCAGCTGGGTATGAGCAGAAGGTCCTCCTCAGTACTGACAGTGTGTTCCATGGGAGCAGTAGCCACCTATGTTTGGCTGGTGGAAGGTTGTTGAAACGAGAAAGATTACTTTCTAGAAATGGAAACCAGGGAGACTTATGTTATTCATCACCAGCAACTGTGAATGAAAAGGCATTTATTAAGTAGGTACTTTGTGCCAAATTCTGTACTAAGGGATGCAGAGGGAACCTGTAAGGAGGTCAGGTTTTAGCCAGAAGTGAGGCAGGATGGATGGAGTGGGAATAGTCTAGAGGGAAGGAATAACGGCAGGAGTGTTCGACAAGAGGAGGAGAGGAATTGGTTCGGCTTGAGGAACAAGGGAAGACAAGCAGTGAAATTAAGGTGTCCCAGGTGCTTTAGAAATCTGCCATTCATCATTCTGGTGCCTGTGGATTAGAACCCCATTCTTCCCAGTGGGAGGCCAGAACCAATTCTCCTTGGCTCCCTAAGTAAAAAAAAAGCTTCTGGGGCCCTGAGCTCTGGCTCAGAGAGAAGTTTCTTCCTCTATAAAATGAGAGTATTAGGGTAGATCTGATGCTATAACTTGGATGTGGATGCAGGGAGGGGAAATACTATCCCCAGAGAGTTCAGCTCTAGTTCCAAAGACCCAGACAATGTCCGAGTGGAAGTGGCAGGGAAATGGATTTGAAACTGAGTAGAGAACCTGGAGGTTTGGAGGATGTTAGCAGTGAAGAAGCAGGCCTCCTCAGGTCAACATCCAGGGACAAAGCCCCAGTTGTGCTGGTTTAGTTACAGTTAAGGTGGTCTCTAAGGCTCTTTGTAGCTTGATAATTCAATTAAGCATTTCTCTTGCAAAGCCAAAAGACTGAACTTAATTTTTTTCCCCTCAAAAGAAACTTGAAATATGTTTTAAGAATACTAACATTTTTATATATACATGTATATGAATACAATATATGCATATACATGTATATGTATATACATACATATAATTATGTATATACATATATATATATGTATATACATACATATAATTATGTATATACATATATATATATATATATATATATATATAAACATTTTGACCTTAATGAGTGCCTTATAATTAATCTTTAATGTTTTCCTTATATTTCTTTTGGGTGTGATGACTTTTCTAAATGCCCAGCTTCAGAGTGTGTTTGCTTGGACAATACCTTAAGTGTTTTTTTAGGTTACCCCAGTCCCATAGGGTCATGTGTCCAGATAACTTCTTGGGCAGAGGTATTTCCAGTAGACATGCCCACAGGAATTGAGTCAGTCAATTTATTAGGTGCCTAGTAGGTGCCAGGCACTGTGCTAAGTACTGAGGATACAAAGAAAGGCAAAAGACAGTCCCTGCCCTCAGGGAGCTCAGATCAACCCCTTTACTCACAGCTCTTAAGATGCAGGCAATTAGGGTATACCTCTCTCTGCAAATAGGTGGATGAGATGTGGGCATGTTCAACATTTTCATGTGTGCTTGATGTAGCAGGATGTTAAGCTCCTTGATGACAGAGATTATTATGTTATGATTATCTTTCATCTTTGTGTCTCATTCCATGCCTGTCACAAATCCTACTAGGTAGAGGAACCTAACATTCTAATCCTATGGGTTATGATATCAACATGAATGCAATTTGTTGAATTGGATTGAATCCACTGGTATCATGGAGACATAGGTGATGTCATGCTTAAAAAATCAATCATAACCACAAAAAAGCTAAAGTTGAAAATTTTGCTGAAATTATGACTGTGGCCATCTGAAGTTGAAGGGAATTGGCAAACACTGTTTCTATTAATCATGCTGTGCATGCCTCAGTATTTGGTTCATTTGAATTCACTTCAAAACCAACCTCCAGATAGAGGAGAATTCTGTTTTGTGGAATTAAGAAAGATGGAGTAGATAGGAGGGAGTTATACAATCCCAGGTAGAAAGTTGGAAGGGATCTCGGGATCTATCAAGTCCAAAGTCTTAATTATCTGGCAATGTGGTCCAGGGCTCTTCTAGAGTACTGGACCAGAAGTCAGAGGCCCTGGCTTCAAATCTCACCTCTATTACTTATCTCTTACTATTCCATGAGTAAATAAAGGCCTCTCTTTGGACCTCAGTTTCTTTTTCTTCAAGTTGAGATGGTTGGATTAAGATGACTGCTAAGGTCCTTCTATGATCATGTGGTATTTCCCAGAGGGAACTCCTATGAACGCCTAAATCTCTGATTGTATCATGATCAGTGAGGAAATGCCCTTTAGAATCTAGGGATAATTTCCAGAACTGGATATTTAAAGACTCCTAAAATCATAGATTTAGAGCTGTGAGAGATTTTAGGGGCCACCTAGTCTAATTTTCCCATTTTATACACGAAGAAACTGAGACTCAAAGAAGTGATTTGCCCAGGGTCACACTGGTGTTCAGCATCAGAGACAGGATTTGAACCCAGGTCCTCTGCCTTCTCAACTCTCTAGCCACTATACTGCTAACCTTTAGGATCCCTTCTCTCTCTTGAGTTGCCATTAATTTATATCTATCCCTCAAAGAGAGTTGAATGTATTTCAGATTCACAAAGATGACTAGAAGTTATTTCTCCTTCCTTTAATTCAACCAAGAATGAGGTTGTTATTAAAAAGATGTACTAAGGAATTAATATGTCACTGTTCCATGGTCCATGATTTCATTGCTGAGACTGTTCCTTCCACTGATACAGTTAATCCAACCCAATGGATTAATTGCAATTAATGGCAATTCAGTCCAGTCTAACCCAATCTGACCTAATCCTGTGCAATCCAACAAACATTTATTAAATGCCTACTATGTGAAAGCACTATGTTAGGTGCTGGGGATACAAAGACAAAACAAAAATCAGTCCCTTCCCTTAAGCAGCTTACATTCTCTTGCTGGGGGTGGGAAGATGTGATACTGGACTAATACAAATGATAATTTGAGGAGAAAGTTGCTAACAACTAAGGGATCAGGAAAGACTTCTGGCAGGAAGTTGCACATGAATTTAATCCCTCTCCCTCCCAGCCTCTATGACTTAGTGGACAGTCCCCTATAGTTGCTGCAGCTGGAAAATTCACTAGCCTGAAGCCAATCTGGTGATGAGATTCTCTGAATTAAGCTAGACTAGTCCTTAGAGCACATTTCATCCCTGGGAGGAAGTAAACTAAATCAAATCAAAGCAATATACAGAACTGTGGAGTTACAACTGCATGGCTGGTAGTCTTTAGTTTAATCTTGTTAGACGCCCCCCCCCCCCGCCCCCATTCAGTACAAACAAATGAGCATTTAGTAAGTACCTCATATGTGCCAGAATCTCCAGTTGTCCTGATCGATATCTGGCCACTGGACCCAGGTGGCTCCGGAGGAGAAAGTGAGGCTGGTGCCTTTGCACAGCCCACCTCACTGTAATCCAATTCATTTGCATGTCATGGCATCATCTCCCTTATGTCATGGTCCTCTTCAAGAACAAAGAATACACCATCAATTTTGGCTGAACAAGCTGTGGTATATGCATGTAATGGAATACTATTGTGCTGTAAGAGATGATGAGCAGGCTGACCTCAAAAAAAAAAACTTGGAAAGATTTATATGAACTGATGCAGAGTGAGGTGAGCAGAACCAGGAGAACATGGTATACAGCAACAGCCACATTATGGGATGACTGACTTTGATAGACTTGGCTTTTCACAACAATACAAGGATCTAAGACAATTCCAAAAGACTTATGATGGAAATTGCTATCCACATCCAGAGAAAGAAATATAGCATCTGAATGCAGATGGAAGCATACGATTTGCTCTCCTTTTCCTTTGTTGTTTCGTTTTATCGCTTCCTCCCATTAGTTCTAGTTGTTTTTTACACCATGACTAATGGGAAAATATGCTTAACACGAATGTGTATGTAGAGGCTCTATCAGACTGTACACCATCTTGTGTGTGGGGGGGGAAGAAGTAGGATGGGGAGAAAATTTAAAACTCAAAATCTTATGGAAGTGACTGTTGAAAACTAAAAGTAAATAAATTAATTTAAAAAAAGAAAAAAGAGGGAAAAAGGAATAAAGGACAAATAACAACTTCTGTGAGTAGAGAAGAAGCTGCCCGCTAAGTGCCACACTTCCAGGTGAGCAACACGGCTTTCTTTCCTTTCCTTTCTCCTCCCCTCCCCTCCCCTCCCTCCCCTCCCCTCCCCTCCCCTCCCCTCCCCTCCCTCCCCTCTCCTCCCCTCCCCTCTCCCCTCCCCTCCTCTCCCTCCTCTCCCCGATATCACACCCTTACCTGCTGAAGGAGATCTCACAGGCTGGGCTAGCTCTGTACTCCATGGATTCAGATGCTTCACCTAAGAGCAGTGAATTGTGGTGGACTCTTGTCTGCTGTTCTGAACCAGATCTGGGATCCATGTAGTTTCTCGTCTTGATCTCCTGCTTTGGCCCTTTGTGGATCCTGTGGTCATCCACCTCTCTGTCCATCACTCTAATTATACCTTACAGACACTCTTTCACCTCTGGCCCTTTTGGACTCTCTTTCAAGGTGGCACATTTCTTCTAAGAACTCAGATCTCTTCAGACCTGCGATCTCCCTTTGTTTTTCTTGTGAGCCAAAGAAAGAGCAGAAAATGCTCCATTCCTCTGACTTTTGGATGAAGAGGCACAGCTGGACTTCTATCCCACAGTGTGCTGGAGCCGGCAAGAGCAAATTGTTAAGTTTTCAACACAAGTGAAGTTGGCAAATGCTACAAATCAGGGCTTAATTTATTGTTTTGTTGATTGGCTAGATTTAAGAAAGTGATGGGGAAAGTGTTAATAATGCATATTAAACTTAAAAGGGTTTCCTGTGTTTTTGGAGAACTGGTTGTTAAATCTTTACTAGCAGACCCCTGCTTCTATGTCCTAGTGCTGCCACCAGGACTTCATAATCAAGTCTGCAGTCCTCCAGACTGGCTTCATGAGGAGGGCAATGCTGCTAGCCATTCTCCGGGGCTGGTTCACAAAGTGAATATCATCCTAACACAGGCCCTTAGGACACTTGCCTCAGAAGCTGTCGATGGTGCATGGGAAAGAACACTGCCCCTTGAGTGGGCCTTCTTAGACCTTTCTGTGTCATAGACGCCTATGGATCCCTTCTCAGAATAATATTTTCAAATGTATAAAATAAAATGTGCATGATTACAAAGGAAGCCAACTATATTGAAATGTAGGTACCAAAATATTTTGAAAATAACTTTCTTAATGAGGGTAAGAAATCCTGCCCTAGAGTTCAGCGATAAGAGTTCAAATTCTGCCTCAGATGCTTACTACCTGTGTGATCTTGGGCAGGTTACTTAATCTCCATGAGCCTTGGTCTCTTCATCAGTAAAATGAGGGAGTTGAAACTTTGGCCACATTCCCCATCCTCTCTGCAAATCCAATCCTGGGGTGCTGGGCTTTGATAGGTGAGTTTTCACCTTATCTTGCTCAGAACCAGACCTTCCTGAAGCTTCCTGGCCTCAGCCCTTAGCCCTGTGCTGGTATGTAGTAAAAGCTTAATAAATTATCTATCTATCTATCTATCTATCTCTATCTATCTATCTATCTATCTATCTATCTATCTATCTATCTATCTATCTATCTATCTTTTTTTCCATCCATCCATCTACTTATCCACCTTCCTTCCTTCCTTTCTTCCTTTCCTTCTCCCTTCCTTTTTTCTTCCTTCCTTCCTTCCTTCCTTCCTTCCTTCCTTCCTTCCTTCCTTCCTTCCTTCCTTCCTTCCTTCCTTCCTTCCTTCCTTCCTTCCTTCCTTCCTTCCTTCCTTCCTTCTTCCTTCCTTCCTTCCATCCTTCCTTTTTCCTTCCTTCTTTCCATCTTTTCTTCCTTCCTTCCTTCTTTTCTTTTTTTCTTTCTTTATTCCCTTCTTCTACCTGCCTGAGAGGTTGGAAGATGTTAAATACTTGTTCCTTGTTACATAGCTGGTGTCAGAGGTGAGATTTGAATCTACATTTTCCTAGCCAATCCAATCTGAGAACAAGATTGGGCAGGTCCTACCAAGGTTGAAAGGCTTTGAGCACAGATCTGGCCTGTATAGCTGGTCTCTGAGGACTCGTCTAGCTAAATTTAGCCAGGCCCTTTACCTGGTTTTCTACAGGGTGATGAATTTTTCTGCCATAGCCACCTTGAAGACCATCCAAATGAACGAATAAAAAAGCTTTTACTAAGCGCTCACGATGTGCAAAGTACTGGGAATACTAACAAAAGCAGATCAGTCCTAATATATACGTAGCGAAAATGTAGATAGATGGAAAGGCCCAGTATTCCTTAGGGGTTGACAGCAAGACCGATGGTGATATATCTTCTATAATGTCATTTCTATTGACAGAATCCTGTACATTCCTGACATTGAGACATATGCCCGTGCCAGAGACTTAGGTGGTGAGAACTTTCTTTTCTGGGTCTTTAGTAGCTGTGGCCACTGAGGAGGCATCTGAAGAAGGGTTGCTGGGTGGTATTTCTGTCTGAGAAGGAAATATCTACATAGAAGGAATCAAGGTTCACTGGAAGCAGGGAGAACAGGGACCAGGTCATTTACATATCCCAAGTGAAAGATGATGAAGACTAATTACTGGCAAGTTGCATCCTTCAGAAGACAGCTGATTTGAATTAGATGAGTCGACCAGAAACCGTGACTGGCTTTTGAAAGAGACAACATTAACATTTAAAAAATGTTTTCCCAACTGCCAGGCAGCCCTGAATTTTTCCCCCCTCCAATTTCTCAAAAAGGACAAAAATGCCTCCAGGCTATGAATCAACTGGCTTTTTCATAACATTTTGAGTCATTTGAAGTAAAGACTTCTAATGAAAACTTTTATTACCTTCTCTGTGGCAGTTGCTACTATACCAATGGTAATAACTTACTTAATAACTTTTAATTAATCAACCTCCAAATCTATCTATTGCCAGTTGCAAATCAGCCAACTCCTTTTCCTGGAGGCTGAAGTCAGTGGTCCTGGCCTCCCAACAAACGAGCCAAAGTTTTCTTTTAGTTAAGGCAGGTTCTGATTCCAAAGAGTGATGTTAATGGTCCCAGTGACCTTGTCTTCTGTCCAACATGGAAAGCCCCTTGGTAGTAATAATGGGGGCAGCTGGAGCTCAGTTTCCAAACCCTCATGTTTCAATCTTCCTCAGAAGTCACTCATGCATCCTTGTTAGAAGATAAAGATGGTGATGAAAACTCTTGGTGGCCCCTTAAACCCAGAGGGTTTGACCAGATAGGGTGAGGCAGGGCCCTGAATTGCTCAGGCTTAAATGGTAGCTGTTGGAGCAACTGCTGCCTTGGACCTTTCTGGGTTCCTGTGAGCAGAAGTCAGTCAGTCAAAAAGCATTTCTTAAGCACTTACAATGTGCCAGGCACTATACTAAGTGATGA
Source organism: Phascolarctos cinereus (assembly GCF_003287225.1). NCBI lineage: Eukaryota > Metazoa > Chordata > Mammalia > Diprotodontia > Phascolarctidae > Phascolarctos > Phascolarctos cinereus. Next base: position 41,457,513 of record NW_027555736.1, read on the forward strand.
AATACAAAGAAAGATAAAAAAAAGTGGTCCCTGCCCACAAAGAGTTCACACCTAAGCCAACAGCTATGTACATACAAGAGACACATATGTGTGTGTGTGTATATATGTATGTATACATATATACACATGTAGGTACTATATATGTATGTGTGTGTATATATGTATATATACATATATACACATACACATAGATACTATATGTGTGTGCATGTATGTATATGTGTGTATATATGTGTATGTATGTATGTGTATATATATGTGGGTGTGTACTTATATTAGATGGAAGGTTTAAGCAAATGGTATTTCATTAACCCTCCAATGTGAATCTTTCATTTTTCCCTTCAACCTTCCTCAGTACTAACTGAAGAGCCCTAGGTAAAGGTCTAGGCTTCTTTTTCATTACTTTGTTAGTTGGCATGATAGGGATCAGCCCAGATTATTCAATCACACGCTTGCCTTGCTTATAATTCTTACAATGTGATCTGGCCGTCATGGTTCCAGTGCAAAAATTGTGCTGAGGTAGATTCAGGGGACAAATTGATGAACCTGAGAGACATTTAGTACTGGTATAAGATGGAAACTCCAAATGGGTCAGGCCCCTGTACTGTGGCATTACTTGTGTTCAGTCCAAGCATTTTCTGATCCTTTGGCTCTGAATCTCATACTGTCCTGTGTGTAAGGTTAGTCAGTAAGTCAGTGAAAAGTATTATTTAGTTGGTTTGTAGGAATAGCATTCTTTTCTTATGACAATCATAGGTTCTTAGATTTGGAGCTGGATGGATCTTAGAAATCCTTGATTTCAACTACCTATTTTACAGATGAATAAACTGAGGCACCGAGAGTCACTTGCCTGGGATCACACAGCTAGTAAGTGTCTCAGGAAGGATTTGAACTTAGATCTTCTTGATTCCCCTATCCACTAGAGCAAGCTGCCTCACATGATCCTAAGCTCCTCAGTGGCAGGGGTTTTCATGTATTTAGTGACCCTACCGTCCTCTCATGTTATCCTGTATCTCTCCTCCTTTTCATAGCCAAATTGCTTTAAAAAAACCCCCAAATCTACATACATTAATTGGCTCTACTTCTCTCACTCACTTCTCACACCACTATAACTTCCTATTTCCATCATGCAACTGAAACTCCCCTTCCAGAGTCACCAATGATCTCTTTATTATACCTAGGTGGATAGAGTGGTAGACCTGCAGTCAGAAACACCTGAGTCCAAATCCACTTCACTAGCTGTGCAACCTTGAGCAAATCACTGAACCTCTGTCTGCCTCAGTTTCCTCATCTGTAAAATGAGGATAGTAACAGCACCTGCTTTCCAGGGTTGCTGTGAGGATAAAATGAGATAATATCAGTATAGCACTTTGCAAATCTTAAAAACACTACATAAATCTTTTGTTGTCGTTCAATTGTGTCCAGCACTTTGTGATCCCAGTTTGGGGTTTTCTTGGCAAAGATACTGGAGTGGTTTGATTTCCTTCTCCAGCTCATTTGTATAGATGAGGAAATAGAGGCAAACAGGATTAAGTGACCTGCCCAGGGTCACACAGCTAGTGAGTGTCTGAGGCTGGATTTGAAGTCAGGTCTTCCTGACTACAGGCTATTCTTTCCACTGCACCACCTATCTGCCCTATATACATCCTACCTAATATTAATAGTACAACAACGACTACTACTACCACCATTCCCACCACCACCACTACTACCGGTGACCTTTCCCAGGTCCTCCTTCTTGATTGACCTCTGTAGCATTTGATACCATTGACTAGCCCCTCTTTCTGGGTCCTCTGTCCTTCCTAAGTTTTCATGTTACTGCTCTGTCATTGTTCCCTTCTTGGTTTCTTTTACAGGTTCATAATCTATGTCTTCCCCTCCATATGTGGGTACACCAGAGCTCCGTTTGAAGCTTCTTCCTATTCTCCCTGTACACTTTTTCTCAGGGATCTTATTGGGTCCCATAAATTCCACTCTCATCTCTATGACTCTTTAACTTAGATATTCAGATTTCATGACTCTTTAATGCTGCGGTCCTTTGTCTCCCACAGCCTGCTGGCCATGAACACCTGGATGTCCCACAGACCTCTAAAACTCAATAGGTTCAAAAAAGGACTGTGTCTTCTTCCCTAAACTCACTCCTTCTTCTCACTTCTGTTTAGTTCACACCGATTCTGCCAGACACCCATGTTTGCAACCTAGGAGTCATCTCACTCACCTTCAATTCCTATTTAGTTCCCAAATGTTTTCTATTCCACTTCTTCAACAGCTTTTCAGTCTGTGCTCTTCTCTCTAGCCACACCACCATAATAAACTGCTTCTAGGACCTCATTGCCTTTCATTTAGTCTATTGCAATTGCTTCTTCTTCAAAAATGGATATCATTTGTTTTCAAATCACTTGTTTCCCCGTATCCCCCTACCTTCCCCCTCCAAGAGAGTCATATCCCACATAACATAGAATATACAATAATTTAACCATGTCCCTGCATCCAGTCTCTTTCTTCTCCATTGTATCGACCACATAGCTACCATATTGAAATTTCTAAAACACAGGTTGACCATGTATAGGGTTGAAGAGCTTATAGAAGCTTTCGATAGGGAGCCCAAGAAGCAGGCACCAGCACTCTGTGAATTGTGTCCAGCTTTTGGCGTGTTCTTGGGCTCCAGACAGCTCCCAATACTGGGCCTTCTGGAATGGTAGAGTTGAAGGATCATAGGATTAAGTCCTGGAAGGGAACTTAAGGGTAATTTAGTCCGATTCTCTCCTTTTACAAATGAGGACATTGAGTCCTAGAAAGTAGAACTAACTTGCCAAAGGTCACTAAGGAAGGAAGTAGTGGAGATTGGGGTTCAAACGTAGGTCCTCAGATTATAAATCTACAGCATTTACTGTAGCACCATAACTAGCTAATTTCGCACTTAAGGTGTGAATATAAAACCATACCTTCCTGTCCTCATGCCATGACTCTGAGGTTGTGGGAACAATTCCATATTTTCTGTAATTTCTGTCCTGCTCTGAGACTAGTGCCTTGTATTCCCCTGCCTTGCTGCTGAAATCCCTTCTTCCTGGGGGTGTGCTAGGAGTTGAGGACCCAAACTAAAGACATCCTGGAGTTGGTCCGTAAACATTGGGAGACATTAACTCAGTAGCAGAATTGTAAGGCTTTGTTTTTGGGTGTCATCATGACGACATCCGGATTATCACAATGGCCTTCTAATCACTCTCCCTGCCTCAAGTCTCTTTCTTCTCCAATCCATCTTTCAACCAGTTGCCAAATCAAGGAGAGCTGGGACCATATCACTCCCCTGCTCAAAAAGCTTCAGTGGCTCCCTATGGTCTTTATATTAAAATACCAACTCCTCTCTTTGTGAATGTCAGTCTGGTTCCAACCAATTTTACAGACTGATTTCACATTAGTCCCCTTCAGGCATTTTATGTTCCAGACAACATGGCATACTTACTTTTCCCAACATACTCCATGCCATCCCCTGCCTCTGTGCCTCCATTATGCCTAGAATGTTTCTTCTTCCTCACCTCTTCTCCTTGGAATTCTGACATACCTTCAGGGCTCCAATGACATGCTGCATCCTACAGTGGACATTTCCTGATTCCCCCCAGTGGTTAGTACTTTTATGTTCTCCCTCAAATTACTTTGTGTCTCTATTCTATTTACTGATGTGTATATGTTGTTTCCTCTCAACAGAATACAGTTTCCTTGAGAACTTTGACCATTTTGGTTTCTCTCTCTCCAAAGCATCTAGCACAATGCTTGGCACATCCGTAGGTGTTTAGTACATACTCATGAAATGGATGGAATTGACTGCATTACCACTATGCTGGTGTCATGGTGGCTGGCTCAAGCTCGATCTGAATGATATCTGGGTATATGTGAGGTGGCAGGGAGGAAGTTCTTTAATAAATTAATTGGATTACTCTTTGCTAAGGCTGAGCTCTGACAGTCACTGAGGCAACAAAACACAGTGAAGAGAGCCCTGGATTTGGAAACATTGGCCCTAGGTTTGAATCCTAGTTTAGCAATGTCCTGCCTGGATAACCTGGGGTAAGTCTCTTCTCCTCTCTGGTCCTCACTTTACTCATCTGTAAAATGAGATGGTTGGTCTAGGTGAGTCCTGAGTCCATTTCTGAACCTTTGATCCTATGAACTCATGTACTTACAATGAGCTCAGAGGGAAAAAAAAATGAAAGCAGATCAGGGTGATTGAGCCAGGAGTTTCCACTCATAAGCCTGGAAGCGCTGATCTGAATTTACCATGGTTTCAGTTTTTTCTGGAGTCATCTGGGAGGCCACAATCCTGCCAGGACACAATTCGTGGGGAACCTCACTCATTGCCCCAGTCTGTAGCCACATATGTGTGTGATATTTGAAAACATCAATTAAAAAATTACTCATCCCCAAATGGTTATAAAAGAACCTCTCTATATACTTTTGACCCCAATCAAGAAGTTCACCTTCTGTTCAATTTGGCCAATCCAAACCAAGGAAACCTTCCAGGCTTGTCAAGGGAACCCACTTCAAAATGTCCATCAGTCAGTACCTTATATAGCTCTGCTGGGTGAGTAGGCTGCCAGAAAGTCCAATGTTGGCCATGGAACCGTCAAAAGTGGGAGGCTTAAAGCTGGTCTTTTTTGATGGCACTGCTCTTGGCATCCAGAACCAGGAGACTAGATCTAAAGTTATAGGAAATAGGGACTGGTGAGTATTTATGAGGAGAGATTGTCGTCTAAGTGTGATCCTATCAAACCATCTCTGCTTTAATGATTGCAGTTTACATGACCTTTCTTAGGATCTTCTGACCTCTGGAATTTTGGCACAATTGTGAAGAGGGGAGGGGGCAGAGTCACTTTTAAACATTCCCACCCCATTGTTCTTTTCTGATGGGGTGTGTGTGTGTGTGTGTGTGTGTTCGTTCACACGCACACGTGCGCAAAGTAGAAAGGCTGATCTAAGAGAGAGAGATATGTTTATTACATGAAACAGCTAGGTGGGACTTGGAGGTTACTTCACTTTGATTTTTCATCTGTAAAATGAAGGGATTGGTCTAGAGCAAGGGTTTAAATTTTTTTATTTCATTGCATATTTCCCAATTACATGTAAATTTTTAATATTTATTTTTAAAAATTTGAGTTTCAAATTCTCTCCCTTCCTCCCACCCCTCTCCCACCAATCAGGAAGGCAAGCACTATGATATTGATTAAACATGTGAAGTCATGCAAAACATATTTCCATATTAGCCATGTTGTAAAAGAAAACACACAAAACTCCCCAAGAAAAACAAAGTTAAAAAAGTCTGCTTCAGTCTGCATTCATGGTTTATCAGTTCTCTCTCTGGAGGTAGATAGTGTTTTTCATCATGGGTCCTTTGGAATTATCTTGGATCATTGTCTTGACCAGGGTAGCTAAGTCTTTCACAGTTGAATATCCTTACATTATTACTGTTACTGTGTATAATATTCTTCTAACTCTGCTTACTTCACTTTGTGTCTGTTCATATATATCTTCTCAGGTCTTTCTGAAACCATCCTGCTCATCATTTCTTATAGCACAATAGTATTCCATCACAATCATTTATTACAACTTGTTCAGCCATTCCCTAATTGATGGGCATCCACTCAGTTTCCAATTCTTTGCCACCACAAAAAGATCTGTTATAAATATTTTTGTAACATATAGGTAATTTGCTTTTTTCTTTGATCTCTTTGGGATACAGATCAATTAGTAGTATTGCTGGGTCAAAGGGTATGCACAATTTTATAGTCCTTTAGGTATATTTCAAATTGTTCTCCAAGATGTTGGGAGTAGTTCTCAACTCCACCAACAATTCATTACTGTCCCTATGACCTTAAATGCTTGATCTTATTGGAAAGGCTTCAAGTTTAACACAATTACAGATAATGCTTGTCCTTGATTTTAAATAGATACTACTTACCATTTTAAGAAAGGTTCCATTGATTCCTATGCTTTCCAGTGTTTTTAATAGGAATGAGTGTTACATTTTGTCAAAGGCCTTTTCTGTATCTATTGAGATAATCATATGATTTCTGTTGCTTTATTTTTTTTATTGGCATGGTCAATTATTTCTCTAATATTGCACCAGCCCTGCATTCCTGGTATAAAGCCCACCAGGCCATAGTATATCATCTTTGTGCTATATTGCTGCAATCCCTTGCTAGTATTTTGTTCATCATTAGACATTTAATGGCTGAATTGTGTCTCCTGAGAGGGGCAACGTTGGCTTCATGGACAGAGAGTCAGCCTTCAGGTTGGAAATGCTTGGATTCACGTCTAGTCTCTGACACATGTGGGCGATGTGATGCTGGGTAAGTCACTTCATCTCTCAGGGCCTCTGGACAACTCTCTAAGACTATACATCACAGAGCAGGCACTAATTTGTACAGGTAGAGGGCGTTTCCTCAGTTGGCATTCTCCAGTCTGTTGAAATCACAGATATGGTCAAAAGCACATTATCCTGGGGCAGCTAGGTGGTGCAGTGGATAGAGCACCGGCCCTGAAGTCAGAAGGACCTGAGTTCAAATCCGGCCTCAAATCAAACACTTGACATTTATTAGCTGTGTGACCCTGGGCAAGTCACTTAACCCCAATTGCCTAAAAAAAAAAAAGCACGTTATCCTCTTAAGATGATGAAGGAGAGGAGAGAAATGAACATTACTTTTAGCTACTTGTCCATTTGGTTACTTATTTGTGGTTCAGAAATTTAATTCCATTCAAATAAGTAAATAAAAATAGCTACAATGCACATAGGGCTTACTGTATGCCAGGTACTGTGCTAAGCATTTTACAATTATTATCTCATTTGATCCTTACAACCACCTCAGGAAGGAGATGCTACTATTATCCCCATTTTACAGATGAGGAAATGGCAAAGAGAGGTTAAATGACTTGCCCAGGGACCCGGCTGGTTAGTGTCTGAGGCTGGATTTGAATTCAGGTCTTCCTGACTCCACGCTTAGTGCTCTATCTACTAACCATCTAGCAGTCCCAAAACCTTTTGTTGAGGAATTATGATGTATCAAACTCTCCCCACCATCTTAAAAGATGAAACAACAGCTACAATTCTACAACAATAATTCTTGCCTTCAAAGAGCTTACATTCTACTTACATTCAATGGGGGAACACATGAATCTAGATGAGTATGATACAACATAAGCAGTAATGGAGGCAAAGCAGGTGGAGATTTTAGGCTTCTCTGTGGATATAATTTAGCCTTGATATCCCATCCCTGGTTAATAATAATGATGAGAGCTTACAGAGCCTTTTTAACCTATATTATTTCATTTCATCCTCAAAATAACTCTCTAAGGCAGATGGGGCAATCACTACCTTATTTTACAAATGAAGAAACTGAGGCTTACAGAGGTTATGAATATGATGGAATAGTTCTGCCCTTTAAGAAATGATGACTATAGGGGCAGCTAGGTGGCACAGTGGATGGAGCACCGGCTCTGAAGTCAGGAGGACCTGAGTTCAAATCTGGCCTCAGACCAAACACTTGACACTTACTAGCTGTGTGACCCTGGGCAAGTCACTTAACCCCAATTGCCTGAAAATTAAAAAAAAAAATTAAAAAAAGGAAATGATGACTATGAAGAATTCAGAGTAACATGAGAAGACTTGTATAAAAGGATGCAAAAAGAAGAAAGCAGAACCAGAAGAACAATTTCCACAATGAGTATAATCACAAACAAACAAAGAAAAAAGCAAGGAAAAGACAGCCAGACTGAGATTTAATGCTGGCTGCAGAACATCACTAATGAAAAAAAACCATCTCTCTTCTCTTGGTGTGTGTATTGGGGATCATGTATGGCCAACAGTGTCTCTAACAAGTTTGTGGTGATTGGTTTTTGCTTAGCTGTTTTTCTTGGTTACAAGAGAAGGAAGGGGTAGGAAACAACGTCAGGATATTACTGAGATGTAAAAAAAAGAGGCATTAACTTAGTTATTTTCAAAGTATACTGTAATAAAGTCAAGTCAACAAGTTTTTATTAAGCACCTATTGTTTACCAGATACTGTGCTCAGCCTGGGGACACAAACTGGAGCAAAATCAGTCTTTGTCCTCAAGGAACTCACATGAAATGGAGGAGACAAAGACGAAAAAACAAGGCAATAATAAAACTTTTAAAAATTCACTGTACCTATTTCTAATTTTTCTAATTGGATTGTAAGATCCATGAGGGCAGGAACTATAGCTCATATTTCTTTGTATACATATTTATTGTTAGGCTTGATGTTTTGATTGAAAAGGTTTTTTTTTTGAGCTCCCTACCAAAATTAAATTGCTAAGTATCATAAATGGCCCATTTAAAATAAACTCCTATTTTACAACTTAAGTTAAAGTACTTCTCAGTTCTTTATGGGTAGGTTCCTGAGGCCCAGGGGACCTGCTAATTGAAGGTGACACCTACCCACCTAGTTCAGGCTGTGCAAAACTGAGACCAGCTCAACCACTCAGCTTGACCGAGAGAATCAAAGCTGTAGACGCAGTGCTGCTAGAAAATAACCATTATTCATGTTTTATTATCGCTGTTGTTATTATTGGCTATATTTCTACTTTTCTCCTAAGCAATGCTCGGTTCTCATGAACCCAGAACAAGAATAGAAGTTGCAAATTGCAAGCAGAGATTTGGCAAGGAGGAAACTGACAATTGCCTCAGTGGGCCTTTGGTCAAGTTTCTGGGTCCAATAAGAACTGTTCTCATGGCAGGAGAACCCCATAGTAGTGTCCTTTGCCCCAAAAGTTGGGATGAAGCATATTCTCTTCAAACTCCAACTTCACTTCCTAAATTTAGGCCTGTCATGTAGATCTAGAATATAGAGGAACAGAGCTAGAAGGAATCATCATTTCCCTCTTTAGAAAATGAGAAAATGAGGCGGCCTCATTGTTTCATCTCTAAGGCCCCTGAGCACGGTGTGACAGTTAGGTGGTGGTAGGTTGGTGATTAGAATCTGGGACTTTTTTTTGCTCCTAGTTCAGAGTATCATTCACTACACACGTGGTACTGGGCCTCCTACTTTATACAGTGTAAAGGGAATTGAGACACACCTTTGAAAGGAGCAATTTACTAAATGATACCCCGGGGCCCTGGAAGAATTAATTGGTCTCCTCCAGAGGGTTGTTTTATCCCAAAGAAATATTTCCCCTTCCCTTGTAAGTGTGGGTTCAGCCATTCTCTCAGGGTAAAGTGGGAGGAAGAGGTATCGTTACCCTTTTTCTACTCCCAAGCAGTTGTGATTCATCTTTAGTGTATGGGAGTAGGAAGGAAGGAATTATTGTGGAAGGCCTGAAATCCTTACAGCATTCATTTAGGCAGCTAGGTGACTCAGTGGACAAATTATTGGATTTAGTTAGGAAGACCTACATGCAAATCTAGCCTCAGACTTAACAACTAGCTATGGGAACCTGAGCAAGTCGCTTTATCTCTTTCAGCCTCAGTTTCTTCATCTGTAAAATGGAGATGACAGCACTTATCTCACAGGTTTGTTGTAAAGATCACATGGGATTATATGTGTAAAGCATATCACAAACCTTAAAAGCGATATATAAGTGTTAAGTAAGATTATTATCATGAATCAGAGACAGTTGCCTCCTGACTTTCCTGGCATCCTCCAACTTTTCTCAGCTAAAATCCTACCTCCTGCAAGAAGCATTTCCCAGGTTCCCGTAAGGCTCTGTGACTGTCTCCAGTGAATCCTGTAAATGTCTCATTTGTTGCTTCCACCATTACACTCTGAGTTCCTTGAGGGGAGGGGGATGTTTTGCCTTTCTTTGTATCCCCAGTGCTTAATATATACTTGTTTACTGGTTGCCATGGCTTCATGGGGGTCAGAGGCATAAACAGGGTGGGGCAACAAGACCTTTGTTCTGGGGCCTGGAAATGAAGAGGTTCCTAACTATACTTATATTCTTTTAGAAGTGTGGGTCAAGTGAGTGGAATCCCAGGAGAGAGAGTAGCCGACAGTTAGTATCCTGGCATGGTTTCAGGCACTTCTCCACACCCACCCTTCAGAAACTGACCCCTGGTAAATTAGCCCACTGTGAGTCATTTTCTCCTCTGCCCAGGGCATTTGCCTTTACTCTTGTGGTACTTACTGACTTGAGACTTGGGGTTTTGATGTTTATACCCAGCTCATTAGACATTTAGCTGAAAGCCTCAAAATGGCATCAATTAAGGCCCCTTTCCACACACATGTGATCAGGTTGGGCTGGATCACTGAACACAGTGTGCTGCTAACTAGCTCTTGGAATTGATCCGACCAGAATTTATTGGGACTGGCTGGAGCCTAAAAAGAAACTTGGGTTTCTTTCTCTCCCCCCTCCCTAACCACCCCTCCTTTTGCTGTGTTAACTGGGTGATTTTTAGAGGTGTTTGTTTGAAATTAGAGTGAAGGAAAGACCAGTTAATAAATTAAAACCGAGGGGAAAGAGGGGATAAGGGCCAACTATCATAAATAATTTTGGTTGAGACTCATTCAAAACTGGTTTCACTAATGGATTTACTGCAGTATTCACAGCATTTATTTCAAGAGAGCCAAAGCAGAGGCATACCGAAGGAGGTAGAAGAACGAGGGCTTGGGGTTCCAGGGAGCAGAGTTTCATTTCTGTTTCAGGTCCATGAATTCAAGGGGGAATTCATAGACCTCCATCAACCTATAGAAGGGCCTTAGGTTATCTGTTTCGATATGATGGATGGATGAGGAAATGGAAACCCATACAATGCCACCTGGGGAGGTCAGGCAGAGCTGTGACTAGAACCTGAGCCGACTCCTTTATTTGGAGTTTCTTGTTCTTTCTACCGCACCTTGCATTGTTTCCTTCAATCTACTCTGGGGTGGCTTTTTGAATCTTAGGTCATCTTCTGTTCTGTGCAGCCTAGCCTCCCTCCCTGGGTTGCAGTCTCACTAGGCTCTTAATTCCAGAATGCTGACCATGATGGGACCTGTTTGAGGAGTAACCCATGTTCAGAATAATACTGCATTACAGAATCCCTGGGCAGGAAGGTGCCTTGTTGTGGGGAGAGGCAAACTAGTGCCTTCCTGGGGAGCCCTTTCCACTTCTACAGTGTTCTGATTACTTAGGAAGTTCTCTTTATTTAATGCCTAAACCTGCCTTTTTTTTTTTTTGCAAACCTCATCTGCTACCCAGAGACCAAAAGATGTTAGATCTCATTGGTTTCGAAGTTTCTTCCAATGATGCAGAGGGCAGCTCATTCATGCCTGCCCATCCTGTGCCACTCTTGCCCATAGTCTGCCATAAGTTCATTTGGGGGCCCCTCAAAGTGCTGGAGGCCTTCTTTGATTTCTCTTGAACATCATGAGAGTACCAGTGGAGAGCTCTGAATACGTTATTCCTTGCCCTCACCACATGACCCTCTCATCTTGTCTTCCTGTTGTATACTTCTCAGGTGCTATCTTTCGCTCTTGTTTTTTAAAATTCCTTGCTGGTTGTCTGATGCAGTCTACTCACGTCCATCCTATGCTTCTCCACTGATCTCTCTATGTTACACACTTTAAATTCTTCAGAGAATATTGTAGAAGAGAAAATTGTAATCTGTCTCTTGCTACTGTACAGTAATGTTGGTAGAAGATTTTGGTATTACAAAGACAGGCTTTTGCTTTCATGGGAAACTTAGGGTCAACTTTGAAAGCCCTTCACTAAAACCTCATTTAATAACAATAATAACATTTTTATATGTGTGTATGTATATGTATACATACATATAGATGTATATAATAGGTAGCACTTATATAGTACTTTAAGGCTTGCAAAACATTTTACAAATATCTCATTTTATTCTCATGACAACCCTGGGAGGTAGGTTCTATTGTTATCTCATTTTACAGATGAGGAAACTGAGGCAGACAAACATTAAGTGACTTGCCCAAGGTCACAGCTAATAAGTATGAGGCTAGATTTGAATTTACCAGGTCTGGTGTTCTATTTACTACACTACACTTTCTTTCTTTCTTTCTTTCTTTCTTTCTTTCTTTCTTTTTCTTTCTTTCTTTCTTTCTTTCTTTCTCTGTTTATATCTTTTTTTTTGGTCTCTCTGTCTCATACACACACACACACACGAATACAGATATAGCAATATATCAGTATAAGTGTTAGCTACTATTAGCTTAACTCTTTCATTTCTCACATTAGATTACCACTCTACTTCTTGATTATAAATAGTAAAGTACTTTTCTTACAACAGTCCTGTGAGGTTGGAAGTGCAAGTATTACTGTCCCTTTGGCAAATGGCTAGTAAAAGGCTGAGGCAAGATTCAAATCCAGGTCTCCTGAGACTGACTCCAAATGTGATGCTCTTGCCACTACACTCCATTACCTTGATGGGAAAGAGTGGGATGCTGGGATTCTTCTACAGAGGATCCAGCTTGATTAACCTGGTCACGACAGAACCAAGCCCAGTTAAAGACAATTCCAAATAGTGATGATGTTAATGCCTTTCATGTTTGTAGCATATTGGTGTAGGGTGTGTGTTGCTCATGTGAGATGTGTGCGTCCACATGGATGATCTAAACACGGCTTGAATGGAGGCGAGGATGGTTGTCTCTGGAATCCTCTCCAAAGGAGACGGATTCTTACATGGAGGAGAGCAGAAGAATGGGCCATGAGGCTAGTTACTCTTCTTTCTTCAGAGAGGTGGTAATTGACTAGTACTATTTCTATTTGATCCCTTAAATATTATTCTACAGATGTGATTTTTTTTTTAAATCCAAAGGCCGCAAAACTGCTAATTTCTCTGGTTGCTGTCTCTTAAAGGGGAACGGCAACCCTAAACTTATGCCTATAGGTTTGATTCCTTTTCACCAAATATTGCTTACACAAACGACCGTAATAAACAGTGATTGGTGAGTAAACTTTAGTTTAGTGAGTATTAGTGGAAAAATTAGGCAAAGAAATGAAAGCAAAGGAAGAAAATGATAAAAAGACAATTATCAGTTTGGTTAAAAAAGGCACAAAAAACACCAAAGAAGATAAAACCTTAAAAACCAAAATTGGCCAGATTGAAAAAGAGGTACAAAAATTCACCAATGAAAACAATTCCTTAAAAAGTAGAATTAGGGAAGTGGAAGCTAATGACTCCACGAGACATCAAAAAACAATTCAGAAAGTGAAAAGAATGACAAAAATAGGAAAAAAGGTGACCCATCTCACTGGAAAAACAGCTAAACTGGAAAATAGATCCAGGAGAGAGGATTTAAAAATTATTAGATTACTTGAAATCCATGATCAAAGAAAGAGCCTAGACATCATATTGCAAGAAAATTTTAAGGAAAACTGCCCTGATATTGTAAAACAAAAGGGTAAAATAGAAATTGAAAGAATCCACCAAACACTTCCTGCAAGAGAAACCAAAATGAAAATTCTCAACAATGTTATAGTCAAATTCCAGAGCTCCCAGGTCAAGGAGAAAATACTTTGTGCAATCAGAAAGAAACAATTCAAATACTGTGGAGCCACAATCAGGATCATACAAGATTTAGCAGCTATCACGTTAAAGAAGTAGTGGGCTTAGGGGGGAAGCTAGGTGGTGCAGTGGATAGAGCACTGGCCCTGGATTCAGGAGGACCTGAGTTCAGATCCGACCTCAGACACATAACACTACTAGCTGTGTGACCCTGGGCAAGTCACTTAACCTCATTGCCTAACCCCCCTCCAAAAAAAAAACAACTTAAAAAAAAGTAGTGGGCTTGGAATATGATATTCTGGAAGGCAAAAGATCTGGAATTAATTAAATTAATTAATTAATTAAAAATAACCTATCCGGCAAAGCAGTATAATCCTTCAGGGGAAAAAAAATAGATATTTAATGAAATAGAGATCTTTCAAGCATTCCTGATGAAAAGACCAGGGCTAAATAGGAAATTTGACTTTCAAATGCAAGACTCAAAAGATGCATATAAAGGTTAACATGAAAGAGAAATCATAGTGGACTCACTAAGGTTAAGCTGTGTACCTTTCTATATGGAAACATGATATAGGCATCTTCTAAGAACTTCATCATTTTTAGGGCAGTTAAAAGTGTGAGAGAGTGTGAGAGAGAGTCAATTATGTTAGGATGATGTAAAAAGAAATAGGTGAGAAAGAGGGATGAACTGGGAGAAAGTGGAAGAGAGAGGAAGAATGGGGAAAATTATATCATATAAAAGAGGTTCAAAAGGAAGAGCTTTTGCAGCGGAGGAGGAAATGGTAGTGGTGGTGGCAATATTTGAACTTGACTCAGACTCACATCTAAAATGGTTTAAAAAGGGAACAAACACACACACACACACACACACACACACACACACACACACACATACACACAACCCCCCCCATACACACACTTAGTTGGTCATAGAAATCTATCTTACCCAATAGAGAAGCAGGAAGAAGAGAGGATAAAAGAAAGGGAGGGTGATAAAAGGGAGGGCAAATAAAAGTAGGCAATGGTCAGATGCAAAAGACTTTGAGGAAAGACAGGATAAAAAACAGAAAGAAGGATAAATAGAAGAAAATAGGATGAAGGAAAATGCAGCTAGTAATCATAACTGTGAATGCAAATGGAATGTACTCACCTATAAAATGGAAGTTGATAGCAGAATGGATTAGAAACCAGAATCTAAAAATATATTATTTACAAGAAACAAATCTGAAACAGAGGGACAAACACAAAGTAAAAATAACGGGCCAGAATAGAATCTCTTACAATTATGATCTCAGACAAAGCAAAAGCAAGAATAGACTTAATTAAAAGGGATAAGCAGAGAAACTACATCTTGCTAAAAGCCACCATAGACAATGAAATAATAACAATACTATGCATATATGCATCAAATGGCACAGAATCCAGATTCTTTAAGGAAAATTTAAATGCATTATGGGAGAAAATAGTAACACTACACTAGTGGAGGACCTCAACTTTTCCCTTTCAGACAGACCTAGATAAATTTAACCCTAAAATAAATCAGAAAGAAGGCAAGGAGATGAATAGGATTTTAGACCTCTGGAGAAAACTGAATGGCAAGAGAAAGGAGTATACCTTTTCTCAGGCATACATGTCACCTTCACAAAAACTGACTACATATTAGGCAATAAAAACCTTATAATCAAATGCAGCAAAGCAGAAATACTAAATGAACCATTTTCAGACCATAATGCAATAAAAATTACATTTAACAAAGGGCTGGGGAAGCATAGATTGTGTGGGTCAAAGAACAAGTCATAGAAGCAATCAATAATTTCATTAAAAAGAATTAAAACAATGAAACAACATTCCAAAATTTGTGGGGTGAAGCCAAAGCTGTACTTAGGAGAAAATATATATCCCTAAATGTGCACATCAGTAAAAGAGAGAAAGAGCAGAATAATGAACTGGACATACAACTTAAAATAAAACAGGAAAAAGAAGAAATTTGAACCCCTCAATTAAAAACCAAATTGGAAATCCTGAAAATCAAAGGAGAGATTCATAAAATTGAAAGTAAAAAAAAAATCATGGGACTAATAAATAAAACTACAAGCTGGTTTTATGAAAAAAAAATGATAAAATTGACAAGCCATTGGTTAATTTGATTTAAAAAAAGAAAACCAAATTACTAGTGTCAAAAATTAAAAGGGTGAATACAGAACCAAATGAAGATGAAATCAACATGATTATTAGCAATTCTTTTGCTTAATTATATGGCAGTAAAACTGATAATTTGAGTAAAATGGATAAATAATTACAAAAATATGAGCTGCCCAGATTAACAAAAGAGGAAATAGAATTATTAAACAAATCTATCTTAGAAAAAAGAGATTGAACAAGTAATAAATTAACTCTGTAAGAAAAAAACTCTAAGAATCAGATGGATTCACATGTGAATTGTACCAAATATTTAAGGAACAATTAATCTCAATACTACTCTATAAACTATTTTGAAAAAAAATAAGTAAAGGAGTCCTACCAAATTCCTTCTGTGACACAAATATGGTTTTGATACTTAAACCAGGGAGAGCAAAAACAGAGAAAGAAAACTAGAGACCAATTTCCTTTATGAATATTGGTGGGAAAATGTTAAATGAAATACTAACAAGGAGATTATAGCAATATAACACAAAGATCATACACTATGGCCAGGTGGGATTTATACCAGGAATGGAGGTTCAATATTAGGAAAACTACCAGCATAATCACTTTATCAATAACAAAACCAATAAAAATTGTAGGATTATATCAAAAGATGAAGAAAAAGTCTTTAACATAATATAATGCTCATTCTTATTAAAAATACTGGAAAGCATAGAAATCAATGGAACCTTTCTTAAAATGGTAGGTAGTATCTATCTAAAACCATCAACAAGGATTATATGTAATGTGAACAAACTTGAAGCCTTTCCAGTAAGATCAGGCATGAAGCAAGGATGTCCATTATCATCACTATTATTCAATAATGTTCTAGAAATGCTAGCTATAGCAATATGACAAGAAAAATAAATTGAAGAAATAAAAACAGGCAATGAGGAAATAAAATTGTCACTCTTTGCAGATGATATGATGGTATACTTAGGAAACTCTAGAGAATCAACCAAAAAGCTAGTTGAAATAATTAATAACTTTAGTAAAGTTGCAGCATATAAAATAAACCCACATAAGTAATCACCATTTCTACATACTACCGATAAACCCCAGCAGGAAGAGATAGAAAAATGTCATTTAAAATAACTGCAGACAATATAAAATACTTGAGAATCTACATGCTAAGACAAACCCAGAGATCATATGAACACAATTACAAAATATTTTCACATAAAGACAAATCTAAACAATTGAAGAAATATTAATTGCTCATGGGTAGCCTGAACCAATATAATAAAAATGACAATTCTACCTAAGTTAATGTACTTATTCAGTGTCATACCAATCAAGCTAACAAAATTTTGTCTTTTAGAGCTAGAAAAAAAGTAGCAAAATTTACTGGAAGAAAAAGAGTCAAGAATATTAAGGGAAGCAACAAAAAAAATGTGAAGGAAGGCAACCTAGCAGTTCCAGATTTCAAACTATATTACAAAGGTGGTAATCATCAAAACAATCTGGTACAGCCTAAGAAATAGAAAGATGGATCAGTAGAATAGATCAGATATGCAATACACAGTAGTACATGACCATAGAAATCTCGATCTGATAAACCCAAAGATCCAAACTTTTGGGGCAAGAGCTCAGCATTTGACAAAATTTGCTGGGGAAACTGAAAAGCAGTTTGGTGGAAACTAGGCATAGACCAACATCTCATACTGTATGTCAAAATAAGGTCAAAACAGAAAAATAATTTAGACATAAAGGGTGATATCATAGGTAAATTAGGGGAGTGTGGAAAAAATCAGATTTTTCAGATGTAGGGATAAGGGAAAAGTTTACATTCAAATGAGAAAGAGGAGATTACAGGAAGTTATTTTACTTTATAATTTTTATAATTCTGATTACATGATAATTTCATCCAAAACCAATGCTGCCAAAATTAGAAGGAATACAAGAAATTTGGGGGAAAAAATCTTGTGACAAATTTTTCTGATAAAGGTTTCCCTTCTCAAATATATAGAGAAGTAAGTCAAACTTATTAAAAAACGAGCCATTGCTCAGTTGATAAAAGGCCAAAGGATATAAATAGGAAGTTTTCAGAAGAAATCAAAGCTATCAATACAGTAGTCACATGAAAAAGTGCTCTAAATCACTACTGTATGCAAATTAAACAACTCTGAGATACCACCTTATACCTATCAGATTGAAGAAAATGACAGAAAAGGAAAGTAACAAATGCTGGAAGGGATATGGAAAAATAGGGACAGTAATGCAGTGCTGGTAGAGTTGTGAACTAGCCTAACCATTCTGGAGAACAGTTTGGAACTATGACCAAAGGGCTATAAAACTGCATACCCTTTGACCCAGAAATATTACTACTCAGTCTGTATCCCAAAGGGATCAAAGAAAAGAGAAAAGGACCTTTTTGCATAAAAATAGTTACAGCAGCTCTTTTTGTGGTGGCAAAGAAGTGGAAATTGAGAGGTTACCCATCAATTAGGGAACGGCTAAACACATTTCAGTATATGATTGTGATGAAACACTACTGTGCTATAAGAAAGGACAAGCAGGATAGTTTCAGAAAAACCTGGGAAGACTTATATAAACTGACGCAAAGTGAAGTGAGCAGAACAGAACACTGTACTCAGTAAGAGCAATACTGTAAATGTGATCAACTATGAAAGACTTAGCTATTCTGATCAATATAATGATCCAAGAAAATTACAAAGGACCCATGATAAAAAATGTTATCCACCTCCAGAGAGAGAACCGATGAACTCTGGAGATTGGAGCATACTTTTAAAAACTTTCTTTACTTTTATTATTTTATTCTGTTTGTTTTCTTTTGCCATATGGCCAATATGGAAATATGTTTTGTATGACCTCACATATACAATCAAAATGCTTGCCTTCTGAGGCAGGGGAGGAAGGAGGGACTAGGAAGTACTTGCTGTAGAAGGTAGGTTTTTGTTTTTTTCCTTTTTGCTGAGGCAATTGGGGTTAAGTGACTTGCTAGTCACACAGCTAGTCAGTGTCAAGTGTCTGAGGCTGGATTTGAACTCAGGTCCTCCCGATTCCAAGGTTAGAGCTCTATCCAGTGCATCACCTAGTTGCCTGAAGAAGATAGGGTTTGAGGTGAGTCTTGAAGGAAGCCAGGGAACCCTGGAAAAAAGTTCTAATAAAAATTAATTAAAAACATTTATTAAACACCTTCTATGTATAAGGAATTGTATTAACAAATATGAAACAAAGATGAAAATAAAACAATCCCTGCTTTCGAGGAGCTTACCTTCTCAAGGGCAAATAACATATACATGTAAAAATATAGACAAAATATAAAGACCAAGTAATCATGGGTGAGTGGAGGATGAGTCATTAGCATCTGGGGTGGGGACAGGGAATTGGGAAAGGCCTTGTATAGGAAGTGTTTCTTGAGCTGTATTTGGAAGGAAACTAGGTTACTCTAGAGAGGCAGGCAGATGGTCAGTAGAAAGAGGGCTGGGTCTGGAGTCAGGAGGATCAGAGTTCAAATCCAGCTTCAGACACCTACTAGCCATGTGACCTTGGGCAAGTCACTTAACCTCTGTTTGCCTTAAAACACTGGAGAAAGAAATGGCAATCTTTGCCAAGAAAACCCCGTGGACAGCATTGGTGTTCTATGATTCATGGGGTTACGAAGACAATGAATAAACAACAACAAAGGAATTCTAAGAGTGGATGTAAGGAGGAAGTGAATGTCAGGCAGGGGCAACAGCATGTATAAATATGCAGAGAGGGGAGATGGAACATTTGTGGGCAGCAACAATAGAGAGCCTCCCAAGCCTGTGAGGACCACTACCAACTCTAGTGATTGAACACGAGCTCAAACAATACTGTCAGAAGGAATTGCTAGGCATTACAAAATTCTGGGAAGGAAATTGAAAACTTTAGAGCCACGGTAGCACTTTCATCACTCATTACTTCTTGCAAATAGAGACTCCAGAAGAGAGAGATAGATTTGAGAAATGAGCTGATGATTAAGAGGATGGTGTCTGAAGACAAGATTTTGATTTTGGGACTACGGGTTAAGGAGACTGGGACTATGGACTCGTGGACATTGCGAAGTTGTGTCCTTTATGAGAAGGGCTTCATACCTATTATATATATAATTTCTTGAACATCTTACACTTTCTCCTACACCAAAATCTTTCACCCTGATCCAGTTTAGGTTTCCCCTCTGCCCTTTTGCATTATTTTTTTCCCTTTGTTTTTTTTTAAAGTACTTCTCTCCTTTTTTTTTTCATTTTCAAAGTGTACTCTATTCTCCCCAATAGTCCGAGGAGTAGAGATGCATCCCTCCAGAACGCTTAGCTTCCCCACCAGAAAGAAAAGTGTATTTTATGGAAACTTAGTTAATTGATGCTGGCAGAGATAGAAACATAGCACACTCTTGGTAGGTCACTGGAAAATTCCTTTTCCTTTCTGTATTTTCTGGAACTGAGATGATGACTTCTCTAGCCTTCTTTCTACGAACTCTGGCTGCTGACTTTCGTAGTCGACTGCCAAGGCAGACTGCTTGTTTTTGAGCCCTGTTTGCTCTGCTGGTGATCTTTATCACTTGGGGTTTCCAAACATAATTTCAAACTTATGAGGGATTTTCCTGCCTTGTTTCTGGAGGTTTTGCTACCTTTTCTTGGGTTATTATCAGGGATGTGTTGGAGCCAGCTCAAACAAGAGCTGATTCTCCAGACTATTCTTGAATTTTCAATGTGAGCATTTACACCTCCAGAACTGGCAAAAGCTATGAATCAGGGCTTGATTTATTATTCTGTTGATTGTCTAGACTTAAGAAAGTGATGGAGAGAATGTGAATAATGCAAAATAAATGTAAAAAAGCAGCAGGCACACATTTCCGCCCTGAGAGCTGGTTGTTAAACATTTTCTACCACACCACTGAATATGCTGTTATTTGCTTACATATATTTAATTCTTAATTGGAAGAGTCCTACCCAAACCCTAATGCAAATATTAATCTCCCCTGGTTGTTGTCAATAAGAAGGTCTAATGTAGAAATTCCTAGTCACCCAATCTTTTCTTCACCAATCAGACTTTGGGCATTGTCTGCCTGAGTTTTACTTGTTTTTCCCAAGATCTCCTAATAAGTTAGTGGCAAGTAGGTGAAGTAAACAATTCCATCCTCCTAACTCCCAGTATTTTGCTCATTCCCATTAAAATTTGAGCTTCCGAATTCCCTTGGAATACCTGTTTATGTACAAACAGTGATAGTCCTAATTCAAAGTATCCTCATCTATTTATACAGCAGATCTGACAGTTTCCCTCTTTAGTCAGTCAGTCAACATGTCAGCCAGTAAGCATTTATTAAATACTTACCATGTGCTAGACATTCTGCTAGCAATTAGATCCTGCAGATACATAACAACTGTATGATCTTATAATTGTATAGTGGCTTTTTTTGGGTGGGGGGAGGGGAGGAGGCAATCAGGATTAAGTGACTTGCCCGGGATCACACAGCTAGTGTTTAAGGCTGAATTTGAACTCAGGTCCTCCTGACTCCAGGGCTGATGCTCTATCCACTATGCCACCTAGCTGCCCCATTGAAGTGTTTTACAGACTATGAAAGGCTTTCATCATCATAAGAGGCAACATGGTATAGTGAAGTGGGGATAGGATTTGGAGTCCAAGGATGCTTTGGTTTAAATCTAGTCATTGATCCTTACTAGCTGCTGGTCATGGGCAAGTCATTCTGAGTTGAGTCTCAACTGTCCCATTTATAAAGGGTCAGTGATTTTTCTCTTCTGTTGAATTTTATTTCCTTTTTCTGAAGGTTCCTCCTATTGGTTTTAATTTTACTTACAGCATCACTAATGTGAAAATATGTTTGGTGGGAATGTGAATGTATAGTCTGTAATGGATTGTGCAGCATCTTAGGGAAGGTGGTGGGGAGGAAAGGGAGAAAAATTTTGAGCTCAAGAGCATATGGAAGTGA
The DNA here is from genome assembly GCF_003287225.1 of Phascolarctos cinereus. Classification (NCBI taxonomy): domain Eukaryota; kingdom Metazoa; phylum Chordata; class Mammalia; order Diprotodontia; family Phascolarctidae; genus Phascolarctos; species Phascolarctos cinereus. Next base: position 41,479,088 of record NW_027555736.1, read on the forward strand.
TTGTTAATAGGTCAAAATAAATTAATAAAATAAAAAAAGGAAAAAAAAGGGGTCAGTGAGCATAATGATAAAGGCAAGAACCTCAAGACAATAAATTGCTGAATAGTTTCCCATCTCCAAGCCTTTGCTCTGGCCATCCTACATGCCTAGAACACACTCCTTCCTTACCTCTGCCTCTTAGATTTCCTTGTTTCTGTTAAGACTCAGCTTCGTTATTGGCTCTACATGAAGGCTTTGCTTGTACTCCTCAGTTGCTTGTGCTTGGCTCCCAAATTCTCTTGCATTTATTGTGTATTTGCTCATATGTGTATAAGCAGGAGGCCTCCAACGTACTATAATCCTGTTTGCTTGTATTTGTGTCCCTAGTGCTTAGAACAATGCCCAGTACAGGGTAAGTGATTAATACATGCTTTTATTCATTTATAAGCTCTAAGCTTGAGCTCACTTTCCTCACAATTCTGCTTAGACTAGAAGGAGAGTGTGTCATTGACTATGAGGATATGTTTCATATTTACTATTGTTGTAGTACTCTGTTAGCAAATGTTCCTTTTAAAAAAGCTTGTTAAGGCTAATTTACTAAATTAACTCTCAAATAGTAATCTGGGTAGGGGGGAATAAAGTAGTGGTTCGGGCTTGAGCCAGTAACATTAGAGACTCTTCAAGGGTAGCCTTAGAGTCCTGTGGGGGAGATGTATCCAACCTAAGTCTGGCAACCCTTCTAGTTTGTAAGGGTGGGAGTAGAGATAGGGATACCCAGAGCTTATACGGGTTTCATTCATTCATTCAGCATCTACTATGTGCCAGGCACTTCCATTGGCACTAAACTTACCAAGACAGAAACAAAACAGTCTCTATTGTCAATGAACTTAAAATTCTTGGTGGAAGCTATCCAAAAAGGTCATGGATAAATAAGTACAATTTATACAGAAATAAGCATAAGATATATATATATATATATATATATATATATATATATATATATATATATATACATATATATATATATGTACACACAATATATATATTTACAAATACACTATAAACCTTTGCACATGATTATCTCTTTCAGAAAGATAGCTTTTTAAAAGACTGATGTTGGGGCAGGTAGGTGGCGCAGTGGATAAAGCATGGCCCTGGCTTCAGGAGGACCTGAGTTCAAATCTGGACTCAGACATATAACACTTATTAGCTGTGTGACCTGGGTAAGTTACTTAACCCTATTGCCTAGCCAAAAAAAAAAAAAAAGAAGGCTGATGTTGTCCTTTGCCTTGCTAATTACATTATTCTCTTTCCTCCAACCCTGCCTTAAATCCCAGACCGTCCTGAAGGAACTTCCTCCCATAGTCCTTCCCTCCCTCTCCATAGCTTCAGTCTCTCTCCTCTTCCTGTCTGCCCAAACACACACACAAATAGATTTCCCCTCTTTTAGAAAAACCTTTGCTTAACCCTATTATCTTCTTTTAACTTCTGTTCTGTTTCTCTTATTTCACATTCATACTTAAGGAACACACTTTAAGACAAAATTGGTTGTTGATGCCTCTAAATGCCCACTGAAAATCTGGCTCCTACTCCTACCATCCAATCTGAAGGTGCACTCTTGAAGTTCCCCAGTGACCAAATCCAATGAACAAGTCACTGAAATTTCCAGGGTCTCAGTTTCTTCATCTGTAAAATAAGAGAGTTGGATTAAATGGTCTCTGTATTTCCTTCTTGCCCTAAATCTATGATTCGATTGTAAGTGTGGGTCAAACCCACTTCACCTCATTTTAGATCTGACACATAGCTAGATGAGAGTGTATTTCAATCAATCAAAAGACGTTAGACTTTGTGTTAGGTCTGCAGAATGATGTTGTACTTGAGAATATGTTTAGGTATGTAGAGGAAACTTGACTACCCCCCAGAGATCTTCCATCAGTTATCAAGTAAATTGGATGGGTGAGAATTGTTGAAATTAGAGCAAGTGGGAAATTCTAACTGAACCCACCTGAGGAGGGTGGTGGTTGGTAGAGAGCTTGGCTTCAGCCACAGCAGGTCACCACTTTCTCCTTATCTTTGACTAGAGGAGGACCTTCTCCCTTCAACGAGTCTGGAGGATGTTGGACTTCCTGTCTTCCCACCAGTGTCTCAGCATTTCACCTCTGGGGAAAGCAGTGACTTTGCCTTTTCTCTCATGGCTCTAAATGGCTGGCAGATTGGCTGGCAGCAGTTCTTGTGTCATTGGGAGCCAAGGACATAGTGAACTGATGGTTGTACAAGAAGCACAGCACAGAGACTATGCCATACTTAAGGGGACTTCTTGAGTACCCCAACAATGAGGAAAAGGACTTCAGGCAACCAGGAACTGTGAGTTACCCTTTGTCCTCTATGCTTTCTAAGCTTGAGCCACCTTTGCCCTAGATTCTATGTGTATTTACCTTTCTTGTGTCCCTGGCACTCAGCACGACGTTTGGCACAAGGTAGAGCCTTATTCAATGCTTGTTGACTTGATTTGGCTTGTGAATGAGTGTGTCCAATACTTTTGGGAGGATGTTTTTAACCAACTGCTCTTACTGTACCTCCTTAATAAATATTCCTATATTCTTTGCAAGACTAGTTAACTAAAAGAATCTCAGCTCGTAATCGTGGAGGGAAATGAACTGCTGGAGGCTCAATCCAATGGCATTAGCAAAAGCTACCTCATTGCCCCTTATGGGACAAGGTGTGGGGAGAGGTAACTTTCCAAGCCCTGGGGACCCAACTCAGTAAGAGTGGTTTTGCAGTGTTTATTTGAGCTACATTAGGATCTGAAGTCACTTGTCTGACTTCAGTTTTCCCATTTGTCAAATGAGGGGTGGGGGCTGGACATGATCATTTTTAAAGATCCTTCCTAGCTTTAACATCCCCATAATCCTATCCTATTTCCTGCCACTTAAAATAACTAGAATTGGGCTGTCAGTCCAGACACTGGGTTTCTTGTAACATTTGCCAATGCTTCTCTCTCTGACCTCTTAAAACATTTATATCCCTGACAATAAAATGTCTGCCCATGACTTTTACTCTTGCAGCCTCCACAGAGAACAGTTAAAGATATGATTTTCCAAAACATTGATGCTATTAAACAATAAGCCTCAATTTGCTGAGAGTTTGGTCACTTTTCCAAGGAGTTGAAATGGGGAGTGGCCCCCAGGCTGGAAATTGGGAGGCATAGACTTGTGTGTATGCTAACCAAAAATCTCCGCTTTGTTCTTTTATCTTGACTTTCATCATGATTAAAAACTACTGGGGGTGGGGGGCACTGTGGGAGCTGGATGTCTTTCCGTCCTGATGTCATAAAAAGCCGAATTTGGTATTATCGACCCAAGTGCTTTGTGGGTTTCTGTTTTTCCTATTTCCCAGCATGAGGATGTCAAGAAAACATGTTACTACTCCCAGGGAGGGTGAGCAAAGGGGCAAGGTTCTTTTCTCAAAGTCTTGTCATGAAACCACAGCCTGCTCTCTGAGGACGCCGTCATCTCTTCCAATCCTTCCACCCCAGTAGCCCACAATCTTGGAGTAGATGGTCTAGAAAACCTTATCATCTGCTATCAAATACAACTCCTTGATTGGGGATAGTGGTGATGAGGAGACCAGATATTTAAGAGGACCAGAATGTAGAAGATATTGGGGTAGACAATGAATGAGTCAATGTCATTTGCTATGTACAAATGAATCTGCGGTGCCAGCAATATGGGCTCATCTTCCCCTTGCCTGACTTCTAAACCAGTATTTGAGTAAATTTGTGAAGCAGATGAAGCTTACTTGGACTTCCGCTCTCTTTCAACCCTTGAATGTGTGGGACAGTGGATAGAGTTGGCTTTGGGGTCAGGTGAAGCCCACCTCAGATACTTACAATCTATGTGATTCTGGCTTACAGTTTCCTTGTCAGTGAAAGGATGGGTTTGGATTCAGCGACCTCTTAGGTTGTATGCATTTCTAGATTCCTGCTCCTTACCACTTCATTGAATGAGCATCCCTTTTGGGATGATCCTTTCCACAATTTCCCACTGTTCTGCTGCCCCTGGCCGCTCAGGATCCAGGACTCTGGACTCCAACAAAGAATCCTCCCTGAGAGCATCCCATACACTCAAGCTGCCCTTCCTAATTTACTACTGAGTGACCTTGGGAAAAGATGTTTCACCTTTCTTGGACTCAGTTCCTCATCTACACAACCAGGAGATTGGATTCAGTGGCCTCTTGAGGATCTTTATAGTTTTAAATCAATGATTCTGTCATCTATGAAAAATATCTGATGGGTCAAAACAAAAATGTGTCACTATTAGTGGACCTGTGAATTGGTCCAGTCATTCTGGAAAGCAGTTTGGAACTATTATCCCAAAGTCACTGAACTGTTAATACCCTTTAACCCAGTGACATTATTACTATATTTATACTACAAAGATATCTAAGAAAGAGGAAAAGGAATCATATGTACAAAAATATTTATATCAGTCTTTTTCATAGTAGTTCAAAAACCAGCAATTAATGGAGTACCCGCCTATTGTGGAATGGTGAAACAAATTATGGTATTTGAATGTGATGAATACTGTTGTACCATAAGAAATGATGACATGTACAATTTAGAGAAAACTGGAAGGACCTCTGTGAACTGATAAAGAATGAAGTGAGCCAAAGTAGAAGAACAGTTTATACAATGATAACAACATTATGAAGAAAAACAACTTTCAAAGACTTTAGAACTCTGATTAGTGAAATGACAAGCTGTGATTCCAGAAGACTGAAGATGAAGAATGGTTCCCACTGCCTGACAGAGGCAATGGACTCAAGACATAGAATGAAGAATACATATTTGGACATGGGCCATTGTAAGAATTGGTTTTGTAGATTAAATGCATTTGTTACGAAGGTCTTCTTTTTCTTTTTTGCTCAGTTTATCATTGAGAGTAGTAAGAAGTAGGGAAAATAAAGGAGGGCCTTGAAGTTAATTAATGATTTTTAAAAAAGCATATGATGGATAAAATAAAAAAATGTATCAGTAAAAAATTTTAAAAGACAAAATTTTGAAAAAAAAACACATGCAGCTCTCTCAGGCTCTATAAACTAGGACCTGTTTGCAGTATGATATGAACAGGATAGCAGCCAGGATGTTTGCCAATTCAAGGCCTCATAAAACTGTGTATATTAACTACAGATGTTTAAACATGAAGAATGATGTGGAGAAATGAAGCTGGAATTTGGGTCATTGAGGCTCCAAAGGATTTCTGTTCAATTATCTGGACAGTTTGTGGGTTTTGTTTATTTTTTTTTTTAAGTGAGTGGTCCAGATCTTGGCCTCAACCTTCCTTGGGAAGAACTGGCCCCTAAGTTCATTGTGTGAGTGTCTTTGTAAATCCAGCTCACAACAGGGGTTGTGACATCTGGAAAGTTCTTCATCTCTGGAGAGGAAATGATGTCTCATCTTCATAGTTATGGATTCATGATGATGCTAAGATGAGACAGGCATTGGGTAATGTAGTAACACTTTTACTAGCAATAATAACAATTACAATGCACATATAAATAGTGATTTAAGGTTTGCTTTGTTTATAACAACTCTGTATCTGGGTGGACTCAGAGAAATAGTTTTGAATTAATTTGGCTGTGATTTAATAATGATGTCCTCAGTGGATTTTTTTTTCTTTTAAGAAAAACTTTTCTATTAAGAAAAAACTCGGGTAGGTAATCTGGTGTAGTGCGTAGATGGCTAGCCTTGGAGTTAGGAAGAACTTGGTTCAAATCCTTCCCTTGCCACATAATGACTGTGCAATTCTGGGCAAGTCACCACTTCTCAGTGCCCCAGGAACTCTCCAGGTACATTACAGATGAATTATTGATCTGGAACTGTGGAGGGATTTCCATACTACATGTTCCCTATACCAATGGAATCAGAGGTCCAAACTCCCCTTAAAAAACACAACTTTGGGGGCCTTTTTGGCAACTCAAGACTTTTTTCCCCAATAGAGAATGCTTTTCTCTCATTCTTGGAGTGTGGACACTTACCATTCTGGTAGATCATGAGTGCACTTTGGAAGCTGGGTTGCAGTAACAGGTGATGATAAAAGTCTTGAGAGCCAGATGCTCCCAGTCACGTACAGTAAGATGGCAGGTAAGCTATTTCTGTTTCCATGTCAATGTAATTCAAGAAACATTTATTAAGCACCAACTACGTACAAGGAAAAATTTGTATCTCAAAGACACAAGAAGAAAATGAAATGACCTTCACCCTGAAGGAGATGCATTCTGCTTGGGGAGGAGGGAGACATGCAACATTTTTGAGCACAGTCAGGTGAACACAAAGTATGTAAAAAGTAATGTGAAGTAATTTTGAGAGGGTTAGTGTTACTAACTGGAGGGCTCAGGAAAGGTCTTATGTTGGAAGAGGTGCCTCAGCTGTGTCTTGAAGGAAGCTAGGGCTTTTGAGACATGGAGAGAGAATTCTAGGCATGGTGGTAGTGGTGATGATGGTGGTGGGAACTGCCCATGCAAAGACATAGAGGCAGGAGACAGAGTGTCATGTTTGGAGAACAGTAGTTTTAGTAGGCCAGTTTAACTAGAACTAAGAGGGTATAATGGGCAAAAATATGAAATGAGATTGGAAAGGTAGGCAGGAACCCGGTTGCAGAGGGATTTAAATGTCAGACTGGGGATTTTATAGTTTGTCCTAGCAGCAAGATTTTTGAGTAAGGAATGACGTGGTCAGATCTGAGTTTGGGGAATATCAGTTTGGTAACTGTGTGGAGGATTAATTGGAGAGGGGAGACGGGCAGGGAAATTAATTAGAAGGCTATTGGCCTCTTTTGGGGCCTTCTCTTGGTTACTTTTCTTGCTCTTTCTCACCTTCGGATTTCTAGAAGGGGAGGAGGGGATCTCTCTCCTCTTCTCCCTTCTCCAAACTTTACTTCCCAAATAATGGCTATGACCACATGGCAACAAAAAAGTACTTGACCGGGTCAAACTGAGTCTCTGGATACCTCCTACATTCTATTTCCTTCATTGAGCACAGACCAGCAATCAATGGTCCCAAGAAATGCAACTTTCCAGCCTTGGTGGCTACCTTGTGAATTCAAGAGCTCCTTAAGATCATGAGTCAGGTGACAGATGTCTGGGGGAAGAAGATTTCTACAATTAAAAAATATATCTGGTTCATTAAGACCAAAATACCTTCTTTGTATCCTCAGGGCCTGGCAGATAGCCGTGACTTAATCCACGTGTGTTGATTTGACTTCACTAAAAAGAGATGACCACTGCTCTGATCAGGCCAGAGCTGAAGAGAGCCATCACCTGGCTGATCAGAGAGCTGGGTCTGTGCTCAGAGATCATAGATCAGAAGTGAAAATAAAATATCTGTCCTTTAATCTCACAAAATCACTTTCACTTTCCAAGGGAATATGAGTATAATGGCTGAGATGTTTAAGAGTAATGAACAGTTTGTGATGATTTATGTTTTCTATGTGCATTCATGTACACCTGTGAGTCTTTTGATCCTCTGGCATTTCTGTGGTGGAGGAAATAAGCAGCTGTCTTATACTTGGAAATAAAAAGGCTATTGTTAGAGTTCATGAGGGCCTAAACTAGGACAGAAGCTGTGGGAGCAGAGAGGAGGATGGATGTGAGAGATGTGGAAGCAGAATGATAAGACCTTACAAATGATTGGCTTTTAGGGGTTGAGGGAGAGAGAAGAGTCAAAGAGGACTCTAAGCTTTTGTATCTTGATGCCCAGAAGGATCATGTTGCCATCCAACGAAATGGGGAATTTTAAAGGCTAGACGGTTCAACTAGGCTGACTCCTAACTCCGTGAATCTGACTGCCCTATTTATTTTATTGGCATGTCCATTCTCCCACTCAACTAGGTTCAAAACCTCAGAGCCATCTTTGGGTATGGAAGACGAAGGAGAGGGAAGAGTCATTGAGTTTTCAAGTTCTGTAGATATTTCCTTTACAAAATCTCATTTACAATGGATTTTATAATGTGTCCCTTCCTTTCCCTCTTTGCTGCCTTCAGCTTAGTAACTTGCTTCCACTCTCTAGTTCTTCTAATACATTTCTGAACACATTTCCAGAGTAATCTGCCTGAGACACAACTCTGAACGCGGTACTCCCCTTTTAAAAACATTCAGTGGCTCCCCATTGTCTACCAAATTAACTCCAAATTTCTTAGTATACACAGTATTCAAGGACTTGTAAAATCTAGCCCAAACTTATTTTTTTAAACAGTATTATACAAAGTGAGGTTTGTACCTAGGTGATATCTTGGATAAATGATTTAGATGGATAATGAATTGGCCTCACAACCGAATAGGAAGAGATTGGGCTGGAAATGAAATTGGAATTTGCACAGTATTTTAATGATCTCAAGATGAACAAAAACAGTTTCTTATTAATATTAGCATTTTTCTAGAGATATTATGTAGATCCAAATCATAGAACACTATGATCTTGGACGAATAAAAATGACAAATAGCTCATGAAATAATGTAAAAACATATGATGGGCATAAGGAGGCTGTGGGATGTTACCAAGAGTAACAGGCCTCCCTCCACAGGCCTTTGGTCTATTGAGTGGATTCTCCATGAAGAATTTATGGGAGGATATAGGTAAGAATCACATACGATAAGAAGGGGTTGTTTATGTATCAGTGAAGGTAGTACCCACACTGAAGAACTTGCAGATCCACCGGAGGACCAGTATTCTTTTGTTGTTGTCAACAGTGTTCACTCTCTTTAAAATGATTTTAAAAAGTTATTTTTGACTAAGAAGTTAACATTCTATGTCCATAACGCATCTCCCTTTCTCTCCACCTACATGGCCACCACCTGGAATTATGGTACAATGGGGGGAATATTGAATTTAGAGACAACAAGCCTGTGTTCAGATCCCTACTGGATGCTACATATATGACCTCTGGGCAAGTCCCTTCACCTCAATTTCCCCAACTGTAATATGAGAGATTGTGTTAGCTGGCTACTAAGGTCCCTTTTAGCTATAAATCCAGGATCCCAATTCAGGTCCTTAATATCTCTTACTAGGACTATGGCAGATTGGTCTCCTAGCTTCCATAGAACTCTCCCTTGAAATAAACTTCCAAAAGCAGTAGTGTTATCAGGTCTTCAAAGTCATCCCTGCACTCAAGTCATCCTGAGTAATGCACTAAACTTTACTTTCACTCAGTATATGTTTTTCCATTGCCCTTTGGGTTTTTTTTGCCATTTACATTTGTTAGAGAATATGGTGTTGCATAATTTGTAGTATCATCAGGATAATATTAATGTTGAAAAGATGGACTTTTTTTTTGCAACAAGGAGTTTGGGATCAAAGTGGGACCTGATTTCTCAACTATGACCTGGTATGATCTTCTGCTCCATTCTGGGCCCAGCTCATTGTCCATCTGCAGTGTCTGTGTCCAATATCTATCTGTGTCTATGTTTACTTTATTTCTATCTTTCATCTATACATCCATAGCTATAGATGTCTACATCAGCTATATCTCTCTCTCATTTATATATCTATACCTATAGATCTCTATTTCTACCTACCTACCCACTTACCCATCTACTCACGGAGCAATCAAATGTACTGTCCATCTGACTGTATATAGAAACCTGGGCATTCTTCATTCATTTTTCCCCCCAATGAGGATGGCTAGGTAGATCTCTTTTGAATAACTGTGGTTTTCACTGAGGATGCTCTGTTGGGTTTAGGGTTCACTGAATGACCTCTAAGGTTCCTTCCACTTATAAATCTATGATCCCTGGCACAATAGCACCCATAATCAAGATGACCTGTAGAACCTCATCATAGATTGAGAATCTCTCTTTTATTTGGATTTTGGGCTGGATATTCTCCATGACCTCTGACAAGCATACAGGCCTGCATTTTGTTCTTTGTCTGGTATTAATAACCAGAGAACTATTGCACGAAATTATGTCTGAAATTGACACTGTCATGGAATCTTATGTGATTTTATCATATGCGTGCTCTCCTTGCTGTAGGTGAGCCTTTAAAGCAATGTTTTGCTCTACTGGACTCAGGGTGATTTTCGTAATCAGCAAAGAATACACCGCAGTATTCATTATACCTCACAGTCAATTGTGTGACTTGAAAATTTTCTATTACGGAAAATAATTTGAGAAGACGTGTTGGTTTTCATTAAGGTATAAAAGTGGAGACTGACTGAATGAATCTATTAGTTACTTAAAGTAACTGATGGGAAGATTCCATGTCCTGATGCATTGTCAGGTGAGAACATCTCTCATGAGTGGATCGCGCAGAGGTATGAGTTTGGTGTGAGCAAGGCTGAGACATCTCTATTGAATTAATCAATCACAAACATTAGACTAGGTGGGAAATATCCTTGATCACTGGAAATATATTTGGATGTGTTGAAGAGACCTGGTCGTCTGCTGATGTGTGTGTGTGTGTGTGTGTGTGTGTGTGTGCAAATAATATCAAGCCAATTCAGAACCCATATATTTGAGTGTCTGGCAGCAGAGAGGAAAGAGAAATTCTAGCCAAGCCTCTGAGAAGAAATTGCTTGGAGAGGGAAGGAAGAGAAGAGCCACAGTCTGGGACCCAACCTTGGTCTTGATCTCCTTCCCTTACACTTGGTTGGAAGAAGACATTGTGGATTTCAAAGGGTCACAGGTTTTGGAGGATTTGGAATTTTTCATTGGTGTCCTAGCTGTACCCTCAGGAGAGTTGACATGGCTGCAGTCTCTGCATTGAGAGCCAAGGACAAACAAGACATCCTGAGGGAAGGTAGCTTCAAGTCTCTAAAAGGTGCCTAGAATCAGTGGCATGCCTAGGGCAGGGAAGTGGGGCAAGGGGTCCACCCTCGGCACAAGCAATAAGGGTTGTGCCCTGAAGGAAAGCAGAGAGTCCGTGGACAAGGGACCCCTTTCCAGCAGATCTCTTAGGAAAGCAAGAAGGATTAATTGCCAAGATTGGGCAGATGCAGTCTCCAGGGGTGCAAAGGAAGAAATTAAGGCCCAATGTATCCTTACCCTGCAGGCAGTGAGAAAGATCCAGAGCCTCTTCCTTGAAATGAGAAGAGGGAGATGGTGATAGCTCCCCAAGAAGCGTTATCACCCCAACGTCTAGCCCCAAGAATTTCCAGTACCTGATGAGAGGCAATTCACCACAGCTTAAAAGGAACATTTTTGTTGGAGAAAACACAACCCTAGAATTACATTAATGTAATTGAAAAAAATGTTAATTACTTTTTTCCTTTTTTTTTGTTCTGTAATTTTTATTTTCTTTTTTTTTACTGGCATGATTATATACAATTCAATAAAATTCAATAATTCAACAAAAGAAATTCAATATAAAAATTCAATAAAAGAAAAAATTCACTGCTTGCATATCTTTTCTGGCTGTTATTATTTATTTCATTTCATGATTATTACTGGAAATAATTTTGTTTGTAGAGAGGAGAGGTAGCAGAGTTGAAATACGAACTTAGGTTTTCTGATTCTGAATGCAGTGCTCTTTCCATTACACCATGAGGTCTCATGATTTTTTAGGAAAAGCAACTCAGAGATGTGCTCCACATAACCCATTCTCTGCATCTCCCTACCCCATTCTGCTCTGCCAGTCCACATAGGACTAACTCATAATTTTATTCTTCTATAGCACCCAGCGCAGTACTGACGCATACTGGGCACTTAGAAAATTAGCAGAATTGCAAATTAATTAATTTACTCATTCATTTATTTCCTTATTATTTGCTCATTCACTCATTAATTAATTCATTTATTCACTCATTTACTCACCCATTTACTAACTCATTCATTCACTCATTTATTCATTTACTCATTAACTCATTCATTCGCTCCCTCATTTTTATTCGTTCATTCATTGATTCACTAAATCAATTTACTTATTCATTCATTCACTCACCCATTCATTCATTCAATCTCTCATTCACTCAACAAACACTATCAGTCTGCCACCAAGTGGCCTCGACTTGTGCCTCCCTGGGCTCTGTTTAGCAGCTCATAGCCCAGAACTTTGACTCTTCCAACAGGCACTGACTGACCCTGGGGGGTGACCAGAATAGGAGAGGGAAGGGCTCTCCACACTGAGTGTGCAAGAAGGAAAATTGCCCTCTGTGATTAGGTCTGATCCCTTTGGGCTTGTTCCCAAGAAAGAAAAAGGAACCAGAGGCTTCATGCAGCTCCTTTGGCTGGCTGTAGCATGAAGGGATTAACTCCAAAGACGCCCTAACCCCAGGGGTCTGGGAGCTGTACTACAAGGTTACTTTGTTTACCTAAGTGCCTGGAGTTATCTGGAGGATAATAAATCCCTGGAATACTGGGCCTTGCCTTTGGCTGCAAATTACTCAGCTGAGCTCAAATGGAATTTAGAACCTGTAATCTTGGTTGCATTGGAAGTGGCCCCTTTTTAGGAGACAATCTCACTGAAAGCTTTTAAGAATTTATTTATTAATTGTAGCATTAACCCCACAGGAGTCAAGAAAAATGCTTACTTGGAAAATTCTGGTGATAGTGGTCTGCCCAGCTCTGGAGAGAAAACAAATTCAAAAGCTGAAACAGAAAACCTGGTTAAACCTGAAAGGGGGCCTGTAGTTTAAACAGGCCATTCTGGAAAGTTTCTGTTTATTCGGTTTTCCTTGTCCAGGGTTGTTTCTGAAGGTGGAGGGCAAGCCTTGACAATCACTGGCTCAAGGGGTGTATAAAACTCTGAGGAAACGCTATAATCTAACAGTTTCTAAGTTAATCAATCAATTAATTGACAAACACTTATTAAGTGCCTGCTATGGACCAGCCACACTGCTGTGGGTACTTTACTTAATCCCACTTTCAATCCAGAAATTCATAAAGGCATTATCAATATGGTACTACCCTGAGACCTTTGACTCCCTATGGAAAGGAACATACTTGAGGGCACTAGAGAGGCAACCTTCTTTCTTGTCCTGAACTGTTCAAATAACACAGTGGTACTAGGAGGCAAAGTCCTTGTTTTTCGTTCTTCCATATCATGGCTCATTCCTTTTCTATTCCAGTAACTTTAAAAGCCATTTGTGTTATCCTCCTCATCGTAAGAATCCAGTATTTCTTAGGAACTCCTCCTGCTGTCTCTAGAAGACTGGGATCTGGTACTCTAGAAATTGGTCACATGGTTTTTCCCTCTCCTGAGTCCTCTGAGTCTACCACTCTGTGGCTGAGTCCCCAAGTCTTGAGCACTTGAGGTCCAGCTCCCTAAGGTTCACTAGAGCTCCTGCTCCCTGCACTCTCTTCAGCCACTACCATCTTTTGGGCAAAGAATTTTTTGTGTTTTTTTTTTTTTGCTGTTGTCTCTCTATGATTTTACATCTCTGTGGTTGGTGAGACAGTGGTGATGGTTGGTTGGTACTAATCTATAGGCACATCTCAGGAAGGTTCCTCATCTTTTCTCTGCTCATCTTATTCTGAAGCTCTATGAAAAAGTGATGGACTCCCCTCCAATTCTTGACACTTAAGATGCCCTCAATCTTGCCAATGAAGTGCCAGAGTACAAGTCTAGGCTTCCTATGGAAGATCCAAAAAAGTCCCAAACAAGTTGGCCAGGCTATAACAGCATCAAGTCACTCAGCTTCCCATGATTAATTTCCTATACTATTTGTGGTCATTGAAGAATTATTCATTTCTTCTGGAGTTTTAACCTTAGAATGAGCTTGTCCATATTGTATCTTCATTACATTGAGAGTTTTCCTTTTCTTGGTCATTTCTTCAAAGTTTTTGTAAGTTCCAAACCTTTCTCTCTGATATTATCATGCCCTACACACTTTAGAACTTAACTGTTAGTCTCTTGTTGAAGAATGGAAGACTGATGGAGCTGATCAATCAACAAACATTGATTAAGCACCTACTATGTGCCACACTTAGATGCTGGGTATGCAGAGAAAACAATGAAATAGTTCCTCCCCTTGAAAAGCTTGCGTTCTATCAGAGAATCATTGTTGAGGAGAATCTCCACTGGGGTAGCTTGGGAAAGTCCTTGATGATTTTCCAGTCCACCTATAACAAGTTTCAAACTTACTTTGGCTTAGGATCCACTGTCTCATGGAGCCCACTGCAAGGGGCCTGGCAATGGAGGGCGGATGAGCTGGTCTTGAAGACATTTGAAGGTTGTTTTCTTGCATCTAGCTTCAAACTTCTTTAGGCCTAGATGCCCCTATAGCCACTGCCCAGGGGCCAGGGCATAGTCTTTGCTGGATTCTTAGCTCATCAAGTCAAGCAAAGTTCTGTAGAATGCTACCCAACATCTCATTCTCAAAACAGCTAGAGAGTACAGGACCCGGAGTCAGGAAGACCTAAATTCAAACTTGACCTTATTAGCAAACTTGACCTCAGGGGCAAGTTGCTTATCCACTCTCTCCCTCAGTTTCTTCATCTGTAAAATGGGAAAATAATAGCACTTACCTTCCAGAGTGGTTGTGAGGATTAAATGAGATAACATTTGTTAAGAGCTTTGCAAGCCTTAAAGTGCTTGCTATCATCTATCGCCTTCATCACCATACTGAGATGGCTCTGTCAATAATTGGGAGGTAGTGCTCCCAGGTACAATGTTACCTGATGAAGCCTTAGGAAAGAACACTAGGATGGGGCACTCTGGAGACCTCCCCAGCACTGCCTGTCTTCTGGGAATCTACTTTCCCAGCCAACCATGGTTCTCATTAACGATGCAATCTGAGTGTCTGGAAGAAGCCTCACTATCTGCATGTCTAGAGAAACTGGCTTGGCAAGACTGTAGTGGTTAGAGGTTTTGTGACTGATTGGGGCCTTGTGTAAATCAGGCAGAGGGAGAACAAATTTCACTGCTACATAGGGGAAGGGAAAGAAGCCAGTTTTGCAGTGGCTGATGACACGTTAATGGTGAAGTTTATAGAGGCACAAATTGTTACTTAAACCTTCAAAGAAAAGAAGAGGGGAAAGATTTGAAGTTGTTTTTCTGAGGAATCCAAAGCTCAGCCAAGGCAAATTAAATTTCTCCTTCTGTTTCCAGACTAAAATATAAAGACGAAACAACAGCATTCAGGACTGCATGCATTTGGTCTTTGTAAGCATCTGGGCCTGGATAGGAACTTTGGCTTGTTTGTCTACACCAAACACCAAGGCCTCTTGGTCAAATGCCTGTTAGCCAAGAGCAGTCCACCAAAGAGCTGGTTGTAGTTTCTTTTACAAAGCTCTATTTCTTCCTTTGACTAACAGGTCTCAGATTTAGAGCATTGGTTTTGCAAGTTTGCATGAGGCATTCTCTTTGGAAGCATCCCTGGATGGCAGTGATTGTCAATCTTCTTTGCTTTACACTTCCCCTTCTCCCTTTCCAATTATCTAAGAATGTCTATATCACCTTTCCCTTGTCCCCACCACCCCCACCCTATCACCCCCTGCCAAAAATGTCTCTACATCTTTGGTCCAGTTGTGCTCTATGCTTACATGTCTTCATTCCTGCTCGTGAATTCCTACCCATTCTTTGACATGCAACTCGAATACCAACTCCTCAAAAAGGCCTTCCATAGCTTCTTTGGATGATAATGATCTTCTCCACTGGAACTCACGCAGCACTTTTCTTTGCAATTATAATGTCCTTTTCACCTGTGGTTGTGTCTTATCCCCATTAGACTGTAAGGTTCTTGAGAGCTGGACTTTGGTTCAGGAAGACTTGTCTATCTCCCCAAACCTAGCACAGTGTTCTGAACAGCCACGCACCCATGTTGTAAGTTTTGTTTTTCTGCTTAACAATAATGGAATCTGGGAGGGGGCGAGCAGAGTGGGATTTGTGACATCCATTTGTCATGTCACAAGTTCTTCTGAGTCCCCTTTCTCTTCCCCTCAGAGATGCTTTGCTCAAGACTTTTCCAGTAGAAGTCATGTCGACATTTTCCCATTTAGCCCTTCCTTTGGGGTTTAAAGCCCCCTTTGCCTCAGGGGGTATTGGATCACTCAGCATCTGGTGGTGCCATCCATTTTTGGTTGTGTTTTTGGTAATCAATAATTCAGGATTTGGGGGTAAGCTGGTTGCTTGAACTATTGATTCAGATTTTACTATGCTTGTATCATCTAGTCCGACCCCTTCATTTTAATCTGGGAAACTGAGTCTCAGAGAAGGGAAATGACAAAAGTCCTACGGCTAGTTTGTGGTAGAGCCAGGGAGAGGCTAAGACCAGTCTTGTGGACGTTGAACTGACCATTTGAGGGTAATACTATAAAAAAAATTCTGTGCCATTGATGAATCTTATTGGATAAGCTGAGTGGTCATGACATTTTAGTTGTTAATAAAACTGAAAAGCCCAGATTAAATATTTCTGGATCGATGTTTGTCCCTGGATATAAAGCTTTAGTCTCTTGACATTCGTAAGCTTTTTTCATCAGAGTTCTTCATATAATATTTGTTGTGGTCTTGGAAATCTGAATATTGGTTTGCATTGAAATAAAATGTCATGGCGCTTTCTCCAGGAGGATAACAGGCCCAGTTACCAAACACCCACATGCCAACACCCTGACATCAATTTCCTAAAGGGAAGAAAAGAAGCCCTTTCCCTCCCACCCTTCAATTTTCCAATAAATAAACATGTGAGAGCCTAGAAAATAGATGTAATACTGAATTATGCCAAGTCTATCATATGAGCATTTTTTTCCCCAGACCTGTGATCTCATTTGTGTAGAGAACACCTGGTGAAAAATCTCCTCTACCAATAAAAATTGAAAATTATTCCAAAATGTCCTGTATTGTCCTACAGCCTTGCTTGAGCGCATTGAGAAGACAATATGCTCAGGTTGAGGTCAGCTCCTCCTCTTTACTCTGGGCTCAGCTCTGCCTTCATTCACTACTTACCCTTTGTGCTGGCTCAAGGTCAATGAGTACAAGGTCTTGCTATCAAAGTCTTATTTTAGAAAAATAGCTGGAGCTCAAGGGGCAAGCTAGTTTTGTGCTGAGGACCATCTTGTCTCTATACAAATCTCCCTTCCCCTGAAATAATGGCACTCTGCCTGTCAGATAACTCACGCCCCACATTAGATATTAGCTTTCCTCTTCTTTCACCCCATCTTCCTGTTTGAATGAGTACAAGGACATTCCCAGCTTCACCAATTCTCTCTTCAGGAGCCAATCAAGGAGGAGCTTGGCAGGGCAAGGGGGAGTGTTACATCTTCCAGTAAAGAATTTTCAGTGCCAGTAAATTAGTGGGATACACGTGAGTATATGTCATAAGGATAGGAGCTAGATTTGTGATTTCATTGCTATAGTGAACTCTCAGATGGGGAAGCTGCTTCTACCAATGCAGGTCAATACCTCTTCTGCAACATACAGACTTACTTATCCATGGTCACACAACCAGTATTTTTTTAGAAGCGGGCCCTGAACCTAGGTGTAGGGCCCCAGTGGAAGTTCTCTCTATCACCTGTCCTCTGTACAGGATGTATGCAAATGAGGTCCTGCTGGTGAGTGATGGTCAAAATTTCCAAGCTGGTCCATCTTTGTGAAGCTTGTGGTGGTGGTGGTGGTGGTGGTGTGTGTGATTGTGTGTGTGTGTGTGTGTGTGTGTGTGTGTGTGTGTGTATGTAGAGCACAGGAGTGAATGACTAGGTTGGCCATGGTAGCCTGGTGCTCCCGTTGGATTGGCTCAGTGTTTTGTCCAGTGACCTCCTTCACCACTTACAATTAAAACTTTCCACATGGGTTGTCTTCCCCATTAGAACTTGAGGGACCATCTTACTTCTTTATTTGTATCCACAGGAGTTAGCACAGTACTTTGCAAGGGTTAGCTCAGTACTTTGCATATGGTAAACTCTTAAATGCTTCATTTGTTCATTCATTCATTCATGGAGATTACATTCTAATGGGTAGAAAACAGAACATAGAAGAATGTACAAATATGTATAAAGCTGATAAAATGCAACCTTGGAGAAAGCATTAGGAGTGGAAGGACCCAAGTGTTCACACCTACTGAACCAATATTGCCATCATTGTCTATAAATGATGGTACTCATCAGAGAGCTTCTTTTGTGTAGACTTCCCCTAGTGTAGACTCAGTCTATACTGCTTGCTACTTTTTGTTCCTGGTGTTTCTGTTGACTGTATGTGTCAGATGGATCGGTGGCCCAATGAACTGGGATCTGAGGTAGCCGAACTTCTCCTGAACACTAACTGACCCAAGGAGGTCAAAGACAAAGGGAGAGGTCTCACATATATTAAAATTTTCATAGGAGCACTTTTGGGGATAGTAAAAAAAAAGGTAAATCAACAAACCACAACACTAAAAACAAGGTGGACACTTGTGGAATAGGAACTGGCTGAACTAATTGTGATGTACAAAATGGTGAAAAGGAACAAGAAATTTGAAGCAACCTGAGAGGACCTGTATGAATGGCTACAGAGAGAAGAAAACAAGTGAGAAAAATATATGCACAAACCACATTAACATAAATAAAAACATAAACACCAGAATTTAGCATACTATCATGATCGATCTTGCTTCCAGAGGCCTGATGATGACGTCAGTTTCCCTGCCTTTGATGAAGAGAGGTGGTGGACTATGGATACAAAATGCTGAATATATTGTCAGATAAGGTCCATGTATTGGCTTTATTGGAGTGTGAGGATGTGGAATTCAAAAGTGATAGTTATATGAAGACTAAAATAAAAAAGCATCAGGAAAACATATCTCCCTCCTCTCACACTTTTGAGATAAGGGAAGTGAATTCACCATAATTTTATTCAGGATGCTGTAGTGATACCAAGCCCTCTCCAGTTACTTAGCATAATTAAGAATAGTCTGATGCTTATCATTACCAGTCATCCCTACTCATCTTTAACTTATCTACTAGTGCCTCTGTTTAGCTCCCAGGGAGTTTTCACTCAATTTGCTGGATTGACACAGACTGATTCCCTTACTTTTGAAGTCTGAAGTTGGGTTGTTTTAATCTCTCTCTCTCTCTCTCTCTCTCTCTCTCTCTCTCTCTCTCTCTCTGTGTATTGAGTAAATCCCCTTTTCCTTCCCCCCAAAACATCATCTGGCTCCCCAGGAGCTCTGGTCTTCTCTTTCTTAAATTGCAATAGGGGTTCAAACTGACCACGTGGAGGCCTCATATTCAACACATGCCTTTTAAAATCATAGTGTTGGGCCAGAGACTGAACCCCCCCCCAACCCAGATCTAAACAGGAATTTAACAATCCAGACAGCCCTAGGAAAAGGGCCTTTAAAAACCCCAAATGTCTAAATCATTTCTCCGCTAGACCACAAAATTACAGTTTTGCTCATGGAGTGTCTATATATTGTTGGAAAGAGTTTGTCTGTGGGCAAGCCTCTGTCTGCTCACATTATTAACAACAGCCATTTTCCCAGACGAATTTTCTTACAGGCCTAGCCTCTCTCTCCCATGGATGACTTGCCAGTTAAGAAGTGTCAAATGGGGATTGAGACCAGAACACACAGGGAACCCCTCATGGTTCCCGACTCATGGTTGTAGTCATGTTCAAAAATCAATATCTTTGTTTCCTGTTTAGCCAAATTGTCCATGGGAAGAAAGAGGCTCTTGAACTGTTGTAGGTAAATTGTGCTATGTTTTCATCTGAGTTCTTTTCTCATTTAATCTTGGACCCCTCAGGTAGGCTTGGATCCAGTCAGAAAGAGGTGCAAAGCTAAGATGACCCATTATGAATTTTACTACCAGATGCATGCAGAGGAGAGAAATAGCTTCTTCACTCCTTCCCAGACTCTACTACTCTACCCCCATCACAGAACTTGAGAGTTGGAAGAGACCTGAGAGTCTATTTAGACAAGGTCCAGGGATGGATTTCAGGGGGTCAACAAACTTGGTTGGAAAAAAAATTACGTCTTTATTTTCACTAACCTATAATTTAAATTTAGCATTTCCTTCAATTATGAATATAGGCAACAAATGTTATTCTCATAAGTGGTCCACAGATTTCTCCAAACTACCAAAAGTTAGGAACCCTTGGTGGCTAGTGAAAGAGAATCCTTAATACTTGATGCATGGTCATTTAGCCTTTGCTTGATGACTTCCAAAAAAGGGGAATCCACCATTTCCTGAGGCAGCCCTTTTACTATTGGACCACTCTGATTGCCGTGATGGTTTTTCCCGTCCTCAAGTCTACATCATCTATATTGGTCTCTCTACATCTTCCATCCACTGCCCTTGGACTCTAGGACCAAGAAGAACAAATGTGACCAGTCTTCTACCTGGGAACCCTTCAGATACTTGAAGACAGCCATTGTGTACCCCTCCCACCGAGGCTTAGTCTTCGGATTCAAATCTCTAATTCCTTCAACAGAATTGAGAGGGTTCTCTAGGAGCTATCTTCTGGTACAACTAATTTGTTCAGACCAAACATGGGTGGATCAGGCTTGTTTCTATTTTAAAGAAATAGAAGCAAACCAGTTCCAGTTTTAAACTACATAACCCCATGAGGTTCTTCCTCCGATATTGCATGCTGCAGTTCCAGTGAAGGTCACAAAGCTTGTAGTTAGAAGGCTCTGACATTTAGTAGATGGGCAGTCTCTGAGCCTCAGATTTCTTGTCTGTTAAAGAGCAATCTTTCTATTATACTACGACCCTCATGGGGGTTTATGGAGAAAATGCTTTGCAAACAATAACAATAATCCTCGTATTTGCAGAGTGTTTTATTTCACCTCATTCTGTCTTCCACGAAGATGGAAAAGGAGAGCTGGCTACCAGTCTCCCACTCTATCTTCTCTGGCAGAACACTTTGGACAGTGAAGAGGGGCTTACTGGCTTTGGACTTGGGGGGCCTATTTTCAAATCCTTTCTCTTCCCCTTAATAGTTATGAGATGCGGGACAAGCTTTAAGCAAAGGCATGGAGGTGAGAGATGGAATGTCAGGTGTGGGGATTTTTTTTTTTAATTATCTCAGCTCATTCACATATCTCTTTCTCTCCTTCCTCTTCTCTTCAATTCAACAGCACGGAGAGTAGAGACCTACCTGAATTGCTCTCAGGTAAGACAGAAACTCTTCTGAGGCAGATCTCCTTTGGGCCCAGCCTTTGCCACCAGGCTGGCAGGAGACCAAGTTCTCCCAATATTCTCTACTTTATGGAGTCAGAAGCAGCCCAAAGATCTCTCCTTCAATGAAGCTTTTCCTCTTAGCCACTGCCAACTTCAGGCCTCGTGAATGTTTGCCCAGTGAGTAAGACCCAGGGGTTGGCTTCTAAATAGGTACACACACAGCAACTGCAAATTTCACCATCTTTTTTCACTTTGGTACCTGGAAGGGCTATGCTCTATGACAAAGAATGTTTCTCTCTTATTCTGGGGCTAACAAAATGCCCTAATTTCTTCCTAAATTATTGCTTAAGATCTGAAGCATCTCCCTCAAGACACTGACAAGGTGGGAATATTTAGATAGCTTGTGCTTGTTATAATTTGAACGTAAGTTGGAAGTGGTGTGAGGGAGAAGTTTTGTCTTCCCTAGGTGCTTCAGCATTTATTCCTTCAGGGGATACCCTTCATTTTGCCTTCCATTCCATTCCAATTTATTTGCACGAGCATTAATTAAATGCCAATTATGTGCAAGGCATTGTGCACCATTCTGGGTATATAGACAAAAAAAAAATGATGCAGTCTCTGCCCACAAGGGGCTTACATCCTATTGGGAAGACTTAGCATGCACACAGGTAATCAAACACAAAGGAATTACAAAAGAAATCCAAAGTGTTGTTTTTTTTTTAATAGGGGAAAGGAGTTGTGTGAACAACTGGGAAAGCAGATGATAAATGATCAATGGAGAAGAGGAAGCATTTTTCAAAGGAAGAAATCCAAGCTATCAACAGGCGCATTAAAAAAAGACCCTCCAAATCACTAATAATTAGAGAAAGACAAGTTAAAGCAATACTGAGCTCCCAACTCACACTCATCAGATTGACAAAGATAATGGAAAAAGGAAAATAACAATTGTTGGAGGGGCTGTGGGAAAATAGGCACGTGAATGAACTGTTGGGAGAGCTATCAGCTAGTCCAATAATTATGGAAAGCAATCTGGAACTATGTCTCAAAAGTCACTAAACTAATTGTACATACCCTTTGGCCCAGCAATATCATGACTAGATCTTTACCCCAAAAAGATCAAAGAAAGAAAAAAGAGATTCCTATATGCAAAAATAGTTATAGCTGCTCTTTTTGGAGAGTCAAAGAACTGGAAATGAAGGGAGTGCCCAAGTAATGGGTGTTCATATTGGGGAATGTCTGAACGCATTATGATACATGAATATAATGGAACACTATTATGATGTGAAATGATATGGGGGACGTGGAACAGGAAGAAGGCCAGTCTGCCCAAGACAGAGAGGGTAGGAGGGGAAGTAATGTGAAATTAGTCTACATAGGTACATTGGAGTCCGATTTTGAGAGGAGGTGTGGGTTGGTTGGTAGTGGGAGGGTGGGAAGACCTCAGTCCTGGCTAGGTTTTAAAAAGGAGCTTTAAAATCTTAGTCATGCTGTCTAATGTCTTTTAATTTTTGCACAGTTTCTTTGAGGCTCTAGCCTCTGGGCTGGCAGTCTTTTATTCTACTGCAGCACACATTTTGTTATGTGATTCTCCTTGAGAGTAGAGTCTAGTTTCATTTTTTGCTTTTTGTTTTTGTTTCCCTAACCCAGAACCTAGGGCTTGGTTCATAGTAGGTGCTTCAGAAATGCTGAATTATTGAATTGAAATTAATTAAAAGCTAGAAGAGCCAGTGAGCACAAAACCTTCCTTCTGACAGGGAAATCCAATCCCCTTGTTGCTTTTCTACAGGACAGATTGCCTTGCCATCAAAGGGGTTATATTTAGCAGGGGACTTTAAAATGGGAGAGTAATTTACCTATTAAAATAATTAAAAATGGGCCAAGGACCACTTTTAGCTTTTAAGGGAAAAATTCTTTCCAAAAGGCATTACAAATAAAAAATGAAGTCAATTTTGGTTCAGAGATTATACCTGAAACCAGAGCCTGCTTCAGGCAATTTGATTAAGCCAAGTTCTACAAGTTGGGCAGCTCTGAGAAGTTTAATCATTTTTTCTATATCAAGTTAAAGATCTATGTGAGCCAAAACAGGGTTGGGATTGAATTACAAATGGGGGCCTTGTAGGCAGGCAGAATGGGGCACATTTATTACTACTTAATTGGGGGGGGCAGTTAACAGAGTGGGCAGAGAAGGCCCAAGTCTTTAACAGTCAGCTTATCTCAGAAGTCAGGGTGGGAAATTAGTTTATGTCACTTTGTACTCAGAGACACAGCTGATTTTGGAAGGATTTTAATTTCATTAGGCCCTCTGCCATTGTCTTCTAGAACAGAAGACTGTAGGGATAGGAGCTAGGGGCCCAAGCTATGCCATTAGCTAAAGAGGCCCTGCCTCTGGGCTTGAGTATTATCTGTTGAGTCTTTTAAAAAATGTTTTTTAAAAAAATCTATTGTTTTTATATCACCTTTATTTCAGAATATATCCTTCCCTTGTCCCCTATCCAGTGAGCAAACCTCTATAAAAACATACTAAAGAAGAAAGAGATAAAAAGGAGGTTAGAAAAATTAATTAAAATGTTAATTCTGCATATGCAATGCATATACATAGCCCCCTACCTTTTCAGAGAAGGGAGAATTATATTTTCTCAACTCTTCTCTAGGGTCAAACTTTTTCATTATAATTACCCAAAATTCATTCTCTCTCTCTCTCTCTCTCTCTCTCTCTCTCTCTCTCTCTCTCTCTCTCTCTCTCTCTCTCTCTCTCTCTCTCTCTCTCTCTCTCTCTCTCTCTCTCTCTCTCTCTCTTCCCCCCCCCTCCTCTCCCTCTCTCCTCTGTCTTCTGTCTGTCTCTCACTTTCTTTGTTCTTTCCATTTACTTGATTGTAGCCATTTGTGTATATTTTAAAAGTCCTCTTGGCTTGGTTCTACTTAACCCCCTCTGCATCAGTTCACATAAGTCTTCCTATGTTTCTCTGATACTTCATATTTGTAATTTTTACAGTACACGAATGTTCCATTAATCCCATTCCATTGAGACCTACTTTGTTCTGAGTTCTTTGCTATGAATATTTTTGTGATTATGAAACCCGTCTGTATTTGACCTTCTTGTGGTATGGGCTTAGCAGTGGGATCTCTGAGTCAAAGGATATGGACATTTAAGTCACTTTCTTCCTATAATTCCAAATGACTCTCCAGAAGAATTGGAGCAATTCACGACTCCACCACTATTTATTAGTTGACCTATTTTTCTGCAGCCTCTCCATCACTGACTATTTTCATCTTTTGTCGTCTTTGCCAATTTTCTGGGTGGGAGGTAATTGTTTTGATTTTCATTTCTTTTATTATTAATGATTTGGAACAGTCTTTTATATGGTTGCTAATAGTTTACAAATTTTCATCTGAGAAGTATTTGCTCCTATCCTTTGACTGCATATCCAATAGGGAATGACTTTTGGTCTTGTATATTGTATTAATTCCCTGCATATCTTGGATATGGAGGGACCCTAATTACAGATATGCAATGCAATGACTTTTGTTTACTTGATGGTTTTGCTTCTTAGCTGTTCTGCTTTGAAAAAGCTTTTGAACAAACAGAATCAGTTTACTTTAATCCAAATGATCCATTTTATCTTCTGCGCTTTCTGTATCCCAGGTTGGGTATTATTTAAAGTCATGGAGCATTAGAGATGAAAGGGACCAGGATTTATTTCCTATCTCTCATTGTACTATCCTGGGTAGTAGGAACAGAAACTAAGGCTCAGAGACAGAAATGATGTGTCCAAGGTCATGCAGGGAATTAGTGACAGCCAGGACTAGGTTTCCCCAGTCCCTATTTTACAGAATTATAGGTAGGGTTAGGCCACCAGCATTTTGCCACAGTGAATAATATTCAGAGGGTGTTCAAAGGAACTTTCTTCTTCTGGTGGTGAACCCCTAGATAAATCTATCCTGCCTTTGCTCCTGCTGACCTTGGGTGAAAAAATGACTAGGTTTGACTCTGTCCTCCTCCCAAGAGTTCTTATAAAATGGCAGTGTTGGCAAAGACAACCTGGCAAAACCTTAAAATTCACTGGAGAAGAAATTTCCGATCTGGTGAAGTTTATCTTTGCCTGTGGTACTTACCTCTCTCCTTTCTGAGCCCTCTCTTCTCCCTCTCCCTAATGTAGGTGTTTAGAGTTTCTCAGTGCCTTCTGTCTGTCCCATCCAGAAAAAGAAAGAGATCCAGTAAAGCCCAGGCATTTAGTGTGAAGGAATTTTTGCGTTGTTACCTTAAGAATATCTGCATTTTATTTTATTTTTTTGAATATTTGTATTTTAAAAGAGGATCCCTGGAGGAGGTAGAGATCACTTAGATCATAAGATCTAGAACTGGGAGGGGCCTAAGAGGTTATCTGACCCAAATCTCTCATTCAAAGAGAGAAAGAAAGAAATAGAAAGCTGAAGTCTAGAGAGGAGACCTTGATCTCAGCCACTCTGACCCCAGTTCCTGTCCTCTTACCACTAACATGAGGTAGTGGAAAAGTGATTTAGTTGCTGAAATAATTTAAAAGAGCAAAAGACAAATCTTAGCTTCAAAGTAATGAATTTCTAATAGTAGAATTTTAGGAAACAGGGAGATTTGTGTGTGTGTGTGTGTGTGTGTGAGTTAGGGGACCATTACTGTTGTTGTTGAGCTGTGTCTGACTCTTTGTGACCCCATTGAGGAATTTCTTGGCAAAGACACTGGAGTGGTTTGCCATTTCCTCCTCCAGCTCATTTTATAGATGAGGAAACTGAGGTAAATAGTGTTAAATGACTTGGCCACAGTCACACAGCCAGTAAGTGTCCAAGGCCATATTTGAACTCAGGTCTTCCTGACTCTAGGCCTGTTGCTCTACCCACTGCACTACCTAGCTGTCCTTGAGAACATTCCTAGAGTACCCCCAAATAATACTCCCTTAGCCTGGGGTAAAGGAGGCCTCATGTGTGGCTACCAAGAGCTCAAGTAGCCACGCTGTGCTGCTTACCCACCCCCTTCCCTGTGTGTTCAGATCCAGTGACTAAATCACCACAGAAGAGAATTTCTCAATGTTTTCTTCTATTGGATAAGCTGGGAAATCCCTCTGTCATTGTTGGAATTCAAATGATTCTCTTTTTTTATGGTAAATGTGGTCATACAAAGTTATGATTACTAGTATGATCAGCTGGAGGGAACTTTAGAGGTGATCTAATCCCTCATTTTAAAGGCCTGGGTTCAAATGTGGCCTCAGAGACATATTAGCCGTGTGACCCTGGCAACTCACATCTCCATTTGCCTCAGTTTCCTCAACTGTAAAATGGGAATGATAACTGCACCTATCTTGCAGAGTTGTTGTGAGTATCCCGTGAAATAATATTTGTTAAAAAGTTGCTTAGCACAGTGTCCCACACAGAATAGGTGCGATATAAATGTTTCTTCCCTCCCTCCCTTCCCTTTCCACAGTTCAGTGACTTGCTCAAGGTCACACATAGTAAGCTGTACAGGAGGGATTAGAACCCAAGTCTTCTTATAGCAGATCTAGTGCTCCTTCCACATTTCGTTCCCCTATAGCCCTCCGAGCAATCCCGGCCTGATCTATATCTTATCACTGGACCTAGATGGCTTCAGAGGAGAAAGTGAGGCTGGTGACTTTGCACAGTCCTCCCTCACTTAAATCCAATTCGCTGCCTCTGCTTGAACCAAAGTCTCCTGGGCTCTAGCCCTTTGCTGGTTTTAGCATCTCAATTTAGGAATTAAAATATTATTTGGAGTGGTTAGTTGATAAAAGACCATTGGCATCTGCAGTCATCAACTAAGTCATGGCATCACCTGCCTGATGTCATGGTCCTCTTCCCCATAGCCCAGTATCCCACCAGCTTCTTCCAAGTCCAGCATTCTTCCGTGTGTGTGTGTGTGTGTGTGTGTGTGTGTAAGAAGCCTCTCCAATGCCTCTTCTTATATTCACTTTCACATTAGAGTTTCCTACCCTGGAGACTATTACTCTTTGGCTGGGGGCAGGACCTTCTCTGTGCAGAACTGGACTAGTTGGAGAAAAGCAGTTTTAAGGTACAACAAAAATAATTGCCATTTCTAGAGATTTTAGGGTAAAGGTTCTTAATCTGGGGTCTGTGAACTTGTTTTTCAAAAAATATATTTTGATAACTGTATTTCAATATAATAGGTTTCCTTTCTAATCCTATATATTTTATTGTATACTTAATATATTTCCCCTATATTTTAAAAATTACATTAATACATATTTATGGAATAAAACAAGCATTTCTAATATAGTACAATGAAAACATAACATAGTATAATAACATTACATAGTACAATAAAACATAGTATAATAAACAGTACAATAGTACAATAAAAAGATGATTGTACATGAAATTGCAAATCTACTATGTACAACTTATTCCTTTCAAACATATAACAAAATTATCATATACATTTTTTCTCCTTTTTTTTCTGCCCTCCATCCACTCTAAGCTAGAGCTGGTTACCATAAGACACAAGTACACACACACACATATATACATACACACATATATATTCACTGGAGAAGATATATATATATATATATATATATATATATATATATATATATATATATATATATGTTAAATTATTCTATATAGATTTCTATTTATCAGTTCTTTCCCTAGATGTAGATAACATCTTTCTTTATATGTCCTTCACAGCTAATTTGGGCATTCATAACAGTCAAAATAATGTAGTCCCTCAACATGGTTTTTAAGACAATATTGCTGTTCCTATATGCAATGTTCCCTTGGTTCTGCTCATTTTGCTCTTCATTATTTCATGCAAGTCTTTCCGTGACATATGAAATATACCTAATTTAAAAGCATTGTTCTGAAGTCTGTAGCCTCACCAGACTTCCAGAGGGGTCCATGACACTAAAAATGCCTACAACCCTGCTGTAAGGCTTGTCAGGCTGTTTTCATGTACGATGTGATTTGATCCTCAGAACCACTCTGGGAGCTGTGTGGAGTGATACTACTCCCTGTTTTTCAGAGCCCCAGGGGCTGGGGCTCCTTCTGCAGGGTGAGGACCTCGTCCGAGGTCACACAGCAAGGAAGTGGGACAGCTGTTACTGAAGTCAGAAGACTGGGCTTATAGGCCAGTGCTTCAAGAAGACGATAGACTGGGAGTCCCATGGACCAGTTGTCCCGACATTTGTCCTGTCACTGGATGCCGATGACTCTGGAGGAGAGAGTGGCTGGTGACTTTGTGCAGCTCTGCTGTGCCCCAATCCAATCCACACACATGTCATCCTGCTCATAATGTCATTGGTTTTCGAGAACGAAGGACGAACAGTGACAAGACTGAGCTCCTTTAGGCCAGGGGCTACTTTTTGCTTTTCTTTGTATCACTAGAGCTTAGCACAGTGCGCAGTATGTAATAGTTACTGCTGTTTGGTTTGGTTATGTCTGATTTTTCATGACACTATTTGGGGTTTTCTTGGTAAAGACACTGGAGTGGTTTGCCATTTCCTTCTCCAACACATTTTACAGATGAGGAAACTGAGGCAAACAGGGTTACGTGACCTGCCTAGAACCACACAGCTAGTAAGTGTCTGAGGCTGGATTTGAACCCAGGAAGATGAGTCTTCCTGACTCCAGGCCTGGAGTCTACTACCTGCTACGCCATCTTATTGCCCAACCACATAGTAGGCACTTAATAAATGTTCGTTGTTGACTGACTGATGTTTACATAGTGGCATATGGTTTATAAAATGCTTTTACATTCATCATCTCATCTGAGTCTCACCCTATGAGGACGATGCTTCAGGTATTATTACCCCAATGTAACAGATAAGGAAACTGAGGCTCAGCAAGGGAGACAGCTTGCCTATCATCACAGTCTGGTAAGTTTCAGAGGCTGGATTTGAACCCAGCTCTCTACCGACACGTGCCTTTACAAATTATGTTGTTCTCATTGTCTTTAGCTAGGATGAGGGGAAGCAAAGGAAAATTTAAATTCCTTTTTATTTTTTGGTGAGGCAATCAGAGTTAAGTGACTTATCCAGGGTCACACAGCTAGTACGTGTCAAGTGTCTGAGGCTGCATTTGAACTCAGGTCCTCCTGACTCCAAGGCCAGAACTTTATCCACTGCACCACCTAGCTGCCCCAAATTTAAATTCTTTTGTTTTTGGTGGAGGGCAAGCAAAGAAAGAGCTTGCCTAGAGTGTGGTCCACCACTTGTTTACACAGGCCTCGTTCCACATGCGCGTGTATCTTCAACAGCACAACATTCCCCTCTGTGCAGCCCTGTTGATGGATCAGGCGGCGTGTACAAGAGGGGAGGCTCAAAGCCTCTGATGGGTGGGGAGGATCCACGGAGAAGGGGCAGCTTCCACACCTGGCCTCACGGGGCTCAACACGGAAATGATGACAAGCCACAGACAATGAACCAAGAGCAGCACCACGAGTGAGCGGCTGTGCAATGTACTCACGAGGGCACCAGGCTCGGACTGGGCAAGGCCTGGGTTCAGATCCTGTCTCTGACGCTTACTAGCTGTGTGACTCTGGGCAAGTCACTTACCCTCTCTGTGCTTCCGTTTCCTCACCTGTGAAATGACCTAATGCTATGGTCCAATGAGCTCTCCACGTTTATAGAGTGCTGCAAGGTTTTAAAAGCACTTTCTTCTCAGCAACCTTGTGAAATAATAATAATAACTACTATTCACATAGAACATTTACTAATGTGCCAGGCACCGTGCTGTGTCTTTTCTACTCTTATCTCATTTGATCCTCACAACGCTCCTGTTGGTGCTATTATTACCACTGGAAGTATTATTGTCCCCATTTTACAGATGAGGAAGCTGAGGCCGAGAAAGGTTCAGTAACTTTCCCCAAGGCCACAGAGCTAGAAGTGTCTGAGGCAGGATTCAAATACAGGGCTCCTTCCCACCACCCCACCCCAGCAGTGTTTATGGGATCCATGTGGAGGAGACTCAGCTAAGATGAGCATGTTAATGCATGTTTCAGGTTCCTCCAGGCGTAACTGCAGACATACCTTTGAGAGAGAAGAGAAAAAAAAAGGATTGGCCCATGGAAAAAGCATATGTTATATATGGAGATTGCTCCCAATTAATTTAATTTATTAAAATTGTACCCATTACCCACAGGCCTCTGTAGGGGGGAAAGCATAAACAGAACAATAAAATAAATGAAATCCAGAAGCCGAGAGCTTGAAATTTCCCCATGCCAGTGAAAAAAGCCCCCAAGCCTCTACCAGGGCCTAGCAAAAATTAAATACAAACAAGATTGAGTAATCACGGGACTGAAGAAGGCAAAGAGAGCCTGCCTGCTTGAGCAGCTCACCCAAGGGCCAGCTGGCTCCACTGCCCCAGGGAGACTGGAGGGAGGAGAGAAGAGATGAGATAAATGCTCTTGGCTATAGAGGCATGGGGGCCATTTTGGAGTCTGTCAGTGAATGGAAGTTCCACTTTGAAGGGTGGAAACTCATACCTAGAAGAAACCTTGATCCAACTGCTAGTCTAACCTCCTTTTACAGATGGGGAAACTGAGGCCAGGAGAGGTCAAATGGTCACAGAACTAATTAGCCCCAGAGCTAGGACTTTAACCTCTGACATCTCACTCTTAATTCAGGATTCTTTTTACTATGCTGAAGAGAGGAGGTGAGTACAAATCAAGCATTTTGAGTTCTGAGGGTTCTATGTTTTTTGTCTTTTTGTCCCCAGTATCTAGGACAATGCTTTGGACATTGTAGACACCTAATAAATGCTGAATGGACTTGAAATGAGTTAGAACCCGATTGTGGAGGGCTTTACAAGACTTTATCGGATAGACAACTCGAGCCACTGAGGGGTTTTGGGGAGCAAAGGGATGATCATGCCTAAGAGGGGTTATTCTGGCAGCAGTGCATGGGATGACTTGTAATGGGCAAAGAAGGACTAATTGAATGAAAAAAAATCACACTGAACACCGACTCTGTGCAGACACCGTACTGAGGGCAGACGGAAGTGGAGCAATCCCTGATGTCAACGAACATATGGGCTAATAGGTAGAGTAAGTGTCAGATCAATGTTAGCTGTCATTATTACTAGAGACAATGCAAAGTGGAATGTTGGGCAAGGAGAGCGGTTTGGTCTGCTCTGGGGAGCCAGAGGGCATGGGAAGACCGAGGGCAAGAGGACTTCCTTGTAGAAGCTGATGAGAGAATCTGTGTGTAATGCACGCATACATATACACACATACACACAATGTACATACACACACATATATATACATATGTACATATATAAACTTGGATTTAAATCTTGTCCTTGTTACTAACTAGCTGTGTGACGGTGGGCACCTAGCCTACCCTCTCTGGGCCTCAGCTTCCTCTTCTGTAAATGAGGAGGCCAGATTCAGTGGGTTTTTGGATCCATTTTAGGGAACAGAAGAGGGAGAGTGAAAGAGTCATTTAGAATTCACTTTAAAATCCATCTGGTTGTGGTGCTTTTTTCTTAGGAAACTCATTTATGACCTGTTCAATTTCTTTTTCTAAAATAGGTTTATTTAGGTATTTTATTTCCTCTTCAGCTAATCTAGGCAATTTATATTTTTGTAAATATTCTTCCATTTCACTTAGACTGTTAAATTTATTGGCACATAATTGGGCAAAATGACTCCTTATAATTGCTTTAATTTCATCTTTGTTAGTGGTATATTTACCCTTTTCATTTTTGATGCTAGGGATTTGGCTTTCTTCTCTTTTTAAAAATCAAATTAACTAATTGTTTATTTTATTTGTTTTTTCATAAAATCAACTCCTGGTTTTATTTATTAATTCAATTTTTTTTACACTCAACTTTATTAATCTTACCTTTAATTTTTAGGATTTTCAATTTAGTTTTCAACTGGGGATTTTTAGTTTGTTCTTTTCCTAGTTTTGTTTGCTTTTTTTTAAATTGCACACCCAATTCATCAGTCTATTAAGGAATTTAGGAGCAGCAGTGTGGCATTTTGGCTAGAGAGGGCTGGGCTGGGAACCAGGAAGCCCTGCCTCAAACACTTTCTGGCTAGATGACCCTAGGTAAATCATTTCACTTTCCTTGGCCTCACTTTTTTTCATTTGCAAAATGAAAGAGTTGAACTAGTGGATCCCTAAGATTACTTCTAGCTCTAACTCAATGATTCCATGAACCTCTGTCACCCTTGCTTCCTCTTCTGTAAAATGGGGATAATAATATGACCTGCCTTCACAGGGCTGCTGTGAGAGTCAAATTAGTTAATGCATGTAAAGTTCTGGGTATACCTCGAAGTGCTACATAAATGTGAGCCATTCTCAAGAATAAACAGGAAGGGACTTCCAGTGCCAATGTGGCAGAGTAAGGAAGGAACCCTGTGAAGCCCTCCCAAATTCCCTTCCAAACAACTAGAAAACTGTCTCAGAATTGATCTAAGAGCAGGGAGACAGACTTTTCATGGTGTGCTGGTAAGATGCTTCCCTTTCTATTTTGCCTTCTGGTTTAATTTATCAGGGCAGTTTTTTTTTTTGATAATTTCTTGAAAGATGTTGCTCAGGCTTCCCCCCCTTTTTTTTAAAATCATGGCTTTTGGGTAGTCAAGAAATCTAACCAATAAATAAACAAGAAAAAAGTTAAGAAAGTGAATAAAATTCTGGAAAAAGTTAGATGTGATAGATCTCTGGAAAAAATTGAATGGGAATAGATAGAAATATACCTTTGTCTCAGCAGTACATGGCACTTACACAAAAATTGACCATGTATTAGGACATTAAAACCTCACAACCAAATGCAGAAAAGCAGAAATAGTAAACATGTCCTTTTCACATCACAATGTAATAAAAATTACATTCAATAATGGACAATGGAAAGAGTGATTAAAAATTAATTGAAAATTAATCTTATCCTAAAAAAATGGGTCAAAGAAAAAATCATAGAAACAACCGACAATTTCATTAAAGAAAATAACAACAATGAGAAAACATACCAAAACTTATAGGATACATCCAAAGTGATACTTTGGGGAAAATTTATGTCTCTAATTGTTTATATCAATAAAATAGAGAAAAAAGCAGATCAATGAATTGGGCATGCAACTTAAAAAACCGGAAAAAGAATGAATTAAAAATCCTCAATTAAACACTAAATTGGAAATCCTGAGAATCAAAGGAGAGATTAATAAAATTGAAAGTAAGAAAATTGTTAAACTAATCAATAAAACTAGAAGCTGGTTTTATGAAAAAAATGGACAAACCATTGGTTAATTTGATTAAAAAAAGGAAAGAAGAAAACCAAATTACTAGTATCAAAAACAAAAGGGGTGAACTCACCACCAATGAAGAGGAAATTAAAACGATTAGGAGCTATTTTGCCTAATTATATGCAAATAGATTTGATGATCTAAATGAAATGGATGAATATATACAAAAATATAAATTGCCCAAATTAACAGAAGAAATAAAATACTTAAATAGCTCAATCCTAGAAAAAGAAATTGAACAAGCCATCAGTGAACTTTCTAAGAAAAAAATCTCCTGGACCAGATGGATTCACAAGCAAATTCTACTAAACATGTAAAGAACAATTAATCCCAATACTATATAAACTATTTGGAAAAATAGGTGATGAAAAGAGTCATACCAAATTCCTTTTATGCACAAATATGTGCTGATACCCAAACCAGCAAGAACCAAAACAGAGAAAGAAAAATATAGACCAATTTCCCTAATGAATATTGATGTAAAATTTTTAAATAAAATACCAGAAAAGAAATTATGGCAGTATATTATAAGGATCATACACTATGACTAGGTGGGATTTATACCAGAAATGCAGGGCTGGTTCAATATTAGGAAATCTATTAGTGTGATTAGTATTAGTATAATAAAATCAACAGAAATAATATGATTATCTCAATAGATGCAGAAAAAGTCTTTGACAAAATACAGCACCACCCACTCCTATTAAAAACACTGGAGAACATAGGAATAGAGATTACTTTGAAGTGATAAGTAATATTTATCTAAAACCATCATCAGGCATTATTTATTATGGGGATAAATTAGAAGCCTTCCCAATACAATCAGGAGTGAAGCAAGGATGTCCAGTAACACCTCTGTTATTTAATATTGTACTGGAAATGTTAGCCATAGCAATAAGAGACGAAAAATAAATTAGAGGAATTAGAATAGGCAATGAGGGAAAAAACCTAACACTCTTTGAAGATGATATGATGTTATACTTAGAATATCCTAGAGAATCAACTGAAAAACTACTTGTAATTAGTAACAATTTTCGTAAAGTTGTAGAATATAAAATAAATCCACATAAACCATTAGTATTTCTATATATTACCAACACAGCCCTGCAGCAAAAGACAGAAAGAGAAATTCCATTCAAAATAACTATAGACAATATAAAATATTTGGTAATCTACCTGCCAAGACAAACTCAGGAACTATATGAACACAACTTTAAAACACTTTTCACCCAAATAAAGTCAGATCTAAACAATTGGAAAAAATACTAATTGCTCATGGATAGGCCAAGCCTATAATGACAATTCTAGCTAAATTGATCCATTTATTCAATGCCATAGCAATCAAACTATCAAAAATTATTTTATAGAGCTAGAAAAAATAACAAAATTAATCTGGAAGAACAAAAGCTCAAGGAATCAAGGGAATCATTGAAAACAAATAAGAAAAAAAGGTGGTCTAGCCATACCAGATCTCAAACTGTATTATAAAGTGATAATTATCAAAACAATCTGGTACTGGCTAAAAAGAGTGGTGGATCAGTGGAATAAATTAAATACAAATTACATTATAGTAAATGACCATAGTAATCTAGTATATGCTAAACCCAAAGATCCAAGCTTTTGGAACAAAAACTCCTTATTTGCCAAAAACTGTTGGGAAAACTGGAAAACAGTATGGTAGAAACTAGGTATAGACCAACATCTCACACTGTATGCCAAGATAAGGTTAAAATGGGTACATGATTTATACATAAAGGGTGATACCATAAACAAATTAAGAGAGCATGTAATAGTTTATCTGTTAGATTTATGGATAAGGGAAGAATTTAGGACCAAAGAAGATATAGAGAGGATTACAAAATATAAAATAAATAGTATTGATTATATGAAACTAAAAAGTTTTTGCACAAACAAAAGCAATGCAACCAAAATTATAAAGAAGGCAGAAAACTGTAATTTTTTTTGGCAATATAAAGGCCTCCTTTCTCAAATATATAAAGAAAAGAATCAAATTTATAAGAATACAAGTCATTCCTCATTTGATAAATGGTCAAAGGATATGACAAAGAAATGAAAACTCTCTATAGTCACACAAAAAATGTTCTAAATCACTATTGACTGGAGAAATTCAAATCAAAATGACTCTGAGGTACCATCACTCCTATCAGATTGGTTAAAAGATAAAATGGGACAATGATAAATGTTGGAGATGTGGGAAAATTGGAACACTAATGCATTGTTGGTGGAGTTGTAAATTGATCCATCCATTCTGGAGAGCAATTTGGAACTACGCTCAAAGGCCTATAAAACTGTGCATACTCTCTGATCCAGCAATACCACTTCCAGGTCTATATCCCAAAGACATAAAAAAGGGAAAAGGACCTATATGTTCAAAAATATTTATAGCAGCTCTTTTTGTGGTGGTTAAGAATTGGAAATCAAAGGGATGTCCATCAACTGGGGAATGTCTAAACAAGTTGTGGTATATGATTTTAATGGAATATTATTGTGCTGGAATAAATTGTGCTGATAAGCAGAATGATTTCAGAAAAACCTGGAAAGACTTACATGAACAAATGCACAGTGAAGTGAACAGAACCAGGAGAACTTTGTACACAGTAATGGCAATATTGTTCAATGAAGATTTGTGCATGACTTAGCTGTTCTCAGCCATACAATGATCCAAGAGTATCCCAAAGGGCTAATAAGGAAGCATACTATCCACCTCCAGAGAAAGAAGTGATATTGATTGAATACAGACTGAAGGATGCTATTGTTCACTTTATTTCTTTCATTTCTTTCCTTTTATTCAAGTCTTCTTGTATGAAATGACTAATACAGAAATGTTTTACATAATTGCACGCGTATAGCCTCTATCTGATTGCTCAGGGAGGAGGGAGAGGAGGAGAGAGGGAGGGAGGGATAGAATTTAGAACTCAAAACTTTAAAGAAAAATGTTTAAAAAAATTTAAAAATAAACAGTACTTGGCATTTCAGAGCTATATGTGTGGTTTTCTTCATCAGTTCTGTCTCAGACCCTTCCCCTCCTCCTCCCTCTGAAATCCTGTAAGTGTTGTGAGGATTTCAATCCCACCATCCTGTGCTGCTCTCTGTTGGGAGCCCAGGAGCTCATGGGAGGACATACACTACTTGGCTGCTGTGAAAGGAGCCTCTCCTCCCTGGGATCGCACTGTAGCTTGGCAAGTAGAAAGGAGCGCAGAGGGGTTTAAATAAACATCATTTGTTTCTTCCCACAATGCCCATGTCTTCTGTTTCCCTTTGCCCTGGCAGGGAGGCTGGGCTTGGGAATCACTGAACACTCAGAGAAGGGTCCAGAGCCAACACAGCCTCTGAGAAATGTTAAATCAGGTTAAAGAGTGTGTTTGGTGCCCATTTTGGAGAACCCCAGAATCTCAGAGTTGGAAGAGACTCCAAGCACTCAGAGATTCTCCTCCATTCCAAGTGATTTCTTCTCTTCTGATTAGTGCAAATAAAACTTGAGTGGCTGGAGGAATGATATGTGGAATGAGCATGCCATCTGGGGGGACAGGACCTGGGTTCAAAACCCACCACTGCCACTTACCTCGGGCAAGTCACTTAATCTCATTGGGTCTCAATTTCTGCATCTGTAAATGGAAAGGTTGGACTTGATGGTCTTTGACATTATTTTTTCTAGTACGTTTTCAGTGTTTTTTGGAAGCAGAGGGAGGGACGTGATGACTCCTCAAAATCCCTTGGGATTCTTCGAGGGTAGGGAAGGACCACGTGGGACACGGTTGAACAACAACAAAGGCCTGTGGCATTCTTTATCCTAGCATCCTCAGCACTCTCCGTGGTGTTCACTTTTTTTCTTGCTGGTGGTGGTGCTGGGGATCTGGATGACTGTTGGGGATTTTACAGATGTAGGGAACTCTTTTCAGTGCTGTGGACTGGTTACTCGTCTCTAGCTTGGTCTTGGATATGTTGTTGACATCACCGAGAGCTTGATTGGCTTGCCCATGGGTGTTGTAAGTCGTGTCCCACTCTCCATGACTCCATTTGGGGCTTTCTTGGCAAAGATACTGGAAAGGTTTGGCATTTCCTTCTTCAGCTCATTTTACAGATGAGGAAACTGAGGCAAATGTGGTTAAGTGACTTGCCCAGGGTCACACAGCTAGTAACTGTTCAAGACCAGATTTGAAGTCAGGAAGATGAGTCTTCTTGACTCCAGGCCTGGTGCTCTATCCACTGTGCCACCTAGCTGTCCCTGTGGATTGTTCATTTGTCTCTGTCATAGTTTTAGATGTTGCCTGGGTCACTGAGCATTTAATTGCCTTGTCCATAGGTACATACTGAGTACATGTCAGCATCTTCCTGAACCCAGGTCTTCCTGATTTTAAACCTTGTCTTTCATTTGCCTCACTTCCTTCTTGTTCAGAGCTGGCATTTGATAAATATTTGATGAATTTAAATGGCTCTTCGGGGGGGGGATGGGTAATCAGGGAAAGAGATTTGGAATTGGAGTCAGGGGACCTAGGTTTGAATCTCAGCTCTGTCACAGTAGCAGGAGATTTTAGGCAAGTGGATTCTTCTCAGTGGGCCTCAGTTTCTTTATCTGTAAAATGAAGGCTTGCAGGTAGCATGCTGTACTGGCAAAAGTATTGGATTTGGAGTCAGAGGCCCAGGGTTCAAATCTTGTTTCTGCCCCTTGCTACCTGTGTTAACATCCTTGAGCCTTAGTTTCCTCATCTGTAAAATGAAGGGGTTGTTTCTAGATAACCTCTAAGGTCCATGCCAACTCAAGATCTATGATGATGGTGATGAAGATGACTACATGATGCTAAGTTCCTGGCCAGCTCTGCATCTTATGATCCAATGAATTGAATTGGAAAAAAGACAACCACATGTCTAGTACTATAGCTATGGAAACAAGGGCTTCCCTCTGTCAGCTTTCCAAAATTTTCTTTTAAAAATACGTACTGATAGTGTTTGTTTTTATATCATCTTCATTTCTGATTCTAACTTTCCCCTTTCCCCCTGCTCAATGACCTAACCCTTGTAATAATTTTTTTTAAAAGAAAGAAAAAAGCAGTTCTGCAAGACCTAGCAATACATCAACTGAGTCTGAGAGAATATACAATATTCTGTGTCCATAGACCCCCACTTTGGCAAAGAAACTGGCCCCTACCCCCCGCCTTCCACTCCTCTGATTTTCAATTCCAGGGCTCCTGTGGCCTGGAGGATGCCCTGTTTCCTGACTGGGAGACCCCCTGACAGTGTGGCATGGGACCAAATGGCCTCTTTCCCTTACTGGAGCAAAGTAAATGAAGCCTGAGAAGGGCACGATGCCTGACAATATGTCCTTTTGTACTTCCTGTGCCTTCAGTCCACAGTGGGAGGGAATGAGGCTTCTCTGGTAGTGTGAGGAAGCTTTGTTGGGTCTGTCTGAGCCTTGTGTTTTCAAGACCTTTCATTCCCTCTGTTTACTCAGCATGATTCTGAGATGTTGATTTATCCAGAAGAATTGACTCTTAATGTAGAACTTGAGGGTTGAAGCTGCTGGCATGACAGCTGGCTCCTATGATCTTCTTGTTTGCAAACCATGAGTCAATCTCTAGTCCTCCATTCACCCCTTCTTGTATTCTTCTGTCATGGACAGTCCTCATTTCCCATCTGACAAACCACTGTTCTTTCAAAAGAGACCTCTGGGATATTTTGAACTCAATAAGCCACTAAATCCTGTTATAGTATAAATAACAATGGGCACCAGCACCAGAACTAGGGCTTCTATCTCTGTAAACTTGGGTAAGTTTACTTCCCCCAGTTTCCTAATCTGTAAAATGAAGGGATAATTATCCTGTGATTCTATGACATTTCTATGTGACCTTGGCCCCATCACTTAGCCTCTCTGAGACTCAGTTTCCTCATTTGTAAGATGAAAAGGTTGGATTAAATGTTCTCCAAGACCTCTTCCAGCTCAAATAATCTATGATTTTGAGGTTCTGTCTGGGCCTTAAGATTTCATAGAAGCACAGAGTTTCAGATTTGGAAGGGACTTCAGAATCCATCTATTCTCATAAAAACCCAGTTGATGTGTTATCCATCCATCCATCATCTATTTATCTGTCTACCCCCCAGAGAGCCATCTTTTGTAATAAAGAATAAAAGAAAAAAAAAGTTCAGCGAAACAGCCTACACATGAATTAAGTCTGTTGGTATGTTCTCTGTTCCACCATCATAGTCATATATTTATATATAGTCATTTTTTTGATTTGAGGCCAAATGTGGTTGTTATAATTATGCTGCATTCAATTTTGACTTTTGTTATTCTTCCTTTCATTTACTTTGCTGTAGGCATTGTATATATTGTTTTCCTGCTTCTGCTTACTTCATTTGGTATCTGTTCATAGAGGTCTTCCCGTTCTTCCGTGTAGTCTTCACATTCATCATTTCGTACAGTACTATCCCACTGCATTCCCAGTGGAATTCACTGTACTCCTTTACATTTAAAGTGCCATGATTTGTTTAGCCATTCAATCATCAACCATTTGCCTTCTTTCCCTCCCACCCTAAACTCTTTCCTAAATTGAGAACAAAAGAAAAACAAAACCCCAGTTACAGATTTGTATAATCTAGCAAAACAAACCTCTGTGTTGGCCATGTCCGAAGAATTCTGTCTCCTTTCTCACTCTAAGTTCTTTCCTCTTCATGAGAAGATGGGTAGCATGTTTCATCATTGTCTCTTGGAACTGTGGCTAGTCGTTAAAGTGATCAGAGGTCCCAATTCCTTAAAGTCGTTCGTCTTTACCATGGTGCTGTGGGGAAGAGGAATCCACTGGTTCTCACTAGTTCTAGTCTATGTAGGGAAGGGCCAGTAAGATCCCAGACTTAGCACAGTTCAGAAGTTTCCACATCTGTGCTTCCTACTAGCCAGAAGGAGCGACCCTGTTGTGGGCTGAGCAAGGGTCCTTGTTCTAATGTCCATAGGAAGCTTCCCGTGACCGCAGGCTGGCCTTGCTGAAGCCAGTAAAAAAAAAAAAAAGACATTTTGGGGGGTTTCGTTTCCTTTTACTAATGCTAGTCTAAAAAAAAAAATCCTACCAATAGGAGTCCCCAGCTGAGGGCCTCCTGCAGCTCCTTATGTTGCCTTAAAAATCTGAGCTAAAGTCTCTGTTTACTCATCATCCCTCTGTGCTTATGGGTTCCCTGATAGGTAGACTGTGTGTCCAAGATCTGGGTGTGAAGCTGGAGGGTTGACCAGTGACTCACACAGGCACAGGGGTTGCTGTGGGCAGAAAGAGGTCCCCATCAGTCTATGATATGCACACACGCACACGCACACACACACACACACACACACACACACACACACACACACACATACCAAGAAACATAAAGCATGTGCAGAGGCTTAGAGGCATAGACACACATTCTATGACTGCATGAGTTTCTCTTTTGGCCCAAGATTACTATTTGGACACTCTCAGGGCCAGAATCAAGTCTGATTCTGCTGCAGGCTTCTGGCTTGTTTTCTCCGCTCCCATCAGAGCATAAAATCTTACAGCTTTAGGATGAGTAAAGGCTAGCTCTGGAGTGGCCCCAAGCCCACGGGTGGTATTTCAGCAGCCCACCTCTTGCTCTCTTGGTACTCAGCTCCTTAACCAGCATTCCATCCCTGATAGAATTCATAAGCATCCAGTTGTTTGTTGGAGTATGTGTTAAGTGAATTAAAATGTCTCTAGAAAAAAAACACAAATACTTACCCTCCACTTCCTTGAACTCTAGAATGCTAATACCTTCCATGCAGAGAACATGTCTAATTTTTTTGCTTTAAACTCATGTTAACATTAAGCTTGACACTCCTGGGAGGTCACAGGCACTAATAAAGTCCTAAGTTTTGCTCATCCCCTGTTGATAGTTGAGGAAACTGAGGCATAGAGGCATAGAAATGTGAAGTAATTTATCTAATGTCTCTCAGTTGGTTGTGGAAATTCATAGGATCTTAGAGTTGGAAGAGACCTCAGAGGTCGTGTAATGAGACGTCAGTGAAGCACTGCCCTTTTCATCCAACAGACACATATAAACATAGTAAGATGATAGATTTATAGCTAGAAGGAATTCTTGAAATCACTGCATCTGACCTTCACATTTTACAAATGAGAAAGTTGAAGCCCAGAAGTGACTTGTCCAAGGTCCCACAGGTTGTGAGTCATAAAGCTGGGATTGGGATCTCACTCTAAACTCAACATTCTTCCTCCTACATTGCTCTCGGGGAAGATGCTACTTCATATCTGTCCATATTAAGACAAATTCTTTTTTCTGTGTTGAACTAGGGCTAGAAACAGGCCTCCTGTCTTTCCACTACGTCGAAGTGGTAAATTGCAGAGACCCCCATATATCAATGCCTCTCAGGCAGAGGACTCAGAGAATTAAGGACCAACCCAACAAAGAGGTTCTCCTCACCTCACAACCTTACCACTGCTCTTAATTTTCTACCAAGTGAAGAAGCTGTGCAGGGCCATGCCAGGGGGAAGCGCATCTGGAGTGTCGCCCATAGGGTGTCAGGAAGGAAGGCCGCTACCTGGTAGCTTTCTATTTTAACTGATTATTCTTGTTAACTAGGTGCTCAATGTCGATATTTTTACCTTATAAAGTAGTATGTGTCCTCTAAATTTTGGTGTCCTGGGGCAAAACCCTGATTACCCTGGATATGTCTCTTTAGTGAGCCTCACTTTCCTTATCTCTAAAATGGGTATAATAGTACTTGTACATTCTACTTTATAAGGTTGTTGTGTGCAAAATATTTCATAAACTTTAGAGTATTACATACATTGAGGTGTTGTTACTTTTAGCACTATTATTATTAGTAATAATAATACTATTGGAAGAACAGGTTTTATTATGCACTGTGTTATAGAATTCAGAGGTGGAAGGGACCTTAAGGATTATTTAAGTGAAATCCCCAAAGGAATGTTATTTTTCCTGACTTTGGCCTCAGCTGGGTTTGCATTTTTAGTCAATACTTTTACTCAGAGAGGCCAGGGGAAACTGCTGTTTTCTTGGTGATTAGAATGAAAGATGTCTGAAGTAACCATAAGAAGGGTGATAGAACACAAGAGAAACTTCACAATTGAAAGACAAAGAGAAAAACCATAGAGTTTCCAAGGTGGAGGGATCTCAGAGGTCATCAAGTCCAACCCATGCGTGAACCAAGTTCCCTTTTGCAACATCCCATAAGAAATCCTCCAGTTTTTGCTTGCATATCTCTGGTAAAGGGGAGCTCCCTACTTCCTGAGGCAACCCCTCCAAGATACCTCTAATTATTAGGAAGTTTCTCCCTGATAGGTAGGCCTAGATTTGCCTCTTTGTATCTTCTACCCATTGCCCCTACTTCTGCCTTCTGAGGCTGAGCAGAACAAGTTGAATCTTTCTTCCATATGACATCCCTTCAAATTCTTAAAGGCAGCTATATCGCATTCCCCAGCAATCTTCTTTTCTCTAGGTAAAAATCACTGGTCTCATCAATGGATCCACATATGACATAGACGCAAGGTCCTTTCACCATCATGGTGCCCTCCTCTGGAGGCTCCTTGACTTACCATTGTCTTTCCTAAATTGTGCCCAGGAGTGATGACGGTACTCTAGATGTGTTCTGACC
The DNA here is from genome assembly GCF_003287225.1 of Phascolarctos cinereus. NCBI lineage: Eukaryota > Metazoa > Chordata > Mammalia > Diprotodontia > Phascolarctidae > Phascolarctos > Phascolarctos cinereus. The sequence continues at coordinate 41,521,981 of NW_027555736.1, forward strand.
CTGTAGGGGAAGAGAAATACCTATCATGTAGACCAGACGAGTTTTTCCTTAAAAAGTATTAAAACCACCTTTCAAGATTCCATTTGCTCAAGGGACTAAGGCTCAGGCTGCTGATGTAAATTTCTGGTGGCCCAAGGGCAAAAGGCAGCCTGTGAGTAAGAGTGGCTCTCTTTCAAGCTTGACTGGCATGCCATCAGGGCCAACATAGAGGCTGGGCAACTCCATTCCAATGAATATAGGCTGTGTCCTTGCTGAATATCTTTTCCCTTTCATTGTTATGTAAAATTCCTTTGGTTAACTGTCAGAGAGCCTATGAGCATCTTATTTCTTTATAATTCTGAAACTGAAGTGCCAGATAATAATAGTATTTATATAGCACTTAAAGGTTTGCAAAGCTTGTCGATAACATTAGCTAATTTTATCTTCACAACAAACCTAGGAAGTAGGTCCTATTATTATCCCTATTTTAAAATTGAGGAAATTGAGGCAGATGGATGAAGTGGCTTGCTCAGGGCTGTACAGCTAGTAAGAGTCTGAGGCTAGATTTGAACTCAAATCTTTCTGACTCCCAGTACAGTGTTCTATCCATTGGGGCATTTAACTGCCCTGATACACCATGGCAGAACACAATATGGTAGCCACCTCCTAATTCCTAGAAGCTGTGTCTCTCTTAATGAAGCCTAAGATTGCATAGAGGATGGTAAAAGTTGATGGCATTTAAAAACCTTCCCAACCTGGCTCTTCCCTGCTTTTCCAGCCTTGTTATATTTTACTCCCTCCCATGCATGCTACAGTCTATGGTTCTTGCTATTCCTTGCACATGACATTCCATCTTTTTTTTCTTTCTTTTTTTTTTTTGGTGAGGCAGTTGGGGTTAAGTGACTTGCCCAAGGTCACACAGCTAGTGAGTGTTATGTGTCTGAGGTCTGGATTTGAACTCAGGTCCTCCTGACTCTAAGGCCGGTGCTCTATCCACTGCGCCACCTAGCTGCCCCTTGACATTCCATCTTTGGAATTTCCAGTTTTCATATCCTTGTGTAGTATAGAAATGGCCCTTGAATTGGGCTGGTGGTGATCTTTGGATTCTACTGAAGGGAAGACTTAAGGTTGAGGAGAGGGCCTATGACCCAACACCTTTTATTTTATTTTTTCAAGTATATGTTGTAGAGTTCCAGGTGAGCTGCAATGTTTTATATATATAGTGGTTATAAGGCAGACCTCGGAATCATCATGACTTGGGTTCAAATTATGCCTAGGACATATATTAGCTATATGATCATGAGAAAGTCACTTGATCTTTTAGTGGCCCAGGTAGCTCTCTAAGAGTCTAAATTGCAAAGGAGTGGCCAAAATTGTTGGAGGGAATTTCTCCACTGACGGGATCGCAAGATTTGATGAAAACAGATCAAGTAGCTTCAGGAGGTCAGAAGAGGCCTCCGTGTTGTGAGATATGTGACCCCCTGAAAGAAGTCATTGGTGGAGCTAATGTGGGGTCATGACAGCAGTTCATTAGCCTCTTGGTTACTCATGGGATTTGTTAATAGATTAATTCATTGCTAGTAGGTGGTTGTCCCTGCATGCCCCTTTTTACTCTATATTGGATGGATCCCAGAGGAAACTTTGGGCACAGCCTTTTGCAGAGAGCTACTCAACATCTTGGGCCCAAGGGTGTGGGCTATGTGACTTTGTGACAGCATCCACAATCCCTTCCCTATTCTCTAGGGCACCTGCACCAGAAGGTGAAGGACCCTGATGGTCAGTGGATGAGACAAGTTACAGAAGCCATACACAATCCTGAGAATCAAGCTCTCTGTGTTAGGTGAAGTCCAATAGTGAAAATAAGAGAAGGCCATTTGAAGGCCTTTAAATGACTCCAGTTCAACTTACTGAGGGAAATATTTTGAGTAAATGTCACAATGGGATCTCAACTGAGAAATTAGAATAAATGGAATTTCAAGCTCACAAAATTGGTATCATGCTGAGAATACAATGAAATGTTCTTGATCTTGGATGTGAAGAAAACATTGAGAAAATTATGTTGGCCCTGATTAATGATGACCTAGAAATGTGAAATAGTTTGGAATGGGCAAAATTGTTTAGGTCTGTTAGGGCTGAAGCAAAGTTGCTCTTTACTAACTGGTCACTAACAAATGAAATAGCTGAGGATTAGAGCCCATGAGACGGCACTATGTGGCCTCTGTGAAGGCTAGGACCAACTTATGTGGTACCATGCACTTTATCAACTGAAATAAAACATCCTCAAAGCTTATAAATTGATGTGCTCTTTCCGTAACATCTGCTTCCTTTCCTTTCCTTTCTCCTTTCCTTTCTCCTTTCCTTTCTCCTTTCCTTTCTCCTTCCCTTTTTCCTTCCCTTTTTCCTTCCCTTTTTTTTCCCTTAGCTGTCCCCTGATCCCTATAGTTAAACCTTAAGCACATGCTTTTGACTGGCTATAAAAAGGCCAAGGAGTGCTACTGGCATTGGTGAGAATGATTTTTATTAATAAAGCTGTCATTAACCTACCAAGGCTTCCTCAATGACTTGTTTTATGGACATCGAGTTTCTCTGTTAGAATAAAGCTTTTGAGCTGGAATGTGCCTCCTCATTAGGCATGAAGGGAATTCCAAATAAATTCTCTGCCTTCCAGTCTTTTCTCTGGTCACAGCAAAGATGAATTAGAAATTTTGGAATGGAAGTGGAAGGACGATAATCATGAACAGAGCCTGAACTCTCCACATATGTGAAACAAGCAGGACGCCGGAAGATTGGGTGGTAGTCATATACAGCAGGTGGAAATCAACACACTTAAAGTCAAATAAGCTCCAGTCTTGTCTCTACTGCATATTCATATTTTCTTCAAAAAAGACTGAATTTACTTCCATGTCACTGCAGCAGAGCTAACTATGCTGGAAAAAAAAAGTTATTGTCAGCTAGTGTGTGTGTGTGTGTGTGTGTGAGTGCGCACGCACATGACCCATATTCTGACTTGTTGGATAACAACATCTTGGTGCTTGAAATTTAGATGACCTTCTACCCCAAAGCCTCTTCAAGGACCTAATTCTGGGGCCTTAAAAGAAAACTCACTGCCAGAAAGAGGCCTTTGAGATCATTTATTCTAGCTCCTTGCCTGATGACATAACTAATTCTTTAACATTGCTAACAAATGATTGCCCAGTGTCTTCTTGAACAAACTGTGAGGTTCCATCTCCCATGATCACAAAGGACTGGTCTGGCTTAACCAACAATTCATGCCAGACTTACTTAATTTGATTTTGGGGCAAGTTTTCCAGGTTGGTAGATCGTACCATAGGCATAGAGCATCTGGTTTTCAGGAAGGTAATAACAATAATGATTAATAATAGTAATAATAATAATAGCAAGCACTTTTAGGGAGCATTAAGTTTTGCAAAGCATGTTAGTAGACATGCTCGCATTTGATCCTCTGTGAGGTATGTACGTATTACACCCATTTAACAGATGAGGAATCTGAGGCTTGGGATTAAGTGACTTGCCCAGGATCACACAGCCAGTATTTGAACCTAGTTCTTCCTGAATCCAGGGCTGCCTTTCTAGTCACTATATGATGTTGCCCCTCCAAGACACCATCCTATTTCACAAAGTCTCCCATGTTATTCTTCTGGACATGGTAAAAAAAAATATGGGCTAGGATTATAGATCTCAGGATGGAGGATACTTTAGAGGCATTCTAGCCCAATATTCTCATTTTACAGATCAGGCCTCTGAGGCCTGTGGAGGCTAAGCAAGCGATCCAGGTAAGTGTCAGAGGCTGAATTTGAACCCAGCTCCTCAGGCTCTGCTGATAGGACCCCAAAAGTAACAACTGGTGGTTTGAGTAAACAGAATCAGGAGAACAACTTATACAATTACTAAAACAATGTAACGGAAAATGGAAGACCTCAGAACTCAAATCAGTACAATAACCAATTGTGATTCCAGACTCCTGAAGGTGAAGGATGCTTCTCTCCTCTTAGCAGACATGTAGTGGCCTGGAGGTTCAGAATCAGAAATACATTTTCAGATACTACCTATGTGTGAATTTGTTTTGCTTGACTAGATTTACTTGTCATAAGGGAGAGATTTATGTTTTTCGTTTTTTGGTTTGTTTGTTTTGTGTGTGTGTAGGAAGTTATTTCATTAAAGTAATGCAAAAAAAAAGAAAAGAAAGGTTTAACTATTTTACTACCCAATTCACTGAATTCCTGTGGTTTCCTATTGTCTTTAGGATTCAAATACAAAATCCTCTGATTGTTTTTTAAAGCCCTTTATGGCTTGGCTTCTTAATTTTCCAATGTCCATGTACTCTGTGATCCAGTGACTGTGGTATTTCTGCTGTTCCTCACCCAAGACACTCCTCCTGACTGCACATTTTCCTTGGCTGTCCGCCATACCTAAGATGCTCTTCTTCTTCAACTCTGCCTCCTGGCTTCCATGGCTTCCTTCAAGTCTCAGCTGAAATCCCACTTTCCACAAGAAGCCTTTCCTGGTCCTTCTTGATGTGAGTGCCTTCCGTCTCAGATGAGCTCTGATGTATCATACATGTGCACACATGAATTTTATGGGCATAGTTGTTTGCTTGTGTCTTCCGCATTAGACTGATCTCTCCAAGGGCAGGGACTGGGTTTCTCTTTCTTTATATCCCCAGCAAATGAAAATGCACAGAATAGAGTAGAAGCAAATTCAGAAACAGACGCAGGCAAGTAAGGCAACTGTTAGCATTAGTAAGTTCAACTTAAAAAAAAAAAAAAGACAAGCCATCCTGTCCCAATCCCTGTCCATCTCACCCCCTAAGAGCTGACTCTGTCAAGGACACTCTATCCCCCTAGCCTTGTCTGAGCTGCTCAGCACCTCACAGGGTTTAAATGGGAAGGAAAGCAACTGCTTCACTCCTGATGAGGTGGACCAGCAGACCCTTCCATCTGCTCAGCCTCCATGCCCTGCAGTCTTCTGGCACTGTTCTCTTAACTACATAAGTAATCTAAGGACCTCCTGGCCTTACCATTCACTCAACTTAGTTCAGCTGAGGGCAGATTGAAAGGACTTTCTGTTTCTTTCTGTTGTGTTCTCTCTCCAGTTAAAGAGTGAAAATACCCCTATTTGTCTCATTTTTTTTTTCTATATGTACCTCCAGCATCTAGCACAGTGGATAGATTATTGGATCTGGAGTCAGTAGAGACCTGTGTTCAAATTTGGCCTCAGACATCTACTCGTTGTCTGACCCCAGGCAATTTACTTAATCTCTGTCTGCTTCAGTTTCCTCATCTCTAAAATGGGGATAATAATAACACCTGCCTCACAGGGTTTTTTGTGAGGATGAGATGAGATAATATTTGTAAAGCTCTTTACAAAACTTAAAGCACTATATAAACACAATTACTACAATTGTCATAATTTTTGTTATGGGTAGAGAGCTGACTTCAGAGCCAGAAAGACCTGGGTCTGAGTCCTGCATCTGATACATTGTGGCTCTGTGAACCTGGGAAAGTCTCTTATCTTCTCTGTGTTCCAGGCAATCCCTTTTAGAATGCCAGGGGCCAAGTAGGTGCCAATCTGCCTTGGTGGTGAGATTACTCATTAGGAATTATCTATATTGATGAAATCACAAGTCCATCTAGGTCCTCAAGAAAAGAAATCTTTGGGCTGCTTAATTTTGAGAGGCCCCTAGTTGTTAGATAGCCAAAGGGTCAAGGGAAGAGTTCAAAAATATAACCTGAGAATCCAGGGTGGGGAAAAAATAACCCATAAGTTTCCCTTTCCCTAATTCCAACCACCACCACTCCTTGCCCTGTTCACCTGCCACTTCTGTTTTTTGTGATGGAAAAGAGGCGAGGAAAGCAGAAAGGAGGTTGGGGGATAGAAGGTTAAGGGGGAGTAGTCCGTTCTTAAGAGGCGGTCCAGGACACCTAGAGCACTGATCCTCCTTCCTTTCCTCTGCCCTGAGCCCGCCCATGGATGGCACCATATGGGCCTGCGCTTTTTTTATTTTTTTCAAACATCTCAAATGATTTTCAATAGTATTGAGGTCATCAAAACGCAAAAGGAATTTCTTTCCTCAGGCATTTTTTCCCTTTTCATTTTTTTTTCATCCCCTGGGTGTTTTTTGAAGGGAAATGTAATCCATGTGTTTCTGATTCATTTACACTTAAATCATCTCAGTGTTGTTTGGGAACAGCTGTTTGATGTCCCAGAATCCCTGGAAGCCTTTGGAATGAGCCTTTTGTCCAGTCCTCTTCCTTATCTTGGGAACAGGAAGTCAAGTTGGCCCAGGGCAAAGAAATTTGAACCCCCAAATGCTAAGTATTCTTAGAGAGCCCAAGCCTGCTCATTTCCTACCAGGTCTTGCTTTAGCCCTATACCTTCTCTCTGCCTGGGTTAGCTTGATAGTCTCTTGGGACCCTAAGCCAAGGGCTTCAGAGTGAAGATTCCCACAGTAACCAACAGGACATATGTGAGAAGAGAATCCACATCTGGACCTCTCCTCATCCACCCCTGCCCAGCAATTCCTGATAAACTCTGATGCTGAACTCACCCTCTCTTCTTGCTTAACATTGAGGATGTGCAGCATATTGGATTCATCTGCAGTGTTTCTCCCATTGTATTTACAGCCATAAACATTCTGAATAAGGTTTTTTAAGGGAATTAAGGACCACTTGCGTATTCTGATACCTCAAATTTCTCCCTATTTCCTATGCATCATAGGTAAACTCTAATACTTACCTTTCAAGGCTTTCTAGAGTCTGACCCCAACTCTTAGATCCCATTCTATTTCATGTTGTCCCCAACCTTCCAACCATTTATTCTCTCTACTATGCTTATTCCTCCCTTCTATGCCTTTGTTTGTATTGTTTTTTCTGTCCAGAGTATGTGTTCCTGACTCTTTTATCTATCCAAATCCTACACAACTTTTTTTTTTGTTTAGAGCCATTTTTTACAGGTATTTGGAAGTATTTTTACAGGGTTACAGGGGGCATATTTAGAGATATTTTTACAGGGTTTGGGGGGCTACCCAACTTTTAAGGCACAGTTCGGGTCTCACCCCTTCCATGAAGCCTTCCCTGACTGTATCTGTCTTTGTCAATCTTCTCTGAACTCTCTTAGCACATCTAGTCTACCAACTCTATTTATACCCTATCTTGTCCTGGCTGTGGTTGTGCCATGTGTGTTCATCTTCTTTTTCCAAGTGAACTGTAAGTTCCTTGAGGTTAGGGACTTGTCTGATACTTCTGTGCACTTATAACAAATACCACATCAAACACATCATGAGTATCCAAAAAACACTTGCAAGAAGATTGATAAATATCTTTGTTTTTGAGCAGATGCCTGTAGTTTGGCCAAATGGAAGGATATGCCTCTTGTCTCAGGACCAGTTTAGCTGAACTGGGAGAGGCTCATCCACAGGCTGGCCAATGGCTGCTGAGTTTTTCTGCCACAGCAGTTCTCTGAGACTGTTAAGTTGGAAAGGGTGTTGATGGAAGGGAGGAGTATTATACAGGTACTTGAAGTATTGAAATATTGAGTAGATGTAGTCAGCAGCTAAGCTGGACCCAATTCTACCTTGGATTCAAACTAATTCCTTGGGAAATAAAGCTCTCCAAAGTACCTCTTGAGTTTTCACTCTCTTGATAAACCTTTATATTCTTGCTATGTATAATATGGTATTGTATGCAGATAAGTAAATAAGAGGTAATTGAGTGGGGATGTTGTCAGGACAGGGTTGATGTAAGAGGCAGAACTTGAGACAAACTTTGAAGAAAGCCAAAGGAGGGAGTGGAGCCACCTGTGCCACGGCTTGGCAGATAATGATAGAATGCCAAACTATGGTACAACAAGTGGACTCAGTTTGGCTGAAATGTCAAGGGTGTAAAGGGGGAAAACAGAATAAATATGAAATGACAGGATGGAGCCACATTGCCCAGGGTTTTAAATGGGGGGTGGGGGAGAGAGAGAGAGGAGAGAGAGAGAGAGAGAGAGAGAGAGAGAGAGAGAGAGAGAGAGAGACAGACAGACAGACAGACAGACACATACACATGCACACACACAGAGTCTGTATTCTCTGTTCATCACCTATCAGGTTTTACCTTGAGTCCTTTGGACGGTATTGGTACCAATGCAATACTTATGCTCTTTCTGTATTGTCTGTTCCTTCTTCTTGCTACATAACTGGCCCATCTCACTTTCTGACCATGGGCTTCCTAAATGATTCTTTTATGCTGCTCCTTATGCTCAAGTCATAGTTGCTGACATGCTTTGGCTTATTGACACCCGCAATATTGGCATTTAGGTCACCGGCAGTTTTTACTTTTTTGGAGGTTGTGGTGTTCCATGATGCACAGCCATATGCCATTCCAGGAAGAATATTGGTAGTGCTATAGACTTCTCACCACTCAGAGAGAATGCTAAAAACAGCTCTCTTTGGTAACGATAAGAATACTTCATACAGGAGCTTTACTCACTTCTGATTGGACTAAAGCTTTTGGGACACTCTGTATATACATGGTCTCATTTGGTACTCACAACAATCCTATCAGGGTATGTTGTATATTATTATTCCCATTCTACAGAGGAGCAAGCTGAATTTCATTAAAATGAAGTAATTTGCCCAAGATTACTGGGCCAGTAAGACTTGAGGCCAGGTGTTGTTCTGGCTCCCAGTCAGTGAATAGGTATGGTTGGATAGATGCCTTGTAACCCATCTTAGAATTGGAAAGGAAATATGAGGTCATCCAGTCTAAATCATGCACTCCCAACTATAGTGTCCCTAACAAGCATACATCCAGGTTCTACTTAAATACCTCTGGTTAGTAGGAACTCACTACTACCTTAAGCATTCCAGGTTGCTAGGGTTTTCTCTGGATACAGGACAAGCCTTCCTTCTATGAGAGAGAGAGAGAGAGAGAGAGAGAGAGAGAGAGAGAGAGAGAGAGAGAGAGAGAGAGAGAGAGAGAGAGAGAGAGAGAGAGAGAGAGAGAATAACCTGATTCTATCCCACTAGAAAATTTCTCAGAACTGAATTATACTGAATTAGCAAATTTTAAAAAGAAGCCATGTGGGGATTACATACTAGCCTCTCCTCATGGGTTACATGTAAGAATTGTACTCAAGGAAGGCCAGATCATCTCTTTAGGACTAGACTCTTTTGCCCAAGGCCAAGTGATCTCTTTAAAAGTTCCTTCATGTCAGGCTGACATCTTCTGCTTGTTCCCTGGGGAGGTGGGCAGAAATCTTTTCCACATTTTTTTCCCTGAGAGCCCAATTGTAAGAGGGTTGCCTCTGTCAGCTCTCATTTCCTGATCCATTTCTCTTTGGCCACAAACCCAGTCTGAAAACCCGGGACAAGGGTGGGGGAAGACCTGATCATTCCAACCAATGTTTCAAGTATTCCATTGGCCCATACTGAACGAGCCAGATGGAGACCATCGAAAAGCTTCTCATAGCAGAGCAGAAAGGCCACAGGGAATGGGAACTTTTCTGCAGTCAATTAATTTTCCTTTTTATCCTTAGCTTTTGCAATCAGAATGCCAAGGCCTAGCTCACTAATTATAGTCACGGGAAAATACAAAATCCTTTGTAGGCTTCTGTTTGCTTCTTATTCACTCTGCCTCACTTCCCATTTGCAATCAGTTTCCAAGTCTTGTTGACTCTACTTTCACAAGATCTCCTGTCCACTTCTCTTCATTTGCATGTTCCAATATAATAGCCTTCTAATAGTCTTCTCTGCTTCCAAACTCCCCCCTCTCCAGTCTTGTTTAGGGACTCCAGACACTATTATTGACTTCAGACACCAAAGGACTTCCTGTTTCTCTGAAAAAAATGTTTGGGAAGGACTCCCCAGGTGCCTGGGACATCACAGGACTCCAAGCCAATGACGCTGGGACAAGTTAAGTGAAAAATTAATAAGAAACAGATGAAACTGATTTCCTCTTGCAAACACATGGTGGTGGTGGGATAAGTTAAGGGGAAAAGTCCCAAGGGGAAAAATGCATTTTTAGTTTGGTTGAACCCAAAACAGTTGGAAAATTGGTGAAATTCTAATATGGTGTATTGAGTCACTCTGGAGGCAGATTTCAGAGGTACTTAAAAAAACCAAAAAACAACAACCCAACAATTGCCGTTGATGCTCCAAATGAAGCAACTTCCCATGTTTCCCATGTTGCAAGAATGAGATCCCACTTTGACAGAATTTTAGAATAGAGCACTAGAATTTTAAGGGCCTTGGAGATGATCTTGTGAAGTCTAACAAGTCTCCTCTCCCCTCCCCTCCCTCCCCTTTCCCTTTTCTCTTTCCCTTTCCTCTCCCTTTCCCTTCCTCTTTTCCCTTTCCCTTTTCCTTTTCTTCTCTTCCCTTCTTTATTGTTTTAGTTCTAAATTAGATATTTTAAAGGCAGTGAGGTAGAGTTAGTATTAACTAACTATCTGTGGGACCCATCTGGTCCAAACTCCTCAGCTTATGGTTAAGGAAACTGAGGTCTAGAAAGGTTAAACCAAAGTCACACATAGAGAATTCCATGGGTGGGATTTGAAACCATGTCCCCTGACGCTCATTATACCATCAGCTCCTCGAAGGCAGTGACAATTTTTACTTGGATGGGTTAGTTTAGTGCCTGGGACACGTTAAACGCTTGAAAAATCCTTGTTGATTACTTAACTCCAGAGCCAGTACTCTTTCCATTGTATTTTTTCCCTTTTAACCTGAATATTTCTTGCTAAACCCCATCCCAATCTTGCGGGTGTTGTTATGGCTAGAAATATGGCTAGTATTATTCTTCTACTAAAGCCCTTTGATGCCCAGTCCTGGTGTGGAGAAGGCCCTGAATTCCTGAGGCCTGAATTAGAGAGGAACAGGCCTTGGGTAGGGCTAGACCAACCTGGTGATGGACTGTGTGTATTGTCCAAGTATCTGTTTGGAGAGTTTTAACACCATTATGGCCTCACAGGGATGAAACTTAGACCATAGCCATGCTTCAAGACCACTTACTCTATGATGGAGGCGCTGTGATTTGTACTTATGGAGAAGTATCCATTGGCAAAATTACAGTACTTGAAATATTTTAGTAGCAAAATACCTTTGTTGTTCTAGATGTGTGATTTTTATTGATGTGTGTGTGTGTGTGTGTGTGTGTGTGTGTGTGTGTGTGTGTGTGTGTGTGTGTACACCTCCTGGTATTGAAATTCCCTTTGATGCAGACCAGCCATTCTTTCTGTCTTCTTGATTTTTTAATTTTTTTGGTCTCAACTTGTGACTTCATTAGTGAAAGGAATTCCCTGTCTGGATACTTCTTTCCTAAAGCAGATGGAAAGACTCCTTTATAAACTATTGTTTTAGAGAAGAAATTCTTAACCCCAAAGGGTCTATGAGTAGATTCCAAGAGATCCATGAACTTGGATGGAAAACAATTCCATCTTAATTTCCACCAGCCTTTGGTTTCCTTTGTAATTCTATGTAGTTTATGCATTTAAATACAATTCTTAGACAGAATTCATAGGCTTCACCAGACTGCTCAAGGGGGCCATGACATTGGAGTAAAAAAGTTAAGAACTCATCTTAGAGAGTTGCCTAGGGCAACGAGAGGTTAAGTGACTTGTCCAAGTTCACCCAGCCAGTCTATATCAGAGTAGGGACTTGAATCTCAGGTCTTCTGGACGCCAAAGATAGTCCTCTAGTTACTATGCCATGCTGCTTTTCTAGTTTAATTAAAAAAAATATAAGAATGATGATAACAATAATAAATAACTGAAATAGATGATGATTTAAAGTTTATAACCTACTTTATACACATTATCTTATTTGATAAGAACAATAATAATATAATATAATCAAGTCAATAAGTATTTATTAATAATAATGATGATATCTAACATTTATATAGCACTTTAAGATTTGCTAAATGCTCTTCAAATATTATTTCATTTGACCCTTACAGCAACCCTGGGAGGTGGAAGCTATTATTATCCCCATTTTACAGATGAGGAAACTGAGGCTGAGAAAAGTTAAAGGACATGCTCAGGGTTATGTAGCTAGCAAGTATCTAAGGTCAGATGTGAACTCGAGGTTTCCTGAACATGTCCAGCTCTCCTTGCATCACACAACCTAGCAGCTATGGTGCTCAAGTAATTTCCTTTTATATCCTTCCAAATCATTGCTTTCTCCAGGCCCTTGCACTCACAAATGTAGAATTCAAATAGATCTTAGAGGTCACCCTCATTTTACAGGAGAGGACGATGAGGCACAGAGAGACTGTGTGGTTTTCTCAAACACTTCACCGAGCTAGGCGTCTTAAGGTACAGTAACATGCCACCAAATTTACTTACCACTGTTTGTTCAGTAATTCCCTGATTGTTTCCAGTTTTTTGCTTCCCTTTCAATTATATCCTTAGAATCCTAGAATATCTTCAGGCCAAAAAAGCACGAATGATTTTATGAGTCTTAGTATATCCTGTCATATTGCTTTCCAAATGACTACATCATTTCCCAGCTTCACCAAGAGAATGAAAAGGGGCCCAATAATGAAGCTCCACCAATGTTGAGTTTTGCCATTTTAAATGATCTTTGCTGCCATAAAAAAATGGGAACATCTCTTTTAATATTTTTCTATTATGTGTAATGTAACCTCTGGATTTCATAAGAATTTTTCTATTAGGTAAAAGAAAACTCTTTTCATTCCTGTACTTTTTAGTTTTTGATAATATAGAATGTTTATATTTAAAAATTATTTTCCCTATCCATGGACATATTAATATAATTTTAACAGATGATATGATTTATTATTTTGATATAATATTTATATAGCAATTAAATAATCAATTTAATTAATACATGAGGTTAATGCAATTTGATATTTTGCCTATAATTTGTTCTTCAACCTGACTAGGGATTAGCCAATGGGTAATTTCTATGTTAACTATAGACCTGCATTGCTATTTCTGTTGTGGTTGATTGGTGTTTTTATTGTATTATGATCTATAAATATAATCTTTGAAATTTATGCCTTTATTATTTTATCTATGAATTTTGTGACTAGAATGTAATGAATTTTTGTGACTGTTTCATGTGTAATGGAAAAAACTGTTTCCAGTGTTTTTCACCCAGTTCCTGCCATGATGCTTGTTCCATTTCTTTGGCATTGTAAGTCTGTAGCTTTTTCTTGATAGGCTTTTTGTTTTGTAAAGTGATCGTTTATGTTATGCCGTTTCCACTTGGAGCTTATTTTGGCATATGGTGTAAAGTTTTGGTCTACACTTAATTTCTGTTAGATTACTTTCCAGTTTCCTAGTGGTTTTTACTGAATAATGAGTCCTTCCTCTAGTATCCAAGCCTCTCTGGGTTTGTGGAGCACTAGCCTACTTGATTCATTTCTTCTGTTGTATGCCGAATATATTCTCCTGATCAACGTCTCTATTTTTTTTTAAACCAATACCAAATTATTTTAATGATTGCTTTTTTGTAGTATAATTTGAAATATGGTACTACTAGGCCCCTTTATTTTCCATGGAGGTTCTTGGCCTTTTGTTCCTCTGGATGAATTTTATTATTGCTTTTTCTAGTTCTAGAATTAATCTTTTGATAGTTTGATTGGTAGGGTACTGAATAAACTATTTTAATATAATGGTTTGTCTCATGCATGAGCAACCACTATTGCTCCAATTATTTCGGTCTATGTTTCCTTAAGCATTTTTTTTTTGTAATTATAATCATGTAGTTTCTGTGTATAATTTTGTAGGTAGGCTTCCAAGTATTTTATACATTCTTCAATTGTTTTAATGGGAACTTCCATTTCTATCTCTTCTTCCTGTGTTTGGTTGGTAATATGTAGGAATACTAATAATTTGGGCAGGTTTTATATACTAAGACTTCACTGATATTATGTCAATTAATTTTAGTTGATTCTCTGGGGTATTAAAGTACACTGCTTTATTATCTGCTAAAGTAATAATTTTGTTCATTCTTTGCTCAGGTTATTATCTCAATTTCCTTTTTGCTCTATGGTCTTTTTTGCTGTAGCTAGCATTTCTAGCACTATATCAAATAGTAGTTGTGGCGATGGACATCCTTTCTTTATCCCTGATCTTACTGGAAAAGACTCTATTTCATTCTCATTATATATAACGTAAGATATTGACTTTAGAAATTCAGCTAGGTTACACTTAATGTGAGTTCAAATGACGCAAAATTTAATTTAGTGCAAATTATAAAATAACAGGTTATATTTAGTGCAAACTGAAATTTAATGAATGTAACACTGCAATACCAGCTAGTCAAGAGTCTTGACACACTGCTATTTTGTGAGTCTGTGCTTACTTATCATAGCATATAGATGCAATGCTCTTCTGTGTAGCATATTAACAAGTTGTATTATTTTTTTAAAGAGCCCTAACCAAATGGACAAAAGGAAGGATTCTTTAGATGGAAGCTCTGCTAGTGCAAAAAAGTAGAGGGTTGTTATTCCATTAAAACAACTATTTGATGCAATTGAATGACATGAATATGGATCATAACTTTATAATAGAAGGAGATATTAGAATTCCTGAAACTATGGTAGGCAAAATAGAAGGAAAAGGCAAAATTGCATTGTTTTTTGTGGTTTGAAACCAATTACAGGGAAGCTTATAGTCCTAGAAAACTGTCTCAGGCACTCAGAAGCAAAGTGATCGGCTTAGGGACCCAAAGCCAATATGTACCAGAGGAAGAACATGAACCAGTCCTTCCTGGCTCTGAGGCAGGTTCTCTGTCCACCATGCTACACTGCCTCTTGTAGATATGGTGACGTCAATGATACTGGGTCATATAAATATTATATAAAATAAAAGCACTGGCTACGAAGTCAGAGGAACTGGGTTCAAATCCCAACTCTCCTCCCTATTATCACTGTGATCTTAGGCAAATGACTCAACCTTCCTGGATCTCAGTTTTTTTATTTGTCAAGTGAAAAAGTTGGAATAGATGACCTCTAAGGTCACTTTCCAGATCTGTGGTCCTATGTTTCCTGTATCAGTCATTGTCATTATGTTCAGGGCCTTGTGCTAGGTGGGAATTCAAAGATGAAATCAGATACCCTCTTTGACCTCTAGATGCTGATGATGTGATAATAGGATAAAAGTAATTTTTATAATAGTGCATTTAAGTATGAAGGAGAAGTCCTTGCAAAGTGTAATGAGAAAATGGAGGTGGGAGAGTTTACTGCTAGCTGGGAGATCAAAGAAAGCTTCATGGAGGAAATGGGCTTTTCTTTGTCTCTCCAGAGCTAAGCACAGTCTGGAATACGGTAAGTCCTTAATAAGTGTTCTTTGGCTGGCTGACTGAAGTGAAAGAAAAATTTCAAAAAGTAATAGAGTTAGAAAGAAGGGAGGAGGGTGGATTCTAGGTACCACGAAGAGCATGAGTAAAAGAACAAGAATGAGGGGTGATGAATAGCTGAATAAATGAAGGGATTGGATCCCATCTTCCTAAAGCCTCCTTCTGGTCCTAACATTCACTAAACCTGAAGGAAGCCCAAGGTGAGCGATCATTAATGGTTCAAGCCTTCACTTGGTCTGCCATCCTTTCTACCCTCCTTAGTTCTTGTTGGGCTGGGAATGTGAATCCTCAAGGATTTGTGACCCTCAGGGTCACACACTCAGTACATGTCAGAAGTGAGACTTGAACCAGGGTCTTTCTGGAATTGACTGGACTCATCCAGGGGAACAGTTGATATTATCTTCAGTGCTTCAGTGGTGAGTTAGGAGAGGGGCAAAAAGCATTCCTGTAGGTTGAAGAACACCTGTGTGAAATGTTGATGAAGAATAGTGTTCGCTATTCTCCTCAATGTCTAAATCTATGCTTCAATGCCTCTGAGAAGAGCTGAAAGGTTCATTGGTTCAAATATAGGACTTCCACTGGCCTACATAAACTTCCACAATCAGGATCACTCCTGATGATTGTGGACAAGTGTTTCCAAAGAGTAGATCAGGCTCTATCTGCAGATATAAAATCCATGCTGCTCAATCTCTAAGCCTGTTGGTAGAAATGGGGCACCCTCTATAGGTACCTGTAGAAGTTTGTTTCGATTCCCCACAGGAAGGGGTGCACATTTTTCTGTGGCAACTTCTCTTACTCTACCCAGAGACTTTCCTGTTGGTACATATTTCCTGCTCCCAAGCTCTGGTGTGATCTCCAAGGTTCTGGGAAATGAATTTATTCCTCTTCATAAAAACATTAGGGATCCCTGAATTAGATGGGGAATAAAACAATAGTCTTTTTACATTCAATTCAGAAAATTAATAAGGTCTAAGAATTGGAAGAGACCACAGAGGCTGTCTAAGTTTCAGTTACATAACTGAGCAGGAACATTCATTGAAATATCCACCATAAATGGTAATCTTTTTCACTGGAAGATCTCTAGTGATGGTGAACATATGCTGAGGGGACCAAGCCTAATTTTGGATAGCAATAACTGTTAGAAATGTTTTGCTTAAGCTTAGCCAAAATCTGACTAGTCACAATCCCCACATAATATTCCCAGTTACCATGTGCCCTCCAAAGCCAAGCAGAATGAATGAGTCTAATCCTTCTTCAAATGTATGGCAGTCCCTATCACATTTTCCTGAAGTCTTGTCTTCTTTACACTAAATATCCCCAGTTCCTTCATAAACTTCTCCAACGTTCCTTCAAACCCCTCTTCACATAGCCTGAATCTGAGTACTTTTGCTAACCCGGGCACCTTAATAGAAAATTAAATGTTATTATCAGAATATGGCACCCAAAATCGACCACAATACTTCAGGTCAGATCATGACATAATATAGCAAGACCATCACCTCCATTGTTATAATGTAGCAGGACCATCACCTCCATCTTTATAGTGCAGTAGCACCATCATCTCCATTGTTTTGGTCATTATTCTTTCAGTGCTCTCTAAAATGATGCAAGTGGCTTTTTTTGTTTGCTTTTGGCTAACATGTCACCCTTTGACCCATAATGAACTTTTGATTCACTGCCAGATCTTTTTCATAGGAACTATTGTTTAATGGCACCTTTCCCAATTCTGTACTTGTAAGGTTAGCTTTTTGAACCCAAGGGTAGGATGTCACATTTTTCCCTATTAAATGTTATCTAAGCTCTGTTCTCTCCTTTCTAGCTTGTTAAGATATTTTTGTATGTTAGCTATCCCTCCCAGATTCAAGCAAACTGAGTAGTATGCCATTGATGCCTTCATCTAAGTTATTAATAAAAGTGCTAAACATCACAAAGCCAAGAAGAGATACCTGGGGCACTCTACCAGGAATTCACTCCGGGCTAAAATGGACTATTAATGACTGATCTCCACTGGATCATTCAACCAATCTGCCTGATTTTATTATCATCTATTATCAGAGGCGTCAAACTAGCAACCACATGGCCAGCAAAACTCTGGAATGCAACCTGACCCATAGTAGAATATATTCAGAAAATGTTTAACAAAATAAATAAAAATACAACACAGCATAGATAATGTTAATTTGAAGTTTTCTAAGTCAACATGCCATCTACAGGTATTCATTTCTATTTGAGTTTGACTTCACTGATCTGGCCCACCTCTATCCAACTTTCCTACAAGAATAGAATAAAGGACTTGGCCAAATGTCTTGTTGAAATCTAGGCAGGCCATGTTGATGGTTTTCCTTTGGCGTCTCCGTCTAGAAACCTTTCCAACGAAGGAAATGAGATTAATCTGGCATAACCCATTGTTCAAGCTCTTTGCAATATCCATTTCTTTGACTAAATTTTCACTAAGTATCCTTTTAATAACACATTCTAATTTTTCTTTTCAAGGAACAGAAGTCAAACTCAATGTGCTACAGTTTGCATATTTCACTTTCTTCCCTTTGTTGAAAATCAGACTAACACCTGTCTGTCCTGTTTGCCACATTTTCCCAGAGATCACCAATCACAGCTCATCAGTCACATGCTCTAGTTCTTTCTCCATCCTCTGACGGGATGAGCTTGGGCTTGGGGCTTTGAACTCATTGAGGATGTTGAGTGTTCTTTTACCAGTTTCTCACTTTGGGTTTCAGTTCGAATCCTGCCTCTTACTTGCCTATGTGTGTGACTTTGGTTAAGTCACTGGCTATCCTTCATGCCTGGAATGTACTCTCACCTCCAGTCCTTAGAATCTGTTTTCTTAAAAGGCTCATCTCAAGTGCTATCTAATCCACCTTCTGCTAGTGCCTTCAGATGGAGAGCTGGTCTCACAACCTGAAAGGCTTGAGATAGAATCTTACTGTTGACATCTACAAGCTGTGTGTCCCTGGGCAGATCACTGAACCTCTCACTAGCCAACTGTCTAAAACGGTAAGTTCCAGAAAAAGTGCTGACCTGCATTAATGGAGGGACTTTCCTCTCCTGGATTTTCCTATATTGATCAAATCATGAGAGTCATTCTTGTCACTATATATCTATATATTCATAACATATATATATATATATATATATATACATTTGTATGTATGTATATATATATATATATATATATATATATATATATATGTAAACACAAATAAAATGAGCTAATATTTGTAAAATGCTTGGTACAGTGCCTGGAACATAGTAGGTGCTATATAAATGCTAGTACTCTTTCTCTTTCTCAATATACATATACGCACATACGTATACACGTACATATATATATGTATATAGTGTATAATGTATCTGTATATAATACATATTAAATAAATAAATAATGAATAATAAATAAATAGATAAATAATAAATAAAACCATATCTCAATGTATCATACTTTTGCCTTTGTATCACCGACATACCGAATAATCATGTGCTTAATAAATGCTTATTGATGATTAACTTCTCTGGGCCGTAGTTCCCTTTTCTATAAAATGAGAGGGTTATAATAAATAGCCTCTGTGGTCCTGCCCAGGTTGAATCATTGATGATTAATAGCCCAGATTGGTGAAGTGTATAAGGCTGGTCATGATATAGCCTTTTTTTTTTTTTTTGCCTGCATGAAGCTAAGTTGGTGGTCCAGGAACTAAACATTTTATTTTATTCTTAAGTTTATCCTCATCCTTGTTTTTTTTTTTTAATCATTGGTGTTAGTACAGAGGAAGCACCACGTGTGGAAAGAAGACCAGACTTGTAGCCAGAAGAGATGTGGGTTCAAAGAAGCAGGCTCTGCCCCTTGCTACCTGCCTCTATCAGTTTTCTCATCCCTCAAATGGAAATCTTGATCATTGTGCTGCTTCAAAGGGTTGTTGATGTTTTATAAACCTAAAAGTGCTTTAGAAATTGTAAAAACCCATTAAGCTGACAGTTCCACATGGCAAGAAGACATCTCTCCATTTATCCACAAAGGGAAAGAAGTAGATAGATGATTCACTGAGACCATTCCATATGGAGAACAAGAAAGAAAGAAACTCCTCAGTTTCATCCTTATGTCAGGGGGCTGATGAGGACCAGAGAAACTGCTGCTGTTTTGAAAAAGAAACCTAAATGCCCTTTTAGATCGGAGACTGAAGGCCCCAGCTTGGAGGGAAAGCCTGTTAATTACTTGGGTGATTATCTCATCTGACAGACAATTTGTGAGACAGGTCCTAGCCTCCAGAATGGCTTTCCCAGAAGGCTGGGAGTGAAGCTAGGGTCCTGATCGTATCTGCTGGAGGCAAGAGCATTTGTGTCCTTAGGTACCAGGTGTCTGGGCTGCCTGGAAAGCTCTTTTCCTGATTGGGTAGCTCAGACTTCCCCAGGATTGGGTAGCGGCTCCCTTGGGCCTGGGTTCAGTTCGCCCGTAGCCTGTCATCAAGTGTCTCCTATGTCCTTAGCAGCTTCTTAATTACCCACCTCAGAGCCCTCAGAGAGGCCCAGTCAATTCAGGCTCCATTGTCACTGGCAATGGACCTGTCATCATCCGGACCGATTTCAGCTTTATCCCACTCAATGATACAGGGCCAGAGCCTCTTACAAAAACACCTATTACCTCTGGTGCCAGGCAGCTCTGTGACCCAGACGTGTTCTGGCCTGTCAGCTGGGCCCAATGACAGATTGGCCATTGGACAACAGACAGAGAGGCACAATGGATGAGAATTAGATGGTTTCAGTTGGAAACAGTTACAGTTAATGGCACATGGGGCAGGAAGCTCAGCCCAGAGGGTTCCCAGAGACCTTTAGTACTCAGCCAGCTTAGCCAAGAGGGCTTTGAGTTTAGAGGCTATCTCCCTGCCCATCCTCTTCATTTCTTTTCCTAGTGATTACTTTTTGCCCTTTCCTATTGTCATTAATTTGATTAACTGAGCACCTGGGACCCTGAATAGCCCTAGAACTTCCAAAAACTCAAGAGATTCAATTCAATTCAACAAATGGTTATTGCATGCTTTCTATGTCGCAGCCACATAGGGAAGAGATAGAAATACAAAGATAAAAATAGTCCCTATCCTTAGGGAGCTCACATACTTTTGGAAATACCAAGGTAATCCTTAGAGATTATTCAAATACACGAAGGGTCTGTGATTTTGTCAGCAAAAGGAAATCTTTCTAGAGATTCATAGGGTTAGTGGAAAGATCTTCAAAGGTCACTTAGTCCACCCCCACCCCTCATTTTACAAGTGAGGAAATTGAAGCCAAGACAGATTAAATGACTTAGGATCGTGTATACGGTAAGTAGAGGAACTGAGAATCGAACCCAGATCTATGGATTCCAATTGCAGTTTTCTCCAACCCCCACCTCCTGAAATATGTGCTACATTGTTGCCTGAGATGTGTAAACATTTAATAACTAGCACCAGGTCACCTAGCTAATAAGTATCAGAAGCGGAATTTGAATCCAGGCCTCTCTGACTCCAAGCCCAGCACTTTAACTATTTTGTCAAGCTATGTCTTTGGGAGGTTTAGTTCTTTGTAAAAGGGAAGGAAATTGCTAAAGGAGAGAAGTCATCATACCCACTACCCAACACATTTGGTTTTTTCAGCTCAGATTCTAAAATTTGTCCTCTTCGTCTGTCAGGATAATGATTACTTTATTATACTATATATTTTTATACTATATATATATATATATAACTTTATTATACTATATATAATACTATATATTACTTTATTATACTATATAATAATTATATTATATATATAGTATAATATAGTTTATGTAGTATAGACCTTGATGAGCATTAACTGTCTCACCTTATCTTCATAACCGCCCTATCCATAGGTAGCTAGTATAAGTATTATCACTCCCATTTTACAGCAAAGGAAACCAAGGCTCAGATAGGTCAGGTTATATCCCAAATCACACAGCCGGGGAGTGGCAGAGATAGAAGGCCTGGCTTCCATGATTAGAATAACATTAGCTGATATGAATTTATAAGACATTTTGGCATTCAAGGCTTTGATCTGAATCATACAATGGCCCTGTGATGTAGGTATTGTAGTTATTGTTATCCTCATTTTCCAGATGAAGTTGAAAAGGTCAGAAGGCACACTGATTTACATGAGATCACATGACTAGCAAGAATATGTGTGGGTCAAAACAATTCCAAAGGACCCATCGTGAAAAATGGTATCCAACTCCTGAGAGAGAACTGATGAACTCTGAATGCAGATTGAAGCAAACTTTTTTCAATTTATGTTTCTTGCTTTTTATTGTTTTTTTTTGCAACATGGCTAATATGGAAATGTGTTTTTGCATGACTTCATGTATAATTGATATCAGATTGCTTGCCTTCTCAATGGGTGGGAGAGAGGAAGAGAATTTGAAACTCATCTTTTTTTAAAAAATGGATGTTAAAAAATATATATAAAAATACATATGTGGGTCTTGTATATCACAATCATAAAAATGTCTACAAATTATTTCAAAGAGCCAATCCACCCCTGAGTCTATTGTGCCTCCCTCCAAGTTGCTCAGCCTCATTACAGACAATATTGACACATAGCTATCGAATTTTTTTTTTACCAAATTTGTTTATCTTGCAATTTCAGAAATGCCAAACTGTCACCCTAGGCAGCTGAAACAAGTAGTTCATCTATGGCTCATTATTAGACACAGCAAGAATTTCCAAAGTTCCTACAGAGGTTGTAATGCTCTCCTGAGTGGCAGGGCTGCCTCTGTTGTGTTTTTTTCCCCCATAACGTGACAGCTGAGGGTCCTTCCCTATAGGCAAAACAACACTGAACAATGGACTATTTGGGCAGGGGAGGGTAAGGGCATGACTGTCTTATTAGTCAACAAACTGCATTAGGTTTTGTCATTTAGAAATAAAGAGTGACTGATGGATCACTCCTTTTCTTCTCCTTCCCACTCCCAAGTTTCTCTAAAAATTCTATCATTGCCTTCCTTTTCTATTTTTACTATGAAAATGAAGACCTTACACACTGAAGATTGCTTCAGACAATCGCTGAGTTGGAAGGGACCTCAGAAACCATTAAGGCCAAGTTGGACTTGTACAGGAATCCTCTCTCCACCATGCTCCACAAGTGAGGGGGAGCCCACTAACTCTCCAAGCAGTTTATTTCATGCTGGACCAGATGGGAAGCTTTTCTTCACACAAAAATTCAATTGACTTCTCTATAACTTCCACTCTTTGCTCCTGGTTCGGCTGTCTGGGGCTAAACAGAATGAGCCCAATCCCCTTTCCACATGACCGTTTTTTCAAACCATACCTGAATACTTGAAGACAGTTACCAAGTTTCCTTTTCTCCTCCAAGTTAAATGACCCCATAGTCCTTCAATCCTACATTGCTTGATTTCTGGACTTCTCACCATCCTGGTTGCCTTCCTCTGCATGTACTCTGCCCTGGTTCAACAACACCTGGAATATCATGTTCAGTTTTGGGTGCCACATTCTAGGAAAGACATGGATGACCTAAGGTCAAGAGCCTTGAGATCCCACTACATGAGGGTCAGTGGAAGCAATAGGTGGAAGTCACAAAGATGCAGAGCCATCCCAAAATGGAACAGGGAGTGATGGGATTCCCTTCCGTGGAGATCTCCAAGCAAAGACTGGACAAACTATTGTCAGGTACATTATAGAGGGGATTCTTGCTCAGGTATGGTAAGGATAACAGGAATGGGTAGGAATTACAGAGAAGCAGATCTTGACTTGGTGTAAGAATATTTTGGCTAAAAGTGAAATGTGCTGCCTTGGGGCAGCTGGTAGTACACTGGATAGAGTACTGGTGTGGAATCAGGAAGACCTGAGGCAAAATCTGACCTCATACACTTATTGGCTGTGTGACCCTGAGCAAGTCACTTAACCTCTGTTTGTCTCAGTTTCCTCGTTGGTAAAAATAGAGATCATAATAACACCTGCCTTGCAGGGTTGTTGTGAGGATCAAATGAAATAAAATTTATGAGAAAAAAAATGCTTAACACAGTACCTGACATAGTAGACACTATGTAAATGCTTATTTCCTCCCTCTCTTACTCATTAGGGGTCTTTAAGCGAAGGTGGATGACCACTTGGCAAGAATACTAAAGAAAGGATTGTTGTTCAGGTATGGTTTGAACTAGGTGAACATGTAAGCTCATTAAGAATTGGGATAGTTTCATTCTTTGTACTTATATCCCTTGTGCGGTGCCTGGCACGTAGCAGACACTTCTTCATTTTCTCTGTCTTCTTCATCCTCTTCATTCTCCTCTGTCTCTGTCTTTGTCTCCTCCTCCCCTCCCCATCTTCTCCCTCTCCCTCTCCTTCTCCTCCTTCTCCCCCCCTTCTCTTCCTCTTTTCAGAATCTCTATTTTAGGGAATGTCTTGTCTTTCTCTCTTAGAATGCAAACTCCTTGAGGGCAGGGACTGTCTTTATTTTTGCTTGTATATATAGTCCCAGTGTTTAGCACAGTACCTGGCACATTGTAAATGTTTAATAAATGCCATTGTCTTGTTTCGATTTGCGATTCTGGCGCCTGACTTTGAGTCCCAGCTCTGCCATTTACAAGTTGTGAGACCCTGAATAGCTTCCTGGTAATTAGGGAATAAAACCTAGGATAAGTGAAGAATTTGAAAATGAGTATCTAGATAACCTCAATGAGATCAAGTCACCAGACCTCAACAAACTATGCCCCGAAGTCATGAAAGAAATGGTCCATGTGACTGTAATCTGTGGAAAACTGTGGAGAATGACAGTGGACACAGGCCTTAGAGCAAGGGAAATGTCCTTATTTTCAGAAGAAAGAAGGTGGCTGAAGACTTCAACCTATAGGCCAAGGATCTTAGTCTTGATTGCTAGAAAAATTTTATAATAAATCATAAAAGGAGTTCTCTGTGAACAATAATAACTCAGTAAGATCAAAAAGAACTAGCATGATTTCAAGAACAGGCCAGTCCCAAAACAACCACATCATCTTTTCTGATAGGGTAGCTAGATTGTTAGATCAGTTGAATGCAAGTTCCTAGGACACTTGGAGTAAAGGAAAGTATTTGACAACATATATCATGCTGTTCTTACAGACAGAATATATAGCTAATATGTATAGTATTTAGGCTGGAAGATTATACAGGCAAATTTGGAGCTGTTTTAATGACCCAATCCAAAGAGAGTCATTAATGGGTCAGTATCACCCGGGGGTATGGTTTCTGGTGGGATGGCCCAGAGAACTTTCCTTGTTCTCTTTAATGACTTGGATAAAGAGATGTATTACATGCTCATCCAATCTGAAGAGGCTATAAACTTGGGGATTTCTTACACGTTTGATAACAGAATCAGGGTCCAAAACGTTCTCAACAGTCTAGAATATTGGGCCAAATCTAATACTATGAAATTTAATAGGCATAAATGTAAAGTCATGTTCTTGATCTCTAAGTATTAATTACACAAATAAAGGCAGTGGAGATATGACTAGACCATGATTTATGTGATAAAAGTTCGGGATACATAAAGCAGAAGAAAGATTAGATTGAGTAACAGCTACGAGTCCCAGAGAGGGAGATTTATGCCTGGTGTAATATTTCCTAATATTTAGAGTTCTCTAAAAGGAAAGGAAATTGCTTTGGGAAGTGACTTATTCTTTGTCATTGAAGGGCTTTAAGAGGAAGATGTTGACCATTTGTCAAGGATGTTATAGAAAAGATTCTTATTCAGGTAAAAGTTGGGGAGTGTGTTAAAGTAGAAAAAAAATTAGTGGCTCTTGAGTCAGAGAAGCTGGGTTCAAATTCTGCCCATGACACTTTTGACCTGTGTGACCTTGGACAAGTCACTTAACCTCTCTGGGCCTCATTTGCTTCATCTATAAAAGGAGAGAGTTGGACTAGATTACTTATGACATCCTTTTCAGTTCTGGGTCTAGAATCTCTAACTAGACAGTTTCAGAGATCCCTTCCAACTCTAAGATTCTATGATTAAAAGAAGAAAAATAGAGCCATGGGCAGTTAGATGGCTCCGTGGATAGAATGCCAGACCCGAGTCGGGAAGACCTGAGTTCAAATCTGGCCTCAGACACTTACTGGCTGTGTGACCCTGGGCAAGACACTTCACCCCAGTTGACTCAGTTTGCTCATCTGTAAAATGAGCCAGAGAAGGTGTTAAACCACTCCAGTATCTCTGCCAAGAAAACCCCAAATGGGGTCGCAGAGAATCAGACATGCCTGAAACAACTAAACAATAATAAACTCTGAGCCTTAGGCTTTATGTTGCTAAATAGGGTAATAATTCTTTCACTCTCTATGTGACATAATTGTTGCATGATGCAATGAGACTAACAATTTGAATATGTTTTTAAAAACTCTGAATCTTAGATACTTAAGCTATTATTAGGACAGAGTTCATGGAGCTAGCTCAGCATTTCTTGCCAGGAATGGTCAGAAGCATTAACATGAACATAAAATTTATATTTTCAGAGAAGCAATTATGTCACCAAAGTGAAGTCTGGTAAAGCTCAGCCCAAAGGGGGCTTCCACAGCACCCCCTCTCCCCAGTTCAGATCCTTAGAGAGCTGATGTAAGAGGCTGATCTCCCACATCTGTTACAAACTACCAACTTGGTCCATTATAGATCTCCCACAATCCCCTCCAAACTAGCCAGTGGGGGAACCTAGAAATCACTCTTTGTGTCTGGTCGATTGCCTCACAGTTGGGATTTCAGGATAAGAGTCACAGAATTTTAAGAGACAGAAACAACTTCAATGCCTGTCAAATCCAGCCTGTAACTGAAAGGAATCCCTGCTATCACAAGGGGTCACACAGCCTCTGCTCAAAGGTCTTCCAATGAGAGGGAGCCCACTGCCTCCCAACGTAACCCATTCCACTTCTGGACAGCTCCAACACTGAAGAGTCTTTCTTGACATCAGGACTCAGCGTGTCTTTCTGCAAATTCCTCTCCTGATTCTGCCCTCTGAGACCAAACAGGACAAGTCTGATTCCTTGAAGACCCATGCCCTATCTTTCCCCATGAGTCTTCTTTTTTTTTGCCTCAATATTCACAGTTCCTCAAACCAATCCTAATGTGGCATGGCCTCGGAGCACAGCTTCATCCTGGTTGCCCTCATTAGGACAGTCTCCAACTTATCCAGTTTAGAGGCTGGTAGGGAAGGCAATGGATAGACTGCTGTGCTGTCGTCAGGAAGAGCTGAGTTTGAAACCTGCCTCTGATACTTGTGTCACCATCAGTAAATTACTTAACCTCTCTTGGCCTCCATTTCCTCATCTGTAAAGTGGGGATAATAATAGTACCTACCTCACAGGTTGTTCTGTAGATCAAATGGGATTAGATAGATAGATATGGGTATATACATACATACATATGTACATACATATGCATATATATGTAACTTTGCAAACTTTAAAGCACAATATTAGTGCTATCTATCTATCTATCTATCTATCATCATCATCATCAGTATTCTTTTTAAATTGTATATGGAAAGACCCTGGATAACCTGGAAAGACCCAGGAAGACCCTGCCCCTGTCCTTCCTAAAGAGCCTCCCTAATATCTTCAGTAGTGCTTGAAATTCCCATAAAAGTGGATAGGTATTCCTTTCATAGTTAGAGACAAAGTCGAGCTATCTAAAGGAGACTGACATCTGTTTATATTCACACTAAGGTACAAATTACTTCCTAACCATAAAGATACTGGAGTGGTTTGTCATTTCCTTCTCCAGCTCATTTGACAGATGAGGAAGTTGAGGCAAACAGGGGTAAGTGACTTGCCCAGGGTCACACAGCCAGTAATTGTCTGAGACTGGATTTCAACTCAGGTCTTTCTGACTCCAGGCCCAGAGCTCTATTCAATCAGCCCCCTAGCTTCCTCTTTGAGGATGTAGGGCTTCTGAAATACAGGAAAGGGTGCAGAAAAAAGAATACAAAGGTATGTGATTGGGCCAGCTCATGTTGGCTTGCAAGAGCTGATTGTTGAATTTTCGTGCGAGTGTTGATACCTTGGAAAGTGGTAAATGGTATAAATCAGGCTTGATTTACTCTTTTGTTCCATTGTCTAGAAGCACGTAGAGGGCTATATGTGGCCTCGAGGTTGTAGGTTTCCCATTCCTGGACTAGACTTAAGAAAATGAGGGAGAAAATGTTAATTCGTATTAATTAGAAGTGTGTGTCCATTTAATTGTTTTTTAAGAGTTAATTGTCAAACATTTATTAGCATACCCCAGAAATGGAGGCACAGAAGATATTACCTATTTTATAAATGTGCTCAGGGACAGATTCTCTCTCTCTCTCTCTCTCTCTCTCTTCTCTCTCTCTCTCTCTCTCTCTCTCTCTCTCTCTTCCTTCCCCTCCCTTTCTCCTCCCCCCTCTCTGTGTCTGTTTGTCTCTGTCTGTCTGTCTCCTGAAGGTAATGTACCTGTGAGCTCTAACGCTAAGATAATCTGAAATAGCTGAAGAATTTAGAAGACTGAAATGGGGAGCTGTGGAGAAGCCCAGGGTGTGTGAAACTCTCCCCCATCTTAGAGCCCACTCAGCAGGGACTAGACCTTTGCCTCCCCTTTAGTTCTGGACCCAGCCCCCTGTCAGCAGTCAGTAAGTATGAAGCAGCAAAAACAACACTAACATCTCCTGCGGCTCCTGTTACCCAGGCTGCAGCAATGGGATTGCCAGCACATGGCCCCAAAGTTTCCCGTTATTGGGCTCCAACTAGCCTTTGTAAGAATATGTTGGCAGGTTCAATAGTGGGCCACAGAATCCTATCTAGGCTAGCTGGTAGAAAGGGACAGATTAAGGAACCTGGCACAAAAGGTAAGCAAAAATGACCTGAAAATGAAACAAAGTCAAAAGCCCAGAGATGAGAAACACAGAGGGAACTGGACAAGGCCTCGGTGGTAGTAGAAACCCCCTTTGGGAAGTAAAAATGTAACTTGACCATCTCAGCTCAGTGGCCTCATCATTTAGGATTACACCAAAATCCAGGATACTTTAATTAATAGTGATGAAAAAAAATGGCCCTTTTCCCCATAAAAGGCCTCCTGAAGTGGGAAGAGCAGGCAACTTTGCTTCTAGGATGAAGGAAGGATCTGTCCATAGACAAATGAACACTTAGTGAACTGTTCCTTTCCTCATCAATCAATCAATCAGCATATATTTATTAAATGCCTCTCATCAAGTGTCCCCTTCCTTCCTTTCCAGTCTTCTCAGGCTTATTCCTTTTGATACACTCTATGATCCAGAAACATCGACTGGCCCATTTGCTAGTAGGACACTCCATCACCCCAACTCCATGCCTTTGTCCCCTATGCCTAGAATGCTTTGCTTCCCCCACTTCTGCCTCTTAGTTATCCTGGCTTCTTTTGA
The DNA here is from genome assembly GCF_003287225.1 of Phascolarctos cinereus. Taxonomy (NCBI): domain Eukaryota; kingdom Metazoa; phylum Chordata; class Mammalia; order Diprotodontia; family Phascolarctidae; genus Phascolarctos; species Phascolarctos cinereus. The sequence goes on from NW_027555736.1 coordinate 41,550,690, forward strand.
GATGCAGCTCAAAACCCACCTTCTGTGGGAGACTTGTCCTGCCTGCCCCATCTCCTCCCCTCCCCCCAGCTTTTAACATCTCCTCTTTCATATTACTTTATATCACATTACTTTTCTATACTTTCTGTATGTCTCTATCTTTTTTTCTTTATCTCTAGATATCAGTTTACACAGATATCTAGAAACATATATATGTAAATATATGGATAGATGGATGGATAGATATAGATAGACAGATTAGATGGATGAATAGAGAGGTAGATAAGCTGGATGGATAGATAGAATAGATGGATGGATAGGTAGGTAGGTAGATAGAATAGATGGATGGGTAGATAGATGATAGAATAGAATAGACAGATGGATGGATAGGTAGATTAGATGGATGGATGGATAGGTAGGTAGGTAGACAGACAGATGATAGATAGATAGATAGATAGATGAATGGATAGATGAGTAGATTAGATAGATGTAGGTAGGTGGATAGATAGAATATGAACCTAGTTATTTACATGTTGGGTCCTCCATTAGAATGTGAGCTCCTTGAGGTCAGGGCTGTTTTTTGCTTCCTTTGTATTCCTGTCTCTCAGCACTGTGCCTAGCACATAGTAAGCATTTAATAAAATCTGATTGACTTCATGCAGAAGATGGCATTTGGGCACAGTGCCTGGTACATAGTAATTAGTCTTCCCTGATCCCTACAACTGTTAGTGCCCTCTCTCCCAAACAATCGAATATTTAACGACTTTTTATTATTTTTAATTGTTTGCTTTGTATTTGTGCTGTATATACTTATACATGAACTTATCGACTACCCCATTGGAATATAAGCTCATTGTAAATAATAACTGTTTCATTCTTATAGCACAGAGCTTGGCACATAATAAGTGCTTAATAATTGTTTGATTATTGATTGATGGAGATACAAAGACAAAGACGAAGGCATCTCTACCCTCAAGGAACTTCAGTTCTACCAATACACTAAAGGAGGCATTGGGAGGATCTAACAGATGCAACATGGCGTTGTGGATTGAGCACTGGACTAGGTGTGAGAAAGACCAGACCCTTCTGACACTTACCAGCTGTTTCACCATAGGCAGTCGAGCCACAGGCAATTCTCTCAGACTTTACTAAGTTATAGACAGGTTGCAATCTGCATTAGTGAAAGAGATTTCCCACACTGAGGAAATTGTGTACACAAAAGGGCTAAGCATCGCTGCTTGGGCTCATACCTATTTGGGATCCCTTCTCAGGGCAAGGGGAGGTAAAATTGTGATTTTTGATTTTTAAAAGTCTGTTCTGGATGGCTCAACTTCCCATTGCCACAGCTCCCCCTTCAACGTCCCTTCCCTTAGGACTGTTACCAAGCAGAGATGGAACTAGGGTGGGCAGCTGGGGCTTTGCTCTAGAGCACTAACAGTATTTGCAATTCTTCAGAAGCATGTACACAATTGATACATAATGCATACATAATGCATTGAAATAGGAATGAATTGAGATAGGAAGCTACTAGAAAGAAGGTTCACTTTCTTTCTACCCTCCTTCCTCCTCCCTTGTCCCTCTCCACTGTAGTCCACATCAAAGGAGAGTACCTTCCTTAATCTTCCCCTGTTCCATTCTTACTCTTCACCCTTCCTCCAGACATCTTTTGTGCTGCTTGCTCCAATTTCCCAAATCACTAGTTAACAGCACCCAGTGTGAGGCTCGAAAATCATCTGCATTTCTAGGGATGCAGCATCTTCTTTGCATTCCCTTCTGTCATCTGTTGAAGAAGTGAAGAAAGGGAAGAAAAAGAGGATAGACATACCACCCTCCCGATATTCAGCAAGTCATTAACAAAAAAAGTTTAAAAAAATGACAGGATCAAAAACAGACCATTGAGGTACTCCACCGTAGACCTCTGGGTCTAATTCTTAATCCACCCCTCTATACTGGGGTGGGGAACCTGCAGCCTTGAGGCCACATGTGGCCCTCTAGGTCATCAAGTGCAGCCCTTTGACTGGCTCCAAACTTCACAGAACAAATAGAAGGATTTGTTCTGTAAAACTTGGACTCAGCCAAAAGGCTGCACCCAAGGACCTAGAAGGCCACATGTGGCAGATTCCCTACCTCTGCTCTAGACTACTATCTAACCTACATTTTTTCTATGAGGACAATATAAAAGACCTTTTCTAGGTAAGCTAGATGTATAGTATTCCTTTGATCTGCTACTCTAGAAAATCTATTAAAGAGGAAATGAGGTTATTCAGGATGAAATCTTTCTGACTCTGATATTATTGCTTCATTTTTTCAGATGTTCACTAATCATCCTTTAAATATGCTTTAGAATTCTTCCTGGAACGGAGGTCACATGTGCTGGTCTGTAGTTTGCAGACTCTGGTTATTTTCCTTTTTTTGAAAATCAGAACATAGTTAGTTTGCCCTTCTCCAATCTTATGGTATCTGTCTTGCATGCCAGTCTTTAAAAGATCTCGGCCAGGGGGTTAGCAATCATATCTGCCAAACTCTTTTAGTACCTTGGTCTTTAGTTCATCAGGCCTGATGTTTTGAACTTCAGAGTTGCTAAGAGATTTCTTCTTATCTCCCTGCATATCCTGAATTTCACCTCTCTTTTAATGTTCTGATTCTTCTAATTCAGCTCTCTTTCATCTTGACAGAGTTTTCTTCCTTAATTTTCCTCTTTTCCCAAATGTCACTTAACCCTCCTCTCTTTGGTCACTCTTAACTTCTCTACAAAGCCCCAGTTCATTTTGAGTTTTAGCATTTCTGACATTCTTAAGGGATGAGGTCATGGTTTTGTATTTGCTCTGTTATCTTCTCTTCCCTCTATCTTACTTGCACATCTTAAAAAAAAAATCTACAATGAATTCCCTGTGTACCCATATAGGTCTCTTTGAACAATTCCTGCTTTTTCTTCCTCACTGGAATTACTTCTCTTTGTTTCTTCAGAATTTCATTCTTTAGAGTTCTCCATCTTTTCTCAGGGGACTTCCTCATAAATATTTTAGGCCACAGCATGGTACCTATGCTTGTGCTTAACCTTTTGAAATCTACTCTCACGTGGAAAGGGTCTAGGTGGAATTAAGGGTGGGAAGTGGCCAGGGGTGATCCAGAGGTAACAGACAATGAAGGGCTGGGGCAGGTTAGAGGTAACAGAGAACTGAAGATTGGGGCAGGATCAAAGCCACAATGCAAGGAAACGGAAAGGGCTGGGTACCCCAGGAGTATGCCAGGAACTTGGGCCACGGGGAAAACTCCAGGGTCTTTTAGGGGTCCATCATTAGTGCCCTGTCAATAAGAGACCTTGACATACAATAAATTCTACTGTATTGTATATAAGTTGTTTCCTCTGCGTTCAAGGGTAGGAAAAGGGACAAACTTTTATGAAGTGGCAGGACAAACTTTTATTAAGTGCCTACCATGTGTCAGGCACTGGGCTAAGCCTTTTACAAATATCTTATGTGATCCCCACAACAACCCTGGGAGCAGGTGCTATTATTACTCCAACTTTACAATTGAGGAAACCAATGTATAGTGTTAATCCTGAGCTGCCTATGTAGTACTCTATGTGAAATTCTTGTTCATTGACTGATGGAAAAGATATATTGGAGGTCTTGTGTATCAGTCTCCTCATGGGGCAGCTAGGTGGCACAGTGCATAGAGTGCTGGGCCTGAAGTCAGGAAGACTCCTCTTCCAGAGTTGAAATCTGGCTTCAGACACTTAATAGTTTTGTCACCTTGGGCAAGTCACTTAACCTTGTTTGCCTCAGTTTCCTCATCCATAAAATAAGCTGGAGAAGGAAATGGCAAATTACTCCAGCATCTTAGCCAAGAAAACCCCAAATGGGGTCACAAAGAGTTGGCCATGAATGAAATAACTGAACAACAACGATAATAACATTTTGGTATAAAGAGTTTAGGGCCAGAAGATAGGGTTACACAGAAGAAACTGTAAAAGGGATACCATCAAAGAAATGCATGGGCAAAAAAAGATGATGGCTGATAATGGGGCAAGGGGGAAAAGATGACCAATGGGGAGCTTGTGCTCCATTTGCATCTGATCAATGTTAAGGGAAAGTGAGGAAATCTTCCAGCATGTTGGGAAGACCCTCTCCCCCACCCCTGTGGTGAACTTATGGGAAAACATAGCCCAGAGTCCTACAAGATGGGCAGGCATGGATGGGTTGCTATCTACATTGTCAGAGGAAATATTCACATTGAAGAAGTCACCAAAATATCTGAGTATTCGAGATTATTGTTCTTCTCTCTTTCTTCTCCCTTAGTTATTCACATGGTAGCCTTAATTTTCTGGTCTTTGTCCCATCATAGATGGCTGGTGGGTCATTTCCACTCATAGCTACTGGGGAAAAATCTCAGTTCTTCAAGGCCTTTCTGAGAAGGTCTTCAGTATTCATCATTGTTTTTTTTGATACAGAAAGAAGTGCATGAATACTGTAGTAATTGCTGCGCCCAAAAGACAGAATCAGGCAGAAAAAAAATGGCCCATGTTGGCAAGGTCTGTTTCTTTCCTTTCCCTTCTACAGGAATTTCTCCTGCATTTTCCAGGCTCATAAACTTAATTATGCAAGATGTTTCCATTTAAATGTCTATAGACCCTTTCTCCTAGGTAGTTTATATTCAGTAGTATAAACTGGCTAAGGCCTCTAACACCCCAGTGAAGGAGCTAAAGAAGGGGGAAGGGAACACGCATTTATTAAATGACTATTATGCACCACTACTGTGATAAGCACTTTACAAAAATCACCTCATTTTCACTAAATAGGTTGAAGGAGAGAGAAAAAAATATTTAGGATAAAGGCTGGTTGCAAAAAACAAAGTGTAGTCAAGTCACCTGATATCATTGGTAATTGGTCTTTTGAACGAACCCCAAGAGGTTGTAACAGAGATGTTCCAGTCCTCCCTCAGACCTCTTGGATAGAGAACATTCTAGAGGTACGTGGTCTGTTTGGAGAAGAGGAAGAAGAAAAAGTAAACTCAATCCCATTTGTGACTGCAGGGAGGAATCAGCTTCATTTTCATATGTGAACTTGATTTGCCATAGGAGGTCCAATGACCTTTGTTGACCTCTTAATCTAAAGATGCTCTGTTTTTAATTTCAAAGCATTGATGGATATATGGTTGGTAGCAGGGTGTAAGACAGTTTGGAGGCAAGCAACATTACAAAGACAGTCTTGAAAAGCCTATGGCTACTGGGCATGCTGACTTCTTTGAAGAGAAAAATGTTTGTATCACATCCTCTCCCACCCCTGTCTAAAATCTGGGCTTCCTTCTCTGCCTTGGACAATGTGATAGAGGAACCATGACAGGGAATTGAGGTATTTTCTATTTTGGGATTCCTAAAGCCTTAGAGGGAAGTTTTCCCCTCTTGCTGTAACCAAATCCAGAGAGTAAAATTCTACATGTTCATAATTGTTAGCTGGTCCCACTAGCAAATAATTTCTACGTGGATGAAAAACATTAAATAAAAACACAGTAGTTTTGAATGTTTTCAGTTATCTCAGAGGCTGATCAAAAATCCCTTGGACTGGACAAATAATCATTAAGGTGACTGAAAAACCTGATTTTTCTGACAAATGATTGTTTCAGGGGCTATGCCAAGAAATAGAACTTATTGTCGATAACAATTCAGCATATGCTTTAAATCTTTAGTCTCTGAGCTGACTTGGGGCAAACAAGACTTGGTCACACTGGGAAAACAGAGTCAGACTATTGCCTAATCTTCCAGAGCTAAGATGGCACCTTGAGGTCAATCAAATCATTTTAGAATTTGGGGTAGGCAGCCTAGCTGCCTTTGGCACCAGCTTTATTTGTGGAAAAAGAAGAACACGAATAACTTTTACATCCCAGTCTCGTTTTGTCCCTTACTTCTCCGGCGTTATGGCTAATGACCAAACTTGGAATGTGTAAATTAGCCACATGGGGGAGTGCTGAGCATTCCACTGATTTTGGAGTAGCCTTTACTGCAGCAAAGGAAAGGAGGAAATTAAGCTTTTTAGATGGATAACTGTATTCCAAGAAGATATGAGGTTTTATCCTATTCCTGGAAATAGGAGAATTTCCTGTCTTGTTTGGTTTTAAGTCAAGACATTAAAAGGTTTTATTTTTTGATGGTTCATTTCTTACTTAATTCTCATAGATTCATAGACAGAAAATGTCTATAAAGGGGTCTTGGAGACCATCCAGCCCAACCCCTTATCTCCCATGCACCTTCCTGTTTTCTCCACTTTCGTGCCACTGCTCAGAGTAGAAATGAGAAAAATCAAGATTCCTTTCGTGGATACGGATTCTAACACTGCTGAGTCAGCATGAAATGGGGTGGGTAGGCTAGACTTTGATTTGGGCTCAAATCTCACCTCAGGAAATGACCAGCTATAGAAGAAGCCTCTCTTCCACCTCTGCAATTCGTTGAACCATTCTGAGCTTCACTTTTGTCCCCTGTAAAGTGAGAATTATAATAGCACCTTATGGTATTGGTGTGAGGATCAAATAAGACCCTATATGCAAAATGCTTTAGAAGTTTAAAGAGATAACAAAATGTCAGTAATTATCATCCAGTTTTGAAGGTCAGCTCTTTCATTGGGCCTTTTATCTTTGTTTTTAGCCCAGTGTTTTTTACTCTCATCCTCCAGCAAAGTCTTCCTCTGATCCTTCACTGTAGCCGGGAAGTGGTTGGGCGTTTCCTAGTAAGTGGAAAGACTTTCAGGATTGGCCTAGGGATGGACACTGGAGATGCAGCTTAGCTCAATGTTGACAGGTTCGTTCCCACAAGGTTTGCTACCAGGAGATGATTTTTTTTGGCCATGGCAACCCACAAAAGAGAAAGAGGGGTTGTAATATACATTAAAAGGATCAAGGTAAGACTTTTTTTTAAAATTTAAAATTCTTATTTTTTTTCAATTAACAAGCATTTATTTTCTCTCTCTCCTGTTCTTTCTTCCCTTCCTTCCACCGTACCATGCAGCCCGAGTTTGCATAGTGCTTTTGAAAGGTGTGAGAATTGATATGTTGACTTCTCAAGGTGCCTGGCAGCCATGGCCTTATTTATTTCCATTAAATCCAACAAGTATTTATTATGAGGCAAGAGAGGACAGAGAACCAATGTCAAAACCAGGAAGACTCGGGTTCAAGTGCCACCTACGACATGTTTTCTGACCTTAGACAAGTTATTCCTCTTCCTAGTGATTTAAGCAGCTCCTAAGACAACAAGCTCTAGCAGACACGCCAATCTCTATTGGCACCGACTTTCCTTATCTAGAAGTTCCCTGTATCAATGAAATCAAGGGTCCAGTCCATCTTCTACCTCTAAATGTTTACTAAATAGCCCTTGTGCTAATTCAAGGCATTGTGCTAGGTGCCTTGTGTTACAAAGAGAAACCCAAAACATTTCCAGTCCTCAAGACACTTGCATTTTACTGTAAGGCATGTGACAAGAACACAAATAAGTAAATGTAAAGAAATTGCATCAGAGAGAGAGTGCTAAGAACTGAGAATCAACTAAGACTGGTAGGGGTGGAGGCAGTTGAGACTTACTTTGAAGGAAGCGAAGGGCTATGCAGCCAAGGTAAGGAGGAAGGCAGGCTACATATGCAAAAGCTCAAGCAGGAGACGGAACGTCTCATACCATTTTGACTGAAATGGAAGTGCATAAGTGGTGGGTAGAAACATCCCAATTTTTGGATTCTGAGAACTTGGGTTCAGATCTCACATCAAAGTGGCCTTCCCGTCAGAGTTCATCCTGGGCCCCAAGGTCTTAATGTTTTCATCTATGACCTATGTGACCTATACTTTGAAGGAATCTAGGAAGTCAATGAGCTGAAGGTGGGGAGGTGAGTCTGATTCATTTCTAAATGTTTATTTTTACTGGAAACGATTGCACTGTAATAGAGTTTCTGATTCCATTTTTTTTTTCATAACCAGAAATTCTTTTGTGAATGTCTCAAATTCTGGGTGCTACTCAATTCCTTTGGTGTTGAAAGTTTTTCTAAGAAATTCCCAGGGAGCCAGCAATGGGGCAGAAGGAAAATCTGGGAATGCCTTTGGAGTAAGTCATCTGTTCCCAATCTCAACCCACCACAATGCTTTTATTAATTTCCACCATGCAGCTTTAAAAACAAAAAACAAATTATTTCTAGGGTTTTTTCTTCACTTATTGGCTGTAGAGTTCTCCACTGATTTTATTCCCTGCCAGCCAGGCAGGGAGCTTTTCATCATTTCTTAGTCAAAATAGGACGCCTGTGCCTCCAAATGAGAGCCTGCTGGGAAAACTATTCCTCTAATGATGACTGGCGCTCTTACAGACAACACTCTTCATATTTTCTAGACACTCCTTGGTGAGTGGGCTATTGTCACAAAGAGGTAAAGCTAAAGCTCCAGCTAGTGACAAATTCTGAAGCCTGGACCGTGCCTCACTGTTTGACTGTATTGTTTTTTATTTATCTATATATTGCTTTGATTGTCCTGAAAATTGTTTCACGGATTTTGTAATACATTCCAATCAAACAAGCATTTATTACTCACTTATTACGTGTAAGGCAACTCTTTAGGAGTGCAAGTCTCTGAATAGTTGCCCATCTGCATGGGTAAAGTGATATAATGTGTTGCAGACATTTCCTGCTTTTTTGACATGAGTGATCACATTTAAGAATAAATCTCTGTTTCTAGTGTAAGTGAGCAGCCACCTCTATGAAACTCCTCTCTTTTCTCTTAGTATATGTCTACTTCTTCAAATCACTTGGATTCTGGTTTTTGTCTTCCTAGGAGCTTTCCCACCTCCCTAATCCTGTTCTGCCTCCCTTTTTCCTGCTCCTACCCCAGTTCTGGAGCAAAGACAATCAAAAGACAGAAGATGCCTAAAAGATAGGCAGATTAGCAAGTCCCTACACTGGCCCAGAAGAACAACAAACTGTCCCCAAGATCAGTAACTGAGTCCAGTATAAAGATGTGTTTTCTGATTCTATAAGTACCTATAGGAAACGGCTCATATTCAGCAGCTCGCTTGTGTCATAGAGATTCTCTTCTTTATGTGCCAGTCGATGCTTCTCCCTGTCTTGACTCGTAACAACGTATAGAATAAAGCCTTTTTCTGACCGGCAACTCAAATTGTCATGAAGTGGGTTTTCTTTTTATGATATTCTATGCTGGAAATTCCCTGCTAACCCAATGAAATCACAAGTTTGGTCCATGTTCAAGGCAGCTAGGTGGTGCAGTAGATAGAGTGCTGGCCCTGGAGTCAGGAAAATCTGAGTTCAAATCCCACCCCAGACACTAATTGTGTGACAAGTCTCTTAACCGCTGTCTGCCTCAGTTTTGTCATCTGCAGAAATGGGTATAATTATAGCCCCTTCCTCCCAGGGTTGTTGTGAGGATCAAATGAGATTGTATTGGTAAAGTGCTTAGCACGTAGTAGGCACTATATAAACATTAGTTGTTATTATCATTATTATTGTTATTATTAGTGGTATTAAATGTTGGGGACATGAAGACAAAATGGATAACAGTCCTTGCCCTCAAAGGTTTTACATTCTAGTAGAGGATACAGTTAAGTAAATGCAATGCAGAAGGAGTGGTGGCATGGGATTAATAGCTAGCAAGATCAGGATCTGGGATGAACCTTGATGGGCAGCATCATTCCAAGAGGCAGAGATGAGGAAGAGAGCATTCCGTGCTTAGGGAAATAGCCAGTCCAAAGACATGGAGGTGTGTAGATGACAAGTAGGCCTACTTGTGTGTGTGTGATGGGGAGTGTAATGGGGAGTAACAAGAAATCAGTCTGGGAAGACAGGTTAGGGTCAGCTTGCAAAGAGCTTTCATGAAGACAGAGGGGTTTGTATTTACTTCTAGAAGATGTGGAAAACCACTGAGGCTTCTGAGGCAGGGAAGTCACATGGTTAGAGCATTATGACAGAGTTCGCTGTCTAATTCTATGCAGGCAAAACTGACATATATATATATATATGTGTGTGTGTGTGTACATGCATATGTGTACATACATATATGTGTGCATATATGTACACATATACATGGATGCATGTATATATGTGAATATGTACATGTGTATATATAGCTTTGAAGTGAAATAAGGTTTCTATATTCCCATCTTTATTTCTCCGCAGACTTTGAATAACTTTCTCCTGCCCTGAGGGACCATACCTGTCCAATGCCCCTAGCCATAAGGAAACGGTCTTTCTCAAAGGCCCTTTATACTTTGGCCGTCCTCTGTTGGCCCTTCCACAACCTGATGCCCAATCAGGTGAGCAGGGGCTCCCAAAGCAGGGTTTCATCAGGGAGACCAGAGAGGTGGGGTTATTTCTGGCTAAAAAAATCCATGGGCATGCCTAATTAACTATAGCCATTGGCTATTTTCTTATTCTTAGACTCCTTACTCTTGTCAGATGCACAGGACTTTGGGCCTCATTCTTTTCATTTGTAAATAAAAGAGTTGGATTAGGTTTCCTCTTGGGTCTCTTCTAGCTCTTAGGTGTGAAATGATTTTCCTAAGATCACATAGATTCAAAGAGACAGAACTGAGATTTGAACCCAGGTTCTTTGATTCCATACTCTACGCCCTGACTTCTCTATCACATGGGCTTATTCTGCAACATTGTCAGTCAACCAGCATCTTGGAGCATGGCATGTTGATGGATGATGAAAATCTTGTCATTGGGCTGGGACAGCTGCATGTAACATTATTATAGCTTGCCTATTTCTGTCTGAAAGCTGGGGGGCAGAATGTGTATGATACTCTAAGAGCTGTCCTTACATTTGGGGGTGGGGTAGAGTGGAAGTAGGTAAGGTCATACTGGCCTCATTAGCTGCTCTCAGTGGCAAAAATGCCCCCAAAAGCCACAATCTGTCTTCAAATCCAAAAAGCTGGTGGGTGTTTTCAACAGAGCAGAACTGGTTCTGATGAGAGTAGGCCAAAAGCTCTTCATTTCTCAGCTAATCTACTGGCCTTACTTACAGCCTTTGCTGGGGGCATGCTAGCTGCCAGGTTTTAAAAATTTGACTTTAGTTACAGCAGCTGACTTTGGAGGCCTATTTCTGTGACTGTGAGCTGGCCCAGTCACCTCGAGACATATCCTGCAGAAACTCATTTACCAGAGTTTGCCTTAATCCAATTTTTATCATGGTCCTCTTACTTACTGAATAGTTTATTAAATTTATAAGAAGAAGAATAAAAAGTCGCTTTAAGAGTAGTGATGGTAACACTGGGTTTACTGAAGGGATATAAAATTCTGATCTTGTCACTAGGGGGATGGTATTTTCTTTGTGTTACTTGCAATACATGGATTTCATTTGTTGTTGCATGGCCATGAGTCATGGAATGCTAATGTCTCTCAGGAGTTGAAAATGAGTATCAGCCAGAGGGCAGTGGAGAAATAAACGGTAGGTGCAAGCAGGCTACAGTACAGTACACATGAGGAATTCCAAAGATAACTGGCAGTAAAGGATGCCATTTAAAAAATGTGTGAGTGAAAAAGAAGCTGGGTTGGTCCCTTGTAAGTGATGGCTAGCTAAAGAATGGCTCCACTGGTATCCTTGCAATGTCAGGCAAAAGCAAGATGGTGGCGAGAACCCTCAGACCTGGCTAGGTTGGTCTTCAATTACAGACCCAGCAATGGACTATGCGCCCATCCTCTGAAGACTTTGTAATTTGGTAAGATTGGTTGAATGTTGTAGATTACTGGCATAGCTTTCAAAAACCAATAAAATCTCACATTTGGAAAAGACTTTAAAGGTCAGTGAATGCTCCCTCCTCTACCATTCCTCCACGCTACCCTTGATAGATGGTTATCCAGTCTCTTCTGGAATACTTACAGTGACGGAGACCTCAGTACCTCATAAGGTAACCCATTTTGGTTTTGATATCTTGAATTGTTATGTACTTCTTTATTCTACTGAGATGAAATCTGCCTCCCTACACAGGATCATTGGATGTCAGAGTGTATGAAAGTACCTCAGAGACTATCTAGTTCAGGGGTGGGGAGTATGCCGCCTCAAGGCCACATGTGGCCCTGCAGGTCTTCAAGCACAGCTCTTGGACAGAAGGATTCAAGTGTGTCAAAGGGCTGCACTTGAGGACCTAGAGGGCCACATGTTGCCGGGCTCCTCACCCCTGATCTGGTTCAAGGTTAACCTGAGCAAGACTCTACTCTACAGCAGACCCAACAAGTGGTTACTCAGTCTTTACTTGAAGTACTCCACTCACGGGGACCTCACTACTTCCCAAGCCCGTGGATAGTTGCTAGTAAATTTTCCCTTACATTGAACCGAAATTTTTCTCTCTTCAACTTCCATGTATTACTCCTGATGCCACCCTTGGAAGTCAATCAGAACACATTTAACTCTTCCGAATGATACCTCTAGGATGACTTGGAGATAGTGCTCACATTTCCCCTTAAGTGTTCTCTTACAAAATATTTTCCTTACAGTAGTCCTGCAAAGGCAGCTATAGTATGGTGGAGAACTCACTGGATTTGGACCCAAAGGACCTAGGTTCACATCCTACCTTTGACACTTATTACTTATTGGCTTTGGGCAAGTGACTTAAGATCATACATCTAGATCTGGGAGGGACCCCTGAGGCTATCTAATCCCACCATCTCATTTTACAAACGAATAAACTGAGATCTAGGGCATTTAAAGTGACTTGCCCAAGGTCACATGAGTAAACTGAGATCTAGGGCATTTAAAGTGACTTGCCCAAGATAACACACGTGGTTAAGTGTTACAGGCTGGATCTAAATCCAGGTCCTCAAAATGTAGAAGCAGGACATTTTCTCACAGTAACTCATTGCTGCACTTCTCTTCTTTAGATCTCAGTTTCCCCATCTGTAAAAATTCAGGATTAGGTGGCTTTTGAGGTTCCATCCAACTCAAAAAAACTAAGCTTCTAACTGGGCTGTGTAAAGATGATCATTTCTACATCATAGCTGGGGAAACTGAGGTTCAGAGAGGTCAATTGACTTGCAAGGAAGCTACCTGCCTTGCCTGGGATCCTGCAACTACAAAAGGTCTCAGCTACTGGGATTTGAATTTATGTCTCCAGATTCCAAGTGATAATGGATAAAAGTGAAAGCATTTTCTGAACTGCATGAGCAGCACGTAAGTATCATTCACAGCAATAGCTTACTCTTTGCTATTCTGTTTATGGTGGATCATTTACATGGGTGCTGCTCTTACTTCAGGCAGTGCCCACCAGGAACCCCTCTGGGGAAAGTGGAGGGTAGAGACAAAAGGGGTTCCACAAGTCAAGAGAAATTTCCCCATCATGGTCTTTCCCAGGGGTTTCTGGGGCGTTTCAGCACCCAGGCTTCTGAACACTTTACCAACTACTTTACTGACTCTGGTCTGTTTCCATTTACAGAGAGAGCCTCAGGCACCACATGGCAATCAGCTTGGCCAGGGCCAGTTAAAACTAGAACTCAAGGCCTTTTCTCAGCCCTCTCACCCAGCATGCACTCTCTCTGTCTCTATTTCTCTTTCTCTCCTCTTCCTCTTCCCCTCCCCTCTCTTTCTGTCTCTGTCTCTCCCCCTCCCTCTCTTTTATTCTCCCCCCTCTCCCTCCCCTTCTCACTGGCTCCCTCTGCCTTTGAGAACATTCAAGGACATGCTTCCATCTGTTTCTCATGTAGGGCCCTTCTTTTGAGAAACATTTGTTCTGAGCTGAAGATGAATCAAAGTTGTTGACAAGAAAGGGACTGAATCTCTTTCTCTCTCACTCAGAAACAATTCTTAGGTCTTAGTCTGCAAAGTTTAACTTCTAAACGTGGAAGTCAGAGTTGTCCTTGCTGGCCGCATTCCAGTTAAGGCCGCCAGTCCTAGACTTGACAACAGCTAGCCAATGGGATGTCCTTGACTCCAGCGGAGAAGATAAGTCAAACCAAACCTGGAACTGAGTGATCTCGCACATGCATGACGGCAGCAGGATGTCCCTAAGAATCACTCACTGGTGACCTCGCGCAAGCATGGTTTACTGTGGAGAATTTAGCAGAAGTTCTCAAATCTCCTTCTACCCTAGAGACAAAGATGTGAAGAGCAATTACTGTGAGAACAAGGCAAGAAAAGGATACAATAGCATTCTCCCCATCTTTACAGCTGGTGCTTTAGGCCCTCCACAGTTTGGCCCCAACTGGCCTTGTCAGGCTTACCTTTCTTTCCTCTTCCTCTTCATTATACTCTCCAACCAAATGGGATTACTCACTGTTCCCCAAATAAGACCAGCACTTTGGGGTCTTTACTTAGATTCTGATTAATATCGCTCTTTCAAGGGCCAGCTGCCCCATGAAGTCCTATTTAGAGTACCACAATCTTCCTAGTCGAGCAGGCTCACCATCTTGACACTTGAGCTTGTCCTAGTATCCAATTTGTTGTCAGGTCTATCTTCACAATGTCTCTTATACATATATGCTTCTTTCTTCTGACAGCCACCACCCTACTGCAGACCCTCATCACCTCATACCTGGACCATCTTCAATAGCTGGCTGGTTGGTCTCCCTGCCTTGTGTCCCCCAATTCAAATCCACCTTCTACTCAGCTGTGAAATTGAGTTTTCCAGAGCTCAGATCTGACCATGTCGTACCCCACCCCCTTAATCCAGTGGTTCTCTATTACCTGCAGTTCAAAAATAAAATTCTCTGTTTGAATTTTAAAGCCCTTCATTGCCTGCCCCTTCACTCCCTTTCCAGTCTTCTTATACCTTACTCCCCTCTCTGTACTCCATGATCCAGCACTGATCTCCCTGCCGTCCTAGCACGTGTTAACTCTATAACTTTTGACTGGCTATTCCCCATACCTGGAATGCTCTCCCTACTCACTTCTACCTCCTGGTTTGTCAGGTGTCCTTCAAGTCTCAGCTCCAGTCCTACCTTCTGCAGGAGGCCTGACCACCCTCCCCCCTCCCCTTTCCTCAATGCTTTCCTTAGGAGATTCCCTTCCATTTACACTCTATAGGTCCTGTATGTCCATAGTGATTTTCATTTTGTCTTCTCTATTAGAATGGGAGCTTCCTAAAAGCAGTATATAAGGCTACAAAACGTGGAACACAGTGGGAGGCAGTGGAGCACAGGGGAAAAATCTGAGCTAGAGAACAGTTTCCTCTACCCGTGTGCCCTTGATCAAGTTGCTTAACCTCTCCAGGCCTCAGTTTCTTCATCTGGAAACTTGAGATGGTTAGGCTAGGCAACCTCTACAGTCCCTTCCAGCTTTGTATCTTTGATCCTGATTGTATGAACCCCAGTCTCTGAAGCATCAAACTTTTGCATGATCCAAAGGGCAATGGGGTGAAATATGATGGGCATAAAAAGGATCCCTCATATTACCAACTATGACTTGAGCGTGAGAAGTAGGATAAAAGATGGCATCCAAGAAATGGATGGTGAGATAAGGGAGAAAGTTGACTGTAGGGTAAGAGCAAAGGATGCCAGCTGGATAGCTGGGAAAGGAGCACTCATACCACTGAGATCAAGCATCTGTTGAAGAATTAAGGGGAAAAAAACCATTATGTTCCCATTAGACTTTAAATTCCAGGAAGAAAGAGACTATATTCCTTATCTCTATAGCAGTCAGTGTGTTGGGTTCTGTCAGAGATGCAAAATATATGTTCTTTTTAAGAAAAAGAAGAAGGAATGGTTGGAGGAAAAGAAAAAGAAATGAAGGGAAAGAGGAAGGAAATTCTGGAGAGGATATATACCCAAAGGAATGAATCTCTAATGGTAGAATTTTAGGCACTATGGCACTTGAATGGGAGGATAGTTGAGAGGGTGATCTTCAGTATCTTCTTGAGTGACACCATACTTCAGTATTTCAGAAATCTGTGTTTTCATCAGGGTGGGAACTCCCACCCTCCAGGGATTTAACAGATGTCTTTGGAAGATTTCTGAAAAAGCCATCTCTGAGGAGCCTCTCTGAACTTGGGCTCAGTTCACAGACATATAGTCTATCTATGGCCTCAAACTAAAGGCTGTTCTAACTTGGTAGAACCTGTCTGGTGCTTGCTCTTCCTGGCATCCTTCAAAGGTCACAAAGAAGTATTGATGGACAGCTAGTGAAGGACACAAAATGGGCTATTATCTCCTGCGCTTAGACACAAGCCAGGTCTGAGAGGCAAGAAAGCATGGGGTCTAAGAACTTGAGGGGATTCTGCCATGGGCTCAGCAGGAACCTAAAATGGCATCATGCTTGGGAGGGAAAAGACAGAATATGAAAAGGCAGATGGACCCAAGAGGCTAAAAGACACCCAGTTAAAAGCAGTAGGAATGCAATTATGTTCTGAGCCAATCACATGACTTAGCCTATTTTCACCTTTACAACTTTCTGGATTTGAAAGAAAAATCCTTTCAGCTGTCATGTTGTGCTATTCCCCTTTGATCATCATGCCCTTTTTCTCAGATACATTTCTACTGCTTTCTACTACTACAATGGAAGTAGTTACAGATAGGACCTTTGTCCAGGGCCTTGATTCCTGAGAAGAATGAAGACTCCCATTGGCATTCGGTGAGCTCTCTGTACCAAAGGCTCTTGTTTGTTTTTGTTTTGTGTTTTTTAATTATTCATTGTGAGATAGTGGGAGCATTGTTTATTGTGTCCACCACTGAGGGTTACAACTTGACCTGGAGTCTGTTCCATTGTCTCTGGTAAATGACTTATAGGAAAAGGCCCAATTACTTCCTGATATAAGCAGTCCCACTCTCTGTGAGGCCAAGAACTCTTTGGTTCTGGGCAACATATTTTAGGAAGAACATTGAAAAGTTGAAGCACTCCAGAGAAAGGTGAACAGGATGGTAAATGTCATGGAAACCATGCCATAGAAAGATCAGGGAAGGACCTGGAGATGTTTAGCCTGGAAAAGAGTTGCTTCAGGGAGCTGTTATATCTGTATTTGCTTATTTGAAAGGCTGTCATATGGACGAGTGATTCCACTTGTTCTATTTGGCTCAGTCATTCATTCAGTCAACTAGAATTAATTGGGCCCCAGGACCATGCATAGAAGCTGCAGCAAGGCAGACCTTGTGTAGGAACAACTTCCTAACCATTTGGGTTAACTATAAGAGGAAATGATCTGCCCCAGGAGGCAGTGGGCTCCTTCCCACTAGAGCCCTTCTAGCAGAGGTTGAATGCCCCCTTGCCAAGGCTGTCATGCAGGAGATACCTGTTCAGATAGAGATTAAATTAGAGGGCTTCTAAGGTAGGTCACGTTCCAGATGCCAGGACCTTGAAACCTCAGGTAAAGTCACAGCTCAGGGTCTCAATATGGTGGCCTTATGGGCCTTGATCCTCCTGTCCAAAGGGAACTAGCACGGTGGGCTAGCAGAGTGGACTAGTTTTTTACATTCGCTAGCAGCGGCGAAAGTTGCAATCCTTAATCTGCCAATCTTTCCCATTGCAATCCTATTTCTACCCAGAGAATTTCAATAAAGCATTTCTGTAAAGGCAAGTGTTATAGAATTTTCTGATGGTGTCTTATTGCATGACTCTGGTGATTTGGCAATATTATATAAATCAGAAATAAATAAAAAGACATAAATCAGTCAGGGCATAAAGCACATGCCTGGCAAAGTAGATGTTACGTCAAGTGCCATCTACCTTGGGTTTTGTCTAGCACTAATTGAAGTAGCCCCTCATGAACTATGGGTGCAAACTATTTATACCCTGTGCTGTTTTGTATTTTGAAGTGCCAGGGAAAAAGATGGACATGAGAGGGCTGAATGGCCTCAGGGAATTAGTGTATATTGAGTGTGTAAGGTTGTTCTATGAGGCTAAGAACTAAAAAGAGAATCTCTGTGCGCTCCTGGAAAGCTGTGAGAGATGCAAGGAGTTATGAGCTTAATGGGGTCATCACTCCTTCAGGTTGGTTAAGGAATGCCTACTCACTGGGTATGGTGTCAATACCAGAAGATACCCAAAGACGCAGAAGAATATGAATGAGAAACCTGTAGAAAAACTGTGGGAGGAGATGCCAAGATGACACCTGACCGAAGATCCCTCCAGTGACCATCTGTGAAGTGTCCACGGTATCGTTCACCCAGCAACCACTTATCCAGTGGAGCTATGTCTATTTGCGAGTGAGAACACCCAAGAACTCACAAACGCAGCAAGCAGAAGTTGCCATAGGTCTAACCAGGAACTGGGAGATGAAGGTAGTGAGCTGAGGACAAAGATTACCCTGATGCCCTTTACTTTTTTTGATTAGCTTGAAGAGTACTCATCCTTTATAGCTTATCTACATGCCTGTGGAAAATCAGGCACAGAAGAACAGGTGAAGGAATTCAGATTTCAGAGCTCAGTAATGCAGATTGCCTGTCACTGGGAGTTATAAAGATGACATTGTTAGTTTTATCTTCAATGTTGTGAAGGGTTCATCTAGCCTATATTGAATGAATTGAGTGACTCAAAGTTGGGAAAGGGACTTGAGCCTCAGTGGGTCAGGGGCTGAGCTATGAGAGATTTCTGAGTTGTTTGTATTGTTGATATCCTCATACAGAAACCCAAGCTAAGGGGCTAAAAAGAAAGGCTGGAGCCATGAAATCCATGTAGGTCCCATCCATGCATTGTAAGAGGACTTGGGACTTATAGTGATTATGTCTGGCTCACACCTGCACAATGACTTCAACTGGTAGCTCATGGCTTGTGGCGCCATCTGGTGGATTATTCAGATATAATGATCATAGTAGCTATTCTAACTACTCTTAGAGCAGTGTGATCCCTTTGGCAATCTGGTGAAGTCTATGGATCCCCTTCTCAGAATAATTGCTTTAAACTCACAAAATAACATCCATAGGATTACAAGGAAAAACAGTTATATTGAAATAAAGGTGTATTTTCCCCTTATTCGAGTTCACAGAACCTCTGAAACCTATTCACAGACCTGTGGATTCCAGATCTCCAACTCCTGTGTTAGTACTAGGGTAAAACAAATGTCTCTGCAAGTAGGCACTTTACTTTACATCTGGGTCAGAAGAAAATGACACGTAATGGCAAAGGATGGGATGGGGTGGGGTGGGAGAAGGCCAATGCTGAATCACGGAACCGAGCTTATCTGTCCAGCATATGTTACAAAGGCTTCCAATGGCCAGCCCCACCCTGGACAGCTACGATGGGAGTGCACACTGATGAGTGACATTTACAGGTCAGGCTAAATCTTGGCAAGATTCCAACTGTCAGTCATCAATCTTTTTTTCTGATCACACCTAATATTTAGTGACAGTCCATTGAAAGAGAAAGGGGCCCAGAACTGGAGAATCTCAGAGTTGGACAGGAATCCAGAAATGATCTAGTCTCATTCCTGGTCAAATCATTAATCCCCCTCCAACATTCCTGGCAATCGAGGCTTGGTTTCAAGACTCCAGCCTATTCCACCTGTGGAAAACTCTAACCACCAGGAAGTTTTTCTTATTATCAAACTAAAATCTGTCTCTTTGCAACTTTCTACCTGTTGGTTTCTAGTTTAGCCCTCCGGGACCAAGCAGAACAATTCTATTCCCATCTGACCATAATGGCTCCTTGCTATTCACTTTGTCACCATCGGTTCCCTTTGGACAATAAAACTTCCTGAGACCATGATCTAGGTGACTTAATCTACTTAGCTTTGAAACCACTCCCCTAGAGCCAACCTCAGGAAGGAAACATTTATGAAGGATCTCCTATGTGCCAGGCCCTGTGCTAGGCACTTTACAAACACCATCTCCTTTGATTCCCACAACAGTCCTGGGAGGTAGTTGCTATGATTATGCCCACTTTACAGATGAAGAAACTGATGCAATGGTGGCTAAGTGATTTATTCGCTCAGGATCACACAGTAAGTTTCTGAGGCTGGATTTGAACTCAGGGCTTCCTGATTCTGGGTCCTGTGCATTATTCACAGGGCTACCTAGTAGTTCTTTCTGATGAGTCAGTCAGCACAAATGTACATGGCTCATGATATCTAGTCATGCTTCATATCTCATCTGATTGTCTATACTTCTGGACATCCATCCTGCTGCCACTCATACGTTCCTCTGCCCCTTTCCATTCTCTTGCTCTGGGAATAGTAATCAACTACTATCTTAACTTCTTAGAAGCGTGTGTTGATTGACCTTCCTGGCTCTACTCTCAAACCCTGTGACATCCCTTCCCTTCCCAAGCTACCTCCTAATTGCTGTCTTCCCACCTCCCGTTAGAATGCAAACTCCTTGAAGTCAGGGACTGACTTGCTTTTATATTTTCTCACTAATGCTTACTTAGTACAGGGATTGGGACCTAGTATTCTCTCCCTCTTCTGTCTTTCCTCCCTCATTTCCTTCCTTCCTTTCTTCCCTCCCTCCTTTCTTCCCTCCTTCCTTCCTTCCTTCCTTCCTTCCTTCCTTCCTTCCTTCCTTCCTCCCTCCCTTCCTCCTTTCCTTCCTTCCTTCCTTTTCTCTTTCCCTCCCTCCTTTCCTACTTTCCTTCCCCCCTTCCTTCCTTCCTTTTCTCTTTCCCTCCCTCCCTTCCTTCTTTCTTTCCTCCCTTCCTTTCCTCCCTCCCTCCCTTCCCTTCCTTCCTTACTTCCCTCCTTCCTTTTCCTTCTTTCCTTCCTTCCTTCCTTCCTTCCTTCCTTCCTTCCTTCCTTCCTTCCTTCCTTCCTTCCTTCCTTCCTTCCTTCCTTCCTTCCTTTCTTCCTTCCTTTTTTCTTCCTTTCTCTCTCTCTCTCTCTCTCCCCATTCTTTCCTGTCTTCCTTACTTTTTTTCTTCCTTCCAGAAAGGAAACATGTTAAGTCAGGAGGGGGTAGGGCCCCATTAGAGACCTTCAAGGAAATTTTGAATGATCATTGTGCAGGATTTTTGTGAAGGGGATCCAGGCTTGGGTTGAAATGGATGGCATCTAAGGCTCCTTCCAGCTCTAAGATTCTGTGATTCAATACAGCATAAGCTCTTGTGGGGCAGTGACTGTTTTTGCCTTTGTTCACACAGTGCCTTGCACAGTGCCTGGTAATAGTGGGTGCCTAATGGTTGTTAAATGTTGAATTATGTAATCGTTGGAATAGAATTTTAGGTGCTCATTTAGAGCACCACTCAGTATCCTTGGTTCATGCCCTGTGGTCTTAAATCCACTCATCTTTGTAATCACTGCCCTGGTGCCATGCTGTCCCATTGGTAAATTAGCTGGCCCTGCACCCATGGTCCATTGGATATGACTAACCTCATGCCCCAGACCAGAGGTCCAGTACTTCCTATGGCACTATCCACTGTGGGTCCATTTGCTTGCCATTTGTCAAGAATTAAATAGCTGGTAATTTGCCAACTCAATGTTTTCCTGCAGTTGGACTTTTAAGTGAGAATTTCATTATTAAGCAGAAGGATTGCTTTATAGGAATTGAATATTAAGCAAAGGCCTGGAGAATATTTTAGGCAGCAGGAAGTCACTGACTCATATTTGTCGAAGCATTTCACATACTTGAAGGTTGGGAAGCATTACTGCTATTTGTTACATTAAAATAGCATGAGTAACTCCATTTTGCCTTTATTCATCATTTTGTGAAGTCAAGTTCCAATTTCTTGTAAGTCGCCTGATCGCAGGAAAGTCACAAGAATACCTCCTCCCTCACCTCAGTGTCTTCACCGATAAGAAACCAGGTATCTCCATCCTACTCCCCTCAATTATATAATAAACATAGAAAACAATAGTTCGGGTCCTTGTGCATACCAAGAGCCTTGGACCCGATCTGTTTCTGCAACTGCGTGCATTGCTAAATAAATTGTCTGGATGTAATACTCAGTGTCTCTATTCCAATGTAACATGTTATGATATGAGACAGACAAGTGGCACAGTAGAGCCCTAGGCCTGGAGTCGTGAAGACCTGGGTTCAAATTGGCCTCAGACACTATCTGTGGAAGTCGCTTAACCTCTATATGCTGCAGTTTGTTAAGTTATAAAATGGGGATAACAGCACCTATCTCTCAGGGTTATTGTTAGATCAAATGAGATAATACTTAAAAAGTGCTTAGCACAGTGCCTGGCACATAGTAGGTATTTAATACATGCTTGTTCCCTTCCCCATTCTGATATTAGAAAGGGAGTCAGATTTGGTTCTGGGGGTTTCAGTAGGAGGAAACCTACACTGCTGGGAGTGGAGGTGTGTGCGTGTGCTCCTGGCTACTCTTCCACCTCATCAGGTGACTTATGAACCCAAAACTGCCTCCAGGAGGTGGCTGAGATCGGCTCCAGCAGTCCCATGTTTTTTGCCTAAACCAGGAGCTGCCAAAAGAAATCAGCTGTTTGTCATTTAGGGTAGTAAGTGAATTTCTGCCAAGGTAACAAGTGGCAGAGTTTGCTAATTGGCAAGAATTAAGTAGCAGGTGATTATCTGCTTAATATCTTCATGCAGACAGACATTTACATTGAAATTTCATGACTAAGTAGTGGGACTACAGTGTAAGAATTGAATGTTAAATTATAGGTGACAAGGTTTCACGTAATACTCTAGGTTGTCATTGATTAGCCTTACAATTTTCTAAGTGCCCTGTTCTATTAAAGCTATTAAAAGGAACAAGGGGAACCATTCTAAGGGAGCCATCTTTCAATGTCGAAAATTCAATTCAATGAGCATTTATTAAGCACCTACCATATGCAAACTGGAGACTACATGGCTTAGCAGACAAAGAGCTGGTCTCAGAATCAGCAAGTCCTATCTCTGACAGCATACTGGTCATGTGACCCTGAACTAACCGGTTAGTCTTTTGCTGCCCCAGGGCATCTAAGAGTATAAATTGCAGAATAGTTGCTGATTTGAATTGGAAAAATAAATTTTCTAACCAGGAGTTCTGTACACTAATGAAATTATAAGTCCCTTCCTGCCACCCTCAACCCCCCCCCAAAAAAAAAGGAGAAAAGATTTGTAGAACATTGCCTTAGGTGCTAGGGTTTCAAAGACAAAAATTAATCCAATCTCTTCCCTCAAAAAGATCGCATTCCACTAAAATAAACAAGCCTTTTCTGACCTCATCATTCCATTGCTCTCTTCAAGGTTAGTAACGATCTTTTAGATGACAAGTCCAATGGCCCTTCTCTCCTCATTCTACTTGAACTCTCTGCAGTCTCTGACACTACTGATCGCCCTCTCCTCCTTGCTACTTCCTTCTCTCTAGGTTCTCAGAACACCACTGGCTCCTGGTTCTCCTCCCATGTATTTGACCACTCCTTCTTTGTCTCCTTTGCTGAATCTTCCTCCAGATCATGCCTTCTTACCATAGGTGGCCCTCAGGGTTCTGTCCTGGACCCTCTTCTCTTCTCTTCTTCCTCTATATACTTCATTTGGGTGATCTCATCAGCTTCCATGGATTCAATGACCATTTTTATGCTACTGATTCTCAAATCTACTTTTCCTACCCTAATCTCTCTGCTGACCTTCAATCTCACAACTACAATTACCTTTCAGACATCTTGAACTGGATGTCCAGTAGACATCTTCAACTCAATATGTGTAAAACAGAATTCATTATCTTTTCCCCTAAATCTTCTCTACCTCCTCCCCCCAACCCTGTCACCCCACCGCCCCATACCTATTAGTGTAGAGGGCAACATGACCCTTCCAGTTCCTCAGGCTTGTAACCTAGGAGTCATCCTGGATTCCTCATTAACCCTTCCCCTCCCCATATCCAAACTGTTGGCAAGGCCTGTTGATTTTACCTTTTCAGTATCTCTCAGATCCTCTCCCTTCTCCCCTCTGATACTGTCACCACTCTGGAGCAGGCCTCATCACCTCATGTCTGGACTATTTCAATAGCCTGCTGGTGGGTCAGTCTGCCTCAAGTCTTTCCCCACTAAAATCCATTCTCCATTCAGCCACTGACGTTATTTTCCCAAGAGACAGTCCATATTATGTCCCTCTTCCCTTCCCCCTACTCAATAACCTTCAGTGGCTTGTTATTGCCCCCAGGAACAGATACAAAGCACTCTGTTTGGCCTTCAAAGCTCTTTAAAACCTCTTCCCCTCCTACCTTTCCAGTCTTCTTACACCTTGAGTGCTCTCCCTGTTCTACTCAGACTACTGACCTCCCTGGCTTCCTTTAAGTCCCAACTAAATCCCACCTTCTACAGGAAGTCTTCCCTAACCCATCTTAATTGCAGTGCCTTCTTTCTATTAATTATTTCCATTTATCCTGTACATAGCTTGCTTTATATATATTTGTTTGCATGTTGTCTCCTCCATTAGATTGGAAGCTCCTTGAGGGCAGGAACTGTCTTTTGCCTTGTTTTGTATCCCTAGCGCTTAGCACAGTGCCTGGCACATAGTCAGCACTTAACAAATGTTTATTGAATGAATGAATATGGCAAAAGCAAGATGGAATGGAATTTCTAGCTTATCTACAAAGCAGAGAAAATGTCATGTCTTAAAAATAAATCCCAGAAAAGAGGAGCTAGCAGGGGCTGGTCAGTCTCCTCCTCTATGACTTCATTCACCTTTCCTGTAACTTTTCAAACTGAGGTATTTCTCCCTTGCCATCATTTCCCTATGTGTCATTTCCCTCTACTAGAATATAAGCAATTTGAGGGCAGAGACTGTTTTGTTTTGTTTGTATTTATATTCCAAGCACTTAGCAGCTTGTTGTTCATTCATTTCAGCCATGTCTAACTCTTCATGACCCCATTTGAGGTTTTCTTGGCAAAGATACTGGAGTGGTTTGCCATTTTACAGATGAGGAAACTGAGGCAACTGGGATTAAATAATTTGCCCAGGACCACAGAGCTAGGAAGTGTCTGAGGCTGGATTGAAACTCAGGAAGATGAGCCTTCTTGACTCCAGGACTGGCACTCTATCCACTTCCAGTCCCTCAAGCTTGCAACCATCTAGTTACTGTTCACACAGTGGCTGGCACATAATATGTTTTAATTAATGCATTTTCACAATTCATTCATGCCACAAACCCAATGGATCCATTTACTTAAATGGTTCCATGAGGTGAATTAAATCAAATCTAAAGACATTTATTAAGTGCCTACTCTGTATAAATGCACTGTCTTGTCCCTATGAGACATTGACCGGAGGTGGTCAAAGACCATGGGTCCAAAATCCAAGAGGTCTCTGTTCAACCTTATCAGAAGATCAGAGATTTAGAGCTGAAAGACATCTTAGGGGTCATCCAGTTCAACCCCCTCCACCATTTTGGACCGAAGGCCAAAATGTGACTTGCTCAGGATCTGAGGCAGGATTTAAATCCAGGTATTCCTGACTCCAATTCCAGTACTCTAACCACTATACCACATTTTCAGACATTATTAGTATAGAATAGAACAATAGAACTTAGAAGGGAGCCTTAGAAATTATCTCATAGAATATTGAACATCAGAGCTGAAAGAAATCTTTGAAATCATTGATTACCACTCCATCCTGTTACAGGTGAGGACAATGAGAAGACCTAGAAAGAGAAAATGGCTTGTCACTTTGGAAAGTGTCAGAGCTGGCAGGTGATGGATCTGGGATTCAGTCCCGGATCAAGTCTGCTGACTTGAGACTGGTCTGTCCTTCTAGCTTATCATGATGCCTTTGAGACAGCATTACGTTTCTTTCTGTCCTCTTCCCTCGCCCCCTCCATACAATAAAACATTTATAGTTATCCATTCCACACAACTTTCCCCATTGTGGTTTTGATATATCTTGGGCCAGCATAAGAAATTAAATGGGAATTTTGGGGAGAGTTTTGCAGAAGATGCAAATGACATGCGGCAGACAACACAGAGCCAAATACTTAACCCAAATTTTACAATAAGGTACTGTAAACACCCCACAGAAGAAAAAGAAAACAATCAGACTTCTCTGGTACAAAGGGAGGGCCAAAAATTTTCACATGGGTTTTCTAGATCGCAGGGGTTCTGTGCCCCAACCCACACATGTGGAAGGGATAACTGTAATTAGTCCTTTTTAGGATGGTGACTGCCTCTCTCTGGATTGTTCTCCCCACCTGCTTTGCTTCCAAGAAGGTAGGTGACCTTTCATATTTCAACTCTTCCCAGAGGCAATCCCTGTGCTTTGTGCACGCACCCACACACCCACACCCACCCACACACACACTCACACACACACACACACACACACACACACACACACACACACTCTCTGCTTAAATAAAGTTTGCTCAATAAATGACATATTCTATACTCTATTGGACTGGTCCTTTATGATGACACCCAAACAGCAAGGTCACTGTGTCCTCATCATTACTATTCCTTAGATATACATCCTCAGGGGAAAGCATCTCAGACAATGATACAGAGATATTTGAAAAAGCCAGTGATGAGTTTGGGTTAACAGCTACCAAATGTCTGTGGGGATATAGCAAATTGTAACTCTTGGTAGAAAACATTCTGAATTAATAAAAGGCCATTAGTTAATAAATTAGTGTATAGGCTGAGTTTTAGGCTCTACTAATGTTCCACTCTGAAGCCTCATTGGGACATGGAGATGCCCCGTGGCTCTCCAAGGCAGAGAATGAGCTCTGACAAATCCTACTATCATTGTTATCATTACATTGTTTTTGGAAAAGTCCTCTGATTTTTGTCATCTTTGAGAAAATGATTCCAGTTAAATTAAAATACCAGACTTCAGAAGATAAATGATGATTTCTTTGTGACGCTTGGTTGTAAATGGGTAGGGGTTGATGATGGCAGAAATCCAGACTGGTAGCCGTTTAAGTTAGCACAGGCCCATAGAGTTGGCTTTCAGTTTTGTTTACAGTTCTTCCCTGACCCCTAGGTGAATTAATTCCTTTTCTGCTATTGCCCTCTGCTCTCAGTAACATCTAAGTTCTCTGGCATTATCTTCCACTTGCAAAGTTCAATATCATAAAAGTAGTTCACTCAGTTCTTTTTAGGTCCTTGACAGTTTTTAGTCACTGTTGGAAAACTTTTTCCTTCCCCCTCACAACTAATCAGAATGTCCTAGCTATTAAGTTTAGAGAAAATGTTAGATTAGACTCCTGTGATTACCTTAGAATCTTGGTAGACAATTAAGAAGGAAACGAGACAGTAGCAGCTAATGTGGATCTCTGGTGTGATAGACAGCATGTCATACATCCCGCCTAAGCTATTTATTGGGAATAGTCTGCTCTGAAGCCTGGTACATGTGATATCTTAGTCCTAAAGCCTGTTATACATGAATAATAATAATATGTGTAACAAAGTATCAGCTAACCATGGAAGGACTACCTGTTCTCTGAAAGAGCATCGTTGCTAGCCTTATTCTTCCCTTTAAATTATACTGAGGAAACATGTAAGGCACTTTGCAAATGTTAAAATATAACATAAATGATGGATATTATTTTTAAGTAGACAATGCATGGGGGGGACGTGTCCAAAGACCATCAGGACACAGAGAATGTGGTTTGACTGACTGAGGCCCAAGAATACAGGTGTAGAGACCTTGGTGTTTACAGGGCTGGGAGGTTGCTCATTGAGACAATGAGCTGAGTGTTTGACGGGAGTATTCATACACTTAGACTAAAGCTTTTAATATCCTGACTTCATTGGTCCTCAGTGGTCTCAACTGCGAGTTACAGAATAATCTCATAGTTAGAAGGTCCCATCAATAGACTATCTAATTCAATCAGTACCCAGGCAAGAATCACATTTGCATTATACCCAACAGCTATCCAGTCTTCACCTGAAGGCTTCTAATGAAGAAGACCCGTCCTACTTTTTTCCTAAGTAATAGAAAGTTATAATTTGTATTGATGAAGTTGCTGATCCTTGAAGGATTGAACTATATTTAAAAAATATATCTAAAGTGTATGGGGCCCACCTACAGTACCACTTGCTTTACATTAAGACAAAGGTTGGCTAGACTAGCTCCTTGAAGTGCTATCATCAGTTAGGACACCAGATGGCACTCCAAGCTTTGAGCTATCACACTGGGTAACTATGCAGGCACAAACAAGATATTGACGCTAAATCCAAAGTCCTGTTGCATAGGACCATAGGATCATAAATTTAAAGCTGCAAGGGACCTAAAAAGCCATCAAGTGCAACCTTCTTATTTTACAGATAAGGAAATAACAAAGGTTAATTGACTTTGAGTGGGTGGGATCTGCCTGGTTCCCATGTCATTCAAACATTCTTTTTAATTCATACCATAATCTGATAATCAAGGAGTATAATTTAACCCCATCAAAACTCATAATTTGCTTGTCTCATGTGTATCCTCTTTACCACAGGATATGACTTTCTTTCTTTCCTAACTTTGTGAGACTTAAAAGAATCATACCTAGATTAAAGTACATTTATTAGGTGAAATGAAAATGTGAAAGAGACAGAATTAGAATATGTAACAGCTTGAGAAAGTCACAACCACTGGAGTCTGAATTTTCCAGTCTCTCTCTGTTATCACTGAGACAAACAGCCCACCCCCACCTCAAGCTTTCATATGCAGCATATTTGATCTCAGATGGTATGTGGGGAAGGGGTAATTTTCTCTTTTCACCTTTCCTCAGCTCATGTCTTCTGACAGTCATCCACTCCAGCTCCATTCTTACACGACCAATATGTGCCACCTGACTGCTTGCCAGGCAAAATTATCTACTGCTTCAGTAGGCTGGTCTCTGGAGATGCCATATTGCCATCTTCTTCCAGGAGCTTTTACTGTATCCCCCTCCTCCTTGTCCCAGTCATCAACTTCATCGTTCCATGTCTTTTCTCCTTATTGGTGTCTCTAGATTTTTGCAATAAAAGCATGGTGACCCATTTTTCAAATATTTTCATTGTAATGTGACACTAGAATGACTTTAGACACTCCATTTTTTTCGGATAATCCTCTGAAGCTACTCAGCCCCACCATATCCTTGAAGATACAGACAGTATCATCTGCACAGCAGGAGTCTGTCACAAGAAGTGTTGAATGTTTTATGGTCTTCAATCACACGTAGTAACTCCAACTAACTTGATTTTTCTCTCTCTTTAAACTCTCCCCACTCTTCACCTCCAATCCCTATGCTCACAGGAGGTGACCTAGCTTCTTATTTACCTAGAAAACGGAGGACATACTATGTGAGTTTCTTAACCCTAATTCTCTCTTCTTGAAAACTCAATATCTTCACCCATTGTTCCTCCCAACATTATACCTCAGAGGGAGGTGTTCTTCCTTCTTATCAGGCTAATTCCTTTACCTTTGCTCATGATCCTATTCTCTCCTCCTTATCATCTCTAGGCCCTAGCTCCGTTAATCAATGAGTCTCCTGTTTATCTTCAATCTCTGCTCTAGCTCATCACAAACAATTGAGTACAATACAGTTCTACAAGAAAACACAAAGAAGTGATCTTTTACTTCATCAGGATCATTACTGCCCTGGTTCTCCTTTTAACTTCTTTAACAACCCCTTCTCAGTCTCTTTTACTGATTCTTCTTCCTCCTATTGAGTCCTTAACGTTGGTATTCTCCAAAATTTGATCTTCATCCCTTATCTCCCTTATTTATTTTCTTTCTCCATTGGTGATTTCAATTCTTTCCATAGTTTCAACTATTATCTCCAAATAGATGATTCTCAAATTCTTCTCTCCAGCCTTGGTCTTTCTCTTGAGTTGCAGACCTACCTCTCAAATTACATGTAACTTATTACACACACACACACGCAAACATATATACATATGTTGGCTTTCTTTAAGTGTAATACTTCATGTTTATCCTTATTCAATTTCTTCTTATTAGATTCAGCCCAATATTCTAGTCTAAGATCTTTTGGGACCCTGACTCTATCATATGATGTGTTAGTAATCTTTGGGAAGCTAGGTGGATAAAGTGGATAGTAGTGAATAGAGTACTGGCCCTGGAGTCAGTAGGACCTGAGTTCAAACCTGGCCTCAAAAACTTACTAGCATATGATCCTGGGCAAGTCACTTAACCTTTGTTTGCCTCAGTATTCTCATCTGTAAAATGGGGATAATTATAGCACCTACTTTCTAGGGTTGTTGTGATGATAAAATGAAAAAATATTTTAAATTGCTTTGCAAGCCATAAAGCCATATGTAAATGTAGCTCCTCCTCCTCCTCCTTCTCCTCCTTTTCCTCCTCTTCCTCTTCTTCCTCTTCTTCTACTTCTTCTCCTTCTCTTCCTCTTCCTCCTCCTCCTCCTTCTTCTTCTCCTTCTCCTTCTTCTTCTTCCTCCTCTTCTTCATCCTCTTCCTCCTCTTCATTCTACTTTTCCTCCTCCTTTTCTTCTTTGTCCTCCTTCTCTTGTACTTACTCCTCCACAAAGCCTTCCTTGGTGCCACCAAATCAGTAATGACCTTTCTTTCTTCAAAAGCCATGGAGCATTTTCTTTGGACCTTTCTTATCCACGTATTCTAAAGGCTGTAGGGAGCCTCTGAATGCTTTTGGCAACATAATCAAACCTGTGCCTTCGAAAGGTTATTTCATAGCTATGAGAGGGTGGATTAGAAAGGAGAGAGACTAGAGCCTGGGAGACTGTTGCCTTTGTTGAAGTAAGAGGTAATGAGAAACTCAACTAGAGTTGTGGCAGAAAAATATTTATCTTTTCTTTGATCCATGTGACTTCTTTCTTTCCTTATTTTTGCCCCTCCCCAAAATATAGAAGAGACTAAAAATAGCCCCGGAACATCCTGAGACTCATTTGAACAAATGTTATCAAGTAGCACTTTTATTTCTTTCCAACAAAAAAATGTACTTATTCATTCAAAAGGAAGAGATTGAAAGTCATTCTACCAAGTGCCTTGGTTTTCAATTGAATAGATGTTTTCAGTGTAGGCATTGATATCCCATCTGCTCTATAGAAAGATAAATCACTGACTCTTACAACAGCTGTCAAGATTAGCAAGTTTATAGTGTTCCCATCAAGCAATCAACCAACAAGCTGGCTTCTGAAGGTTCCTTGGATGGCCAACAGTACCAAGATGGAGGTTGCTTCTTAGTTCTGCTAAGTTGGAAGAATGCTTATGAGACCATATGGTACAGTAGGATGAGCACTGATTTTAGAGTCAGAGGATCTGGATTCAGATTCAGGTTTAATCACTTATTACATCTATGGCTTTGAGAAAGATGCTGAATTCCTTTGAACTTTGGCTTTCTCATGTGTAAGGTGAAGGATTTGGATTAGATGACCTCTAAAGTTTCTCTTTCAATTCTAATTCCATGAGCCTTTTGTTAACTGGTGTTGGGTGATAGGAGTGATCCTGACCTATAGCCTATGTTGTATCAGTTATTTATTGTTTAGATGGATGTGGGATCATGGATTTGGACAGGCAAGGAGCATCAGAGGTCAGTTAGTGCAGAGATATTAAACGCAAGGCCTGTAGGCCCCAATCCACCCAGCACGGCCTGAATCATATTAGAATGTAATTGGGAAATATTTAACAAAATAAATGAACATTCAGTACAACATAGATAATGTTGATTTGTGGTTTTCTCAATCAATATGCGCCCTGCAAAGATTCATCTCTATTTAAGTTTGATACCACTAATCTAGTTCATTTCTCTTCTTTTATAGATAGGGAAGATGAGGGCTAGGAGGATTAAATAAATCTTCTAGGGGGCCAGTCAGTGCAGTGCTCCAAGAACCATCTCAACGGTCAACTCTTGTGGGCTAATCCAATGGATGAATCTGAAGGAGAATTAGACAAAATGCCTGAATCCAAAACCAGATTTTAAAGAAACAGTCCCAGCCCATGACCAGGCTAAATCAAAAAGAGGAAACAACTAAAGGAGAGGACAGCTTGATGTTATACCAAAGAAAAGATTCAGACTTTCCAGGAAGGTACCATCATGGAACATTAGAAGGACATTCTGAACTCCTCAGCACCCCCATTAGGCACCTCTTCTTTGGGAATCATTGGAAACAGATTAATTTCTAGTTAAAGTAATGGCCATCAAACACTTGAAAATTATAGGCATTGTTTTGCCTAATGGGTCCACGGTCCTTGGCAATGTGAGTAGCACCCCAGGACAGGACTCCACTGCTGCTGTTGAGGTTTGTTGTTGTTGTTTTTTCACATGAAACACTTAATAGCTGACAGTTTAGGGCTCCACTGGGAATGTCAGTGTCAATAGCTTTTGCCTGGAGAAAGTCCGGGAAAAATCACACAACTGGCAAGTCATTGTGCTTGAAGTTGCCAGAGCTTCCCTCTAGAATATGCTTAAGATCTAACTTTGATTCAAAGCCATTTTACTAGAACTCATTGTCCTTTTGTTATATTCCTTTTACTGTCCCAACCCTCACCTCCTAGTCAAAAATAATCAGTCAATAAGCACCATATATGTGCCAATGACAGATCCACAGCCCAGTGTAGTGGAAATCAATCAATCAACAAACATTTATTAAGCACCTATCATGTGTCAGGCACCATTCTAGGAGCTGGGGATATTAAGACAAAACTGAAGTAATAGCTGCCTTCAAAGAATGTATTTCTATATGGCGAGGCAACATCTACACATACAACACACACATACATACATATACACATGCGTGTACATATACATATGTGCATACACACGTGGACATGATAACTCTTATTTGTTGTTCCCCCTGTGGTTCCTTTGATCATCCACGTCATGTAGATCATCGCTCTACCGTTCTTCTAAATTCCTTCTGCTCCACAGGTCTTATTGAGGCATTGATTCTCTTTTACTGCCCTCAACTGGCCCTTTCTCAGGCAAAAGCCATTTTAGTAGCTTGGGGGAATAATCGGGAGTCCCCTTATTTTGGCAGAGGCCCTTGGCCCCCCTGTGTCTACCTCTTAATACATAATTAAACTTTGCCTTGCAAACAATTCTGCTCATTTCTGTTCATGTGTAAATGTGCCTAGAGGCCGGACTCTCCCCTCCCTTTCCCCTCACAATTTCCCAGCTGGATCTCTAAATGGGTGAAGGGACTCCACAGCCCAAATCTTCTGTTCCCCACCACTCAGCTCACTCATTTTCCACTTACATTAACCCTCTTCCTCAAGGGGTTTGAAGACTCAGCAGACCCCCAGACTCCCATTGTCTTCGTGATGTGCCACGCAGGACAAACTCAGCACCAGGAAACTTGGAGATTGCTTCAGTTTTGCTTCTTTGCTACTTCAGCTTTGCCTTTCTGAGTGGAGGGCTGGAAGATGAAACAAAATGCCTCCCCTAGCCTCCTTTTATTGAGGGCTCACAATCTCAGCCAGCTCTTCATTTAGCATCAGGTGCACTGCTTGGTTCGGACCCCACCATCAGCTTCATCATACGCCTCTTCCATGTACCCTCTGGCATGCCTCACTTTTTTCTTATGCATCGTCCCCATCTCCGTTAGATTATAAGCTACTAAAGGCAGAGACTGCCTTCCTTTTTCTTATTTGTATCCTAGTGCAAAGCACATAGTAGGTGATTCATAATTGTTTACTGTATTGTATCTCCCAGCTTCCCTTCTCTGGGATCATCTGGGAGGGTCCATTCAAATTATTCAAGGTTGCTCCTGAACTGTATCAGCTAGGGAGTTTGATAGGGGAGGGAAGAGCAAAGGCGAAGATAGAGAGGAGTGAAGCCAAGCCTTTCCCTTTCAGGAAAGTAGTGCCTACTACATACTTTCATTGTTCTTACTCTCCCAATATTTTTCCCCCACACCCTTAAATGAGCATTCATTATAATGGCTACAATAACGTTACTCCCAAGAGTTACTCAGAGTGCCATGCAATTCCTCAGATTGAGAGAGGGAAAATATTGAGCATTCTGTCTTTTCTCCATTAGACAAGAAGTGGGGAGCCAGGAATGTGAGTTCTCCTTGGATGGCTAGAGTTCCCTCAACAATGTGGCTGAGCTCTTCCACTAGGGATTTTTCTTTTCCTGAGGCCCTTCCCTCTCTCCCCCAACTCTAGCTCCCTCCAGTCTCTGCCACTTACAAACTGTGACCCATATTACGCCCTCAGAATGATACCATTCTTCTAAGTAAACAGAGGGTGAAAGAAGAAGGGAGGAAGGTCCAAGCATGGCCTGACATTATTTATTGATGCTGTGATGCCCAACTCAGGGCCTATGGGCAAAATAGAGCCTGACCTCCAAGGTCAGGAGAATTTTTAAAAAGTTTTTTTTTTAAACCTAATGAGCCAGTACTTATGAACAAGTAAGCCAGCAGAATACGATCACTTGTCTGACAATATATTGGGTAACTAACTACCTTCAAGGCTCAGTCTGGTGGGCTAGGACCAATTAGTAATTGTATTTGCAGTTGAATATAATTAATGATATAATTAAATGCATATGTAGCAAGGTGGATTTCTGATCATTTGGCCCATTATTGACAAATCTGGAGATTTCTTGTATAGACCCTTTGGCTAACAAGAGTTCTTTGCACAGTGGACTAGGGGGATGCAGATTTGTTACTTAGATGAAAGTGGAGTTGTCTAATACAATGATCCAAGACAACTCTGAAGGATGATAAAAAATGCTATCCATCTCCAGAGAAAGAATTGACAGTGTCTGAATACAGATTGAGACATACTTTATCTGCTTTCTTTATTTTTCTTGAGTTTTTCTATTTGATCTATGTTTTCTTAAACAATATGACTGTTATGGGAAAATAGGGGGAGAAGGGGACAAGAGATCAGGGGAATGATAGAGAGGAGGGCAGATTGGGAAAGGGGGTAATCAGAAGTAAATACTTCTGAGGAGGGACAGGGTCAAAAGAAAGAATAGAATAAATGGGAGGCAGAATAGGATTAAGGGAAATAGAGTTAGTTTTTCACAACATGAGTACTATGGAAGTGTTTTGAATAACTGCACATGTATAACCTATATTGAGTTGCTTGCCTTTTCAATGAGGGTGGGTGAGGAGGGAGGAAGGGAGAAAATTTGGAACCCAAAGTTTCAAAAACACATTAAAAAAATGTTTTCACATGCAACTGGGAAACAAGAAATACAGGAAATGGGGTACAGAAATCTATTCTGCCCTACAGGAAAGTAGAGGGGGAAGGGAATAAGAGAAGGGGGCAGAGATAGAAGGGAGGGCAGACTAGGGGAAGGGATATTCAGAATGCATGCCATCTTGGGGAGGGGCAAGATGGGGTGAAAATTTGGAACTCAAAATCTTGTGGAAGTGAATGTTGAAAACTAAAAATAAATAAATTTTAAAAAAAGAAAAAAACAATATGACTGTTGTGGAAATGTTTTGCATGACTATACATGTATAACCTATATCTAATCGCTAGCCTTTTCAATGGGGGGCAAGGAATGGAAAGGGAGGGAGGGAGAGAATTTGGAACTCAAAATTTCAAAAACAAATGTTAAAAATTGTTTTTACACATAACTGGAGAAAAATAAAATACTAAACAAATTTTAAAAAAAGGAAAGTGGGTCTGTCAAAATATACCCACATGAGTATGCAGAGAGCTCACTGATCCACTTAGATTTTAAAGGAAATGCACGTTGGATGGATGGATGGAGGCGAAGGTAATTGGAGTCAATACAAAAGAATGGAGTGGATCTGGAAGAACCACGTCAGGAATGTTTAAGTTCAGAACATGTTAAGGATGATAAAGAGGGCCAACTCCAGTCATCCTGATCTATATTTGGCCACTGGTCCCAGATGACTCCAGAGGAGAAAGTGAGGCTGGTAACCTTGCACAGCCCTCCCTCACTCAAATCAAAGTCAATTGCAAGTCATATCAACTCTCTGATGTCGTGGTTCTCTTTGAGAATGAAGGACAAACATGATAACAGCAAGGATGAGAAAGGAGAGGAAGAAAAACAAAAGGTTTGTTCTTTGGGGGGTTGCTCCTCCTACCTTTCCTATTTCTGTTGATGACATTACCATTCTCCCAGACACCCACGATTGCCTTTCCCCGTGCTCCCAATTCAACCAAGTACCAAACCTTGTAGCAGATACTTCCACATCAACTCTTACATTTGCTCCCTTCTGTCCACTCACACCTCCCTACTTTAAGTCATTGTCAGCTCTCACCTGAATTGCTTCCTATTCAGAGGCTATTCTTTGGAAACTGCCTGTTAATATCTTTTCACCATTAATCTATATTTAAAATTTTATATCATGAACATTTTCTTTTTTTCTTTTTCTTTTATTTTTATTAATTTATTTTGATTTATCAGCAATCACTTCCATAAGCTTTTGAGTTTTAAATTTTTCTCCCCCTCCCTCCCTCCTTCCCCAAGACAGCTCGAAATCTGATATAGGCTCTACATAAACATTCCTACTAAACATATTTTCACATTAGTGATGTTGTAAGGGAGAATTAGAACCAATAGGAGGAACCATCAGAAAGAGGAAACAAAACCAAACAGAAGAAAAAAATAGCAAATAGTATGCTTCAATCTGCATTTAAACTCCATAGGTCTTTCTTTGGATGTGGACAGTATAAAATTTTATTTTTCTATTTTCTATTTTGTGATCCTCTCTATCCCTTGTCTGGTCATGAGCTCTCTGCCTATTCCATTGATCCCAAAGATAATTCCTTCTTTATTCCTCTCATTTGCTGGTAATGTGACCCTTTATATCTGAGTCAAATATTTATTTGTTGATTATCTTGGTAAATGAAGTGAGATGCTAGTCTATGCCTAATTGATTCCATGCTGCTCTCCAGTTTTCCTAGCAGTTTTTATTGAATGGTGTGTCCTTATACCATGAACTGGGGTCTTTGGATTTGTGGTATGCGAGACTACTAGATTTGTTTGCTTTCATATGTTATGTTGGGCAGCTAGGTGGCATAGTGGATAGGGGGTCTGAAGTCAGGAACACTCCTCTTCATGAGTTCGAATCTGGCCTCAGATACTTAATACCTGTGTGACCCTGGGCAAGTCACTTCACCCTGTTTGCCTCAGTTTTCTCATTTGTACAATGAGCTGGAGGAGAAAATGGCAAACCACTCCAGTATCTTTGCCAAGAAGACCCCAAATGGGGTTGTAAGTGCTAGACACAATTGAAAAATGACTGAACAACAACAAAGCATGTTATGTACCTAATCTATACCGATGGACCTCTTTATTCCTTTTTCTTTCTTTCTTTTTTTGGCTAGGCAATGAGGTTAAGTGACTTGCCCAGGGTCAAGCAGCTAGTAAGTGTTAAGTGTCTGAGGTCGGATTTGAACTCAGGTCCTCCTGACTCCAGCGCCAGTGCTCTATCCACTGTACTACCTAGCTGCCCCAGACCTCTTTATTTCTTAAGCAGTATGGAATTGTTTTGATGGTCAGTACTTTGCAGTGTACATATTTTAAAATCTGGTACTGTCTGAGTCTCTTCTTTTGCACTTTTCCCCCCCATTATTCCCCTTGAGATTCTTGACCTTTTCTTGTTCCTTATGAATTTTACTATGTTTTCTAGCTTTATAGTACAATCGTTTGGTAATTTGATTGGCATAACACTGAATAAGCAAATTAATTTATTTAGTATTGTCATTTTAAATATATTGGCATAGCCTACCATAAGTAATTAATATTTCTCTGGTTATTTAGGTCTATCTTTATTTCAGTAAAGAATATTTTGTAGTTGAATTCTTATAGTTACCGTGGTATGCCTTGGTAGATGTCCAAAGTATTTCTGTAGTTAGGTCTTCCTGCTAGGTTGTACTGGTGCTGGTGCTGGTGCTGCTGCTGCTGCTGCTACTACTACTACTACCACCACCACCACCACCACCACCACCACCACCACCACCACATCAACAATAATAGCTAGCATTTCTATATCTCTTTAAGGTTTGCAAAGCTTTGTACATATGTTATGTCATTTTAGCCTCACAACAGTTCTAGGAAGTAGGTACTATTATCCCCATTTTACAGATGAGGAAACTGAGGTAAAGAGAGGTTAAGTGACTTCCTCAGAGTCATATTGCTAGTTAGTGTCTGTGGTGGGATTTGAACTCAGGTCCCCTGACTATGTCTACTACTCTATGTACTACACCACCTAGGTTTTAAGAAGTGCTGATGATGTACAGATTTAGTTTCAATCTTACAACTGATGAATTTTAAAATTATTTCAATTAATCTTTTAGTTGTCTCTTTAAAATTTTAAAAACAGAGCATTATGTTATCTGCAAAAAACAATATTTTTGTTTCCTCTTTGCCAATATTTATTCCATTTTGTCTTATCATTATAACTGGCTCATCTCATGCAATGTTAAGTAATAGTAGTTTTAAAAGGCATCCTTGGTTTATGTCTATCTTAATAGATAGGCTTCTAATATTTCTCTATTACGTATAATAATTTTTCTAGATTTTAGATAGATACTAGTTACCATGTCAAGGAAAAGTCCATTTATCACTGCACTTTCTAGTGTTTGTAATAGATATGGATATTGAGTATTTTTAAAAAAGTTTTTCAATATTTAATGATAATCATGTGATTTTTATTATTTTTGTTATTCACATAACATGATACTATAATGATGTTATGTTATGAAAATGATATCATATTATCATTGCATTCTGATAAAAATATCATCTCATACTGAACCAACTCTGTATTCCCACTATAAATCAAAAAGTCATAGTGTATAATCTTTTTTAATATGTTGTATTCTCTTTTCTAACATTTTATTTGATTTTTTTGTACTGATGTTCATTATGGATAGTGGTACACATACTTCTTTTTCAGTGGGTTTATGTATCACTGCTATATTTATATTATGAAAGAGTTTGGAAGTGTTTCTTATTTTTCTTTTCTTTTTTCAAATACATTATATAATATTGGAATTAATTGTTTTTT
This sequence comes from Phascolarctos cinereus, assembly GCF_003287225.1. Lineage (NCBI taxonomy): Eukaryota > Metazoa > Chordata > Mammalia > Diprotodontia > Phascolarctidae > Phascolarctos > Phascolarctos cinereus. The sequence goes on from NW_027555736.1 coordinate 41,589,333, forward strand.
GAAGATTTGATAGAATTCAATTATAAATCCATCTGGTCCTGAAGTTTTTTTTTTTTAAATTTTGGAGTTCATTTATGGCTTCTTCAATTTTTTTTCCTGATGTAGGGTTATTTAAATAATTTATTTCTTTAATTGTTAATTTGGATATTTTATATGTTTTGTAAGTATGAATCCATTTCATTTGTCATCTGTTTTCTTAGCATATAATTGGCCAGAATAGAGTGTTCTTTATTTTTTTCAGCGGAAGTGAACTTTCCTCTTTTCATTTGCCTTATGAATGATTTAATTTTCTCTTTTTAATTAGACTACTAATTGTTCATCTCTGTTTTTTTTTTTTTTAACCAGCTCCTCTTCTGTGAATGAGGATCAAGTTTCTACTTTGGTGTTTAGTTGTTGTTTACCTGTTACTTTTCTAGTTTCTTTAGTTGCATTATCTTTTGTTCATAAACATTTTTTAAAGATACAAATTTTTCTCTAAGTACTACTTTAATGGAGTTGCATAAATTTGGTATGTTGTCTCATTTTCGTTCTCTTTGGTGAAGTTTTATTTTGTTTCTTTGCTTTGTTCTTTTATCCACCAATCCTTTAGGATTAAGTGTTTTAGTTTCCAATTAATTTTTAGTTCTTTCTTCAAATGTTCTTTATTCGACACAATTTTTATTGCCTTGTGGTCAGTAAAGGATGTATTTAGTAATCCTGCTTTTCTGCACTTGTCTGTGAGGCTTTTCTAGCCTTATACTTGGTCGATTTCTGTATAGGTTCCATACATGGCTGAGTGGTATGTAAACTTCTTTCTATTCCTGCTCAGTAATCACTGGAGATCCATCACCCCTGATTTTTCTAAAGTTTCATTCAAGTTTTAAACTTCTTTCCTTTTCATCTTTTTGTTAGGTTTGTCTAGTTATGAAAGAGGTGACATTTCTCATTGTGATAGTTTCACTATTTCTCTCTGTAATTCAATAATTTTTTGCTTTAAATAGTTATATGATATGCTATTCATTGAATACTGATATTGATTCATTATCTAACTTTAAGCCTAGTGTAGTCTTCTGCTTATTTCTTTATATCATTTCTCTTTGTACTATAGTCTTGTCTGAAATGATGTTGCTACCTTTGATTCTTTTGAGTTCACCTAAAGCATAATAGATTTTGCTTTAGCCCTTCACTTCAACTCTTTGTGAATCTTATATTCAAAATGTTTCTTGTAAATGAAATATTGTTGTATTTTGCTTTCCAATCATTTTACTATCCTCTTCCATTTTATGAGTTAGTTCACCATCACATTCATGGTTATGATTGTGAATTATATTTCCCTCAATCTTGTCCTTTGCATTTTTTCCTATTTTTGTCCTTATTCCCCTCATGACAAGTAAGAAGGTGATTTTAAAAAATTGCCTAACACTTGTGATTTACAAATGACAATCTGCTTCCTTTCTGTTGACCCTCTCCTCTGCTCTTTGCCCCTTCCCTGTCATAGATGTTTACTATCCCTTCCTCTCTTTCTGACTGACATTTGTCTAGCAGACATGCACCAAGAAGAGTTGAGTAAGTTCCTCTTCTCTTTTCTCCTGACACATAGACCTAGGTACAGTTTTTTCTGGGTAGGCATTTCCTGAATCTCTTGGCCAATTTCTTGTTCCAGTAAATGGAAACTAGAGACTTCTGCCTCATTTTGCTTTCCTCAAAAAGGGTCATCAGCTCTTCTGTCAAGCATATAGGTTGAAAAGGGCATGAAACAAAATCACTTTAATTTAATACAATACAAGAATACAGAAAGGGCATGTACTCTAGCTGGAAAAAATATTCTCCCTTTTTGTCAAGCAATCTTCCCTTTTGATGGATCATACCCAAACCTCCAGGAACCTATGCAGTAACCCACCTTATGGTACAATCCTGGGTTTATAGGATCATAGAAGCATGAATTTATTGCTAGAAAGATAGTCCAACATGCACATTTTATTTTTTTCCTCTTTTTTATTAATTAATTTATTTTTAGTTTTCAACAATCACTTCCATAAGCTGTTGAGTTTTAAATATTCTTCCCCTCCCTCCCCATCTCCTTCCCCAAGACAGTGTGCAATCTGATATAGGCTCTATGTATACATTCCCACTAAATATATTTTCACATTAGTGATGTTGTAAAGAAGAAATAGAACCAATAGGAGGAACCACAAGAAAGAGAAAACAAAACAAAAGAAAAAAGTAGCAAATAGTCTGCTTTGATCTGCATTCAAACTCCATAGTTCTTTCTTTGGAGGTGGACAGCATTTTCCATCATGAGACTTTTGGAGTTGTCTTAGATCCTTGCATTGCTGAGAAGGGCTAAGTCTATCAAAATTAGTTGTCACACAATGTGGCTGTTACTGCAACACCCACATTTAGAAAAAGAGGAAAATGAAACTTAAAGAAATTAAGTAGCCTGCCTAATGTCACATAAGTAGTAACTTGTAGAGTCCTAATTCAGACCTAGATCTGTTGACTACAAAATCAACACTCTTTCCACATTATGAAGAAAATACTCAGGGTTACTGGAGAGTTGAATTTCCTCCCCTTCATCTCCCATCTCCATAGTCCATACAACTCACCAAGAGTCTGTGTCTCCTTGCCCCTTGTGTCTGGCCTCTTCTTTGTACTATAGTTCACCGCTATAGTTCCTTCCTAGGTCTGTACAACATTGATGCCTCTCTGTGTCTGGCCCATTTTTGTGGCCTCTCTTTTTCTTTCTCTTTGGTGTTCCACCACTCTGCTCCTGTTTCTGCAGTTGTCAGCTTCCTGTTATCTCTCTGGAGAATGTGTTACAGTTTTAGAATGATCCAGCCTGAAGGCAGTATTTTTCCTTCAGGCTATTTGATATATTTTTCTGCCTTTCAGACAGAGCCAGGATTTTTATGCCTCTAAACTTTTTAATATATTTCTTCTCACATGCCCAAAATTCCATCCATTCACACTGAAGTGCCTCATCATATGGATAGATAGGAAGATCCTTTAACCCACCAATCTCAATACAATGCGGACTCCAAATCAAACGCTTCATTGATAATGACACCTCATTGCCATAATGATTCATGTATATATGAGTGTCAATTACATCACTACACTCCTACTATCTCCCCCAATCCCTCCTCTTTTTATGCTTTGAATACTGCTATACTGGCCTATAGAGCTTTTCCTTTGTTATGAAAGTTTTAGGCTGAAAACATTAAAAGCTATAATTATCCAGATAGAAGACAAATTCACATAGAGTGTTGCTTTTGATTTTAAGGAGGAAATACTCCCCCCCTCTGGGTAAAATTATTAATAGCTAATGTTTTCAATAAGCCAAATTAAGTGGCAAAAGTAAACCAGATGGGCCATTGCCATGTGTAATAACCATGAACAGACGCAACAAGTTATGCAATTGAAATCAGAGGAATGGGCTAGTTCCATTTGCAGAAACATTGGACAAAAGGCTTTCATGTTAGAGTGAAGGGAAAATATGTCTCATGAACCAACTAGCAGTTATCATTAGGTGGTTAAGGGTCTGTCTGAGCCCTCATTTTTTTTTAAGGCAATTGGGGTTAAGTGACTTGCCCAGGGTCACACAGCTAGTAAGTGTCAAGTGGTCTGAAGCCAGATTTGAACTGAGGTGCTCCTGACTTCAGGGCTGGTGCTCTATCCTCTGCGCCACCTAGCTGCCCTGTGAGCCCTCATTCTAAGCCCAGTTTATGTCAGTAGAAGGATTTCTGAATATAGGATAGCATTTTATTAGCCAATTGAAAAGCACTTTTCCAACAGGGCTGCTTAGTGGATGAAAGTCATTTTCATGACTACCTCCTATTGAATTACTGCTAATAAAATGTCCAGCTGCTTTAATACACTGTTTTGAGGGATGAGAAACACAAGAACATTTCCTTTTGGAGTGTTACAGTTATGTTCACTTCTTGTAAAATATTTCTTGGAGAACATGGCATACCAGACTGCAGAGAGAATTCTGGCTTCCCGAGTAAATAATGGATCATAGCATTTGCCACACACCCTTCTCATTCTGACAAGGGATTTGCAGATGGTTGGGATTGCCTGACTTTCAAATTCAAGTAAAAACAGACCTATGGAGCTTCACATTGGGGAACTTTTCAGTCTCCCTTGCCTAACAGAAGCACCATTTGGAAATTTGTTAAGAGAAATTCTCAGTCACCACTATGCACAAAGACCGTGAACTAAGTTATGGAAGGACTTCAGTCTATGTAGGTGGAGGAAATATTTCCATTGATGACCTATCAGCATTGAAAGATGAAAGTTAACATAGATATTAGGCTCCAAACACCCTTTCTAATAATTCTAAAAAGTAAAATAGGCATCCTTGTGTGATATCAGGTGCCCCCTCATTGGAGGGCTTCAAGCACAGGCTGGATGGCCACTTGTTGGGTATATTGTAGGGAAGATTTTGTTTCCTGGATGGTGATCAAAGTTCCTTTTAACTCTGAAATTCTGTGATTCAAAAGTTGATGAATGGATCTTCAAAGAAAACCCTGAATGCCACCTTGGCTTTCCTGTGAAAAGCGTCATACACAAAAAGAATCGTGCATTTGATGTTAGTATAATAATGATAGAGCATAACTTTCTAGATGTTGCCACCGTGCTGGCCCTTTTTTCCCATTGCCAAGGTCTTCGCAGGGCCTCCATTTTAGGGAGGGAGAGAGGAAGGGAAAGGGAACAAGTATTTATCAAGTGTCGATGAAGCACTGGTCATTGTGCTACAGCGCTTTACAAACATTATCTCATTTTATAATATGGTTGGCCCAGGCTGGCTGAACTTCATTCCCACCTGGTTCTGCTTTGGAATCTCTGGGCTTCCTCCTCTCCCCTCCACCCAGCTTTTCAGTTTCCTTTTGTATGTTGTCTTCCCCCACTAGAATGTAAACTCCTCACGGTTAGTTAGGGGCTAGCTTTCTTTTCTCTTGTATTTATATTACCAGTGCTTGACTAGTAAACCTTAATAAATGCTTGTTGCTGGGGAAGGAAATGGCCAACCGCTTCAGTATCTTTGCCGAGAAAACCCCAGATGGGGTCACGAAGAGTCTGACAAACTGAAAAATGACTAGGTAACAACAAATATGCTTATTGCTTGCTTTCCTGCCTGACTGTAGGGAAAGAGAGAGGAATGAAGAAAAGAATATTGGATCTGAAGTCACAGGACTTGGATTCAAATCCAGACTCTGCTATCTATTCCCTGGCCTACTTGTTGAACTTTACGTTGTGTCTCTTGCCTCTGTTCCTTTGTACAAGCTGTGTCTCATGCCTGAAATGCTCTCTCTTCTCATCTTGTAGAATTTCTAGCTTCTTTCAAGACTCATTTCATATGCTGCCTCATATGGGAAGCCCTTCCTGATCCCCTAAATGTTCCTTTTCTCCCCAAATTATCATGTACATATTTAATTATTTATAAGGTATGGTAGAAAGTAAGATCATTGAATTGATTGGTCAATAAGCACTTATTAAGCTCCTACAGTGTGCCAGGTCCAATGCTGAGCATTGGAGATACAAAGACAGGCAAAAGATAGTTCCTGCCCTCAAGGAGCTCACAATCTAATGGGGAAGATAATATGAAAACAACCATTTACAAATAAGATATAGGCAGGGTAAATTGGAGATAATCAATAAAATGAAAACATTAGAATTAAGGGAGATTGGGAAAGACTTCTTATAAAAGGAGGGGTTTTAGGTGGGGCTTGAAGGAAACCAGGAAATCTAGGAGGCAGAGACAAGGAAGGAGAACATTCCACGCAAGGAGGACAGCCAGGGGAAATGCCCAGAGTCCTGAGATGGGATGTCTTATGAGAGGAATAATATCCTAGTGTCTCTGGATCACAAAGTATGTGAAAGGGAGTAAGGAATAAGAAAACTGACAAAGTATGAAGGGGCCAGGTTACCAAGGAAGTTAAGAGCAAAACATTGGATTTTATATTTAATATTGAAAGTGATAGTCACTAAATTTTCTTGAATGGAGGATGGGAGTAACATGTCATACCAGCAATATAGGAAGATCATGTTGGTATTTGAGTGGAGGATGAACCAGATTGGGGAGAGATTTGAGGCAAAGAAGACCAACCAGTGGGATGTTGTGACAGCCCAAGCTTGAGGTGATGAGATCTTTCATTACGGTGGTGGCAATGTCAGATGAGGGAAGGGAGCATCTATAAGAGGTGTTATGAAGATAGAATCAACAGAACTTGGCAATAGATTGTATATGGGGAGTGAGAGTGAGAAGTTGAATTTAGTGTCCATAAAATTTCCAGTTTGAGATATCTAATAGGCAGTTGGAAATTTGAGGGTAGAGGTCAAGAGTAAGTTTAGGGCTAGGCAAATGGATCTGAGAATCATTAATCTAGGGATGATAATTAAATCCATGGGAGTTGAGGAGATCACCAAGGGAGATAGTATAGAGGGAGAAGAGAAGAGGGCTCAGGACAGAGCCTTAGGAGATACCCATGGAAGGTGGGCACAACTTTGATGAATATCCAGCTAAGGTGAGCAATGTGACAAAAGTAGGGGATAAGAGATAGACTGCTATGTTGGTACTCACATGATGTCAAGAAGTCTAAAGGAAGGCTCCAAAACATTGAGTAGACCACCAATGAAGAGCTCATGGAAGGACATGGATAGGAATTATATGTGCTGAGAAGGCATGGATGGGTTGTGAAGTTGTATCAATGGAGGGACTACCCACATCTTGGAGAACACAAGTTCAATGAACTAACTGAGTATACAGGAGGCAGTTTGCTACAGAGAAGATCACTGGCTCTGAAGTCAGAGGCCCCTGAGTTCCAATCTTGCTTCTGAGGCTTACTACCTTTGTGACTTTGGGCCAATCAATCCTTTGATTCTTACTTTCCACATTTATAAAATGAGGGAATTGGACTAGATGGTCTCTGAGATCCTTCCCCTCTAAACCTATGCTCCTATATAGTTCTTACAACAAGTATTCTTCCAGTTTCCACAGGAAATAATGTGAGCAAAGGCACAAAGATGGAAACAACCAGGGCAGCTGGCAGGGGTAGTAAGAGTGGAGAGCAACATTGACAACAGCCCCATTTGCCTGGATCATAAAGTGTATGCAATGGAGTACTATGAGATTGGACAAGAAAGGTTGGGTAGCACCAAATTCTCAAAGGCCTTGAATGACAAGCACAGGAATTAGAACTTTAATCAGGATCCCCTAAAGATTATGAGCAAGTGAATAACATGACTATATCAATGTATAAGAATAATTATTCTGGCTATGGTATGTAGGCTAGATTAAAAGAGGAAAGAAGAGGAGGACTGAAGACTTATTAGGAAGCTATTGAGCTAATCCTGGTGGATTGCAATGAAGACCTGTACCGTGGGATCACATGTGGTTGTGGGATTGGAAGGGAGAGGATAGATAGAAGTTGGAATTAGTAGCTCTTGGTGTAATTCATTGCATATAATAGGTGAAGTATAGGAAGGAGCAATGAGCCCTAAAGTTCTTAATATGAGACAAAAGGTTAATGGTGATGCCAGAGATGGAGATGGTAAAGTCAAAAGGAGCCACTATAGCTTTGGGCCAAAGATATTGTGATCCTAGGGTATGTTTGTAATATCTCAAATTCAGAGTGCTGTTGGGATATCCAAAGGGAGGTGTCCTATTGGCAGTTGGAGCTTCTGGCAGTTCTGGAACTCAGAAGACAAGCCAGAATTGTGGATATACATTTGGTAGTAATCTACATAGAGGTTGTAATTGTAGAGTTGGGTGTATGATATTGCCATAGTAGAAATTAGGGAGACAGAGGGGTGGGGGGTGGGGAACGCAAGAGAGAGAATAGTAGAGGCAGGTCTTGAACCTAGTTCCTCTGACTCCAGAAGAGGTGATGAAGACCTGAACTAGGTTGTGGCTGTTTTGAGCAGAAAGAAGGGGAAGATATAAGCAAAATTGTGGCTGTAGAATTGCTAGGATTTGACAGCTGATTGGCTGGGGAAGGGGGTGGTGAGGGAGAATGAAGAGTTGAGGATGACTCCAAGGTCATAAAACTGGGAGACTAGAAGGATGATAATGTTGAGATAGGGAATTTCAGAAGAGGAGTGGGTTTGGGAAAAAAGTTAAGGAGTTAAGGAGAATTAATGATGCCTCCTCTGTGATTTGAGGGAAAGAAGGAAAGTGGGTGAAGATGTTGAAAAGCTCTGAGATAGAAATCCAATCCTGAGCAAAAGTTTTGGCAAAATTGTGGAGATGTTTCTCTTTGGTAACTTCCTACTTCCATTATCAGCTTCTTTCCTCCTTTCTGCCCATCACCTCCAATTCTTCCCATCCTCCCCTCCACCTTTCCAGAGCCCATCCGAATCCCGTTGTTGGTAATCTTTGCTGAAATGTTTTCATCTAAGGTCTATGCTGGCTGGGGTTAAGATGCAATCTCTACTTAGGAGAATTTATGATTTAACATAGAATTTTTGAAAACAGACCTTCACCATTTCAAAAATATGAAATCATAATGGTTGCATTTTGGGAGCAACAGGCTCTGGTTAGCAGCCTTTCATGCCCTATCATATAGGTGGCTGCCTTCTCTGCCTACTGGCCAGGTTTGTTATGCCTCATTATAGCGCATGTCTTTTATTTCCACTATAGGAGGGGAGTTCAGCTGAACTAAGTTCTACCCTAAAGCTCAATAGTGGAATGGTTGCTGCTTCTCAGCCCTGCTCTTAGGAGGCACTACCCTACTCTTTGTTAAGAGGAGCCTGCTGGTCTGGCTGATGGAAGTCATCAGGGGCTGAACGATCAGGAAAGAGAGCCAAGACTAACATTCAGAGGTTGGGAAACCCTAAATGCACTGCTCACAGTGAAAGATAAAAACAAAGATGTCCAGACTTCATGAACAGCTTTCTTGTTCTTGGCTCATTAAACCTTTATTTGGTGCTGTGCAGAGGGAGCCAAAAGTAATGGCTGGGGTTTGTCCATATGTTGTCAAAGAGAATGTCGGGTGCTGTTGGCCAGACCCATGTGGGTCACATTTGTCCCTTTCTTTGCTCACACACAGACCTGTGCCTAGAGCAAACACCATAGGTATGGAGTAGATAGGACAGTGCTCCATTTAGGGAAAAATCAGGGACTGCAGGAAAGGCTGTTACTAAGGTGGGTCAGGACAAAGAGGAGTAGACTTTGCTCTTGTGAACCTAAGACTAAAAGTGTTGTTAACTCTCTATAAATTAAGCACCCTCGGGCAGAGTCCCTGTTGGTCCATCCTAGTTATCCCAATGTTGTAGAGGTAGAATTGCTAGGATTTGACAACTGATTGGCTGGGGAAAGTGGTGGTGGGAGATGGTAAAGAGTTGAGGATGACTCCAAGGCCATAAAACTGGGAGACTGGAAGGATGATGCTGTTGAAACAGGGATGTCTCCCAACCTGAACCAAGTGCCAACAAAAGATAGGACTTCGACTCCAGGGTCAACCATGTCTTAACATGTTCCGATTTCTAATATTGCTGGCCATGCCAACTCTTGAACCTCGGGGCGGCCCAGGAGGCAGGATTAAAATGCCAAGATCACTGAGGCAATCATGGCATCTTCACCTTTCACCAACTTGGGCATCATTTTGTTCTCTCCAGCAGCAATGGGGACTTAGTCATATTGGGTATGCAGTCAGTACACTTACAGACACTTCTCATGCCATATTTGATTTTTAATGTATTTCGTGTTTAACAAGCTCCCACTTAACATTTATCCTCCCAAATAGAAAACAGCTGTTAAAAAATCATTGCCACTTTAACATGTGGCACAAACCTGTATGAAATCATGAAGCTCCAAATGTAGACAGAACAACATGGTGACTAGAGATGCATAGTGAGTAATGTCCTGGTTTCTGTAAGATCATTATTGTAAGAGGACCTGGGAATACTTTCCATCAAAAATGGAATCATTTTGTCTCTTTGAATATAGATGTATCCTATCTAGGAAATGGAGCCAGTATGTATAGGCCAGTGCTTGCCTTTTAACTGTCTTAAACATTTCTGGAAATACTTGCTTCATCTACATTGAGCATTTCCTTCTATTCAGAAAAGCAATTAACAAAAGTGTCCAATGAAGTGATTGTATCAGACAATGTCTGCAATCTCAGTAGCTCCCCATCTCTGTGCCATGAGGAGTATAGAGATAAGGAATTATTTCATACATGTTCTCTGGGATTATTATTGGTTTTTCTATCATTCTACTATTTTTCATTGCTGGTCTGCCTACCAGGGAAGAGGAGAAATGCCATCCTGCCTCAATGCCTCCATGAGCCCCTGCCTGCTGGAGAGGGAGAGAGATGCCATTCTCGTCACGTCTCTGGTCACCTCTCTGGAGCCTGCACTCATGTGTGTACCTCCCCCTTCCACTTCAATGGCTCCCTATTACCTCCAGGACGAAATATAAAATCCTCTGTTTGGTGTTTAAAACTCTTTATAATATGGTCCCTTCTTACCTTGCCAGTCTTCTTATACCTTACTCCTCCTTACCCTCCTCATTTTTTTTTCCCCCACAAGACATGCCGTCTCTCAGTTCTGGGCGTTTTCACTGACTGTCCTCTATGCCTGGAATGCTCCCTTTCTCATAACTACCTCCTGGCTTCCTTGGCCTCCTTCAAATCTCAGCCTATCCTGGACCTCCTTAATTATTACTGTATTACCTCTGAGGTTATCTCCAATTTATCCCATATATCTTATTTGTACCTAGTTGTTTGCATATTGTCTCCTCCATCAGACTGAGTTCCTTGACAGCAGGGACTGAATCTTGCCTTTCTTTGTATTCTCAGTGCTTTGCACAGTGCCTGGCACATAGTAGACATTTAATAAATGTTTCTTGACTTGACTTCCTTTTAGTGATCTTTTCATTTATGCTGTTGTAGGCATTGTATGTATTGTTTCTTACATTTCTCTTTATTTCTGTATTTTTAGTTCAAATAAATCTTCCTATGTTTTTCTGAAGTCCTTATATTCATTATTTATTATAACATAATTATATTCCATTGTAGTCCATAGACCAGTTTTTTAAACCAGTTCCCAGCAATGGGTGCCCACTTTGTTTCCAATTCTATGCTTCTAGAAAGTGCTGCTATGACTGTTTGGCATTTATTGGACCTGAAGGTTTTTGACCTTCATGGGGCATACACCCAATAGTGGAATCACTGGATCAAAGGGTATGACAATTTGGCCCTTTTTGTAATTTCATATTGATATTTGGAATGGTTGGACCAATTCACAGATCCAGCGAAGCTTTTGCTTGTAGCATTCTTCCCATCTCCCCTCACTATGCTCAGCGGCCTTGGGATTTTTAAGAGCCTTTTACTTCTCAATTGTCTTTGGCAATAGTGTAACTACAAATGACCCAAAGTTAGTCTTATTTTATAAAGGAAATTTCGATAGTAAAAAGAGAAAAGTGGATGCCTTTTATATTTCTCATGAATCTGTTAATAGTTTCCAGATGAGGTCCTTTAGCTGCTGAGCACCTTTACTAATTAAAAAGTTTGTTATTTTTCAAAAAGGAGTGTTTATTATATTCAGGGCAGGGGTATATTTACAAAAAAAGGTTCCTGCTACTCTCTTGACAAAACAAGGAGGTTTCTAGCAGACCACTGTTCTCTGGAATCAAGACTTGGGTAGTGGAAAGCATTGTGGACTGTGAGCTAGGAGACCTTGGAACTGGCCATGGTTCTGTCAGTACCTCTGTGGCCTTGTTTGAGCAAAACCCTTAAACTTTCTGAACCTTTTGCTAAAGTGGGGGTACCTTGCCTACCTCCCAGGTTTTAAGGGGCAAATGAAGCAAGAGATATGAAAGTCCTTTGAAAAGGCTGAAGCTCAATGCAAACATGCTTCTGTTGATGCCTTGAGAAATCTGATTTCATCCGTTTGCAAAGTTCCTTGGTGGCAGCAGATACAAGGAATTATTAGCAGATCAAATCTGGTTGATCCATTTTAGGAAGTTTGCTTGAAATTTCAATGGAACTATGATCTCACCGAGGTAGGTACTCTGGTCAACAGTGCAGCTTATACCTTCTCTGAATCTTCTCATCCAATATGAGTCAACTCTTCCTTCCAGAACTACCACGTATTTATTTATTTTATTTATTCCATACATGTTTTTTCCCTTAAGGACAGAGACTGTTCTATTTTTGTCTTTGCATCTCTAGTATCTAGCATCATACCTGGCACATAGAACATATTATAATAAATGGCTATTGATTGATTGAAAATATGATGCTCAAACTTGTTAGATCAGATCAGAGTACAACAAAAAAGAGATGTAGGAGACAAATATGATGGGGATACTAAGAGAAAAAGCAAGGAAAGGTGTAGGGGAACAGGCAAATAGAAATTGCCTTTGTATCTGTAGTCTAATTTAAAAAAACACTGGATTCATAGTCTTATCATTTGGGTTCAAATCCTGTCCCTATCATTTACTACACAGCATTTTGCACCAGTCTGTTTCCCTTTTAGGGTCTCAGTAGTTTCCTTCCATATAAAATGAGGAGGTGGAATTGATCAGATCATCTCAAAGGTCCTTTCTAATTCTGAATTCTATGATCCCAGCAGAGAGGAAATTAGATTTGGAATCATATGAATGGTGTTTGAATCCAATTTCTGCTACTTTATACCTATGTGACATTAGGCAAGTGTTACCACTCAAAGTCTCAGTTTCCTTATCTGTAAAATAAGGGAGTTAGATGAAATGTTCTCTTAGATTCTTTCTAGACATAGGTCCCATGACATGTATTTATCTCAAAGACCTAAACAGGACAAGTTCCAAAAGCTTGGATGAAGGTGAGAGATGGTGTGATAAATGAAGAGATGAATTTTCCAGATGTTTGGAGAAGCTTTGATTTGTAATGACCAACCCAGGAACTCAGTTCATACTTCAGGTGTTTGGGTTGGATATAAAAAAGGGGGAAAAAAAGAATGATAAGAGAGTTCCTAGAAAAATGAACTTGAAGATAATTCTGCACTGGTGGAAACACACTCAGGAATTTACAGACCTGTGCACTTTGGATAGTTTCTAAGAGACTGTTTCATAAGATACAGAATTTTGCTATCAGGGCCAGGACTAACAGCTGCACTGTTAGACCAGCACTGTTATATTAGTTTCCTTTGGTTTGGAGTTATGGTTTGGGGGACATGATTTGACCCATGACATATTTGAATCTGTGCAATAATGAGCCATGTTATATTGGGGTTCTGCAACATTTGACATTGAAAGCAAGAAACAGAATAAAGTGATTTTCTCAGTACAAAAGAAATACCGTACTGGCCAGTCTATTCTATCAATGCCTATTCATCCTCCATATCTAATCAGTTGCCTAATCTTGTTAATTCTACTCTACTATGTCCCCTCTTCCAGCTCACACAACCACTACCCTTGTTCAGGCCCACATTCCCTCTTCCCCTCCTGATTGTGCTTCTAACCTTCCAGACTTTGATGCCATGTTCCAGTGGTCATCTCAACCTGGAATATCCCACCTCCATGCCCCTTCTCCCATTGGTGACTTTCTCTTGGGGCTTGCCTATATTTTGAGGAAAGCTTATTCTCCTCCTGGCTTTGTTTCTAACTTTCCAGACTTTGACACCATACTCTGACATGGCTACATTCTCCTTCACACCCATTTTCAGTTCCCTTGTGTGTTGTTTTCCCCCATTAGAATGTAAGCTCCTTGAGGGCAGAAATAATTTTCTTTTTTAGCTTGTATTTGTCTCCCCAGAGCTTAGCACAGTGCCTGGCACATGGTAAGCATTTTATAAATCCTTGCTGTCTGCCTGCTTTGAAGATGGGGCCAGAGAAGTAGTGCCTGGTATTCAACCCATCCTGTGCAAAGACTCATGGGGCAGGAGAGACAATGATGTTAAGTCTCAGTTCTTTCATTAAACGATTTCAATAATATGCAAGGCATCATCCATAGCAGTGAGTAAACCAGGCTTCTATATAACTAGAACATGATGCTGTGTCAACTGAAACTTATCTATAAATATAGGAGATACTCCTCCAGATTGAGCTTCAGTCTGAGAAGGTCCCCAGAGAGTTCCCTTCCCCCTTGAGATCAACCTTCTCCAACCTGTCTCATTTTATTACAGCCGTAACTCTGCTTGTGCCAGGGTATGTTAATATTTTTTAAAAATTTTATTTTTATTTATTTTTATATGTTATTTTTGTGCTGGATAGAATGCTGGTTATAGAGTTAGGTGAGACATGGGTTCAAACCCGACCTCTGGTTCTTCCTAGCTGGGTGACCCAATGCAAATCCCATAACCTCTCTGAGTCTAGTTCCTCCACCCACTGCTATAAATGAGGACAATAATGCCTGTCATACCTACCTTATATGATCACTATAAGCCTCAAGTGAAATAATGTAAAACACTTTGAACATCTTAAGGCACTGGAGAAACGTCAGTTATTTGTCAGATTTATGATTTCATCAATGAAGGGAAGTAAGTCCCTCTACCAATGCAAGGTATTTCCTATCTTCTCTATAACTTGGAGCCAGAGAGAGTTGCACCAAGACCTTAAGAATCTTGCCAGAGAGGAGAGTTTGCCCAAAGCAAAATTTGTTTATATTACAAAAATGTTGGTCAAATTGATTATTAAACATTAACATGGATTTTAATTTAAAATGATAATCCAAAATTAATTATGTTTTCATGGGGAGAAAACTTACTGGAAAGAAAATGAGAAAACTTCTTTCCCATTTTCTTTGGGCCATTTTGTCAGCAGGCAGAATTGCAGTTTCCTTCCAACCTACAAAAAGTCTGACTTACTCATTACTGTGGATGATACAGTGCATATTATTGACATTATTTAATGAAGGACTGAGACCTACATCATTGTCTCTCCTGTCCCATGAGTATTTGCACAGGGTGGATTGAATACCAGGCACCACTTCCCTGGTCCCATCTTCAGGGCAAAAAAGTAACAAGAATTTGTGACTTTATGTACTGTGTATTAATTATTGCCCAAACTCCAGACAGAAAAATTGATTTTGGAAGAAAGGGAATTGATAGGCCACAGGATTTTGATTGTGACAATAGCTCTCTGTTGGTATGATGTGGGATCTTTTTTTGTTTGTTTGTTTTTTGTTTTTGTTTTTGGCTAGGAAATGGGGTTAACTGACTTGCTCAGGGTCACACAGCTAGTAGGTGTTATGTGTCTGAGGCTGGATTTGAACTCAGGTCCTCCTGAATCCAGGGCCAGTGCTCTATCCACTGTGCCACCTAGCTGCCCTTGTGGATCTTTTTGCTAAAAAAACAAAACTGAACACTAGCCTCTTCCTTGAAAAGAGGGAGTCACCCACACAATGGAGTCAAAGGCCATCAAAACAATTCCACAACAATTCAGCCAGCATTTATTAAGTGCCTGCTGTGTGCCAGACACTGTGATATGAGCTGGGTCTACAATGACAAAAGACAAAGTAGTCACTGATGTCAATAAGTTTATGCTCTACACACTTGGGAAAGGGAGGGGAAGAGGAAGATAATGCAGAGAAGTAAATACCAAATAATTGGGAGGGGGCACTGATAACTGGAAAGGGAAGAATCAGGAAAGGCTTCTTGTAGGAGGGGACTTTTGAATTTATTCTTGAAGGGATTCCATAAGGTAGGGGTGAGGAGGGAGAGTGTTCTAGGGTTGGGGCACAGGATGAAGCTTGGAATGCCAGTGAGATTTGGCCTCCAGCTGTAAGGGAGAGTTGAAGAGGAAGCTACAGACTCCGTAGAAGAGAGAAGGTCATTTTGTGTTTGATTTTCACACTTGATCTGACCAGACTTCCAGTGGTGGGATGGTTAGAGAGAAAGTGCTCACAAGATTGCTGTTCTCTTTGGTCTAGTTCCTTACTAGGCTGGATGGTACACATCCCTCTTGCCTTCTTGTGGCTAGGTTCTTAGTACAAGCTTCATTGTTGCCTCCCCTACTCTCCCTCTTTTTGCCCAGTCTTTATTACTGCTTCTATCTCTCCCTCCCTCCTCCTTCTTGTTCTTGTTCTCCTCTGTCTGTCTGTCTGTCTGTCTGTCTGTCTCTGTCTGTCTGTCTCTACCTCCCTCCCCTGCACCCTGTTCCCCCTCTCTCCCTGTCCCTTTTCTCTCCTGTACCTCTTTCTTCCTATCCTTGACCCCTGCCTCATCTTCCTTTCCTCCTTCCCATGCTTACCCATAAACATCTATTATGTGACTACTACATCTCCAGCACTCTTTTAGGTAATAGAGATAAAAAGACAAAAATTCAACCATTCCTCCTTCCCAGGAACTACTGTTATGTAACTCCTCCGAAACACTCTATTCACCAAATGCTAAAGATCCCTGAAGGCATTAGCTGATAAGGGAAGCTGAAATGTCTCTTGATTCCTTTCTGCTGCTGGTGACTAGAGTTAAGAGTTGTAGGAAGGTCATATGCCTTCTCACCCCCCCTAGATATGCCTCAGTTTGTCCATGCCATTCTTAAAGTAACTGAAACTGAGCCTGGGATGAATTTAGCAGAGGGCAGTCTACCAGAAAGGGGTGGCCATCCCTCTCTACATCTATCCCTCCATCCCTTATTCCCTCCTTCTCTCCCTCTACCATCCATCCATCCATGAGCACTTATTAAGTGTATACTCTCTTCCAGGCACTGGGGATACAAGGACAAAAATGAAGCGCTGTCTCTACAAGAGCATGCTGGTCTTTGCTACTGTGGGGCTCAGGAGGTATCCTCTGTGCTTTGGTAGGGAGTGAGGTTGGTGGGACTAATAACAATAATTGCTGATTTATTTAGGCCCCAAGTCAGCAAAACTCTTCTCATGCATGAACTCAACCCACCTTCCCAATTAGCATATGAGATATGTACTAGAATAATTATTATTCGTATTTTCCAGAGGAAGAAACTGAGGCTAATAAAGATTAAGGTAGCTACCCAGGTTCACCTAGTGAGAAAATGTCAGAGGCAGGATTTGAATCCAGTTCTTTTTGACTGTAAGTCTCATGGAGTATTATGCCACCTTTACTCCCAACCTGAAAGAATGTTGTGAGGAAACTGGATAGCCACAATTAGCACTGAAGAGCGCTTGTAATTATAGAGCCTTTTTTTCCCTCAAGTAAGGATACAGATGCCTTACATTATCCAAGTGCAACAAGGCTTTAAAGGTGTTTCTACAACAGCTGAAATGACAGAGAGCCATGGGGTAGCGTCTCAATAGTGGCAAGGAGGAGGCTCCTTTTTCTCCATAAAGGAGTTCTAAATGTCTGGGGAAATTGCTGAGCTGTGAAAAATTGATATAACCACTGTAAGAACTCTTCTGAGCTTTACTCTTCCAGTCTTATGTTTAAGTGCTTAAAGACTTCAGGAAGGCTTCCGTTTTGAGTGGTATTAAATAGAGATTCCAACTGATGAGGAAATGCCAGTCAGTTTGGGGCAGGAGACACACTGTCTAGTCAATGGAAAATCAGAGGGAAACAGACTGATGACTGGGGGAAGGGAAGTTATTTCAGCTTACTACTTATGTCCACATTTCGGTAACAAAAGGCATTTCAACAATCTAGACAAAGCTGGGTTTTAATAGAGCAGAACAGCTCTGAGAGTCATATTTTCCTTTAGGGAGTTTCCATTGACCTCTTCTGACTATTGATTGGCTTGGGGGAGAGGGGTGGAGGAGGGCACCTAGGGAGACTTTTCCATAGAGGGAGAGTAGGAAAAAGGAGTCGAAGAATGCAGGACCAAAAGAATTTTGTCACTTGTAGATTTGGTTTGCAGCTGAAGTAGGGTAGAGGATCAGAACATTCTCCCCAAAAAGAGCAGGTGTGGGGCTGGGCCCGTTTACAAAGTGAGTGTGTGTGTGTGTGTGTGTGTGTGTGTGTGTGTGTCCTGGACTTTTTTGGCAGGCAGGTTTTTAAATAATTGAAGGAAATGCTAAATTTCACTTGGAGGTGAGTGAAAATTAAGATGTAAGATATTCCCCCCTATCCAAGTTCACAGACCCCTTGAAATCTCTCCATGGCTTAAGTACCCCTGCTCTAATCCAATCTCCTCATTTGCCATAGTAAAGAACAGAGATTAAATGACTTACCCAGGGTTGTACTGGTAATTAGTCAGCAGAGCCTAGATTTGATCCCAGGTCCCTCTGAATGCAAATCCAATATTCTTTTCAAGATACAATACTGTATGGGTGAGATCTAAGAGGTAAGTTTCCTAAGGCAGCTCTTCTAAGCTTCCTATTTTATGTTCCTTATAATTTCAATAAATCCACTTTCATTATATGATGAACTGTATGCTCTTATTTGGACATGAAAGAGACTTTTGCTGTCACCATACTGCTTTACTGACTGTATGTCTCCTGGGTGATGACAGATGGGCTGTTTAAATAGTGCCGTCCTGTGCACAGAATGGTAAAAAGAAGGCTTCCAACTCATGGGGCTGGATTGTCCATACAGGATTTATGGGAGCATATGGATAAAGGATCCCACCTAAGGCATGAATAGAATAATAAGAATGAGAGTAATGTCTAACATTTTTTTACAGTGCTTACTATGTGCCAGTTACTGTGCTAAGTATTTTACAATTATTAGCTTATTTGATCCTCACAAAAAGCCTGAGAGGTAGGTACTATCGCTATCCTCATTTTATAGATAAGGAAACTAAGGGAAATAGAGGTTAAATGACTTGCTCAGAGTCACACAACTAGGGAAAGTCTGAGGCTGGATTTGAACTCGGGTCTTCCTGACTCCAGTCCCCTTTGGGGATGAAATCTACACCATTGGAAGAAATGATGGCATTGAGGAGACCACAGATCCCTGGAGGTGTTGAAATGAGTCTGTCATTGGGGAGCCTGACCCTTGTACTACTAGGGGGTACAACATGTAGGTTTTTCCAGGTTTTCTGGCTAGTCACCTAGGAGTTAAGAGACGTGATAAAATCCTTTCCAGTGTAACTCACCCTTTCATGCAGTGAAGATAACATCCCTAAATAGGTGCTCTCCTATGGTATGTATTATAGAATCAGAGACTGATTCAATGACTTCTAGATCAACCCATGCAGAAGAGGAATCCCTACGACCTTCTTGCTGTACCCAGCACATGACCCACAAAAAGCTTGACGTTAGACCTTTTCTCTGACTTTCCCATGCCTGAGATTCTATCTTTCCCTCCTTATCTCTGGCTCTTGGTTTCCCTAGCTTCCTCAAAGTACCAGCTCAAACCCTACATTCTATGAGAGGCCTTTCCCCGTCTGTTTTAATCTTAGTGCCTTCCCTCCAAGACCACTCCCGATTTACCCTGTCTATATCTTGTTTGTACATAGGTGCTTGTATGTTGTCTGTCCCATTAGACTATGAGTTCCTTGGAAGAAGGGTCTGTTTTTACCTTTCTTTGTACCCCTAGTTCTTATTATAGTGCCTAGCACATAGTAGGTACTTAATAAATACTTTTTAATTGACTAAGTGGTTGTCCAAACTCTGCTTGAAGACTTCCAAGACTTCCATCACTATTCTACTTTTGGATATCTTTAACTGTTAGGACATCCCCCACCCTGCCCTGCCATGAATTTAGTCTAAATTTGCTCTTTATAATTTCCATAGTGGATAGAATGCTTGGATTTGAGACATGAATACCTGTATTCAGATCCTACCCTGACATAGTAAGGTGTGTGACCATGGACAAGTCATGCTACTGTCTCTTGGCCTGTATTTCCTATCTATATAATGAAGATATTAATACCTGTAACAGTTACCCCACAGGGTTGTTCGAGAAATTAAATGAAATAAATACAGAAACAGAGCTTTGACAATGTTGTGGGGCATTGTGCATAGAGAAGCAGCCACAGAGTCCAGAAGACCTGCGTTCAAATCTTGCTTTTGTTAGCTGTGTGACTCTGGATAAGTCAATTAAGGGCACTCTTAGTGCACTAGGCAACTTTCTAAGATTGTGTGTTTCAGAGGAGGTGCTAACATACATTAGTAGAGATATTTTCTTCTTCCAAGAGTTCCCTATACCAATGAAAGAGGTCTAGTCCCTATCCCTATAAATGTAACATTCTTTTTTATCTGCTGCTGGGAAAACCATAATGGCAGAATCAGTGCAATCTATCATAAAAGTATTAGAAGGGAAGTCAGGAGGTCTGAATCACCGCTTCATCTTCAATTACAAGCATCGAATGAAATAATATTTGTAAAGTACTTAGCACAGTGCCTGGCACATAGTATGTGCTTTATAAATGTTGCTGTTATTATATTTTAGCTCAAATATATTATTATATAGAAAATGTAACATGGCATAACGTATCATTATATTTCAGCTCAAATACAATGCTATTATTACATATAATATACAATTTTGTATTTCAGCTCAAATATTATAGAATATATAACATAATATATAATAGTATTATATTTCAGCTCAAATATATTATCTGTAATATATAACATGATATATAATATTATTATTACATTTCAGCTCAAATATAACAACAACATTCATAAAGCACATACTATATGCCAGCCACTGTGCTAAGTTCTTTCATTGTTTGTTTCATTTGATTGTTTCATTTGATGCTTATAACGATTTTTGGAGGTAGGTGCTATTATTATCCCCATTTCACAGATGAGGAAACTGAGGCAAGCAGCGGTTGAGTGACTTTCCCAGTTTCTCACTGCTAATAAATGCCTGAGGTTGGATTTGAACTCAGGTTTTCCTACTGTGGCACAGTGGATAGAGCACTGGACTTGGAATCAGGAAGGCTTATCTTTATAAGTTCAAATCCAGCCTTAGACCCTTACTTAGCTGTGTGACTCTGGGCAAGTCACTTAACCCCGTTTGTCTTAGTTTCCTCATTTGTAAAATGCACTGGAGAAGGAAATGGCAAATCACAGCAATATCTTTGCCAAGAAAACCCCAAATGGGGCCACAAAGAGTTAGACACCGCTGAAATGACTGGACAGCAACAAAAACCATCGGATTGTAGGCCTGATGCTCTATCCAGTGTGTGACCTAGCTGCCTCCGTATTTGGGTCAGTGGTGAGTTCCATAGGTAGGTTTTGGCAGTAAAAATGCATCCCTTTCATGATGTCTTTCTGAACCCAGCTGAGGAGAATTTGTTATTTGTAGTTCGTACACTTTTTCCAGGTCTGCCACTTTTTTTCTCCCCAAGCTAGTCATAGGTGATGGAAGATGCTGTCAGGCTTTGCTTCCTACAGATGTATATTGCTGGGCCGTATTCTATATTGCACATCTGTCCAGCCTCATATCTATTTGGCAGGTGGTGAATGTTTTCTGAGAGGATAAATTCTAAGTCATAACTCTGTCCCAAAGCACTCAACCAAATTGATGGTAGGAAAAGGTTACTGACAAAGCTGAAATCACCAGAGAGCTGGGAAAGCAAAGAAGCTGGCCGCTGACATAAATAGCTGGGTTCTGACATAGGGTGGAAGGGAAGCCTGTTCAGTTTGTCTTTAGGGGGAGGTTGAGGCAGCAAGTTTTGGCCTTGGCCAAAAGGGACATAAATTTCCTGGGGACCCTGTGAAGAAGGTAATTATTCCAAGCGAGGCTGCAGGGCCCCATGTGGGTGTTACTGCAGAAGGACTTCATAGGATGGTAAAGCTAGAACTGGAAAGGAGAAAGCAAGGCTATGGACAACATGGCTGAAAGGCAGTAATATTCAGTTTGAAGTGGATTTATTAAGCCTCTCCTCTGTGCAAGGCATGGTGCATGCTGAGAATACGAAGGCTAAAATATGAACAAAAAGAAAAAAAGTTCCTGACCTCAAGCAGCTCCCATTTAGGGTAGGGGTGGGCAAACACTATCTACTTACATAAATTTTTTAAAAAAAAACCTGTATCTTTGCACAGTTTCAAGTGGGGAGACAGCACTAACCATTGAGTTTGGGGAGGGTGGGGGTGGTCCAGAGATCAGGAAAGACCTCACGTAGGAGCTGGCATCTGGAGTGTTCTTTAAAGGTGCTGGCATTCTACAAGGTGGAGGTGGGGATGGAGCAGAGTCCTTGACATGTGGCATTCTCTCTGCAAAGGCCAGAGGCAGAAGGAAGAGTGTTGAGTACAGAGATAGCTAGCAAGAAGCTGTGGAGCAAAGGGATTCCATTCAATTCATAAGCAGCCATTATTCTAACTGATTGGCATTCACTTTATTTCTGGTTTTGTGCTATCGCCTCAAAGTGTTGCTATGAATATTTTAATATATAAAAACCATTCTTTCTCTCACTGACCTCTCTGAAGGCAGAGACTGTCTTGCTTTTTCTATTTGTGTCTCCAGTGCTTAGCATATGGCACCTGGTACAAAATTAGTGCTTAATACATTCTTTTTCATTCACTTATTTATTCATTTGTTCATTTGTTTGGTTGTTCAAGGAAGACTAGCACCTCTGATGTGAGGGCTTCCTCTTTGGTGTCTACCTGGCATTCAATACCACTGGTGGTTTCAAGAAGCTGTAGCATGTGCAGCAGCCATACCCCATAAACCGTCTCAGCAGATAGGCTAAATCTGGTTGAAGGTAACCAATAGGCCTCAAACCCATTGGGGAGTTAAGGGGGTGTCTACCCCAAACATGTGAAGATGTACCCAGCAGAATGGGCGAATGAGAACAATTTGTTTCAATGGCAATGAAGGTGACTGAAGCTGGTATTGCGGAGGGCTTAGAGCTTGGTCAGACACTGAAGAGGCAAGGGTCATCCACTGCATCCTGGGCCATGACCAGTTGACTTTGATGACTCTGGAAAAGTGAAGTGAGGCTGATGACTTTGTGCAATTCTGCCTCACTTAAATCTATTTCACCCACAAGTCAAGCCATCACCCATGATGTCATTGTTCTTCTTCAAAAACAAGGGACAAATGTTCATTCAATCTTTCCTGGGAGTGGTGCTGGTATATATCAAGCGCTGCGAACAGGTTAGCAACTATTTTTTGGTGTAATTTCAAACTGTTTTCTGAAACAGCTGGATCAATTCATAGGTGTCCAGGTAGGAATCCAGAAATGATAGACATTTATAAGAACGGTATCTATCCCTTCTAAGGCTGTGCCACCTCCTACAATAGGCCTTTCCTGTTTCCCGGAGCCATTAATCATCTCTCCCCATACAAATATGCCCACCCAAACACCCACTCACAAACACACTATTTGGGATTGGTTTTTTATGCAATGGGGGACTGAGTGAAGGGTCTGTGCCAAACCACATGTGGAGGCTAGGTGATTCTGCTCTTAGAGGTGTGGGATGACATGGAATCGAAGGGTCATGATCCCTGTTTAAGAGCATGCGCATTACTCTGGAACTTGAATTATCTAACTGCATAGGGAAGAAACAGACTTTAGACTGGCTGCTAAGCCGGACTTGGTTGGGACTGCAAACAGAAGACTCCCATGAGGATAACACAATTGTTTTTCCTTCCCTGATGTCCAGAGAGGAGGACAAGTGGCTAGGAACTCTGGGCTCTCTGTCACCTGGAGTTGGGCTTCCAGCTGTTCTTCCAACCCAGCACAAGCAGCTGGGAACACATGTCCCTTCTGTTCCTGGTATATCTGTTATTTCTTGCCTCATAACCACCATGTGAGATGGAAAACCCAAATATTGGCATTTGGGTTTTATGGATGAAGAACTGATATATTTTGGGAATAATAATTTGGTGAGAGGAGAGGTGTCAGAATTCAAAAGACCAATCAAAAGGTGATATCCCAGCTGTTATCCCATAATATCCCAGGTGAGCTGTTTTAAGGGTCTGAACTAGGTGAGAAGGTGTATGAGACTGGATAGAGAGGGAGATGTAGAATTGGCAAATCTTAGTGACTGATTGGATATAGGGGCAAGAGAGAAAAAGAGTTAAGGATGACACCAAAGTTGCAAACTTGGATGACTGGAATAATGATGGTGCCAACAGAAATAGGGAAATTTGGAATACGGATGGGTTTGGGTAAAAATATGACCAGTTCCATCTTGGAAGTATCAAGTTGAGGTGCCTGCCATGCAAAGGTGTTTAGCAGTCAATTGGTAATGCACACTGGAATTCAGAAGAAAGATTAAGGATACATATGTGTGTACTTGTGGATATATGATAGTTATCTTGATAGAGATGAAAATTGAACTCATGGGAGGGAGCTGGTGAGATGACCAAGGTGGAGTGTAGAGACAAAAGGGAAGAACTGACAATAGATCCTTGGGAGATATTCACACTTGATGGGAGGAGGCAGGTGATAATCAGCAAAGGGTACTGAGAAGGAATGGTCAGATAAGAACCAAGGAAAGAGTGTAACAGAAGCCAAGAGGAGGAAAAAGCAGCCAGGAAGAGGGCATGGTCGATTGTGTTAAATGCTGCAGAGAAGTCAGACTAGAATGATGACTGAGAAAAGGCCAGCAGACTTAGCAGTTCTTCTTGTTAACCTTGGGAGAATAATTTCACTTGAGCAAAGGACCAAAAACCAGATTGCAAGGGATTGAGAAGTGAGTGGGAGATGAGGAAATAGAGACCACATGTATATTGCTGTTTTGTTCTGGAAGAGGACCCATGACATCAGGAGGGTGATGTCTTGACTTGCAAAGTGAATTGGATTTGAGTAAGGCAGAGTTGTGCAAAGCCATCTGCCTCACTCTCTCCTCCAGAGTCTTCTGAGTTCAATGGTGAGACATAAGTCAGAATGACTGGTGATGAGGCCACATGTATAGATGACCCTTTGCAAGTGGTTGGTTGTAAAAGGTAAGAGATATAGAAGGAAAATCTGAGGATAGGGCAGGGTCACATGAAGGGTTTTAAAGAATGGGGGAGATAGAACTGGGCATATTTATAGACAATTGGAGAAGGAGTCAGTATATTGAAGAAGCCAGAGAGAGTGATTAAGGGGGTAAGATTTTGGAGGAGATATCAAAGGATGGGTCCAAGGGCCCAAGTAGAGAAGATGGCCTTGGCAAGGAGGAAGGTCTCCTCTTCCTCAGAGACTGAGGCCAGGGAGGAAAGAATGGGAGACAGTGCAGATGAAAGTCTGAGCTATGTATAAGATTAAAAAAGGGAGCCCACCTTTATTTACTCAGTAAAGTGGAAGGCAAAGTCCTCTGGGGAAATGGACAGAGAAAATGGTTTGAGCAGAAACCCAAAATACTTAGAAATAGTTGTTACGGTGAGTGTATGAAAAATGAAATGACTGGCTTTTCCAAAAACCATGTTTATTCTGTGCCTAGACACTTCTCATGTCAATAGACTTATCCATTCTTTATCTTTCTTCCACCATTTTTTTCTTCACTCTTGTCCCAGCTGACCTAGCCATCTACTGATGTCTACAGAATAAAGACTCTTGACCCTCCTAAGGGCTCACAGGCACATCCCATTTCTTATGTCTCTACAATTCATTACTTTGCAGTTTGTTCCACTGGGCTACCATCAAGGGGCTTGTTGAAATTGGAACACGGTTCTAGACAAGTTCTGTGGGAACTCATACAGAGTTATGACCCAAAGAAAAAAAAGGGAAGGCAGCCTGATTTTTTCCCAAACACATATTAGGGCCCTCAGAGGAGGCGAGAAACTCTTTGTCAAGGACTGCTTTTGATTGTTTTTGGTTAAACCCCAGTCCTGTGGAGGAGGCAGAGGAAATGAGTGCATATGGAAGAATTTGATGAAAATAGCATGTTTGTTCAGTAAATGAGAATTGTGGGGTCAGTTACAAGGCCTGTCAGGACTGAATGAGTCAGGCAGGCCTCAGAGGAAGAGAGACCTTTGTGGACTCTCAAGGGTTGTAACTGAAGATTTATGATACAGGCAGATTCATCTCTGTTGTTCATGGGGCTGACATCCCTGTGAATGAAATGTTTTATATTAGCAGGGGAGGCATTGTTTAGTAAAAGCAAAGCAGCCGGCCCCACTTCATTAAAGCTGAACCAAGAAGAAGAGAGTTAGGGAGTTATGAGACTGCAGAGGAGGCCAAAAGGACATGTGCTTTGGGACTAGATTGCAAGACTTTACTTGGCACAAGACTCCAAAAATGGTAAGATCTTCCTTGTAGGAGGAGGACACAGATGCATCATGGGAACAAGAGCAGCATTAGGGAGAATTTCCCATTTGCAGACTCAGGAGCAAGCTTAGATGGCATCTCTTCTGTACAGTAAGGCTTGTGCTAGAGGCTCCTTGTCACTTGGCACAGTGGAAAGAGTCACCAATTTGTACTCAGAGAAACTGAATTCAAATCCTGCCTCGCTTATCTACTATGGGCATAGTCTCAGGCAAACCAAACAATTGAACTTGGTTGTCTGCTCCTGCATCAGAAGCAAGGTTGCTGTATGTCCAATGGACTACCCTTTGTTTTGCCTCCCTCCGCCATTTTCTCCCACTGGTCCAGTATCTTCAATACAATTGTCATTTGGTGGTTGTGGTGGTGGTAGTGGTGGGGTTGTTGTGTGTCACACTCTCTCTATGCTCACTCTTTACTCCCCCTTCCCCAACCCTCTCTGCCCATAGAGGCCTATAAGTCTATCTCCTCCTGGAGCTCCTAGGCCAGGAGTCTTGAAACACTTGACTTGTTGTTAACTGTTCTTTTTCACAATGTAGCCATAGAGGTATGGCTTGACTTCTCAACCAATGGCATGATGTTTCCTGTGTGTCATCATCTGCCCTTCATCCAATGGCTCAAAGTCTTATGCTTTTTTCTTTTTTTTCTCTTTAAAATTTTTTAATATTTATTTAAAAATTTTTAAGTTTTAAATTCTCTCCCTCCCTCCATCCCCTCCCCCACCCATTGAGAAGGCAAACAATATGATACCCAGCATATATGTGAAGTCATGCAAAATATATTTCCAAATTAGTCATGTGGCAAAAAAAAAGCAAGAAGAAAAATAAAGTAAAAACAATATGCTTTAATCTGTACTCAGAATTCATCAGTTCTCTCTCTGGAGATGGAAAGCATTTTTCATCATTAGTCCTTTGGAATTGTCTTAGATCATTGTATTGATCAGGGTAGCTAATTCTTTCATAGCTGATCATTGTTACGGTATCATTACTGTGAATTGTTACTGTGTCTGATACTCTCCTGGTTCTACTCACTTCATTTTCATCAGTTCATGTAAGTCTACCCAGGTTTTGCTGAAACCATCCTGCTTGTCATTTCTTACATTACAGCACAATAGTATTCCATCACAATCATATACCACAACTTGTTCAGCCATTCCCAAATTGATGGGCATCCCCTCAGTTTCTAATTCTTTGCCACCACAAAAGGAGTTGCTATAAACATTTTTGTATAACAGGTTCTTTTCCTTTTTCTTTGCATTCTTTGGAAAACAAACCTAGTAGAGGTATTGCTGGGTTAAAGGATATGCACAATTTTATAGCTTTATGGGCATAGTTCCAAATTGTTTGCCAGAATGATTAGATCAGGTCACAGTTACACCAACAATGCATTAGTGTCCCTATTTTTCCACATCCCCTCCAGAATTTGTCATTTTCCTTTTCTGGCATGTTAGCCAATCTGATAGGTGTGAGATGGTACCTCAGAGCCGTTTTAATTTACACTTCTCTAATTATTAGTGACTTAGAGCATTTTTTTTTCATGTGACCATTGATAGCTTTGATTTCTTTTTCTGGAAACTGCCTATTCTGGGGAATGGCTCTTATTTTTATAAATTTGGTTCAATTTCCTGTATATTTGAAAAATAAGGCCTTTATCAGAGAAACTTGCCGTAAAAAACTTTTTGTCTCAGTTTCCTGCTTTCTTTCTAATTTTGTTCGTGTTGGTTTTGTTTGTGCAAAGCCTATTCAATATCATGTAATCAAAATTTCTATTTTATTTCCTGTGATCTTCTCTATCTCTTCTTTGGCCATAGCCTCTTTCCTTATCCGTGGATCTGACAGACACATTTATTCTTGCTCCCCTAATTTGCTTATGAGACAACCCTTTATGCCTAAATCATTTACGCATTTTGATCCTGGCTTAGTATATAAGGTAAATGCTGGTTGATTCTTAGTTTCTTCCAAACTGCTTTCCAGTTTTCCCAGAAATTTTTGTCAAATAGTGTGTTTGGATCTAGGTTACTATAGTCATTTACTGCTGTGCATTGTATACTTAATCTGTCCACTGATTCACAGATTGATTCTTACCCAGTACCAGACTGTTTGGAGGATTACCACTTTCTGATATAGCTTGAAATCAGGTACTGCAAGGCCAACTTCCTTCACATTTTTTCCATTGATTCCCTTGATATTCTTGACCCTTTTATCTTCCAGATGAATTTTGTTATGTTTTTTTCTAGCTCTACAAAATAATTCTTTAGTAGTTTTGTATAGCACTGAAAAAATAAATTTAAGAAGAATTGTCATTTTTATTATATTGGTTTGGCCTACCCAGGAGCAATTATTATTTCTCCATTTGTTTAGATTTGTCTTTATTTGTGTGAAAAGTGTTTTGTAACTGTGTTTATATAGGTCCTGGATGTTTTTGGCAGATAGATTCCCTAGTATTTTATACTGTTTACAGTTATTTTATTTTTATTTATTTTTTTTTTTATTTTTAGGCAGTTGGGGTTAAGTGACTTCCCAGGGTCACACAGCTAGTAAGTGTCAAGTGTTTGGTCTGAGGCCGGATTTGAACTCAGGTCCTCCTGACTTCAGGGCCGGTGCTTTATCCACTGTACCACCTAGCTGCCCCCTACAGTTATTTTAAATAGAATTTCTCTTCCTATCTTTTCCTGCTGGGTTTTGTTGTTAGTATATAGAGATACTGATGATTTATGTGAGTTTATTTTATATCTTAGAACTTTGCTAAAGTTGTTTCAACTAGTTTTTTCAGTTGATTCTCTAGGGTGCTCTAAGTATATCATCATATTGTTTGTGAAGTTGTTGTTCAGTAGTTTCAGTTGTGTCAGACTTTTCATGATCCCATTTGGGGTTTTCTTGGCAAAGATGCTGGAGTGGTTTGCCATTTCTTTCTCCAGCTCATTTTACAGATGAAAAACTGAGACAAACAGGGTTAAGTGACTTACCTAGAGTCACACAGCTGGCATGTGTTTGAGGCCAGATTTGAACTCAGGAAGAGAAGTCTTCCTGACTCCAGGCATGGTACTCTAGCCACTGTGCCACCTAGCTGCCCACCATCTGTGAAGAGTGATAGCTTTGTTTCTTATTCTTATTTCTTCAAATTTCTTTTTTCTTTTTTAGCCTTCTCACCATAGCTAACATTTCTAGTACAATATTGAATATCAGCGGTGATAATGGATATCCTTGCTTTACCCCTGGTCTTATTGGGAAGACTTCAAGCTTATTCCCATAACAGATAATGCTTGCTCTTGGTTTCAGATAGACACTGTTTATCATTTTAAGAAAAGCTCCATTTATTCTTATGCTTTCTAGTATTTTTTTAAAGTAGGAAAGAGTATTGCATTTTGTCAAAAGCTTGCCTATGGAGCTAGAGTCAATGGAGGCTGTGTATCTATGCCATTCCCCATTGGCATCTGTTCTTCCCCCATAACAACTGCCCCATGTGGTAGTGCCACCTTTCATTCCCCTACAGTAACAACTTCCCACTGTACTAGTCCCCTACCTCGCTTGCATGAGATGGGTGGTAAGCTCCACTATTTGCCCTGCAAGACCATCTCTGGTCTTTCAATTGCTAAGTCTGAAAAGCTGACATCTATTTAAATCAACATTTCAGAGTCTCGTGTTGTTGAGAGTGTCATTCTAAAGAAGAGTGTAATTCTATCAGGACATGTAAAGAGCTCCACAAGCAGTGAAGTTTATATCTTTCTATATAGGCCAAATATCTACCCTGAAACAGAGCTTATGGCTTAAGAGTTGGGAGCAAAGCAAAGGGCAATGGCCGGGGTAGAAATGATATAGAGGCAGCTGGTTCCCAAACTCTAGAAGAAGATGGCAATGGGAAAAGAAAAGCTAAAATGGCACTAGCACAGAGATTGCCTGTCTCTGGCTCTGTAGTAGTCTTCTATGATGACTCTGTGACAGTAAGCCTAGGCCTCTAGGCAGGAGTAGGCTCATGGAAGTCAATAGTTAAGCAGTAGACATTAAGGGCATAGCCCAAGTAGAGCAGCCATCAAAAGCAGGGCAGCCATCATCAAGGAAAAGTGGCTAGAGGATGAATCAGTATCTGCATTGGCATTGCTGGTGGCTGCCCTAGAGAAGGGGCCAAAGATCAGACGAGTCACCTAAACCATTGCTTCCTTTAGGTGACTAGATAGTGACTCTCCTGCAGTCTGTCAGCACAGCAATACTGAGTTACTCTGGCTTGCCTCCATTGGGAATGATTGGAGGGAAGCAGAGTCTAGGTACCTAAACGAAGTGTGTGAACTCTTAGGTTTCAGTCATATCTAGAGATTGGTTAAGGAACACATAAGTCTGAGAAGAGCCACCACCACATGGTCTGTGTACAAGTTGTTTATTAATCTTTTATTTTATTGCCTTTGTGGGCAAAATTATCAGTGCTGGAGCAAACCAGAACCAAACGCAAATACAGACCAGACACTGAGGGGCTAACAAGCTGTTTATTGGGTTAACACCCACACTGGTAGACAATCTTCTCTTCTTTTATTTTCATTTACCTGGTGGACTCTGATTAAAGCTCTAAAAGACCACACCTTTCTTGTTTCCATTCATATTCTAACCTGACATTTCTCTTACTTTATTCTACTTTCTCAGTTCTTTTAGTCTTTACTTCCCAATTATATCCCAGGCTAACTACTAACTTCACTTCATTGAATTTCTCCTTTGCAAATTAACACAATTTTTACTATACAATACCAAATGATTGCAATACTTTTATCTTTTTGTATTCTTAAGAGTTTACAAATGCAGAGTCCATTCCAATTTCTTTTAGGCAATTTTATTTTTTGTTTACCTAAGCAATTACATTCTATTATTCACAGAAGAAAACACAATGGTAATATAAAACATTCTCCCAAATGAAATCTTATTTGCCTTTAAGTTGCCCCCTGATTTAAACAAGTTCTCTCTTCTTATGGTGAAGAAAAGAGTTAATAATTGGCATTTCTTAAGTACTAAATAAATTCAAACTACAAACTGCAAATCCATTTCCCCCACCCCCTTCACTTGGGTGCTTCACTGATACTACTTTCAAACTAGCTTCAGTTCCTCTTTTTTCTTTAGTCAGAGAAATAACCTTCCTTCCTTCCACTAATACAATAAATCTGTTGCTCTCTAGGGAATTTGATAAAAGATCTAAGTATTGTTTCCATGTAATTTTCATGATGTTTTATTCTTATTTTTCTTTAAAATATATAGTACAGAGTGGTACCCCAAAACTCACAAAGACATTTCAGCATTTATTTAAAAAAAACCAACCCAAACATTCAGAGCCCGGAACGCTATCTAGATTGTTGTGTTAATGCTACCTAAAATTAACCTTTGCAGAAACTGCAGGCTAGATGGTATTCTCCTTTTCATCCCAGATAAACCAAAGTGCTGTGTACCATCACGTTCAGACTCAAGTCCAGGAATGCTTCTAATTGCCCTTGTTGAGGAAGAGGGGCAATGCAGAGTGGAATTCCAAAAAAGGAATCCAAAATGTCAGAAATGTCATGAACAATCAAGCAATTGGCATTTATTAATCATTTGCTGGGTGAAAGTCCTGGATCAGTACACCTCCAACAGCACGATTATTTCCTGAAGATAATCCTTAGTTTCATTTCCAGGAATCACTCTTCCCCTAATGGGAAGTATCTTTTGAAACAAATTATTCTAGATTATCTACAAGAAGATAAAATGTGCAATTTCTCCCAAAGTTAACTTATGCCCTATGAAAATATTTGGATCACTGTGATGTGAATATTCCCTCTAATGATATGAAATGCAACGCCATCACATTTGTTCATCCCGTGCAACTTGTCCAAGATGGAAGAGAATACCAGTTATGTTTCTGGATCTTAATTCTCCCATATAATTGGCCAGGATTTCACCTGATTGTAGCCTGGCTGCTGGCTTAGACAGCATTTACTCCCATTTCATAGCCCATGCTAGAAGTTGCTCTCCCCACCTTTCCTTGAGACAAAACTGCATCTGAAGTAGCCAAAGTCATTCTTGTCACCTATTGATCTCATAGATCATTGACTCAGTAGCATTTCTTTTTTTTTTTAATAGCATTTCTTGGTGATCATACCTGGAATCAGACTCCAAGTAATATCAATTATTAAAGTCCCATAAGTTCTAACAGCAAGTTCCAATAATCATAGCTTTGGGTGAATTCAATTACTGAGGCTCACATAGCTTTGATGTAGATGAAAAAAGTTTAAGGGTCTATACTGTACTGAAGCCCTATACTGTGCAGTTCTCTCAGCCTGGTTTGTAATTGTATATCATTGGAATAAACTATGTTCCTGGGTCAGTTCTAAAGGAGCTTCTTCCTTCTAGATCTACTTCTCAGCTTCTGAGACTTAACATAAACTCAATATAAAATAGAGCTATAAGAAGAATCACTATATAAGAACACATGATTCACCTGAAACTTCAGGGAATTTCAATTGTTACATCATGAGGGCCTGAATTGGAAAATGAATCTGTGTTCCTCTTGATATTATTAGACAGACATTTCAAACAATGTAAAATCTTTAACCTGATTTTGAAAATTGTGTCACATTTCTCACTAATTCACCCTTATGAGGATATCGTTATCATATTAACATAATGAAAGGATGTTATGAACTCTATTATTTGTGGTTCAAATGGTAATAGTGCTATGCTAGCCTATGTTACTTAATCAAAAGTCACCAGTAGGGTTCATCTCTTTTACACTTGCCCTTAACAATGGAATTTGCTATGTGAGGAGAAAAGCAAGGATATAGAAGTATTAATTCTGTTTGATTTCAAGTATGCATCATAGGCAGCTAATCGTAAGACACGATGTCACAGGCAGGCTCAGAATTAACCAGGGGAAAATGTCTTGTTTGTCCAGATGGGGATGGGTTAAGTGAATCCTACCTTCACCTTTACAAGGTCATTCTCTCAACTTTCTCAGGGACAGACATCCACTTATGGTAGTCCTCAGACTGGGGGGGGGGGCACATGACATTTCCCCTGAATGATGAACTAGTTGGTGGTCTTTTGAGAAGTCAATCACCTACACTTGAAATCAAAACTTAGAATAGCAGCAAATTAAAGTCCCAAGAAATTCTGCCTCAAAGGGCAAAATTTCACTAATTATAACTTGGGGCTAGATTATGCTTATTTTTCTCATATCTTCTTTCAAAATTTCATCTAAAAATTCATCTGTTCACAACCAGCATTCCCTCTCCACCGTGGCTTGCAGATCAAGCCAAAGGGAGAATATCAGGCCATTTCTAGAATACAATGAAATAAGACCCTTCACCCCATCAGAGTTCTTGTAAGCAAGTGGGTCATACCTGGGCACAATTTCCTTGGTGAAAGCTATGGCACCAGAAGGAGTTATGGCTTTAGAACTAAAGAATAGTTCAATCGTAGTCAAGGACTGCCTTGGGCATAATAATAATATTTTTTTCTGCAAATGCTCAAGAAGGGGTGCAAGTTAGCAGATGGTCACTGGTGGATATGACTTGAATAGCAAGCTGATTAAAACCTACACAAATTGAACAAGTGGCTGTTATTCAAGTTACCACTGGAGTGGCACCTGGAGCAATCCACCCTTGCTTAATTGAATCTATTATCCCTTGTGTGCTGCAATGACTCCTCTCACCCCACCTCCTTATGAATTAAAAATGTACCTGTTAATAGAAGCTCTGGGGGAAGAGTGGCTTACCTTCCTCAATCAACCAGACCTAATAGACCTATTTAGCCTTGTACTGCTATTTAAATTTCTTCAG
The DNA here is from genome assembly GCF_003287225.1 of Phascolarctos cinereus. NCBI lineage: Eukaryota > Metazoa > Chordata > Mammalia > Diprotodontia > Phascolarctidae > Phascolarctos > Phascolarctos cinereus. The sequence continues at coordinate 41,623,082 of NW_027555736.1, forward strand.
TTCAGCATCCTTGTAGGGCCCAGGATGCCATTGTCTTAACAAGTGTCAGGAATGATATCCATATACAGTAACACAAGTTGACATACTGAGTAAATAGTTGGATTCAAATAGTTGATTCTTCAAATAATCTTAGCCTGTATATTTCTCCATTTTGGCTGGGAGAGGTTTTAGTTCCTCAAAAGCACTGCAGAATTTCACAATATCCTGTCTGTTAGCTGTTAAAACTTCATAACTCACAAACAAAGAACTTGGAAGGGTACTCTGCCACTCACTTCTCCCAACGGTGAGTTATTATTATTTTCTAATTTATTAAAGCAAGATATACTAGGTGATATTAATTTAGTCAAATGCATTTCAAATTCATCAATTCATAGAAAGTCATTTATCTTATAACCCTTGGTATTTTCACAGAATAATAGTTCATATAGTGCTTATCACATGCCAGGCTTTTTACAGGTCGTAAAACATGCTAACTATTTAAACTGGAGCACAGAAATAATCCTTTCTGTATTAATCAGCTAATTTTGTTCATTTGTTATTTTGTGATATATTAATTGGGGAAGGGAGACATGTAGCAACTGTCAAGGGGGCATTGCTTTAAAGATCCCCAAATCTTTTCTATTTCAGTGGGATTAAAAATTCTTCCTCAAATCTCTTTTTAGAAATCTGTAAATTTACTTTCAAACCTTGAATTCATGGTATGTCAATGCAAAGACTCCAGCTTTCCTTGAACATTCTACCCATTCTTCTCCCAGCCCTACTTGCACTAACATCTTTTCATTCATTTCATATTCCTTCTTGAGCAAAGGCTTCCAAAAGTGGACTTTTCTTGTTTCCTTAGCCAACACTTCTCTTACTTTCTTCTACTTACTCAATTCAATAGTCTCTGCTTCCCAATCATACGGACTTGATCTGTATTCCACTGAATTTCACTTTACACTTATCCTCATTTTTATTACACAAAACCAATTAGTTGTAATACTGTCACCTTTTTTTGGGGGGGGGAGGTTCTTAAAGGCTTATAAATGCATAGTTCATTCCAATATCTTCAAAGCCTATAGTTTGTGTAAATCATGGTAAAATACATCCAAGTTCAACTTACTGAGTGTAAATGCAAAGTTCCTCATTGATAACCTTAGAGAAGAAGTCACCTATCTCCTCCTTAATGCTGGAAAAACATTCATCCAGCTATTTCAGAAAGGAGTTCACTTGGCCATGACCAACTATTGGCACAGGAGCGTCACAGATATTGGTACCGTAAAGGGTCTCTGCTGTCTTCTCACAACAGGAAGTTATTATTGCTGTCTAATTGCCTTATGGTTCAAATTAACAGAAATCCTTACTTCACTAATTTAACTTTGAGTTCACTTACATGAAAAATGGTCAAAATTACTAATGGTAAGGATTTTAAAATCTCAACTTTCACAAGGGCCATTAACTGCCAAGATTTCAGATTTTAAGGCCCACTGTTATCATTCAGGCTATGCTTTAATTTTTCAGAATTAACCCCCATTTTCAAAATTTTCAAAATTGAAAAATGATGGTGAGACTACAACTGTTGGAATGTAATTGTGGGCATCATATGGTTCTAATGAATAAATTAAACAACAAAACTTTTGACTGATGTAATTGATCCATGAATTTTTTTGCTTCACCAGACTTTTGCTGTTATACCAAAGGTTCTTCAAAATATCTCATAAAACATCCAAATTATAACTTTAGAAATGAAAGAAGTTAATTATTCCTTGGAAAAAAAACAAATTTGATTTCCAATCAGTTTTTGCATCTTTGTTTCAAATTAATTTTTGTATCTGTCTTTCATGTCAGCAATCTACAACATGGCTAGTGTTGGGAACAGAGAAAAAAAAGATTTGTCTTCTTTTTGACAATTTACTTTTACAGCCTGCTCCCTTGGTTGATCGCACCAAGAGAAAAGGCATAGGTAAAACACCTATTGGCTAGACGTTAGCACAAAACACAGAGAGCATAGCACAGACAAAACCAGACACTTACACAAATGGGCCCTTTAAGGGGCAGCAGACATACAATAAAAGATATTGAGGCACAGCTCTGAGCCAATAGCACTTTATTAAAGGCTCCATGTTCCCTTCTAATGAAGTGGACCTCAGATTTGCCTCATGATCTGAAATGCTCCCTTTCTCCACGTCCTTAGTTTTATAGTGTTTGATACCTAGACAATACAGATGAAGTAAATGAAAAATACAGAATCTCATTGGTTGATAGACCTTGCACTTGTCTCTCCAGGAGGGTCTGCACAGAATACAGAATCCCAATGGCTGACAAACAGGCTAATGAACAGACCCTGAGAGACCTATCTTGACCTTTCAGGAGGTCCTACCAAGTTGATGAGCTATGGGCTGGGCTAGGGATGGGAACCTGTGGATTTGAGGCCACATGTGGCCTTTCAGGTCTTTGGGTGTGGCCTTTTGACTGAGTCAAGTTTTACAGAACAAATCCTTTTATTAAGGGGCATTGTTCTCTGAAGTTTGGATTATTCAAAGGGCCACACTTGAGGACCTAGAGGGTTACATGTGGCCTTAAGGCTGCATATTCCCCACCTATGGGCTGGGCTGTCAAAACATCTACATGGGCTGATGGACCAAGAGACATGCAGGCCACAGGCTGGCAAACAGGGCCACTTGTTGGTCAAGAGCTCACAGTCATCTCTTCATGTTGGGCAGTAGAGTGATAATGAGGGATGGAGGGGTAGCAAAAATAGCTGGTGGGCTTTCTGTGTAATTGAGTCACCTTTGCCACTCTGGGCTTGGTCATCATAATAAAGCAAAAAGAAGGGTGAAAGTCCTCTAGTTAGCTATTTATGATTAAGCAAATGAACTTATCATCTGTAGTTCAGCTCTAGGGTCTAATATATAGAACTTATAATTGCTACCCCTATGGAAGCATATCTAACTGATTAATTCTGATTGGAATAAAATAGGGGTCCAATTAATCATCTATAACAGGCTACATGATTTTATGCAGATCACACAGGTGGTAAAAGGGTCAGTCCTGATCATGGAGTGGTTACGGTGCTATATTTAGGCCAATGCTGCTCTGACATTACCCCTGTGATAAGCTCCTGCAACTTCCCCTAAACCTCTAAACAATTAGTGCCAGGAAACAAGGTGGTGGACTATAGGTGCAGAATGATGCATGTGCTGTTAGACATGGCCAATGAGTTCATAGGATCAGCCAATGTGTCAAGAGTCAGCAAGCATTTATTAAGCACCTGCTGCATGCCAGGCACTGTGCTAAGCACTGGGGATACAAAGAAAGGCAAAAGATAGTCCCTGCCCTCAAGGAGCTTACAATCTAATGGAGGAGACAATGTGTAAACAAAAATGGACAAACTATCTATTTCTATATCTGTGTCTATATATCTCTTATGTAACTCTCTCTCTCTCTCTCTCTCTCTCTCTCTCTCTCTCTCTATATATATATATATATATATCTAGGTGATAAATTGGAGGTGATTAATACATGGAAGGCACTGTTATTAAGAATCATATATTCAAAGCTTCAAGTAGCTCTAGAAACCATCTAGTCTGAACTACCTGTTTTGCCGATGAGGAAACTAGAGATCAGAGAAGTTAAATACTCTGTTCATGATCACATGTAGATAAGTGTCTAAAGAGGGGTTTGAACCTACATCTCCATGACTCCAAGTCCAGCACTTTAATTATCATGCTTCTTTGTTACAAGAGAGGGTTCTATTGTTGAGAAAAGGCAGTCACTGAGATGCTACAGTGTAAAAAAATGACCATTAATAAAGCATTAAAAAATTGGCAGTTGTACCAATGTGACAGGAAAAGGCTCCATAGTACTGTTACCTAGGGAAAGGGGAAGTAGGGGCATTTGTCTCAAACTACCCTTCACCCTTGATGAAGTCTCTATAGATAGGAACCATGTCAGAGATGATAAGAATGATAGTTGTGTCTGTAGTGCTATAAAGTTTTCAAAATTATTTGAGTCTGTTATCTAATTGAAGCCTCATAACAACCCTGTGAGGTTGCTATTACCGATATTATTATTTCCATTTTATAGATGAACCTCAGAGAGATTCAGTGGCTTGTCCAGTTAGTGTCAAAGGTGGGATTTGAGACCAAGACCAGAGCTCTATCTGCTATGTAACACTGCCTCAAGATCAGATTAGGAAAGTAGGGGGAACCCAACGGTCCCTCCAAGGCCCATTATAGTAGTATATGATTCTCACCTTGTTAAAATCATGCGACTTTAAGCATCAGCTAATTTCCAATGGATAATTAGCACTCTCCAGAGACCATGACCATTTCCATTGGAGGTGCATTGAAATGTGGCACATTGGAAAGAATGATGGTTCTAGATTCAGAGGACTTGGTTCACATCGTGTACGTTATGGTTACTACCTGTGTGACCATGGAAAAGTCACTTTGCCACCTGAGCCTCAGTTTCCTTATCTATTAAATAAAAGAGGTTGACCACAGATGTGCTCAACTCTGAGATGCCTTCCAACTCTAAATCTGCAATTTGACTCTAAATCAGTGGTCCACTGTATTAGATGTAACTCATGTAACAGTCTTTCAACAAGGATTTGAACTAGGTGGCTCAGCGGATAGAATATGGGTTTTGGAGTCAGGAAGGCTCATCTGGCCTCAGACTCTTATTAGCTATGTGACCCTGGGCAAGTCACTTAACCCTCTTTGCCTCCATTTCCTCATCTGTAAAATGAAATGGAGAAGGAAATACCAAACTGCTCTAGTATCTGTGCCAGAAAACCCCAAAGGGAGTCAGGAAGAATTGGATTTGACTGAAAAAAGGACTGAACTGTGCACCTAGTACTGATATGTAATATGCCATACTATGCTCATCTACCTTGACTTTGAGAAATTTATCATTTATCACTTAGTCTGGGAGAAAATTTGATCAGTCACTCAGTCAGTCAGGAGAGGATGGGGCCATGGCATAATAAATATCTTCAAGTGTTTGAAAGTCTGATTTGTAGAAGATATTAGCCTTGTTCTGCTTGTCTCCAGAGGGTATACATCAGAAGAATAGGTGGAGGGGGTGGAGAGGAAGACTTCATCTTAGTAGAAGGAAAATCTTCCTAATGATTGAGGCTGTCTCAAAGAGGAATAAGCTGTCTTGATACTCAGTTCTACCCCTCAGGAGATCTTCATACAATGGGTGGGTGACCCTTTGTCCAGAATATTAAGAGTAGATTCTTGGTCAGTTACTGTTTAATAAATGTACACTGAATACTCGGGTTCCTAGGATTTTCAGGCTGCAACCTGCACATTAGGAAAGTGGATGACAGAATCACAGCATGAGAGAATATAGAACTGGGAGGCATCATATGGGCCACTTAGGCTAATCCCCTCATTTTACCTCACTTACCCTTGGACTCCTCTTCCTCTTTGCCGGCTGAATTTCCACCTTGGAAAACCCTCTACTCAGATGCCGTCATGTTCTGATTAGTGACCCTCTCCCCAGAGCCACTCCACTCACACCTGCACTCTCTCTCCCCAGACTCTTCCTTCTTCTCTCCTAACATATTGCCCTCTCTCCCTAGTCTTGAATTCCCTGCTCACCTTTAAGTGTTGTCTTTTCCCGTTAAAATGTAAGCTATTTGAGGGTAGACTGCCTTGCTTAACTGTATTTGTTTCCCTAAAGCTTAGTATAGTGCCTAATACATAGCAAGTGCTTAATACATGTGCTCTCTGTTTTCTTCTCTCACTCATTCTCCTCCTCCTCCTCTTCCTTCTTTCTTTGTCTTCTTCTCCTCCTCCTCCTCCTCCTCCTCCTTCTTCTTCCCCTCCTCTTTCTCCTCCCTGTCCTCTCCCTCCCCCTCTCCCCTCCCTCCCCCCTCCCCTCCCTCCCCTCCCCCCTCCCTCCCCTCCCCCCTCCCCCTCCCCTCCCTCCCTCCCCTCCCTCCCTCCCCTCCCCTCCCCTCCCCTCCCCTTCCTCCTCCTCCTCCTCCTTCTTCTTCTCTTCTCTCTTCTTCTTCTTCTTCTTTCTTCTTTTCTTCTTCTTCTTCTTCTTCTTCTTCTTCTTCTTCTTCTTCTTCTTCTTCTTCTTCTTCTTCTTCTTCTTCTTCTTCTTCTTCTTCTTCTTCTTCTTCTTCCTCTCTGTCTCTCATCCCCAAATAAGAACATGGAGGCCAAGGGAGGGTAAGTAACCTTAGGAAGGTTACAGAGTATCAGAGCTCAGATTCAAATCCAGGCTCTCAGATTCTTCATTTGAAGCCAATCCCATGTTGCCTTTTGGCTGTTCCTCTCGAGGGACAGGAGTGCCTATCCTTCAGGAAATCCACATCCCCCAAATATGATTTTTCCTCCTATCTCCAGAGTGGGGTTCAGCTGCCTCACCAGGTTCACACTCTCACAAATGCTTGTTAACCACCCTGCCTTTTGGCTGAGAGTGAGCATTGACTCTCCATCTTCCTTCCTGGTGTGTTCAGCAGGGAAGAACCACTTGCCTTTTCTTTTGGAAGATGAAGGAAGAGACACAAAATGTCTAAGTTGGAAGGATTCTCAAAGGGATATCTAGACAGATGCTCTTATGATGTCCCCAACAAATGGCCCCCCCACCTTTTGCTGAAGACCTCTAGAGGTAGACTTTGCTACCACCTTTATTATGGGATAAGTCCGCCAGGAAATTTTCCTTACATTGAATCTAATTCTGTCTTTCTTACTACTTCTACTAAGTTCTTCCTTCTAGAGTTAAGCAGAAAAGGTCCAGTCCCTGTTCCAGAGGAGAGTTTTTAAATACCTGAGGACAGCTACTATGTCTTATATTCTTCTCTTCCCCAGGCATCACTGCCCTAAGAGCAAAGCTGGGCCAGCCTGGGGCACTCCTTGCAGAGTAGATGCTGCCCCCTCCGTGGTGGCAGAGAAAGCCAACAGCAGTCATGGCTGCTGACAGCCACTGACCGTGCCCTTTGCTGTCCATATGGCTTTCATATAGGGCAGCCTGATAGCAGACGGCATGGAGCCAACCCCTCCAAGTTAAAGGAAGCCAGGCTGGGGCCTGCTGGACACTGGTTCCCATTTACACCACTGGGGCTTTGGCGGCCAGCCAGCTGCGTTTAAAGTACTACAGGCAGGAGGCCTGTCAAGCCCAAATCAGGAGTGATTTGTCAAGGCAGCCCAGGCTGAGATAGGAGCAGCTGTGTGTTCTGGGCAGGGGTGGATAGAGTTCAGAGGGAAAGGGACAGCTTGTTTTCCTCTGGATCCTTGAGCTACATGGGAAAGAAGCATCATGAACCAAAGGGAAGCCTGTGTTTAACCCTCTCCTCCTTGAAAGCAGGCCAGATTATTCCCCTCCTCCTCCTTCCATCAATCACTGTTGCTACTCAGAGCAAACAAACAAGTTTGGTTTTCCCCAAGTCTGAGCACAGGCTATCTCTTCCTCTCTCCAAGCATTTCCTTCTGCTATACTAAGCTTCTCCGAGCCACAGATCTGATTTCAGTTGTGCAAACATTACAAAGAAAACTTGTGATTTTGCTCCAGAAACTTAGATCAGTGGGAACATCATTGGCTTAGCAGATAGGGAAATAGTGACCTTTTCTCATTGAAGTTGGGGTTCATGCAGCTTGGTGAGGCCATGAAGACATCTTGAGAAAATGACCATCTCCACCTTCCTCCAGCAGGTGCAGGGGATAGTAGGGGGGGACCAGCTCAGCCAGGGAAGTGTTTGCTGCCCTATTCTTGCCATCTTGGCTGCTTTTCAGAGTATTGAACGTAACCAGGCTTTTGAAGAAGGAAGACCCCTTTGCGGGCAGGGACAGTAGCATCTAGAGCCTAAATGTGGCTCCTGGGAATTAAAGTCCTAGGCAGACAATCTTCTCTTCCTGACCCGGAAAAACTGGAGTAATCCCAGTATATAGGGGATTTGATGCTTTCCCTGTAAGGTAGAGTTAAAAAGCTGGAGAGTCTGGCAGGCGAGATAGGAAGCTACATCATAGTTTGGCTAATGGTCAACCCTGCTTTGGGGGACTCAAAGCCAGGTTGCCCCTGAGTGGATCTGGGCTCTAATCTTGGATTCAGTGATAGGGTCTCATCATACATCTACAGACTATCATAGAAAGATCAAGTGTTAGGGAGAAAGTGAAAAGGGCTGAACTAGATAATTAGATAATGTTTTGTTCTAGGGAAGCTATTAGGAGGAAAGCATTTTGCAAATCCAAAGGCATCATTGTATCAATACGTTATTTGCTGTTATTCTGATGATTCTCATTCTTACAGATTAGAAAACTGTTGGGATATTTTCTTGGGGACCTCGACCCTGTGAATGACAGGTCTGCTCATGGCAGCAAATATTTCAAGGGAATGAGGGGCTATGGCCTAGGGGTGTGGAACCTTGGAGCTGTATGATATTTCAGGTAAGGAAAGCTATGTGGCCCAGGATTTCAAGGATTTTAGGACTGGGAGTGACTTTGGAGAACAGCTTCTTCACCTTTTTTTATGTTGTGACCCCCTTTGGCACTCTAATGAAATCTATGGACTCCCCAGAATAATTTTTTCTTTAAATTTATAATGAAAAAAATTGCTAAATTTCATTCAGAGATAAATGAAAATAAAAATGTAATTTTTCCCATCCAAATTCACAGATACCCCTCCCCCCCAAAATAAATCCATTCAGGGACCTCAGATTAAAAACACTTATTTTAGAGGTTTGCAACATTATAAATTTAGAACTGAAAGGGACCTTAGAGCTCATCAAGTCCAACCTCTCTCATTTTACATATAAGGAAACTGAGGGTAAGTGATTTGTTGAAGGTCACATGGGTAGTTTGTTACAGAGCTGGGATTTGAATCCAGGTTTGCAGACTCTGACTCTGGTGCTTCTCTTACTACTGTGCTGCTTGGAGTGACCTTTATCCCTGGCACTCTGTTAAGGGTGGTTTGGGATGTCTTCTTAGCCCATATCACATCCTTTGAAGTGTACCTGTTTAGATCTTTCCTCTGTGGGAAATGAAATAGAAATGACATTGACAGATACAATATTTTGAGGATTTGGGGGCTGTCTCTTCTCTGGACCCTGAGGGGGTGGAATAGTGGAAAGTGTTCTGGATTTGGATTCAGAGAACCTAGATTCAAATTCTGGTTCTGCTCTTTACTAACTCTGAGATCTTGGAGAAGTCACTTCATGGCTCTGAGCCTCAGTTTGACTCACCTGTAAATTATGGGAGTTGGACTAGGGTAACCCCCAAGGTCTTTTCCATCTCTCAGTTCATGATTCTATGATCCTATGAACTAGCCTAAATGGACAGAGAGCTTGGGAGAAGAGCTTCTTTCTCTCTGTGCCAGAAAGCAGTATTTTTGGGCTCTTGTTCTCCTCACCAATAGCTTTATCCACTCTCATGTCTTGGAAAGATGGGATCTGGCATCAAATTCTGATTTCAGGTTTTCCTAGCTATGTCACTTCTGAGCCTCAACTTACTTCCCTATAAAGTGGGTATGATAACACTTGGCTGACCTATGTTGCAGTAGCTGGAGGAAAGTGCTCTGCAAACTTTAGTCTCCATAAAAGCATGAATTCTTAAGATCGTGGTTTCTGTGAAGGACTGGCCCTAGTTGTCTCTGGCTTGTCCTGGGCTCTGCAAGGAGGTGCTCCCCCTCACACTGCATCCTGTGACCATCATTTTGAAGATCCCTTCTGGCTCTAAGTGCTAGGGCCCAGTCTCTGACTCTGTTGGTCAAAATAATTCAATTTAAGATTCACTGAGTACCTACTATAAAACATGGCCTCTATCTTCCAGGAGTTAGACCATTGAAGATAAACATCTGAGTTCCAGGAGGCTAATCTGCTAGATATTTGCCAGATAACCCATGCTGACCACAGCTTAGGTGCTTGTAGAAGAATGGGAAAGCCAGGGCCCACTGCTTTCTACACCTCTATCTTATGCCTGGCATTATGGGAATTTTCCTGGCCTGCATTAAAGACACAGGGCTACCATGGCTTATGTCATAACCTAGAGAAACACCCTTTGGGTTGGTCTGGGCAGTTTCTAAGGAGAAGATGATAATATCTCGAGTTTACATATCATTATTATAAAATAATGTATTTTTACGTGCATTGATTTCTTTTGAGTCTCACAACCTCATGACATAGGTAGGGCAAGTTTTTTTTTTTTTGCTATTAATGAAGGTGTTTGCAGATCTATTGTTCACTCAGTGTGGGGAATTCCCACTGTAGAAACTCCCTTTTCTGATATAGATTGACAGCTCATCAGTAAGTTAAAGTCTTAGAGCAGAGGTCCTTAAGCAGATTTTGCTCTATGTATCCATTTGGCAGTATGGTACAGTTTGTAGGTCCTTTCTCAGAACAATGTTTTTAAATATGTAAACCAAAATATATTATGTTACAAAAGAAACCAATTCTGTTGAAACACAGTAATAGAAATTTTTTTTTAAAAATCCATGGAGCTAAGATCAAGAACTCCTGTCTTAGTTGCTTGGGCCAATGATGAGGCTAAGTGATTTTTCCAGGGTCACCTAGTCTCCTCGAAGCAGGATTATGGCCCCCAGGCTTTTTTACTTCAAAACTAGCCCTCTATTCATTATGACATACTGCCTCAAGTAAAAGTATCATTAACCCCATTTTCAAGATAAGGAAACTGAGGCTGTGAGAGATTAAATGACTTCAAAGATCACACATCTAGTAGATGACTCCAGAGTTAGCCCTTTTTCAAAATGCCAAGCTACTGTCTTTCAAAAGTACTCTGTGTGTGTGTTTGTGTGTGTGTGTGTGTGTGTGTGTGTGTGTGTGTGTGTGTGTGAGAGAGAGAGAGAGAGAGAGAGAGAGAGAGAGAGATGAAGAGACAGACAGACACACACACACATACACACACATACACACACAGGCTTTCAGAAACTAAATAGGGTTGTGTCATCCCTCTCAGTTGATTTTATTGTTATTTCAAGAGCCCCACCCCCAATGAATTCCTCATGCACAGTGATGTGTCACGTTTCAGGAAATGCAGGGACAGCAGCAGAAGGGGATGACATTTCTTCCCAACTGGCTTTAATGTTAAATTGCAGCATTCTTTCTAATTCTTCTGCAGAATCCAGATGGGGCAAACGATACCAGAGTACGGCACTAGAACAAGGAAAATTATAACATACTGTGAAATTATTGAGACATTTAATTTTTCTATTGAGCTTTTTGGAGCTTTGTATAACAGTTGTTAATCCTGATTCCATGTCAAGTTACCTCTACCCATCTCCTTTCACTGTATCCAAACCTTTGGTTATACTGAGACAAACTTTCTTTTTCCCTTTGTCCTCAATGCCTAGTATAGTGACTCTCACGCAGTAGGTACTTGATAAATGTTTTCTGATGGACAGATTTAAGGAATGTAGGAGAAAGCATGGTACAGCAAACAGAAAAAATGGATTTGGAGTCAGGGGACCTGTGGCATTGAGGCATGGTGGAAAAAGGGCTGAACTTAAGAGTACTGGACATGGTACTACCAGCCCAGAGTTTGAATTCTAACTCTCCCACTTACTACCTGAGGGATCTTGGGCAAGACACTTTACCTCCACTTTGTTTTTGGTTTCTCATCTAGAGATGAGGAAAAATAAGGGTTAGGCTTGATGGCCTCTGAAACTCATCTCTAAATCTGTGATCCTATTTTGGGATACACTTGTAGCCATTGCTTTGAGAATGTGTCTTTCCTCATTCTTTCCCTGCCTTCCCCTGTAATAATCAGAATGAGAGTTCACATTTATTAAACACTTTGTAGCTATCTGAGAGCATTTCTCACTACAACCTTAGAAAGTAATACCAATGCTAAAATAACTGGCATTTAAATAGCACTTTTACATGTCTGAAGAGCATTTTATCCATTAATGTTCATTTCAGCCTCACAACAAGTTTGTGAGGTAGGTACTATAGAAGTCATTATCTCCATTTTATAGATGATAAAACTGAGGTTCAGAAAGATTAAGTGAATTGCCAGGATCACATGCTGGAGCTGAGCCTAAGTCTTCCTAAGTGCAAATACACAAGTATTATTGTCCCCCTTTTGCAGATTAAGATAATTGAAGCTCAGAGAGGTTAAATAACTTATTTATGGTCACATAGGAAGACCTGGGTTTGAATCCAGGCTCTAAGTCCACGGCCCATTTCATGACACTATGCTGCCTCTCTCTCTGTCTTTTGGGACTATACAAATAACTGAAGAAATCTCCAAACAAGCTTGGCTATACTTGCTTCAAAAGGAGTACAAATAATGGAGGCAGAGAGTGCCAACCTATATCATATTTCTACCTGTGATTCCTGGTTCCCTTGCACTCTCCAGGGACTGGTTCCTTCTCATATCATGACTATGTGTTTGCACACATGCTATGAAATAGGAGCAAATGCTGTCTAATACAGCAGTATCCTCAGGCTACAATCAGGTCAAATTCTGGACAACTGCACGAGAGAATTAAGATACAGTGACATAATTAATGCTCTCTTCCATCTTGGACAAGTTGTATAGGATGGACAAATGTGATGGCATTGCATTCTATATCATTGGAGGGAACATTCACATCATAGTCCAAATTTTTTTCATAGGACATAAATTAACTTTGGGAGAAATTGCACATTTTTTCCTCTTGTAAACAATCCATCCTCTAGACTAATTTATTTCAAAAGCTATTTCCCATTAGGGGAAGAATGATTCCTGGAAATGAAACTCTAAAGGATTATCCTTAGGAAATGATCATGCTGTTGGAGCTGCATTTTCTTTTTTTTTAAATAACTAATTACTTTATTTTTAGTTTTCAACATTCTCTTACATAAGATTCTGAGTTTTAAATTTTCTCCCCCTTCCTCTCCTCTCCCCTCCCCAAGATGGCATCCAATCTGATATAGGCTCTACTTATACATTCATATTAAACATATTTTCACATTAGTCATGATGTAAAGAAGAATTAGAACTAATGGGAGGAACCATGAGAAAGAAGAAACAAAACAAAACAACAAAAGAAAAGGAGAGCAAATAGTATGCTTCCATCTGCATTCAGACTCCAAAGTTCTTTCTCTGGATGTGGATTGCATTTTCCATCATGAGTCTTTTGGAGCTAAGATCCTTGCATTGCTGAGAAGAGCTAAGTCTATCAAAGTCAGTCATCGCACAATGTGGCTGTTATGGGGTACGATGTTCTCCTAGTTCTCCTCGTTTCACTCAACATCAGTTAGTATAAGTCTTTCCAGTTTTTTAAATAACATATTTTAGGATTATTGTTCTCAATCCACTCTACTATCCACTTCTGTTTTATGGGAGAATTCATCTCATTCGCATTCACAGTTATGATTACTATTTGTGTCGTTCTCCATCCTATTTCCCCCACCCCCCATTTATGCTTTTCTCTCTCCTTCTCTCCTTTCCCTCCTCACTAGAGTTTTGCTTTCTACCACCACCTCTCTCAGTCTACTCTCCCTTCAATCAGCCCCTTCTTTTTTCTTCCCCTTTACCCTTATACTTTTCACCTCCCTTCTATCCCTTTTCTTTCCTCTTTCCCATCCTACTTCTTATAGGGTAAGTTAGATTTCTATACCTAACTGATAACAATTCCCTCTTTGAGCCAAATCTGATGAGAGTAAGGTTCAAACAATGCTCATCTCCCTCTCCTCTTTCCCTCTACTGTAGTAGGTTTTTGTTCCTTTTCAAGTGATAGAATTTTCTCTTGTCTGCCTCCTCCTTTCCTCTTCATCTAGAACAATCCCTTTTCACCACTTAGTTAGATTTTTTATATCACCACATCAAAGTCAACTTATATCCCTGCCCTCTATCTATGTATACTTTAAAAAAATGTTTTAATAATGACACAGTTCTCAAGAGTTACAAGTGTCATCTTTCCTAGTAAGGATGTAAACAGTTTGCCCTTATTAATAACATTGGTTTTTTTTCTTTCCTGTTTACCTTTTTATACTTCTCTTGAATCTTGTTTTTAAAGATCAAATTTTCTGTTGAGCTCTGGTTTTTTCATCAGGAAAGTTTGGACTCCCTTCCCTCTCCTTTGAATGTCCATCTCCTTCCCTAAAAGATTATGCTCAATTCCATTGGGTAGTTGATCCTTGGTTGTAATCCAAGCTCCTTTGTTTTATGAAATATCATATTCCACACCCTCTGATCTTTTAATGTAGAAGCTGCAAGGTCCTGCATAATCCTGCAAAACTCTAGTGAGGAGGGAAAGGGAGAAAGGAGAGAGCAAAGCATAAATGGGGGGTGGGGGGAAATAGGATGGAGAAAGACACAAATAGTAATCAAAACTGTGAATGTGAATGAGATGAATTCTCCCATAAAACATGGTTCCATGGTATTTAAATTATTTCTTCCTGGCTATTTGTGGTATTTTCTTTTTGACTTGGTAATTTTGGAATTTGGCTACAATATTCCTTGGTGTTTTCAATTTGGGATCTCTTTCAGGAGGTGATCAGTGGATTCTTTCAATGGCTATTTTGCTTTCTGGTTCTAGGACCTCAGGGCAGTTTCCTTTGATGATTTCCTGAAAGATGCTGTCCAGGGTCTTTTTTTCCATCATGGTTTTCAGGTAGACCAATAATTTTTTAAATTGTCTCTTCTGGGTCTATTTTCCAGGTCAGTTGTTTTTACCAATGAGGCATTTTACATTTTCTTCTATTTTTTTCATTCTTTTGTTTCTGTTTGACTGATTCTTGACATCTCATAGAATTATTAGTTTCTGCTTGCCCAATTATAATTTTTAATGAATTGTTTTTTTCTATTAGATTTAGTACCTCCTTTTCCATTTGTCGCATTTTACTTTTTAAGGAGTTCTTCTCTTCAGTGAGTTTTTCCGCCTCCTTTTCCATCTTGCCAATTCTACTTTTTAAGGAGTTGATTTCTTCAGTGTACTTTTTTTTTTTCAATTTAGCCAATTGTATTTTTAAGGACTTATTTTCTACAGTCAATTTCCTTTTCCAAGCTATTGACTCTCTCTCGCATACCTCTCATTTCTTTTCTCAATTTTTCTTCTACTTCTCTAACTTGACTTTTAAAATTCTTCTTGAACTCTTCCAAGAAGGCTTTTTGGGCTTGAGACCAGTTCATATTCCCCTTTGAGGTTTTGGATGTGGGTATATTGACAATCTTGTCCACTTCTGAATTAGTGCCTTGGTCTTCCCTGTTCACATAATAAGAATCTATGGTCGTTGTCTGTTTCTGCTTTTTGCTCATGGTGTTTGCCTATTTCCTGGCTTTTAAAATTGAGCTTTCCTGCTGGAGCATAGGGGACACTGACCCAAGCTTCTTGTGCAGGGAACCTGGAACCTGGTCGCTGGCTTTGTATGCTGGGACCTTAAATGCTGGCAGCTGGAGGCTGTAGGCATCTGGCAGCTTACCTGACGCTGAGCTGGGGTCAGCAACACTGGAGTTCTCAAGGTGGGGGGGGAGTCTGGCTCCTGGAGGACTTCTGCTCACCTGGGCTTCTTTAAAGCACTTGAATGTTTGGTAGCTGGAGGATGTCTGCTAGCCTAGAGCTGTGCCTCCTGGAGTTGTGCTTCCTGGAGTTGTGCTGAAGCACCAGGAGATTTTGTCACTGGAGAACATTCGTACATGTAGTCATTTTCTGAGCTGGTGTCTACTGGTCTCCCTGCCCCTGATGAGTCACTTGGGGGTCCTGGTGTTGGCACTTGTATGCTCCACCACCCTGTTGGCTCAGGATCTCCCCCTGGTTTGCTGAGGAGGGGTTTGCTGCGGGCTTGCTGGGACACCTCCTGTCCTATACTGCTCCCCTTCCCCCAGAGTGAGAAGGGACTTTACCATTAATCCCCCAAGTTTCCTGGGATATGAGATGGCTGCACCCCATCTTTCTTCTGGCTCAGCTATTCTAGGGTTTTTCCTGGGGCAATGTTTTCTGAACTTTTAGAGGTCAATAAAGGAGGATGAGAGAGACTTACTTTTTACTCCACCATCTTGGCTCCTGAAAGTCTGGAGGTGAATTTTCACATAGTAAAAGCATAATAAATGCCAGTTGTTTGATTGATCATGACGGTTCTGACATTTTGGATTCCTGTTTTTGGAATTCCACTCTGGATTGGCACTTACCCCCTCTCCGCAACAAGGGCAATTAGAAGACTTCCTGGATTGGAATCTGAATGTGTTAGTACACAGTACTTTGGTTGAGCATTTGTGGTTTATCTAGATGAAAAGGAGAATTCTGTCTAGTCTGAAGTTTCTACAAAGGTTAATTTTAGGTAACATTAATATGACAATCTAGAAAAGGAAATTATAGCCTGCCCTATTGCCTGATTCCTCCTATGGTAATAGTCTAATGTGTCCTAAATGGCAGCCTCTTAGAATCAGCATAGTAGTGTTAATCAAACAGGATCAGTGATCTCATCAGTGCAGGGAGCTCCCAGGTAGTCATTTCCTAGATGCCTGTTGGCTTGGCTGTGATAGTTACATATCTTTCTGGATTGACTTAGTTGAATGTCAGTTCCTTGGTTCCAGGGATAACCATTCCTTTTGTGGGGAGGAAGGTAGTCTTTGTATCTCTAGTATTGGACACAGTACCTGGTCTTCAGTAGGTGTTTAATAAGATCTTGTTGAACTGAATTGAAGACAGGAGTATGTATTAGGTGACTCTTTGATGTCTCTTTCAGGTCCATGGTAACCTTCCTCACAAATTAACCATGAGGGTACATGTTCTCTGTGGTAACTGATTCCACTTTGAAGGATCAAAAGAGATGGATTCGATTGAAAAACCAGACAAGGAAAAGCTACAAAAAAATGCATCTCCTACCATCCCCCGGCTGACAGGCAATGAAGCATTCCATTTCTTTGTGAGCTACAGCAGCCTGGACTCCTCTTGGGCCCACAAATTCATTACAAAACTAGAGACTGATTACTCAGATCTGAAGATCTGCTACCATGAGCGGGACTTTCTTCCAGGGAAAAACATAATTGAGAACATGGTTGATTGCATCCAGCAGAGTCAAAAGATGCTGTTAATCCTTAGCCAAGACTTTGTCCAGAGCAGATGGTGTTTGTTGGAGGCCAATCTCTCTGTCTTTCGTTACTGTATGGAGAGAAAGCCTGTCATCCCCATCATGCTAAAGCCCTGCCAGGTTCCACTTCATTTGAACCATTTAACATATCTGGATGCCAATGACATCTCCTTCTATGAAAAGGTCATCAAGGCCATCTGCACACCTAACCATCTCATGAAGCATTCCACACTTGTCCCATACCAACTCTCCTCAATCTACAATGGGAAAACCCTGATGACCCTGCCCTGTATCAATAAAGACAACCTTCCATCATGGAAATTGGGAACCTTCAGCTCATCTAATATCCCTGATCCACTGAAAATGGTCATAGATGATCCAGAAGTTTATGGAAGAGCCATTAACATCCTGAATGGAGTCTCTTCTTCCAAATGCTGTTTCCGATATTTGAGTTGCAGGATCACATTGTGCATTATCCTCTTAATCCTTACCATATTTTTATCTGCCTTTGCTATAGTAAGTTGGTTTGCTGCGCAACCTGATTCCTCAAAGTTGGTTTCACTTTTCTTCATGATACCCTTCCCTATGCTGTTTCTGAGTATGAGTTTAGTGGCCTTGGTAGTAAATATGATGTGTTGGGCTAGAAGATCAAAAAAAGAGAAATTACGAGAGTTGAACCTAAAAGTAGGAGAAGCCAACCTCATTCTGGCCAATCACTCTGTGCTGATTGGCTGTGAAACTATAAACAAACTCTCCTTTGTATATATTTCACTTAAAGAATGTGAAAAAGTTTTCCTGGATACCTTTCCTGATGAAAACCCTTCTGCTGAGGAGATGTTCCGAAGTGCAATAATCCGCTATTCTTCTAGTTATGCCTGCTGTGTTGCTAATAAGCATTTTCCCCTCTCTGAAGTGGAAGAGGAAGGCCATATGAATGATGGCTTATGTTTCTGCCAGTATGTCTGTCTACAAATGAGAAACAACAGGTGGCTAGGAGATGGGATGGGGCTGGCTTAGATGTAGTCCTGCCCAGTAACTGCAGATAGAATTGAAGATTCCTCAACCTCCATTGAGAGGTCAGTACAGTAATGAACAATTCCTCTTTTGTTTGGGGGGGGTAGGGTTCTTTTTATGCTTTCTTTTTATCATGCCATTTGTCTAACACTTGAGATTGATTCACGGTATTCTAAAAGCCTGCTACTTGAGCTCCCAAAGAAGTTGAACCAATGGGATACTATTCCCTTGAATTTGGCATTCCACCTCCCTTCTCTGCCTTCACACAGGCTGTCCAATATTATTGGAATGTGCTTCCTCTTCTCACTTCAGCCTCTTAGGCTCCCTCCTTTCCTTCAAGGTCAATTCATGTGCAAAGATTCCATGAGAAATCCATCCTGACCCCCTTGATCATTTGTGCTCTTTCCCTTTTCCTGTTCCACTCCTCCCCTGCATTAGACTGTAATCTCCTAGAGGATAGGGACTGCTTCTTTCTTTGGGTTAGTTCTGCGAACTCCCATTGCACACAATAAGCACTTAATAGATGTTATTGGGGTTATCCAATCATAAAAAGGAAAGAAACGAGTATTTCGTAAGTATTCACTATGTGTTAAGCACTGTACTAAGTGCTTTGCAAATATTTGGTCCTTATAAAAACTCCAGGAGGTAGGTGCTATTATTAACCCTATTTTACAGTTGATGAAATGGAGGCATGTAGAGGGTAAATGACTCACCAGGGTCATACAAGTTAATGATTTTCTGAAGCCAAATTTGAACTCAAGTATTCCTGTCTCCAGGACCAGTACTTTATGTACTGCCCCTCATAGGACCTCAGAGGATATTGAATCCAACCCTTAGTTGAGCATGAATCTTGTCTAGTATATTTGTAATACAGAATCATCTAGTTCTTGAAGACCTCCAGTGAAGAAAAACCTACATTGCAGAGACAAGATGGTGGATTAGGAGTAGCCACTCAGCTGATCTCTCCCAACAATCTTAAAATAATACTTCAAATCAAATTTTGAAGCAGCAGGGACAACAAAAGTTCAACGTAAGACATTTCTTAATAAAACTTAGGAGTAGGCAAGAGAAGTCAGTATCACTGGTATGGAGGCCTGACCAGAGCCCACACGTGGGACAGTGGCAACAGCAGCAGAAGTAGCAGCAGCTGCTTTGGGAGCTCTCAGCCCTGAGATGATAAGGGAGTCAGACAACTGGTCAGAAAGAGATTACAGGGGACTCTTTATTGGCAGTAGGTATAGCTGGTACTGACTGGCAACTTTATTCTTGTTTTTCTTGTTTTCTCAATGGAGAAGGTAGGAAGTGGGAGGGAAAATATGATTTTTGAAAATAGAATCTAATTTTTAAAAAGAAAAATATAAAATAGAGAAACCATAGCTAACTTGATTTTTAAAGAGAAAGAAGAAAACTAAATAACCAGTATCAAAAATGAAAAAGAGTAAATTAATAACCAATGAAGAAGGAATGGAAGAAATTATTAGGAGCTATTTTACCCAACTATGTGCCAATAAAACTGATAGTGTAAATGAAATGGAAGAATATTTACAACAACATAAATTGCCCAGATTAACAGAATAGGAAAGAATATTTAAATAATCTCATCTTAGAAAGAGTAATTGCATGAGCCATAAGTGAACTCCCAAAGGGGCAGGGAAACATAACCAGATTGATTTCTAAGTAAATTTTATCAAATATTTAAAAAACAATTAATCCCAATACTACATAAACTTTTGAAAAAATATAAGTAAAGAGGGGGTCCTACCAAAGTCCTTTTATGACACAAATATGGTCTCCATATCCAAACAAGAGAGATCTAAAACAGAGATGGAAACTATATACAAATGTCCTTAATGAACATTGATGTAAATTTTTACAATAAAAGTTATAGACTATGACCAAGATATATATATGTATATATACATATATGTATATATGTATATATGTATATATATGTATATATGTATATATATGTATATACACACATATGTATATATACACACATATACATATACATATATATGGATGGATATATGGATAGTTCAATATTAAACAATATTCATTATTCAATAATGAACAAAATTCAATAATAAATAGAACAGAGGCAGCCAGATGGTACAGTAGATATAATACCAGGCCTGGAGTCAGGAAGATTCACCTGTGTGAGTTCAAACCTGATCTCAGATGCTTGCTAACCCTGTGAGCCTGATCAAGTCACTTAACCATGTTTGTCTCAGTTTCTCATTGGTAAAGTGAGCTGGAGAAGTAAATGGCATTCCAGTATCTCTGCCAAGAAAACTCCATGTGGGGTCATGGAGAACCACAACAACAATAAAAAAAATAGACTATATTAATAAAAAAAACCCCAAGAATAATCATGATTATATCAATAGATTCAGAAAAAAGCTTTTGGCAAGATACAACAGGCATTCCTATTAAAAACTCTAGAAAACATAGAAATAGACAGCTTTCTTTAAAATGATAAGTAGTATCTATGTAAATATAATACCAAGAGCTAGCATTATCTGTAATGGGAATAAGCTAGAGACCTTTCCATTAAGATCAAGGATACAGAAAAGATGTCCATTATCACCATTACTATTCAATATACTGCTAGAAATGCTATAGAAATAAGATAAATAAAAGAAATGAAACGAATAAGAAAAGAAATAAAATTATCACTTCGTGTAGATAATATGATGATTTACTTAGAGAACCCTAGAGAGTACATTAGAAAACTAACTGAAATAACTAACAGCTTCAGCAAATGTGCAATATATAAAATAAGTCCATACAGATTACCAGTATTTCTGTATATTACTAACAAAATCCACCAGGAATAAATAGAAAGAGAAATTCTATTTAAAAACCTGCAGGAAGTATAAAATACTTGGGAGTCTACATACCAAGACACATATAGGAACTATATAAACATAATTACAAATACAAATTACAAATATGTCTTTATTCAAATAAAGAAAGCTCTAAATAGAGAAATATTAATTACTTATGGGGAGGGAGAGCCAATATAATAAAAATGACATTATCACCTAAATTAATTTACTTACTCAGTTCCATGCCAAACTACTATAGGACTATTTTAAAGAACTAGAAAAAATAGTAACACAATTCACCTGGAGGAAAAAAAGTTTAAAATCAAGAAAATTATTGAGAAAAGTGGGAAGGAAGGGGATCTGGTAGTATTAGGTCTCAAACTATACTGCAAAGCCACAATCATTAAAACAATTTGGTACTGAGTAAGAAGCAGAAAAGTTAATCAGTGGAACACATTAGCTATGCAATAGCCAATGAGCAAAATAGCCTAGTATTTGGCAAACTCAAATATTCCAAGTATGCAGCAAGAACTCAGAACTCACTATGCAACAAAAGTTGTTGGGGAAATTGGAAAGCAGCCTGGCAGAAACTTGGTATAGACCAACATCTCACACCATGTATTAAGAAGAGCTGCAAATGGTTACATGATTTTGACATAAAGGGTAATATCATAAACAAATCAGAGGAGCATGGAAGAAATTACCTGTCAAATATATGGACAGGGGAAGAATTCATGACTAAGCAAGAGTAGAGAGGTTCACAGGAGGTAAAATGGACAATCTCAATTATATAAAATGAAAAAGGTTTTGCATAAACCAATGCAGATAGAATTTGAAAACAAGCAGGAAGTTGAGGGAAAGTCTCTGCAGCAAGTTTCTCTGATAAAGGTCTCATTTGTGAGATATATAGGGAATTGAGTCAAATTTTTAAAAGTAAGATCCATTTCCTGGTTGATCAATGGCCAAAAGATACGAATAGGCACTTTGTTGGGTTTTGTTTGTTTGTTTTTTGGTGAGGCAATTGGGGATGAGTGACTTGCCCAGAGTCACACAGCTAGTGAGTGTTATGTGTCTGAGGCTGGATTTGAACTCAGGTCTTCCTGAATCCATGGCTGGTGCTGTATCCAATCATTTCAATTTACAGATAAGTAGACTGAGGCCCAAAGAGCTTAAATGACTTGCCCTATGAATAGGTAGTTTTGAGAGGAAGAAATTCAAGCTATCAATAGCCATATGAAAAAATGTTCTAAATCTCCAATAATTAGAGAAATCCAAATTAAGACAATGCTGAGATACCCCTTTATACTCATCAGTTTGGCAAAGTTGGAAAATGACAAATGCTGAGGGGCTATGGAAAGAAAGATATATTAATGTACTATTAGTGGAGCTATGAACTGGTGCAATCATTCTGGAAAGAAATTTGGAACTATGTTCCAAAAACCATTAAACTTTGCGTACTCTGTGACACAGGAATACTGCTACTAGCTATGCTCCAAAGAGGTCAGCAAAAAAAAAAAAAAGAAAAGAAAGAAAGAAAATGACCCTTATCTGTAAAAATATTTATTGTAGCTCTTTTTTGTAGTAATAAATTGAAATTGAAGAGGTTTCCATCAATTGAAGAATGACTCAACAAGTTATGTGTTATATACGTGATATTAAAAAAAATAAGATGATTAGTTTCAAAGAAACCTGGAAAGACTTGTATGAACTGATGCAAAATGAAGTGAGCAGAACAAGAACCACTTATACTAAAACAACAATATTGTAAAGACAATTGACTGTGAAATGTTTAAGAACTTTAGTCAACACAATGACCACCCTCAGCTCCAGAGGACATGTAACAAAGTATGGTCCACCCCCAAATACATAGGTAATGGATTCATGGTACATATTGAAGCATATTGGGTTTTTTTTACATGTTTAATGCAGGAATGTGTTTTTCTTGACTATACATATTTGTAATGGGTTTTATTTTTCTTGGTTTCTTAATGAGTAAAGAGGTAGGTGAGGTGAGGTGACAGGAAAATCAATGAGAAATAAAAATAAAATTGATTTTTCTTTAAAACAAAAAGGGGGACAGACACTTCCCTTTTCCTTCCCTCCTCTATCCTCTATCATTCTTTGAGTAAGTCAGTGGAAGGAGGTAGTGTTTGATGGAAACATGTTACTAGGGGCTTATAGGGAACATAGGTTTTAGGGCTAAAAGAGGCCATCTAATCCAATCATTTCAATTTACAGATAAGTAGACTGAGGCCCAAAGAGCTTAAATGACTTGCCCAAGGTCACTCAGGTGGTAAGTGGGAAGAGCAGGCTTGAAACCCAGATTCTTTGACTCTATATCCAGGGATTTTCTGCTAAACACCCCAACTCTCCAACTGCATTCTCCACATCTAGCCATGCCACTAAGAATAGATCTAAATGAGAATTCTGGGCATATAGATAGATGAACGAAAGATTTATTTTATTAAATGATTTAATGGGTCCACCAAAATTTCTGAACTCACTTCCTTGGCCTACGCTCCAGGAAAAGCAATAGCCAGGAGAACTTGCCTAATTTTATCAAAACCAATTGAGAAAACACAGACAGGAAAAGAAAAATACCCAAGGAGAGATAGAATCAACAATTTTCACACTTGGTATAAAAATGTTACTCTCAAATAAATTTGGGAGGAGTGGTTATGGCAGAGGAGATGCTGGGGCACGATGGCGGTAGGAGAAGGGAAATAAGACCAAATGGAGATGGGAGGACCTCACTGGGACAGGGCTTCCAGGTGGCAAAATGGATCAGGAGAAAAGAAAGTCATTTTCCATTTTCACCAACTTTTTCAGAGGTAAGGGAGAAACTAGGGCTTTCAGTGCTCTTAACTTCATTGTCCTGTAGGCATTGCTCTGCTCGTTACATCTTACTTATATGTCTATGTCTAACTTAATCTTGATACATTATTTAAATAAGCTACTCACTGGTCCACTTCAATTCAATAAACATTTATTAAGCACCTACCATGTGCAAGGCACTATACTAAGTGCTGGGGATATAAAACTATTTATTAGAGAAAGGGTCAATAGTGTCCAGCAGATTGCCAAAGTGGGATCCATGACACACAAAAAGGTGAAGAACTCCTGTCTTACAGACAATCTAGTCCTACCATTTTTGCAGGTGATGAAATTGATCCCTAGAGAGGTGGTAACACAAATTGTAAGTGATGGAATTTGAACCATGTCAACTGACTCATTATCTCACCCATCCTCATTACTCTCTTAGTTCTTTAAAGAGTCCTTACCTTAAAATAAGCAGAACTACTTAGATAGTAATAATAGCATTCTAAAGACTGATAGACTTAAGAACTCTTAACTGACAGAAAGACCAACCATGAATCCAGAGGACTATGGGATGAATTATTCCACCCACCATCTGACAGAGAGAGGTGATAAATTCGAGCTACTGTACCGTTTTTGGACTTAGGCAATGTGGGAATTTGTTTTGCTTAACTAAAAAACTTTATCTTTTTTTTCCTTTCAAATTAAAGGGAGTGAGGAGGGAAAATAGATACTTTTAAATTATAATAAAAAAGAGGAAAGGAGGCTTCCCTTTGTGTCTAAAATTTTTTTTAAATGGGTATGTCCTGCTTTCTGAAAGGAAAAGTTACTTAAGGGGAAAAGAGTAGGCATTTAGGAGGACAGGACCTTAAGAATCATCTAAAGGCCACTTCAATTAAGTTAGCTTTGCCATTTGGGTAATACCTACTTGGGCACAGAAAAACTGAGTATCTTATGGTTACTAAATAAGTGGGTACAATGTAGAGTTACAAAGGCAAGAGATCTAAGCATTTAAGTTAACATGGAAGAGCCAGGATAATATCAGGTCCCCTACCTGCAAATCCAGTACATATTCCACTGTTATCTCCTGTCTCCTGGTGTGGGTATGGAAGAATTAATAGTTTTGAATAGATAGTGGGGAGGACTATGGACATTCTAGACAAAGAGGATAAGAGGAACACAGGCATAGAGGGAAAGTTAAGAGGACAGGGCAAACAGGAAAGATAGAAAGGAAATTCACCCAACTGAAATGAAGGACATGTGTTGAGAGTGAATGGGAAGACTATATTGCATCTCTGACATGAATGGCTCTTTCCATTTGTTAAGCTTCATTATATACAGCTCCTTCTTGTTTTGGAATCTGTGGTTTGGAAAGAAAACAAAAGAACCCTCAATATGTCCCTTAAAATTGTCAAGACTGAACATGGGCCTGAAATCCAAGAAAAGATCTGGGAACAGGTGTTGTCACCAAAAAGTAGCCTGGCAGTTCATTCAACATCATGCATGCCAGGTGGTATCCAAACTTGACTGTGTATTTCTCATTTAAATTTGAACTACAGGTTTTAGAACTGCTTGGTGGGTCTTTATAAACATGTCCATTTCATAGCCCACCCCCCAAATCATTTATACTCAATAGATCCAAGAAGGTGTTATCAACCCTAGGAAGCTAATATGATCTTAGCCCAAGTTAAGAGAGACAATGTCCACCAAGAGGGAGGTCATAGTCAATTGAGCTTAATTCAACTCAATACACATTTGTTAAGTCCCTATTTTACGCCAGCCAATTGTGAAAGCTGCTGGGGATACAAAGAGAGAAACAAAACAGTCACTTCCTTCAAGGACTTTATATTCTAACTAGGGTTAGAGGAAGGAAGTGTGGAGCAACATATCCATTGGCAGTAAATGAAAAGCACAAACAAGGTAAATACAAGGTAATTTGGGGGAAGAACATTAAAAAAAGAGAGTTGGGGTGAGCAGAAGGAAATCAGGAAAGACTTTTTGTAGGAGGTGGCAATCAGTGGAGCCTTAAAGGGAGCCAGAGGTTCCAAAAGGCAGGCATGGGAACAGATTCTATATATTCATTGAATTAAGCTTGAATTGAATTTCTCATACTATGTTTGTACAAGTTAAATACATGTGGAGAGATATGGGCTAAATGTTGGGTGGAGTCAGGCCTGTCTGAATGGCTGAACCCAAAGAGCAGTCAAAAATGTCATATATCACAGGGATAGGTACATATCCTTGGGGGTGCTCCCCAAGGTACTTTGAAATCTCCTCCAAGTTGGTATAAAAATATTTTTTATCAATCATTTGGACAAAGCACAGATGAACACACTCATCAAATTTGCAAATGACACAAAGTGGGGAGAGATAGAGAGCTACTACATTGGATAAGAGAATCAAGATTAAAAAAGATCTTGCCAGGTTAGAATATCGGGCTGAAGAGAAGATGAACTTACTTTGATGTGGTCAGATCATGTAAGAGTTCAGTGTTGGCTGAACAAATGAATGAAAAAAATTTATTAAGGGATCAGGCACTGTCCTAAGATCTGGGATAAGGAAATAGGATGTCCCCAAAAGTCTTATTAAGCTTATTAATAGCTTATTAAGCTATTAAAGCTTAAAGTTAATTAAGTTAGTTAAAGCTTAAAGGCAAGCTATTAAAGCTTAAAAGCACTGAGACTTTTTGGGACATCCTGTATAAAAGGGAAAGAACTTCTGCCCTCAAGAAACTTATAACCTAATTGTGGGTGCCATATTTCAGGGCAGTAATAAACTAAAGAGTGTCCAGAGGAGGGCAAACAGGATAGTGAAAGTGGAAAGAGCCATTCATAGTGGAAGAGAGCTTTGAGACAAGTTCATTAACCCCTTCATTTTACAGTAGGGGAAACTGAGGGCCAGAGAAAGGAGTACCTTGCCCAAGGTCGTATTTTTTGGTCATTAATTTATCATGCTGGGATTTTTTTTTTAAACCAGACTTGTGATATCATTTGGATAGAGAATTCTGGGTAAGAAAACTCCTTCCACCAAACCCAATTGGCATGTAAAAGGCAGCTTATAGTCTTAGAGGGTTGCCTGGTACTAGAGAGGTTAAGTGCAATTAGCCCTATGAGTCAGAGTAAAGATTTGAACCCAGACTTGAACTCTCTATCATCAACATCACACTGCCTATGTGGAAAGTTATTTAACCTTTATAATTAGAGAAATCAAAGAATGGAAAGAAGCTTTGCCCTTTAATTACAAGCATTGTCAGGATTGTAAGAAAACCAGAGTAATAGAATGATACGTTGGGGGGAAGGGTCAGAAACTGTCAAGGTCCAGGATCATCCCTCAGTAGCCAACAGCTGGAGAGATTGACATATTTATTCTTAGGTCATGGAAATAACAGAAATTCCCCTCCGCTGGTAGTAGCTTATAATTAGAAACTCAAAGATGAACCCAAAGCTTAACTAATATTCTCTCCTTATTGAAGATTATTACTTTTAGGAGGATATGTACATTTAAATCTGTCATATTCTGAAATTTGTTTATGGTTGGCCTGGAAAAAATCTGTCAGCATTTTGAGCAGTGTCATCAATGTGAGATGTGAATGCCAAGTCTTAAACAGCATCAGTCTATCTCACTTTGCTTGTTCCCAAACAAGAAGAAAAAGAGTTTTCACTAGGTTGTGGGAGATCACAATGGTTATGGTGCTAGGTTAAGAAAAAGGAAACCAGTCTTCTCATCCTGGCTTTGTCGCTAACTGGCTATGTAAAATTAGGTAATTGCTTGAACCACCTGGGTCTCAGTCTTCTCATCTGTAAAATGAGGGCATTAGATTAGTTTATTGTACAGATATCCCATGTGACCTAGCTGCTTTCTAAGTTATTAAGGGGGAAAAAAATCACCCTATGTTTCATTGTCATAGCATTTTACAGCTTCCAAAAGACTCACAGATAGAAAATTTCATTCGGTTTGAGTGCTGCAATAAGAGATGG
Source organism: Phascolarctos cinereus (assembly GCF_003287225.1). Classification (NCBI taxonomy): domain Eukaryota; kingdom Metazoa; phylum Chordata; class Mammalia; order Diprotodontia; family Phascolarctidae; genus Phascolarctos; species Phascolarctos cinereus. The sequence continues at coordinate 41,650,684 of NW_027555736.1, forward strand.
TTGGGGCAGACGTTATTATCCTCATTTTACAGATAAGGAAACTGAGGTTCATCAATTTGCACATGCTCATGGCAAAGTGGACATATCCCCAGGTCAGGTGACCACCAATCCAGATAAGAGCTCTGAGTCTGGTGATTTGATTTTAATTCATGCCGTTGTCATTATTGTGTTTTCTATTTTCATTGCTGTGTTTATTATTAGGCTGCTAGTACTTGAGTAAGCATTACCTAATTTTGTGGTTGTGATTGAATACCACTAACACGTCTAGGATAAATATAAAGTCTTCAACCTAGTGTTTAAAGCCCTCCATGATCTGGCTCTCATTTCCCCTTTGCACTGGCTGTCTTCCATTCTTGGGATGTTTATCAGCCTTGATTTTGCCTCTTAGTTTCTCTGGGCATTCTTCAAGAGTCAGCTCAAGGGACAGTTAGATGACATAGTGGATAGAGCACCAGCCTTGAAGTCAGGAGGAGCTGAGTTCAAATCTAACCTCAGATACTCACTAGCTACGTGACCCTGGGCAAGTCACTTAACCCCAATTACCTTAAAAAAAAGCTGGCTCAAGTCTCACCTTTCATAGGAGGCCTTTTCCCCCCTCCCCCAAGTCTTAGGGCCTTTTTTTTTTTCCGGATTACCTACCATTTACACTGAATATATATTCTGTACTACCTATCTCCATGTGGTCTCCTCCATTAGGATGTGAGTCCCTTAAAGGCAGGGATTACTTTTTGCCTTTCTTTGTAACCTCAGCACTTAGCACAGTGCCTGGCACATAGTAAATGCTCAATAAATGCTTGTTGACTAATTGACTCATAAGGGATCTCAGAGGCCATCTAGTCCAACCCTCTTATTTTACAAATGAGGAAACTGAGGTCAAGAGAGGTTAAGTGACTTACCAAAACAGTACCCTGTACAATGTCACACAGATTAAAGATTCAGATCTGTACAGAACTTCAATGGCCATGCAATCTAAGCATCTCATTTTACAGAAAAGCAAACTGAAGCTGGGGGATGGAGTAGCTTGCCCAAGGTCACTTAGAGGGTAAACAGCAGAGCCAGGATTTGACTCCAAAGCCGGTCTGCTTTCTACAGTACCACACTGTCCTATCATGGAGGCATATCTAACTTGCTTCTCTGAGACACAAGTCAATGATGGCAATAAACATGTACTGACTGTGACCTCTCTGCTATCCTTGGTGCTGATCGTGGGGCCTGATCAAAGTCCGGACTTGGCCTAAATCCTGGTCATAACAGAACCCATCTCAGGGTCTCATGTTGTGCCTGGGCCAACTTCCCTTTGCAAGATGACAATGTTGACCGGAGTTACTCTTCCTTCCTGCTACCACTCTCATCCCTCTTAGACCCTTCCTCATCCCTCTCCTCTTTAGTCCAATATTACCCATCATCATGCCTACCTTGGGACAAGTGGCCTTTGTCTCCTTCAGTTAATTAAGAGAGGTAGTGTTAATCAAATTCCAAGATTTCAAGGAACCTCTCATAATCATTTGACCTTTCTACAAGGTTTATCCATGGCTATACTCACTAACACAAAAAGGATACAAGGACACACAAGCCTTCTTCACCATAGCCCCAGTGCTTATCAGAATGCACCTTTCTTATTTCTGTTCCATCAGGACTCTGCTAGCTAAAATAGAAGCTAACAACTGAGAACCCAGATAGATAAGCGAAACAATCAACTCCTTAGCTGGAATTAATGTCTTAACCCTGACATTCATACATAACCTGGGGACCTGGACAGAAAAAAATATTCATCTTTACTTCAATATAATCGGTTTCCTTTGTAATTGTACATATTTTAGGCATTTATAAACATTATTCTGAGAAAGGCTCCATAGGCTTTGCCAGCTGGCCAAAAAGGTTCCTAACAAAGAAAAATAAGAATCCCCAACTTAACCTTAATTTAACATTTGAATTTTCTTTAACAGGGGACCTTCAAGACTTTAGCCTATGGGAATGAGGAATGTGGGAATTTCAGGCACACGCAGAGATGGTGTATGTGTGGGGAAGATGCCTGGGAGGGGGCTAGGGAATGAGGATCAGGGAATCTCTTCCCCTGTCTCAGATCATCATCACAGCAGGCAGCTATAGCATGAACAAACTCAGTCCTCTACACAGTTAGGAAATGGACTCTGAGTGTCTCTTGCAAGCATCAACAGGCTAAAATGGTGGAATTCTTCTAAATTGGAAAATGCTTCCTGAATGAAAATGTTGCAAAGAAGCCTCTCTTTGGCTGGGCCTGCAATTTTCCACAAAGCATGCTTACATATTCTGTGACTGAAAGAGGATATTTCCAGGCCAGACGCTTTTCAAATCAATTTTGCATAACTGGAATCTCAAGCTGACTTTTAAGTGGAAAGCTCTTGAATTTTCTTTCTTTTTCTTTTTTTAGGATAGGCAATGGGGTTAAGTGACTGGCCCAGGTTCACACAGCTAGTAAGTGTTATGTGTCTGAGGCTGGATTTGAACTCAGGTCCTCCTGAATCCAAGGCTGGTGTTTTATCCACTGTGCCTCCTAAAAGCTCTTGAATTTCTACAGGTCTCTTCTGGTCCCCATACAGAGAAATCCCCCACATTGACAAGGAACCAGAGTCTCAAGGTAGTTCTGATGTTGACATCCTTCTTCCAAGAGCTCAAAGCATTTTAAACTCCAAATTTTTCAAGCTGAATTCCACTGAGAGACATTGTATGTCTTTTACAGACACTGTAATTGTCCAGATATTGACTACTATATGGGGGCTTCAGTGAGGGAAGAGCATCACAGTTTCTTGTACCTTTTTATGGTCTTTGGGAGTTTAAAAGATAATTTTCTTGGGACTTTTCCCATCTAAGGATCAGTGACCCTTCGCACATGCATGTAAAGCACTTCATAAACTTTAACAGGCTATAGAAATTTTAGCTATTATTATAACAATTAGCAATAAATAATAACAATGGTCATAAGCACTATAATAGCACTGTTTAAGGCAAGGGTTGGCAGACTATGGCCCTCAAGCCAAATTCAGCCCAACACCTGTTTTAAAAATTAACCCCTTATCACGTGTTAGACACTGTGCTAAGCCCTCAGGATGCAGAGAAAGGTAAAAACAGTCCTGTCCTCCAAAGAGCTTAAATTCAAGGGGGGAGGGGAAAAACATATAAATAATTAAATAATACAAGATACAGACAAAGTAGATGGAAGGAAATCACAGCATCCAGAGAACTGGAAAAGGCCTTCTGAGGAAAGTGGCATTTGAACATCGTCTATAAGGAACGTAGGGTATTCTATCAGAAGTAGAGTCAGAGAGAGAGCGCATTCTAGAGATGGGGGATACTCCAAAGGTGTGGAGATGGCAATTGGAGTGTCATGTTTGATAAACATAAAGTAAGGAAGGGGAGTAAAGTGTAAGGTAACTGGAAACAGAGGAAGGGGCTGGGTCATGGAAGAAGTTTAAGTACTAAAGGACCTTCTATTTGATCCTAGGAGTAATAGGGAGCCCCTGGAATTTATTGAGTAGAAAGTGACATAGACAGACCTGTATTCTAGGAAAAGTGCTCTGGCAGCTGAGTGGAAGATGGATGGAAGAGGGGAGAGACTTGAGGCAGGAAGAAAAATTAAAAGGCAGGTGCAATAGCCCAGACCAATGGAGATGAGTTCTGAAACAGATGGTGACTGTGTGACTAGAGAGAAGGGGACATTTATAAGAGATGTTGTAGAGGTAAAAGCAACAGAATTTAGCAATGGATTGGATATGTGAGATGAGTAAGAGTGAGGAGTCAAAGATGACCCCAGTTGCAAACTTGGGTTACTGGAAGGGTGGTTACTTGATAGTAATACAGAAGTTCGAAAGAAGGGGGATTTTTATTTTGGAAGGAGAAAGATAATGAGTTCTATTATGGAGTTACTTAGTTTGAGATGTCTTCAAAACATCTAGTTTGAAATGTCTTTTGGGCAGTTGGTTATGTAAGGACTGCTAGGTGGTGCAGTGGATAGAGTACTGGGCCTGGAATCAGGGAGATTCCTCTTCCTGAGTTCAAACCCAGCCTCAGACATTTACTAGCTGTGTGATCCTGGGCAAGTCCCTTAACACTGTTTGTCTTAGTTTCTTGATCTGTAAAATGAGCTAGAGAAGAAAATGGCAGTATCTTTGCCAAGAAAATCCCAAAAAGGGGAATGAAGAGTCAGACATAACTGGAAAACAACTGAACAACAACTATGTGGAATTGGAACTCAGAAAAGAGACTAAGCATGGATTTACAAATCTAAGAATCACAGAGATAACTGAACCTTTTGGGGCTGATGGACTTACTAAAGGAAAAAAGAAGAGGACCCAGGATGGAGCCTTGAGGCACAGCCATACTTGGTGGACATGATATAGATGAAGATCTAGCAAAGGAGACTGAAGAGTGGTCAGAAAGGTAATAATGATGATGATGATGATGATGATGATGATGGTAGCTAGCATTGATATAGCACCTCAAGATTTGGAATGTGCTTTACAAATATCATCTCATTTTTATCCCCATGACCACCCTCTGAAGTAGATGCTATTATTTTCAACCCCAATTTTAGAAATGAAGAAACTGAAGCAGAGAGAAGACAGTCACATAGCTAGTAAAGAAGTGAGAATTTGAACTCAAGTCTTCCTGATCCCCCATGTAGTATTCCACATCTAGTATTCTAGCCATTATACCACCTAGCTGTGTCAGGAAAACAGAGAGAAATTAGCCATTAGGCAAATGCGGTCAACAGTTCAAATGCTGCAGAGAGGTCAAGAAAGATGAGGACTGAGAAAAGGTTTGGCAATTAAAAGATTATTCTTAACCTTGGGAGAGTATTTTCAGTTAAATGATGTGATTGGAAACCAGATTGTACAGGGTACAGAAGAAACAAGAGAAGATGGTGCAGAGGCATTGAGTATAGACAGATTTTTCAAGGAGTTTAGCTAAGAAATGTAAGATATGTCTAGGATGATATCTAGGGAGAAATGAGGAGTCAAGTTAGGTTTGTTTAGGAAGTTTGTAAGTAGTAGAGAACAAACCAGTAGATAAAGATTAAAGAGGGATTGGCCTTAGCAAGGAGAAAGAGAACATCTCCAGAGCCTGGAGTAAAGGAGGAGATAGCAGAGAATGTGAGATGAGGATCAGAGAAAAAGAGAAGGTCTCCGGGAAATGGCCTCTTTTTTTTTCAGTGAAGTATAAGGTAAGCAAAAGAATAAGGGAAAGGTGCTCATGTGAACAAGTGTTCACAAGTCTCATGAGGGACCATGAGAAGTTAAGAGTGGGACTGTCTTTTACCTTTCTTTGTATCCCTCAGAGCTCAGTACAGGCACATAGTAGAAGCCTAATAAATCCTTGTGAATGACTAGGGTCAATGGGATTAAAGTATGAATTAGGGAGGAACGGAAGGAGTACCTTGCTCACTTCTGAGATCCCTTCCCTATAGAGGTCTGATCCTATGATCTCCCTCATTCTGGATATCATACCTCCCCTAATGCAGCCTAAGACTGTGTTAGCTTTGGGGGCTTCCATGTCACACTGTTCACATGCTTGTGCTTGCAGTCTGCCAAAATTTCTGAAGCTTTTCCCCATGAATTATTTTCTAGCCAATCCTCCTCCATTGTGGCCGGTGAAGTTAATTTTTCAAAGCAAAGGGTAGGACTTTACCCTGTCTCTGTTGTATTTTATCTTCTCAGACTTCATTCGTTGTTCTAGCCTGTCAGAATATTTCCATATATTACCACTCAACATAGTCCTTTCAGATTTGTGCCATCATAAAAAATAATAAGCATGCCATCTATCCCATCAACCAAGTCATTGATAAAAATGTCCAATATCATAGCACCATGGATAGATCCTGGAGGCATTCCACTGAGATCTCCATCCAAACTGACATTGGCTCTTTAAGTTTGGTCATTCAACCAGCTCTGAATGTACTTAATTGTCCTATATCTGTCCTGTCATCTTCCCCCACCCTGCCCAAGGATAGTAAAAATCCTTTTTCATATACCTTACTGAAATCCAAGCAAAACATATCAGTGGCATTCCCCTGACCTTTAGAAGCTGTGTCGAAAAGGAACGAAATTAATATTCTTTGGCTAGTTTTATGAACCCATTCTGGCTCTTAGTGATCATAGCTTGCCCTTAATATGGTCTAAAATGTTTTCAGAGGCAGAGCCAAGATGAGAGGAGTTAAGGCAAGGATGGCACCAGGGTGAGAGAGAAGCGCAGTCCAGCTCAGGCTACACCAGTGCAGACCAGGCACCAGAAAACCAGGAGCAGGTGGGGTGACTGAATCAGTGGCAGCAGTGGTGGTTTCCAGACCTCTCAGCCCCACAGTCAGTAAGGGGATCAGATAATAGGTCAGAAGGAGATTTATAAGGGCCCCTTTGTTGGCACCAGGGGCAGGACTCTATTGCATTGCCTATATTTGGATCTGGGTTGCAGTCCTGGGTCTTAGTACCAGTGTTAGAAGGAGCACTAGCACAATAGAGCTTGCAGCCACAGGGGAGCAGGGTCCCAAGGTTGAAAAGAGTACTTGTGGTCACTCACAAACCAGCGCACAGTACAGAAAAATAGTAAACACCCCTATCCCTAGATCATACCCCCATGGAAGAGCCAAAAACTTACAGGTCCCCAGAATTACTTCTGAAAACAGCTGCACAAGAATTCCAAAGCTTGTGACAGTGCCCCCTCCACGTGGGAAGCAGAGCCCCACTTTAACATAGAGCTAAAAGTCAAGAAATAGTCTGGAGGGGCAGCTAAGTGGTGCAGTGGATAGAGCTCCAGCCTTACAGTCAAGAGGACTTGAGTTCAAATCTGACCTCAGACACCTGACACTTACTGGCTGTGTGACCATGGGCAAGTCACTTAACCCTGGTTGCCTCACCAAAAAAAAAAAAATAGTCTGGAAAATGAGTAAACAACAGAAAAAAATTCTGATGTTAGAAAGTTACTATGTTGGCAAGGAGGATCAAAATGTATACTCAGAAGACAACAAAGTAAAAATTCCTGTATCCAAAGCCTCAAAGAAAACTATGGCCATGGAAGAGCTCAAAAAGGACTCTAAAAATCAAATAAGAGAGGTAGAGGAAAAACTGAGAAGAAAAACAAAAGTGATGCAAGAAAATCATGAAAAACAATACTCAACAGCTTGGTAAAGGAGGCACAAAAATACACCTTAAGAAATAGAATAGTCTAAATGGTAAAAGAGGCACAGAAATCCAATGAAGAGAAGAAAGCCTTGAAAGCAGAATTGGCCAAATGGGAAAGGAGATACAAAAGCTTATTGAAGAAAATAATTCCTTAAAAGTTAGACTTGGGCAAATGGAGCTAATGACTTTTTGAGACATCAAGAAAACATTGTAAAAACAACTGACCTAGAAAATAGATCCAGGAGAGATAATTTAAGAATTATTGGACTACCTGAAAGCCATGATTAAAAAAAGAGCCTAGACATCATCTTTCAAGAAATTATCAAGGGAAGCTGACCTGGTATTCTAGAATCAGAGGGTAAAATAGAAATTGAAAGAGTCCAACTATCCCCTCCAAAAAAAGATCCCAAAATGAAAAATTCCAGGAACATTATAGCCAAATTCCAGACCTCCCAGATGAAGGACAAAATACTGCAAGCAGCCCAAAAGAAACAATTCAAATATTATGGAGTCATAGTCAGGATAACACAAGATTTAGCAGCTTCTACACTAAAGGATCAGAGTGCTTGGAATATGGTATTCCAGAGTGCAAAAGATATAGGATTACAATCAAGAATTACCTACTCAGCAAAACTGAATATAATCCATCAGGAGGAAAGATAGACATTCAATGAAATAGACCCAAGCTGAATAGGAAATTTGACTTTCAAATACAAGATGCAAAAGAAGCATGAAAAATAGACAGGAAAGAGAAATCATAAGGATTCAGTAAGGTTAAATGTTTATATTCCTACAATGAGAAATGATATTTATAACTCCTAAAAACTTTCACATTGTTAGGGCAATTAAAAATACACATAGACATAAAGTAGAGGTGTGAGTTGAATGCGATGATATGATTATCTAAAAAAATATTAAGGGATGAGAAAGAAGAATACACTTGGAGAAGGGGAAAGGAGAGGTAGAATGGGATAAATTATCTGACATAAAAGAGACCTGAAAGAGATTTTACAGTGGAGGGGAAAATGGGGGAAGCAGGGATGGGGAGCCACAAATCTTTCTCTCTTCAGAACTGGCTCAAAGAGGAAATGATATCCACACTCAGTTGGGCATAGAAATCCATCTTACCATATAAAAAAGTAGGAAGGGAAGGAGATAAGATAAGAGGGGAGGGGGGAGCTGGTAGAAGGGAGGGCACTCTGGGAGAGGTAAAAATCAGAAGCAAAACACTTTTGAGAATGGACAGGGTAAAAGGAGAGAGAGAGTAGGATAAATGGGAGAAATAGGATGGAGAGAAATACATAGTTGGTAATCATTACTGTGAAAAAAATTTTTTACAGTAAGTTTCTCTGATAAAGACTTCATTTCTCAAACATACAGAAAACTTAGTCAAATTTATAGAAACAAGAACCATTCCTCAATTGATAAATGGTGAAAAGATATGAACAGGCAGTTTTCAGACAAAGTAAGCAAAGGTTTCTATAGTCTAAATAACTATTGATGAGAGAAATGCAAATTAAAACAGCTCTGAGCTACTACCTCACACCTGTCAGATTGGCTAATGTGACAGAAAAGGAAAATGACAAATGTTGGAGAGAATGTGGGAAAATTAAAATACTAATGTACTATTGGTAAAGTTTTTTACTGATCTAACCATTCTGGAGAGCAATTTGGAACTATACCCAAAGGGCTATAAAACCGTGCATGCCTTTTGACCAAGCAATACCACTACTAGGTCTGTATCCCAAAGAGATAAAAAAACAAATAAGAAAAGGACCTATGTGTACAAAAATATTGATAATAGCTTTTCAGTGGTGGCAAAGAATTAGAAATTGAGGAATGTCCATCAATTGGGGATGGCCAAGCAAGTTGTACATGATTGTGATAGAATATTAAAGCACTATTGTGCTTTAAAAAATTATGAGCAGGATGCTCTCAGAAAAACATGAAAAGACTTACTTGAACTGATGCAAAGTGAAATGAGCAGAACCAGGAGAACATTGTACACAGTAACAGCAATATTGTATGATGATCTACTATGAATAATTTAGCTATTCTCAACAATACAATGATCCAAGACAGTTGTTTTATTTTTTCTTTTTGGTCTGTGTTTTCTTTCACAGAATGACTTGCATGTAAATGCATTTTGCACGACTGTATATGTATAACCTATGTCAAATTGCTTGCCTTCTCAATGCAAGGGGTGAGGAGGGAGGGAGAGAATTTGGAACTCAAATTCTAAAAAAAATGTTAAAATTGTTTTTACATGTAATTAGGGAAAAAACAAAATATTAAAATCTTTTCAGAAATCAAAGTCAAACCATCTGACCAATAGTTGGGGGAAACCACCCTCTTACTTTTGAAAATTGTGCCAGTTGCTGATCTCTAGATCTTTCCTTCACCACAGCTGCCCAGAGATCATTTTCACCAGTTCTTTCAATGTGCTGGGATGAGGTCCGTCTCGGAGTGAAGACTTGCTATGATGGAGGGCACCCATTACCATCTTCTCACTCATTAGGGAGGTTTGATTCCCCATCAAAATATAAGCTCCTTGAGGGCATGGACTGTTTTGCTTTTGTTTTTATGTGATTAAAAATAACTAGCACTTACATAGTGCTTTATAGTTTGCACACACACACACACACCCACACACACACATAATTTAATCTTCACAACAACCCTGAGAGGTAGGTACTATCATCATCATCATCATCATCATCATCATCATCATTGTTGTTGTTGTTATTATTATTATTATTAATAATAATAATAATATTTTACAGATGAGGAAAATGAGGCTGAGAGAGGTTAAGTGATTTGCCTGGAATCACATAGCTAGAAGTGTTTGAGACAAGATTCAACCTGGGTTTTTTGACTCCAAGTCACCTACCTGCTTGTTGATTGCTCAATATTTTAGCATTTTTGCTGTAGCCTTTCCAGTTCTAAGACCTTTCTGTCGGACAAAACACAAACAAAATAAGAGACAAACGTTTCCGCATTTTCTCTGTCATCTATCATCACTGAATCATCTATTCCCCAGCAGCAATTCTCTGCTTTCTTGATCTTCCTCTTGCTTTGAACATAGCATAAATAAATCAATTCCAGCATTCCTACTATTTTTAGGGACCATATCTCTTATCACCAGCCTCAGCTAGTTGTTTCTCATCTGTAGCACTCACAACTTTTTGTTTTCATGCTGTTATGTGCTCTTGCTTCTATCTTCTATATGTGTGTTTTTAAAAAAATAATTTAAGTGGTTGGTAAATTCCCTGTGCATTCTATTGATCTATTTAAATGGCTGCCACTGTCTTTTTTGTTACAATCTCTTGTCCTCGATACTTGAATATTCACTTGACTATCCCTTTATGGCTGATTTTCCCTATTCAAATTTTTAGGCCAGAGACTCTTATCAATCTTCTAATTGAAGCCTTTTAATTCTGTCCTCCCCAAATATAAAATACACATCAGATGAGGAGGGGAAATCAAGGCATAGTCTATCAAGGACTTAGTGTCAAGTACTAAAATAAATCAAAGCCATGAATTGAGGGATAAAGCATCTTTAATTGAGATGACAGGGTAGCAAACTTGCCACCCTGGGGGATGTCCTATGAGTGTAAAGCACAATAGATTTCCCAACTCCAAGACCCATGCAAAAACTTCTTATACCTTTAGGAGGAGAGGGGGAGGGGGCTGTATGGCGTAGCAAAGCCTGGTCATGAGATCCCAGTGGCCCTTGAAAACCCAGGCAAGGAAAGCCACTTCATTATGGCTGTTTTGCCCTTCCTGCCATGAATCCCAACTGAAGAGGGTAAGGACATTAGAAGCTGAGATCCAGTTTAAGCTAGATTCTTTTACAAAGTAAAATCTCTGGGTGGTCATGGGGGGCTTAGGGTGTGGTTCAGCTCAACCTAATCAAGAGTAAATATCTTAAGAATAGGAATGTAAAGACATTAATGAAATTCGGACACTACTAGTATCATTAAGGGAATAGCAGTCCATATTACATTTGGTATTAACAATCTCTCTCATTATATTAACAATTTTTCTGTCAATAGAACAATCACTTTGTTGCTTTCCCATCATTTCTATTTCAAGCTTTGCATGTGAAAGCAAAATCCTTAAGGTTAACTTAAAAAAAAAAAAGGAAGCTGTGGCCCTCCACTTTGGTGGAGAGGACATAAGCAAAGGTTTATCATAATTCCTCTTTTCTGCAGAATATTTTGAGTCATCATGTTTGGAAACCTAGTGCCTGGGTATATGCTCTTCAATAAATGCAGTCTTTGCTGGATGTGGAGGGTCTGTGATGAACATCTAGCATGGTTCTGGGGTAGTGCTCAGAGTCAGTGGGCCTCCCCTCTGCCTGGTGTCAGTCCTGACCTGTGAAGGCACCAAACATCAGCCCACGTCTTTGGTGGTGTGAGGTCCCTTCAGAGGAGCCATTGGGTTAGAAGTTCCGAGTGTCTTGTGCTTAAATATTTTCTCCCTTTCACAGAATTCTAGAATTGGAAAGGTTCTGAGGTCAGATAGTCCAGCTCCTAGCTTTAATATAGAAGTTGCTGCAGTGAAACCGAAGAGTGATGAAAATCACATTATTTTCAAGATTACCTCCTTCCTCTACCCCTATACAAAAGCAATAGAGTAAGTTTTTATTTCTTCAGTGTCCTTTCAGTGTCTGGGCAACTGGCAAGGTAGGGCTAGAACCACAGAATAGCATAGTATAGAGTACTGGATGCCAGTTCCAAATTCAGACATCAATCTTCCAACACCAGTGCTAGCTTTAGGCAAACATCTTAATTTCTGAGTCTCCCTCAGTTTCTTCAACTGGAAACTGCAGAGAGCAGTTCTCACATAACAGGTCTTCTCAGAGTTCAGAAAATCTCAGGATCATATATTTAGAGCTGGAAGGGACATCTAGTCTAACTCCTTTATTTTACAGTTGAGGAAACTGAGGCCATCAAAGGTGGGTAAGTGACTTGTCTGCTGTTGTGGCATCATAGATCTAGAGACAGAAGGGACCTCAAAGGCCATCCAGGGTCATACCATGGTCAGGGTAAGGATTTGAACTCCAGTGCTCCGATTATAGTTTCAGTTCTCTTTTCCCATCACAGGTCACAAAAGGTGAGCGATGGTAGAAACATTAGAGACTCGCTAGGCTAATCTCATTTAACAAACGAGGAAACTGAGGCCCAGAAAGGGGAAGTAATATTCTCAAGATCATAGCGCCAGGCATAGCTGGGATGACAAACCAGTTCTTCCTCACAGGCTAGTCTCTGGCTTGATATAGGGAGGGAAATGGAAAGGTTTGACAAAATGGAATCCACTCAGGGACCAAGACTGGCCTTTCCAGCAAAGATGAGACCTCCCAAAGGACACCTTAACCAAACTCATCTGTTACTAGAACTGTGAATGTTAAACATTGCTGAATCCAGAAGTCTTGAGGAAGCCAGGCCACCCAGGACCAAAGTGCATCTTTGCCATGTGGCCCACCTCAGCGGACATGCTTAATACAAAAACATCATCTGAAGTCACTGAATGGATAGTCTTCCAGTGAGAGCCGTCTGTCTCATTTTTCCTCCAGAGTCACTGAAGTCCAGTGACAAGACGAAAGTCAGGATGACTAGTGATGGCCCAGGATGCAGGAGGTGGTGACCTCGGTTTCTCTAACCTAAGGTCTTTCCTAGGTCTCCATTTGTCTGAAGTAACACCTATTCAATGACTAAGGGCTAGGGAAGAATTGAGACAAAAAAATGGCTTAATTCACCATCACCCCAAAATATCAATCTGGGAGAGGAAAATCCTCAAAGTTTCTGGCCAGAACAGAAAGCAATTGCTATTCACACACATCCTAAGCCATAAAAACCTAAACAGCAGTTACATAGAGGCTAGATTTTTAATCAATGTGAGTTACTTCACTGTTCAACAGTGAAATGGGCTACCTTGAGTGGTAGAGAGTTCCTCAGCAGAGCAAATCTTTAAACAATGCTAGCTGAATATTAGTCAGGGTTATAGTAGGAGGGTTTTTTGTTTTGCTTTGTTTCATTTCGTTTTGTTTTGTTTTGTTTGTTTTGCAGTGGTTAGATCACCTTCCAGAATGCAGTTTTTTAATAGATACAGGCAAGGTAGAAGCAAGAAGCCTGGAGAAAACCTAACCCAAGTTTTTCTGGAACCTGGGCAGCCCTCTGTGGTACTCACAGTGACGATACAGTTAGTGCTCTGTGATGTGACTGCTGGCCGACCCTCCCCATTTGTGGCTTTGAGATCCTATCTCTCATTTCCTCATGATGCCACTGGTCTGAGACCAAAGGAAGTAGGTAAGGACCAAAGAACAGAAGCCAGGGACCAGGTGCACTAAGAAGTGGTGGGAAGAACTTGAATCCCATCACTGACGCTCCCCAAACCTGGTGTTGATAGTCACAAATAGCCAGAAGCGACAAGGCCTTGGAACTCTTGGGGTGATGGAATGCCATTAGAATCCTTTGGGCTAGGATTGACTGACCTTCTCTTGATGTACCAGAGTTCCTTCCTTCTGGAACCATTCCTTCGAGATGCTGCCAACATAGGAACCTCGATCTTAAGGCACGGACAATGCCCTCTGACTCACTAGAAATGAGACAAATTGGACTCTCTGTGGTATGAGGCCTTTCAGTTTAAGGCTGATCATGTCACTCCTTTGCTCAATGAACTCCAGTGGCTCCCAATTACCAGTAGGATCAAACAATAATAGCTAACATTTATGTAGCATTTTAAAGTGTATAAAGCTCTCTACATGAGTGTAACATACAGGAGCTACAGCCACTGAAAAATGTAGGAGAAAAAAAAGTCTTCATCACCAAATCCTTGGCGTTATCAAATGGTTCATGATTTTGTCAATGGAACTGAAAGACATTAAAGAAGAGGCATGACCATCTACTTTGCTGCTGCATGCTAAAGGCCATGGGATCTTTCCATTTGACTCACATCTAAAACTTTCTATACAGGATGTCCCAAAAGTCTTGGTGCAGTTTTAGGCTAATAAAGCTTGAAGTACTATCTCTGCCAATTCCCCCCTCCCCCATTAGAATGTGAGCTTTTTGAGAGCATAGCCTAGCTTACTTTTCTATTTGTATCTTCAGCTCTTTGCATATAGTAAGTGCTTAATAAATGCTTTTTCATTCAATATTACCTGATTCAATCCTCATGATAACCCTGTGAGCTCAGTGAAATTATTATCCCCGTTTTACAGAAGAAGAAACAGGATGAGAGAGGTCAAATGATTTGCCCAGGGTTACACAGTAAGTGTCTGAGGCAAGATTTGAACTCAGATCTTCATGACTCTAGGCTCAGCACTCTATCTCCTATGCCAGTTATTCCCAACTTTTTTGTTCTTTGTTTTTCAACTTCAACAAAAAACTTTCATTTTTCAACAACAACAAAAAAAAGTATTCTGAAACTCCAGGATAATTTAATATACTACTTTTAAGATTCTTTTAGGTTTATTCATTAAGTGCTTACAAGTACAATAAAAACTTTTGCCCCTCTAACTCCAAATTACGATTTATATTACACCATTATAAAACTTCATTCTACCTGTCATCATGAAAACTCTAAATTTTAAAATGACAAAACTCTAAATTATAAAATAGTCATGAATATTTAACGTGGGACAGTTTGTAAGAATTTAAAAACTGGTCCAGCAAGCCCTCATTTGCTTATTATGATCTGCAAGACTTCAAATTTCTTTTAGACATTTTGTTGAATATAAATAAAATTCTAAATGACGTAAGTTACAACTTAGAAAGATGTTTAACATAATATAATATGTAAACTGAATTTCAATGTTGGATTTTTCTATTTGAACAGAGGTTTGCAATATTTGACTCGCTACCAGAAAACAGTCTTGAATCCAATTCTGCATTGAGTTTATTTTGCTACTTTAATTTAAAACAAGAATAAAGTGAAATACTTGCTTGTACAAATACTTGGTGGAAATGGTAAAAGAATTTTATAATCTCTGTATGAGATGGAGATCCATATTTTTATTTTTTGTTAAATATTTACAAGGCTGTCATTTTGGAATGATGTTTGTAGCCCCGCTGATATGTCGATTAGATTTTGTTTTCCATCACTGTCAATTCAACAGCAGAGACATAAAATATATATTGAATGGGGTGCAAATCCAATTACATTTAATGTAAATTTCAGGAAAATATTCATTGAAAGTCACTTCTAAAACTTTCTGATGGTCACTGATATATTTCTCAACAGCCTGCTCCAAAGAGTTCATTTTCTATTAAGAAATTATATAACATCATAAAGTATTCAGTCCTGTTCTAAAATTTTTGAACCACAAAATTATTGAGTTTCTTAGTAATGCTTTTTGTTTTATCTTGAATACTGAATATGTTTGAATTTGTAAATGCTTATGGTCATAAAGGAAAATATATTTGCAACATAAACGGTTAATTATTTACTATTTAAGGTGCCATTACAGAATTTTTAGCAGACACCCTTGAGAATATCATTATGAATCACTGAATGACAACCACTGCCCTATGCCTTCTGTTTGTCATTTAAAGCTCTTTACATTATTAAGGCTTTTGTCTACCTCTCCAGGCTTATTATTCTCTCCCAAACAGTCGGTGGTCCAGCCAAACTGTCTTTCTTGCTTTTCTGCACATGTGATGTTCTCTCCTTTGAACACCTCTGCCCTCTTTGAGCTGGGATGTTCTGTTTACCTCTGCCTCTTAGAATCCTTAGTGTCCTTCAAAGCTTAATTCAAATATCACGTGCTACCTGAAGCCTTTCTTGATCCCCATACCTGCCAGTGCTGGTCCATCAAAAATACCTTGTATCTAAATGTACATGTTGGCTCTCTTGATAGGATGTAAGACCCTTGAGGGAAAGGGCTGTTTCATTTTTGTCATGGCATGCTCAATGTTTAGCGTTATATTGGCTCCACACTTAGTAGGTGATAAATAATCTTTCATGGTGAGAATTTGTCTCTCTAGAGGAAGCATGCAATTGGCTAGAAGCCCCTCAGAACAACCATTGTCCTGGAAATAGGTTGCTTTGTTTGTTTTTTGGGGGAGGAGTGGGGCTGGGTTGGGATGAGTTAATGGATGAAGTTGAAATCTTCCCTTGTGCCTGATAAGACCCACATCTCCGCTGTTGCACTCCTTCTCCAAGTATGCCATGTTCAGGGATTTCACACAGTCGTAGTTTTCCATAAAGAGCTCATCTTTTGCTCCAAATTTATAGGAAGATAGCTCTGAGGTACCTTCAAAGGCACAATCCAGGAAACTTATCAAGAAAAAAGCCACTGGGAAAAAAAGGCTTTAGTTGGGTTTGATGGTGTGCTTAAGGCTAGGCCTCTTATCCTTTAGGACTCTAGCTTGGCCACCTGGCCATAATCTCCTGGAAAGCAGATAGAAATGGTAACTTTCACAGGGTGCCAGAAACCCACTGCACAGTTACGAGGAATTTGATAGTTTCTGAGACCTTTGGTCAGGCTATGGCACCCCAATTCTCCAGGAATAGATGGGACAAGAGTGATACTGGGAGAAAAGAGATATTCCTGGTTTGAAAGAGATTGAAATCAGGAAAACCTGAGTTTGAATCTGGCCTCAAACACTTACTAGTTATGTTACCTGGGCAAATCACTTAACCTCTCTCTGGCTCAGTTTCCTCAACTGTAAAATGGAGGTGATAATACTAACACATATCTCCCAGGGTTGTTGTGAGGATCAACTGAAATAATATCTCAGTGCTTAGCACAGTGTCTGGAACATAGGAAGTATTTAATAACTGCCTGTTCCCCTTTTTCTGGTCTTCTCTCTTCCCCCCACTCCTCAAAGGCCTGGGAGGGATTCTTTAGTCATATTGATCAGATGGGTATCATGGCCTAGTGGAGGCTTAGATGTGCTAGTCTCTAGTTAAATATACCCACAGAATTCCAGAACATCACAGCTAGAAGAGACCTCGGTGGTCATCCATTCCAACCAATCCCTGAACAACAACATCTTCTAAAATATACTTGATGTGGTCATCTAGCCTTTGCTTGAAGACCTCTAGGATGAAGAGCTTACACCCCCTCCCCGCCCAGGAAGCCTATTCCACTTTTCACAGCTATAATTGATAATCAACATCATAACAAGAGCATCAAAGGTATTTATATAGCACCTTTCATACATGATTTCATTGATCCTTGTAAGAATCCTATGAAAGATTAGCCACGGGTAAGACAGCAGGGAAAAAGAACTGCATGAAGTCAGAGACCTGCATTGCAGTCTGGACTCTGCTCTTTCTTTGCCTGCGTTACCATGGGCAAGTCCCTTAGACCCTCCATGCTTTCTTTCCTCATCTGTACAATGAGGAGATGGCTTGTGGGCTCTCTTGTAGCGCTAAATCCATGATCCTACGATCCATTTCACAGGTGAGGAAATTGAGTTTTAGTTTCCTCAAGTCACTTATAAACTCATGGGGTCATAGATCTAGGGCCAGAAGGAACTTCAGAGACCATTTTGTTTAGCTGCCTTCATTTCAAACTTGAGGAAACTGAGGCCCAGAGGGTTAAGTGATCACTGATGGTCACATAAGCACCAAGGCAGGAATCCAGGCAGGCTTCAAGTCCAGCCCTCAGTGAGTGCTCACATAGTACTTTCTCCTACACTGTCTGGCTTCTTTCTACATTGTCAGGTTTTCCCTCCCCTAAGCCTAAATCTGCTTCTACCAATTCTACCCAATGCTCCTAGTTCTGTAGTGAGAACTCTCATGTGGTACGCCTTTAAACTCTTGATGACAGTTCTCATTTCCCTGTGAAGTCTTCTCCTCTCTAGACTAAACACGAACAGATCCTTCCACCCATCCTCCTATGGCATGAACTTAAGCTCCTTCACCATCTTGGTTTTCTCCCAAAGGTTGCTCTCCAGCTCTTCCATGTCCTTCTTAAACTGTGGTACCCAGAATATTCCAGGTGTGTAATGACCAAGGAGTCTCCCTATTCCCAGGATTTGGCTTTCTTAATACTGCCTAAGATCACATTCATTTTGGGGAGGTTTTGTTGCTATGTCATACGATTGACTCCTTGGAGGTTGCGGTCAATTAAAAACCTCCTTTCACTACCAAGCAACTGAATCCAGCTGTTATTCAAGGGATGGAGGTGGAGAGCATCTCAGTGCTAGCTGTTCCGACTGGTCCCTTGATAAATGCAATGTGATGAGCATAAGAGGAAGCTTAGAAAGAACACTGACTTAGGCCTTGAAACTTACCACCTGTTGAACCTTGGGCAAGTCATTTAACTCTCATTCTTAATTTCTTCAGCTGTAAAATGAAGTATTAGATGATTTCTAAGCTCTATTCTAAGTTCTGTGATCTAAAGGTGAAGGGGGCAAGGAGGTAGGAAGAGGGCAGATAGAATTGTGAGAAATAAGTGAAGAGATAAGAGGGAGTAAGAATAACAAAACAAAGAATGCAGAAAGTTGGATGGTCAGGGTAGGCAAGGGGCTGGGAGGCAGATGGAGAAAAAGCAAGCTGGGCATCCAGACTTGCTTAGTTCTTGATGTTAGACATAATACCAGTTAACTTTCTTATCTCCTTTATCAATCTGAAAGGATGCTGAGAGAGTCTCCTTGGGGATTTGATTTCTTAGTCAATTCCATAATTTAATTTAAAAATACTATAAAAGGACTCATTAAAAATTCCCTTCTCTCTCATTATGTTTATGAATGAGTTATTTCATGATTTAAAATAAACTCTGGCCTTTTGAAATGGCCAATCATTGTGTTTCCATTTCCTTGTTTCATTTTTTCCATGCCCATAAGAGACTCAACACAGAATTATGGAAATAGGAATATTATATTGTAGCTTTGCTCACACTAGGAGAGAGAGGAGTTGCAGGACTTAGCCTGATTCCATAATGATCCCTTTATTCACTTTCACTATGTCTTCTCCACCTTTTACTCTCCCTTGGCTATCATAAGGCATTGGATTGTGCTTGGGATCTGAGTAGTTTGACCATTTTTTAGTTCTTCCAGTTTCTCATCCAAAATCCTTAGCCAAGGAAGTTCAAGTGAAATATGCATGAAATGTCTTTGCAAACTCTAAAAAAGGTATCCAGATGTCACTGACATAATGAAAATCCATATCTGCTTGGCTATTTCACCTCCTTCTGGGCTTGGTACTTTTTTGCAAGATGAAGTCGGTGAATGATGCCAGATCCTTTCCTAACTTAGCAAGTACTCCTTGGTCTTTTTATTCTCCTTTAGAGAGAGTAAAGACTTAGTTGTCAGGTTGGTGATCATCCCTGTGCTAGGTACAACTTGATTTTTTTTCAAATTTTAATCAAAACATTTACTAAACAGAGGACTAGGCAAGAATAGCAGTTACATATCATTCCACTCATAATAATGGCTAGCATTTATACAGCATTTTGAGATTTATTTCATATTTTCTTCTGTTACTTCCATTTTACAAATAAGGAAACTGAGGCTGATATAGGTTGTGAGTTGCCTATGGTCACATAGCTAGGGAGTATCTCAGGCAGATTTGAACTCAGGTCTTCTTCACTCCAAGTCCAATGCTGTTCCACCTACCTGGCCTAAGTCTGGAGGGTATTTTTCCACCAACGCACAGTGTCTAAGGGTGAGAGAGGGAACACATTTAATGTAACATAGGAAATGAGGCACAAGTGTGGGGAACATATGTGGTCAGGGCACTTGAAACTCAGAAATTGTGGACATTAATGTCATTCTTCTTTCTCAGGAATTGTCTTTCCAAAGTACCCTTATACTCTTTCAAAAGTTTTTATTTTATTGTCAGTTCCAAATTGTCTCTCTCACGTTTCTCTCTCCATACACCATTGAGAAAGCAAGAAAAGCTAAATATGTATAGTCGAGCAAAACAAATCTCCGTATTAGCCAAATCAAAACAACCAGAACACCTCTATCTGTACTCTGAGATCATCAGCTCTGTATTGAGTGGTGAGTGCCTGTTTCATCTGGGTACATTGGGTACACTTG
The DNA here is from genome assembly GCF_003287225.1 of Phascolarctos cinereus. Taxonomy (NCBI): domain Eukaryota; kingdom Metazoa; phylum Chordata; class Mammalia; order Diprotodontia; family Phascolarctidae; genus Phascolarctos; species Phascolarctos cinereus. Next base: position 41,670,830 of record NW_027555736.1, read on the forward strand.
TTCTCAATGGAGTGCTATTACTATGAACCATGGAACACCAATGATCCTGGAAGAATTAAAATGACAACTAATCCACAGAGCAACAGAAAGACATATGGTGGGCTTAAATGGATCATAGAACATTCTTAATGGTGACGTGCAAGCTAGAGGTAACTCAGAAGACATGATCTTGTCACGTAATGAGGACTCAAAATTAGCTAACCAAGTGTGACATTAGCACACACTGAATCAGAGTCAGAAAAGGCATTAGTGACCATTGGGCCCAAACCATATCTGAACAATAATATCTTCTAAAATATTCCTGAAAATTGGTTATCTAGTTTGAATTGAAGCTTAAATCTGCCTCTGCAATTTTCATCCATTAATCCTAGTTCTACACTCTAGTGCCAAGCAAAAGTAGCTAGGTAACACAATGGATAATAAAACCCTGGACCTAGAATCAGAAAGACCTGGATCCAAACCTCATCCACATGGCAGATTTTCTTTTCTTTTCTTTTTTTGAGGCAATTGAGGTTAAGTGACTTGCCCAGCTAGTAAGTGTCTGAGACTGGATTTGAACTCAAATTCTCCTGGCTCTAGGACTGATGCTCTATCCACCCTGACACCTAGCTGCACCTCCCCCCCTTTTAAAAATATTTATTTATTTTACTTATTCCTTATTCATTTATTTGTTTGTTTGTTTTTAGCTTTTCAAATATTTGAACATAGTTTTCAAATCTTCCTGAAATCTTCTCTTTTCCAAGCTAAACTTTCTTAGTTCCCTTAGTAATGTTCTCTCTAGCCCTCTCACCCTTCTGGTTACTCTCTTTTGGACACACTCCAGCTCATCAATGTCTTCTTTCAAATATGGTGCTATAAGCTGAGTACAATACTCCAAAGGGTCTGCCCAGGGCCGCACAGCAGAATCTTCACCACTCTCCTTTGGAACATCACACTTTTCTTAATGTATTCTGAGATCGTGTTAGCTTTTGTTGGCTGCCATGTCTCAGCGGTGAGTCCAGGACTTAAGATGTACCAGGCAGTTAATAAATGTTTGTTGATTGAGTGATTGGCTCATACTAAGCTTACAGTTCCCTGAAACCTCCACATCTTTTTTTTTTTAAGACAAACTAGTTACTGCCATGGATCTTCTATTTCTGAGTTGTTTTGGCTTTTTTTTTTAACCCTATGGAAATTAATTTTTATTATATTTCATCTTATTGGGTTTGGCTAGACATTCTAAATTTTCAAGATTGATTTAATTCCTGAATCTATAATCAAACGTGTCAGGTTAAGACTTAAATCACATCATCATCAAATCCCTAAGTCATATGAAACTGTGTAAAATATCTAAGTCATTAAAATAAATTGTTAGCATAGGGCCAACCACACATCTCTATTGCTTTCTACCAGAGACCTTCCTCCAGGCTGATGTTGCTCCATTAATAATGACTCTTTTTGTCCAATCCGTCAACCAGATCCAAACCTACCATCTATACTATCATACAGCCCATACTTCTCTAGCTTTCGTCCACAAGGACAGCATGAGAAACTGTCAAGTGACTTGCTAAAATCCAAGCATATTTTGTCTATGCCATTCCATTGATCTTCCAGTCTAGTAATGTTATCAAAAGATATCCCAGCACCTTAAGAGAGCCAGAGAAAGTCTGCCTGTGCACTGCGTGAATTCTCTGTCGAAGATCTGTGAAAAGAGTTACGCAGGATGGGAAGGCAAGGAGCTGTTACAATATGTCTTAGTGGAGCAGAAGCCCTGCTGACAAAATTCCAGCCCCAACCAAGCTAGAGGAAGATTAGGTTCACATCTTATTATTCAGGAAATTAGTTGCTTGATATAAGAAAGGAAGAAAGGATATAGAATATTTATTCCTGTATAAGTTTAATTTAATAAATTTAAAGTATTTCACAGTGATGGGGGGTTTTTTGGAGACAATTCCCTTTGTTTTTCAACTGTTATGGAAATGGAAATTCCATTTTACAAAGGAAATCACTGACACTGGACTTTATGTTTACATGATGCTTGTCTTCAGGGAGCTTACATTCCATCAAATATTCTTGCCAAAGAATATTTGTGGAAATTTTACATAAATCTGCCAAGATTCCTTAGAGAATAGCGGGTATTATAAATATATGGGAAAAGAATATCAGTTTGGAGGTGGGGGGTGGAACCTAGAAATTCAGAGGAAACATATGTGGTTCCTCTTCTTAGAAATTAACATCCATGGTCTCAAATATTTACAAACAAATAAATATGAATAAACAGCAAATAAGGGTAGTAAAACAAGTAAGGCAAAAATAAACAAATACATTAATAAATGAAGATACACTGGTAAATAAGAATAGCAACTAATCAAGGCAAGAATATGAGTTATCATTCCCAGATATCAATGAGATTCAATGAAATGGGACTGATGATTAGATTATGGCTAGGAAAACATTCATGTTATTCATAAGGAACATATCAAAGAGGAAATGGAATAGCATTGTACATTAAGAACATATACTCATGTGAGGAAATCCATAAACCAAATATGGAAATATTGGAGTGATGCTCAGTGAGAAGAGAATCAGGAGGGAGATTATAGTAGAAATACAAAACACTTAGAAGGAATAAATGGATGATGAATTAAGGAAGCATCATAAACTTAGCACGGAAGAATACTAGAATAGTTGGGGGGGGGTCTGTCAACTATCCAGACACTTAATGGTTAATGGTTTGTTTTCTCTCTCCCCCTCTCTCTGTCAACCCCAAACTGGGGCGTGAGGAGTCAGACATGACTGAAAAACAACTGAACAGTAACAAAGAAGACAATGACCAAGAGTAGACCTTTCCATGAAATTCCCCTTCCTCTAAATAAGGAACCAGAATTTGAGTAGCATTGTCTGGGAACTCCCTTCCAGGCCCACATGGATGAATATATGTAGTTTGCCATGTGTTTCTACTGCAAGGCAGTCATTAATGGCTCCTCACCACCTAATTCCCTACTCACACCACCTGTTGCATGAGCTGTATTTATCCAGAAAAAAAATATATAAAAGGGGAAAGAGGGAGAGGGGAGCATGCTCTTTATGAAGATGTCTTATTGCCTGCTAAGCTCTGTGATCAGGGAACTCCCGTGATTAAGCCTCTAGATGAGAGTCAACAGAACAACACCACAAGTGCTCCCTATGCTACTGTAATCACGAGACACAAACTGAGCACTAGGTTTCACTTCATTTTATTTGGGGCTAGAATGGAATCATCAAGATGAGACATTAGTAAGGAAGGCAACCAAGATAGTCAAGGGTCTCAAGTTCATGTTACATGAGGATCAGCTGAAGGAAATGGAGATGTTTAAACTGGAGAAGAAAAGATAGCTGTCTTCAAGCATTTCAAAGACCATCATTTAGGAAGGACTAGTCTTGCCTGTTTAACCTGAAAAGGCAGAACCAAAAGCAATGAGTTGAAGTTGCAGAGAGGCTAATTAATGTCTGATATGATTTGGAGGGGGAATATCTATTACTTAATTAGTTGTCTAAAAGTAGAATGGGCTGCCTGGAAGGTAGTGGCTTCTTCTTTCCTAGAAACCTTTAAGAAAAGGTTGCATGACCACTGGTTGGGGATGCTGTAGAGAAGACTTTTCTTCAAGTATGAGTTGGATAAGATAGCAGCCTTCAGGGTCTCTTCCATCACAGAGGTGCTATCTCTCTAGTGCACAGCTTGGTTTTAGTGGAGTAGTGCTATTGGTGGGAAAAGATGCTGATGATGGTCTGTGTAACGTTACCTAGCTTATGACTGCTTGTATTACTATGCTAAGTCTTCTGAGATCAAGGTGTTCCACAAACCACAGACTTATTACCACCACACTGGAGAACACTAGTATTAAAGAGATGGAAGCTTTTGCAGAAGTCAGTCAGTTAACATTTATTAAGCACCTACTATGCACCAGGCACTGTACTTTAAGTCAGCAAGGAGTACTTTTCGCTTATTGAAATTGCAAAGAAGAAAAAAAAAAGACAGTATCCAAAAATGGAAACAAAACTTAGAGTTGGGATTCTTAACCTGGGAATCCATGGATGGATTTCAAAGGGTTTGTGACCTTGGATGGGAAAAAGTAAACATTTTTATTTTCACTAACCTCTAACTACATTTTATTATTTTCTTCCATTATTTTAAAACATTATTTTAAGAAGAGGTCCAAAAGCTTCAACAGAAGATCTCTCTGTCTCTCTCTCTATCTCTCTCTGTCTCTCTGTCTCTGTCTCTCTCTCTCTCTCTCTCTCTCTCTCTCTCACACACACACACACACACACACACACACACACACACACACACACGCACACATACACACACATACACACACATCAAGAACCTCAGCCCTAGAGTGATTTCTCTTTGTGAGCTCTCATTTCTAACTAACTAAATAAAATAAAATAAAATAAAAACCAGAAACCTGAAAACCCAATCCCTGACTAGGCTGAGAAGATGAAAGACATTTCACAATAATGCAAGATTTTTCAAGCCTCTGCTCTCTACAAGCCCCATTACAGCAGAGAAAGCCCCATGATTAAGCTTAGCTAATTTATCCAAGTCTACCCAGCCAGACTATGTCCCCATGGCATTAGCATTCAAGGCCTTCCACTCCCAAGAGTGCCAGGCAAACAGAGAACTGAATATTTGAGTAGCTCACCAAATACTCTGCAGGCAGACTCAGAAAAGCAGAGCCCAGTATAAGCGTGCCCTTATTATCCCTCCCCAAAGGCTCTTATTTGGCTTCTGGCCCTTCCTTCAGCAAGGAAAGGCTGATTCCAGAGAAGGGAGGGAGGCCCTGGGCAAACTTGCCGAAACATGAAGGTCAGCAGAGAGGTAGATTGAATGTGTGATCACGGTAAGAAACATGGGAAGGCGGGAGAGAGAGGCTAAAGAAAGGGAGGGAGTAGTGGGAAGGACCAGACAGAATTGAAAAGATCAAAGCCAGAGCAAGGCAATGAAAGGGAGAACAAAGCCAGCCCCTGAATGAGAGGCAAGTCGAAAGGATGACAAAAGCCCAAGCCCAGTTTGCTAATGGGCCAGCCTGGATACAGAGAGTCCAGGATAAAGGGCTGACAGAGGAGGAGACATGGAGTCCCCTACATTCTTGCAGCTGGAGGAATTCCATCCCCGTCAATCTGGTGGCAACACCCAATTCCAAATCTTGTGTAAAGAAGGGATCAAATCCCATACATAACCAAACTAGCTATAACCTCTCTTTTTGTGTGTGATAGCAAAAAACTGGAAACAAAGTGGGTGCCCACTGATTGGAGAATGTCCAAACAAACTGGGGCATAGAAATATAAGGAAATATTAGTGTTATCAGATGAGAAAAATATATGGAATTCAGAGAAACCTGGGAACACTTGTAAGAACTGATAGTGAGAAACAAGAAAACAATTTACACAATGATTACAACAATGTTAACAATAACCATACTGAAAGGCAAGCAAAAGCTGTGTAATTGTAATGACCCATCTTAGCCCCACCTTTTCCTCAGAGAGGTGGGGAACTATGGGTGCAAAATGTTATAGACACTTTCAGATAAAGCCTCTGTGCTGTTTCTTTTTGTTTAACTGTTTTTCTTTGATACACAGGGGGTTTCAATAATGGGGTTGGGAACAATGCAATCAGTGACATTAGATCAAGCAATTTCTGAAAGCTCTGGGGAACCAGGATTCAAAATATAAACATTTACAAAATAGTTGGGAGGAGACATCTAAAAATGGCTAATGTGAAAATAAAAGGTCTCAATAAACATTTAAAACAAAATATTAAAAAAAGGAAAGTGTAATCCAGGAGCCAGAGGCATGTTGTGGACCATAAAGGATGCTGCTTTCTGGGGCTATTTCAGACCTTCTAATCACCAGCCCCTTTTCAAAATAATATTGCAACTTTCAGAGACCCTTCTGAGAATCCTAGCTCCTACTGCCCCTCCTATGCCAAGAAGTGATCATTTCTGACTTAATCCTCTTCACTAGAGATACTTCAAATGTTTGTCTTGGGCTGTGCTTACATCAGGCTGAGCTGGATGATGAAAAGCAAACAATTCAGTATGTTAGTGAATCAGTCATCTGTCTTTTTCCAACTATTCTAGCACCTAGGAGTCGAGCAGCCAGTGTTTTGGACCATTGACTGAATTTTCCACTTTTCATTCTGAATCAGCCTCATGTACCCCAGCCACTGCAAATGCAGCCACTGTTTCCCCAAATCAGCAAAAACATTAAAACAAATTAAAGACTTTTTCCTGTAAGTGAAAGAAATTAGTTATTTTTTGCTATTATTGGGGAAGGAGCAACTTTCCAAGGTGATGTTTCAGCAGTAAGAGAAGACACTGGAGTGTAGGGCTTTATCTGGGAACAGGAGGTTTCATTTCACAATTCATTTCTCATTCGCCAGCCTCACACAAGTAGGAAAATGATTCCCTCCCGGGTCATGGAGCTGAGCTAAGCCCAGTAATCGGCGATGATCTGCTCTTTCACCAAGGTGTGTTTTTGTTTTTAGGATGGATTTGAATCTTAGTAAGGGCTGTACCATGGCCATTAGGGCCATTAGACACTGGGTCTCTCAGAGATATAGAATGCAATCTCTGTTCTCCCATCCAGTGATAGATGGGAAAGCTGGCTGGGAGCGCTGAATATCTGAATCAATCTGAGAGGAGAATTTCACCCTAATAGTCTATGCCCCCTTCAGCTATTCAACATCATTCGTCACATTCGTTACAGGCGATCAGCAAATCAAGAAAAAGTGGCAGTTGTTTGGGGGATAGAAGATGCCATTTTTTTTCCAGGGACAAGGCTCACTGGAGTGGAAGGAGGGAGCCATCTCTGAATGTCATTACTCTTTTTATTAACTTCTTCCTGGTCGGCTCCCCTGTGGTTTGTTGACCAAAAGGCACAAAAGAACCCCAGGAAAACCTGATTGATCCTTGAAGATGAACCCCAATGGTTTGCTTTACAGTCTGTCTCTCTGCCCACTCTTGCCATTCCAAAAATTATGAAATCAAACAACCCAGCACAACCCATGAGCGTTCCATCAGATCAATGTGAAATTGACTCCCAGAGGAAACTGGAAAAAGTTAGTTCCAGTGTGTTGGACTTAATGCAATCAAGATGAACATGAGGGACAAAAGGGGATTACCTCTTTCCAGCAAGTGGGATGCTGGGTTACTCTCCCAAAAATGATTGTTGAGAGGAAAGCCTTTGAGAACATGGGTGCATGTGTGGGTGCTTTTTAAATTCACAGAAAGTTGTGAACATCCTGAAATGAAGGTGCGCAAGTGATATTTTATTAGGTCTTATTAGGTGAGTGATTTTATTAGCTTACCCAGTAGCTTTTAAGTCTAAGGAAGTTAGACAGCAAAGCCTTAAATACTGGCAATACATGAATTGGATTTCCTGTTCCATGTCCTTTATCTAGGTGCCTAAGAAGTACAAGATGTTACATTTTTTCTCATAAAAAATATAATAGGGCTGGCTTTCTTCTAATGGAAATGGAGAAGGAATGAAGAACATGTGTCACGTTTATTATGGAGTCAACAATCTGATGTTAGGACTGATGGCTCATTCCCCAAGTTGATCGAGTTCTTTTATTTAATTACCAGAAGAGCAGCTACAACTCTGAATTATTTAATTTAATATAATTTAATTCACATACTCTTGTGACCACCCAAACTGTGGCCTTCATGTTCCTCATTTATGGCACTCAATTTGCCTGTCTGTCCCCCATTACCTAGGAGGCATTCCCATCTTTCTTCCACTTCTTAGAATTTCTTGTTTCCTTAAAAGTTTAGCTTAAATGCCCCCCTCTATATGCCTTTCCGTATCCCCCACATTGCTAGGGGGATTATCCTCTCAATTATCTTGAATCTGTTTTGTATATATGTGTATATTTGTCTCCTCTGGCTGGAATGTAAGCTCCTTGAAGACAGGAGCTGGTAACTCTTGCTTTACATCCTCATCATTTAGTACAGTGACTGGCACCTAGATGACATTTAATAAATGTTTGTCAATTGAATGACTAGAGTAGGCTCTATAGCTATAAAGACAAAAACAAAATAGTCGCTGTCCTTAAGGAGCTTACATTATAATATAAGTCAGTCTTACCTTCAGTGATTGGTATTCATATCTGTCCTATTTTGTACTTTAAGCTGAGGAAAATGGGGGCAAAAAAGAGAAGAATTTCTTATTCTGCCTTCCTAATTGTTTGTGCCTAGATTTGGGGAAGAATCAATTGACTTCTTAAGGGAGCAACTTTTCAGTTGTGTGGAAACCAGTCAGTCTACAAGCATTTTATTAAGCACCTACTTTTGGCCAGGTACTTTTCTAAGAGGCAGGAATATACAGAAATTCAAAAACGTGATCACTGCCCTCAAAGAGCTTACATTCTACTCAGGGAGATAACCATATAATTAGGTCTGCACAAAATATATTCTCCCTTTGTGGCCACTACTGCCAGGTTTCTCTTTACTCCCCTACCATCTTCTCAAAAGCTGCCTTGCCATCACACTAATGCCTTTTCTTTGGTTAGAGAAGGCCTTCACATGCTTTCAATTCCTTGGGGTATGAATGTAAGAACTCTATGAGAACTTTTGGCTTGGAATTCTGAAAATCAGACCTTGGGCCCGAGAAGCAGGAAAGTCCCAGATGACTTCAATTGCTGCGAGGTCAAGGAAGGAGAGAGTCATTCCCCAAGTGGCTGAGGACCTGAATCATACAAGTTTTTTAAAGATTCAATCTAATATGCAGAATTGCATTAGGAAGAGAGCTGGCAGCTAGTGCTAACCGCAGGGCACAGAGTAATGCATTCCATGATGGCCAGCCCCAGCCTAGACCTGCTTTTTGCTTCTGGGTGGCAGTACAAAATGGCCTTGGCAACAAATGACTCATTTAACCATCCACTCAGGAGACAAGGGCTTTGGACAAGACTGATCAGATTTCCAGTTCAAGTTGTAGTGTGATATTATGGAAACAACAACAACAACAACAAAAACAAACACCCCCCCACCTTCACTCCCCCTCCCCCCCCCAAAACAAACAAACAAAAGTAAAATCACTGGCCTGGACCTCAAGACACATTGATTCTAATCCAATCTCCAATGGACTTATTATATATCAGTTTAACTTTCTGGGTCTCATTTTACTCATCAGCAAATGAAGAGTTGGAAAATATGATTTCTAGACTCTTCTCTGACCAAATGAAAGGTTATCGTCTTTTGTTCCAGGGCTGAAGGGCATGTTTACATTTAACCACTAGGTGGCGTTGCGAGACACTAACCTAAATCCTATTCAAGAGAGGATCAGGTCCTGTAAAGTCACACATTCATTCTATTGGTGATGTACTTCATTCTCCTAAGGAGAAGAGGGGGAGGGGTGGGGGAAGGACCAAGCTCTCTGCTCTTATCATAGAGTGGACGACCATCTGTTGCTTTGCTCTCTTTTAGGTGCTAGTTTGGTTAGCCTGAAGGATGTGGTTAGTGTGAATTTATCCAATCAGAAGAATAAGTCTTGGGTTTCCTCTGCAGTCCCTGAAAAAATAACAACAAAACCTGCTTCCCCTGAATCAACTGTATTCCCTTTTCCTAATTTTTGTGACCTGGACATAATGGTCACCTTTCACGGAAAAACAAATGCTTGGCTATCATGCTCACTACTGTCTGCTTTAGAAACAGTGAAAGCAATCAATAAAGCATAGAGGACTTACAACATGGCTGTGCTTACAGCTTCTCCTAAACTCTGTCCATCCCAAGGCAGCAGGTAAGTGCACTCGTAGCATCTAGTGGAATGTGTTATTGGGTGAAAGACTCAGGAACTCTGGGTCCCAGGTTTAGTTTTTCTATGACTCTGATGGGCTCTGTTCTACTTTATAATACCTCTCATTCCTGTCTCCTCCTGTCCTCTGACACTGCCGCCATGCTGGGACAGGCTCATTATGCCTCATTTCTGGACTACGGCAACTCTGCTCAAGTCATCCCCACTCCAGGACATCCTCCATTTATCTGTCAAAGTGGTCTTCTTAAAGCACAGTTCTGACTATGTCATCACCCTTATTCAATAAGTTGCAGTAGCTCCCTGCTTACACCAGACCAAATATAAAATCTTCTGTTTGACTTCCAAAACCTTTCATGATCCTGCCCCTTCTTATCTTTTCAATCTTCTTATCCTTACTCCCTTCCACATACTCTGTGATCTGGTGACACCGGTCTCTTTCCTGTTCCTCATACAAGATACTGTATCACCTGACTTAGGGCATTTTCACTAACTGTTCCCTATGCCTAGAATTCTTTTCTTCCTCACCTGTCTCCTGGCTTCCTTTGAGTCCCAGATAAAAACGCACTTTCTACAAGAAGCTTTATCCAGTCCTGCTTAATGTTAGTACCTTCCCTCTGTGATTAACTCCAATGTGTACGTATCTTGTTTATATATTGTTATTTTCATGTTGTCTCTCCTGTGAGCTCCTTGAGATCAGGGACTGGTTTTTCCCCCTATCATATCCCAAGCGTTTAGCGCAGTACCAGCACGTAGTAGGTGCTCAAGAAATGCTTGTTAATTTGACTTAAAGCCAGTGCTCTATTGATGTTTGGGACATCTGCCAATGTCTGACCATGCTTAGCTCCTCTCTGGTGGAGTAGGGTAGGGGGTTGTAGGTAAAAGTGGAAGGGATAGAGAGAGAAATTCTCTAGGCTCAGTCACCATCTTGTTAGCTCTGACCCTTTATTTTCTCCATCTTCAGTTTGTGATTGGCCAGAAGTATGTCATATCCCCCTCTCTTCTTTTTTCCCTTCTTGGATGAAGGGCCCAACCCAAGGCAAAGCACCACAGTGGGCAGATAGGGGAAGATATTTAATCCCCAGTTACACGGATTGAGTTCTCATGTAGGAATCTTCTTCAGAGGCAGCAATAATCTTTGGTTAAACAGTTGGGGATGACATTGTGCTGAGCACCAAATGGATGTTTAATAATTCCTGCGGTTTAGAAGTTCATAACCTAAACAACTGAACAAAAGAAAAAATAAAAGCAAAACATAGACTTTCCTCCAATTATTCTACATCTCACAGACTTTGGAGCAGTGGTGTCAAAAATAGAATCAAGGGTCACTAACCATACATAAGCTTATTGGGTCTTTGAATAGAATTAAAGTGGTCCCCTATGAGACCACTGAAATTCCCTGAAGGTAAGGACCATGTTTAGATTGGATCCTTTCTAGCCATAGGGTCCATGATCATTGAGACAGAGATAGCTAGAGTGAATGAATAAATGAGAAAGTGTTTATCTATGACTCTTTGCATGCTATGGAAGTACATCCCTGTGGGTACATGTTGACTTAGAAAACCACATATTAAAATTATCAATGTTTTATTGTAATTTTATTTTGTTAGATATTTTCCAATTATGCTTTTATTTAGTTTGGGCAGCACTTGATAATGTTATGGGCCATGTGGTTGTTACCTCTGAGTCTAGAAGATTATAGGTTTATAGTAGAAAAAAATAGCCTTAAAATCATTTGGTTCATCCCACCCCCTTTTATATTGGAGGAAACTGAGTCCAATAGATACTAAATGACTTACCCAAGGTCACAAAGCAATAAATAGCAGAGATGAGATTTGACCCTAGGTCCTGTCCCTAGGTTCAGTACTCTCTCCATTACTAAATTTTTCTTGTCCCGCCTAGGAAGATCTTTGTCATATGTGAACTGAACTTGAATAAAGTGATGGGCTTTGCCCCAAGACCCTGGTTGGGCAATTGAGAATATTAGAACGTGCCCTACATTTTTGAAGAATACATTTCAAAAGGTTCAGAAAAAAAAGAGAACCCATGTCATAAAATCCTACAAGGACAAATCACTTCTAGAAGGACAAATGCTTTCAAAAATCAGATTATGAAAATGCGAACAGAATGGAAAGAATAAACATGTATACAGGTCCTACTATGTGCTGAGCACTAAGTCACTTTATCTCTCAATACCTCCAGAAAAATCTCTAAGACCATAGAGGAGTTGCTCTTCTACATCAATGGAAGGAGTTCATCACATAAATAAAACACATCTGGGCCAAAAAAGGAGCTAGCAATGGAAACAGAAAGAATATAAATGAGTAGGACAGAATCATAACAACAATATCAAGAAGCCTGAAATTTGGGTTTAGCTAAACTTGGCAGTGAATGTGCTTTTTAAGGAAAATGAATAGGACCCATATGCACCAAAATATTTGTAGCAGCAGCTCTTTTTATGGTAGCAATGATCTGGAAGCTAAGGCAATGCCAGTTAGTTTGGGAATGGCTGAACAAATTATGATAGATGGCTGTAATGGAATATGGTTTTATGAAAGATAGTTTCAGAGAAATCTGGGAAGACTTGTATGAACTGATTCAGAGTGCAGTGAACAGGATCAGGGAAACAATATGTGCAGTAACAACAACATGATAAAAACAAACATCTTTTGAAGACGTAAGAACTCTATCAACACAATGATGAACCAGGATTCCAGAAAATCGATGAGGAAGCATTCCTGACAGAGGGGTGATATATAAAAGATGTGGAACAAGACATGCATTTTTTGGGCATGACCAATGAAAGAATTTGTTTGGCTTGATTATACATATTTGTTACAAGGGTATTGTTTATTTTTCCAGTGGGGGCTGCGATTGAGGAGAAGAAATAAGTACTCGTTATTAAAAATAAAATATTTTTAAATGTGCTTTAAGGGTTACAAAGTGCTTGTCTCACCACAGTTCTGTGAGAAAGGGAGTTTAGATATTTTAAATGTAATTTTACATATTAGGAGACTGAACCTCAGAAAGCAAATTTATTGTCTAAGGTCACACAGCACTTCATTGGCAGAGCCAGGATGAAAACCTTAGACAACTGATTGCCAATCCAATGCTTTTTCCACTTTACAACTATTATCCTTAGGGGAAAAAAGAGAAAAATCAATTTGCAGAAACCATTCATTTGAAGTTAAGAATTAAATATCTTCAGAACACTGTGCTAGTCTCTACAAAGCATACAAAGGATCATAGATAAGTACTTTCTCATTTATTCACTCACTCTAGCTATCTCTGTCTCAATGATCATAGGTGACCCCATGACTGGAAGGGATCCAATCTAAACATGTTCTTGCCTTCAGAGAATTTCAGTGGTCTCATAGGGGGTCACTTTAACTCTATGCAAAGACCCAATAAGCTTGGTTGGGTGCCCACCCACCCTCTGTAACAGAAGCAGATTGTAAAAACAGAATTTCTAAGGGAATGAAGTGAAAAAACATTTTCTGCAGAAACCTGGCTATTACATTTAAACCTCATGCATTATCCCCTGGAGTTGGGAGCAGGAAGAGATCCCTGGCTGATTGTAGGCTAATTAGAGTAGCCCTTTCACCCATAAGGGGAGAGGCAACGTGGAACAGGGTGAAGATTTCTGCTTTAGATTCAGAAGACACGAATTCAAATCTCACTTCCGGTGTTACTGACTGCGTAACTTTGGACAAATCATGTAACTTCTCTGGGCCTCAGTGTCCCTAGTCTATAAAATTAGGAGATTGGGCTTGATAGCTTCTGAAGACCTTAGCGCTACAGCTATGATTCAATGGCATGCAGAGAGAAAGCTAGAGTAAATGAATTTAAAAAAAGCATTTATTAAGCTCTTGCAATATGCACTGGGAAAATAAAAAGGAAATTGTCAGCCTTTGTTCTCAAGGAACTCACATTCTAATTGGGAGAGATGAAACAGAAGAGGGTTTAGACACAGATCAGTTGGAAAAACCCTATACACCTTAGGCTACAATGTCAGGACAGGTGATAAAGTCTGGTGGACCTCTCTTATCATAAGGATTATAATTGGTGAGTTGCTTATATAAATAGTGTGAGTGGCCCTATCTGTGAGGTCAGGGAAAGAGGAAGAGGAGGGGAGGGAAGCTTCCCATTGGGATTGCTCCTGTTGGGCCTGATGGATGGTATCTAACGTGATGAATGAAGAGCCGTGAGTATAGGCCCTAACTCTAAAGGAGTCCTACCAACCCTGTGTTTAGCCTTATCTCATCTATTTGTGATTGCAGCATCCAAACATGTGAAGTTCATTCATTCTAGAATGGAGCATTCAGATCCCATCATCTCCTTCACTACAAAACTCCAGAGCTCCCAACATCCACAGATCATTTAGAAGTTGCTTAGGATTTAGCTACATATGCATGTGGCCTCATTTTCCCAAACCAGGCTAAAGTTGATCCCTGGGGGTGTGATGAGGCACAGAGTATATGTTTTTTTGGATTGTTTTTGTATGATTTATACTAGTGATTGGCATGCTAGTAACAAAACCTATAGCCAAGCAGCCTGGTGCAGTGCAAAGAATGCCTCATAGTCAGAGGACTGTGGCACGAATCTGAGCTCTGGTACTCACTACCTATATGACCTTGGGCAAGTCTACAGCATGAGAGGATTATACCAGATGACTCCTAAGGGTTCCTTCTGGCTTTATATTTGGATAGGGCAGGATTGATGGGTAAGATTGAGCATCCTGCAGGCCTTAAAGCAATGACTGGGAACTCCAGCATCCCAGTAGCTGGTATTAGGTGAGAGGGCTTGATAAGTCTTCTTTCTTTTCCCCTAGCAGAGGCCATAGATTTACCTTTGTTCAGTCTCTGATAGGAGCAAGTAAGAACTGAATTTCTTGGTTAGTTCTCATCCCCAGTCTAGGAGAAATCAGTCAAGGAACAAGCATTTCTTAATCAGAAGGGATGCAAGGCACAGGAAATACAAAGACAAAAAAAAAACCAAACCCCCCCCCCCAAACAATCCCTGTCCTCAAGAAGCTTACATTCTGCTGGGGGAAATACCATATAAACATATAAATACAAAATACATGCAAAAGATGGGTGGAGTACACTGGGGTGGGAATTAGGTAAGGTTTCAGATGGACTGAACTTTGGAGAAATGATAGATTTCAGCTTACAATTGGTTCCTTCCTTTGGTAGAAGCTGAATCCAGATATAGAATGTAATGTGTGGTTTATGTAACATGCAAATAATGCTTCTGATTTTATTATCTTCCACCTAATTCAACCAAATATTTTACACAGGCTTTGGATGGAGGTTGACTTAATGAGACACTATGTCCTCTGGTGGATAGAAGTTGCTAGTGGATGGGGACAATGAGTTGTAAGAGATCAGATTGGTGAGAACACAAAAGGATACCATCAGCCTGATGACAGGCAAGAGAACTAGACAATCATCTAAGGGTGGAGCCAAGGGGTAGCTGGTAACCAGTGCCCTGAGATTCTGATAGAGAAGAATAGGCAGGTTGGTGAATACCAACAGAAGTCCTTGGTGTTACATAGATCGTAATTCATATGGGCTTCCATGAGCAAAGACCAAGAATTCTACAGCTTCTCCTAGGGATGCAGATCTTTCATTTATTTATTTATTTATTTATTTTGTATCCATATGAAGAGGGTTCCCACTTCATTGTCCAAAGTCAACATCAGAATTATGAAAACAAGTGAGTTAAAAAAATCAGTGGTATTGTCCTAGGAGGGAGAGCACTCTTTACCTGTTCCCTTTTGTTAGTCTGCCCTTTCATACAAGATTGTGATACCCATGAGGGTGAGGATTTGAGGTCATACTCCTGCAGCCCATTTGTGTTTAGCACAGTGCTAGATACACAGTAGGCATCCCTAGAATGCCTTGATTTATTGGGAAAATGTTACTGAGCCACTTGGCCACATGTGTGACCCAAGGGCATACCTCTTTACCATTTCAGTAACTGTCTTTTCTTTGAGCTATGCTTCTTGATTGAATATTAATGGTAAATGTACAGCTGGAAGCTTATGAGCTGGAGTTTTAGGAGTGTAGACCAATAGAGTACCTTGAAGAAAAGTTACCTGCCCTACTCCTGAAGACCCAACCTGTAAGTTCAAGTTGGGAGGTAGAGTAGCCACAAAGTGGCCACTTCATATAAAACCAGGGAAGTTGTTAACATCTGGCCTCAGGTATGTATGACCCTGGGCAAGTCATTTAACCCTTTTTACCTCAGTTTCCTCATCTACAAAATGAGCTGGAAAAGGAAATGGTAAACTACTTTAATATCTTTGCCAAGAAAACCCCAAATGGGGTCATAAAGAGTCAAACACAACTGGAAAATGACTGAACAACACATGGGTGGGAATGCAAATCATCTTTGTGATTTTATTTTGTCTTCTGCAACCTTGAGGAACTCAATGCACTATGTCAATTCATTAATATGTTTTAATATTCTAGTTATCCTGCCATGATGACAATCATAATGAGACAGTAGAAGAAATTACTTGTAAGTCAAATAATGTTGGCAATAAGTACCCTTGTTTTGTAGCTGCTTGTAGTAAAGTGCTTCAAGTCTTTCTCCTTTGGATATAATTCAGGCTCTTGGTTTCAAGAGTATGATTTTTATTGTGTTAAAGTAAATTCCCTCTCTTCCTTGTCTTTTAAATTTTTTTTTTATCATGAATAATTCTTAGGTTCTCTCTGAGGCTTTCTCTACGTTTACTGATACAATCACATGGGATTATTGTTGACATGACCATTATATCACATCCAGAAGTTCAACAAGTTGGCTGTGGGGTGATGAATTTGGGGGGGCCAACAACTCTCAAAGATAGGTTACCAAGTCAAAAAGGAGTTGTGATTTGTATCAATGGGAAGAATTCCCAGTTTGGTAGTGGGAAGAATGCTGTTCCTCAAGTGCTGAAGAGACCAGCTCTGACACAGAAGGTATGTGACAATAAGAAAATCACTTAACCTCTCACAGACTGTTTTTTCATATATAAAAATAGAATGATATCAGGATTGCTCACTTCACTGGGAAGTTGTGAGAATCACACGGATTAATGTGTGAAAAAATGTTTTGTGAACATAAAAGAACTATATAAAAAATAGAAGCGATTATTTCGCATACCAACAAAATCACAGATCCTCAAAATAAGGATGATGCAGCATATTGATAAGGGCAGCTAGGTGGTGCAGTGGATAAAGTACTGGGCTTGAAATTAGGAAGACCTGAGTTCAAATTCTGCCTCAGACACTTTCTAGCCATGTGACTCTGGGCAAGTCACTTCACCCCAATTTGCCTCAATTCCTCATCTGTAAAATGGGACATACTGGAGAAAGAAATGGCAAACCACTCTAGTATCTTTGCCAAGAAAATCTCATTTACAAAGTCTGTGGGGTTACATAGAGTTGGACACAACTAAACAACTGAACAACAACAATCACATTGATAATTTCATTAATATTGGACCACATGGTTATGGTGACTTTTGGGTAGTCAGAACTGGCCCCAGCTGCCTCTTTTCCTCATGCATGGTGGAATGCTTTATCTATAGCCACCACACACATACAGTGTCCCACTCTTTCTCTTCTTTAGTTCTCTGACCTGGCACTGGCAGTTTAGAGCTTTGCAGCAGTGGTGTTACAGGGTTTTAGCCCCTGATAGGCTTTTGTGAGGAGATATGGCTGCTCCCTCGATTGTCCTAGCCAAGGCAAATTTCCACAGCCTGGAGCTAGAGGCTCCACAGCATGAGAAAGAAGGTATGTGTGTTGGGGAGGGTGGTAGGGTCTAAGGGTGGGTTTTATTGTAAGCCTGTGTCATGTCCTTGAGTCTGCTATTGAAACCTTACTGCTGGTAGCATCAGAGGTAGAAAAGAGGCGTTGGGTGGGCTCAGAGTCAGTAAACATCAGTTTTTAGGGTTTGTTTTTAAACCTTCTTTTGTATTCTAGATGTCTTAGACCGTGGAGGCAGCAGGCAGTGCTTTATCTCTGGCACATACATTCTGTTTTGGAGAAGTCTGAGATTTTGTGGGAATCAAAGAAAATGTTTATCCCCTTTTCTTGTTGCTCATATGACCCAGAGGTCTTTAGGTGCAAATAATTTTGTCCTGCCTTTTCTCTCTTAGTGGAGGCAAATTTGTAACATTGGGCATTTATAAGAACTGCTTTGATTGTATCCTGTAGGTTTTGAGATGCAGTATGATTTATTTTTATCTTCATAATTTTATTATTTCTTATATAACTTCATTACTGTTTAACAGATTTCTGTTGATTTCTTGTATGATTTACTCAAGCTATAGTTTCCTTCTGGTTTTACTGCAGACTGTAGTCTAGAATAAATAGCATGCATAATTTTTGCTTTTTAGAAATTTACCAAAGGCTGTCTATTAAGAAAATCTATCATATTCAATTCAGTTTAAAAAAAAGAAAAAAAAGATTTATTGTGTCAAAGCACTAACATTACAGTAAACCATAACTCAGAAGGCAATTTTCATGACTCTTATTTGTAGAAATTGATTAATCAATGCTCTGTACCTATGTGAAGGGTAGAATTGGTAAGAGCTCGAGAGAAGAGAAATTCTAGTCATCAGACTTCCAGCTTTGCAAGAGAATATTCTTTTCAGGTCCCTAAAGGGAAAAAAAGATTCTGAGAGGATGCCAATATGTAAAGGAGCCAATATTTTAATTGTGTCCTATTTCCAGCTTAGTACACTAGGGATTTCTGAGAATTTCCTTTTTAGTGATATCTGGAAATACCATGTCATCTCTTGAAGCTGGAAGCTGGAAGGCCAGGATCTTTCTCCCAAGTTCTCATCAACAACATGAAGGCATGGAACATTGACTAATCAATTTCCACCAATGAGAAGAGTCTTTGCAAATGGTCTTTGTGCTGTAGATTATATTCCAAGAAACAAAAATGAGATCCTAACTGCTCTCAAGGAGCTTACATTCTCTTGGAGAAAACAGTGGGAAAGCATGTGTGTGTGTGTGTGTGTGTGTTTGTGTGTGTGTGTGTGTGTGTGTGTGTGTGTGTGTATATATATATCACAGAGTAAGGACAGAGAAAGTGTTAATTAATGGGGATAGGAAATTCAGAGATGTCTTTATTGAGAAGATGACACCGATGACCATTTTTTGAAAGTGAGAGTTCCAGTCACACTAAAAAGATTATTTATTTCCTGATTCTTCCTATTTAGGTCTCTGCATATAGCTATTATTTCTGGTTTACTTAAAATTCATATGAATAATTTCTGTATCATTCTTTTAATAATTAAATCTAAATAATTATTTGTTGGTAATGGAGTATTGAAATCTCCTTCCCCTCCTTCTCCTCATTACATTTTATCTATTTCTCTTTGTATTACTATTAATATTTCTTTTAAATTTGTCAAATTGTTTGTTGCATCTCAAAGTTAAACTTGTTAAATATGCATTATCCCTACATATACATTTTCCTTGAATAGGTATTGCAGGCTACAAGTTAATGTATTTAGATCTGGAAAGGAGTTTAGAGGTCATCTAGTCCAAGCACCTCAGATGGAGAAACTGAAGTTCAGTGATTGCTAAATCTCACAAAAGGATATAGGTAGGTCAATTCAGTAAATCAATAAAGTTATTCCACCTCACTTAAGGTAATAAGATATTCAATCAACTGTTGTTAGTCCCAGCTTGAAACTGCTTTTGAAAGACATTGGTAAAATGAAATAATGCCATATGGGAAATCTGTTCCTATTGGCTGAGAGATCTCAATACATTCATTGAGTTCCATATAAAAACATCTAGTTAGCTGGAATCAAGGAGTTCCAATGAGTAGCAAGCCAGGAAAAATGATGATTTTGGGAAAACTCTTGAGAAGGAAATGCCGGGGTTGGGGAGTGGGGTGTGGGAAGGAAAGACCTTAGCTTTGGCCTTGGTCTAGGTCTCCTTCCCAATGCCGACCTCCACATTTTAGGTGGATGAAGATCCTTTGAACTTCAAGGAGTCTAGATGCTGTTGGACTCTTTGTTCTTCTGTCAGTGTCCTAGTGATATTCTTCCATAGTTTGATGGCAGTGTTTGCATTGAAAATCAAGGAAAGACTGGACATAGATTCAAGACTCCATAAAGAACCAAGGAAAAAAAAGAGAAAGCAAACAAACAGAAAAATATTAGGCGCAAAATGGAAATTCTTGAGTGACTCACTAAAGGAAAAACAAAGACTTCACAAAAAGGAGTTGTGAGTTGCCTCTTTGCCACATAAACTTGAGCCACTTTCCCTGGATCCTGTATTTATTTGTGAGAAAGGGTTGTCATGGACTTTGGGGGGATGTTTTGTTCCACTTATTCTTACTATACCATCTTCATAAATATATTTTCCTAAAAGCTACTTAAGGCTGATGACTAAAATATTTTTTGACTGAAAATCTTTAGGGTGGAGGAAAGCTGGTGGGAGCTCAAGCTGACAGCATTAGAGAATCACCCCCAACTTCTCGGGTATATCCTAGAAGACACACACACACACACACACACACACACACACACACACACACACACACACACAGAGGTACAGACAGACAGAGACAATCAGAGAGAGACAGGCAGAGACAAAGACACAGAGAGATACAGAGACAGAGACAGCCTTGCTCTAGGACTCAAGACATGTCTGTGACAATGGGAATCAGGATTAGGATCCTCTGAGTTTATATGGACTACAAAAATGCTAAATAAAATCTAAGATCAGAACCCAGATGAGAATACGATTAGTCTCTTTTCAAAGGCTGTGATGTCTGTCCATCTACAGCCTTTTTAGGCCATGTCCTGATAGTGAAGGGAGTACCTAAGAAGGGCAATGCACCTGAATTTCCTATTAAAAGAGTTACAAAATAAAAATTTAAAATCCATCCATATATACAGGAAACTCAATGCATGTCAAAAGGATGTAGATAACTTTTAGACCAACTTCTTAACTTTAATTTATCACGGAACTGCAAAGTAAAAAGAAGTAAATAATACCAGGTAACTGCAAAGTAAAAAGAAGTAAATAATATCAGATAAATAAATCAGATAATTAACAAATTATCTGGTTTATTTATCTATTTTATAAATTAATCTGATAAATGATATCAGATAAATATCATATTGACTTCAAGTCTCCATAGTTAAGTACTAATAGAACATGGGGACGTCCAGAGTCTGGGTTTGTCAAAAAGTGTCTCAATCCCCTTATATGTCCTAGGAATAGCCAATAGATAGTGCCCCAAATACCCATATTTTCCTGCCTCAGTAGCATAGTATGAGGGTAGAAAGGAGGAACACGTGTTGGTTCCTGTGTTTCCATTCCTCTTTTTCTGAGGACCATACTAAATCTAGAAATCCCATCACCTTGAAACTCACATCTGTTGACATCTGAAGAAACCTCTTCCCCAATTCTTAACTTGTCCCCAAGCTACAGAGTTCCATATCACTAGAGACATTCATGTGGAGTCAATAGTCAGTCAATAAATATTTATTAAATGCTCATTATGTGGACACTAGATAATCACCTTTGGTGATGTTATAGAGAGATTTCAGGTATTAGATGATCTCTAAGGTTTTCTCCAGTTCTAAGGTTCTGAGATTCCATGATGCAGATGATTTATGAAATGTCTCCCTGACAGAAGACAGAATAGTCCAAAGGCACTTTGTCTTCCATTGATTCCTCTACTCCTGTTGTCACCATGCTAAGACCTGGATACAGGATTGAATAGGAGGAAGAGTTATATGACATTTATGAAAATTGTACAGAATTTTTTTATTTTATTTACAGAACTTATGAAAATTATACAGTATAATTATTCCAAGATAATTACAGACACAAACCTTATCTTTTTAAATGTTAATATACCTCTGGTGAGACATGGTTGAATTGAGATTTTCATCAAGGTAGTATCCACACTCAGGATATTAAAAGTTCCATTGAAGAGCTGTTCCATTCACCATCATATAAAACCCATATATGTATGTATATATATATATATATATGTATATATATGTATATATACATATATACATATATACGTATATATGTATATATACATATATATGTATATGTATATATACAAAGACTTTAATTCAACTTCATTTGATATAATTGCCTTTTATTTACTTTGAAATTATATGATAAATTGAAATTAAGAAGTCACTGTAAAGATTCATATATTTTGGCATGAAAATGGGTTTACTATATGAAATATATAGCTGTATTTTAACATTTCATTTTGTAACACATTATGGAAATTCAAGCCATTCACACTTAGTTTTATGTTAATTTTTTGTTTTTCTGGTCATTTCGTCTCTATCTTTTGTTTTAATTTTTGTCTCTCTTCTACAACTTAAATTATTTAATGAACCAAGCTAATAAAAAAGGGGGTCAAGCCTGCAGGGAATCTAATGAATTGGTGAATTAAAATGCAGAAATCTGAAGGCAATTTTGCTTGAGAATCACACTGCCTCATTGAGAATAGACAAAAATATTTTATCCTATTAAAATATGAACAAAATACGTGTGGGTATAAGCTGTTGTCTTAAAGATTTACTTGGGTAAAGCATCTTTCTATTTGCTTTTATTTTATGAGCCTGGGTCTCACTTCTCTCTCCAAAAAACAAAAGCATTAAACCAGATGGTTTCTAAGGGCCCTTTCGATCTAACATTTCATAATTCTAAGTCTTGTGGCCCCAAGCAAATGTTTCTGGAAAGGTCCTTTTGCCCTTTGTAAATTTCAGACCAAGATGAGCTTTAGGAAGGAAAGAAGACCTTCTTTTTAGTTCCTTCTCAATCATGGCCAACACTTTTGATATTTGCTACCTATGTGACCATGGGCAAGTCATTTAATGCCCCTTGGTCTCATCTGTGAGATGAGGAAGTTGGACACAGTGGCCTCTGGCCCTTTCCTTTTCTAGATCTATGATTCTATGATCTATTCAGGTTAAATGGCATTTGTCCCTTGGTATGTTGTATGGGGCAGAAATATCATGCCTGCTACTAGAAACGGAGGTTCAGAGTTCTGTTTCCTTTGTGTTCTCAACCAATTTCTCTCTCCAGATTCAAGTCTATAATGGCCCTGGATGTCTGTCTTTTCTACTGCTCTACTAAACATGGGCCTAGGAGAGAATAGATAGAATGCTTTTTATTCCTATAGTTCATTTGAAAACAAAAACAAAACTTGCTTGGAGTGGATATGGAATGGATTAGAAAGATGGCCAGTTTCTCTGCTGGACCCTGGATTGCTTTGTCATAGCAGCTCTGAGGAGAATGACAAGGGAAATTAGAGTCTCACGTGTGGCCTAAGTGAAAGTACTGACTCTGTATTTAATTTTATAGTATGGCAGTTAAGCTGTACTACATTAAATTAAAAAGAAATTCCCAGATCCATCAAGCAGTGACCTATGAATACAAAGCAGCAAGAAAAGCAATTTTCAGAATAAGGGATCGATATATTTTCATATCCTGGCAGCAATGCGGGGTAGATAGCAATGGATGATATTGAGGCTCTCATTCATTCTCATGTAAACTCAAATCTAACCGCATGTACACATCCCCTGCTTCCTTTCCTTTTCCCTCTCAGTTTCTACTCTGACCTTTTTCATCTCCTCCCAAACTCCTAGGTCTTCCTCAACCCTCATTACTGATATTTTGTTTTCAATTTCTCTCCTAAAGCTGACTCCAATAGAAGTTTGCATTCTTTTCTTCCCCCATGTCCAAAGCCCGCCATAGCTTGTTCCCACTTATTTTTTTTTTACTCTCAACCTGTCAGTTCCCAAGAATCTCTCCATTCAGGATGGTATCCTGCTCGTATTCCGTTCTCATGGTTTCCATCTCCGTGATAGAATGTAAACTCCTGGAGGGCAGAGATCATTTTTATTTTTTTCATCATATTCCTAGCATCTAGCACGTAATTGAAGTTTAATAAGTGTTTATGACCCACTCACTAGCTTTAGCTTCTCAGTAGCAGGGATCGCAGGCATTTGCCATGAGCCCAGAAAGAGGCTTGTTAAGATGCATAAAGGCAGGAATTTGAAATGAATTTTTATTCTTACCTTTACCCCTCTCTTTCATTTGCATGGGAAATCAAAGGGCCTTGGAGAATTGGGGCGGAAAAATACAAGGGTCCTGAGAGCCAACAACTCTTGTGGTTGTTTCTTTGACAGTGCCCACTCCCACATAAAAGATGGTATTTGAGATCATAGTACTCCATAAGCTATTTATTGGGAAAGACAAATGCTTTCTTACCTTAAGTCAGATGGTTGTCGGGGAGAGTGGACTACAATTCAACACAAGACAGAGTAGATTAAAAAACAGATTACTTTTAAATGAGCTCTAATTAATTGGCTGTCTATTCTGCATTCCAAAGGGCCTTGGCTTCTAGAGGGAAGAATACTTCTAGGGGGGGAAAAAAGAGTCCCACACAGCTAAGACTCTAAGAACTAATCGATTTAGTGCAATGGGAAAAATGGAAAACTTAAAAGTCCCAAAGCTGGAGTCACTAGATGAGTTTAAATCGTGGTTTTGTCATTTGCTGCCTTCCTGACTTTGGGCAGGTCTTTTTACCTCTTTGAGCCTCAGTTTCATCATCTGGATGATAGGGTTTTAAATTCTAAGGCCCCTTTTAGCTGTATACCTATTATCCTATAAATTTCCTCCCTTATGAAGGAAAAGCAGCTAAGGGCTTTTCACTTTGTGTTATGCCAATATGTAAAGACACAAAGCTTAAACCTCTGCATCCTAAGCTAAGAAAGGGATGGTGAAGCCCATTCTTCTTTTTAATAAAGAATAAGTAGCTTCTGGTTTCAACTAGCTTGTGGGAAAAGAAATGGCTGGTAGAGAATCTGGCACCAGGGGGCAGGCCAACCCTGTATTATGGTAGGACCCTAGTAGAATGTAAAAGCCTCAAGGGCAGGCACCTTTTGTCTGTGTTTCCTTAGTCCCTAGCACAGTAGCATGCACGCTATAGTTATTTAATACGTGCTTATTGGATTTGATACAGATCAGTCTGGATTAGTCTCAGAGCTGCAGCTAGAAACCTGGGAGGCCCAGTTTACCATTTCTCTATTCACTAAAGCTCCTATGAGCAAGCTTTTTAGCTGCCAAACCCAGAACAAAGGCATTATCCTTCATGAGAAGAGGGGTCATAGGAAAGAAAGGGTGGTGGGAGGGAACTAAAGATTGATGACCTTGAATAAGATATTTCCCCTTTTGGGACTCACTTTCTTCATCTGGAAAATGGATCAAACTTGAAGGGAGTCAGGTCCCTTCTTTCTCTAATGCAGGTAGGGAGGCTCAAAACCTACATATCATCCCAATTTTGAGACAGGATACCCACATCACCCTTTCTTCTAAAGATAACCTGAGGTCTTTCAACTCCAGTGATGAACTGCTCAAATGTTCACACTGTGCTACCAACACCCAGCTGAAATAGAAAGATAATATTTTCAAAGCATTTCCCCTTTTTTTGGGGGGGGTGCCACCTTTTGAATGATGCAGTATTTGAAATCTATTTCAGGAAACTCCTACAGTCCCTTGGAAGTACTAAGCATCCCATTCCAGTTCTGTGAGAGCTGCTAGGGTTGGAAGTGTTGCTTCAGCTAAGGGCAAGACTGCTACCAATCTGTTTTCCAAAAGACAAGCCTCTTCTTCCATTGATGTCAAACCTACCTCCCAAAATAATAGGATGCAAGAGTTGGAAGAAAGAGCCATAGCTATCTAGTCCAACCTGGTTTTGAACCAGAATGCCCTTCTCCATTATTCTGGACGAGCTGTCAATCAGCTGTCACCTGAATGCCAGCAATGATGGGGAGCTAGCTCACTATCCCTCCTCCCTCTGTTTCTTCCCCCACCTGAGCAATCCATTCCATTGTTGAACTGTTCTCAGGAATAAGACTTTTTTATTCTCATTGTATTAAAATCTGCCTCCTTATACCACTCATAACCTTTGCTTTTAGTTATACTTTCTGAGGTCAAGCAGAATATGTCAATCATCTCTGTTCCCGTGGGCAGAATCTCTTGATCTTGTACAAGATTCACTAACACATATGTAGCCCATTCAGAAATGGTTTGTAAACTGTTGCTAATAAAACTACAGTAGCCTCTAAAATTGCTCATTTGGTCATAATAGAAGGCTGGCATCTTGCACATGG